>NC_090437.1:417709291-418909291 GCF_031143425.1 Pleurodeles waltl | reverse complement strand
TATCAACTTGTGCCCAATAGGATTCCCTGTGGAACATGTTGAGGTGCAGTAGCAATATGTGGCTAATAAGGCCCATATTTATACTTTTTGACACAAACCAGCGCCAGCGCTGGTTTGCGTCAAAAAGTTTACCGCCGGCTAACGCCATTCCTACGCGCCATGCGGGCGCCTTATTTAAAGAATGACGTTAGCCGGCGCTGCGGACTGGTCTGAGTAAAAAAAAAATGACTCAAACCAGGCAGCGCCGGCGTAGGGGAAAATGGGTGTTGTGCGTCAAAAAATGGTGCAAGTCAGGTTTGAGGCAAAAATCGTGCATCAAAACGGACTTGCGCCATTTTTTGACGCACAACCCCCATTGAAATTACTCCTTTCCCTGTCTTAGCAAAGACAGGAGTCATGCCCCCTTGCCCAATAGCCATGCCCAGGGGACTTCTGTCCCCTGGGCATGGTCATTGGGCATAGTGGCATGTAGGGGGGCACAAATCAGGCCCTCCTATCCCACAAATTTTGTTTTTTTTTAAACTTACCTGAACTTACCTTAATGTCCCTGGGATGGGTCCCTCCAGCCTTGGGTGTCCTCCTGGGGTGGGCAAGGGTGACAGGGGGTGAACCTGGGGGCATGGGAGGGCACCTCTGGGCTCCTTCCGAGCCCACAGGTCCCTTAACGCCTGCCTTTTGCAGGCGCTAAAAAACGGCGCAAAAGCGGCCGTACGTCATTTTTTTTGACCCGCCCACTCCCGGGCGTGAATTTTGCCCAGGAGTATAAATCCCAGACACATGCCTCGGAGTCGTTTTTTTAGACGGGAACGCCTACCTTGCATATAATTAACACAAAGTAGGTGTCCACTCTAAAAAATGATGCTAACTCCATGGACTTTGGCGCTAGACGCGTCTTACGCCAAAGTATAAATATGGAGTTAGTTTTGCGTCGGAATTGCGTAAAAAAAACCGACGCAATTCCGGCGCAAACGGAGTATATATATGCTCCAAAATGTGGCAATATGTGTCGCTGCCGCCTATGTCAGGATGCAGTAGCAACATATGGTCAATAGGTGTCCCTGTACTCTATGTCAGGGTGCAATAGCAACATTTGGCCAATAGGTATCCCTTTATCCTATGCCTGCGTGCAGTAGAAACATGTGGCCAGTAGGTTCCCTCTTATGCAAAGGCAGGGTCCAGTATAAACATATGACCAATAGGTGTCCCTGTAGCCTATGTCAGTGTGCAGTAGCAACATGTAGCCAATAGGTGTACCTACAGCCTATGTCACGTTGCAGTAGCAACAAATGGCCAAGAAGTGTCCCTGTAGCCTATTTCAGGGTGCAGTAGCAACATGTGGCGAATAGGTGTCCCCATATCTAAAGTCAGAGTGGAGAAGCAACATGTGGCCAATATGTGTGCCCTTAGCTATTGGCAGGGTGCAGTAGCAGCATGTGGTCAATAGGTGTCCCGTAGCCTTTGTCAAGGTGCAATAGCAACATGTGGCTAATAGATGTCCCTGTAGCCAACATCAGGGTGCAGTAGCAACATGTGGCAAGTAGGTTTAATGTAGCCTATGTCAGGGTGCAGTAGAAACATGTGGCCAATAGGTGATCCTATGGACTAAGCCAGGGTGCAGTAGAAACATGTGTCCAGTAGGCATCCCTCTAGCCTATGTTAGGGTGCAGTAGCAACATATGATCATTAGGTGTACCTGTAGCCTATATCAGGGTGCAATAGCAACATGTGGCCAATCGTTGTCCATGTAGCTTATGTCAAGATGCAGTAGCAACATCTGGCCAATAGGTGTCCCTGTAGCCTATGTCAGAGTGCAGTAGCAACATATGGTGAAAAGGTGTCCCCTTATCCAAAGGCAGGGTGCTGTAGCAACATGTGGCCAATAGGTTTCCATATAGCCCATGCCATGGTACAGTAGCAACATGTGGCCAATGGGTGTCCCTGTAGTCTATGTCAAGGTGTAGTAGCAATATGAGTCCAATAGCTGTTCCTGTAGCCTATGTCAGGGTGCAATAGCAACTTGTGGCCAGAAGGGGTCCCTGTAGCCTATATCAGGATGCAGTAGCAACATGTGGCCAGTAGGTGTCCCTGTAGCCTCTATCAGGGTGCAGTAGCAACATGTTTCTGATAGGTGTCCCTGAAGCCCATGTCAATGCACAAGAGCAACATGTGGCCAGTAGGTGTCCCCTTATCCAAAGGCAGGATGCTGTGGCAACATGTGACCAATAGGTGTCCCTGTACGCTATATCAGGGAGTAGTAGCAACATGTGGCCAATAGGTGTTCCTGTTGCCTATTTCAGGGTGCAGTAGCAATTTGTGGCCAGAAGATCTCCATGTAGACTATGTCAGGGTGTAGTAGCAACATCTGGCCAATAGGTGTCCCTCTAGCATATGTCAGGCTACAGTATCAACTTGTGCCCAATAGGATTCCCTGTGGAACATGTTGAGGTGCAGTAGCAATATGTGGCTAATAAGGCCCATATTTATACTTTTTGACACAAACCAGCGCCAGCGCTGGTTTGCGTCAAAAAGTTTACCGCCGGCTAACGCCATTCCTACGCGCCATGCGGGCGCCTTATTTAAAGAATGACGTTAGCCGGCGCTGCGGACTGGTCTGAGTAAAAAAAAAATGACTCAAACCAGGCAGCGCCGGCGTAGGGGAAAATGGGTGTTGTGCGTCAAAAAATGGTGCAAGTCAGGTTTGAGGCAAAAATCGTGCATCAAAACGGACTTGCGCCATTTTTTGACGCACAACCCCCATTGAAATTACTCCTTTCCCTGTCTTAGCAAAGACAGGAGTCATGCCCCCATGCCCAATAGCCATGCCCAGGGGACTTCTGTCCCCTGGGCATGGTCATTGGGCATAGTGGCATGTAGGGGGGCACAAATCAGGCCCTCCTATCCCACAAATTTTGTTTTTTTTTAAACTTACCTGAACTTACCTTAATGTCCCTGGGATGGGTCCCTCCAGCCTTGGGTGTCCTCCTGGGGTGGGCAAGGGTGACAGGGGGTGAACCTGGGGGCATGGGAGGGCACCTCTGGGCTCCTTCCGAGCCCACAGGTCCCTTAACGCCTGCCTTTTGCAGGCGCTAAAAAACGGCGCAAAAGCGGCCGTACGTCATTTTTTTTGACCCGCCCACTCCCGGGCGTGAATTTTGCCCAGGAGTATAAATCCCACACACATGCCTCGGAGTCGTTTTTTTAGACGGGAACGCCTACCTTGCATATAATTAACACAAAGTAGGTGTCCACTCTAAAAAATGATGCTAACTCCATGGACTTTGGCGCTAGACGCGTCTTACGCCAAAGTATAAATATGGAGTTAGTTTTGCGTCGGAATTGCGTAAAAAAAACCGACGCAATTCCGGCGCAAACGGAGTATATATATGCTCCAAAATGTGGCAATATGTGTCGCTGCCGCCTATGTCAGGATGCAGTAGCAACATATGGTCAATAGGTGTCCCTGTACTCTATGTCAGGGTGCAATAGCAACATTTGGCCAATAGGTATCCCTTTATCCTATGCCTGCGTGCAGTAGAAACATGTGGCCAGTAGGTTCCCTCTTATGCAAAGGCAGGGTCCAGTATAAACATATGACCAATAGGTGTCCCTGTAGCCTATGTCAGTGTGCAGTAGCAACATGTAGCCAATAGGTGTACCTACAGCCTATGTCACGTTGCAGTAGCAACAAATGGCCAAGAAGTGTCCCTGTAGCCTATTTCAGGGTGCAGTAGCAACATGTGGCGAATAGGTGTCCCCATATCTAAAGTCAGAGTGGAGAAGCAACATGTGGCCAATATGTGTGCCCTTAGCTATTGGCAGGGTGCAGTAGCAGCATGTGGTCAATAGGTGTCCCGTAGCCTTTGTCAAGGTGCAATAGCAACATGTGGCTAATAGATGTCCCTGTAGCCAACATCAGGGTGCAGTAGCAACATGTGGCAAGTAGGTTTAATGTAGCCTATGTCAGGGTGCAGTAGAAACATGTGGCCAATAGGTGATCCTATGGACTAAGCCAGGGTGCAGTAGAAACATGTGTCCAGTAGGCATCCCTCTAGCCTATGTTAGGGTGCAGTAGCAACATATGATCATTAGGTGTACCTGTAGCCTATATCAGGGTGCAATAGCAACATGTGGCCAATCGTTGTCCATGTAGCTTATGTCAAGATGCAGTAGCAACATCTGGCCAATAGGTGTCCCTGTAGCCTATGTCAGAGTGCAGTAGCAACATATGGTGAAAAGGTGTCCCCTTATCCAAAGGCAGGGTGCTGTAGCAACATGTGGCCAATAGGTTTCCATATAGCCCATGCCATGGTACAGTAGCAACATGTGGCCAATGGGTGTCCCTGTAGTCTATGTCAAGGTGTAGTAGCAATATGAGTCCAATAGCTGTTCCTGTAGCCTATGTCAGGGTGCAATAGCAACTTGTGGCCAGAAGGGGTCCCTGTAGCCTATATCAGGATGCAGTAGCAACATGTGGCCAGTAGGTGTCCCTGTAGCCTCTATCAGGGTGCAGTAGCAACATGTTTCTGATAGGTGTCCCTGAAGCCCATGTCAATGCACAAGAGCAACATGTGGCCAGTAGGTGTCCCCTTATCCAAAGGCAGGATGCTGTGGCAACATGTGACCAATAGGTGTCCCTGTACGCTATATCAGGGAGTAGTAGCAACATGTGGCCAATAGGTGTTCCTGTTGCCTATTTCAGGGTGCAGTAGCAATTTGTGGCCAGAAGATCTCCATGTAGACTATGTCAGGGTGTAGTAGCAACATCTGGCCAATAGGTGTCCCTCTAGCATATGTCAGGCTACAGTATCAACTTGTGCCCAATAGGATTCCCTGTGGAACATGTTGAGGTGCAGTAGCAATATGTGGCTAATAAGGCCCATATTTATACTTTTTGACACAAACCAGCGCCGGCGCTGGTTTGCGTCAAAAAGTTTACCGCCGGCTAACGCCATTCCTACGCGCCATGCGGGCGCCTTATTTAAAGAATGACGTTAGCCGGCGCTGCGGACTGGTCTGAGTAAAAAAAAAATGACTCAAACCAGGCAGCGCCGGCGTAGGGGAAAATGGGTGTTGTGCGTCAAAAAATGGTGCAAGTCAGGTTTGAGGCAAAAATCGTGCATCAAAACGGACTTGCGCCATTTTTTGACGCACAACCCCCATTGAAATTACTCCTTTCCCTGTCTTAGCAAAGACAGGAGTCATGCCCCCTTGCCCAATGGCCATGCCCAGGGGGACTTCTGTCCTCTGGGCATGGCCATTGGGCACAGTGGCATGTAGGGGAACCCAAAATAGGCCCCCCTATGCCACTTTAAAAAAAAAAAATACTTACCTCAACTTACCTGTACTTACCTGGGATGGGTCTCCCCCATCCATGGGTGTCCTCCAGGGGTGGGCAACGGTGGCAGGGGGTGTCCCTGGGGACAGGGAAGGGCACCTCTGGACTCCTTCATAGTCAGAGACCATGAAAGTGAGCCCACAGGTCCCTTAACGCCTGCCCTGACCCAGGCGTTAAAAAATGGCGCACATCAGGCTGTGCGCCATTTTTTAGGGCCTGCACCCTCCTGTGCATCAAAATGACGCAGGAGTATAAATAAGGTGCACAGGCCTTAAAGTCATTTTTTGGGCACGAACGCATACCTTGCATGTCATTAACGCACGGCAGTTTCCCTCATCCAAAAAATTACGCACACAGAGGAATTTTGATGTCTGCGGGCTCAGGCGTCAAAGTTTAAATATGGTGTACAGTTTGCGCCGAATGTGCGTCAAAATTTTTGACGCACATTCGCCGCAAACAGAGAATATGTCCCTAAGTGTCCACTTATTCAAAGCCAGGGTGCAGTAGCAACATATGGCCAATGGGTGTCACCTTATCCAAAGTCAGGGTGCAGTAGCCTGATTTGTGCCCCCCTACATGCCACTATGCCCAATGACCATGCCCAGGGGACATAAGTCCCCTGGGCATGGCCATTGGGCAAGGGGGCATGACTCCTGTCTGTGCTAAGACAGGAGTCATTTCAATGGGGTTTGGGAGTCCAAAAAAATGGAGCAAATCGGGTTGAGGCCAATATTTTGCCTCAGACCTGACTTGCCCCATTTTTTTACGCCCAAGCTCCATTTTCCCCTACGCCGGCGCTGCCTGGTGTGGGTCATTTTTTTTTACGCACACCAGTCAGCTGCGCCGGCTAACGTCATTCAATAAATAAGGTGCCCGCATGGCGCTTTGGAATGGCGTTAGCCGGCGTTAAAATTTTTGACGCACAACTGCGTTGGCGCAGTTGTGCGTCAAAAAGTATAAATATGGCCCTAGATGTCTCTTCAGCCTATGACAGGGTTCAGAAACAACATGTGGCCAATAGGTGTCTCTGTAGCCTATGTCAGGATGCAGTAGCAACATTCTTCAATAGGTGTCCCCTTTTACAAAGACATGGTGCAGTAGCAACATGTGGCCAATAGGTGTCCATCTAGCCTATGTTAGGGTGCAGAAGCAAAATGTGGTGAATAGGTGCCCCTGTAGCCAATGTGAGGGTGCAGTAGCAACATGTGACCAATGGGTGTCCCTGTAACCTATGTCATGCTACAGTAGCAATATGGGGCCAATATTTTTCCATGTAGCCTATGGCAGGGTGCATTGTGGCTAACAGGTGTCCCTGTAACCTATGTCAGGATGCAGTAGCAACAACACTGGGCCAATGGGTGTCCATGTAGCCTACGTCTGGGTGCAGTAGCAACATGTGGCCAATAGGTTTCCCCGTATCCTATGTCAGAGTGCAGTAACAACATGTGGTCAATATGTGTTCCCTTATCAAAAGACATGGGGCAGTAGCAAAATGTGGCCAATAGGTGTCCCCTTATCCAAAGGAAGGGTGCAGTAGCACCATGTGGCCAACAGGCGTTCCTGTAGCATATGTCAGTTTTCAGTAGTGACATGTAGCCAATAGATGTCTCTGCAGCCTATGTCAGGGTTCAGAAACAACATGTGGCAATAGGTGTCGCTGTAGCCTATGTCAGGATGCAGTAGCAATGTATGGTCAATACGTGTCCCTGTATCTATGTCAGGGTGCAGTAGCAACATGTGGCCAATAGGTATCCCTTTATCCTATGTCTGAGTGCAGCAGAACCATGTGGCCAATAGGTGCCCTCTTATGCAAAGGCACGCTTCAGTAGTAACTTGTGGCCAGTAGGTGTCCCTTTAGCCTATGTCAGTGTGCAGTAACAACATGTGGCCAATAGGTGTCCCTATAGCCTATGTCAGGTTGTAGTAGCAACATATGACCATTAGGTGTCCCTGTAGACTATTTCAGGGTGCAGTAGCAACGTGTGGCCAATAGGTGTCCCCTTATCCAAAGTCAGACTGCAGAAGCAACATGTGACTAATAGGTGTCCCATTATCTATTGGCAGGGTGGAGTAGCACCATGTGGCCAATAGGTGTCCCTGTAGACAATGTCAGGGTGCAGTAGTGTCATGTGGACAATAGGTGTCCCTATAGCCTATATCAGGGTGCAGTAGCAACATGTGACCAATGGGCATCCTCTTTTCCAAAGTCAGGTTGCAGTAGCAACATGTGGACAATAGGTGTCCCTGTAGGCAATCTCAGGGTGCAGTAGCAACATGTGGCCAATAGGTGACCCTGTAGCCTAAGTCAGGGTGCAGTAGAAACACATGGCCAATAGGTGTCTCTCTAGCCTATATTAGGGTGCAGTAGCAACATGTGATCTATAGGTGTCTGTGGAGCCTATATCATGGTGCTGTAGCAACATATGGCCATTAGTTGTCCTTGTAGCTTATATAAGGTGCAGTAGCAACCTCTGGCGAGTAGGTGTCCCTGTACTCTATGTCAGGGTATAGTAGCAACATATGGTCAAAAGATGTCCTTTTATCCAAATGCCTGGTGCTGTAGCAACATGTGGCCAATAGGTTTTCATGTAGCCTATGTCATGGTGTAGTAGCAATATGTGGCCAATAGGTGTCCCTGTAGCCCATGTCAGGGTGTATTAGCAATTTGTGGCCAGAAGGTGTCCCTGTAGCCTATGTCAGGATGCAGTAGCAACATGTGGACAATAGGGCCCGTATTTATACTTTTTTTAGCGCCGCATTTGCGCCGCTTTTTGACGGCTAACGGCGCAAACCTACAAAATACAATGGTATTTTGCAAGTTTGCGCCATTTTTGCGTCAAAAAACGACGCAAATGCGGCGCTAAAAAAAGTATAAATACGGGCCTAGGTTTCCCTGAAGCCTCTATCAGGGTGAAGCAGCAACATGTTGCTGATAGGTGTCCCCGAAGCCTATGTCAAGGCACAGTAGAAACATGTGGTCAATAGGTGTCCACTTATCCAAAGGTAGGGTGTGATAGCAACATGTGGCCAATAGATGTTCCTGTAGCCTATGTCAGGGTGAAGAAGCAACATGTGGCAATAGGTGCTCCTGTAGCATGTGTCAAGGTACAGTAGCAACAAGTGGCCAATAGGTGTCACCTTATTCAAAGGCAGGGTGCAATAGTAACAAGTGGACATTAGGTGGCCCAGTAGCCTATATCAGGGTGCAGTAGCAACATGTGGCCAATAGGTGTCCCTGTAGCATATGTCAGTTTTCAGTATTAATATCTAGGTAATAGGGGCCTGATTTATACTTTTTTAGTGCAGAATTTGCTTCATTTTTTTACGCAAAAGCGGCACAAACTTAAAAAATTCAGGGGCATATTTATACTCCTTTTGCGCCGGAATTGCTTCGTTTTTTTTACGCAATTCCGACGCAAAACTAACTCCATATTTATACTTTGGCGTTAGACGCGTCTAGCGCCAAAGTCCATGGAGTTTGCGTTATTTTTTAGCGTGGACACCTACTTTGCGTTAATGAGATACAAGGTAGGCGTTCACGTCTAAAAAATTGACTCCGAGGCATGTGTGTCGTATTTATGTTCCCGGGCAAAATTCACGCCCGGGAGTGGGCGGGTCAAAAAAAATGACGTACGGCCGCTTTTGCGCTGTTTTTTAGTGCCTGCAAAAGGCAGGCGTCAAGGGACCTGTGGGCTCTGAAGGAGCCCAGAGGTGCCCTCCCATGCCCCCAGGGACACCCCCTGTCACCCTTGCCCACCCCAGGAGGACACCCAAGGCTGGAGGGACCCATCCCAGGGACATTAAGGTAAGTTCAGGTAAGTGTTTTTTTTTTTTTTGTGGCATAGGGGGGCCTGATTTGTGCCCCCCTACATGCCACTATGCCCAATGACCATGCCCAGGGGACAGAAGTCCCCTGGGCATGGCCATTGGGCAAGGGGGCATGACTCCGGTCTTTGCTAAGACAGGAGTCATTTCTATGGGGGTTGGGAGTGAAAAAAAATGGCGCAAATCGGGTTGAGGCGAAAAATTGGCCTCAACCTGACTTGCCCCATTTTTTGACGCCCAAGCCCCATATCCCCCTACGCCGGCGCTGCCTGGTGTACGTCGTTTTTTTCCACGCACAACAGGCAGCGCCGGCGGCTAACGCCGGCTAACGTCATTGATTAAATACGGCGCCGGCATGGCGCTTCAGAATGGCGTTAGCCGGCGCTAATTTTTTTGACGCAAAACTGCGTTAGCGCAGTTTTGCGTCAAAAAGTATAAATATGGCCCTCAATTATATATTTTTTAAGTTTGCACCACTTTTGCATCAAAAAATGATGCGAATGTGATGCTAAAAAAGTACAAATCACACCCTAGATGTCTCTGCAACCTATGAGAGGGTTCAGAAACAATATGTGGCCAATAGATGTCCCTGTAGGCTATGTCAGGGTCCAGTAGCAACATGTGGCCAAATGGTGTCCCTGTATACTATATCAGGGTGCAGTCGCAACACGTGGTCAATAGGAGTCCCCCTATCCAAACGCAGAGTGCAGTGGCAACATGTGGACAATAGGTGTTCCTGTAACCTTTGTCAGTGTGCAATAGCAATATGTGGCCAATATCTGTCTCTGTAGCCTATGACAGGGTGCAGTGGCAACTTGTGGCTCATAGGTGCCCCTGTAACCTATATCAGGATGCAGTAGCAACAACATGGGGCCAATGGATGTCCATGTAGCCTAGGTCTGGGTGCCGTAGCAACATGTGGCCAATAGGTATCCCTGTAGTCTATGTCAGAGTGCAGTAACAACATGTGGCCAATGCGCGTCCCCTTCTCTAAAGGCAGGGTGCAGTAACAAAACTTGGCCAATAGGTGTCCCCTTATCCAAAGGCAGGGTGCAGAAGCACCATGTGGCCAATAGGTGTCCCTGTAGCATATGTCAGTTTTCAGAAGTAACATGTAGCCAATAGATGTCTCTGCAGCCTATGTCAGGGTTCAAAAACAAAGGCCCATATTTATACTTTTTGACGCAAAACTGCACCGGCGCAGTTTTGCGTCAAAAATATTACCGCCAGCTAACGCCATTTTGGTGCGCCGTGTGGGCGTCAGATTTATACTTTGACGCACTGCGGCGCAAACAACAGGTGGGAGTCATTATTTTTGACGCACACCGCGGCATCAAGTCGTAAAGGAAAACAACGTTAACGCGCCAGAAATGACTGTGGGTCGATTTACGACACCGCAAACCGGATATGCGCCGTTTTTTTGGACGCAATAGCATAAAAAAACACAGCGAACACCCCCATTTCACCAGAGGAGAGCCAAAATGGATCCCAGATGCCACTACAGACCCCAGGAAGATGACAGCAGACCAGGAACCAGCCAGGAGGACCCACACAAGAACCAGGACACTTTTAAGAAGAAAAGAAAGTGTCGCTTCAGTGCAGAGGAGCAGGAAATCCTGGTTAAAGAGGTGACGGAACACCAGCACCAACTGTTTGTCACATCAAAGTTGCCAATCAGTAGGAGAGAGGCTATATGGCAACAAACTGTTGACAAGATAAACAGTGTGGCAGAAGTACGCAGAACAGTCATCAAGTGCAAGAAACGCTGGCATGACTACAAACGCAGGACCAAGGAAAAGATGGCAGGGAACAGGAAGGCAGCACTGCAGACTGGAGGTGGGAGTCCAGCACACCAGGATGCCCTGGACCACATGGAGGAGATGGTCGCAGCCGTCATCCCTGAGGAGATCATCACAGGGATTCAAGGACAGGACAGCGCAGACTACCAGGACACAACGCACATGCAGGGTAAGTCGCTTGGGGAATTATAATGCAATAATGTCAACTGTGAGCATGGGGGGGATACCGACCACTTAATGCATGGAAGTCATCTAATACAAGGAGTGGCATGGGTAAAGGGGCACGGCATGGGAGTATGGCCCGTTCTGAGAAGACCTGGGGCACACCATTACACAACACCAACAACAGTCCCATGGGGGCATGCTGTCATGCCAACGATGGAGCAAAGGGAAAGCCACGAGAGGAGGGAAGGCCACTACGTCAAACTGACATCCTGGCACTCATCAGCCAACATACCTCCTAAATTAACTAGGGCCCTATTAGCAATCCTCTATCCAAACCGACAACTGCAATGTAACTGCAACAACAGTTACCACTACCACCTCTGATCTGTGTGCAGCTCAAGTAGCCAATGGCAGTAACCTCCCCATGGAACATACACACCTAAATTAGGGGGTGAGGATGACATCTGCAACAATCCCCTGAAACAAGACAAAGGCCCCAGTACTCTCAAAGGTCAATGCCCATAGTTGTCACAAACATCAGCCAAAGTAAACAACAATAGGAGCGACACAGCACTAAGGACACACCCATGCTGCATATGTCAGGGTCCATCCTGTGCCTGGGTAACAAGGCAACATCACAAATGTCATACTGCTCAGACAACAGCATTGAGGAGGGGACACATGTAACTGGTCACTGAAATACACCTGCACAGTCAGAGGACGAAATAGGACACTGATACGACTATCAGGGCAAGCCAATGTAACACATATTACCCATCATCAGCAGGACCCATTAACAATGTCAACATCCATATCAGATCATAACATTGCCATGCATAGGATATGCAACATGTCAATTACATTTAAGTTGTTGTGAACGATCAGGGATTGGGGCAGGTCCAGATTGTTAAGTGTGCTGCCAGGTCCATCAGAACACCCACAGCCAGTGAAAGGTCTCACCATGAGAATGGATATACACGGAGGGTCGAGTAGGACAAGAAGGTGGCACTTCTCTATTTGGCATAAACCAACACCTAGAGGCGATGAGACTGACAAGTCTGATAACTCAATAACATACATGTGACACACAGGTGGGCCATAGGCCTGAAACAATGTCCATCTGAAGGACTGCAGATATTAATACAAAACAAGATCACAAAGTGAATTCATCAAAAGGCAAGCACGTCACGTCAAAATTGTCACAACACAGACACTAATTGTACCCTGTTTCATTGCAGAGGAAGATGGATCTCCTGCCGATATGCCTGTCCCAGATTTCCCTGATGACATGGATGACGAGCCAATAAACATTCCCCAGGAGACTATCCAAAAGATCCTTGAAACCCTCCAGACCCCACCTTCAGTCACAAGGAGGAGCACAGAACAAGCTGCCATCGCAGAGGAACAACCCACCCCCCCATTGTAAGACCTGCCAGCTCCAATACAGCTGAGGACTCAGACGACACTGGCACCAGCTTTGAGAGAACTGTAGTTGGAGTACAGCGGGAGCTGGCCAAGGAGGTGCGGGTGGGGATGCAAAATATGGCAGCCAGCCTTGAGGGGGATCGTTCGTGCATGATGTCATTTGCAGATCAGGCAGCAGCTATGCAAGCCCTAACATCTATCTAGCAGGAACTGCAGAAAACCCAGAAGGAAATCAGCACAGCTGTAATACAGTTGACCCAACACCTACAACAGCAATCCTGTCAACACGTGGACAAATGCAACATTGAACCCCTCAGGACCGACCTCGCTGCCTACCATCGTGATTTGGCTGCTATTCTCAAGAACCAGCAGATACTCCTTGCTGCAGTACTGCCCTTAAGACCTTCACAGGGAGCAGCCACCAGGATGTCTGACTCCACGTCTTCTAACACTGAGGTGTGTGTTGCCCCTTCACAACCAACAACAACAAGGACAGAGGAGGCAACACACACATCAGAAGAAGAAGACATGGAACAGATCACATTCACAAGGAAAATGACCCGGAAGCACTAGTCCCTGCCACATGGCCAACTATTACCAAAGTCCTGCGTTTTGAAACATGACAGTCTTACAACAACTGTACTCAAGCACTGTTCTGCTAACCACTGTATAACTTGTCACCCAGCCCAGTGATTGTCTCTCTCCTACTCATTGGCTAAGTCTGTCCCTCTGCACTGTCTGAAACAGCAACCCCAGCATGACAAAAGCATTTTGGTAAACCCTTGTGTTGGATCACACTGGAAGATATCACTATAATGGACTCACAATCATGGACAATGTACATATAGCACTACAGCACTTTTCAATAAATAGCACTTACACAACAAATCTGTCTCTGGGTAATGTGACATATCAACTGCGCTGTAGATAATTTAAATGTCTCCACTGTCAAATAACGTAGCTTGTCAATACAACTGTCCAGATATTATGTAGTTAGAGAAATCTGCACAGTGACCATGATTGCATCATACTCTGCCCATCCTGAGGGAATAATCTGATGAAGTGAGAAACCATACACCACCATGCTGTGTTGGACAGAAGAATGCTTCCTCAGGGGATAACTAAGTCATCAAATAGTGCCCGCTAAATGTTGTCAACATGCAAAAATAACACAATAAACATGCCACACTAATGTAAGTAAATACAAACAAAAATTGCACAAATGAAGGTGTCTGAGTTAACATACAAATAGGTAATCATGCCGAACTGTGTCACAAATGATGTATGAGGGTCATGAAGACAAGAATACAAGTTTGCCAAAGAGAGCTCATCTTATAAGGGTGTGCATGATCATCACACTGCAGTCAGACCTAAAACTGTTTCCCCAATATCAAGTCTGGAAGCACTGTTAGTGACTTTAAAAACACACATCAACAGAAACACATTGTCATCCATATTAACTGTGATTGGTGGTTGCAACAAAGGGTAGGCACTTTGCAAGGTAGCTCTGGGTTAGCTGCCAATCGTACAGCTCAGTTGGGATTTGTTAGTAGCATTGGACACAGACGTTATAGTACAAAAGAGATGTACACGGAATCCAAACCCACGATCAAGTACCATTCAACACATACTATTAAGGGGTAACCAAATATTTATTAAAAGCTAACCATAGATGAGGAAACTGAAGGAAAAATCTTACCTACCCTAATCTACCCTGACTACTCATTACCCACAACTGTCCCTAACACATTGAAGACAACACATACTAACCTAAACACATACTATACTATCCTAAACAAATATATATATATATATATATATATTTTTTTTTATGTTTTTTGCTTTTTTTGGTACTTTCATTTTTTTACACAAAAGAACCCCGACATAGACCCCCACCCACCCACCCACACATGTAATAAGTCAAAAAATAAACAAGCAGGACCCCCTACCCCGCACCCACTAACACTGACTAAACTAACAGCCTATAGTAACCTAACACCAAGCCCCCTAAACCCACTAACTATAAGAACAAGGAAAGAGGAGGGAGGGGAGGGTATCATGTCCATCTATTCAACTGTCTAGAGGTTGGCCCTCCGGAGTGTCCTCTTGATATCCTTGACCCGCCGTTTAATGTGCTGCACGTCCCAGCTCAGGTGGCTCACCTTGCGCAGCACTTTGTCCATCATGTGTTCAAGTCTATTGAAGGCTGCAGGGTCAACAGCTGGAGCAGTGGCAGTCTGGGTACCGGTGGAGGAGGTCTGTGTGGGCTGTCCTGCACCGGTGGCAATGCTGGGGCCAGGAAGTCCAGCAGATGTAGATTCAACAGAGGCAGCTGTGGGTGGGGCCACCTGGCTCTGATTGGTGGTTGTTTCTGTGGTGGCTGTGGTGGGCTCAGTAGGGCCACCATGTGAGAAGGCTCGCCATGCCCCGGAGGCACGTTCATGGCGATATCGCAGGGCCATCCTCCGGAACCCCAACTCCACCAGCAGGATGTGCTGGTATCGCATGGCCCGACGCTGAAATTCACGGACCTGGTCTGGAGTCATGTTAGCTGCTGTGAAGACAAATGCAGATATGCCACATTAGTAATTGCATTGTGTGAAACGGCACAGCAAGTTAATCAGACATTACATCTACTGTACTTCTAACAGCTCATATCACGATACAGAGCATTGAATGTCCCCGAGGAAGTACATGGCAGGCCAGACAACAAAGGTCACATCACACAAAGCACCTTCATAACCCACAAGATGGGTAACAACTGGCCTTGACTTGCAATCTGAGTTCTGAAAGTTAACATCTCGGAATCATGCTGCATATCCTCCACCAAGAGCTGGGCTACAAATGTCAGTGTACGGAAAGCAAAACTAAAGCCACATGGTTTGCAAGTTGTAACTGGACTTTCCAGTATGGTACCAAGTGCCAAACCTGAGTGTGTATACTACTATGCAACCAAACCGTCACTTATTCACAGGTATGTGTAACATACTGGTAGCATCAATACTAGGTACCCCATTCACAAACCCATGGCCGTGTTTGAGG
Organism: Pleurodeles waltl; assembly: GCF_031143425.1. Taxonomy (NCBI): domain Eukaryota; kingdom Metazoa; phylum Chordata; class Amphibia; order Caudata; family Salamandridae; genus Pleurodeles; species Pleurodeles waltl. The sequence continues at coordinate 418,893,700 of NC_090437.1, read as the reverse complement.
GGGGGCAGTGGATACAAACTATAATTTGCCAACAACATGTACACCGAGGAGTGTATAGGCAAATCCACACATGTTTGTCTCTACAGACACACCACAGGTAAGGCCTATCTACAATTTGGAGTCAGCAAACCCTAGAGCACTCATAGGGTCAGACATGTCAGGAAAATCAGAACTTAGTACACAACATATACTTCCAGTGAGGCCTGACTTACATCAGACACAGAGTTGCTAGAACACCCATGATCATGAATTGCATGCACACCTAGGCCATTACACTCAGGTTCCACAGACTTGATGCACTACATGTGGAAGTACATGCTGCTAGGAGGTTCTACCTACTGTTTCAAAATTACGTAGGTAAATAGTGAAGCAGATGTCTATTGGGAAGCTATTAGCTCCACCAATCTTAGAGAATGTGGGTCTGACAGGCTGACTAAATAGGGGCTGACTTCCATTGCGACTCTTGGTGATACAAGTGTCAGAGACATGACTATCCCCTGTACTCACAGTGGGGCCTACAGGGATGTCCTACAATCCCTACATGATACCATTGGATACGCATTGGCTAACTCAAAACATGTGAGAACTGCATTCCCACTCATGGAACAAGTGAAAAACTTGCCCACAGCATCACACCTTGCTATGCGTCCAACTCACACGAGTCCATAACCAGCAAACACAACACATAACAGACATATCAACACTTACTGTAGAGGTCGGGTCCTCAAATGTCGCCACCTCTCCCACAGTGTAGGGCGCCGGCCCACCTGTAAGGTATGGAAGGAAGAAATGTGCTCATAATCTGTGCACAGTGCAACATTTTCAGTATCATTTACAATGTGTAGGCTGAATAAGGAAATGGCAGCCATTCAGACATGATGGTACTGCATCTGATATTTCACGGCCAACTTGTACATAGCATGGGTCTCCTGTGACAGTTACACACATATCTGCACACATACATTGGCCCTAACTTTCATGTGGTTGCAAACTTGCCCCATAATTGGTGAGCACTAAAAAATTTAGAGTGTAATCGTCTCATCATGTGCATCCAAGAGAAACATCCAACGCCTAATTACTTGAGGACTGCATTACCAGTCAAACATGCCTTGTGGCCATGACACATTTAGTGCACATAGGCCCAATGTACAGAGGGAGGGGCAGGGACTCCTGTAAGCCATCCTGTTGTTACAGTATAGTCAATTGATGTGGCCCAGCTATGGTGATTTGCACCAACCATGGAGATGTAAAGCCATGTGCATACACTTGGACTGCCATCCATATTTGGATTGTGGCTCAACCGATTCCAACAAACATCTTAAGATGTTAGCTGAGGGCACCTTACACCTTTTCACGATGTGTTCAAATCATGAACTGACATGTATCCAAAAAGATCAAGAAACACAATAATCCCACACATTCATAGTACTTCTGTGAACGCTTTCCTTCCACACTCACCAGACTAACATGAGACCAATGTTTGAGCCACTTTGCTATTATCAATTGACGTGAAGGCAGCACTCATTTTCTGCATCATATAGTGATTCTAAAGTCAGTCTAGCAATTGCGTCAACATAGTTGGCCTAAATGTTGGTACATCTGTACTTCTCTGTCAATAATACCCTATATAGACATGATTGGCTCCTATTTTGTTAGCTGTGCTGACAAAAAGGCCGCACCAATTTCCTTCATGGTAAAGTTACCTGTAAGTTTGCTGAGCACGTGCTACCTGACAGCTAGCAATTGTGATCCTTGCCATAGTGCATCAATGATCCCCTTATATTTCCCCAAAATTACACACAGTCATCAAGTTGGCTGGCAGACATTGCACTAATCCACTGATGTCACCACAGAGCATTTAATTGTGCACAATAACAATAGTCGTACTCACCAACAGTGCCACCAATCATGATTCCCAGGTGGTCCAAGAGATCCTGCTCCCTGGTGAGGAGGTCAGCCCACCGGTGCTTCAGCTGGTGGTCACTCCTCTGGCTGGCATACACACGCTGCAGGTGATGCAGCACCTTTACCCACCGGATTCTGCGCTCTTTTGTCGGGTACCCCTGTATGACCCTGCCCCCTGCCTGGTTCATGAGCGGCAAGAAATGTGTCACCAGCCAGATGAAGCCCCCCAACTCCTCTTCCCCCATCTTGCCAAGACGTGGCCTACCAGACATACTTATAATTGAAGAGAAGGAATAGGGGTAAAAGAAATTGAAAGGGGAAATGGGTGAAAGTAGGGGTAAAAAGACAGAAAAAAAGTAAACCTAAACACTAAAAGAGCCCAACTATCCCCAAACTAACACTACCCACAACAGACTCCCACAAACAAGAAATACACAAGATGAATGGACAAATGTAGACAAAACACAGTACTACAGTATACACAAACAAAATTTATTTCACAAAAGGACTTTACAGATAGCACACAGGACAAATACAGCACAAAATCTCTGGACAACACTCTACACAGCCACACAGTCTAGAAGGATCATAGACTGCAAAGTGAAAGTGAAAGTACACCCACTGTACATGACCTGTAAACAGGATATCCTATTACATCACTTCCTGTATGAAAAGTCCCACCTTTTTCACGTTATGCGTCATTTTTTTGTTGCACAAAACTGTATTTGCGTCATTTTTTTTGACGCACAGACGTGAACATTAACCCGCATCCACATAATGATACATGGACTGTACAAATATCTGGATGCGGGCTAAATTTCACTCCTGTGCGTCAAAAAAATGACGCAAATACAGTTTTGGTAAACAAAAAATGACGCACACCGCTAGGGACGTCAAAATTACAGTGCATTAACTGGTTTGGGGCATTTTTACTTCTTTTTTGTTTTTTTTACATTTGGAACACATCAGAGATTGGCTAATTGAAGAGAGTATGGTGTTGATGGTGTATGTTCATATGTGTGACATCATACTGCAGCGGAACATCATCCACTACACCCTTCACAGTATGTTTACAGTTGGCTGACGTCATAGATGGTCATAAGTGTGCCCTACATATATGTGTGGCACAAATTGTGCATGTTTGCCATAAGGAGAGGATAGCAATGTGACGCACATATGTACAATACCTCATTGCCTTTGGCTCAAAGTGTGTGCTTTGACAACTAATTTGTTGGTTGACCAAGTGTGTGTGTACATCACATGAAGCATTATTGTACATTTGGTTGTATGAATGTGACGTCCATGTGTCCAACTCTAATATGCAAATAAAAATTGGAATGAGCAAGGGCATGTGTTAGTCATACATGTAACAACACCCGCAATGTGTACTTCCAAGTTGTAGGGTCACGTAGACACCACGTGTGACATAGCATGCACCAGATGGATGGCAGACGCAAGTTCATGTCAAAGGTCCACAATTTCTACATCCTATGCCGTAGAGTATTGGTAAGAGCTTCGTAGGCACTAGTTGATGAATCCCACAGGGAGTCATACACATGCATTGAGGAAGTGGGTACCATGTTGTTTGCACAGACAGACAAGGGTCAATCTCATATGTATGATGACACCACAGTTGAGGCCATAGAAGTAAGCCCCAACTATCAAGTGGCTGTGGTGGACCAGCATACAAGACAGCACGTGTCCACATATTTCCAGTGATCAATTGCACATAGGTGTCTTGTTCATGTGTGTGGTCCAATGATAATCCTGTAGATTTGTGGGGGTGTAATTTGCCACAGTTCGGACCAGGACTCATCATGAGTCAGTGGCAGCTATTCCTGTAACTACTGAGTATCCTTTGTTGATCAATGTGAGTAAAGTAGATGTGGACATGTGAACCAACATGTGGATGGTCCCACCCTGTCACTAAAGGCGTGTAATGAGACAGTCAACAGGGCAACCTTGGTTTGCTGAGTGAGATAATGTCTCAATTGTCATGTTCCGGCAGGTGTCATTACAACATTTGTACACAGGTTGGCCTCTGCACTTCCCACTGCATCTGGGAACATCATAGCCTCTGTGCTGTTTATTCTCGCAGCTATTCACCACATACGGCCCATCACTATGTTGTGCGCACTGTGATGCTGTGTGTGAACTGTCATGGTTCTGACATTTGTGTATTAGGCATGTACATTATCAGAGGTTGCTGGTTGTGCTGAAAGCCCCGTACCCAATCCCTGCCTATGACCCTGGGACACTGTCACACTTTGTCATTCATGCATAAATGCAACCCAGACAAGGGATGGGCCATGAATTTTGCATTTCCAAGAGGATTTAACTCAAATGGTACAGTTAAAAGGCAGATGATGCTATACAATGTATTTGTGTATGCATGGTAGAAGCCCATGCCCAATGCCCCCTGATGAATGGCAGGTTTGCTAACGCAAGTGTGGTACATATGTAGACACAGGGATACTTTAGTGTGACGCACAGACAGTTGCCTGTCAGGCTGACAGAATGCAAGATGATTCAGGAGCCAGCTACTGGACAGGTTACATAATCAGTGGTCTGACTGAGACTGTTTGGAGGACAAACTAGACAGTTGACATGTCAATCTGTGTACGTCCTGTGTTTTTGAAGGTGACAAATGAACCCAAGGGCTGTGTTACACGGCTTAATTACTATCAATGTTGATGGTGTATTTGACATAATGGCGACTCCTGTGCTTTTTGTAATGGGTGGTGTGCGTGGAGGTGATCACAGGTGTGGGCTGCATCTGTTTCTCACCAGTCCTGTAGGTGAGACTTGCATTCTAAGGGCCAACAGACATTTTCACAAGGGGAAGCAATCTACATGTGCTAACAGGGCTTTGAAACTAGAAGACAGTGTATAAATTGACCTGACGTCCTTGCAGTCAGATGTTCTATGACAATGGCATACCATAGGAAAGGGTGTAGCACACTGGTTTGCTAATGTTGGTCTGTGTGTGTAGAGGAGGTAATATCAGGGTACACATCTTAGTATTCCAGGGACCTCTTCCGACAGGTGGGTTGTGACCAGGTGCATGGGTGTGTCAGGAGTTAGGAAATGGGCTGACATGTGCATGGAATGTCATGTGCGCAATGCATGTCATATGTGTGGCACTTGTGCTGTCTATGTTCTGCTTCTATGGAACTCTAGTCACAGATATTCCTTGCAAATATTGGATGCAGTTGGACTAACTGCTGTCAAGGGTCTTGTCAGACATTCCTGTTAGTGATGCCAAAGCACATTGACTGCCTCATGTATGAGGCTTGTTTTCCCCTTATTGAGTGATGGTGTCATAGTTGTGTGCCATATGCTGCGTTGGACCTTGATTTCAACATGTATGTGTGAAATATTTGTGGTCCTCTGCTATAGGCCTTTAAAGGAGATATGTACATCATATATGTCATTAAGAGTGTGTGTGAATGTGACCATTGTATGTTAGTCATCACATAAGCTCTGGGATGTTCCGTGTCCTTCCCAGTATCTCAGCAATGCTCCATGAGGCAACACTCTTATTCTGATAAGTAGAGATGAAGGTGTGTAAAAAGGAATAGCCAGACCATGATATGGTGATTAGAATAGGTGTTTATTTCAATTTGTTAACTAAAGTGGTGAAGGTGATCATATTCAGAAGAAATTATTTACAATCTGTTGCCGCCTGCGTATACCAGCAGCTGTGTTCTGTAGTTCCCCCTCCTGTTGCAGGCCAGCATCCTCCTCTTCCTCCTCTTCAGGCATGTGTGGCTCTGGTTCCAGGAGGGGAATGTTTCTTCTGATGCAAATGTTGTGCAATATTGCACATGTGAGGATGATCCTACAGACCATCTCGGGGGAATATAGGAGGCTACCACCAGTGATGTCGAGGCAGCGGAACCTTGACTTGAGGATGCCGAAGGTCCGCTCGACAATGCTGCGTGTCCTCGTATGGGCCTCGTTGTATGCACGCTCTGCAGCTGTACTCGGGTTGCCAAATGGTGTCATAATCCATGGCTGGATGCCATACCCCTGATCAGCTGCAAGAAAAATGAATGGGATCATGTTGATGTAGATGGCACTATTGAAAAGACCTTTAATGGCAGTAGTTGTCTTGTGTTGTCTGTGACTCTTTTGTGTACTAATGTGACATCCTATGCTTGTAGGCCATTCTATCTGCATTGTGTTGTTTCCTTGGCTGAACAAGTATTTGTCTGCTAACCGTTTGTCAGCAGTATGTTTTGGGATTTGCAGTACAGTGTGCCATCCCTAGCATTGTGACTTGTGATACAGGTGACCGTGTGTCTTCACTGGGGGTGAGATGATAGTTCCATGCACAGTTAAAATTGAAAGTGTTGTTAACACGTTCATATCAAAGTACCCTGGACATCCCATACCTTTAGACTTAGGCAATGTATTAATGTAAAGGTCATTGGGACACTTACAATTTGCAAGGTGACATTTCGGCAACCACACTCATTGACGTCTTCACATTAGGCTGTACAGTAAATTCCGATGTGTGACAGGTTCAATGGTGACTTAAGAAACATGGCTAGCGATGTCACGACCTCAGTGTGTTCCTGTCGATATGTTGCTGTTGTGGTGTATGTGTTGTGTGTCCTAGAGGGTTGCTGTGCAGTGTATATATATGTAGGTTTTTGTACTTACCAACAAGTAGTCCATTGCCATACCGTCCATCCTGGAAGTGTTGATTGATGGTGCAGTGACGGAAGATGTATGAGTCATGTACACTCCCAGGATATTTAGCCACGATGTTGGTGATCAATCCCCGGTGATCGACAATGGCCTGCCCGTTGATGGAATGTGTGTGCTTCCTGTTGCGGTAGAGGTGTTCAGTTGCAGCAGGTGGCACAAGGCGTACATGTGTGCAGTCGATTGCACCAAGGACGTGTGGGAAGCCACTGATTGCGTAGAACCCCTGTTTAGTTTCCTGCTGCTTCTGCAGTGTGTTAGGGAAGCAGATGTGGGGGGGTGTCAGTCGAATGATGGCGTCCATTACTTTGGGCAAAAAGGCAGAGAATGATGGTTGTGATATTCCGCCAACCAGGGCACCAGTTGTTTGAAAAGAGCCACTTGCCAGCATATGAAGTACGGCAAGCAGCTTTGCATAAGATAGGAGGGTGAATAATGAGTAATGAGCGCTCCCTACTCTACTTCTATACTCTAGAATCTGCCTGTGTCTCACGGTGCAGCTGACTAGGGTCTCACCCTCTGAAAACCCTAAAACGACAACCCCCTATTGTCAAAACATGGAAATAAATTCAATTGCACACGTGACAAAAATACAAAAAGAACCTAGTTTCAATGCAGTAATCAGATTATATTATGTACACATATTATACAGAAAGCAAATCAAAATAGTACAGTTGAAACATCCATCAAATGCTACCCTATTACCTAGGTTCCCAAAATTCACCACAAAATGTATAATTTCTTTGTTGTCCTATCCAAGTCCCAAAATTAATGTCCATCAATCCAAATTATATATCCTTATTTGGTTTAATTCCAAAGTTGCCAATTTGTATCCTTGTGTAATAGGTTTCGAAATTAACAATTCCATCCAACAGCTTCCTCTCTTCTCCCTTTGTCTTTAGTCCCTTTGTCAACACGTGTTTCATCCGGTGAGTACCCCCAGTACTTCATCAGGACTTCCTATAATGGCATATATATATACTTTTATATAATAAAATATTATACGGTTAAATTGTTACACAAGTTTTTGTACTGTATTACCATAACATGCTTGGTGGTGAGAGTCTATTTGTGCACCAAAACGCTAATTGTGACAAGTTAATGATTTCTATATCACCCCAAATTTCCCATTCCATATCACCTTTATTTGTGGAATATTATAAAAAAATATTATTAAAATTTATTAATGTGTGTCATAGACCAATTCCAAATTTCACCCATCTAATTCTAATATCGATGTATATAGCATTCACCTAATATAACTCTATACCCCATATATCTTCAATTGGTGTGATTCTGTAGCATGATACTCTGTGAATTCGTATTAGAAATGGACCAGTCCGTCCTCTATTTTTACTATGTTAGAGAGACGTAGAAATAACTGGGAGTCATGGCGGCTTCGTTTCAAAATACTGAAGCGGTAAGACACGTGCAGTCGGCGTCTAAGCGTACTCGCAATATAAAGAATACAATCAATTGGTAAGGATTCTATACAAATAATATGGAGACATTTATCTTTTAAATGAACGAGGTGTTTATATCAGGATCTAAATCTTTAAAAACTGCATTTCTAATACGAATTCACAGAGTATCATGCTACAGAATCACACCAATTGAAGATATATGGGGTATAGAGTTATATTAGGTGAGTGCTATATACATCGATATTAGAATTAGATGGGTGAAATTTGGAATTGGTCTATGACACACATTAATAAATTTTAATAATATTTTTTAATAATATTCCACAAATAAAGGTGATATGAGTACAGGATGTGCTTTTCCCGGAAATATTATGCTAGGGGGTGTATTCATATCATGGAAAATAAATCACTGTCTGTACACATTGGAATGGGAAATTTGGGGTGATATAGAAATCATTAACTTGTCTCAATTAGCGTTTTGGTGCACAAATAGACTCTCACCACCAAGCATGTTATGGTAATACAGTACAAAAACTTGTGTAACAATTTAACCGTATAATATTTTATTATATAAAAGTATATATATATGCCATTATAGGAAGTCCTGATGAAGTCCTGGGGGTACTCCCTGGATGAAACACGTGTTGACAAAGGGACTAAAGACAAAGGGAGAAGAGAGGAAGCTGTTGGATGGAATTGTTAATTTCGAAACCTATTACACAAGGATACAAATTGGCAACTTTGGAATTAAACCAAATAAGGATATATAATTTGGATTGATGGACATTAATTTTGGGACTTGGATAGGACAACAAAGAAATTATACATTTTGTGGTGAATTTTGGGAACCTAGGTAATAGGGTAGCATTTGATGGATGTTTCAACTGTACTATTTTGATTTGCTTTCTGTATAATATGTGTACATAATATAATCTGATTACTGCATTGAAACTAGGTTCTTTTTGTATTTTTGTCACGTGTGCAATTGAATTTACGGCAAGCAGCTTTGTTTCTGTTGGGATGGTGCGAGGCGTCACCAAAGTGGGGGCCAACTGCTGTTCAATGTTTTGCAGCAGCTGCTGAATGGCCTGCCAGTTCAACCGGTACCTCTGTTTAATGTCGTGTTCCCTGAGGCCCTGAAGGGTAGTTCTTGGGCGGAATATCCTCTCCTGCCTTCTGCGCTGCCTTTGGGGTCCCTGCTGGTGTTGTTGTAGCTGCTGTTGTTGCTGCTGGGCTCTGCGTCTGCGTGCACGCTGGATTAGAATCACCTCCATGGCTCCCTGTTGCTGCTCTGCTGCTCTGCTGTTTGTTTTGTGTGTTCTGATTAAATACAGGTGTGTTTGCCCCATTTTAACGCCTGCCCTGACCCAGGCGTTTAATTTTGACGCAAACCGGGATGTGCGTCATTTTCTGGCGTCACCTCCCGGCCGTGCGTCATTTTTTCCCGAAAGCATAAATACGACGCACGGCCGTTTAAGCCATTTTTTGGACGGGAACGCCTACCTTGCACATAATTAACGCAAGGCGGGTTGCCGCATCCAAAAAATGACGCACACGGCGGAATTTTGTCGTCCGCGGGCTCCGGCGTCAAAGTTTAAATACAGGGCAACGTTTGCGCTGATTGTGCGTCAAAATTTTTGACGCACAATCGGCGCAGAGGGAGTATAAATATGCCCCAAAATGTGGCAATACGTGTGGCTGCAGGCTATGTCAGGATGCAGAGGCAACAGATGGTCAATAGGTGTCCCTGTACTGTATGTCAGGGTGCAGTAGCAAAATTTGGCCAATAGGTAGCTCTTTATCCTATGCCCAAGAGCAGTAGAAACATGTGGCCAATAGGTTCCCTATTATGCAAAGGCAGGGTCCAGTAGAAACATGTGACCAAACAGTGTCCCTGTAGCCTATGTCAGTGTGTAGTAGCAAAATGTGTCCAATAGGTGCACATGTAGCCTATGTCAGGTTGCAGTAGCAATATATGGCCATTAAGTGTCCCTGTAGCCTATTTCAGGGTGCAGTATCAACATGTGGTGAATAGGTGTCCCCATATCTAAAGTCAGAGTGCAGAAGCAACATGTGGCCAATATGTGTCCCCTTAACTATTGGCAGGGTGCAGTAGCAGCATGTGGCCAATAGGTGTCCCTGTAGCCTTTGTCAGGGTGCAATAGCAACATGTGGCTAACAGATGTCCCTGTAGCCAACATCAGGGTGCAGTATCAACATGTGGACAATAGGGCCCGTATTTATACTTTTTGACGCTAAACTGCGCTAACGCAGTTTAGCGTCAAAAAGTTTAGCGCCGGCTAACGCCATTCTGAAGCGCCATGCGGGCGCCGTATTTATTGAATGGCGTTAGCCGGCGCTAGCAGACCGGCGCTGCCTGGTGTGCGTGGAAAAAAACCACGTACACCAGGCAGCGCCGGCGTTGGGAAAAATGGCGTTAGGGCGTCTTAAAATGGGGCAAGTCAGGTAGAGGCAAAAAAATCGCCTCCACCCGATTTGCGCCATTTTTAACGACGCCCAGACGCCATTTACATGACTCCTGTCTTAGTAAAGACAGGAGTCATGCCCCCTTGCCCAATGGCCATGCCCAGGGGACTTATGTCCCCTGGGCATGGTCATTGGGCATTGTGGCATGTAGGGGGGCACAAATCAGGCCCCCCTATGCCCAAAAAAAATATAATAAAAAAAAAAATTATACTTACCTGAACTTACCTGAATGTCCCTGGGATGGGTCCCTCCATCCTTGGGTGTCCTCCTGGGGTGGGCAAGGGTGGCAGGGGGGGTCCCTGGGGGCATGGGAGGGCAGCTGTGGGCTCATTTTGAGCCCACAGGTCCCTTAACGCCTGCCCTGACCCAGGCGCTAAAATCCGGCGCAAATGCGGGGTTATTTGCCCCGCCCACTCCCGGGCGTGATTTTTTCCCAGGAGTATAAATACGACGCATTTGCGTCGCAGTCATTTTTTTAGACGGGAACGCCTACCTTGCATCTCATTAACGCAAGGAAGGCGTTCACGCAAAAAAATTACGCTCTTTCCTCATACTTTGGCGCTAGACGCGTCTAACGCCAAAGTATAAATATGGCGTTAGTTTTGCGCCGAATTTGCGTCGAAAAAAACGACGCAAATTCGGCGCATACGGAGTATAAATATGCCCCTAGGTGTCCTTGTAGAATATATCAGGGTGCAGTAGCAACATGTGACCAATAGGCGTCACATTATCCAAAGTCAGGGTGCAGTAGCAACATGTGGACAATAGGTGTCCCTGTAGACTAACTCAGGGTGCAGTAACAACATGTGACCAATAAGTGATCCTGGGGCCTATATCAAGGTGCAGTAGAAACATGTGGCCAATTGGTATCCCTCTAGCCTATTTTAGGGTGAAGTTGCAACATACGATCATTAGATGTACCTGTAGCCTATATCATGGTGCAATAGCAACATCTGGCCAATAGGTGTCCCTGAAACCTATGTCAGAGTGAGTGCATTAGCAACATATGGTCAAAAGGTGTCCTCTTATCCAAAGACACGGTACTGTAGCAACATGTGGCCAATAGGTTTCCATGTAGCCTATGCCATGGTAAAGTAGCAACATGTGGCCAATGGGTGTCCTTGTAGCCTATGTCAGGGTGCAGTAGCAACATGTGGCCAATAGGTGTCGCTGTAGCCTATGTTAGGGTGCAGAAGCAACATGTCACCACTAGGTGTCCCTGTAGCCTATGTCAGGATGCAGTAGCAACATGTGGCCAATAGGTGTCCCTGTAGCCTCTATCAGGGTACAGTAGCAACACGTTTCTGATAGGTGTCCCTGAAGCCTATGTCAATGCACAATAGCAACATGTGGCCAGTAGGTGTCCCCTTATCCAAAGGCAGGGTGCTGTGGCAACATGTGGCCAATAGGTGTCCTGTACCCTATATCAGGGAGTAGTAGCAACATATGGCCAATAGGTGATCCTGTAGCCTATTTCAGGGTGCAGTAGCAACTTGTGGCCAGAAGATCTCCATGTTAACTATGTCAGGGTATAGTAGCAACATGTGGCCAAAAGGTATCCCTCTAGCCTATGTTAGGGTGCAGTAGCAACATATGATCATTAGGGGGCATATTTATACTCCGTTTGCGCCGGAATTGCGTCGTTTTTTTTGACGCAATTTCGACACAAAACTAACTCCATATTTATACTTTGGCGTTAGACGCGTCTAGCGCCAAAGTCCATGGAGTTAGAGTCATTTTTTAGCGTGGACACCTACTTTGCGTTAATGAGATGCAAGGTAGGCGTTCACGTCTAAAAAATCGACTCCGAGGCATGTGCGTCGGATTTATACTCCCGGGCAAAAATCACGCCCGGGAGTGGGCGGGTCAAAAAAAATGACGTATGGCCGCTTTTGCGCCGTTTTTTAGCGCCTGCAAAAGGCAGGCGTTAAGGGACCTGTGGGCTCGGAAGGAGCCCAGAGATGCCCTCCCATGCCCCCAGGGACCCCCTGTCACCCTTGCCCACCCCAGGAGGACACCCAAGGCTGGAGGGACCCATCCCAGGGACATTAAGGTAAGTTCAGGTAAGTATTTTTTTTATTTTTTTTTGTGGCATAGGGGGGCCTGATTTGTGCCCCCCTACATGCCACTATGCCCAATGACCATGCCCAGGGGAGAGAAGTCCCCTGGGCATGGCCATTGGGCAAGGGGGCATGACTCCTGTCTTTGCTAAGACAGGAGTCATTTCTATGGGGGTTGGGAGTGAAAAAAAAATGGCGCAAATCGGGTAAAGGCGCAAAAATTGCCTCAACCTGACTTGCCCCATTTCTTGACACCCAAGCTCCATTTTCCCCTACGCCGGCGCTGCCTGGTGTATGTCGTTTTTTTTAACGCACACCAGACGGCGCCGGCGGCTAACGCCGGCTAACGTCATTCAATAAATACGGCGCCCGCATGGCGCTTCAGAATGGCGTTAGCCGGCGCAAATTTTTTTTACGCAAAACTGCGTTAGCGCAGTTTTGCGTAAAAAAGTATAAATATGGGCCTAGGTGTACCTGTAGCCTACATCAGGGTGAAGTAGCAACATGTGGCCAATAGTTGTCCCTGTAGCCTATGTCAAGATGCAGTAGCAACATCTGGCCAATAGGTGTCCCTGTAGCCTATGTCACAGTGTAGAAGCAACATATGGTCAAAAGATGTCCCCTTATCCAAAGGCAGGGTGCTGTAGCAACATGTGGCTAATACGTTTCCATGTAGCCTATGCCATGGTACAGTAGAATATGTTGCCAATATGTGTCCCTGTGGCCTATGTCAGGGTGTAGTAGCAGAATGAGGCCAATAGGTGTTCCTGTAGCCTATGTCAGGGTACAGTACCAACTTGTGGCCAGAAGGTGTCCCTGTAGCCTACGTCAGAATGCAGTAGCAATATGTGGTCAATAGGTGTCCCTGGAGCCTATATCAGGGTGCAGTAGCAACATGTGGCCATTAGTTGTCCCTGTAGCTTATGTAAGGTGCAGTAGCAACATCTGGCCAATAGGTGCCACTGTACTCTATGTCAGGGTATAGTAGTAACATATGGTTAAAGGGTGTCCCTTCATCAAAATGCAGGGTGCTGCAGCAACATGTGCCCAATAGGGTTCCATGTAGCCTATGTCATGGTACAGTAGCAATATGTGGCCATAGGTGTCCATTTAGCCTATGTCAGGGTGTAGTAGCAACTTGTGGCCAGAAGGTGTCCCTGTAGCCTATGTCAGGATGCAGTAGCAACATGTGGCCAATAGGTTTCCCTGTATCCTCTATCAGGGTGAAGTAGCAACTTGTTGCTGATAGGTGTCCCTTAAGCCTATGTCAAGGCACAGTCGAAACATGTGGTCAATGGGTGTCCCCTTATCCAAAGGCAGGGAGTGATAACAACATGTGGTCAATAGATGTCCCTGTAGCCTATGTCAGGGTGCAGAAGCAACATGTGGCCAATAGGTGTCCCTATTGCCAATGTCAGGGTGCAGTAGCAACATGTGGCCAATAGGTGTCTCTGCAGCCTATCTCAGGGTGCAGTAGCAACATGTGGGCAATAGGTGTCCCTGTAGCATATCTCAGTTTTCAGTAGTAACATGTAATCATTAGGGCCCCTATTTATACTCTGTTTGCCCTGGATTTACGCAAATCCAGTGCAAACTTAACTCCATATTTATATTTTGACGCTAGACCCGTCTAGCATCAAAAATATGGAGTTAACATCATTTTTAATATGCGTGAAACCGCCTTGCGTCAACAAAATACAAGGTAGGCATTCCTGTACAAAAAATGAATCAAACACCTTAGCACCATATTTATCCACCGGGGCAAAAATGACACACGGGTGGGAGGTGGACTTGAAAAATGACGCTAAACCCGATTTGCATCAAAATTTAACGCCTGGGTCAGGGTAGGCATGAAAATGGGGCAAACACACCACTACTTAAGGAAAACACACACAAGCAACATTACAGACCAACAGGACAACATGGAGGTGCTACTGATGCAGCTTGCAAGACAAAGCCGAGCACATGACCAATGACGGCAGCTACCACCACCCCAACGCGGCCCACAAAAGCAACACAGAAGGCAGGAAAGACTTTTCAGAAACAGGACAACCCTCCATGACCTCAGGTAACAGGACATCATTCGGAGGCATCGACCCAACTGGCAAGCCATACAGCAGCTGCTGCGTCATATTGAGCCACAACTAACAGCTAGCCTGCAGACACCACACAACATACCACCGGCGACCAAGCTGCTAGCTGTCCTGCATATGTGGGCAAGTGGCTCCTTCCAGACAACGGGTGCCCTGGTCGCTGTGGTATCACAGCCCTCATTCTCGGGATCCTTGCCCAAGGTGTTAGATGCCATAATCTCCCTCACACCCCACCACATCAGCTTCCCCAACACCCAGCAGAAGCAGCAGGAGTTAAAACAGGGCTTTTATTAAATCCATGGCTTCCCACATGTGCTTGGTGCAATTGACTGCACTCATGGCCGGATCGTCCCATCTGCAGCAACAGAGCACCTATTTAGGAACAGAAAGCACATGCATTCTATCAATGTGCAGGCCATAGCTGACCACCAGGGACTGTTCACTAACATCTTGGCCAAGTATCCTGGGAGTGTCCATGATTCCTTAATATTTTGGCACAGCAGGATCAATCGGCACTCCAGGATGGACAATATGGCAATGGCCTTCTTGTCGGTAAGTCAATAAACCTAGCAACATACACACAACACAATAACCCTGTAGGACACAAAAAACATACACTACTACAATGACACGTGGGCAGGGTGACACTGAGGTGTGACACTGGTAATTATGTTGTACACCATGACACAATGGGTTACACACCTCTGGACAAATGACGGCTGCCACAAACATTAGCTGCTTCTCTAGAGCAACAAGAGACCAATGTCAAAACCCACAGTGACAATGACATGGCCTGTACTGTAAGTACAACTTGGAAGATGAAACATTCACAATGACATTAGGCCACATAGTCAATCGCCACTCACCCAGACAGTATGTAGCGTGGAAGGGGTGTGGAATGTGTGTTGCTGCAGGTCTAACACCATGAGACACATAGCATGATGATGCTGACTCAGATGTAGGTGATACGGAAATACTGACGCAGTCCTATCATCATACATCACTCCTGGGGTGCTGTTTCCAGGTTGCAATAAAGAAGTGGAGTGTGCTATGAACACATATTGATGTGGCACTAATGCAAACTGCACACTGCTGCACATACTGAAAGAGCAAATTGTCCATCGAAATAGCATATGTACAGGGTGATGGCCCTTCTTGCAGAGATACATCCACCTCCACAAGGCAGTTAGCCAGGTTCCCTGGAGCAAGTTCGGTAGTGTAGGTGCATGGTTGCATATGAGCTACTGGCAGAGGGAACAACAAAGGCTTGCCTAGAAACAAGTCACACATGGGACAATTGTGCATTGTCAATACTGAACAGCTCAGTGTTTGCCAACTTATGAAGATGTGTTGTCCATTGTCACCTACCCAAATCAAAGGGCTTCAGTGTAGCATTTCATCTGCAATGACACATGTCTAAATAGATGGGATGTCCAGGCCATGTCGTGCAACCATGTTACCACCACATCTGAACCCATTGTGTGTGTGGATATATCATGTCCCCTCCAGTGAAAGCACACTAAAACATGTTGAACACTACACAACACATGGTACATACATGCTGACCAACAGTTCGGAAAACAAATCATAGATCCCAGGTCAATGAGCCAAACACAAGTTGTCATGTCAAACAACCCAGTGCAGATAAAACCTCACAGATACCCAATATCTCACACAATGCCACAAACACATTGGAGTCACAGATGACACAAGATAACAACTGCCATGCTACATGACATTCCTGTTGCAAGCACTAACACAATACTCACGCCTATTATCTTTTGCAGCGGATCAGGGTTATGAGATACA
Source organism: Pleurodeles waltl (assembly GCF_031143425.1). Taxonomy (NCBI): domain Eukaryota; kingdom Metazoa; phylum Chordata; class Amphibia; order Caudata; family Salamandridae; genus Pleurodeles; species Pleurodeles waltl. Next base: position 418,877,209 of record NC_090437.1, on the reverse strand, counting down.
GCAATGGATCATGACCCCATTCCCCAACCCAAGCACAGCAGTAGAGCATGCCAATAATGAGGCACATCTGAGGACACGCACCATTGTGGAAAGGACCTTTGACATCCTGAAGTCCAGATTCAGGTCCCTCGACATCACAGGAGGCAGCCTCTTATATGCCCCACACATTGTGTGTAAAATTATACTGACCTGCACAAAATTTGTTTGAGGAGGAACATTCCATTATATGAGCCGCACCAAGAACTGCCTGAGGAGGAGGAGGACGAGGATTGTGGCAGGGAAAATGAGGGGGAACAGCAGAACACAGCTGCAGGAATGCGCCGCAGACAGCAAATTGTACACAACTTTTTCACTTAATAGTCACTCTACCCACCTTGTTAAGATATGTAAATAAACACCTTACTTGATCACACAATCCTGTTCTGGTTTCTTCATTATTCATCACATGTTCCTTAGGAATGTGAGTATTACCTCAGGGAGCATGTTACAAAGACAAATCTTACTACTTCTGATGCAACATCACATGTGATGCGTATGATTGTACAACAGACATCACACACATATAAAAAATACTCATCTCTTAAATGTCACATATGAAGGACATAATCAATGGACCACAACATATGACTCACTTCCACGCTGCCAACATTGTCTACTGTAGCATATGACACACAACTATGACATCTCCAATCACAAGGTAAATGAGCGCCACATACATGAGGCAGTGGATGTTTAATTTCAGAAGTACAGGAATGTAAGAACAGACCCCTGACATTACTAAGTGTGACACTTGCAATCTCTGCAAGGAGCTTGTGTGACAAGGGGGGCATCATTTGTGAAAATGGATAGCATGAGTGTCAGAGGTATGACAAGCAATGTTCACAACACATGCCTTGCGCAGTCCATCCCTGGAAATCAGTTCTGCCACTGCCATTTGTTACGTCTCTGCAGTCCCATCTCTAGGGGGTGCTGTAAACAAACTATCTGTAGCCTGGGAATCATCATTAACACTCACCCGGAGTCCCTTTCTGACTCCTGTTTGCTTCCCTTTTCGATATGGCATGCTATAGAAGAACTACATTAGCTTCCATGGACTTCTGGTCGCATAATGCACTGCCTGGTAGTCGGTAAGACCTGTAATCTTCTGTCTATTGCTTCTTATGGGAAAAGTCCAGCTGTCCCTTCATACTGGATTCTCTCCTCCAAGACTTGTGAGAGACTGAAGCTGCACACACCTGTGACCTCTCTTGTGCAGCCCAGCCATGTGACTCTACCCGGCCTTGCCGCTGCCTGGAACTGCTTATAAGCTGCCATTCCCTGAAGCTCCTCATTGTGCATTGAAGTACGATTCCTTTTTTTTCCCCGACCCCTTGTTGGATTGTGTTACATTCCGGATTCAACCTGAACCTGCACTGTTTTCCCAGTCCTGTTCCTGCTTGTTCCAGTCAGAGTCTGCTCCCTGTTTCTTAGTCGTGTTACTGTTTGTTTCAGCCAAAGCCTGTTTTCTGTTTCCCAGGCCTGTTCCTGCTTGTTCCAGCTCTCTGTTTCCCAGTACTGTTCCTGCCTTTGCATCAGCCTGAGCCTGTTCCCTGTTCATGGCTTTGCCTCCTAGTTTGTTCCTTCTGTTTCTGTTTCCTCTTGGGTTCTCATGTCTGGTAAGTGTACTATCAATCCTCACCTGTGTGGAAGTGTTTTCCTTTGTACTTGGGTTGGCACCTGGTTTCCAGGAGGCAAATCCAGCACCCATCCTTTGTCTAGTGTTGCATGTAGTCTTTAGTGCCTAATAGTGACAGTGTGCTATGGCTCTTTTCCAGGAATTGCCAATGTGTCTCCAGCTGGACCCACAAGGGCTAGTCTTGTGTATGTGAGTACAATCCTTGTTTGTGCCCTAAGGGTCCCGAGATGGAATCACTTCTGCTGCCTCCTTTCTATGGGGCTTGCGTGGTGACTATCTTTAAGAGTAATCTGCACAGAGGTATTGATGTTCCCTGTTTCTGTGGGAAGTTCTGAGCCCTACCCTGTGTACAACCTTAGTGATAACCCCAGCGTGTTTGTCCATTACTGATCCGTTCCATGCTTGTTCACACTAAGGTTGCTCTGCCTTCACTTTCCTGTTTTCTCTGCCTTACCATAGCTGTCCTTTCCCCTTGTATGCCTTTAGCTGCTCTTCTGCTTTGGTACACTGCCCCCTGGCGAGATACTCTGTGAGCTCAAGGGGTGCCCTAATAGAATCCTGACTAGACCCGCCCGAAACCGTGGCACCATGGAGCCCAATCCTGACACAGGGTACACATGCCCACACACTTGAACTGGACACTTCTGTGGAATGCACATCTGAAAATATGTAAACACATGCAGCCAGGGCAGCAGGTCCACCATAGCAGTACAAGTAACATAAGTAATTGTAATGTGTCAAACTGACATGTACCAAACATTTTATGGGTGGAATTAAGGCACAGTATCTCAAACACAGTACGTACCTAACATGTACACATGTCAGACATCTGTGTAGTCCACACACAAGTCACCATGAAGTCGTAACCAACAATTAATGACATTTGAGGGGTAACATATCCTACATAGCACTCATCAGCCATCCTCAATGATACCTGAGATTTGTTGTTCGTGTAATGTCCCCTAAGTCGAACAACTACACACATCACGAGTCAACACATGTTACAAACACATAACATGACTGTTGTAGATCACTGATTGCCATCAGCTATAGACACACATTTGGCACACATTCATACATTTGCATGAAGTCCAAAGTATTGCATGCCGTTCCTTCAGAAATACACACATTGTTGTTACAGATCATTCACACCCAAAACACAAAGTTGCATGCTCTATCACATGTGGCCAAACACTACATTACACACTTCTGGCCATACCATCCTATCTTCATGTTGATACAGAAATGTTAAATATTAGAAAATCACGCAATCACAGATAGAGTTGAAAATTTTGACGCAAATGTGTTGAAAAACTCCAGCAAACGCAAACTAATCATACATGGGCCCTTAGCGTGAATTCCACTTGCGCACCACACTCATGCGGCTATCCACTGAAATTGAAGTATACAGGCAATGCGCAGTATTTTGCCGCACATGTAGGTAATGCGTTGAAAATATTCACTCAAACATCCTATGCGTCAAAAAAATACACGCATGACGGAAAACGGGCCGCAAGGGGACAGGAAGTGATGTAATGGGAAATCCTGTTTACAGGCATGGTACAGTCGGTATACTTTCACTTTCACTTTACAGTCTGTGCAATTTCTAGACTGTTTGGCTGTGTCTCAGTGTTGCTGGTGTCTCTATTGCGTTTATTGTATCTTGTGGTGTCTCTCTTGTTATGTCTTTTGTGAAATCTGTTTGTTTCTTGTACCAATGTATGTGATTTTGTGTAGTTTAGTGTCTTTCATATTGTATTTCTATTGTTGGGTGTCTGTCTGGGGTTAGATTAGTTGGGTTAGTTGGGGTTCTTAGGTTTGGGCTGTACGTTTCCTTTATTTCCATTTATTTTCCTATTTTTTTCTACATTTACTGTTTGGATTTGTTGTTCAGGGACATGTTGGGAAGGGCGAGGCTGACATGCATGGGGAGGAGGAGCTTGGGGGCTTTGTGTGGCTGGTGTGGCAATTCCTACCCATGATGCTGGAAATGGGTGGGCAGGTGATACAGGGGTATCACACAGAGGCGAGGTGGCTGCAGTGAGGCAATGTGCTGTACGACCTCAAGAGGGTGTAGCATACCAGCCGGAATGAGCACCAGTTAAAGCATCACTGGGCTGACCTGGTGGCCAGAGAGCAGGATATGCTGGACCACCTGGGTGTGGTGATCGGTGGCCCTGTTGGTAAGTATCACATTGACAAATGTGTACAGTAAAATGCTCCTGAGTGACAGTAGCAGATGTGTTGACGTGCTGCATGCAATGTTTGTGGCCAGGTTGAATGCAAGCAGAACAAAGAGTTAGTGTCCCAGTACTGAGATGGAGTACACATGTCTATACTTGTTAGCAATGCAGGCCTGAGGTTTGTTGAGTCATGTACGACTATCACTTAGGGACACATGTACAAAGCTATTTTTTACTGTCGCAAATGGCCTAGTTTTTCTGAATTGGTGCGTTTGCGTCAAGAAAAAATGTTTTTTCCAATGCACATACGCAATTTTGCCATTTGCAATCATATTGCCGAATCACAAAACAGGGTTTGCTAGTGGCATTTAAGAAGGGGCGTTCCCTTCCTATTTGTGAGTCGCAGTTCGATGTATGATTGTTTTTTGACTGCAAATGCCATCACAAAACAATTGCCGTTACCACAGGTTTCAAGCTGGTGCTAACCCATTTGCAAAAGGGAAGGGGTCCCCATGGGACCCTTCCCCTTTGTGAATGCATGCAAAAACTTTGTTTCAGAGCAGGCAGTGGTCCCACGGACCACTGTCTGCTTTAAAAAAATGAAAATAAAAGTTATAATATTTGTTTTTGACATGTATTCTGTTTACCCTTAATGAAACAAGGCTGCATTTCAAAAAAGAAAATACAGCTTTATTTAAAAGCAGTCACAGACATGGTGGTCTGCTGAGCCCAGCAGGCCACCATCCCTGTAAATGCTGCCATTCCCAATGGGTTTGCAACATGAGACCTACCTCATGAATATTCATGAGGTAGGTCATTTGCTACCCCATTTGTGAATTGCAAACAGTGTCATTGACAGTGTTGTACATCAGATTATCCTACTTGCAAATTGCGAGTTGCTAAGTTTCGCAATTTGCGACTCACAATACCTGATATTCGTACATGTGGCCCTTAGTCACACATTTCAGGTGCAACGGCAACAACGGTGCCCATGTATTCTGTCAATGATGATCAGGTAAGACACTGTCAGCAAACCATATTTCACAGGATCCAGACAGCAAAGTGGGCAATCCATGTTTAGCCCTACATTGTCATCATTACACACACATGATCCCTGCCATTATGTTGGCAAAGGGGGCATCCCCGGCTTAGGGGACACTGGGGCATTTGTTACCTACATACAACTGTGTCACATCTGTCATGGACCACTGAATGCATGATAATTGCAGACTGAAAATTGAGCCACATGTCCATCACAGAGTAACTCAGTGTCCCTTGATGCACAAGCCACAATACCTTAGTCACTTGTATTGCAGTGCACCAGGGAAGTGCCATTGACATTTTCACCCAAATATAAATCATGTCATGAAGTACCATCTGAAATGGATTAGCCACATGTGGTTGTAGTGGGGTTTAGCACCACATGATTGTTAGACCCAGTGCATGTGTGCAGATGTGTGGCTATCACTCACAGGAGTGTCAGTGTCAATGTGAGTTTGCAGTGGTATGTCTGTTGTACTTTCTTCATGCAGGATCACCAGCTCACTCGTGTAAAATGTTACACACTGTGATATGTTGTCCACACGTATGTACAGTGATCGGACATTGAGCATATGTTTCCTTTCCATGTCTTACAGGTGGACCTGCCCCCTATACCATCAGGGAAGTAGCAAGATTTCAGGACCCAGACGTATCCAGTAAGTGTGATAATGTCTGTCCCATGTAGTGATTACGGCTGTTGTGACATAGTGTTCCATGCAAATGTTACCCATTCACAAGCAGGGAGTCATATTTTGGGAGTGTTGTGCTGCGCAATAGGCAGCAGCGTGTGAACAATGTGATTAGTAGCCGCATGTAGGTCCACAGGTGACTTGGAAGTGCACCAGTGTCAGTATATTGCCACTGGGTCATACCCTCATTCTCAGAACACAGTGATACATCCGTTTTCCACATAAATGTGTGCATCCCTATATTGTAATGTATATGTAGGACTGTATGGGTAACTGTCCCCCAGCCCCATAAGTTGTACTCCATTTACGTGACACTTATGTGGTATGTAATAGGTGTGCATGCAGGTCAAGGCCAGATGTATGCTGGCATTAATGTCGGTGTTTTGGGAATTGTTTTCGCAGATCAGGTGTTGATGGGTGTCCACAACTGGACACATAAATGTAGATGTGAATGACCTACGGATACCTTATTCCTAGGTGGCAGCCCTCCTCACATGTGTTCCACTCACTAAATCTATGTATAAGTGGACATTCCTGTGTGGTTGTTATCGGCAGTTGTGATGATGTATTGCATGCCCATCACCTCTGAGGCACAGGGGTAGGGGAACAACATATATGTAGGTAGATGTGATGGTCACAGTGTAGATGACAGTCATCTCATCCAAGCATGCATGTGTCCCAAACAACACTGACCCCTTATGATTACCAACTGCATACCATCCTGCCAATTACATCTACCAGTCACTGGTCTTGTGTGCTTTGAAGTTGATTCATATGATAAGGATTAGTGGGCCTGGCCCATGTGAAGTAGTTGCTGCCTTTGCATTGCGCCACATTGCACTAAATCAATACACAGATCACTTTATTTGGTCTAACTATTGTTGCGCTTTGCTGTGGTGTAAAGGACCAGGTGGATAGGCAGCGTTGCCATTACATACATCAGGAACATTGTATTGTCTGGACTGTGATTCGGACTGCATGTGCAAATCGAGCCAGAGTGTTAGATTATCATCTGTACATGCATCACACAATGATGACACTGATGGATGCCTGTCTCATTTTTACAGCTGCCAACATGGATGTTGCAGAACTCAGGGCGTTCCAAAAGCGGGCAGTGCGATATTGTCACATCTTGGAGTCTGGGTACCATAAGATGGCACGACGCTATCAAAGTGAGCGAGCCACAGGGGAATGGCAAGCATTCTGCCAAGGGGGACCCGCATTGGCCACAAAGAGTGTAGCCAGCACCACACCCACACAGGGGACCACAGCCACCACAGTCACATCTGCCCCACCTGCTGCATCATCAACAACTGCACCACAGTCCTCCACCCCTGCTGCAATGGACATGTCAGCAATAAGGGAGCTCCAGAAGGGACATGAAAAAGGTCCTCAAAAAGCTGGACAACATACAGAAGGATGTTGACAAAAAGACTGAAGGCCATCAAGAAGACACTGAGGAGGGTCAACCTCTGAACTCTTTCTTCCCCTCACCCCTAGTTCAGTCCCCTCCCTCCTCATTCCTCATCATGTTTTGTAGTGGGTTTAAGAAGTTTAGTGACAGTATTAGAGTAGGGTAGTTGTTTAGATACGATAAGTAGGTTTGGAGGGTGGTTTTTCATATTATTACATGTTAGTTTGTGGGTGGGTGGGTGGGGTTTAATGTTGGGGCTTTTGTGTATATAAAAAATAAAAATAAAAAAAATGCAAACATTTCAAAAAAACAAAAAATATATATTTGTTTAGGATTAGGTAGTATATGTTTATATTAGTATATGTTGTCCTGCATGTGTTTCATCATATAAGGGGAGTGGGGGGCAAATGTTTAGAGTGTGTTGTTAAATGTGGTAAGTAAGCGTAGCATTGGGTAGATAGGGCAAGTTGTGGGTAATGTATAGTTAGGATAGATTAGGTTAGTATAGGTGTGTTACATAGTTTTAAATTCAGTTCCATACATAGATAATAAATATGTAGCTACTCCCTTAGTGCATGTGTCATATTCTTGGGGCTCAGGGTCTTTACATGAGTGTACAGTGCCAATTGTCTGTTGGCCTGTGGATTCCGTCCCTTTCTTGACATGTTAATTCCCACTTCCACCTGAGCTGTCACATTGGCAGCTACAAAAAATCTAAATCTCAATGCATAGGCCATCCATTCTACCCACCACTCAACGTGACTATGGTTCCCGTGTATTGGACAGGTAGGTGTGCTTTTTAAGCTTTAATTGTTTGGATCCTGTGTCGTGATGTTGGGCACTGTGGGATGCCTGCCCGCAGCCTGAAATTCATGTCATCACTGCTAAACTGAGTAATGCCAATTTCAGATTAAGTCAAGTATAAACATTTCACACCAATGTGTTTTACTAGAACTCACAACTGACATTATTGGCTGAGCACTCTTACACAGCCATTCCTGCTGTATGTAGTGGGTGAGGCATGTATGTTTTAAAGCAAATGTCACATACACAGTGGCTTGCTTGTAGGGGATGTGGCCAGCATTGACGTTCATCATGTAGATACCTTGGCCCGTATTTATACTTTTTTTGCGCCGCATTTGCGTATTTTTTTTACGCAAAAACGGCGCAAACTTGCAAAATACCATTGTATTTTGTAGGTTTGCGCCGTTTTGCGTCAAAAAGCGGCGCAAATGCGGCGCTAAAAAAAGTATAAATACGGGCCCTTGTGCGTAGATATCTGCCCACATTATTTCTGCACTCTTGTATTGACACTCTGTGACCATAGACATGTTACACGCATCACAAATCTCCAGCAAAGTAGATGTGTCACAATACATAGCGACAAAGTGGTTGTGTAGATGCTGTTTATTTTAAAGTGCAGTAGTGCAATATTTACGTAGTCCAGGTCTGTGACCCCATTAGTGTAAACCATACTGTTGTGACACAACACAAGTGCAAGGTTGAGGGACATTTCATTGGACATGCTGAGGTGAAGTGTCATTCAGTGCAGGGGAACATGAATTGCCAATGGAGTAGTGTGTCGGTGAAGAGTGCATGTCACCGACTGTAGCAACACTGGCATGTTGTCAAGCACAGGACAAAGGGAAATCACTGCTCATGTGGCATGGACTGGTGCTACCGGTTAGTCCTAAGGGTGAAGATGATCTGTTCCACATCTTCATCCTCTGATGTGTGTGTTATCTCCTCTGCCCTTGATGGTGGTGGGTTTGAGGGGGCCACACACACTTCAGTGGTTGGAGAAGTAGACACCAAATTCCCGGCAGCTGACATCTGTGGAACTACATATGGCATCACTACAGCAAGGAGGAGCTGCTGATTATTGAGTATGGCAGCAACATCCCTGTGGCAGGCAGCCATGTCTGCCCTGAGGGATGCCAGTTCCTGGTGCATGGAGTTCTGCTTGTTGTCATGCATGCAGCAGCAAGATTGGGAGGGCAGGTGTTGTGGCAACTCCCTCACGGCAGTGGTTAGGTCCCTCACACACTGATGGACTCTATGCAGTGGGGATTGTGTGCCTTGTTTGGCTGCTGTCTGTTCAGCGAACGTTATCATGCACATTCGCATCCCATTAAGGCTGGATGCCATAGTTTGCATCCACACCCGCACCTCCTTGGCCAGCTCCCGCTGTACTCCGCTACTGTCCTCTCAAAGGTGGTCCCTGTGTCATCAGAGTCCTCAGCTGTATTTGAGCTGGGAGGTCGTACTATTGAGGTGGTGGGTGGGTCCTCTGGGATGGCTGCTACATGAATGCTCCTCCTTGTGACTGGAGGTGGTGTCTGGAGGGTTCCCAGGACATCTTGGAGGGTTTCTTGGCTGATGGTTGTCAGCTGGTCATCCAGTTCATCAGGGTAGTCCAGGACAGATCCACAGGAGAGCCATCATCCTCTGCAACAAGATATTGTACAATTAGTGTGTCTGTGTTGTGCCAGTTGTAATGTGACGTCACTGACTTTCTATTGGTGGTACATTGTCATCTTGGTTCCCATGCATTTTTCCTGTCATTAATGTTTGGAGTCTCTCAGCCCTATGCCCCATCTGCATGTCACATTCAGTGAAGGGCAGTTTGGGCAATTGTCTGCGTCACATCTTCTAGGTGTGGGTTATATCCATATTGTGGATTGCCAACTTCTTGTCCTCATCAACCCTCCCTCTGCTTCCATTTGCATGTTGAGGCCTTGCAATGAATGTTGGTGTGCTGATGCCACAGAACCACACATGACAATATGACCCTGTCCCAGTCTTTCATTTTTTACATACACCTCTGCGGTGCTGAGATCTAGCATCACACCATGCATGGAATTTCCATGAGAAAATGCACGTGTTACCATTGGTAGTTTCTCATGTTGATGTTTGTGTATGTGTGCTACATTGCATTGCACTGATGGACCTGGCAGACTTCCGTTTCCTCTTGTGACATATGTCCTCCCCCTCAATGTAGTTGTCTTTGCACTATGATACCTGAGATGTTGCATGGTGGCATTGCAGCTATTGTGACACAGGCACAGGGGTAAACCCAGGGATGGCCAACATGGGTATGAGATTACTGCTGTGTACATCATTATGTATGTGACAATGCCTGATGGTTATTGAGTCTATGGACATGACCAGTTGACAGAAGTTGCACTTGGATAGGGATTGATGGGGATTGATCATGTAGTCATACTGAACCCTCATTTTGAGATTGTTTGTTCCATGGGCACCTAAGTGCCATTTCCTAATTGACCAGGGCAAACAGCACAGGTAGTTGTGGTAAATGTCATCAATGGGGAATGCTGCTTGAGCCAATGGCCTGAGACTGGGCATTGTCCTCTAGTTTACATTCTGACAATACCAGCTGTCCTGTGACACCAGACCAGTTTTACGTTCTAACCTACCCTCCTGGTCTGCTTCAGCATTTCCACCAGCCTTGTAATGGCAGTGTATCCCCATGCAAAGGTTGTTGGTGTTGTGTTGCGCTGTGCCCCTGAAAGCCCCTGCACAGCCCATGCACCTGGCATGGGCAGTGGAGGGAGTCCCATGCCCTGCCTCTTTGCCCTTTCCACTGCCTGATTTGCAGGGCTGACATGCATTGTGTAGTAGGTATGTGCCTCCCCCTTTATGCACTTGACATTTTGGCATTTTGGTCCCCCATGCAACTTATCCTGCATATATGTTGTTTCCTGGTAGTCTGAGCTGTCCTGTCCTGTGATACCAGTGACAATTTCCTCTGGGATGACGGCTGCAACCATCTCCTCCATCTCGTCCAGGTCCTCTTGTGGTGCTGGACTCCCACCTCCGGTCCACAGTGCTGCCTTCCTGTTCCTTGCCATTTTCTCTTTTGTCCTCCGCTTGCAGTCATGCCAGCATTTCTTGCACTCAGTGACATTTCTCCTGACCTCTGCCACACTGTTAATCTTGCCCACATTCTGCTGCTAAATTGCCTCTCTCCTTCCAATTGGCAATTTAGAGGTGATGAAGAGTTGATGCTGGTGCTCCGTCACCTCTCTCACCAGTATTTCATGCTCTTCTGCGCTGAAGCGACACTTCCTCTTCTTCTTGTCTCTCCCCTGGGTCTTGTCTGAGTGCTTGTGGCTGGTTCCTGGTTGTTTGGGGGTATCTCTGGGGTCTCTCCTGGCTCTGTGGATCTATCTAGACTCTCTTTTGCAGTGTTTGCTCCGTTTGCATCGCTTTTTGACGCTATTGTGGTTACAAATGGTGCATTTCCGTTTTGCGATGTGTTTACATGTCGTAAACTGGATTAGAGTCATTTTTCCTGCGGTAACGTCATGTTGCCTTATGACAAGGCGCAATGGTTAGCATCAGGAAAAATGACTCTAACCTAATCTTAGTGCCACCCAACGTCATAGTATAAATATGACACACAGGTGGCATTAAGAAGTGGCGCTAGACAGCGCCAAACTATTTGACGTAAAACTGCATTAGTGCAGTTTTGCATCAAAAAGTATAAATCTGGCCCTAGATGTCTCTGCAGCCTATGACAGGGTTCAGACACAACATGTGGCCAATAGGTGTCGCTGTAGCCTATGTCAGGGTGCAGTAGCAACATGTGGCCAATAGCTGTCCCTGTAGCTTATGTCAGGGTGCAGTAGCAACATCTGTCTAATAGGCCTCTCCTTAGCCAAAGGCATGGCGAAGTAGCTACACGTGGCCAATAGGTGTCCCTCTAGCCTATGTTAGGGTCTAGAAGCAAAATGTGGTGAATAGGTGTCCCTGTAGCCTATATAAGGGTGCAGTAGCAACATGTGGCCAATGGGTGTCCCTGGAGCCTATGTCTGGGTGCAGTAGCAACATGTGGCCAATAGGTGTCCTTGTATCCTATGTCAGAGTGCAGTAACAACATGTGGCTATTAGGTGTCCCCTTATCTAAAGGCAGGTTGCAGTAGCAAAATGTGGCCAATAGGTGTCCCTCATCCAAAGGCAAGGTGCAGTAGCACCATGTGACCAATAGGTGTCCCTGCAGCATATGTCAGTTTTCAGTAGTAACATGTACCCAAAAGATGTCTCTGCAGCCTATGTCAGGGTTCAGAAACAACATGTGGCCAATAGGTGTTGCCACAGCCAATGTCAGGATGTAGTAGCAACATATGCTCAGTAGGTCTCCGAATAGCCTATGTCAGGGTGCAGTAGCAACATGTTGCCAATAGGTGTCACTTTATCCTATGTCCGAGTGCAGTAGAAACATGGGCCTTGATTTATACTTTTGGACGAAAACCTGCTTTAGCGCAGGTTTGCGTCAAAAAGTTTACCACCGGCTAGTGCCATCCCTGGACACCAGCCGGGCATCATATTTAAGGAAGGACGCTAGCCGGCGGTAAGGCCCAGTTAGCATCAAACTAAATGACTCTAACCGGGTTGGGGAGACGTAGGGGAAACAGGAGGTTGTGCGTCAAAGAATAGCGCTAGTCAGGTTAGAGTCAAAATAATGACTCTAACCTGACTAGTGTCATTTTTTATACACACAACCCCCATGAACATGACTCCTGTCTTACTAAAGACAGGAGTCATGCCCCCCTGTCCAATGGCCGTGCCCAGGGGACTTATGTCCCCTGAGCATGGACATTGGCCTCAGTGCCATGTAGTGGGGCCCAAGTAAGGCCCCCCATGGCGCTTTTAAAATAAAAAATGTAAAACTTACCTGCCATGGGTTCCCCCTTCATTAGGTGTCCTCCATGTGTGGATAGGGGTGGCTGGGGTTGTCCCTGGGGGCAGGGAAGGGCACCTGTTGACTGCTTCCATGGTCTCCTACCATGGAAATGAGCCCATAGGTCCCCTAACACCTGCCCTGATCCAGTCTTAAAATAATGGCGCAAAACAGGCTTAGCGCCATTATTTAAGGCCCTCCTCCTCCCATGCGTGATTTTTGCACTGGAGGATAAATAAGGCGCTAAGGCCTTAGTGTCATTTTTTGCATGGGAATGCCTACCTTGCATCTCATTGATGCAAGGTAGGTTTTCACAGTAAAAAAATGACGTTAACGCCAATATTTTGACACTAGACGGGTTTAGCGTCAAAATAAAAATATAGAGTTAAGTTTGCACCGGATTTGCCTAAAACAATGACGCAATTCCGGTGCAAACAGAGTATAAATGTGCCCCATGTCAACAACAGGTGCCCACTTATCCAAAGGGAGGGTGGCAGTATGTGGACAATAGGGGTCCCTGTAGACTATCTCAGGGTGCAGTAGCAACATATGGCCAGTGGGTGTAACTGTTGCCTATGTCAGGGTACAGTAGCAACATTTGGCCAATACGTGACCCTGTAGCCTAAGTTAGGGTGCAGTAGAAACATGTTGCCAATAGGTGTCCCTGTAGCCTAGGTTAGGGTGCAGCAGCAACATGTGATCAATAGGTGTCCCTGTAGCCTATGTCAGGGTGTGATAGCAACATATGGTCAAAAGGTATCCCCTTATCCAGTTGCAGGGTGCTGTAACAACATGTGGCCGATAGATGTCCTTGTAGCCTATGTCAGGGTGCAGTAGCAACATGTGGCCAATAGGTGTCGCTGTAGCCTATGTCAGGGTGCAGAAGTAACATGTCACCACTAGGTGTCCCTGTAGCCAATGTTAGGGTGCAGTAGCAGCATGTGGCCAATAGGTGTCCCTGTAGCCTATATCAGGGTGCATTAGCAACATGTGGACAATAGGCGTCCCCTTATCCAAAGTCAGGGTGCAGTAGCAACATGTGGACAATAGGGGCCATATTTATACTCCGTTTGCGCCGAAATTGCGTCGTTTTTTTTGACGCAATTTCGACGCAAAACTAACGCCAACTAACGCCATATTTATACTATGGCGTTAGAGGCGAATAGCGCCAAAGTTCCCGGAATGTGCGTCATTTTTTAGCGTGAACCCCTTCCTTGCGTTAATGATATGCAAGGGAGGCGTTCCCGTCTAAAAAATGACTCCCAGGCCTTTACGTGGTATTTATACTCCCGGGCAAAAGAGACGCCCGGGAGTTGGCGTGGCTAAAAACGGCGCATTTGCGCCACTTTTTAACGCCTGCTCAGGGCAGGCGTTAAGGGGCCTGTGGGCTCAAAATGAGCCCACAGGTGCCCTCCCATGCCCCCAGGGACCCCCCCTGCCACCCTTGCCCACCCCAGGAGGACCCCCAAGGATGGAGGGACCCACCCCAGGGACATTCAGGTAAGTTCAGGTAAGTATAATTTTTTATTTTTTATATTTTTTTTTGGTGGCATAGGGGGGCCTTATTTGTGCCCCCCTACATGCCACTATGCCCAATGACCATGCCCAGGGGACAGAAGTCCCCTGGGCATGGCCATTGGGCAAGGGGGCATGACTCCTATCTTTACAATGATAGGAGTCATGTTGATGGGGGATGGGCGTCGAAAATAAATGGCGCAAGTCGGGTTAAGACGATTTTTTCGACGTAACCTGACTTGCCCCATTTTAAGACGCCCATGCGCCATTTTCCCCCTACGCCGGCGCTGTCTGGTCTACGTGGTTTTTTCCCACGCAAACCAGGCAGCGCCGGTCTGATTGCGCCGTCTAACGCCATTCCATAAATACGGCGCCCGCATGGCGCTTCAGAATGGCGTTAGACGGCGCAAAACTTTTTGACGCTAAACTGCGTTAGCGCAGTTTAGCGTCAAAAAGTATAAATATGGGCCTAGATATCCCTGTAGACTATCTCAGGTGCAGTAGCAACACGTGGCCAGTCGTTGTGACTGTAGTCTATGTCAGGGTGCAGTAGCAGCATGTGACCAAAAGTTGGCCCTGTAGCCTGAGTCAGGGTGCAATAGCAACATGTGGCCAATAGTTGTCAATGTAGCAAATATTAGGGTGCAGTAGCAGCATGTGGCCAAAAGGTGACCCTGTAGCCTAAGTCAGGGTGCAATAGCAACACGTGGGCAATACATTTCCCTGTAGCTTATGTCATGGTATAGTTTCAATATGTGGCAAATAGGTTTCCCTGTAGCCTATGTCAGGGTGTAGTAGCAACATCTGTCCAATAGGTGTCCCTCTAGCATATGTCAGGGTGCAGTAGCAACTTGCGGCCAAATGGTGTCCCTGTAGCTTATGTCAGGCTGCAGTAGCAACATGTGGCCAATAGATGTCACTGTAGCCTTTATCAGGGAGAGCAGTAGCAACATGTTGCTGATAGGTGTCCCTGAAGCCTATTTCAAGACATAGTAGCAACATCTGGGCAATAGGTGTCCCCTTATCCAAAGGCAGGGTGCTGTAACAACATGTGGCCAATAGGTTTCCATGTAGCTTATGTCATGGTACAGTAGCAATATGTGGCTAATAAGTGTCCCTATAGTCCATGTCAGAATGTAGTAGTGACATGTTGCCAATATCCTTGTAGCCTCTGTCAGGCTACAGTGTCAACTTATGGCCAATGGGATTCCCAGTAGCGGATGTCAGGGTGCAGTAGCAACATGTGGCCAATATGTGTTCCTGTAGCCTCTGTTAAGGTGCAGTAGCAGAATGTGGCCAGTAGGTGTCCCTGTAGCCTATGTCAAGGTGCAGTAGCAGTATCTGTCCAATAGGTGTCTCCTTATCCAAAGAAAGAGTACAGTAGCAACATGTGGCCAATAGGTTTCCCTGCAGTCTATATCATGGTACAGTAGCAATATGTGGCCAATAGGTGTCTCTGTAGCCTATGTCAGGGTGTAGTAGCAACATGGGGCCAATAGGTGTCTCTGTAGCCTATGCAGGGAACAGTAGCAACATATGGCCAATAGGTGTCACTGTAGCATATGTAAATTTTTGGTAGTAACATGTAGGCATTAGGGCCCATATTTATACTTTTTGACGCAAAACTGCACCGGCGCAGTTTTGCGTCAAAAATATTACCGCCGGCTAACGCCATTTTGGTGCGCCGTGCGGGCGTCATATTTATACTTTGACGCACGGCGGCACAAACAACAGGTGGGAGTAATTATTTTTGATGCACACCGCGGCGTCAAGTCGTAAAGGATAAAGACGTTAACGCGGCGGAAATGACTGTGGGTCGATTTACGACACCGCAAACCGGATATGCGATAGCGTCGAAAAAACCAGCAAACAGCCATTTCACCAGAGGAGAGCCAAAATGGATCCCAGATGACACTACAGACCCCAGGAAGATGACAGCAGACCAGGAACCAGCCAGGAGGACCCACACAAGAACAAGGAAACTTTTAAGAAGAAAAGAAAGTGTTGCTTTAGTGCAGAGGAGCAGGAAATTCTGGTTAAAGAGGTGACGGAACACCAGCACCAACTGTTTGTCACATCAAAGTTGCCAATTAGTAGGAGAGAGGCAATATAGCGACAAATTGTCGATAAGATTAACAGTGTGGCTGAAGTACGCAGAACAGTCATCGAGTGCAAGAAACGCTGGCATGACTGCAAGCGCAGGACCAAGGAAAAGATGGCCAGGAACAGGAAGGCAGCACTGCAGACTGGAGGGGGGAGTCCAGCACACCAGGAGGCCATTGACCACATGAAGGAGATGGTCACAGCCGTCATCCCTGAGGAGATCGTCACAGGGATTCAAGGACAGGACAGCGCAGACTACCTGGAGACAACACACATGCAGGGTAAGTTGCATGGGGAATTATAATGCAATAATGTCATCTACAACCGGGGGGGGATACCGACCACTAAATGCATGGAAGTCATCTAATACATGGAGTGGCATGGGCAAAGGGGCATGGCAGGGGGGCACGGCCCGTTCTGATAAGACCTGGGGCACACCATTACACAACACCAACAACAGTCCCATGGGGGCATGCTGTCATGCCAACGATGGAGAAAAGGGAAATCCACTCAAGGAGGGAAGGCCACTACGTCAAACTGACATCCTGGCACACATCAGCCAACATACCCCCTACATTAACTAGGGCCCTATTAGCAATCCTCTAGCCATACCGACAACTGGAATGTAACTGTGACAACAGTTGCCACTACCACCTCTGCTCTGTGTGCAGCTCAAGTAGCCAATGGCAGTAACCTCCCCATGGATCATACACACCTAAATTATGGGTTGAGGATGACAACTGCAACAATCCCCAGAAACAAGACAAAGGCCCCAGTACTCTCAAATGTCAATGCCCATAGTTGTCGTAAACATCAGCCAATGTAAACAACAATAGGAGCTACACAGCACTAAGGACACACCCATGCTGCATATGTCAGGGTCCATCCTGTGCCTGGGTAACAAGGCAACATCCCAAATGTCATACTGCTCAGACAACAGCATTGAGGAGGGGACACATGTAACTGGTCACTGAAATACACCTGCACAGTCAGAGGATGAAATAGGACACTGATACGACTATTAGGGCAATCCAATGTAATACACATTCCCCAACATCAGTAGGACACATTAACAATGTCAACATCAATATCAGATCATAACATTGCCATGCATAGGATATGCCACATGTCAATTACATTTAAGTGGATGTGAACGATCAGAGATTGGGGCAGGTCCAGATTGTTAAGTGTGCTGCCAGGGCCATCAGTACACCCACAGCCAGTGAAAGGTCTCACCATGAGAATGGATGTACACGGAGGGTCGAGTAGGAAAAGAAGGTGGCAATTCTCTATTTGGTATAAATCAACACCTAGAGGCGATGAGGCTGACAAGTCTGATAACTCAATAACATACATGTGACACACAGGTGGGCCATAGGCCTGGAAGAATGCCCATCTGAAGGACTGGAGAAATTAACACAAAACAAGATCACAAAGTGAATTCATCATAAGGCAGGCACGTCACAACAAAATTGCCACAACACAGACACACTAATTGTACCCTGTTTCATTGCAGAGGAAGATGGATCTCCTGCGGATATGCCTGTCCCAGATTTCCCTGATGACATGGATGAAGAGCCGATAAACATTCCCCAGGAGACTATCCAAAAGGTCCTTGAAACCCTCCAGACCCCACCTTCAGTCACAAGGAGGAGCACAGAACAAGCAGCCATCGCAGAGGATCCACCCACCACCCCAATTGTAAGACCTGCCAGCTCCAATACAGCTGAGGACTCAATCGACGACACTGGCACCAGCTTTGAGAGAACTGTAGTTGGAGTACAGCGGGAGCCGGCCAAGGAGGTGCGGGTGGGGATGCAAACTATGGCAGCCAGCCTTGAGGGGGTGCGTTCGTGCATGATGTCATCTGCAGATCAGGCAGCAGCTATGCAAGCCCTAACATCCATCCTGCAAGGACTACAAGAAACTGTCAAGGAATTCACCACTGCAGTAAGGGAGTTGCCACAACACCTCGCACCCCAAACCTTCCACTGCATGCACAAATGCAATCATGACTCCCTCAGGGCGGACCTGGCTGCCTACCATCGTGATGTGGCTGCTATTCTCAAGAACCAGCAGACCCTCCTTGCTGCAGTACTGCCCTTAAGACCTTCACAGGGAGCAGCGACCGGGATGTCTGACTCCACGTCTTCTAACACTGAGGTGTGTGTTGCCCCTTCACAACCAGCAACAACAAGGACAAAGCAGGCAACACACACATCAGAAGAAGAAGACATGGAACAGATCACATTCACAAGGAAAATGACCCGGAAGCACTAGGCCCTGCCACATGGCCCACATTTACCAAGGTCCTGCGCATTGCAACTTGCCAGTCTTACAACAACTTTACTCGAGCACTGTTCTGCAAACCACTGTATATCTTGTCACCCAGCCCAGTGATTGTCTCTCTCCTACTCATTGCCAAATCCTGTCCCTCTGCACTGTCTGAAACATCAACCCCAGCATGTCAAAAGCATTTCCGTAACCCCTTGTGTTGGATCACAATTTAAAATGTCACTATAATGGGCTCACAATCATGGACAATGTACAGATAGCACTACAGCACGTTTCAATAAATAGCACTTACACAACAAATCTGTCTCTGGGTAATGTGACATATCAACTGTGAAGTAGATAACTGAAATGTGCCTACTATCAAATTACGTAGCTTGTCAATACAACTGTCCAGATATTATGTAGTTAGAGAAATATGCACAGTGACCAGGATTGCATCATACTCTGCCCTTCCTGAGGGACAAATCGGATGATGTGAGAAACCATATACCACCATGCTGTGTTGGACAGAAGAATGCTTCCTCAGGGGATAACTAAGTCATCAAATAGTGGTCGCAAAATGTTGTAAACATGCAGAAATAACACAATAAACATGCCACACTAATCTAAGTAAACACTACAAAAACTGCACAAATGAAGGTGTCTGAGTTAACATACAAATAGGTAATCATGCCGAACTGTGTCACAAATGATGTATGAGGGTCATGAAGACAAGAATACAAGATTGCCAATGAGAACTCATCTTAAAAGGGTGTGCATGATCATCACACTGGAGTCAGACCTAAAACTGTTTCCCCAATATCAAGTCTGGAAGCACTGTTAGTGACTTTGAAAACACACTTATCAACAGAAACTCATTGGGATCCATATTAACTGTGATTGGTGGTTGCAACAAAGGGTCGACACTTTGCAAGGTAGCTCTGGGCTAGCTGCCAATCGTACAGCTCAGTTGGGATTTGTTTGTAGCATAGGACACAGATGTTATAGTACCAAATTGATGTACACTGAATCCAAACACACGATCAAGTACCATTCAACACATACTATTAAGGGGTAACCAAATATTTATTAAATGCTAACCAAAGATGAGGAAACTGAGGGAAAAATCTTACCTATCCTAATCTACCCTGACTACTCATTACCCACAACTGTCCCTAACTAACTTAAGCTACACTTACTTATCACATGTAACGAAACGTTCTAAACATCTACCCCCCACCCCCCTTATGAGACGGGGCACATGGAGGACAACACATACTAACCTAAACACATACTATACTATCCTAAACAAATATTTTTTTTTTGTTATTTTTCTTTTACATTTTTTTTTTTTAACACACAAGAACCCCAACATAGCCGAACACACATAATAAGTAAAAATATAAAGAATGAGGATCCCCACCTCCCACACACCAACACTAACTAAACTAACACTAAGCCCCCTAAGCCCACTAACTATAAGAACAAGGAAAGAGGAGGGAGGGGAGGGAAATCATGTCCATCAAAAAAAGTGTCTAGAGGTTGGCCCTCCGGAGGGTCCTCTTAATGTCCTTGACCGGCCGGCTAATGTGCTGCACGTCCCGGCTCAGGTGGCTCAACTTGCGCAGCACTTTGTCCATCTTATGTTCCATTCTGTTGAAGACTGCAGGGTCAACAGATGGAGCCGTGGCAGTCTGGGTACCGGTGGAGGAGGTCTGTGTGGGTGTGGTGCCAGGCCTAATGGGCTGTCCTGCACCGGTGGCAATGCTGGGGCCAGGAAGTCCAGCAGATGTTGGACCAACAGTGGCAGCTGTGGGTGGGGCCACCTGGCTCTGATTGGTGGTTGTGCTGGTGGTGGCTGTGGTGGGCAAAGTAGGCCCACTCTGTGGGAAGGCTCGCCATGCCCCGGAGGCCCGTTCATGGCGATATCGCCGGGCCATCCTCCGGAACCCCGACTCCACCAGCAGGATGTGCTGATATCGCATGGCCCGGCGCTGAAATTCACGGACCTGGTCTGGAGTCATGTTAGCAGCTGTGAAGACAAATGCAGATATTCTACATTAGTAACTGCATTGTGTGAAATGGCACAGCAAGTTAATCACACATCACATCTACTGTACTTGTAACAGCTCATATCACAATACAGAGCATTGAATGTCCCTGAGGAAGTATATGGCAGGCCAGACTGCAAAGGTCACATCACACAAAGCACATCCATAACCTACAAGATGGGTAATAACTGGCCTTGACTTGCAATCTGAGTTCTGACAGTTATCATCTAAGAATCATGCTGCATATCCTCCGCCAAGAGCTGGGCTACAAATGTCAGTGTACGGAAAGCAAAACTAAAGCCACATGGTCTGCAAGTTGTAACTGGATTTGCCAGTATAGTACCAAGTGCCAAACCTGAGTATGTATACTAGTATGCAACCAAACCGTCACTTATTCACATGTATGTGTAACATACTGGTAGCATCAGTACTAGGCACCCCATTCACAAACCCATGGCCATGTTTGAGGGGGGGCGGTGGATACACAACTATAATTTGGCAACAACATGTACACCGAGGAGTGTATAGGAAACTCCACACATGTTTGTCTCTACAGACACACCACAGGTAAGGTCTATCTACAATTAGGAGTCAGCAAACCCTAGAGCACTCATCGGGTCAGACATGTCAGGAAATGCAGAACTTAGTACACAACATATACTTCCAGTGAGGCCTGACTTACATCAGACACAGAGTTGCTAGAACACCCATGATCATGAATTGCATGCACACCTAGGCCATTGCACTCAGGTTCCACAGACTTGTTGCACTACATGTGGAAGTACATGCTGCTAGGAGGTTCTACCTACTGTTTCAAAATAACGTAGTTAAATAGGGAAGCAGATGTCTATTGGAAAGCTAATAGCTCTACCAATCTTAGAGAATGTGGGTCTGACAGGCTGACTAAATTGGGGCTGACTTCCATTGCGACTGTTGGTGATACAATTGTCATACACATGACTTTCCCCTGTACTCACAGTGGGGCCTACAGGGATGTCCTACAATCCCTACATGATACCATTGGATACGCATTGGCAAACTCAAAACATGTGAGAACTGCATTCCCACTCATGGAACAAGAGAAAAGCTTGCCCAACGCACCACACCTTGCTATGCGTCCAACTCACACGAGTCCATAACCAGCAAACACAACACATAACAGACATATCAACACTTACTGGAGTGGTCGGGGTCCTCAAATGTCGCCACCTCTCCCACAGTGTAGGGTGCCGGTCCACCTGTAAGGTATGGAAGGAAGAAATGTGCTCAAAATCTGTGCACAGTGCAACAATTTCATAAACATTTACAATGTGTAGGCTTAATAATGAAATGGCAGCCATTCAGAGATGATGGTACTGGATCTGATATATCACGGCCAACTTGTACATAGCATGGGTCTCCTGTGACAGTTACACACATATTTGCACACATACATTGGCCCTAACTATCATGTGGTTGCAAACATGCCCCATAATTGGTGAGCACTAAAAAATATGGAGTGTAATCGTCTCATCATGTGCATCCAAGAGAGACATCCAAAGCCTGGTTACTTGAGGACTGCATTACCAGTCAAACATGCCTTGTGGACATGACACATTTATTGCACATAGGCCCAATGTACAGAGGGAGGGGCAGGGACTTTTGTGAGCCATCCTGTTGTTACAGTATAGTCAATTGATGTGGCCCAGCTATGGTGATTTGCACCAACCTTGGAGATGTGAGGCCATGTGCATACACTTGGACTGCCATCCATATTTGGATTGTGGATCAACTAATTCCAACAAACATCTTAAGATGTTAGCTTAGGGCACCTTACACCTTTTCACAATGTTTTCAAATCAAGAACTGACATGTATCCAAAAAGATCAAGGAACACAATAATCCCACACATTCATAGTACTTCTGTGAACGCTTTCCTTCCACACTCACATGAGACATATGTCTGAGCCACTTTACTATTATCAATTGACATGAAGGCAGCACTCATTTTCAGCATCATGTAGTGATTCTAAAGTCAGTCTAGCAATTGCGTCAACATATTTGGCCTAAATGTTGGTACATCTGTACTTCTCTGTCAATAGTACCCTATATAGACATGATTGGCTCATATTTTGTTAGCTGTTCTGACAAAAAGGCTGCACCAATTTCCTTCATGGAAAAGTAACCTGTAAGTTTGATGAGCACCGACTACCTGACAGCTAGCAATTGTGATCCTTGCCATAGTGCATCAATGATCCCCTTATATTTCCCCAGCATTACACACAGTCAGCAAGTTAGCTGGCAGACATTGTTCTAATCCCCTGATGTCACTACAGAGCATTTAATTGTGCACATTAATATAATTCGTACTCAACAGTGCCACCAATCATGATTCCCAGGTGGTCCAAGAGATCCTGCTCCCTGGTGATGAGGTCAGCCCACCGGTGCTTCAGCTGGTGGTCACTCCTCTGGCTGGCATACACACGCTGCAGGTGATGCAGCACCTTTCCCCACCGGATTCTGCGCGCCTCTGTCCGATACCCCTGTATCACCCTGCCACCTGCCTGGATCATGAGCGTAAAGAAATGCGTCACCAGCCAGATGAAGCCCCCCAACTCCTCTTCCCCCATCCTGCCAAGACGTGGCCTACCAGACATACTTATAATTGAAGAGAAGGAATAGGGGCACAGACGTGAATATTAACCTGCATCCACATAATGATACATGGACTGTACAAATATCTGGATGGGGGCTAAATTTCACTCCTGTGCGTCAAAAAAAATGACGCAAATAGTTTTGGTTGTAAAAAAATGACGCACACCGCTAGGGACGTCAAAATTCCAGTGCATTAACTGGTTTGGGGCATTTTTACTTGTTTTTTGGTTATTTTACATTTGGAACACATCAGAGATTGGCTAATTGAAGACAATATTTTGTTGATGGTGTATGTTCACATGTGTGACATCATACTGCAGTGGAACATGATCCACTACACCCTTCACAGTATTTTTACAGTTGGCTGACGCAATAGATGGTCATAAGTGTGGCCTACATATATGTGTTGCACAAATTGTGCATGTTTGGCATTAAGAGAGGATAGCAATGTGATGCACATATGTACAATACCTAAATGCCTTTGGCTCAAAGTGTGTGCTTTGACAACTAATGTGTTGGTTCACCAAGTGTGTGTGTATCCCTCAAGCATAATTGTACATATGGTTGTATGAATCTGACGTCCATGTGTCCAATCCTTAGATGCAAGTCAAATTGAAAATGAGCGAGGGCATGTGTTAGTCATACATGTAACAACACCCGTAAAGTGTACTTCCAAGTTTTAGGGTCACGTAGACACCACATGTGACATAGCATGCACCAGATGGATGGCAGACGCTCGTTAATGTCAATGGTCCACATTTTCTACATCCTATGTCCTAGATTATTGGTAAGAGCTTCCTAGGCACTACTTGGAGAATCCCACAGTGAGTCATACACATGCTTTGAGGAAGTGGGCACCATGTTGTTTGCACAGACAGACAAGGGTGAATCTCATATGTATGATGACACCACAGTTGAGGGCCATGAATTTTGCTTTTTGCTTTTCCAAGAGGATGTAACTCAAATGGTACAGTTAAAAGGCAGATGATGCTATACAATGTATTTGTGTATGCATGGAAGAAGCCCATGCCCAATGCCCCCTGATGAATGAGAGGTTTGCTAACATAAGTGTGGTACATATGTAGACACAGGGATACTTTAGTGTGACGCACAGACAGTTGCCTGTCAGGCTGACAGAATGCAAGGTGATTCAGGATCCAGTTACTTGACAAGTTACGTAATCAGTGGTCTGACTGAGTCTGTTTTGAGGACAAACTAGAGAGCTGACATGTCAAACTGTGTACGTCCTGTGTTTTTGAAGGTGACTAATGAACCCAGTGGCTGTGTTACACGGCTTAATTATTATCAATGCTTGACGGTGTATTTGACATAATGGCAACTCCTATGCTGTTCCAGGCATCATCAGGGGCAGTGCTTTTTTAAATGGGTGTTGTGCATGGAGGTGATCACAGGTGTGGGCTGCATCTGTTTCTCACCAGTCCTGTAGGTGAGACTTGCATTCTAAGGGCCAACAGACATTTTCACAAAGGGAAGCAATCTACATGTGCTAACAGGGCTTTGAAACTAGAAGACAGTGTATAAATTGACCTGACGTCCTTGCAGTCAGATGTTCTATGACAATGGCATACCATAGGAAAGGGTGTAGCACACTGGTTTGCTAATGTTGGTCTGTGTGTGTAGAGGAGGTAATATCAGGGTACACATCTTAGTATTCCAGGGACCTCTTCCGACAGGTGGGTTGTGACCAGGTGCATGAGTGTGTCAGGAGTTAGGAAATGGGCTGACATGTATATGGAATGTCATGTGCGGAATGCATGTCATATGTGTGGCACTTGTGCTGTCTATGTTCGGCTTCTAGGGAACTCTAGTCACAGATAGTCCTTGCAAATATTGGATGCAGTTGGACTTACTGCTGTCAAGGGTCTGGTCAGGCATTCCTGTTACTGATGCCAAAGCACATTGACTGCCTCATGTATGAGGCTTGTTTTCCCCTTAGTGAGTGATGGTGTCTTAGTTGTGTGCCATATGCTGCGTTGGACCTTGCTTTCAACATGTATGTGTGAAATAGTTGTGGTCCTCTGCTATTGGCCTTCAAAGGAGATACGTACATGATATATGTCATTAAGAGTGTGTGTGTATGTGACCATTGTATGTTAGGCATCACATTAGCTCTGGGATGTTCAGTGTCCTACTCAGTATCTCAGCAATGCTCCATGAGGCAACACTCTTATTCTGATAAGTAGAGATGAAGGTGTACAAAAAGGAATAGCCAGACCATGATATGGTGATTAGAATAGGTGTTTATTTCAATTCGTTAACTAAAGTGGTGAAGGTGATCATATTCAGAAGAAATTATTTACAATCTGTTGCCGCCTGTGTATACCAGCGGCTATGTTCTGTAGTTCCCCCTCCTGTTGCAGGCCAGCATCCTCCTCTTCCTCCTCTTCAGGCATGTGTGGCTCTGGTTCCAGGAGGGGAATGTTTCTGTTGATAGAAAATGTGGTGCAACATTGCACATGTGAGGATGATCCTACAGACCATCTCGGGGGAATATAGGAGGCTACCACCAGTGATGTCGAGGCAGCGGAACCTTGACTTGATGATGCCGAAGGTCCGCTCGACAATGCTGCGTGTCCTCCTATGGGCGTCGTTGTATGCACGCTCTGCAGCAGTACTTGGGTTGCCAAATGGTGTCATAATCCATGGCTGGATGCCATACCCCCGATCAGCTGCAAGAGAAAATGAATGGGATCATGTTGATGTAGCTGGCACTATTGAAAAGACCTTTCATGGCAGTAGTTGTCTTGTGTTGTCTGTGACTATTTTGTGTACTAATGTGGCATCCTATGCTTGTAGGCTGTACCATCTGCATTGTGTTGTTTCCTTGGCTGAACGAGTGATTGTCTGCTAACCATTTGTCAGCAGTATGTTTTGGGATTTGCAGTACAGTGTGCCGTCCCTAGCATTGTGACTTGTGATACAGGTGTCCGTGTGTCTTCACTGGGGGTGAGATGATAGTTCCATGCACAGTTAAAATTGACAGTGTTGTTAACACGTTCATATCAATGTACCCTGGACATCCCATACCTTGAAACTTTTGCAATGGATTAATGTGAAGGTCATTGGGACACTTACAATTTGCAAGGTGACATTTAGGCAACCCACACCACACTTTGTGATCTTTGACGTCTTAACATTAGGCTGTACAGTAATTTCCGATGTGTGACAGGTTCAATGGTGACTTAAGAAACATGACTAGCGATGTCACGACCTCAGTGTGTTCCTGTTCACATGTTGCTGTTGTGGTGTATGTGGTGTGTGTCCTAGAGGGTTGCTGTGCAGTGTGTATATAAGTAGGTTTTTGTACTTACCAAGTAGTAGTCCATTGCCATACCGTCCATCCTGGAAGTGTTGATTGATGGTGCAGTGACGGAAGATGTATGAGTCATGTACACTCCCAGGATATTTAGCCATGATGTTGGTGATCAATCCCTGGTGATCGACTATGGCCTGCACTTTGATGGAATGTGTGTGCTTCCTGTTGCGGTAGAGGTGTTCAGTTGCAGCAGGTGGCACAAGGCGTACATGTGTGCAGTCGATTGCACCAAGGACGTGTGGGAAGCCACTGATGAGGTAGAACCCCTGTTTTGTTTCCTGCTGCTTCTGCAGTGTGTTAGGGAAGCAGATGTGGCGGGGTGTCAGTCGAATGATGGCATCCAGTACTTTGGGCAAAAAGGCGGAGAATGATGGTTGTGATATTCCGCCAACCAGGGCACCAGTTGTTTGGAAAGAGCCACTTGCCAGCATATGAAGTACAAAAAGCAGCTTTGTTTCTGTTGGGATGGTGCGGGGTGTCACCAAAGTGGGGGCCAACTGCTGTTCAATGTTTCTCAGCAGCTGCTGAATGGCCTGCCAGTTCAACCGGTACCTCTGGATGATGTTGTGTTCCCTGAGGCCCTGAAGGGTGGTTCTTGGGCGGAATATCCTCTCCTGCCTTCTGCGCTGCCTTTGGGGTCCCTGCTGGTGTTGTTGTAGCTGCTGTTGTTGCTGCTGGGCTCTCCGTCTGCGTGCACACTGGATTAGTATCACCTCCATGGCTCCCTGTTGCTGCTCTGCTGCTCTGCTGTTTGTTCTGTGTGTTCTGATTAAATACAGGTGTGTTTACCCCATTTTAACGCCTGCACCTGACCCAGGCGTTAATTTTTGACGCAAATCGGGCTGTGCGTCATTTTCTGACTCCGCCTCCCAGCCGTGCGTCATTTTTGCCCGAAAGCATAAATACGACGCACGGCCCTTTAAGCCATTTTTTGGATGGGAACACCTACCTTGCATATAATTAACGCAAGGCCGGTTGCTGCTTCCAAAAAATGACGCGCACAGCGGAATTTAGTCGTCCGCGGGCTCGGGCGTCAAAGTTAAAATACGGGGCAATGTTTGCGCTGATTGTGCGGCAACATTTTTGATGCACAATCAGCGCAGACGGAGTATAAATATGCCCCTCAGAGTTCCTGTAGCCTATGTCAGGGTGCAGGAGAAACATGTGGCCAAAATCTGTTCCTGTAGCCTATGTCAGAGTGCACTGGCAGCATGTGGCCAATAGGTGTCTCCTTATTCAAAGACAGGGTGCAGAAGCAACATGTGCAAAAAGGTGTCCCTGTAGCCTATGTCAGGGCTCAGTAGCAACATGTGACCAATAGGAGAACTCTTATTCAAAGGCAGGGTGCAATAGCAATATGTGGCCAATATGTATCCCTGTAGCCTATACCAGGGCGCAGTAGCAACATATGGGCAATAGGTGTACCTGTAGCCTAAGTCAGGTTGCAGTACCAACTTGTGACCAAAAGGTGTCCCTGTAGCCCATGTCAGGGTGCAGTAACAACATGTGGCCAAAACGTGTCTCCTTATCCAAAGGAAGGGTGTAGTAGCAACATGTGGCCAATAGGTGTCGCTGTAGCCTATGTCAGGCTGCAGAGGCAACATGTGGCCACTAAGGGGCATATTTATACTCTGTTTGCGCTGGGATTGCGTCGTTTTTTTTTACGCAATTCCGACGCAAAACTAACTCCATATTTATACTTTGGCATTAGACGCGTCTAGCGCCAAAGTCCATGGAGTTTGCGTCATTTTTTAGCGTGGACACCTACTTTGCGTTAATGAGATGCAAGGTAGGCGTTCCCGTCTAAAAAATTGACCCCGAGGCATGTGCGCCGTATTTACACTCCCGGGCAAAATTCACGCCCGGGAGTGGGCGGGTCAAAAAAAATGACGTACGGCCGCTTTTGCGCCGTTTTTTAGCGCCTGGAAAAGGCAGGCGTTAAGGGACCTCTGGGCTCGGAAGGAGCCCAGAGGTGCCCTCCCATGCCCCCAGGGACACCCCATGTCACCCTTGCCCACCCCAGGAGGACTCCCAAGGCTGGAGGGACCCATCCCAGGGACATTAAGGTAAGTTCAGGTAAGTATATATTTTTTTTTTTGTGGCATAGGGGGGCCTGATTTGTGCCCCCCTACATGCCACTATGCCCAATGACCATGCCCAGGGGACAGAAGTCCCCTGGGCATGGCCATTGGGCAAGGGGGCATGACTCCTGTCTTTGCTAAGACAGGAGTCATGTCAATGGGGGTTGGGAGTAAAAAAATAATGGCGCAAATCGGGTTGCGGCGCAAATTTTGCCTTAGCCTGACTTGCCCCATTTTTTGGCGCCCAAGCTCCATTTTCCCCTACGCCGGCGCTGCCTGGTGTACGTCATTTTTTTTAAGGCACACCAGACAGCGCCGGCGGCTAACGCCGGCTAACGTCATTCAATAAATACGGCGCCCGCATGGCGCTTCAGAATGGCGTTAGCTGGCGCTAATTTTTTTGACGCAAAACTGCGTTAGCGCAGTTTTGCGTCAAAGAGTATAAATATGGCCCTAAGAGTTCCTGTAGCCTATGTCAGGGTGCAGGAGAAACATGTGGCAAAAATCTGTTCCTGTAGCCTATGTCAGGGTGCCCTAGCAGCATGTGGCTAATAGGTGTCTCCTTATTCAAAGACAGGTGCAGAAGCAACATGTGCAAAAAGGTGTCCCTGTAGCCTATGTTAGGGCACAGTAGCAACATGTGACCAATAGGAGAACTCTTATTCAAAGGCAGGGTGCAATAGCAATATGTGGCCAATATGTGTCCCTACAGCCTATACCAGGGCGCAGTAGCAACAAATGGCCAATAGGTGTCCCTGTAGCCTAAGTCACGTTGCAGTACCAACTTGTGACCAAAAGGTGTCCCTGTAGCCTATGTCAGGGTGCAGTAACAACATGTGGCCAAAAGGTGTCTCCTTATCCAAAGGAAGGGTGCAGTAGCAACATGTGGCTAATAGGTGTCCCTGTAGCAAAAGCCGGTTTTCAGTAGCACCATGTAGCCAATAGAGGTCTCTCCACCCTATGTCAGGGTGCAGAAACATGTGGCCAATAGGTGTGCTTTTAGCCTATGTCAGGGTGCAGTAGCAACATATGGTCAATTGGTGTCCCTGTGGCCTACTTCAGGGTGCAGTAGCAACATTTAGCCAATAGGTGTCCCCATTGCCTATATCAGGATGCAGTAACAACATCTGGCCAATAGGTTTCCCCTCATATAAAAGCAGGGTGCAGTAGTAAAATGTGGCCAACAGGTGTCCCCTTATCCAAAGGCAGGGTGCATTAGCAACATGTGGCCAATAGGTGTCTCTTAACCAAAGGCAGGGTCCAGTAGTAATGTGGCAAATAACTGTCCTTGTAGCCTATGGCAGTGTGCAGTAGCAACATGTGGCCAATAGGTGTCTCTGTAGCCTATGTTAGGGTGCAGTAGCAACATGTGGCCAATAGGTGTCCCCTTATCCAAAGTCAGGGTGCAGTAGCAACACATGACCACTTGGTGTCCTCTTATTTAATCGCAGGGTACAGTAGAAACACGTGGCCAATAGGTGTCCCTGTAGTCTATATCAGGGTGCAGCAGCAACATGTGGCCAATATGGGTCACTGTAGCCTATGTCAGGGTGCATAGCAACATGAGGCCAATAGTTGTCCCTGTAGTCTATATGCGAGTGCAGTAGCAACAGGTGGGCAAAAGGTGTCCCTGTAGCCTAAATAAGGGTGCAGTAGCAACATGTGGCAAAAAATTTGTTCCTGTAGCCTATGCCAGGGTGCATTAGCAGCATGTGGCCAATAGGTGTCCCCTTATTCAAAGACAGGGTGCAGTAGCAACATGTGCCCAATAGGAGTCAATGTAGCCTATGTTAGTGTGCAGAAGCAACATGTGGCAAAAAGGTGCCCCTGTAACCTATGTCAGGGTACAGAAGCAACATGTGGCCAATAGGTGAACCCTTATTCAAAGGCAGGGTGTAATAGCAACATGTGGCCAATATGTGTCCCTGTAGGCTATGCCAGGGTGCAGTAGCAACATCCGGCCAATAGATGTCCCTGTAGCCTAAGTCAGGTTGCAGTACCAACTTGTGACCAATACGTTTCGCTGTAGCCTATGTCCGGGTGCAGTAGCAACATGTGGCCAACAGGTGTACCCTTTTCCAAAGGAAGGGTACAGTAGCAATATGTGGCCAATAGGTGCCCTTGTAGCCCATGCCATGGTGCAGCAGCAACATGTGGCCAATATGTGTCCCATTATCCAAAACCAGGGTGCAGTAGCAACATGTGGCCAATAGGTGTCCCTGTAGCAAATGCCAGTTTTCAGAAGCAACAAGTAGCCAATAGATGTCTCTGCACCCCATGTCAGGGTGCAGAAACAACATGTGGCCAATAGGTGTCCCTTCAGATTATGTCAGGGTGCAGTAGCAACATATGGTCAATAGGTATCCATGTGGCCTACTTCAGGGCGCAGTAGCAACATTTAGCCAATAGATGTCCCTCTAGCCTATGTCAAGGTGCAGTAACAACATGTGGCCAATAGGTTTCCCCTTATCTAAAAGCAGGGTGCAGCAGCAAAATGTGGCCAACAGGTGTCCCCTTAGTCAAAGGCAGGGTGCATTAGCAACATGTGGCAAATAGGTGCCCTTTAACCAAAGGCAGGGTCCAGTAGTAACATGTGGCAAATAAGGCCCATATTTATACTTGGTTTGCACTGAATTAGCGTCATTTTGTTTTACACTAATTCAGCGCAAACCTAACCCCATATTTCTACTTTGGTGCTAGACACGTCTAGCGCCAAAGTTATGGAGTTTACGTCATTTTCTGGAGGGGAAAACCTACCTTGCGTCAATGAGATGCAAGGTAGTCGTTCCCCTCCAGAAAAAGGACGATAAGGCCGTTGCGCCATATTTATGCCCGTGCTAAAATCCAGCACAGGGGAATGAGGGGCCTTAAATAATGGCGCTAAGCTTGCTTTGCACCATTATTTAATGCCTGGGTGTGGGCAGGCGTAAGGGGACCTGTAGGCAGATTTCCATGGTCAGAGACCATGGAAATTTCCCACAGGTGCCCTTCCCTTGCTCCAGGGACACCCCCACCAGGAGGTCACCTAAGGATGGGGGACCCATCCCGGGTAAGTCTGGGTATTTGTTTTTTTCCCAACACCGCTTGGGGGCCCTGACTTGGGGGCTCCTACACGGCACTGGCACCATTGGCATGCCCAAGGCAAATTTGTCCCCTGGGCATGGCCATTGGGTTGGTGGTCATGGCTCCTGTCTTTACAAAGAAAGGAGCCATGTCCATGGGGGTTGTGCACCAGAAACTTATGCTACACTGCTTAGAGGCAATGTTTTTGCCTCTAAACAGTGTAGTGCCATAATTTGGCACACAAGCTCCGGTTCCCCCTGTGCCTCCCTGGCCCTGTTAGGATCCTTTCCAAGGACGCTAACATGGCCTTAGCACCGGCTAGTGCCATTCCATAAATACGGCGCCCGGCTGCTGTCATGGAATGTTGCTATACTTTTTTACGCAAACCTGCGCTAACACAGGTTTGCATCAAAAAGTATAAATCTGCCCCTAAGTGCAACATGTGGCCAATAGGTGTCACTGTAGCCTATGTCAGGGTGCAGTAGCAACATGTGGCCAATAGGTGTCTCCTTATCTAAAACTCAGCGTGCAGTAGCAACACGTTACCGATAGGTGTCTCCTTATCTAATGGCAGGGTACAGTAGCAACACGTGGCCAATAGGTGTCCCTGTAGTCTATGTCAGGGTGCAGCAGCAACATGTGGCCAAGAATGTGGGCAAAAGGTGTCCCTGTAGCCTATGTCAGGGTGCAGTAGCAATATCTGTCCAATAGGTGTCCCTGTAGCCTATGTCAGGGTGAAGTAGTAACATGTGGCAAATAGGTGTCCCTGTAGCATATCTCAGAGTGCAATAGCAACATGTGGTCAGTAGATGTCCTCTTATTCAAATGCAGGGGGCAGAAGCTGTAGGAGGCTGGCCCTCAATGTAGTGTGCAAAACTAGGCACACTGTGCAGGGGGTCCAGGCAACCACACATTGGTTTCCAGAGGTAAAAGTTAGACCACCTAATGCTCCAATTTTTAAAGGTCGAGCAGTTAGGCTAATCCAGGAGATGTGCTAAGTATTTGCTGTACTCACAAATCTAATCATGCACCAAACACACTTAATGAATAACTCTAGACCAGACTTTATGAAAATACTTCCGACTTTTATATACATTTTAAGACCAAGATCTTTAAGATACATTAAGTACTTTTTGGGATATGACTTTTCGAAGTTTTAATAAAGTTAGGCCCATATTTATACTTGCTTTGAGCTGAATTAGGGGCCTATTTTTAATACCCTAGCGCCACCTTGTGCCACATTAATGTCATTAGTGTATGCATGCATTGCGCCACCCTGTAACCCTTTGTGCTACATTATGCCTGCGCCAGGCATAATGTATGCAAAGGGGGCGTTTGCTCGTTAGGGGAGCTGGAAAAATGGCATAACAAAATCTATGAGATCCATTTTTTACGGCACTTTTAACCCCTGCTCAAAAGCAGACGTTAAAAGGGGTCTTCTATTCTTTAGAATGGGGCCCTATGTACTCTGCAGGAGTAGCACCAATATTTTGGTGCTACTCCTGCAGCATACATCAATAGCGTCATGAGAAATGACTTTATTGCCCCCTACTCTGCGCTATGGTGCGCAGTGTTTTAAATACGGCGCACACATGGTGACGGTAGGGGGTGCTAAGGGGCGCAGGGAAAGTGGCACTGCATTTGGTGCAGCACCACTTTCCATAAATCTGCCCCTTAGCATCATTTTTTTATGCTAATTCAGGGCAAACTTAACTCCATATTTATATTTTGCCGTTAGACCTGTATAGCGCCAAAATATTGTAGTTAAAATCATTTTTGGGATGCGTGAACCCACCTGCATCAATGACATGCAAGGGAGGCGTTCCTGTCCAAAAAATTACTCTAAGGCCCTAGCGCCTTATTTATCCTCCCTTGCAAAAATGGTGCACGGGAGGAGGAGGGCCTAAATAATGGTGCTAAGCCTGCTTTGCACCATTATTTAACGCCTGGGTCAGGCCAGGCATTAGGGGACCTGTGGACCCATTTCCATGGTCAAACACCATGGAAGTAGCCCACAGGTGCCCACCCAAGCCCTACGAACACCCCCTCCCACACCAGAGGGACACCAGAGGATTGGGGACCCATCCCAGATAAGTAGGATTAGTAGAGGTAAGTATTTTCCTTTTTTTAAGTGCCATTGGGGGCCCTGAAATGGGCCCCTCTACATGGCACTGAGTGCAATGGCCATGCCCAGGGGACCCTTGTTTCCTGTGCTAGCCATTGGGACTGTGGGCATGACTCCTGCCTTTTATAAGACAAAAGTCATCTGGTATGGATGGTTTTGCATCAAGAAATGATGCTAGGCTGGTTAGGGTAATTTGTTTTGCCTCTAACCAGCTTAACGTAATTTTTTGGTGCAAAACCCCCTTCCTCCATACTGCCACCCCCACCCGGCTAACGTCTTTTTCCCAGACATTAGCCCACACTTTGCACTGGCTTGTGGGATTCCATAAATTTGGCGCCCGGCTAGTGCTTCGGAATGATGCAAGCCGGCGCTATACTTTTTTACGCAAAACTGCGTTGGGGTCTTAGTCTTCCTGTGCTTAACTATGCACTATAGGAATCAAATGGCAGTCACTTTTAAAAATGTATTAAAAATCAGACAGTTGGGTTACCAGTCTCTTCTTTTGCAGGATGGTCGCAGCAGTCGGTGGGCACATTGTGCCAGCTGGAGAGCCTCAGGCGGCTCCCGGTTCCGGTGGGAGCAGCATTGGAAAGTCTTTTGGCACAGGCACAGGGCCACCTGAAGGGGCCACTTGGAAAAGGAGCTGGTTTGCAGATTTAAAAGTGGTGCCTTGGGGTCCCCTTGGGCTGTTAAGGTCGCGAGGGGTTGGGGACCTGGGGCACACAGAAGATCCTGCGATGCAAGGCTCAGGGAGTCTAGGTGCAGGACGTTTTGGAGGTCTTAGATGCTATGCTCAAAAGGACCCTTTGGAGCTGGAGGTAAGTCTTATTCTTGGGGTCTTGCAGGAGGTCGTGGGCACCATTGCAGGACATCCAGGGTGTCACTGAGGTCCCTTGACTGGGGCATCCTCCTGGTCCAGTTGCAGCTCTGGGGGAGCTGTTTTTGGTGGTGTCTGATGTGCACTGGCCAGTACCTGGGGTATTGGCACATCTCTGCCACTGGAGGGCGCTGTGCCACCAGCCTTGCACACCTGCAGGCCTCATCTGGGCTGTCATTGGTGTATCGCCGGGTCCAGCTGCGACTTCCAGTCACGGAGGTATTGACCGGTCGGTGAAGTGTCCCTTACCGGTTTGCAGGTTCCTTTGGTTTCTTGAGTGATGCCTCCACTCAGGAGGGAGAACTCGGGCTATTTGCAAAGCCTGGAGGTCTTTGTGGTCTTTTGAGATCAGTCCAGTGGTCAGCTCCTCCACAGCAGGGATCATCGGGACTCTGGTACAGCAAGCAGGGGTCTTGGAGCCTCTTCTTGTGCAGCAGGTCCTCTATTCTCGTCTTGGCGGGTTCTTTGGTGCTGTCTTCTTTTCTTCCAAATGAATCTAATTTCTTGGTCTAGGGGAGCCCACTAAATACTTAATTTTGATGGTGTTTTAGGGGGAACCTGGTAATGTCCAGTCGAACACTTACCCTTGGGTGGCTACACCCACTACAGTGACCATTTCCTGTGGAAAGGGTCATTTCCCTAAACCTCATCGGATATTTTCCTGCCATCCAACATGGAGGAAAATGAAATGGAGGGTCCACTTCGCCTGCAAGCCCATAGGGGTGGTGCATGCTGAGTGAGGCCACTTCTCCTCCCCTTTGTCTGGTTTCCCGCCCTTGCTTCCACCAAAAGTGGGGGTTTGCAAATGGGGGCTCGAGTTTCAGGGGCAGTAGCCCTTTGAAGCTCACCGCCAGGGTGTTGCATGTTCCTGAGGGAGGGGGTGGCAGCTCCTCCACCCAGCAACGGCATTGTTTTTACAAACCAGAGAGCCATGGCTCTCCTCAGGTTTGTATGCTGGCTGTCTGGAAGTAACAGACTGGATGGAAACAGTCAGCAAGTATGCCAGTTAGGTTAGCTTTTGCAGGGGGCACTACTAACGTGACCCCTGGGACATTTATGGTTAAATCCAATTCTGGTATCAGTTTGGATTTAATATTCCGAGTTGTTTGATACGAAGCAACCCAGGGCACAGAGTGGCCATCATGTAACTGGGGAATTCGTGTTTGACCAGTGTCCAGGACATATACTTACAATGACTACTCTGTTCACTCACTATGTCCCAGGTTTGGCAAGGACACAGTGGGGGCATATTGCTCATGCAATTATGCCCTCACATATAGTATGGTGTACCCTGCCTTGTGCTGTAAGGCATACCAGACGGGTGATTTACCCATATCATATGCACTATAGGGTGGACAGGTGTAGGAGGCTGGCCTGGATTATAGTGGGTACCTGATGGTACTTACACCTTGTGCCAGGTCCAGTTATCCCTTATAAGTAGATTAGTAGTGTTCTAGCAGCTTAGGCTGATAGATGTAGCTATAGCAGAGCAGCTTAGGCTGAACTAGGAGACATGCAAAGCCCCTACTATACCACTTATATCATATAGCACTATATCATAAGAATCACAATACTCAGTGTTACCAAAAATAAAGGTACTTTATTTTAGTGACAATGTGCCACAAATACCTCAGAGGATATACTCCCTTAGGAGGTAAGTAAAATACACAAAATATACACACAAACCAAAATCAGGTAAGTAAACAGTTAGAAAAGTAGTGCAAACACTGTGGATCACAATAGGATGCAATAGGCCTAAGGGCAACATAAACCATATACTCTAAAAGTGGAATGCTAACCACAAATGGACCCCAGGCCTAGTGTACTGTGTAGAGGGTCACTGGGAGTGTAAGAAAACACTAAGGGTGTCCAAGATACCCCACCTCAAGACCCTGAAAAGTAGGAGTAAAGTGACCCTACTTCCCCAGAAACACACTTAAGTTGTGATAGAAGATTCTGCAAAGACAACAACAGACTGCAAAGCACTGAAGATGGATTCCTGGACCTGAGGATCTGTAAAGGAAGGGGACCAAGTCCAAGAGTCACGCAAGTGTCCAGGGGGGCAGGAGCCCACTAAACCCTGGATGAAGGTTCAAAATGGCTGCATCTGGGTGGAAGAAGCTGAAGATTCTGCAACAACGGAAGATGCCAGGAACTTTTCCTTTGCACAGAAGATGTCTCATGGCGTGCCGGAGGATGCAGAGTTGTTTCCATGCAGAAAGACTGCAAACAAGCCTTGCTAGCTGCAAATGTCACGGTTGAAGAAAATGGGTGCTGCCCAGGCCCCGGAAGGACAAGGAGGTCGCCCTTTAAAGGAGGAGGCAGAGGGGGCACACAGCAGCACAGAGAGCCCATGCAGAAATGACAGCACCCACAGAAGCACTTGAACAGGTGTTCAAGAAATATGAGCATGGCGGTCATCTCAGCATTACAAAGGAGGGTCCCACGAAGCCGGTGGTCAACTAAGCGAGTTGAGCAATGCAGGACAGAGTGCTGGGGACCTGAGCTATGCTGTGCATGAAGGATTCCTTACAAAAGTGCACAGAAGCCCTAGCAGCTGCAGTTCACACAGTACACAGGATTACTGTCTGGCGTGGGGGGGCAAGGAGTTACCTCCACTAAATTTGGACAGAAGGACCACTGGACGGTCATGGTCACTTGGATCTAGCTCCTGTGTTCCAGGAACCATGCTCATCAAGATGAGAGGGGACCCAGAGGACCTGTGATGCAGAAGTTTGGTGCCTGCGTTAGCAGGGGGAAGATTCGGTCGACCCACAGGAGATTTCTTCTTGGCTTCCAGTGCAGGGTGAAGGCAGACAGCCCTCAGAGCATGCACCACCAGTAAACAGTCAAGAAAGGCGGCAGGATTAGGCGCTACAATGTTGCTGGTAGACGTCTTGCTACTTTGTTGCGGTTTTCCAGGCGTCCTGATGCAGTCAATGGTCGATCCTTGGCAGAAGTCAAAGAAAGAGATGCAGAGGAACTCTGGTGAGCTCCTGCATTCGTTATCTGAAGAGAAACCCACAGGAGAGACCCTAAATAGCCCTCAGAGGAGGATTGGCCACCTAAACAGGTAAGCACCTATCAGGAGGGGTCTCTGACGTCACCTGCTGGCACTGGCCACTCAGAGGCCTCCATTGTGCCCTCACACCTCTGCATTCAGGATGGCAGAGGTCTGGGACACACTGGAGGAACTCTGGGCACCACCCCTGGGTGGTGATTGACACAGGAGTGGTCACTCCCCTTTCCTTTGCCCAGTTTCATGCCAGAGCAGGGGCTGGGTGATCCCTAAACCGGTG
This sequence comes from Pleurodeles waltl, assembly GCF_031143425.1. Taxonomy (NCBI): domain Eukaryota; kingdom Metazoa; phylum Chordata; class Amphibia; order Caudata; family Salamandridae; genus Pleurodeles; species Pleurodeles waltl. The sequence goes on along the minus strand of NC_090437.1, from coordinate 418,839,144 downwards.
TAGACTGGTTTATGCAAGGAGGGCACCATCTGTGCCCTTCAAAGCTTCCCAGAGGCCAGGAGAGGGCTCCTCTCAGGCCCTTAACACCTATTTCCTAAGGGAGAGGGTGTAACACTCTCTCTCAGAGGAAATACTTTGTTCTGCCTTCCTGGGACTGGGCTGCCCAGACCCCAGGAGGGCAGAAGCCTGTCTGTGGGTTGGCAGCAGTGGTAGCTGCAGAGAAAACCCCAGAGAGCTAGTTTGGCAGTACCCGGGGTCCATGCTGGAGCCCCGGGGATGCATGGAATTGGCACCCCAATACCAGATTTGGCTTGGGGGGACAATTCCATGATCTTAGACATGTTACATGGCCATATTCAGAGTTACCATTGGGAAGCTACATAAAGGTATTGACCTATATGTAGTGCACATGTGTAATGGTGTCCCCACACTCACAAAGTCTGGGGAAATTGCCCTGAACAATGTGGGGGCACCTTGGCCAGTGCCAGGGTGCCTTCACACTTAGTAACTTTGCACCCAACCTTCACTAAGTGACTTATAAGTTACTTAAGTGCAGTGTAAAATGGCTGTGAAATAACGTGGACGTTATTTTACTCAGGCTGCATCAGTCCTGTGTAAGAATTGTCTGAGCTCCCTATGGGTGGCAAAAGAAATGCTGCAGCCCATGGGGTTTTCCTGGAACCTCAATACCCTGGGTACCATATAGTAGGGAATTATAAGGGTGTTCCAGTGTGCCAATCAGAATTGGTGAAAATGCCTGCAGTGACAATTTTGAAAGCAGAGAGAGCATAAGCACTGAGGTTCTTATTAGCAGAGCCTCAGTGACACAGTTAGGAACCATACATTGAACACATTTAGGCCACAAATTATGAGCAATGGGGTCCTGGCTAGCAGGATCCCAGTGAGACAGGCAAAAACAAACTGACACACAAGTAAAAATGGGGGTAACATGCCAGGCAAGAAGGTACTTTCCTACAAGAGGGCACACAGGGAGTGCTCCATGTTGAGTTTGCCTTTTCAGGTTTAACCCCAGTACACTCAGCCTGCACTGGCAGTCCTGGGTGTATCTCAGAGCAGGGCCCTAGAGGGTGGCACAATCAGTGCAGCTGCCCTCAGGGGCCTACTCTTACTATCCCATGACATGGGTGCTGGGGTACCTATTTACTAGGGTCTTACAGCGATATGTAAGTGAGTATCCAATTGTGCCAAAAATCACAACAGATTTCAGGAAAGAGCTCTGGCTCAGACCTCTAGCTCAGAGCTCTGGCCCTGGGCACTACCAACTTCTAGTAAAAAGTGGGGGCTAACCATGCAAAAAGAGAACTCCTCTCACACTAGCACCATGTGGCCAATAGGTGTCCCTGTAGCCTATGTCATAGTACAATAGTAAAATGTGGCCAATAGATGTCCCTGTAGCCCATATCACGGTGCAGTAGCAATACAATGCCAATAGGTGTCTCTGCAGTATATGTCAAGGTGTGGTAGCAACATGTGGCCAATAGGCGTCCCTATAGCATATGTCAGGGTGCAGCAGCAGCATTTGGCCAATAGTTGTCCCTGTAGCCTATGTCAGGGTGCAATACAAATATCTGTCCAATAGATATCTCCTTAGCCAAAGGCCGGGTGCAGTAGCAACATGTGGCCAATAAGTGTCCATCTAGCCTATGTCAGGGTGCTGTAGCAACATGTGGCCAATCGGTGTCCCTGTAGCCTATATCAGGGTACAGTAGCAACTTGTCACCATTAGGTGTCCCTATAACCTATGTCAGGATGCACTCGCAACATGTGTCCCTGTAGCATATTTCAATGGGCAGTGGCAGCATCTGGCCAATAGATGTATCTGCAGCCTATGTCGGGTGAAGTAACAACATGTGGCCAATAGGTGTCCTGTTATCTAAAGTCAGGGTGTAGTAGCAAGATCTGGACATAGGTATCCCTGTAGACTATCTCAGGGTGCAGTAGCAATATGTGGCCAACAGGTGTAACTGTAGCCTAAGTCAGGATTCAGAAGCAAGATGTGACCAATAGGTGTCCCTGAAGCATATGTCAGGGTGCAGAAACAACATGTGGCCAATAGGTGTCCCTGTAGCCTATGCCGGATGCAGTATCAACATATGGCCAATTGGTATCCCTGTAGCCTGTCAGGTGCAGTAGAAACATGAGGCCAATTGGTATCCCTGGAGCCTATGTCAGGGTGCAGTAGCCACATGTGGATAATAGGTGTCCTTGTTGCCTATATCAGGGTGCAGTAGCAACATGTAGCCAATAGGTGTCCCTTTATCCAAAGATAGGGTGCAGTAGCAAATTGTGGACAATAGGTGTCACTGTAGCCTATGTCAGGGTCCAGTAGCAATATCTCTCCAATAGGTGTCCCTGTAGCCTATGTTATAGTACAGTAGCAACATGTGGCCAATAGATGTCCCTTTAGCCTATGTCAGTGTGCAGTAGCAACACATTGCCAATAGGTGTCCCTGTAGTATATGCCAGAGTGCAGAAGCCATGTATGGCCAATAGGTGTCCATGTCAGAGTGCAGTAGCAACATGTGGATAATAGGGGCCATATTTATACTTTTTGACGTAAAGCTGCGCCGTCGCAGTTTTGCGTCAAAAAAATGACCGCCGGCTAACGCCATTTCGATGCGCCGTGCGGGTGTCAAATTTATACTGTGACGCACGGCGGCGCAACCAACAGGTGGGAGTCATTATTTCGTGACGCACACAGCGGCGTCAAGTCGTAAAGGAAACCAACGTTAACGCGACGCAAATGACTGTGGGTCGATTTACGACAGCGCAACCCGGAAAGCGCCGTAAATTTTGATGCAATAGCGTCAAATTCACCAGCGAACACTGCCCTTTCAGCAGAGGAGAGCCAAAATGGATCCCAGATGCCACAACAGACCCCAGGAAGATGACAGCAGACCAGGAACCAGCCAGGATAATCCATACAGGAACCAGGCCATTTTTAGAAAAAAAAGAAAGTGTCGCTTCAGTGCAGAGGAGCAGGAAATCCTGGTTAAAGAGGTGACGGAACACCAGCACCAACTGTTCATCACCTCTAAGTTGCCAATCAGCAGGAGAGAGGCCATATGGCAACAAATTGTGGACAAGATCAACAGTGTGGCTGAAGAATGCAGAACAGTCACCGAGTGTAAGAAACGCTGGCATGACTGCAAACGTAGGACAAAGGAAAAAATGGCCAGGAACAGGAAGGCAGCACTGCAGACTGGAGGGGGGAGTCCAGCACAACAGGAGGCCCTGGACCACATGGAGGAGATGGTCGCAGCCGTCATCCCTGAGGAGATCGTCACAGGGATTCAAGGACAGGACAGCGCAGACTACCCCGACACAACGCACATGCAGGGTAAGTCACATGGGGAATTATAATGCAATAATGATAACTGCAACCGGGGTGGGGAATACCAACTACACAATGCATGTAAGTCAGCATATATATGAAGTGGCATGGGTAAAGGGGCACGGCAGGGGGGCATGCCCAGCACAGACAGAAGCTGGGGCACGACAAAACACAGCACCAACACCAGTCCCATGGGGCCATCCTGTCATGACAACAATGGAGCTAAGGGAAAGCAGCGACAGGTGGGAAGGTCACTACGTCAAACTTACATCCAGGCACTCGACAGTCAAAATGTATCCTACATCAACTAGGTCCCTATCAGTAATCCAGTAGCCAAAACAACAACTGCAATGTAACTGCAACAACAGTTGACACTATCACCTCTGATCTCTGTGCAGCTATAGTAGCAAATGGCAGGAACCTCCCCATGGAACATACCTACCTAAATTAGGGGGTGAGGATGACTTCTGCAACTATTTCTAGAAATAAGACAAAGGCACCAGTACACTCAAATGCCAATGCCCATAGTTGACACATACATCAGCCAAAGTAAACAGCAATAGGAGCCACACAGCACTAAGGACACACACATGCTGCATACGTCAGGGTCCCTCACGTGCCTGGCTAACAAGGCAACATCACTAATGTCATACTGCTCAGACAACAACATTGAGGAGGGGACACATGCAACTGGTCACTGAAACACACCTGCACAGTCTGAGAACCAAATAGGACATTGATACGATAAACAGGGCAATCCAATTAAACACACATTACCCAACATCAGCTGGAAACATCAACAATGTTTAAATCCATATCACATCCTAACATTGCCATGCATAGGATATGTCACATAACAATTACATTTAGGTCAATGTGAATAAAAAGATTTTGGGGCAGGTCCTGAGAGGAAAGTGTGCTGCCAGGGCAATCACAACACCCACAGCCAGTGAAAGTGTAGTGTGGTAAGTTTTACGTATCCTTTGCGCATTAGCTTTAGGCTTTAGGCCTTTGTGCACTTTGCCCTGAATGTATTTTATTCATTTGCTGACAGCTTAGAGCCTCTGTGCACTTTGCACTAAATGCTTTTTATTAGGCTTCGTACTGTTATTTTTCAAATAGCCAGTTCTACGGTCTTGTTTTGTATTCATTTCACACTGTTTTGCCTACTTCAGCACTGGAGTTCTCCATAACATATTCACTCTGTGCTTCAGTCAAGGATACAGTCTGGTACATTGCCGATAGACGTGGTAGGAGTTTAGATGTTGCATTCCTGCGTAGGGACATTTTGTGATCACGATGACATGTTAGTTATAAAATCACTTCCTTGTCCCAATACACACAAGAGGGAGTTTCCGAACAGAGAACCACAACTAGACGCTGCCTGCCTTGTTGCAGATGCTGAACCAGATCACAGGCCTTTGCTCAGGTATGAGGGCTGATGTCTCCCCAGTGATTCGGAAAGGCAAGTTAGAAGCTGAACATGCTGTGCTCTAAATAGAACAAGCAGAGGGAGAGTAGAAACTGTTAGGCACTATGATAGCTTTGTTCTTAAGTTTTACTCTCCTGGTGGCTATTTCAATTCTACTATGTTGTATTGTTCTGGTTATTGCGGCTCACGCCTTATTATCTAAAATACAGTTGTTTAATGAAATCATCATATAAAACTCATTTGGAAATGAGAGAATTGGTTTGGATCTGAGTGACCACCACTTACTTGAGAAGTTCCAAAAATGTCATGCGCTCGGCTGCCTAATAATTTCTTCCCCGTGGGAGACATGAGGCACTGCTAGTTAGCCAGAGCCATAAAAAAGATTTAGAGTGACAGAGTTCTTTACAAGTGGGTCAGACTCAGGCCCCCACACCGTTATCGATCCTGCTGCCTAGAAATCCAGTAGTCTCATTTAGGATAATGAGAGCCCACGCGACAAAATGTCTCTCCATAAGAATAGATATACACGGAGGGACGAGTAGGACAAAAAGATGGCAATTCCCTAATTGGTACAAAGCAACACCTAGAGGCGATTAGGCAGACAAGTCTGATAACTATATATCATACATGTGACACACAGGTGGGCCATAGGCCTATAACAATGCTCATATGAAGGACAGCAGATACCAAAACAGAGCACAAAGTAAACTCAGCAAAAGGCTTGCATGTTACGGCAAAATTGTCACAACACAGACACACTAATTGTACCTTGTTTCATTGCAGAGGAACATGGATCTCCTGCCGATATGCCTGTCCCTGATTTCCCTGATGAAATGGATAACGAGCCCATAAACATTTCCCAGGAGACCATCCAAAAGGTCCTTGAAACCCTCCAGACCCCACCTTCAGTCACAAGGAGGAGCAGAGAACAAGCAGCCATCACAGAAGACCCACCCACCACCCCAATTGTAAGACCTGCCAGCTCCAACACAGCTGAGGACTCTGACGACACTGGCACCAGCTTTGAAAGAACTGTAGTTGGTGTACAGCGGGAGCTGGCCAAGGAGGTGCGGGTGGGGATGCAAAACATGGCAGCCAGCCTTGAGGGGGTGCGTTCGTGCATGACGTCATTTGCAGATCACGCAGCTGCAATGCAAGCCCTAACATCTCTCTTGCAGGAACTTGCTAAAACACAGAAGGAAATCAGCACAGCTGTCATCCAGTTGACACAACACCTACAACTGCAATCCAGTCAACGTGTGCACGAATGCAACATTGAACCCCTCAGGGCCGACCTGGCTGCCTACCATCGTGATGTGGCTGCTATTCTCAAAAACCAGCAGGCCCTCCTTGCAGCAGTACTGCCCTTAAGAACTTCACAGGGAGCAGCCCCCGGGATGTCTGACTCCACGTCTTCTAACACTGAGGTGTGTGTTGCCCCTTCACAACCAACAACAACAAGGACAAACCAGGCAACACACACATCAGAAGAAGAAGACATGGAACAGATCACATTCTCACGGAAGAGTACCCGGAAGCACTAGTCCCTGCACCATGGCCTACTTTGACCAAGGTCCTACGTTTTGTCAAATGCCAGCCTCACTACAACTACACTCAATGACTGTTCTGCTAACCACTGTATGACTTGTCACCATTGCCAGTGAATGTCTCTCTCCTACTATTTGCCAAATCCTGTCCCTCTACACTGTCTGTGACATCACCCCAGCATGTCAGGAGCATCATCCACACCTCTTCTGTAGGATCACCATGTAAGAATGCACCAGAACGGACTCAGCAAACATGGACAATGGACATTTTGCACTACAGCACCTATCAATAAATAGCACTTGCACACCTAATATGTCTCTGTGTTATTTGACACATCAACTGTGCAGTAGATAACTCAAAAGTGCCTGTGTGGCAACCATGTAGCTTGTCAATACAACTGTCCTGACATCATGTAGTCTGATACATCTGTGCAGTGGCCAGGATTGCATCATAGCCTTACCATCCTGAGGAGATTAACTGATGAAGGGACAAACCACACACAATCATGCTGTGTTGGACAGAATAATGCTCCATCTATAGCAATTCAAGTCAACTAATGGTGGCTGATAAATGTAGGCACCATGCAATCCTAAAACATGCAATTATGCAGCAAAATCTAAGCAAACAAAAAAAGAAAACACTGCATCAATCACCCTTTCTGAGTATACTTCCATGAAGGAAAGTCATGCTGAATCATTACACACATGTTCTAGGTCAGCAATGAAGGCAACAAGACAAGAGTGTTAACAACACCTCATCTACAAAGATCTCCCTGAACATCACACTGCAGTCCGACCTATTCAATTACCCACAATAACAAGTCTGGAAGCACATTTTGTGATGTAGAATACCTACCCATCAACACAAATCCTTGGTGATCGATGTAAACTACCAATGGTGGGTCTCCCAAATGGTGGATACTTACCAAGTTAGCACACGGGTAGCTGGCATGTTAAACCTCCATTTTCTGTGGTGGGTAGCATAGGACACTAATGTCATAGAAAAACATTCACCTACACTGATGTCAAGGCCATGATAAAGTAGCACTTAACGCATCATGCAAAGGGTTAAGTATATGTTTATTCCTATTTATTCACACAAGAGGCAACTAAGGGAAAAGTCATACCTACACTAATCTAACCTGACTACTACTAACCCACAACTGTCCCTAACTAACCTAAGCTAAACTTACTCTACACATATAACGAAATGATCTAAACATCAACTCACCACCCACCATTATGAGACAGGACACATGCAGGACAACACATACTAACCTACACACATACTATACTATCCTAAACAATCATATATTTTTGGGGTGATTTTTTATATATAATTTTTTTTTTCTTTTTTTTTTTTAAACAAACATGAATCCCAACATTGACCCCCACCCACCCACCCAAAAAAGACAAATAGAAAGAATAAGGACCCCCCACCCTCCTCCCTAACACTAACTAAGCTAACAACCTACACTAACCTAACACTAATCCCCAAAACCCAACTATCAGTACAAAATAGGAAAGAGGAGAGAGGGCAGGGGTAAAAGTTATACATGGCAAAAGTACTAGAGGTTGGCCCTCCGTAGGGTCCGCCTGATGGACCGAACCCTTTTCTTAATATATGCCACATCCTGGCTTAGCTTGTCAACCTTTGAAAAAACTTTGTCCACTTTACGGCTTAATGCCAGGAATGCGGCTGGGTCTACAGGAGGGGCTGCTGCAGTCTGTGTGCTGGCCGAGGTGGACGGTGTGGCAGTAGTTGTATGCCCACTGGACTGTCCTGGGTGTTGAAAATGGCTGGGTCCAGGTCTTGATGACGAGGCAGGGTCAACTGTCCCCGCCGTTGCTGGGGCCACTTGGGGAGACCTGGTGGATGTGGTGGTGGTGGCTGTTGTTGGCAATGTAGGGCCACCCTGTGGTGAGGCCCACCATGCCCCGGAGGCCCGATCTGCTTGATATTTGCGGGCCATCCTCCTGTACCCCGACTGCACCTGCAGGATGTGCCGGTATCGCATGGCACGCCTTTCAAACTGGTGTCTCTCTGCGGCACTCATGTTTGCAGCTGTGAAGAGAAATGGCAACTATTTACCATAGGAAATGCATTGGGTGGAATTGCACAATGGGTCATTTGCACATTACTTGTACTGTATTTGTTACAGCAATTGTCACAACATAGTTCATTGAAAGTCTCAGAGGAAGTACATGTGAAGCCTGCATACAAAAGGCCATCTCGCACCTAGCATATCCATGTCTCTACATGATGGGTGACATCAGCCTAAACTTCTCATCCAAATAATGGCTAATGCAGCTGACATTATGGCTGAACCTCTTCCGCATACTGACTTCACTACATATGTCACTCTATGTGATAACTATCACAACCCTCACTCAATGCCATTTGTAAATTGTTGTTTGCAAATATTGAACCCATGTGCCCTAACCAAATGTGTACACTAGGTTCTAAACTAATTTGCAAAAGGTCACAAGTATGTGTAACATACTGGTTGCTACAGTCCTAGGTACCCTATTCCCAATCACATGGCAGTCTTTGAGGGTGGGGTGGGAAGAACAACCAACAATCCCAGATTCAATGCACACCGAGGAGTGTATAGAAAGCTCAACAAGTATTTGCCTCCACACACAACACCAATGAAGGGCTAGCAACACTTTGGAGTCAGCCAAACATTGTCCTATCTAAGGTCCACACATGTCAAAATGCACTGACTCAGGCCAACATCACATACTACCAGTGAGGCATATTTTACCACACACACAGAGGAGCAAGAACACCCATGATCATGAGTCGAATGAAAACCTAGGCCATTGCACTCTAGTCCCACACACTTCTAGTTCAACTTGTGGAAGTACATGGCCCCGGAAGATCCAACCTACAGTGTACTCAGTCCATCCTCAACTCGGAAGCTGCATATTTAATACAAGCCTTTTGCAGAAGCTATCTGGCAGAATGTCAGTCTGATATGCAGACTCAGTCCAAGCCAAGTCCCAGAGCAACTCTTACATTAACCAGTGTATTCCACATGACTCATCCCACTCCCCATAGCGGGCCGACTGGAATGACCTACAACCCCTAAATCTGAGAGATGGCTAAGCATTGGTCTACAGAAACTGAAGTGATATTTGAAATCCCACTAATGCAACAATACCAATGAACGGGCAGCATATCAAACCTTGAATTCTGTTGAACACACAGTAGTCCATCATGCATCACTAGCAAACAATAAAAATAGCACTCAGGCCACACTCACTGTAGGTGTCGGGGTCCTCAAAATGAGCCACCTCTCCCACGGTGTACGGTGCAAGTCCACCTGTAAAGCATGGAAGGAAGAATATACTCAGACTCCGTGCACTGACAAACAATTGCAGTTACAATGACACTGTGTGAATATGACATGCGTAATGATACACTTTCACACATGCTCATACTGCATGGAAGAATTCTTAATCAACATTTACATTGGATGAGTCTCCTGCTACAGTTACACACCCTACTACACACATGCAGTGGCCAGGACAGTCATGTGGTGTCAAAGATACACCTCCATTAGTATGCCCCAACAATATCGGGTTGCATTCATCTTTTCATGTGCATCCCAGAGAGACATCCAAAAGCTGTTTACTTGAGGACTGCATGACCCCTCAAACTCAAACAGGCTAGGTGGTCATTTTCAACACACACCAACCAGACACACATGTGACATATGTGTGGACAACATAGCTAACTCCATGTGACGTGAAGGCACCACTCATTTATAGCATCATCATGGTTTTAGAAATTTCTGTCTAGCTATGGCGTCTACATATGTAGGTATGATGTTTCAACATCCCTTTTTTCACTGGCAATTATGACCTGTAGAGTTCAAATAGAGGCATTAATGTGTCGCCTGTCTGACACAAAGGCAACACTACATTACATACAGCTACAGGCATCCGGTATGTGTTGAAAACATGAGCCATCTGACTGCTAGCATTGGTCTTCCTACACATTGTGCAACAAATACACATTAGGTTTCCCTAGCATTACACACAGTCAGCTACTAATCTAGCAGATTGGGTAACAATCATCACATGTCCCCACACAGCTATCAATTATTCACATGTAAATGATTTGTACTCACCAACATGGCCACCAATCCTGATTCCCAGGTGGTCCAGCAGATCCTGCTCCCTGGATATCAGATCAGCCCAGCGGTGCTTGAGTTGATGGTCATTCCTCATGCTACCGTAGACCCGGACCAAGTGATGGCGCACCTTCCCCCACCGGACTTTGCGTGCCTCCGTGTGATACCCCTGTATCACACGGCCCCCAGCCTCCAGCATGAGTGGGAGGAAATGGCAAACAAGCCAAATGAATCCCCCCAATTCCTCCTCACCCATCCTGGAAAACTGTGGCCTACCTGACATCTTAACTATTAGCAAGGTGAAAAAATTAGAACAAAAAGTAAAAGGGGAAAATGGGGAAAGGTAGAGGGGAGTAGTGAAGGAAAAAAAAACTTAAGAAAAATAGCCCAACTAACCCCAAATTTAAACTACCCAGAACAGACTCCCACAGACAAAAAAAAGAAACACTGGATTTGACAAAAGTATACAAAACAGACTAAGACAATATTAGACAACAAAACTATGATCACAAAAGCACAATAGACAAGGTACACAGGACACAAAAGCAGTAAAACACAGGACAACACTTTTCACACAGCCACACAGTCTAGAATACTCTGAGACTGCAAAGTGAAAGTGAAAGTAAACTCACAGTACAGATTCTGTAAACAGGATATCCTATTACATCACTTCCTGCATAAAATGGCCGCCATTTTTATTTTTCCGCTATGCGTCATATTTTCACGCATACAGATTGTGCGTCATATTTTTTGACGCATAACAGTGCACATAATGCAGAGTCAAAACTATTTTCTTCATTGTTCCCTTACATTTGTGTGAGGCTGAGTTTACAGTTCTAGAGTAGAAATGTAAATTGCTGGCAAATATGAGAACCAAATATGAATATGATATTTGACTCTGCATTCTGTGCACTCTTGTACGTCAATAAATTATGACGCCCATGCTGTATGCGTGGAAATATGACGCATCACAGAAAATATGGTGGACATGTAATGCATCTTATTAATCTATTATTTTTAATAGGAAATTTTTTGACTCTGCATTCTGTGCACTCCTGTACGTCTAAAAATTATGACGCCCATGCTGTATGCGTGGAAATATGACGCATCATAGAAAATATGGTGGACATGTAATGCAGCTTATTAATCTATTATTTTTAATAGGAAAATTTTTGACTCTGCATTCTGTGCACTCCTGTACGTAAAAAAATTATGACGCCCATGCTGTATGCGTGGAAATATGATGCATCATAGAAAATATGGTGGACATGTAATGCAGCTTATTAATTTATTATTTTTAATAGGAACATTTTTGACTCTGCATTCTGTGCACTCCTGTACATCAAAAAATTATGACGCCCATGCTGTATGCGTGGAAATATGACGCATCATAGAAAATATGGTGGACATGTAATGCAGCTTATTAATCTATTATTTTTAATAGGAAAATGTTTGACTCTGCATTCTGTGCACTTCTGTACGTCAAAAAATGATGACGCCCATGCTGTATGCGTGGAAATATGACGCATCATAGAAAATATGGGGGGCATGTAATGCAGCTTATTAATCTATTATTTTTAATAGGAACATTTTTGACTCTGCATTCTGTGCACTCCTGTGGGTCAAAAAATTATGACGCCCATGCTGTATGCGTGGAAATATGACGCATCATAGAAAATATGGTGGACATGTAATGCAGCTTATTAATCTATTATTTTTAATAGGAACATTTTTGACTCTGCATTCTGTGCACTCCTGTACGTCAACAAATTATGACGCCCATGCTGTATGCGTGGAAATATGACGCATCATAGAAAATATGGTGGACATGTAATGCAGCTTATTATTCTATTATTTTTAATAGGAACATTTTTGACTCTGCATTCTGTGCACTCCTGTACGTCAAAAAAATATGACGCCCATGCTGTATGCGTGGAAATATGACGCATTTTGAGAAAAATTTCTTAATTTTTTCAAGTTGTGAAAGGAATTTTGTCACGACCAAACGGTGCTATGTGATACACATTTGTGGTTAGCTATGACACATGTCCCTTATTGGATGTATAGAAGGCATTCACACTGTAATACCAATGATTGCTCAAAATGGTTATTAACCATATTTGTACACATATTTTGGGTAATTGCTGATGGCTATTTTGAAATGATGAATGGGATACCAGGATGTATTCCTTCTCAAAAATGTGTCCACATTTATCACAGTAATGCATTTATCTATAGTCCAAACAGGTAGTGCAATTGTCACTTACACTTTTTATGGGGCTAACCATGTCCTAATAGTGATTTTGTGTATCTTATATGTGTTTTACTTTTGACATGTAGGCCACACATGCGCCTTATGCATGTGTTTACTTCACATGTACATAATTATTGTATATTTGGGGGGCGGTAGAGGTGGACTTAGGCCCCCAGCACCCTAGGGTTTGCCCTTCCAGATTTGCTAATTTATCCATGGCTTTCATTTATTCTGTTATGCTAAACCTGCAGCAGCAGGCTCATGGAAGGCCATAGGGTATGAATCACTGTTAGCCATTCAATAATCCCATTTACTCATTTGACGTTTGCCCTATTGATTATTTGGAGCAATCTGACATACCATTTTGCACTGAAATGTTTTTCGAACTCTCGGCGTTCCTCATGTGCTGATGACAAATAGGTTGTTGATGTATGTGGCCCTTTATGCATTACCTGGTTTAGTGGCATGTTACATTCTTCCTGCTAGGTTCGAACTGGGACACTACTGTGATCGGCTGCTTGAAAATATTTGGTTGATTGGATGACATATGTTTATATGTGTGGGCGAATGTAGATCCACTATCAACTGTCTGGGTGTATGTTGTCACTGTAACTTCAAGGTCTCCTCATGAGTTAGTGGCAGCTATTCTTGTTCCAATTGGTCATTGTTTGTAGCAAAAATTGAGAGAAGCCATTGAGGACATGGTCACGTACACATGGATGGTCCCACCCTGTCACTGAACACGTGTAATGAGACTTTCAAATGAGCTACATTTTTGTGCTGAGTGAGAGAATGTCTCAGGTGTCTGGATCAGCCATGTGTCATTGCCACATTTGTACTCCTGTTGGCCTCTGTGGATGGTAATGTATCATGAAACCTCATAGCCTCTGTGCAGACATTTGTGGTGTATATTTTTTGTGTGATGAGTGTGATGTCATTATTGCTCAATGAGACGACATTCTTCTTCAGCAATTTCAAACTAAAGGTGGGCTGAAATGAATAGGCCAAACCATGATGTGGTGTTTGTTATCTGTGTTTATTTACAATTGTGCAATAAGTGTTGATATAAGAAATTAAGAAAATAAATTATTTACAAGCTGTTGGCGCCTACGCATTCCAGCAGCTGTGTTTGGTTGTTCCCCCTCCTGTTGCAGGCCAGCATCCTCCTCTTCGTCATCTTCAGGCATGTCTGGGTCTGGTTCAAGGAGGGGAATGTTCCTTTTTACACAAATATTGTGCAATATGGCACAAGTAAGTATGATCCTACAGACCATCTCTGGGGAATATAGTAGGCTACCGCCAGTGATGTCAAGGCAGCGGAACCTTGACTTTAGGATCCCAAAGGTCCGCTCAACAATGCTGCGTGTCCTCTTATGGGCGTCGTTGTATGCCCGCTCGGCAGCAGTAGTCGGGTTCCCAAATGGTGTCATTAGCCAAGGCTGGATGTCATACCCCTGATCAGCTGAAAGAGAAACACAGAATGGGATCATGTCGATGTAGGAGGCACTCTTGTACAGACCTTTGATGGCAGTAGTTGTCTTGTGTTGTCTGTGACTCTTTTGTGTACTAATGTGACTACCTATACTTGTAGGAGAAAACTTTTGCATTGAGTTTTTTTCCTTGGCTGAGCAAGTGTTTGTTAGCTAACTGTTTGTTAGCAGTATGTATTTGGATTTTCAGCACAGTGTGCCCTCCCTAGCATTGTGACTTGTGATACAGGTGTCCGTGTGTCTTCACTGGGGGTGAGATGATAGTTCCATGCAGAGTTAAAACATGAAAGTGTAGTTAACACGTTCATATGAAAGTACCCTGGACATCCCATACCTTAAGACTTATGCAATGTATTAATGTACAGGTTATTGTAACACTTACAAATTGCAAGGTGACATTTAGGCAACCACACTCATTAATGCCTTCACATTAAGCTGTAGAGTAAATTCCAATGTGTGACAGGTTCAATGGTGACTTCAGAAACATGGCTAGTGATGTCAGGACCTCAGTGTGTTCCTGGCTAGGTGTTGCTATTGTGGTGTATGTGTTGTGTGTCCTAGAGGGTTGCTGTGCAGTGTGTATATAAGTTGGATTTTTGTACTTACCAACAAGTAGTCCATTGCCATACCGTCCATCCTGGAAGTGTTGGTTGATAGTAGAGTGACGGAAGATGAATGCGTCATGTACACTCCCAGGATATTTTGCCACAATGTTGCTGATCAATCCTTGGTGATCGACTATGGCCTGCACATTGATTGAATGTGTGTGCTTCCTGTTGCGGTGGAGGTGTTCTGTTGCAGCAGGTGGCACAAGGCGTACGTGTGTGCAGTCGATTGCACCAAGGACGTGTGGGAAGCCCCTGATGGCGTAGAACCCCTGTTTTGTTTCCTGCTGCTTCTGCAGTGTGTTAGGGAAGCAGATGTGGAGGGGTGTCAGGCGAATGATGGCATCCAGTACTTTTGGCAGGAATGCGGAGAATGATGGTTGCGATATTCCACCAACCAGGGCACCAGTTGTCTGAAACGAGCCACTTGCCAGCAGGTGAAGTACGGCAAGCAGCTTTGTTTCTGTTGGTATGGTGTGGGGTGTCACCAAAGTGGGGGCCAACTGCTGTTCAATATTTCTCAGCAGCTGCTGAATGGCCTGCCAGTTCAACCGGTACCTCTGGATGATGTCGTGTTCCCTGAGGCCATGCAGGGTTGTTCTTGGGCGGAATATCCTCTCCTGCCTTCTGCGCTGCCTTTGGGGTCCCTGCTGTTGTTGTTGTAGCTGCTGTTGTTGCTGCAGGGCTCTGCGTCGACGTGCACGCTGAATAAAAATCACCTCCATGTCTCCCTGTTGCTGCTCTGCTGCTCTGTTGTTTGTTCTGTGTGTTCTGATTAAATACAGGTGTGTTTGCCCCATTTTAACGCCTGTCCTGACCCAGGCGCTAAATTTTTACGCAAATTGGGCTTTGCGTAATTTTTTTGCTCCGCCTCCCGACCGAGAGTCATTTTTGCCCGGAAGCATAAATACGGCGCACAGCTGTGTGCGTCGTTTTTTGGACGGGAACGCCTACCCTGCCTATCATTAACGCAGGGCGGGTTGCCGCATCCAGAAAATGGCGCACATTGCGGATTTTTCCCTTACGCGGGCTTGGGCGTCAGGGTTTAAATATGGGGCAACGTTTGCGCTGATTGTGCGTCAAAATCTTTGACGCACATTCGGCGCAAACGGAGTATAAATATGCCCCTAGGTGTCCTTGTAGCCTACATCAGGGTGCAGTAGAAACATGTGGCCAATAGGAGTCCCTGTAGCCTATGTCAGGGTGCAGTAGCAACTTGTGTCCAACAGGTCTCCCCTTATTCAAAGGCAGGGTGCAGTAGCAACATGTGACCAGTACGTGTCCCTGTAGTCTATGTCACGGTGCAGTAGCAACATGTGGATTACAGGGGTCCCTGTATCCTACTGTATATCAGGGTGCAGTAGCAAAATGTGGCCAATAGGTGTCCCTGTATCCAAAGGCAGGGTGCAGCAGCAACATATGGCCAATTGGTGACCATGCAATCTATGTCAGGGTACAGTAGCAGCTTGTGGCCAATAGGTGTCCCCTTATTCAAAGACAGGGTGCATTACCACTATGTGGCCAAGAGGTGTCCTTGTAGCCTATGTTAGGTTGCAGTATCAATATCTGTCCAATAGGTGTCCCCTTAGCCAAAGGCAGGGTACAGTAGCAGCATTTGGCCAATAGGTGTCCCTCTGGGAAATACTTTTGGAGATGTCGGAATATAATAGTTTTCACACATGGTTCATTTACTTCCATTTGTATTCTGTGGATTGATCCCTGGTTATTTATGACTTAAATTTAAGGTGAAATTGATCATTTTATGAGGTTCTAAACACACTTTCCCAACCTTATTCCACACTTACACCAACATTTTGTACAATTAACTGCAAATGTGTACATTAGGAGGGAAAAGCCACTGGGAATGTTTGTGAATGCTGACAAAATTAATACTTTGTGGATGTTTTTGACATTCTCATAAAACACTCTCTTGACCTGCCCTTGCGAACTCCAACTTTCTCAACCCATCACTAATCCTACAACCACAGAAACTCTGATTGTGTAATTCCATCTAAATTAATAAATACCCACATACCTTGGTTCTCGGAATCAGGACCCATCATTTTGCAGGTAGCAAAGTTTTTTGATAACCTGGAATTTTCTTAGGTGTGCAAAACGTTTTGGGAATTTACAGCCTTCTGTTTTGTGCAGTGGCATTGGTTAGCAGAAACATAGTCCCATATTTATACTTTTTGATGCAAAACTGCGCCGGCGCAGTTTTGCGTCAAAAATATTACCACCGGCTAACGTCATTTCTGTGCGCCGTGCGGGCGTCATATTTATACTTTGACGCACAGTTGCGCAAACCACAGGTGTAAGTCATTTTGTTTTACGCACACCGCAGCGTCAAGTCGGAAAGCAAAACAACGTTAACGTGGCGAAAATGACAGTGGGTCGATTTAAGACACCACAAACCGGATATGTGGCGCTTTTTGACACAATAGCGTCAAAATTCCCCATTTCAGCAGAGGAGAGCCAAAATGGGTCCCAGATGCCTGTACAGACCCCAGGAAGATGACAAGAGACCAGGAACCAGCCACGAGGACCCACACAAGACCAGGACAGTTTAAAGAAGAAAAGAAAGTGTTGCTTCAGTGCAGAGGAACAGGAAATCCTGGTTAAAGAGGTGACGAAACACCAGCACGAACTGTTTGTCACCTCAAAGTTGCCAATCAGTAGGAGGGAGGCAATATGGCAACAAATTGTTGACAAGATTAACAGTGTGGCAGAAGTATGCAGAACAGTCATCAAGTGCAAGAAACGCTGGCATGACAGCAAGCGCAGGACCAAGGAAAAGATGGCCAGGAACAGGTAGGCAGCACTGCAGATTGGAGGTGGGTGTCCAGCACACTAGGAGGCCCTGGACCACATGGAGGAGATAGTGGCAGCCGTCATCTCTGAGGAGATGGTCACAGGGATTGAAGAACGGAACAGCGCAGACTACCAGAAGACAACGCACATACAGGGTAAATCGCAAGGGGGACAAAAATGCACAAATGTTAACTGTAAACAGGGGGGGATACCGACCACAAAATGCATGGAAGCCATGATATACATGAAGTGGCATGGGTAAAGGGGTACGGCATGGGGGCATGGCCTGTACAGAGAGAAGCTGGGGCACAACATAACACAACACCAACAACAGTCCCATGGGGGTATGCTGCCATGCCAACGATGTAGCAAAGGTAAAGCCACGCCAGGAGGGAAGGGCACAATGTCAAACTGACATCCCGTCACACGTCAGCCACTATACTCCCTACATTAACTAGGGCGCAATTAACAACCTTTAGCCATACCGAAAACTGGAATGTAACATTGACAACAGTTGCCACTACCACCTACGCTGTGTGTGCTGGTCAAGTAGCTAATGACAGGAACATCCCCATGGATCAAATAGACCCAAATTAGAGGGTTCAGGATGACAACGTCAACAATCCCCTGAAACAAGACAAATGTTCCAGTCCTGTCAAATTTGAATGCCCATAGTTGCCGCAAACATCAGCCAATGTCATCGACATTAGGAGGTACACACCACTAATGTCATACCCATGCTGCATATGTCAGGGTCCATCCTGTGCCTGGGTCACAATGCAAAATACCAAATGTCATACTGCTCAGACAACAGCATTGAGGGGGAGGACACATGTAACTGGTCACAGAAATACACCTGCACAGTCAGAGGAGGAAATAGGATACTGCTACGACTATCAGGGCAATCCAATGTACCACACATGCCCCAACATCAGCAGTACACATTACCAATGCTAACATCCGTATTGTCCCATAACAATGCTATGCATAGGAAACGCTACATTTCAACTACTTATAAGTGGATGTGAAAGATCAGAGACTGGGGCAGGTCCAGATTGTTAAGTGTGCTGCTGGTGCCATCAGAACACCCACAGCCAGTGAAAGGCCACACCATTAGAATGGATGTAGACAGAGGCTTGAGTAGGACAAGAAGGTGGCCAATCACTATTTGGCCTAAAACAACACGAGAGGAGATGATGCCGACAACTCTAATAACTTACCACAATACATGTGACATGCAGGTGGGGCATTGGCCTGGGAGAATGTCCATCTGAAAGACTGGAGCAATGAACTGGAAACTAGATCACAATGTGAAATCATCACAAGGCAGGCATGTCACATCACCAATGCCACAACACAGACACACTAACTGTAACCTATTTCATTGCAGAGGACAATGGATCTCCTGCGGATATGCCTGTCCAGGACTACCCTGATGACATGGATGACGAGCTGACAAACATCAGCAACCAGACCCTACAAGATTTCCTTGGAACCCTCCAGACCCCACCTTCAGTCACAAGGAGGAGCACAGAACAATCAGCCATCACAGAGGACCCACCCACAAACCCAATTGTAAAACCTGCCAGTTCCAATACAGCTGAGGACTCAGATGACACAGGCACCAGCTTTGAGAGAACTGTAATCGGAGTGCAGCGGGAGCTGGCCAATGAGGTGCGGGTGGGGATGCAAACTATGGCAGCCAGCCTAGAGGGGGTGCGTTCGTCATGATGTCATCTGCATATCAGGCAGCAGCCATGCAGGCGCTAACATCCATCCTGCAAGGACTACAACAAACTGTAAAGGAATTCACCATTGCAGTAAGGGAGTTGCCACAACACCTCGCACCCCAAACCTTCCACTGCATGCACGAATGCAATCATGACCCCCTCAGGGCCGAACTGGCTGCCTACCATCGTGATGTGGCTGCTATTCTCAAGAACCAGCAGATCCTCCTTGCAGCAGTACTGCCCTTAAGACCCCCACATGTAGCAGCGAACGGGATGTCTGACTCCACATCTTCTAACAGTGAGGTGTGTGTTGCCCCTTCACAACCACCACCACCAAGGACAGAGGAGGCAAAACACACATCAGAAGAAAAAGAAGACGTGGACCAGATCACCTTCACATGGAAAAGTACCCGGAAGCACTAGTCCCTGCCACATGGCCAACTATTACCAAGGTCCTGTGCTTTGTAACATGCCAGTCTTGCAACAACTGTACTCAATGACTGTTCTGCAAACCACTGTATATCTTGTCAGTCTGCCCAGTGCTTGTCTCTCACTTACTCATTTGCAAATCCTGTCCCTCTGCACTGTCTGACACATCACCCCAGCATGTCAAATGCATTTTCCTTTAGCACTTGTGTAGGATCACAATGGAAGATGTCACTATAAAGGACTCACAATCATGGACAATGTACATATAGCACTACAGCACTTTTCATTAAATAGCACTTACACAACCACTTTGTCTCTGTGTAATGTGACACATCAAACGTGCAGTAGATCACTGAATTTTGCCTCCTGTCAAATTACATAGCTTGTCAATACAACTGTCCTGAAATTATGTAGTCTGATAACTATGCACAGTGACCTGGATTGCACCATACTCTGCCCTTCGTGAGGGTAATATCTGATGAAAAGAGAAACCATTCACCATAATGCTGTGTTGGACAGAATAATGCTTCTCAAGGGATATCTAAGCCATCAAATAGTGGCAGCAAAACGTTGCCACCATGCAATACTAACACATTTAACAGTGCCCACAAATGTAAGCAAACAGTCAACAAACTGCATGAATGAAGGTGTCTGAGTTTACATCCAAATAAGTAATCATGCTGAACAGTGTCACAAATGATCTATGTGAGTCATGAACACGATACTACAAGAGTGCTTACTACCACTCAGCTAATAAGGGTTTCCTTCAACATCACACTGCAGTCAGACATAACACAGTGTCCCCAATACCAAATCTGGAGCATGGTTTGTGACTTTGAAAACATACGTAATGAAAAGAACACGTTGGGATCCATAGCAACTGTGATAGGTGGTTGCAATGAATGGTGGAATCTTTGCAAGGTAGCTCTGGGGTAGCTGCAAATCTTACAGCTCAGTTGGGGTTTGTTCGTAGTATAGGAAACAAATGTAATAGAACAGAATTCATGTACACTTATGCCAAGGCCCTGATCAACAAGCATTTTACACATACTGTAAAGGGTTCACTACATATTTATTAAACGGTAATAACAGAAGAGGAAGCTCAGGGAAAACTCTTACCTACCCTAATCTACCCTAACTACTCATTACCCACAACTTTCCCTAACTAACCTAACCTAAACTTACTTATCACATGTAACAAAACATTCTAAACATCAATCCCCACCCCCTTTATGAGACGGGACACAGGGAGGACAACAGATACTAACCTAAACACATACTATATTATCCTAAACAAATATATATTTTTTTGTATTTAAAAAAAAAAAATTATATATATATATATATCTTTTTTTTAAACACACAAGAACCCCAACATAGCCCCCCACACACACACCCACCGACACACTCAAAAAGAAAAAAATGAAATAATTAGGACCCCCCACCCACTAACACTAACTAAACTAAGAGCCTATACTAACCTAACACTAAGCCCCCTAAGCCCACTAAGTATAAGAATAAGGAAAGAGGAGAGAGGGGAGGGAATCATGCCCATCAACGAAGTCTAGAGGTTGGCCCTCTGGATGGTCCGCTTAATGGACCGCACACACCTGTTGATATGGCGAACATCCCACGGAAGGTGACTCATTTTCCGGAGGAAACGGTCCATTTTGCGCTGCATGTCCACAAAAGCAGCAGGGTCAATTGTAGCAGCTGGGGCGGTCTGGGTACCAGCTGAGGACATGTGTGGCTGTGTATTGTCAATGCCTGTGAGCTGTCCTGAAGGTGGTCCACTGCTAGGGCTTGGAGCACTTGCAGTTGTTGTTGGGACAACGGTCCCAGCTGTGGGTGGTGCCACCTGGGTGGTAGTGGTGGTCGTGCTGGTGGTGGCTGTGGTGGGCAAAGTAGGGCCACCCTGTGGGAAAGCCCTCCAGGCTCAGGAGGCACGTTCGGTCCTGTATTTTCGGGCCATCCTTCTGTATCCCGACTCTACCAGCAGGATATGCTGGTAACACATTGCCCGCCTCTGGAAATCACTGACCTAGATGGGTGTCATGTTAGCAGCTGTGAAGACAAAGGAAAAAACTTACATTAGGAACTGCATTGTATGAAATGGCAGAAGAAGTCAATTAGACAGTACATCTACTGTACTTGTAACAGGTCCTATCATCATACAGATCATTGAATGTCCCTGAGGAAGTACATGGCAGGCCAGCCTACAAAGGTCGTATCACACATAGCACATCCAAACCCTACAAGATGGGTAACAACTGGCATGATTTTGGCATCAGAGTTCTGCCAGTTCTCAGCTAACAATCATGCTGCACATTCTCCGCCAATGTCAGGGCTACAAATGTCAGCGTACGGGATGGAAATCTAGGGCCACATGATCTGAAAGTTGTAAATGGACTTGCTAGTATAGTACCCATGTGCTGTACCTGAGTGTGTATACTAGGTTCTGACCAAAGAATCACTGATTTACATGTCTGTGTAACATACTTATATCATCAGTCCTAGGTACACTATTCACAAACCCATGCCTGTGTTTGAGGGTGGGGGGGTAGAGAAACAACTAACAATTTCATTTCCAACAACATGGACATCCTGGAAGCTTATGAAAGCTGGACATGTGTTTGGCTCAACACACACACCACAGGTAAGGTGTATCTACAAATAGGAGACAGCAAACACTTGACATATCCCAGCGCCACACATGTCTTGCAATGCGGACCTTTGTCCACATCATATACTTCTAGTAAGCCAGGACTTACAACAAACACAGAGTTGCAAGAACACCCCTGGCCATGATTTGCATGCACACCTACGCCATTGCACTCAAGTGCCACATACTTGTAGCACTACATGTGGAGCTACATGCTACTAGGAAGCTCACCCTACAGTTTAATAAGTACATTAGTGAATAGGGAAGCAGAAGTCTGTGGGTAAGCATTTTGCAGCCCCATTCTGGGAGAATGTGGGTCTGACAGGCTGACTAAATCTGAGATTAGGTCCAGTGCGGCTCTTGTTGATACAAGTGTTATCCACATGACTCAACCCAATTCACATTGCGGGGCCTACAGGAATGACCTAGAATCCCTAGATAAGACAATAGGATAAGCATTGGCAAACTCCAAAAAGCTGAGATAATGAATTCCCACTCATGGAACAAGACAAATGATGGGCCAGCGCATCACACCTTGCTATTTGTCCATCACACATCACCAGCAAGCACAACACATAACAGACATATCAACACTTACTGGAGTTGTCTGGGTCCTCGAATGAAGCCACCTCGCCCACAGTGTAGGGTGCTAGTCCACCTGTAAGGCATGGAAGAAAGAAATGTGCTCAAAATCTGTGCACTGACCAACAATTCCAAAGACAAAAACTATGTGTAAGATTACATAGTAAGTAAAGCCACTCAGACATGATTATACTACATCCGAAATAGCACGGCTAACATGTACATACCATGGGTCTCCTGTGACATTTACACACATATGTGCACACATGCACTAACTATCATGCGGTGGCAAACATGCTCCTTCATTAGTGAGCAGACATAATAAAGGAGTGTATTTGTCTCATCATGTGCATCCAAGAGAGACATCCAAAGCCTGTTTCCTTGAGGAGTGCATTACCAGTCAAACAGCCATTGTGGCCATGACAAATATATGACACATAGGTACAATGTACAGAGGGGCAGGGACATTTGTAAGCCCTCATGTTGTTACAGTTTCTTCATTTGATGTGGCCCAGCTATGATGAGTTGCACCAACCATAGAGGTATGAACCCATGTGCATACCTTTGGCCTGCCATCCCTAAACAAAAGGTGGAACACCAAACACCAAATACCAGTGTACGATGTTAGCTGAGGGCACCTTGCACTTTTTCCCTATGTTTCCAAATACAGATCTAGCATGTATCCAAAATGATGACAGACCACAATAATCCCTAACCTTCATAGAACTTTCGTGAACGCTTTCCTTACACACTCACCAGACACACATGACACATATGTGTGGGCCACATTGCTATCATCAATTGACGTGAAGCCTGCACTCATTTTCTGCATCATGTAGTGTTTCTAAAAGACAGTCTAGCTGTAGCATCAACCAAGGTCAGTAATATTTTGGAAAATCTATACCTCACTGGCAACTGTGACCTATATAGACAAGATTGGCTCCTAATTTATGTTGCTGTCTGACACAAAGGCGGCACCAACTTACATTAAGCAAAAGTATTCAGTAAGTTTGCGGAGCACTTGCTTCCTGACAGCTAGCAATTGTGGCCCTTCACATAGTCCATCAATGACCCTGTATGTTTCCAAAGCATTCCACACACTCAACAACATAGCCGGCAGATATTGTACAAATCATCTGATGTCACAACAGAGCTTTTAATCGTGCACATTTACATGATTTGTACTCACCAACAGGGCTACCAATCACTACTCCCAGGTGGTCCAGCAGATCTTGCTCCCTGGAGATGAGGTCAGCCCAGCGGTGCTTCAGCTGGTGGTCATTCCTTTGGCTCGCATATACGTGCTGCAAGTGATGCAGGACCTTTCCCCACCGGATTCAACGTGCCTCGGTGTGATACCCCTGTATCACCCGCCCCCTGCCTCAATCGTAAGTGGGAGGAAATGGCACACCAGCCATATAAACCCCCCAAGCTCCTCCTCATCCATCTTGCCAATACGTGGCCTATCCAACATCTTGGCACCGAAAAAGGGGAATAGGGGATAAAGAAGAACAAAGGAGAAAAGGGGGAAAGTAGAATTACAAAAAAGTAAACTTAACAACTAAAAGAGCCCAACTAGCCCCAAACTTACACTACCCACAACAGACTCCCACAAACAACAAAGACAATACAATGCTGGACAATAGTACACAATAAACACTCAGACAGTATACAACAACAATTTTAGATAACAAACTAACAAGTAATGGAGCACACAGGAGACAAAAGCACAATTTCACTGGACAAAACTCAGAACACAGCCACACAGTCTAGAGGAACCACAGACTGCAAAGTGAAAGTGAATGTACCCCCACTGTACATATTCTGTAAACAGGATATCCTATTACATCACTTCCTGCATAAAATGCCCCCCGTTTTTATCGTTATACGTCATCATTTTTTAACCATACAGCATGTGCGTCATTTTTTTTGACGCACAGGAGTCAAAATTAGGCCGCATCCATATATTTGGAAATAGTCTTAACACTTAACCAATTTTAAGGGCATAATGCATTGTTTTTCGGGCATGAGCGTCACTTTTTTTACGCTTGTGCGTCATTTTTTGACGCGTGTGCGTCAAAATTTCAGGGCAGTAACTGCGTTTGGGTAATTTTGCCATTTTAATGTAATGTTACATTTGTGACACAACTGAGATAGGCTGATTGCACCCACTTTGGTGTTGACGGTGTATGGTCACATGTGAGACATCATACTGCTGCAGACCATGATCCGCTACTTCCTTAACAGGATTCTCACGCTTGGCTGACGCACTAGATGGCCATATGTGTGGCCTACATATATGTATTGCACAAATTGGGCATGTTAGAAATGGGGTTTTTGGTTGGCAGTCAGGTTGCCCTCTGTCCAAGCAAGAACCCTCACTCTAGTCAGGGTAAGTCACACACAATCCAAAATCAGCCTGTGCTCACCCTCCGGTAGCTTGGCACGAGCAGTCAGGCTTAACTTAGAAGGCAATGTGTAAAGCATTTGTGCAATAAATCATACAACACCATAGCATAACACCACAAAAATAGACCACACAGTGTTTAGAAAAATATATAATATTTATCTGGGTATCTTCAGGTCAAAACGATCAAAGTTGCAATACGAATTTGTAAAGATATCACTGAAAAGTGATAGAAAGTGTCTTAAGTCTTTAGAAAGTAAACAAAGTCTCTTTCAAACACAAAGCACCTGGTTTCTGGTGGAAAATCTCCTCAGAGGGCCACAGGAGAAGAGGTGCGTGGAAAACTGTTGTGTGGGTCGATTTCTCCTCAGCATACACAGACTTGCGTCGTTATTTTCCACGCGGGGAGTCGGGCGTCGTCTTCCGGCGTGCGGACAGTCTCTTACTGTGGTTTGCGGGGAGTACCAGATGTCCCAGGTCTGTGCGTGGATTTTCCTGCTTGTTTTCCGCCTGCTCGGCTTCGTTCTGCGGGGCTGCGCATCGAAGTTTCGATCTCACGGCAGGCGTCGCGTAGATTTCTCCTGCGGAGTCGGGCGGCGTTGTCCTTGCGAGGCCGTGCGTCAAAGTTTCGATCTCACGGCAGGCGTCGCGTTGATTTCTCCTGCGGAGTCGGGCGGCGTTGTCCTTGCGAGGCCGTGCATCAAAGTTTTGATCTCATGGCAGGCGTCGCGTCGATTTCTCCCGGGAAGTCGGGCGGCGTTGTCCTTGCGAGGCCGTACGTCAAAGTTTCGGTCGTCCCGAAGACGTCGCGTCGATCAGCGTCGGTGTGCGGCGTTTTTCTTGCAGCGGAACAAGCTGTGCGTCGAAAAGTTCGGCGCACGGAGCGTCCAAGAGGAAGAGAGAAGTCTTTTTGGTCCTGAGACTTCAAGGAACAGGAGGCAAGCTCTATCCAAGCCCTTGGAGAGCACTTTTACAGCCAGACAAGAGTTCAGCAAGGCAGCAGGCCAACAGCAAGGCAACAGTCCTTTCTAGAAAAGCAGACAGGTGAGTCCTTTGAGCAGCCAGGCAGTTCTTCTTGGCAGGATGTAGTTTCTGGTTCAGGTTTCTTCTCCAGCAAGTGTCTGATGAGGTAGGGCAGAGGCCCTGTTTTATACTAAGTTGTGCCTTTGAAGTGGGGGGGACTTCAAAGAGTCTCTAAGAAATGCACCAAGCCCCCTTTCAGCTCAATCCTGTCTGCCAGAGTCCCAGTAGGGGGTGTGGCAGTCCTTTGTGTGAGGGCAGGCCCTCCACCCTCCCAGCCCAGGAAGACCCATTCAAAATGCAGATGTATGCAAGTGAGGCTGAGTACCCTGTGTTTGGGGTGTGTCTGAGTGAATGCACAAGGAGCTTTCAACTAAACCTAGCCAGACGTGGATTGAAGGGCACAACAAGAATTTAGTGCAAAGAAATGCTCACTTTCTAAAAGTGGCATTTCTAGAATAGTAATATTAAATCCGACTTCACCAGTCAGCAGGATTTTGTATTACCATTCTGGCCATACTAAATATGACCTTCCTGCTCCTTTCAGATCAGCAGCTGCCACTTCAACAATGTATGAGAGCAGCCCCAATGTTAGCCTATGAAGGGAGCAGGCCTCACAGTAGTGTGAAAACGAATTTAGGAGTTTTACACTACCAGGACATATAACCACACAAGTACATGTCCTGCCTTTTACCCACACAGCACCCTGCTCTAGGGGTTACCTAGGGCACACATTAGGGGTGACTTATGTATAGAAAAAGGGGAGTTCTAGGCTTGGCAAATACCTTTAAATGCCAAGTCGAAGTGGCAGTGAAACTGCACACACAGGTCTTGCAATGGCAGGCCTGAGACAAGGTTAAGGGGCTACTGAGGTGGGTGGCACAACGAGTGCTGCAGGCCCACTAGTAGCATTTAATCTACCTGCCCTAGGCACATGTAGTGCACTCTACCAGGGACTTACAAGTAAATTAAATAGTCAATCATGGATAAACCAATCAGTAGTACAATTTACACAGAGAGCATATGCACTTTAGCACTGGTTAGCAGTGGTAAAGTGCCCAGAGGTCAAAAGCCAACAACAATAGGTCAGAAAAAATAGGAGGAAGAAGGCAAAAAGTTTGGGGATGTCCCTGTCAAAAAGCCAGGTCCAACATGACCCCCTACCAGCCTAAAGCCAGGGGAGAACAATCACTATCCTGATGCACTTCCCTGTTTGAGGCGACAGAACAAGGACCCAGGCCCACAACAGCAGGGGCATGCTCCAGTTCTTCGCCTTCCTGACTCCAATTGGATCACTCTGTCCATACTCTCAGGGCCCACTAAGCCAACCCATGGGGAACCTTTCTCCTTACCTGCGGATCCCATCTGTGCAGCACCTAACCTTACTTTGCTCACAGATGTATCCCAGGAGCAGGATAGTACCACCATGCCCAACACAGTGGTGTTGCCCACTCTACCCCCGGGGTGTAACACTTGTCCCCTCCCCAGGGATAACTCTGTCCACCCGGACAGCAAGCCACAGTGATTACTGACAGCTGCCAGGGATGAGAACCAGGCCCCAGGCCTCTCAAAGCTCTCCAACCACTGTGGCTGTGGAGAGTGGGGGGCGGTAGCCCCAGGTGCTGGGCACCCTTTAACCACTCTCCCCTTCACCAGGTCAGGGATGACAGCCTGAACCTGGTCCTCCCCTCTGGGGCTCTGTACCCTCCCTTCTGGAGCGGTACCCCCAGAGTCCAACATGGTCAGGGTGCTTACAGAAGTCGCCCTCTACCATTCCTCCACCAGTGCAGGGCTGTTAACCTGCAACTGGCCCTCCAACCTGGGGTCTGTACCTTCAGGTTGGACTAGGGCCCGGGGTGAGGCTTCCCTCCCCCTGCCCTCCCTTCTGGGGTCCAGCACCCTCCAACTAGGAGTGGCCTCCTCAGAAGACAACATGGTAGGGGCACTGTTATCAGTAGCCCCTCCCTCCAGGTCCGGGGGGACACCCTGAACCTGGTCTTCCAGCCCAGGGTCTGTACCCTCAGACTGGATTACTGCCTGGCAAACCAGGACTTCCTGGGAGGCACACCTACCCCCCACCAGGTCAGAGTTTAACCTCTGCACCTGACCGTTCAACTCAGAGTCACCACCCTGAAGTTGAACAATTGCCTGGCACGCCAGGACTTCCTGGAGGGCACACTGACCCTCCACCAGGTCAGAGTTTAACCTCTAAACTGGGCCACTCAACTCAGAGTCACCACCCTGAAGTTGAACAATTGCCTGGCTCACCAGGACTTTCTGGGAGGCACACCTACCTCCCACCAGGTCAGAGTTTAACCTCTGAGCCTGGTTCCCTAACCCAGGGTCACCACCCTGAGATTGGGCAATTGCCTGGCACGCCAGGACTTTCTGGGGGGCACACCTACCCCCCACCAGGTCCGAGTTTAACCTCTGAACCTGGTCATCCAACCCAGAGTCAACACCCTGAGGTTGGACAATTGCCTGGCACAGCAGGACTTCTTGGGAGGCACACCTACCTCCCACCAGGTCAGAGTTTAACCTCTGAACCTGGGTATCCAACCCCGAGTCACCACCCTGAGGTTGGCCAACTGCCTGGCACACCAGGACTTTCTGGGAGGCACGCCTACCTCCCACCAGGTCAGAGGTTAACCTCTGAACCTGGTTCTCCAACCCAGGGTCACCACCCTGAGGTTGAACAATTGCCTGGCACGCCAGGACTTTCTGGGGGGCACACCTACCCCCCACCAGGTCAGAGTTTAACCTCTGAACCTGGTTATCCAACCCAGAGTCAGCACTCTGAGGTTGGACCACTGCCTGGTACACCAGGACTTTCTGGGGGGCACACCTACCCCCCAACAGGTCAGAGTTTATCCCCTGAACCTGGTTAGCCAATCCAGAGTCACCACCCTGAAGTTGAACCATTGCCTGGCAGGCCAGGACTTCCAGGGAGGCACACCTACCTCCCACCAGGTCAGAGTTTAACCTCTGAGCCTGGTTCCCCAACCCAGGGTCACCACCCTGAGGTTGGGCAATTGCCTGGCACGCCAGGACTTTCTGGGGGGCACACCTACCCCCCACCAGGTCAGAGTTTAACCTCTGAACCTGGTCATCCAACCCAGAGTCAACACCCTGAGGTTGGACAATTGCCTGGCACAGCAGGACTTCTTGGGAGGCACATCTACCTCCCACCAGGTCAGAGTTTAACCTCTGAACCTGGGTATCAACCTAGAGTCACCACCCTGAGGTTGAATCTTTGCCTGGCATGCCAGGACTTCATGGGGGGCACTCTCACCCCCCACAAGGGACATACTGTCCCCAAGGGTCACACAAGAGTCTGGTTGGCGCAGGTCTCCCGACCTCTGCCCATCCGGCAGAGTCTGGGTTTCCCCCAAACCAGAAACGGTTTCACTTGGGTCATTCCTGGGGGGCTCTGCTCTCAGAGCTGTCCCCTGACTCTCAAGGTCCTCCACTGGGGTCTGCAACCCCCTCTCAACCCTATGTCTGGACTTCTGCACCCCCTCACTTGGAGGAGTACTGCCAGACACCAGAACTGTTGGGATGCTGGCTACAGTCACCCCCCCAAGTTCTTCTGACACTGCGGGGCTTCCCTCAAAAGATGGCCCTACGGTACAGGCTAGGCTTCCCTCCTGGTGTTCCCTCATGGAACCCTCTAGGACCTGGGACCTACCTGGGACACTACAATCCTTTCCCACCTCACTCGGTTGGGAACCACCTAGACCACTCCCTTCAGGAGCACCCCCAAATGCCTCTTCAGACTCTCTGGTACTCACCCAGAAGTCTGCCTCCATTGTAAGTTCCCTGGGGTCAGAGAACTCACACTACACCTGGTGTTGGCGTAGCTCTGGAAAATAAGGACCAGACATATGCTCTCCAGCAATTACATCATTCTGCCCTTCACATGTATTAACCACAGTACCCTTCACCCAACCACCCAGTAACTCAACCTTGGAAAAGCACTCTACTTCACCCTCCTGAGACTGGTGAGACAGTATCTGTCTGTCCCTGACACTCTACCCATACTCTTCTGGGATGTCTCTACACTCTATATCCAGGACGTCCACCAGGGGGGAACCCTTTTCTCTGGCACTCTCTGCTAGAGTCAGTAAAGTGTCCCTCCCCCCAGTAGGAATATGACTCCCTGTGCCAGTTCCCCAATCCTTCTCAGGGACCCTGTGCATAACAGGAACTACCTCATACCCTTGAACTGCCTGGGGTGTGTCAACTCCCTTCTTCAAGTTGGGCACCACATCTCTGGGCTTGTGCCCTTCTTCAGCAGTACTAGATGCAAGATTTTTGCTGCCACCATCTGAACTGGACTCAGCCCTTCCGGCCTCCAGTTTCAGCTCTTTACAGCTCAGCTCTTGAGCTGCAATTTTTTCTTCTTCCAGGGCTAAGAGTCTTTTTGCCTCAACCTCTGCAAGATACTCCTCTAATTGTTGCTCCTGTAACCTTTGACCTCAGAGCCATTCATCTATTTCTGGGTCACTGTCCAACTCTGAGTAGTCTTCCTCCTCATCTGAGTAGTCTTCCTCCTCATGTGCGTAGTCCTCCTCCTCATCTGAGGGGTACTTAGTCATTTGGTTTCTTGCTGCCTCTCTCTCTGCCCATCTTTCCTCCCCCCAGACTATGTAGTGATGGAGCATCTCCGCCTTAGTAGATCTCCTTGCTACAGGAAGGCCCCATTTTCTGCAAAGCTTCCTTAGGTCAGCCTTCGTGAGGTGGTCAGTACGAACAAAGAATGAGTAGGTACACAATCCCATTCTGATAAGATCTTATCAGCAAAAAACAAAATTCAAAGTCCAAAATATCAATAGTATATCCAGGAGGACATCAGAGAACCAACAGCCCAAAAAAAAATGAAAAATCAAGTTGACCTTCAACTGTGGGTAGGTAGTGAAATACTTAGCTATTGTATGTCACTGCACAAACACAAGTCCTATCCTCACCGCTGATCACCAATGTTAGAAATGGGGTTTTTGGTTGGCAGTCAGGTTGCCCTCTGTCCAAGCAAGAACCCTCACTCTAGTCAGGGTAAGTCACACACAATCCAAAATCAGCCTGTGCTCACCCTCCGGTAGCTTGGCACGAGCAGTCAGGCTTAACTTAGAAGGCAATGTGTAAAGCATTTGTGCAATAAATCATACAACACCATAGCATAACACCACAAAAATACACCACACAGTGTTTAGAAAAAGATATAATATTTATCTGGGTATCTTCAGGTCAAAACGATCAAAGTTGCAATCCGAATTTGTAAAGATATCACTGAAAAGTGATAGAAAGTGTCTTAAGTCTTTAGAAAGTAAACAAAGGGGGTGATCCGCCCGCCAAGCGGGAACCGCCAGAAGACCGTACCGCGGTCAAAAGACTGCGGCGGTCATTCTGGGTTTCCCACTGGGCTGGCGGGCGACCGCCAAAAGGCCGCCCGCCAGCCCAGTGGGAAACACCCTTCCACGAGGAAGCCGGCTCCGAATGGAGCCGGCGGAGTGGAAGGGGTGCGACGGGTGCAGTAGCACCCGTCGCGAATTTCAGTGTCTGCTAAGCAGACACTGAAATTCTAAGTGGGGCCCTGTTAGGGGGCCCCTGCAGTGCCCATGCCATTGGCATGGGCACTGCAGGGGCCCCCAGGGCCCCACGACACCCGTTCCCGCCAGCCTGGTTCTGGCGGTCAAAACCGCCAGAACCAGGCTGGCGGGAAGGGGGTCAGAATCCCGAGGATTCTGCAGCCCAGGGGAAAACCGGCAGGAAACCGCCGGTTTCCCTTTTCTGACCGCGGCTTTACCGCCGCGGTCAGAATGGGCCTGGATGCACCGCCAGCCTGTTGGCGGTGCATCCGCGGTCCCCTACCCTGGCGGTCTCGGACCGCCAGGGTAGGAATGACCCCCAAAGTCTCTTTCAAACACAAAGTACCTGGTTTCTGGTGGAAAATCTCCTCAGAGGGCCACAGGAGAAGAGGTGCGTGGAAAACTGGTGTGTGCGTCGATTTCTTCTCAGCACACACGGACTTGCGTCGTTATTTTCCACGCGGGGAGTCGGGCGTCATCTTCCGGCGCGCGGACAGTCTCTTAC
Source organism: Pleurodeles waltl (assembly GCF_031143425.1). Taxonomy (NCBI): domain Eukaryota; kingdom Metazoa; phylum Chordata; class Amphibia; order Caudata; family Salamandridae; genus Pleurodeles; species Pleurodeles waltl. Next base: position 418,806,588 of record NC_090437.1, on the reverse strand, counting down.
TGTGGTTTGCGGGGAGTACCAGATATCCCAGGTCTGTGCGTGGATTTTCCTGCTTGTTTTCCGGCTGAGCGTCGTTCTGTTGGGCTGCGCATCAAAGTTTCGATCTCACGGCAGGTGTTGCGTCGATTTCTCCTGCGGAGTCGGGCGGCGTTGTCCTTGCGAGGCCGTGCGTCAAAGTTTCGGTCGTCCCGAAGACGTTGCGGCGATCAGCGTCGGTGTGCGGCATTTTTCTTGCCGCGGAACAAGCTGTGCGTCGAAAAGTTCGGCGCACGGAGCATCCAAGAGGAAGAGAGAAGTCTTTTTGGTCCTGAGACTTCAAGGAACAGGAGGCAAGCTCTATCCAAGCCCTTGGAGAGCACTTTTACAGCCAGACAAGAGTTCAGCACGGCAGCAGGCCAACAGCAAGGCAGCAGTCCTTTGTAGAAAAGCAGACAGGTGAGTCCTTTGAGCAGCCAGGCAGTTCTTCTTGGCAGGATGTAGTTTCTGGTTCAGGTTTCTTCTCCAGCAAGTGTCTGATGAGGTAGGGCAGAGGCCCTGTTTTATACTAAGTTGTGCCTTTGAAGTGGGGGTGACTTCAAAGAGTCTCTAAGAAATGCACCAAGCCCCCTTTCAGCTCAATCCTGTCTGCCAGAGTCCCAGTAGGGGGTGTGGCAGTCCTTTGTGTGAGGGCAGGCCCTCCACCCTCCCAGCCCAGGAAGACCCATTCAAAATGCAGATGTATGCAAGTGAGGCTGAGTACCCTGTGTTTGGGGTGTGTCTGAGTGAATGCACAAGGAGCTGTCAACTAAACCTAGCCAGACGTGGATTGAAGGGCACAACAAGATTTTAGTGCAAAGAAATGCTCACTTTGCTCACTTTCTAAAAGTGGCATTTCTAGAATAGTAATATTAAATCCGACTTCACCAGTCAGCAGGATTTTATATTACCATTCTGGCCATACTAAATATGACCTTCCTGCTCCTTTCAGATCAGCAGCTGCCACTTCAACAATGTATGAGAGCAGCCCCAATGTTAGCCTATGAAGGGAGCCGGCCTCACAGTAGTGTGAAAACAAATTTAGGAGTTTTACACTACCAGGACATATAACCACACAAGTACATTTTACCCACACAGCACCCTGCTCTATGGGTTACCTAGGGCACACATTAGGGGTGACTTATGTATAGAAAAAGGGGAGTTCTAGGCTTGGCAAATACCTTTAAATGCCAAGTCGAAGTGGCAGTGAAACTGCACACACAGGCCTTGCAATGGCAGGCCTGAGACAAGGTTAAGGGGCTACTGAGGTGAGTGGCACAACCAGTGCTGCAGGCCCACTAGTAGCATTTAATCTACCTGCCCTAGGCACATGTAGTGCACTCTACCAGGGACTTACAAGTAAATTAAATAGTCAATCATGGATAAACCAATCAGTAGTACAATTTACACAGAGAGCATATGCACTTTAGCACTGGTTAGCAGTTGTAAAGTGCCCAGAGGTCAAAAGCCAACAACAACAGGTCAGAAAAAATAGGAGGAAGGAGGCAAAAAGTTTGGGGATGTCCCTGTCAAAAAGCCAGGTCCAACAGGCATGTTTGGCATCAGGAGAGGATAGCAAGGTGACACATATAAGTACAATACCTCAATGCCCATGGCTCAATGTGTGTGCATTGGCTACTAATGTAGTTGTCGACCCAGTGTGTGTGCATCACAAGATGCATTATTGAAAATATGCTTGTATGAATGTAAAGTCAATGTGTCCAAACCTTAGATGCAAGTCAGTGGGGACATGAGAGAGGACATGTGCTAGCCATACATGTAGCAACATCAGTTGTGTGCACTTCCAAGATTTTGGGTGACGTAGACACCACAAATGACAAAGCATACACCGGATAGATGGCAGACGCTTGTTCATGTCAATGGTCCAAAAGTTGCCCATGCCATGTCCTAGAAATTTGATAACTGCTTCCTAGGCACTTGTTGGTGAATCTGGCACATGTACAGACTGAGTGGGTACCATGTTATTGGCACAGACAGCCAAAGGTGACCCCCAACTATTATATCATGCCACAGTTGTGTTCATATGACTGTGCCACAACTCTCCAGTGGCAGTGGTAGACCAGCAGACGAGGCAGCACGTAGCCACATATTTTCCAGCGATCAATTGCACAGAGGTGTCTGGTTCATGTGTGTGGTCCAATGTTGATCCTGTATATTTTTATGGGTCTATGTTGTCACAGTTACGTCCAGGTCTCATCATGAGTCAGTGGCGGCTATTCTGAGTAACGTTCGGAGATCAATGTGAGTAAAGCCGATGAGGACATGAGAACCTACAAGGGGATGGTCCCACCCTGTCACTGCAGACGTGTTATGAGAATGTTAACAGGGCAACCTTGGTGTGCTGAGTGAGATATATCTCAGGAGTCATGTTCCGGCAGGTGTCATTACAACATTTTTACACAGGTTGGCCTGTAAAGTTCCCACTGCATCTGGGAACATCATAGCCTCTGTGTTGATTAATCTTGCAGCTATTCAGCACGCACAGGCCATCAATATGTTGTGAGCAATCTGATTCAGCGTGTGAACTGTCACGGTCCCAACATGTGTGGACTTTTCATGCACATCATCAGAGGTAGCTGGTTCCGCTGGAGGCACCATACCCAATCCCTGCATACGGCCATGGTATACTGTCACATTTTGTCGTTCATGCATACATGAGACCCAGACAAGGGATAGGCCATGATTTTGTTATACAAAGACAATTTTACTAATATGGTACAATTAAAAAGCAGATGATGCTATACAATTTATTTGGGTATGCATTGAGGAAGCACATGGCAAAATAGCCCCGGAGGAATGTGAGGTTTGGTAACGCAAGTGTGGTACATATGTAGCCACAAGGAACCTTTAGGGTAACTCACAGACAGGTACCAGTCAGGCTGACAGGATGCAGGGTAAATCAGGATCAAGCAATTTCACAAGGTACATACTCAGTGGTCTGACTAGGACTGGTCGGAGGTAGAACAAGACAGTTGACATGGAAAAAAGTGTTTTGGAAGGTGACACATAAACCCAAGAGCTGTGTTACACGGCATAATTTCTAGCAATGCATAACAGTGTATTTGACAAAATGGCAACTTCTATGCTGTTCCAAGCATCTACAGGGGCAGTGCATGTTCAAATGGGTGGTCTGCGTGTAAGTGATCACAGGTGTGTGCTGCATCAGTTTCTCACAAGTCCTGTAGGTGAGATTTGAGTTCAAATGGCCAACAGTACCTTTCACACGGGAAGCAATCTACAGGTGATAACAGGGCTTAGAAACTACAAGCCAGTGTATTAATTGACCTGACGTCCATGCAGTCAGATGTACTATAACAATGGCATACCATAGGAAAGGGTGTAGCACACTGGATTACTATTGTTAGTCTGTGTGTGTAGAGGAGGGAATATCGGGGTACAAATATTACCATTCCAGGAACTTCTTCAGACCGGTGGGTTGAGACCAGGAGCATGGGTGTGTCAGGAGTTAGGAAATGGGCTGACATGTACATGGAATGTCATGTGCGCAATGCTTGTCATAAGTATGGCACTTGTGCTATCTATGTTCTACTTCTAGGGACCTCTAGTCACAGATAGTTCTTGCAAAGATAGGTGCTGTACGACTTACTGCTGTCAAGGGTCTGGTCATACATTCCTGTTACCAATGCATATCCATTGCCTCATGTATGAGGCATTTTTTTCCATTATTGACTGATGGTGCCTTAGTTGTGTGCCAAATGCTGCGATGAACCATGTTGCCAACATGTATGTGTGAAATATGTGTGGTCCTCTGCTATTGCCCTTCAAAGGTGAAATGTACAGGATATATGTAATTTACAGTGTGTGTGTGTATGTGACTGTCGTATGATACGCATCACAATTGCTCAAGAAATGTCTGTGTCCTGATCGGTATATCAGCAATGCTCCATGAGGCTACACTCTTATTCAGATAGTTAGATATAAAGGTTAGCACAAATGATTAGCCATCCCATGATATGGTGATTATTATCAGTGTTTATTTACATTAGTTAATAGAGTGGTGATGGTGAGTTTTTTAAAAAGAAATTGTTCACAATATGTTGGCGCCCACGCAAACCAGCAGCTGTGTTTTGTTGTTCCCCCTCATGTTGCAGGCCAGCATCCTCCTCTTCTTCCTCTTCAGGCATGTGTGGCTCTGGTTCTGAGAGGGGAATGTTCCTTCGCATGCAAATGTTGTGCAGGATGGCACATGTTTGAATGATCTTACAGACCATTTCTGGGGAATATAGGAGGCTGCCACCAGTGATGTCGAGGCACCTGAATCTCGACTTGAGGATGCCGAAGGTCCTTTCGACTATGGTGCGTGTCCTCCTATGTGCGTCATTGTAGGCACGCTCCGCTGCAGTGCTTGGGTTGCCAAATGGTGTCATAATCCATGGCTGGATCCCATATCCCTGATCAGTTGAAAAAGAAAATGAATGGGATCATGTTGATGTAGCTTGCCCCATTGATATCACCTTGCATGGCATTAGTTGTCTTGTGGTGTCTGTAACTCTTTTGTGTTAATGTGTTCCTTCCTAGGCTTGTAGGATGTACCATCTGCATTGTGTTGTTTCCTTGACTAAAAGAGTGTTTGCCTGCTGACTGGTTTTCAGCAGTATGTTTGGGTATCTGCAGTACAGTGTGCACTGCCTAGCATTGTGACTTGTGATACAGGTGTCCCTGTGTCTTCACTGGGGGTGAGATGATAGTTCCATACACAGATTCATTTTCACAGTGGTGGTAACACGTTGGCATCTATGTACCCTGAACATCCCATACCTTTAGACTTATGCAATAGATTAATTAAAACATCAGTGAGACGCTTACATTTTGCAAGGTGACAATTGGCCAAACCTCTCCATACGCTGTGATCATTGACGTCTTAACATTAAACTGTACACTAATTTCAGGTGTGTGACAGGTTCACTGCAGACCTATCAAACATGGCTATTGATGTCACGACCTCAGTGTATTCCTGTTCACATGTTGCTGTTGTGGGGTATGTGTTGTGTGTCCTAGAGGGTTGCTGTGCAGTGTGTATATAAGTAGGTATAAGTTGTACTTACCAACAAGTAGTCCATTGCCATATCGTCCATCCTGGAAGTGTTGATTGATGGTAGAGTGACCGAAGATCAATGAGTCATGTACACTCCCAGGATACTTTGCCACAATGTTGGTGATCAATCCTTGGTGATCGACAATGGCCTGCACATTGATGGAATGTGTGTGCTTCCTGTTGCGGTAGAGGTGTTCAGTTGCAGCAGGTGGCTCATGTGTGCAGTCAATGGCACCAAGGACGTGTGGGAAGCCACTAATGAGGTAAAACCCCTGTTTTGTCTCCAGCTGCTTCTGCAGTGTGTTTGGGAAGCAGATGTGGCGGGTGTGAGTCCAATGATGGCATCCAGTACTCTGGGCAAGAAGGCAGAAAATGATGGCGCCAGTGCTTTGAAAGGAGCCACTTGCCAACATGTGAAGTACAGCTAGCAGCTTGGTTTCTGTTGGGATGGTGCGGGGTGTCAGCAAGGTGGGTGCCAACTGCGGCTCAATGTTGCGCAGCAGCTGCTGAATGGCCTGCCAGTTCAACCTGTACCTCTGGATGATGTCATGTTACCTGAGTCCATGAAGGGTTGTTCTGGTGCGGAATATCCTCTCCTGCCTTCTGCGCTGCCTTTGGGGTCCCTGCTGGTATTGTGGAAGCTGCTGTTGTTGTTGCTGGGCTCTGCGTCTGCGTGCACGATGGATGAGAAGCACCTCCATGTCTCCCCTTTGCTGCTCTGCTGCTCTGCTGTTGCTTCTGTGTGTTCTGATTAAATACAGGTGTGTTTGACCCATTTTAACGTCTGCCCTGACCCAGGCGTTAATTTTTGACGCAAATCGGGCTGTGCGGCATTTTTGCCCGGAAGCATAAATACGACGCATGGCCGTTTAAGTCTTTTTTTGGACGGGAACGCCTGCCTTGCATATGATTAACGCAAGGCTCTTTCCCGCATCCAAAAAATGACGCACACTGCAGGATTTTGACGTCCACGGGCTCAGGCGTCAAAGTTTAAATATGGGGCAAGTTTTGCACCGATTGTGCTTCAAAATTATTGACGCACAATCGGCGCAGACGGAGTATAAATATGCCCCATAGTATTTCAAAATACGGGGAGGGCATGATACTCTGCTTTGATTCCTTTACTGTTTCAACCTCAGTGGCAGGCTGGACTCCATTTTGTCAGCAAGAAGAAATACCATGATATGTCTAATTTATGGCAGGATAACCACTGGAATCAGAATACATACATTTTTCCTGTGAAATACGTGTTTTTAACTGTTTTGTGTTAGTTTATAATAGTATGTTTTGACATTACCACCAACGGACCACTGAAAAAAATGAAATAATTATCAATCAACTGACGCAAAAAGTTCTTCTAAACTAGTAGGTGTTAAAGTTGTTTGGAAAATATTGCTGCAAATTATTCTGCAGCTCTGCAGAAGACTAATTTCAGTAATGACGCCCCTAGTGTGCTCAAAAGACTTGCTAAACAAGTGTGGGAATGAAGTGGGAAGATATATCCTGAACATTAGCATCCTAACCACACACTTTGTCAGCATTTGATATTGGGTACCTTCTCTATAGTGCCTAAACCTTATGTCTTCCCACAGGTCTTGAGGTACACGCCGACACCTTTCATTCCTTCATTGCCTCTTTCACAGCAACATAGGTCAAATTCAGCCGCAGCTCCTCTGCAATGACGGAGGAGCATTGACCCACTTGCTCAGAGCCAGCAGCTGAAAAATAAAACAATATTTAATTATCGTTTACTTTTTAGCTGCTGGCTGAGCCAGCGCGTGCAGGGAGGGTTGGGGCTGGACCAATGGGGGTGGGTGGAGTGGAGTGCACTTAAGTGTGCATGTCAGTTTGGCCCGTGGTCTTAGGCAGGCCAACTGACATGCACACTTAGGTTCCTCCAACCCAGCTGTATTTGACAGCTGTGTTGGAGAAACAGCACAGACTCCCTGTCCCTGAGCGAGTGGTAAACCAGCCTGCTCAGGTCAATCCCCGCACTGCTCTCATGCTTAGTAACAGCATGAGAGCAGCATGGGGATTGCACTGGGAGTCTCTGAAGCTGTCTCATGGACTGGGACCAAGAAGCAGAGGAGAGCGAGGTGGCCGGCAGGACCAGGTAAGTGGTTTTTAATGTTTTTTATTATTTAAACCCTCTTCACCCCTCCTTGCACTTTCCCAGCTCCCTCTCCACCTGCCCTACTACTTTTAAATTGTGTCGGCCGCCACTTCCCAAATTCATCCCATCTTTTCTGAATTTCCTTTTTAGCAATTACCATCTGTATGCAAAATTCTGTGGTCCTGTTGGACTTAGGGGCAATTCGTTTGAATCTTTGCTCTGTACCAAATTTGATAATCTGCCACCATTTGCTGGTGTAGCCCCTAAACAAATCTTAGAGTGCCCGCCATCTTTCACTCTCTTCGAAGCCATAAACCTTCCAGTATGTGTGACCCTAAGCAACTAGAGACTGTGTCTAATCTTCATTTAAAAAGCAATGCACCAAGCCACAGGTGCCTAAGCATCCTCCACAGATCAGTCATGTATCATGCACGTTCATCAAGTGCCACAAAATGAAAGAAACTCAAAATAATGTACACCGAAATACAAGTTTCATTTAAAAAATACCAAAGGCATTGCCTTTTTTATCAGATCTTCATTATGTCAAGTCCAGTGCATCCATCAAGTGCTTTATGAGAGGAAACCCAAGGGTGTAAACTTTTCACCCAAGGCTATTGCATATCCCCACACCTATGGCATTCATTGTATGAAAATGATACTTAAACCGGCTCTACAACTCACTCTTTATGTTAGACCCAGAGCTGTGGAGTTAAAAAGGAATGCACATGCACTTTACAATTGTGCTCTGGCTGCTAGGAAAAAGCAGACAAAAGAGGGGGCCTGGAAAGTTTTGCATATTGCCAGTGTACAAAAAGATAGTGCTGCATTTTGAAGGGTGGTCTTTACCCCCTACTTTAGTGATCCAAGTGATATTAATAATACCCAAGAACAGCTGGAGGACCAAATAGGTAATAGTTTAAAGGGTACATCAAAGTTTACAAGCTCAACCCTGGTGTTTGAGTATGCTGATGTCTGTAGGACTTTGGCTGAAAGCAAGATAGGGTTCCGCTTGACCTTTTTAAGGACAACATGGATTTCTGGGACCCTATGTTAACTAATGTATTCAAAGCTATAGCTAAGGTAGGCCCTCCACCTACATGGAATAGATCATTTTTAATTCCCATACACAAAAAAGGGAATAAAGCTCAGTCAAAGAATTATAGGTCCATATCTGTCTTAGATGCAACAGCTAAAGTAATGGGACATATTCTTTTGCACAGGTTGGAGGATTGGGCAGCCGAGCACGACATTTTAACTGATACCCAGTATGGTTTCAAGAAAGGTCTAGGCACTGTAGACCAGTGCCTATACCTTACCTTGGTCATTGGTAAATACACAAGTGTAAAAAGAGTGCTTTGTATATGCCATTCATGGACTTATAAGCAGCCTTTGACTGTGTTATACCTTCTAGATTATAGTCCATATGAGTGAGATGGGAGTCAAGCAGGGTATCATTACTTTTATTAGACACCTCTAGAAGGAAGCCTCTGCTTGTGTTCAAGTGGGTAGAGATGGAGAATGCACTGACCCTTTTCCTATTCAAAGAGGAGTAAGTCAAGGATGTGCCCTGGCTCATTTTTTATTCTCACTCCACATTAATAGGGTTGAGAAGTTTCTACAGGCAAGAGCAAAGGATATTGCCTACTTTGGGGCACGCACCCAGCTCATATTACTGTAATAAGATAATGCAGTTTTAGTGGAGAGGGCTCCAACTTTTAATTGATGATTTTATTGTGTTTGTGAATGAGCTGGACAGGAAGGTAAATGAGAGAAAAACATTTACTATGACTGGTGGAGTAAGACCAGCTAATAACATTTTATTAATAATATGACGGTATTGGCAACCACAACATTCTCTTATTTAGGAATCCTCTTTGATGCCAAATATAATTGGCAACCAATGCTAACCAATAGGAAAGCCCTCTTTGAGAAATCTATCAATGGTCTGCAATGTTTTTGCAAAACATTGGGCTCACAACCATTGAAGGAGACTTCTGTGATTTGTGCCAATAAATGTGTGGCAATTACAACATATGGGGCGGGATTTAGAGTATGATCAATGCAAAGATCTTACAACAAGTGAAAAATAAATTCTTGAAAAACATTTTGGCCATCCCACACAGTTGCATCAATTATATTTGCCACGCTGAACTGAGCATCCCTTATACAGGGGACCGAATCAAATTAGCTCCCTTTTTATTGTGGCATTACATCTGGGTTAGGAGAAGACTGCTTTTAATAGGTTAGTTATAAAGGAGTGCCTTCCGCTTCAATCTGTTCTAGATATCCCATGGTTCGAATATGTGGCATTAACTTGTGAGGAAACTGGCCACTCGGGCCTATTTGCTACATCTGAGTCTTGCCACATTTCTGATAAAGGAACTTTAAAACAACTATTTTACAATAAGGCCACGCTGGCCAGAGACTACGCTGATATTGAAATACCAATGTATACTTATAAAATCTGGTTCACACATATGATGGCATCCAACAGTATCTTTCCTTTATCCTAAATAGACAGCAGTGATTTGTTCGCACTAGATTTAGCTTTAACTTTCTACTCCTGTTGGATGGGTTTCTAGCTAAATGTTGTATTTTATCCGATTTGAGCCCTTGCCCCGGTGATGGGCGGGCTGCTCAGTCGACTTCAAATATGTTATTTTGCTCTTTTTATCAAACACCTAGAAGAAAGTTTATATTGCCAATTATTTTTCAAGATTTTAAATGTCGCCAATGTAGGCAAGCTCTATTGTTTTTACAGAAATTACACAGCCCCTTGCTATGCTGCATGGTGGCCTCTTTTATCTGGCACATACTAAAATTAAGGGAACGTGTAATATTATGATATTTTCGGCTTTTACACCGGATTATTCTGTCTCCCTGCTATGTCATATGGTTCCCTTTTTATGCTTTTCCGTTCTTTAATCTGATATACACTAATTTAAGGAATTGTACAACATTGTGATTTCTCTGGACAATGTTCATGATTATCACTGCTTTTTGGCATAGTTTTCTTTATATGCTTGTAGTGTATTCTGCCTTTTATTCTTTCGTGCCACAGAAATGTGGTGAATAAAGATATTCTTGATTTGACTTGATACTTAAACAGGAAAGCTGAAAGTGTAACTAATTGTATTTTGTTGCTGTAGAAACTGAATTTGATGTGTTTATTGCTTTCGTTTTTAAAATTAAATGGAAATGTTCTGACTCATACACACCTTGGTCCCTAAAAAGTTAAAAGGGCGTGAAAATATATCAAATATTTGTATCAGAATGGTCATTCTTAAAGGTTTACTGTATAAAGAATTGGGATTTTATTAAAGACAAGGAGGCTATCATTATGCATTAACCTTCTATTCACTTCTTCTGAGCAGCCACCCATTAAAAGTATCCAATAGAACCTTAACGTCATAATAGAAAAAACAGAATGTTCAACTTCATATAAACTGTAAAACATATTTATACTTTTTTAGCGTCGCATTTGCGCCGCTTTTTGACGCAAAAACGGCGCAAACTTACAAAATACAATTGTATTTTGCAAGTTTGCGCCGTTTTTGCGTCAAAAAAGTGACGCAAATGAGGCGCTAAAAAAGTATAAATATGGGCCAGTGTGTCCTCCATTTTGATCCTCTTTTGTTTGATATCTTCTTCTCCTCCAGAATCCACTTAAGTTGAAGTTATCCCTTCTTAATGATTCTGCAAAAAAAGGTCGTGAATAAATAACTGTAAATCAGAAATCTTTCTCTATTTACTCTTTTCCCCCTTTCCTCTTTTTTTTTAAAAACACATAAAATACACAGAATTCACTATTCCACCACTCGTAGAGAAGGGAGGGTGGGATAATGCTAGCCTCCTTATCTGTAATAAAATCCTGATTCTTTAAGAATCGCCATTTTATGCCAAGACAGGAGGCTAGCATTATGCATGTTTAAAGTCATGCAAAACACATTTTGAAACATGATCTATACAATGAAAATAGAATTTCCTAAATGTTTCTGCTGAAGACCAATCAGCAGCTTTCATAATATGAGCCAAACTTCCTCCCATCATACAAACCTTGCCATAGCTCTTCTCACCGAATGAGTTGTGAACTTAGAAATATCCACACCAGCCTCCTTCATAGCACCTTTCACCCATCTTGCAATAGTAGTGCTTGATACCCCTTTAAAAGGCTTTACATAGAAAATCAAAAGTTGTTCAACTCCTGCTCCTTCTCTTTCCAACATCTTAGATTCATACTCTTTCAAACAATGAACCACACAAATCTTTGGATATTCATCAAGAAATGGATAAAATATTGTACCAGACATCGTCTTTGTACGCTTACACAGTTCAAACAACACCCCAGTTGGCTGAAAAAAATCTATGTGAGACTTCCAAAGCCCTCACATATGAAACCCTTCTAAAAGATATCAGACATAGTAATGTCGCTAACTTCCAAGAAAGCTCCCTTTCTTTCAAATACTTATTAGTTGGCCACCTCTAAAATAATTTGAGAACCAAATTGACATTCCAATGGACATGATATTTCGTAGTAGATGGACGTTTCAAACTAATTCCTTTCATCACCCTACAAACCAAAGGACTCTTACCAATGGATACTCCCTGTGTAAGAACATGACCTGCAGCTATAGCCGATCTGTAGCAATTAACTGTTCTACAAGACATACCCTTATCAAACAGTTCTGCTAAAAAATTTGCTACTTGGACATCATTCACGGGATCCAAACTCCTTTGTAAGCACCAACGAGACCAAACTTTCCAAACACTCCTATATCTCTTTTTTGTCCCTGGTGCCCAGGATTCTTCCAAAAAAAACTGCAGTTGATTCCGAAAGGTCTGTGAACTCTCTTGAATGCCTGATATCCTCCAAACTAGAAGGTTCAGCGAACCCGACACCACTAAGGGATGTTCTTCACCGTATGCACCTGACAACAAACCTTTGCAACACCTTATTAAAATGGAATATTCCACTGCCATCTCTATCACCGTTGGGACCCAAGTTGAGTTGTCCCAAAAGGAGTCACCAGGACTAATTGACACTAATGGTGTCTCACCTGCAACAACACACTCTGAATCATCGAAAAAAGTGGAAAAGCATAATCCCTCATTCTGCTCCAATCCTTCATAAGTGCATCCACTGCATAAGCACCGTGATCCGCTCTCCAACTGACATATTTTGGCAACTGAAAGGTTATCCTGGAAGCAAACAGATCTACCTCCAAAGGACCCATAATCTGATTGATTTCCTTGAAAAAATCCTCCCTTAATTTCCAATCGCTGAAATCCCTCATCTGACGAGAATTCCAATCTGCTATAACATTTTGTACACTTGGCCGATATTCTGCCCTTAAACTTATTTTGTGTTCCAAACAGAAACCCCACAACTCTTTTGCCAATTCCACCAAATTTCTGTAACGTGCTCCTCCCAATTTGCACCGCAGTGACATTGTCCATTTTCAAAAGTACAGCTCTCCCCTTCAGGACCTCCTTGAAACTCTGCAAAGCAAACATTTCTGCCTGTAATTATAAACAATGTATATGTTTCTCTTTTTCTAAAAATGTCCACATTCCACCTGTTTCCAATCCCAGACAATGAGCACCCCATCCAATATTGCTTGCATCTGTTTCTAATATGAAATCTGGTTTTGTTCCAAAAATCGCTCGACCATTCCATGCATCCAGATTCCCTTTCCACCAAATTAACTCCTCTTGTGCTTTTGAGATATGGATACCCAATTTCCGTACCACAAACCTTTCCTTAAACCAGTCATCTTCAGACGTTGTAATGCTCTGTAATGTAATGCACCTGGAAAAATAGCCTGAATAGACGAAGACAGAAGCCCAGTCCTGCGTGCCAAATCTCTTAAAGTTGCCTGTTGCTTCTTCACCAAAGACTGTACTTCTTGTTTTATCTTCTTCACTTTCCTTACCGGCAGCTGTAACTGACATAACTCTGTATCCACTATGAAACCCAAAAATTCCATTCTCCTCATAGGGATCAACACAGATTTCTCCAAATTTATAATGAAACCTAAATTTTCCAATAAATCCTTTACAAGACACAAATGCTCCTTCAAGTCTCCTAATTCTTGAATTAAAATCAATATATCATCCAAATAAATTATCATTCCCACACCTCTTTCTCTGAGAAAAACAACCACTGGTCTCAATACCTTCATGAAACACCAAGGTGCTGAGGCAAGACCAAAGGGAAAACTTTGAAACTGAAATAATTGGTTCTTCCAACTGAACCGCAAAGACCTCTGACTGCTATTACGCTATTGGAATTGTAAAGTAAGCATCCTTGAGATCCAACTTCACCATCCAATCTTGCTCTTGTAAGAGATCTCGTAAAAGATGAATTCCATCCATTTTTTTTAAGTGATTGTAGGACACAAACTGATTCAGATTCCTCAGATTGATCACCGGTCTCCAACCCTTGTCTTTCTTTTCCACTAAAAACAAAGTGCTTACAAAACCTTTCTCCTGCTCCTCCAACTTCACAATCACATTCTTTGACAACATCTGAGTTATTTCCACAGGAACAATCTGTTCCAATTCCCTGTGAAACTCTAATTCTCTTGGTTCTATTTCCTGCACCGGTTCTCGTTCGAACTCTATTACATAACCCTGTATGGTTTGCAAAACCCACACATCCTTAGTGATTATTTCCCAATTTTCTTTGAAATTCTTCAATCTTCCTCCTACACCTATAGGGATAGAAGTAGAAATAATCCTCATACTCACTCTGACTTTGTACATGTCCAGGTTACTACCTCTTGCTCTTGTTACACAACCACGTCCTCTCCCTCTCTGGGGATAGAATTGCAAACCTCCATGTTTTTTTCTCAAGAAGCCTGATCCTTGATTTTGATATTGGGCTCTAAAATGCACTTGGCTGGTAAGCTGCCCTCTCCTACCAGCCCTCCCATATAAATCTCTGTTTGCAAAAACTCTTGTCATAGAGAAATGCACCTTATCTAAACTAGTAAACGTGCGTATATATTTTTGACAATGCCTTGACCATGCCATCACCAAATAAAAGGCCACAAGCCTCCTTAGAAGATTCTTTACTAACCAAATCTGATAATTTGGGATTTATATGCATTGAGACCGTTTTCCTTCTCTCTGCCAAAAGTCCTGCATTTGCATTTCCAATAAAACAAATCGCTCTCTGACACCAACCTCGTAACAGATGCACACCCAAATTCTTCCCCTTCAAGTACGCATCCTCACTGTGTCAAATATCATACCAAAAGGACCCAGCACATCAAGCAATTTATCCTGAACCTGTTTCAAAGACTTTTGCAATTCCTTTCTTGGATCTCTAATCAGTTATCATCTCCGGATCCAAATTTGGTGTTAAACACACCTTCTCATCAATGATGGGCCTGGAACACTCCACCCTCATTATGTTTCTTTTATCTCTCTCTAGAGGTTTGCGTAATGTAACTTTGATATAACTGGCAACATGGTCCAAAGGCCACCATTGCTTTGGACTCCAAGCTTGTCGTGCAGCTCTACTAAATGCTTTCTTTTAATTAAACATTTACCTCCTGGACCTCTAAAACGGTCCTCATCCTCAGATAAAGAATAAAATTATTCCTCTTCAGTACCTTTCCTTTTTCTCGAAGCCTGCTTCACTAACTCCTGAACCACTGCCTTTAATTCCTCAGAAACGATTTTCCTAATGAAATCCTCGTGAGTACCTTCTTTTAACTTCTTAACTTCAGACATCCTTCCCAAATTAATAAAAAATATATTTTTTCTCTCACAAAAATAATGTAATAATGTTTGAATCACCTAAATAATAACCCTTGTGTGTATCAGTAAACTTTTCCTCGTAACGAACCACCAACGGTGATTTGTTACATTGGAAACACACAACTACAGCAATCAGCTTCAAAAATAAGCTGAATTGCTCATAATGTGCCCAACCTCCTTTCGAAACAAGGGAAAAAAAGTTTCCTGAAATCAGATCCGATGTGCTGACATGTCAGAGCGTCCTACAGGAGAGGCAAAGAATGTTGAAACGTTCATTCCTCGAACCTCTCTGAACAGCCCTGCACATCTGTTCAGAAAGCATCACGGTCTCAAACAGAAAAACGAATGAAGACCTTGCCTCGCGTGCCCAGCGGGTTACAAGAAAAATGAGTAAAAGTAAGACAGCCACTTACCTTTTGAATAAGTCACTATATTAAACCGCTTAAAGACACACACAAAATTATACCATAACTAAATAAGTTCTACATACCGACAACTAAATGTTGAAAAAAAAACTACCCCTAATTTTTTTATTTTATATTATTCTTAAAACCTGGAAAAAAAAATTCTTACCAAAACTAATTCTACCCATAAATTGGGTAAAAACATACACAGAATTTAATCACATATACTAACCAATAAAAGAACATAACTATCAGTTACATACACTTATCTGCTCAGAAGCAGCAAACAAAAGAGGATCAAAATGAAGGACACAAAGTTTATATGGAGTTGAACTTTCTGTTTTTTCTATTATGATGTTGTTAAGGTTCTGTTTAATACTTTTAATGGGTTGCTGCTCAGAGGAAGTGAATAAAAGGTTAATGCATAATACTAGCCTCCTGTCTTGACATAAAATCAAGTCAGTTCCGTTCAAAATATGCTGAGTGAGAGGTGCCCAGCCATAAGGTGCAGTGGTACTCACTCCTTTTCTATGTCCACTCTTCTGCAATTTTACCTAATATAAATCATGCTCTCATCTTTCTTGACTTCTGATCTTAAGTGCCAGTGAAGCGCCCTGCTTCCTCTCGTTTTATTTCTTCACTTGTTCATATATGTGACAGAGACACCCATTACCGTTTCCTATGATTGTCTGCTCTCTTTTCAGGCAGTCTTTACATCACTGCCTGACTTCAGTGCCAAGGATCCCCTCTCCCCCATTTTGTTTTCTGGTGCCTCTTCATCAGGGACAAATTGGTGATAGTGCTAATGTTCTATTTGCTTTTGCTTTTTCAAAGGTTGCACTGCTGGTCTGGGACTGCATGACAGCATGCATTTATCGCCCCATAACCTCTTTGATCCTCACCAAGTCTGGGGCGCCCTCAGCAGAGATAAAACAAAGCACTTATATTTTGTCAGCAAGGCTAAAATGTTAAGCTTATTCTGAGCTGTGCTTAGCCCTGATTAGTCTCTGCAGTACCTCTACGCCCCCAGTCATTTATGTACAACACAACGGAATACAAAAGCATGTTTTATCGGCATGACGCGAAGGTTTCAGGCGGTGCAACAGTTTTGCAGTGCGTGTTGCAACAGTATTTTTGTGACTTGTGGGGAAGTAAAGCTCTCGGTTTCTCTCTTGGCTTTTCTGACTGCTCCGGAATTTCCCAATCAGTTGCAGATCGTTTACTCATCTTCAAACCTTGTGCAATCGGAGGTAGTGCAGGCGTATTCCTTGTTGGAGAAGTTCTGTTTTTCCTTGTATTGGAGGCTGTATATGAGGAAGTACACCTTATTTTCCTAAAGACGCAGGCCACATCGTTGGCAAATACGTCTTGTCACTGCGTTGCGGGCCTGTCTTTGCCTCTCTCTGTCATTCAGTACATTGTGGCTGCTGCTGCGTTGGGTCATGGTTAGTGTTTGAGTGACACACAATGGCGTAACACAGGACCCCTCGGTGCAGGGGGACGGGAGGCTTGGGGGCCCAGCACCAGGGGACCTCCTCAGCGCAGTACTCTGGACTGGGTCCGAAATATATTGGGGGGTCTCCATGGCTCCATGTACCTTACAGGAAGGCCCTCGCATATTTTGTTACGCCAATGGTTACACATATTTACCTCATTTGTATTTCCTATCTGACATTTCTGTACTGCATTTTTCTGTGAGTTTTCAGTGAATAGTACATTTTCATGTGCATCTTTTGCTATCTGTTTCAGGTTGTGCGATTGAGCTTCTTTTATTGCACTTATGAACCTGTAGTGCGTGGCTGTCTTCTTCGACTACCAGAACGTGTGTATCGTATTATATTTGAATGTAATACTATATATATACATATATGCTTTTATTTTAGAATTTATGTGTATATACATATACATATATGCTTTTATTTTAGAATTTATGTGATCATGTGCTGGGATTACATATGGTTAAAAGTAGTGGAGGCGAGGTGTTCAAGCTCCTGAACGAATCCATTGGAAACGTAAGACCTCATTTTGAAAGCTTCTAAAATGTCCACCGTGTTATGGGTAGATCTGCGGTGAGAGACCAGGACTCCCTTTGGTGGTAAATCCTAGACAGTGGGGTTCCCAACAATATGGACATTGGCGTATGCATGGACGTCATTTAGGGGTCGCTAGGTGTAGGAAAGTAGCCTCTTTCTAGCATGGTTACCCCCACTTTTGGCCTGTTTGTGAGTGTGTCAGTATGTTTTTACTGTGTCACTGGGACCCTGCTAGCCCTGACCCCAGTGCTCATAGATAAAAACCTATACATCAGTGTGTTTTGCCTGTCTCACTGGGATCCTGCTAGCCAGGACCCCAGTGCTCATAGTTTGTGGGCTAAATGTGTATGTCTGTGTAGTGCCTAAGTGTGTCACTGAGGCTCTGCTAATCAGAACCTCAGTGCTCATACTCTCTCTGCCTTTAAAGTTATCACTGTAGGCTAGTGACCACATTTACCAATTTCTATTGGCATACTGGACCCCCCTTATAAGTCCCTAGTATATGGGACCTAGGTACCCAGGGCATTGGGGTTCCAGGAGATCCATATGGGCTGCAGCATTTCTTTTGCCACTCATAGGGAGCTCAGATAAACCTTTACACAGGACTGCCATTGCAGCCTGAGTGAAATAATGCACGTTATGTCACAGCACTTAAGTAACTTATAAGTCACCTATATGTCTAACCTTCACTTGCTGAAGGTTAGGTGCAAAGTTACCAAGTGTGAGGGCACCCTTGCACTTGCAAAGGTGTCCCCACATCATTCAGGCCCATTTCCCTGGACGTTGTGAGTTCAGGGACACCATTACACTCATGCACTACATATAGGTCAATACCTATATGTAGCTTCACAATGGTAACTCTGAATATGGCCATGTAACATGTCTAAGATCATGGAAGTGTCCCCCCATTCCAAATCTGGTATTGAGGAGCCAATTCCATGCATCCTGGGGGCTTCACTATGGACCCCCAGTACTGCCAAACCAGCTCTCTGGGGTTTTCTCTGCAGCTACAGTTGCTGCCACCCCACAGATGGGGTTCTACCCTCCTGGGGTCTGGGCAGCCCAGTCCCAGGAAGGCAGAACAAAGAATTTCCTCTGAGGGAGGGTGTTACACCTTCTCCCTTTGGAAATAGGTGTTAAAGGCTGGGTAGGAGTAGCCTCTCCCAGCCTCTGGAAATGCTTTGAAGGGCACAGATGGTGCTGTCCTTGCATAAGCCAGTCTACACCGGTTTAGGGAACCCCCAGTTCCTGCTCTGGCGCGAAACTGGACACAGGAAAGGGGAGTGACCAATCCCCTGTCCAACACCACCCCAGGGGTGGTGCCCAGAGCTCCTCCAATGTGTCTCAGACCTGTGCCATCTTATTTCCAGAGGTGTGGGGGCACTCGGGAGGCCTCTGAGTGGCCAGTGCCAGCAGGTGACGTCAGAGACCCCTCCTGATAGGTGCATACCTGACTAGGTGGCCAATCCTCCTTTGAGGGCTATTTAGGGTCTCTTCAGTGGGCTTTTCCTCAGATTACGACTTGCAAGAATTCATCAGGGTTCCTCTGCACCTCTCTCTTTGACTTCTGCCAAGGATCGATGGCTTACTGCTCCAGGATGCCTGCAAAACTGCAACAAAGTAGCCAGAAGACTACCACTGACATTGTAGCGCCTAATCCTATCAGCTTTCTCGACTGTTTCCTGGTGGGGCATGCTCTGGGGGCTGCCTGCCTTCACCCTGCACTGGAAGCCATGAAGAAGTCTCCCGTGGGTCAACTGAATCTTCTCCCTGCTCCAGCAGCCACCAAACTTCAGCTTCACCAGTACTCTGGGTCCCCTCTCATCCTGACGAGCGTGGCCCCTGGAACACAGGTGGTGGACCTAAGTGACCCAGACTGTCCAGTGGTCCAACTGTATGAATTTGGAGGAGGTAAGTCCTTGCCTCCTCTCCCCAGACAGTAATCCTGTGCACTGTGTGATCTGCAGCTACAAGGGCTTCTGTGCACATTTCCAAGAAATCCTGCATGCACAGCCAAGCCTAGGTCCCCAGCACTCTGCCCTGTGATGCTCAGCTCTCTGAGTTGATCTCTGGTGTTGTGGGGCCCCTCTTTGCAGTGTTGAGACAACTGCTGTGTTCAGACTTCTTGAACCCATGTTCAAGGACTTCTGCTGGTGCTTCCTTCCTGTCCATGGGCTCTCTACATTGCTGAGGGCCTCCTCTGCTCCTCCCCCAAGTGGCGACATCCTGGTCCTTCCTGGGCTCGGGCAGAACCCTTTTTCTACAAATGCAACTCTTGTATGTAGCAAGGCTTGTTTGCAGTATTTTGCAAAGGAAACGACTCTGCATCCTCCAGCAAGCCGTGGGACATCTTTTATAAGAAGAAGAACTTCCTACCTCCTTTTGTTGCTGCAAAACCTGCAACTTCTTCCAACAAGAGGCTGCCATTTTGCACCTTCATCTGGGGTTTAGTGGGCTCCTGCCCCCCTGGACACTTTAGCGACTCTTGGACTTGGTCCCCTTCCTTTTTAGGTCTTCAGGTCCAGGAATCCGTCTTCAGTGCTTTGCAGTCTGTTGTGGTCCTTGCAAATCCTTTAACACAACTTGAGTGTGTTTCTGGAGAAATAGTAGTACTTTACTCTTACTTTCCAGGGTCTTGGGGTGGGGTCTCCTTTACCCCCTTAGTGTCTTCTCACACTCCCAGCGACCCTCTACACACTACACTTGCCTAGGGGAGCCTACGTGTTTACCATTCCACTTTCTTAGTATATGGTTTTTGTTGCCCCTAGGCCTATTGCATCCTATTGTGTTTTAGTAATTGCACTACTTTCTGACTGTTTTACTTACCTGATTTGGTTAGTTGTGTATATTTGTGTATGTTACTTACCTCCTAAGGGAGTATATCTTCTGTGATATTTTTGGCACATTGTCACTAAAATACAGTACCTTTATTTTTAGTAACTATGGGTCATATGTACAAACACATTTTCCCATTGACACAGAATGGGAAAAACCCTTTGCTACATCTGGCCCTATGAGTATTGTCTTTCTTATGGTATAGTACCTATATGATATAAGTGGTATTACATGAGCTTTGCATGTCTCCTAGTTCAGCCTTGGCTGCTCTGCTATAGCTACCTCTATCAGCCTAAGCTGCTAGAACACTACTACACTCTACTAATAAGGGATAACTGGACATGGCATAAGGTGTAAGTACCACTGGTACCCACTACAAGCCAGGCCAGCCTCCTACACTAGGGGTCACAACTGCTACCCCTAGCATGCCCCTTGCTACCCCTGGCACTGCTTTCGCATCCCCTGGCCTCAGAGGTAGCAAAACCAGTGCCAGGAACACAGTGGCAGCTGGTCATTATAGATGTTGTTTGGGGCTCCACTGGCTTTGTTTTCTCTCTGTTTTTATTACACTAATAGTGAATAATGTTTAATTATTCACTATTAGTGTAATAGAAAATGTAGTACAATTAGATGGAATATGATGTTCTCGAACAGTTGAGGTAAGTAAAAAATGCTTTTAAATGTATGTTGTGTGCATGTTTGCAAGTGAGTGTGTGTTTAAGTGAGAGAGAGTGTGTGTATGTGTGTTTGAGTGAAATTGAAGGTCAAAGGGAGTGTGATGTCACTTCCGCTTACCCTGGCATTTTGGTGAATTGATGTTCCTGGGCATATGTGCATGAGGGGCCTGATTTACAGGGGGCATTCCTTTACAAATCAGACTTGCCCTCTCACAATACCTTTTCAATATACCAAACATTAATTACAGTGGCAGTGCTGCATGGGCATACCCTTCCTTCATTTAGTCATATTTTTGATGGTCTTAAAGTTTGTGGTTTATGTGAGGGACTAAGGCGGGTCTTCTTGATACCTGTCCTGGTGTAAGGATGTCTATGAAGAACGTGTTGACTCTCAGTGAGGTGGCACAAAGCCCGCAACTGTGAGGGGATGCCACAGTGACACACTTCACTGGGTGCTCACATAACCTCTCAGCACCTGTGGGGAGTGCTTTTTAAGCAGGCGGGATGGAGAAGAACGCACTTATCTAATAACTCTTGGCCATGCGTTAAAAAGTTATTGGATGTGCTAGATACTTTATTGTCATCCTGTTAAGTTCTGATCACTGTTTCTTCTTCCCATGCCAATAGGTCAATGGATATTGATCCAAGTACTCCTGATGGGTCATCCAGATAGCCTTGGACCACCTTCTCAAACATCATAGGTCCTGTGACTTGCCGTGCCTGCATTGTCTGCCCATGTGCACTTAATTTAGGTCCTGCAATATAAAATCAACCCATTGCAGATGGTTGAAGCAAAGCTGTTGTTTCTGTTAGCTTTGTAGTAGCCAGCAGTGGTATTGGGTAATGCTGCTGCATTTGTAGTGACATTCTTTGGACAACTCAGAACTAACACCACCTCTCTCTCCGGAGGCTAAAGTCTGCACTTCATTTCTGCTATTGCCTCAAATTTGCACTTGTTCTTCTTCTAGATCACCCACTTTCCCGGCAATACAATTCTTGTAGATCAAGACATCCAATGATGAGAAAGGAATAAAAGTGGGCTGCACTTTTTTGCGCTATACATCCAGTATTGTAGCACAGAAGTATGCCTGGGAGGACACAATCTCTTTTTTATGGAATTTGATCGTGCTCAAGTGAAGACTTAAGCTGTTGACCAAAGCAGCTGCATTTTCACTGATGTTGCTAAATGCTCCACCTTTTGCAGATGATCCTGTAGAAGGTGCAACAAAGGAATCACTTGGCTCATGGTTCTCTCCTCCTTACTGACTTCTTGTTTCATAATCTCAAGAGGGTCTAAGTGAGGTATGGAAAGTGGTGGGTTGCTTGGGGGTGGGCTGTATCACCCTGTCTCTTGTGCCATGCTGTGGTTCCTTTAGCAACACAAAAGGATGATGGACGGAATGCTGAACAATGTAAACACTCACCCCCAGTCACAGATCTGGGTTTAAACCATTGTTCTTTTGCTCACCATGCCACCCCAGTTTGGACCCAGCCATATGCAAATCAGTCTTGACCCTGTTCCTCATGGGAACAGTCCACCCGGAACTGCCAAGCCAGGTCCTCACTGGACCGGAAACAAGCATCCTGGGACCTTTTTCAGGGTTTCCCCTTCATCAGCTAGGCTAGTTTGAATCCAGTGGCTTCCACGGGCTTCCCACTTAGGACAACTGTAGCAACACAAAAGGATGATGGACAGAGTGCTGAACAACGCAAACACTCACCCCCAGTCACAGATCTGGGTTTAATCCATCTTCTTTTGCTCACCATGCCACCCCAGTTTGGACCCAGCCATATGCAAATCAGTCTTGACCCTGTTCCTCGTGGGAACAGTCCAGCCCGAACTGCCAAGTTAGGTCCTCACTGGACCGGAAACAAACATCCTGGGACCGGTTTCAGGGTTTCACCTTTCATCAGCCAGGCTAGCTTAAATCCAATGGCACAGTGGGCAAGGGACCCACGTTCTAGCAGTTCTAGGTCCAGGCCCCCTCATTTTGCAGATAAAGGCCTCTCCCCCACCAATTGATAATCCCTAGGATCTGGCCCTCTGCACTTCCTATGGATTAGGGGCCCAATTTTCGACTGCAGGATCCATGCATTCTTTTTTCCTCCTTTTCAGTGAGCCAGCCCAATGAGAGGAAGGCAGCAAAAGAGTCTTCTTATCAGTTCTTGCTGCCTTTCAGGATAGGGCTAATCACCATCTCTTACAAGGTCTTGGTTTCTGTGGGTCACCACTGCATTACTTCGACCTTCTCTGTTAAAGCCTCTTTCTCTCCCTGTGCATGGGTCAACGTCTCCCCTCCTGTCCATCTCTCCATTGCGTTGTTTCATTGATTGGGCCTCCTGGAATGATCTGACCCGCTTGGTTTCGACAACTGCTCTCTTGGCAGCCGTCATTCCATGCTGTACCACTCCTCAATACACCAGCCTGCCAGCTCTCTAGGTCCTGCCCATTCCTTAGCTTCTTGTGACTTGTCCCAAGCCTCCACTGCGTGACACGCCTCTCTCCATGCTTGGAGGTCTGTCTGGACAAGGCCAATGGCATTCACCTCTCCTCAGACTGGGCTCTTTTTGTTCCTGCTGCTTGCCGCTCTTCACTATATCTGAGCAGCATGTTGGGACACTCGTTGCTTGTCTACTTCTCAGCCCACCGCCATACTACCTCGGTGATACATGCAGCAGGAGCTCTTCCAAGTGCTGTGCATTTTCAATTCCTCCCTTTCTTGACTGTCCACCTTTCCTTTTGGATTTTCTTCAACTCATCCCTGTTTTGGGGATTCTGATGAGCACTACTTCTCAGTATATTTGGCGGATTTCACCAGGCTGGCTGGGAACTGACATAGTGTGCCACCATATTGCTTTGTGGCCCTCACACCCCCTGAAGTTTAATTTTTGACAGTCCTTCCTGCATTTTTGGCATTTGGTTGTCACAGGTCATTAGTATGAGTTCTATCTTTAGGGGTTAAGCTTCAAGTATGACTTAGCCATCCAAGTCTGGATAGTAGCGAGACAAATATTGAGCTGATTGACACCATTTCCTGATGAGATTTGTTGGTACAGGTGGATGTCATCACCATACGGAATGCACAGTAGAACTCTTATGGATCTGGAAGACCCTGCACATATCCCTGGGCGAGGTTAAGAAATATTGGAGATGAGAGAGCTCCTCAGGAGACTTTGCAGGTCTCATGTATAGAGCCAGCTTTGGAGGTGCTCATCTAGATGTGCTGGGATCTGTGGATGATGGAGGAGGAGAACCTTTGAAGGACAATGTTGTTGATGCATATTGCTGAGGAAAGGGAGTTGTGCAGGGTTGATAGTAAATGGTTGTAGGAAAGTACCATCTTGCCTGGCATGTTACCCCGATTTTTACTTGTATGTATGTTTGTTTTTGCCTGTGTCACTGGGATCCTGCTAGCCAGGACCCCAGTGCTCATAAAGTGTGCCTTGTATGTGTTACCTGTGTGGTGCCTAACTTTATCACTGAGGCTCTGCTAACCAGAACCTCAGTGTTTATGCTCTCTCTTCTTTTAAAATTGTCACTGCAGGCTAGTGACTAATTTTACCAATTTTGATTGGCATACTGGAACACCCTTATAATTCCCTAGTATATGGTACCTAGGTACCCAGGGTATTGGGGTTCCAGGAGATCCCTATGGGCTGCAGCATATATTTTGCCACCCCTAGGGAGCTCAGACAATTCTTACACAGGACTGCCACTGCAACCTGAGTGAAATAACGTCCACGTTATTTCACAGCCATTTTACACAGCACTTAAGTAACTTATAAGTCACCTATATGTCTAACCCTCACTTAGTGAAGGTTAGGTGCAAAGTTACTTAGTGGGAGGGCACCCTGGCACTAGTCAAGGTGCCCCCACATTGTTCAGGGCAAATTCCCCAGACCTTGTGAGTGCGGGGACACCATTACACATGTGAACTACATATAGGTCAATACCTATATCTAGCTTCACAATGGTAACTCTGAACATGGCCATGTAACATGTCTAGGATCATGGAATTGTCACCCCAATGCCATTCTGGTATTGGGGGACAATTCCATTCATCGCCCCCGGGGCCTGGGCAGCCCTGTCCAAGGAAGGCAGAAGAAAGCATTTCCTCTGAGAGAGGGTGTTACACCCTCTCCCTTTGGAAATAGGTGTTAAGGGCCTGAGAGGAGTAGCCTCTCCTGGCCTCTGGAAATGCTTTGAAGGGCACAGATGGTGCCCTCCTTGCATAAGCCAGTCCACACCAGTTCAGGATCCCCCCACCCCTGCTCTGGCGTGAAACTGGACAAAGGAAAGGGGAGTGACCACTCCCCTGACCAGCACCTCCCCAGGGGAGGTGCAGAGAGCTCCTCCAGTGTGTCCCAGACCTCTGCCATCTTGAATGCAGAGGTGTGAGGGCACAATGGAGACCTCTGAGTGGCCAGTGCCAGCAGGTGACGTCAGAGACCCCTCCTGATAGGCTCTTACATGGTTAGGTAGCAAATCCATCTCTGAGGGCTATTTAGGGTCTCTCCTGTGGGTTTCTCATCAAATAACGAATGCAATAGCTCACCAGAGTTTCTCTGCACTTCTCTCTTCGACTTCGGCCAAGGATCGACCACTGACTGCTCCAGGACGCCTTCAAAACCGCAACAAAGTAGCAAGAAGACTAGCAGCAACATTGTAGTGCCTCATCCTGCCGGCTTTCTCGACTGTTTCCTGGTTGTGCATGCTCTGAGGGCAGTCTGCCTTCACCCTGCACTGGAAGCCAAGAAGAAATCTCCCGTGGGTGGACTGAATCTTCCCCCTGCTAACGCAGGCACCAAACCTCTGCATCACCAGTCCTCTGGGTCCCCTCTCATCTTGACGAGCATGGTCCCTAGAACACAGGAGCTGGATACAAGTGTCCCCAACAGTCCAGTGGCCCTTTTGTCCAAATTTGATGGAGGTAAGTCCTTGCCTCCCCACGCCAGACAGTAATTCTGTGTGCTGCGTTAACTGCAGCTGCTAGGGCTTCTGTGCACTTTTGCAAGACTTCCTTCATGCACAGCACAGGCCAGGTCCCCAGCACCCCGTCCTGCATTGCCCAACTCGCTGAGTTGGACTCTGACTTCATGGGACCCTCTTTTGTTGTGCTGAGACGACCACCATGGTCAGATCTTCTGAATGCCTGTTCAGGTGCTTCTGTGGGTGCTGCCTGCTTGTGCATGGGCTCCCTCTGTTGCTGTGTGCTCCCTCTCTCTCCCCCTTGAAGAGGCGACCTCCTGGTCCTTCCTGGGCCCTGGCAGTACCAAAAACCTTCAACTTCAACTCTTACAGCTAGCAAGGCTTGTTTGCAGTCTTTCTGCATAGAAACAACTCTGCATCCTCCAGCACACCGTGGGACATCTTCTGATCAAAGGAGAAGTTCCTGGCACCTTCCGTTGTTGCAGAATCTTTGGCTTCTTTCACCCAGAGGTAGCCCTTTTGCACCTTCATCCGGGGTTTAGTGCGCTCCTGCCCCCCCTGGACACTTGCGTGACTCTTGGACTTGGTCCCCTTCCTTGGCAGGTCCTCAGGTCCAGGAATCCATCTTCAGTGCTTTGCAGTCAGTTGTTCTCTTTGCAGAATCCCCTGTCTCGACTTTACTGTCTTTCTGGGGTAGTAGGGTAACTTTACTCCTACTTTTCAGGGTCTCGGGGTGGGGCATCTTGGACACCCTTAGTGTTTTCTTACACTCCCAGCAACCCTCTATACACTACACTATGCCTGGGGTCCATTCGTTGTTCGCATTCCACTTTTTGAGTATATGGTTTGTGTTGCCCCTAGGCCTATTGTCTCCTATTGCATTCTATTGTGTTCTACAGTGCTTGCACTACTTTTCTAAGTGTTTTACTTACCTGATTTTGGTTTGTGTGTATATTTTGTGTATTTTATACCTCCTAAGGGAGTATATCCTCTGAGATACTTTTGGCATATTGTCACTAAAATAAAGTACCTTTATTTTTGGTAACTCTGAGTATTGTGTTTTCTTGTGATATAGTGCTATATGATGTAAGTGGTATAATAGGAGCTTTGCATGTCTCCTAGTTCAGCCTAGCTGCTCTGCTATAGCTACCTCTATCAGCCTAAGCTGCTAGAACACTTCTAATCTACTAATAAGGGATAACGGGACCTGGCACAAGGTGTAAGTACCTCTAGGTACCCACTATAAGCCAGGCCAGCCTCCTACAATGGTGTTGAAGGCTGTACAGAAATTCACATTGTCTTTCTTTTGGAGTGTGTTATTGACTACTGGGATGGTGGGTGTCTGTGTTACATCATGGTCTGAATCCAGACTGCTAGTCTTGGAGGTGGTTAATATTTTTTAGTTTTTTAGTAGTGTTGAGAGAGGGCTGATTTCTCAATTGCCTTACCCACAGATTACAACTGTGTGATTGCTCTATAGTTATCATAATTGCTTGTTAGCTCTCAACAGGGGGCAGTATTTGCGAATCTTTAAAGAAATGGGAAAGATGTCTTGGGTGAAGTACACACTGATGATGTTGAAGAGTGGTTTGAGGATATTGCTAAAGATTGCATTCTCTACTGATGAAGGGATGATGTTGACTTCTCATGTTGTGAGGAACCATGAGAAGAGGAAGCTGTACTCATTGGAGAGGGTACTGGAATGGGCCCAATTAAGTGTGTCACAAGGTTACACCTTTGTTCTGACTGCAGCTTCGGGGCTGTCAATGTATAGTCTGGGTGAATTTAAGAAATTAGGAGGAGGTTTGGGTACACCTAAAGAGTGGTCAGAAAGAAAAGCAGATATCAATATTTATCCAACTAAGTTGGGGAACTCCAGGGATCAGTAGAGTATGTCTGGGAAATGGTTTGTCAAGGAACACACAGAATGTGCCAGAGGAATGCTGGAGTGCTCAGAGAGAAGTTACACTAGCAGAATAAATGAAGATATGATACCACTGTATAAATCTTTGGTGAGGTGTCATGTAGAGAATTATATTCATGTCTGACGTCAGCATTTCTTTATTGGTATGCCGGAGTTAGAGAAGAGTCACCAAAGTGGAATAGTTAATCCGGAGAGATTCTATAAACTAAGATATTAGTATTTAATTCTTCATACGTTGGAACAGAGAAGAAATATTAAAGAAGGTCTCAAATACGTCAGGTGTATCAATAAAGCAGGTGAATTCACTACAATCCAGTGGAGAACGTATTATATGGGGGACGCTGGGAATTACATAAGAAGTGAACATTTTCACAGAAAACAACATGTAAATAACTGTATGCAACAGACTCACAGAGAAAGTGTCAGGCCACACCACAAACAAGATTCACATGGGCATAGGATAGACAATGAGTAGAATTTAGAGTTTAAGAGGAAAGACACTGCCGAAGAATAAGTAAAGTTATCGCGTTGTAGTAGGTAGGGTCTGTGAAGAGCTTGATGAACTTTATCTGCCACTACAATCTTAAGGGAGTATGTAGGCCCCACAACTGTGCACCCCAGTAATTACGAATTCATCCACCAGAATAACTAAATGGCGTGACATATGCAAATCCACTTAGACCAGCTCCACCCTCAACATCACGAGAGTCACGTAAGTGAGCAGAGGACAATACTTGTGTGGGAAGAAGACACAGCTGCAAGAAAAAATCCGACTGTTGCTGGACCACATTCCAAAAAAAAAAACGACAAATAGTTTTTGTCTGAGAAAAGCTTTGTAGTGAGGGACACATAGCAACAATGCAAACAATGGAAAGTTTATGAAACCCAGGGCGGTGTAACGAGCACAGATGACATGAGGTTTTCACAAACTCCTCGCGATCAGAACATCCACACAACCATACAAGTGCCTATGTTTATGCATAAACCTTAAAGTCAACCAAAAACTAGAAAAAATCTATTTCTTGTATGGAGAACTTAAAACTTTAATGAGGTCATGTCAAAAGAGACAAGGCAAAGTAGATAAAACTCCTTAAGATAAAAAAAAAGTTTGCCCTATGTGATAAAAATAAGCACTACTGTTTAAGAATGTAGAGAGTGACAAAAAGCTGTGAAGGACATGCATTTTTCTGTACACAATTGAGAGTAAATTGAACGCATAAAGATGAATTGACATTACAGCCCCAGTTGTAAACCATCCCATCACGTCTCACAGCTGGTATTATATTTCATTTGAGCCTCACTTCTGAGCCTGGATTTTGCCCATCTTGTTGTGGGAGACGCTTGCTCTAGCTCTTTTGTTTTCCATCAGCATCTTGTTTCTGTCCTGACGCACCTTCCTTGTTCAGGGATCCATAACTTCTTAAAAAAAACAATATCACCCTACCTCGTTTGTTGCAAAAGTTACAATTATCAACATGTGTCTGCTCTTGCAGTTTCTATAATTTTCTTTTACTTTACCAAGACGGAAAATGAAATAAGACTATGACGTTGTTTAATACCTATTTCTTTCTAGAAAAAGCAACATTTCCCTGTCCCTGTGCCAGGCTTGACAGCACATTTAATATAATATGGTGCACACTGTCCCTTTGTGCGTCAGACGCACCTGAACATGGTGCGGACAGCCATCATATGTCATTTTACATTATACAGGCCCAGGTGTGTTTCCTAACACAGGCAGGCCTGCCAGCCGCACATCATCGAACAACTTAAGTGAGCAATGGGGTGCCAGGAGGGTATAACTCAAATCATGGCCAAGAAAGTTGGTCCCATTCAATGAAGAGCTTTATGAACAGTGCAGAGGGACTTTTGCTTTTACGCGTTCCTGGCACTGGTAATCAATAAAGGGAACACAGAACTGGATGGACGTGGTTATGAGTTTTCGAATTCACCAGAACCCAAGCAGTGAACTTCTGGATCAATTACAATCCATGAATCAAAGTCCTTGGAGATCTAAATAGAATTACATTAGTCAGTGCGAGAGGAAACCGATGCTATTGCTATTAATACTTTATTGAGAAGCAGCTTTCGAGTGCAGACCTGAAGGAAGCATCACATAGTCACAACTTTCATCCTGGGATTGTGGACATCGATGAATTTACTGTGACTCCCAAGTTCTGCAGCCCTGACAAAGAACTAGAATAGGATCGAAGGAGGACGGTCCATAACCAGTACCACAAGAATGTTTTGGCAATGGCGCTCAGAATTCTATCCTCTCTCTTATTTAGTGTCATTAAGTAATACCATATCCAAACAGTGGAAGCATGTAGGCATGCCGCAAAATTGTCCATAGTGGTACCCAGTACCCTCGTTGCTTTTAAGACGCTCTTGATCCTGTTTGTAAATATATCAAACTCACTTGCAAAGCTAGAGGTGATGACTGTAAAAGGCTGAGTTGTTGACTTAGCCAATTGTTTTTATTGGTGTACATGCATGGCTGGCAGTTTTGTAATGAGGTGTCCATTAAAGAAAAGACTTACTGAGATAACATGCAATACATTAATTATGACGCATGCGCACATGTGCATAACAACACAATGGCTGCCATTTTTAACTTACCAGTCTCACATGTAGACGGCCATATTAGGTGAGTAAATTAAAAGGAAAAAAAGAAGAAAGAAAGATGGCCTGAGTGTGGCCCACTCGTAAAAAAGTCAACCAAAAAATTCCTGTAGGGGATGGTATCAGGGAGATGAGGAGGGGCAGGGGTATAAAAATAGAGTTTGCTGGGTCCAAAGAAAAGGAAAAGAACATGTGTACAAGGGCAAATAAAGGAAGAATAAGAAAAAACAGCACTTTATGGCTACTGGACCCTAGTAACAAAAGAAATAAAAGTGAACTGTCAAATTTGCAGGATTTATAACTCAGACCACTGTCCGTTGTTTGTATGTATTTATTTTTTTCCAAGGTTACAATGTACTACAGTCCGCAGATGTCCTTCATCTCTCTTTTATTTCCTCTTCTTTTTAGGTGCCAGAATTAGGGACCACTAGGTTGGAATGTGCCCCTTGAAAGAAGTAAAATGGGAACAGGTAGGTCTTCACTTCAATAAAAGTTATAAGTATAAGGATTGTCGATAGGGGGAAATTAACGCCTGTGTCTATTGGCTGAACAAGCTTATTACAATCACATGTGATACCGGCACCCGCATTTGCACAACTTCGTGTATTTGTGGAATTATTTGCATGTGTACATACGTGGCATCACACTTTGTTGGTTGAAGTCTACTAGACAGTGCAGCATATGGTAGATTGGCTTTGTAGTCTGTAACTCACATTTGCTTGCTTTCTGTTAACTTTTTTTCACGATTCAAGTGAGAAGAACTAGATGTACTTACTGCCAAATAATTCCGCAAATACTCAAAGTTGTGCACATGCGGGTGCCTGTCATGGAGTAGCATAGACTGGAGTGGTGTGGTGTGGAGTGGTATATTATACAGTGGAGTGGCATTGCGGAGGGTGGAGTGGAATAAAGTGAAGTGGTGTAGAGTGGCATGGAGTGGAGTGGTGCAGCATAGGTTACAATGGTGTACAGAGTGCAGAGTACAGCGGCACAGAGTGCAATGGTGCAGAGTGCAGTAGAGTGGCAAGAGTGCAGTGGTGTAGAGTGCAGTGACATAGAGTAGATTGTTTCGGAGTCAAGTGAAGTGGAGTAGTGTGGAGTGATGCAAGGTAGAGTGGAGTGGTGCAAGATAGAGGGCAGTGGTGTAGTACACTGTAACACTCTACTCCACTCTACATCCTTCCATTGTATGGACCTCTACTCTCTCGAGACACTCTACAATACTCAATTCCATGGCATGCCAGTCCACTATACTCTACATCACTCCACTCTATGACACGTCTGTTGCACATGCATCATCATGAATGCATCATGATGTTACAGATGTCTATTATGTTGACATGTACGTGTACATACGTAACCATGCATGCACATGTGTATAGTGTGAAATGGCCACTATCTTTTTTTAGCTATTTTTACATTTCACGATGAAAGAATAAAAATAATTGAAATGTGCTTTAAAACACTTTTTGGAAAAGGAGAAAAAACACAGTAATTTGCAGCTGCTGGGCTTCCAAAACTATTCTTTTAAATCATTTTTGAACAGACTACAAGGCCAGTTATGCACTCATTTACTAATTCACAGTCCAAGACCGAAAGGAAGGTGTACCAGTGGCGTAAGGCCATCTAATAAATCTGTACTTATTGTAAGTAG
Organism: Pleurodeles waltl; assembly: GCF_031143425.1. Classification (NCBI taxonomy): domain Eukaryota; kingdom Metazoa; phylum Chordata; class Amphibia; order Caudata; family Salamandridae; genus Pleurodeles; species Pleurodeles waltl. The sequence continues at coordinate 418,774,540 of NC_090437.1, read as the reverse complement.
CAGCTTGCTTAGTATACAAAAGCACTCAGTCGCTCATTGAATATAAATGTCATTTGACTACTTCTTATATGATGACCATGAGAAGAAATTGTCAGTCTAGTATTTGATTTCACAATCACAAGGCAACAGAAACAGACTGAGGATGGTGCTCTTTCAAACAGGCCACCTAAACTGTTTGAGTGCTGTGAAACTTTTACACAGAGATGTGGAAACAAACTCTTACCCCAAAACTGTCAAAAGACTCTGGGCATATTGTGTTCATCAAGGATACATAAGTGCACTCTGGCATAATGCAAGGACTGCACCAGCTGTTGAAAAGGAGTGTAGGAAGCTGCCTCTTTGTATAGTGGACCAAAAAGAGGTACACTGTGTAAAGAGCCCAGGCAAACCCCAAAGGAATTATAGAGGCATAAATTATACCCCAAATGCTCTCTTTTGTGGTAGTGTGGGCAGGCAGTTAGGCATATTAGTGGTTAGTGCTAGGCATGTATTTGCACACACAAAGGCAGTGAGTGAGACACACAGTTTATATGAATTTAGATACCAAGATCATTGGAATCAGGTAAATACTTTTTGAGTTATACATTTTTACAGTTTTCTAAAGTTGGCAGTACAATTTTTGGATGCAGTAATGTTATCCTATGGGGGAAAACGTGTACTGCATTTGGGCACTTAACAGGGACTTATGGGACTGCTCTCTGGGATTTAAGGTGAGTATGGGGGAAGATCCAAGGCCACACCAACATTTCACCTCTGGAAGCTCTAGGGTGTTCGGGTACAAAGGTGTGCTACGGCGTCTGGTGTCCCTTTCACTTCAATGAGGAACTGTCTGGTTGGGAAGAGGCTGCAGGCTGGAACTGGGGTGCCATTCTGGGGGAACTCACAAGGGGGCTTGACTCCTGAGGTCCTCTGGCACGTAGGGACACCATTAGTCCACTTCCCCTCGGGCTGTGGGGCTAGGGTGCACTGTTGTCTTTAGGCATCGAATCCAGTGCGGTTGTAGGGGGCTTGTAGATAGAGACTGCAGGCCGCAACTGCAAGTCCAGTCTGGCTGAACCAACAAGTTGGCTCAGGTCTCACAATGCTCAAGGACATGGGGACACATTTGGTCCTCTTCTCCTTGGGTCAGGCGGCCATTTGCGGATGTGTCTTGAGGGTTTCATTCACCAGAGGTATTCATGCTAGAGGGGGCCTGCACAAAGAGGCTGCAGGCAGCGACTGGGAGCCCAATCTTGGCAAACCCAAGGGTGGGCTCATCCTTGGAGGGTCTCAGGACCCCATTGGCATCATCACCTCCCTCGGACTCGCGCTGCAGGGAGTGGGTGCAGAGGCACTTTGAGATGCCAGATGCTCTCTTTTTTTTCTTGGTTTCTGCGGAAGAGGAGTGAGGAGGATAGCTGGGCCACTCAAAATGTGGGTTTAACTGTCCCTGAAGTGCCCTCGATGTGCAGATTAGTTTTCTTGGTGTTGGTGCCTGGTCTGGACACAACAAGCCTTGGCTGCTGCAAGGGGTCTGATACCCAAAATATTGCTGTTGCTTCTTTTGGTGCCTGCAGCTGAAGGGAAGTACCTCCTGTAATCCAAGGGAGTTTCTTTGGCATTTGGCGAAGCACTAGCAGTCCTCCGGTTTTCTTGGAATCAGCACAGTGGCAGGACAAGTCAGTGCTAAACAAAGGTCAGATGCAACAGGCAGGCTGCCAAGTTTGGTAGCAAGTCAGTTGTACTCCTCAGTTCTTCGGTCAGCAGTCTTGCTTGTCCACTATATCTTTTCAGTCCACCAAAATTTGACATCTTGGTATCAGGGGTTCCCCTAAATACTCAATTTATGGGTGTTAAGGAGAGTGAGGGGTAGTAGCCAATGGGCTACCAACTAATGGGGTCACTACGCCCTCTAGATGACCACTTCCTTTGGGGAGTGGTCATCACCCTGTCCCATAATTCCTAATTCCACCACACACAAGATGGTAGAGTTCCTAATTTCATATTCACTTCAGGCTGGTCACCATGAAGGTGTGCCCAGCCTGCAACTGCAACACACCTCCTGCATAGCTAATTTCCACTCCTGTCCAGGTGACAAATGGGCCCTTGTCAGGGGGGTGGCCATCACCTTACCTCTGAGGAAAGCCAGATTTGCATATCAAAGGCGGCGGGTTCCATGCCTTGTAATGCTAATTCACAGGTCATCCTGTTGGAAGGGAAGTATAACACCCCCTGCAGGCTTTGTTCCTGGCCACCCAAGAGCATGGGCTCTCACCCCAGGGGGTCAGAAACTCATCTGCGGTGGCAGGCTGGTTGGAACTAGTCAGTCAGCACACTAGTAGTTGGTAAGCTTTCAGGGTGCATTTCTAAGGTATTCATTGGGTGCATGTATTAATAACTCAAACACTGGAATCAATGTTGGTTTATTCATATGAGGTGTTTGACACCAACACCATAGGTTTCAGTGAAGCCATTGTGTAGTTGGGAAACTCCTTTTTACTAGTGTGCATTACATATCTTAAGATGGTTTCCCTGCTCACTTGTACGGTCAATAATTGAACTGGCCAGCACAGGGGCATATGTCCTCACATGTAATATAATGCACCTTGCCTTGTGGCTGTAAGGCCTGCTGCAGGGGTGACTTACAAATATTACATGAGATGCTAGGGGACATGGCACACAAGTGTGTGTTATGTCCGGTTTTCCCTTCTTAGAGCATCTTGTCACGCAGCCTGCAGTAGCAGTCTGCATGAGGTTGGTGCTGGGTCCCTTAGAGTTGCACAAGCTATGCTGCAGCTCTAAGAGAATCTCTTTAGTACCTATGCCCTAAGTACCAGAAGTACCACTTACTAGGGACTTACAGAGGTGCTAAAGGCTTGGTCACTTGGGAATCAAGTGACCTGTTGTCTTGTCTTTGGGGAAGGGACACTGGCACTGGGAAGTTGGTTGGCAGGGACCCAGTGCACTTCAGCCAAACCTGTATCAAGTACCAGGCAAAAGTGGGGGCTAACCATGCAAAAAGAGGCCTCCTCTAACACTAATCCCCCAAATGAAAGAGGATGAGACTACTCGTTCCCTAGTGAGTCTTCATCTTCTACGTGGAAGAACCTGGAGAGGCCATCTGAATTGGCAATGGCAGTCCCAGGTTGGTGTTCCACTTAAGCCAATCCCCTCTAGGGAAATGGACCACCTAAGCAGCTCAGGTTTTTTACCTTTTATTTGTTGTAGCCATCTGAGAGGCCTGTGGTCGGTCTGTACATTGAAGTGAGAGCCAAACAACTGCATTTACTGCAGGTTGATTAGAGGCATTTTTCTTGTTTTTACAGCCAGTGTCTCCAGTCTGGTGCCCTTTTATCTTACAGTCTTGGCACCAAGCCTTGTTGGGGTCAAAGTTTTTCCCTTTGTACCCTCCCCTGGACTGTGAGCAGTCCCTGGGCTCACCCTCCTGTGCAGATTTTTCGGGGCCCTGAGAAGACTCTTTGTTGTTTTTACCCTGGCTCCCATCTTTCCCTTGGGGGGGCTTTTTGGCCTCTTTCTTCTGGTCACACCCACCAGTAGTAGTTTTGGTCACCCTTGTTTTGACCCAATGTTCTGCCTTTCTCCCCAATTCTTGAGGGGAAAGTGGACCTAGGTCTATTAGATGTTGGTGTAGTCTATCATTGGAACAATTACTCAACAGATGCTCTTTCATAAATAAATTATACAGCCCATCATAATCTTGTACCTTGCTCCCCGCTAACCAACAACCCAGCATTTTTACTGAATAGTCCACAAAGTCAACCAAGGTTTGGCTCTGGGATTTTTGAGCCTCCTGGAACTTTATCCTGTACTCTTCAGTTGTAAATTCAAAGCCCTCAATCAGGGTACCCTTGATGAGGTCAAAGGATTTAGAATCTGCCTCATTCAGTGTCAGGAGCCTATCCCTGCACTTTCCTGATAATAACTCCCACATCAGTGTGCCCCAGTGTTTCTTTTCAATTTCTCACCCAATACAGGGTCTTTCAAAGGCAGGAAACCATTTCACTATATCATCCCGTTAAGCGGAGATAGGGACAACTCCTTTTGGGAGATTGTTATTGAATGTTTTCTCATACAACACTTGTATGCTGCCACCAGAGATGGGTGCCAAGCCCAGCTCTTTTCTTTGCTTTTCTATCTCCGAAAGCTGACTTTCTAAAGCCATTCGTTTGGTCAGCCTGGCAATATCCAGGTCTGTCCATGTGGGTGCTCTAGAGCTTATGTGAGAAGAGGAGCTACCCCCACCACCTTTGGCCCCAATCAATCAATCAATCAATACATTTGTAGAGTGCACTACCCACCCGTGATGGTCTCAAGGCGCTGAGGGGAAGGGGTGCTGCTACTGCTCAAATAGCCAGGTTTTAAGGCACTTCCTTAAAGTCAGCAGGTCTTCGGTCTATCGTAGGAGCAATGGAAAGGTTTTCCAGGTCTTGGAGTTGAGGTGGGAGAAGGATCTGCCTCCAGTGGTCGCTCTTCGGATGTGAGGGACGGTGGCGAAGCGAAGTCGGCTGAGCAGAGTTGGCGGGATGGGATGTAGAAGGTGAGTCGTCTGTTGAGGTAGGCTGGACTGGTGTTGTGGAGCGCCTTTTGTGTGTGGGTGAGGAGCTTGAAGGTTATCCTTTTGTTGACGGGGAGCCAGTGTAGGTCTCTCAGGTGGGGAATGATGTGGCTGTGGCGGGGTGCATCGAGGATCAGGCGTGCGGAGGCGCTTTTTATGCATTGCAGTCATTTGAGGAGTTTTGGCTGATGCTCCTGCGTAGAGGGCGTTTCCGTAGTCAAGTTTGCTGCTGACAAAGGCCTGGGTGACTGTTCTTCTTGTATCTGTGGGGATCCATCTGTAGATCTTGTGGAGAATGCGGAGGGTGTTGAAGCAGGATGAGGAGACAGCGCTGGCTTGCTTGGTCATGGAGAGTGTTGAGTCGAGGATGACGCCCAGGTTGTGTACATGGTCGGTGGGTGTCGGGGCTGCTCCCAGAGCGGTCGGCCACCAGGAGTCATCCCAGGCTGAGGGGTTGGCACCGAGGATAAGGACCTCCGTCTTATCTGAGTTCAACTTCAGTTTGCTGTTCCTCATCCATTCGGCGGCAGCCTTCATTCCTTCGTGGAGGTTGGATTTGCTGGTGAGGGGGTCCTTGGTGAGGGAGAGGATCAGTTGGGTGTCGTCGGCGTACGACAGGTTCTTCATCCACCTCAGGTGTATCATCATCAATTACAGGGGGGTGATCTCTTTCATACTGGGCCACAAGAAACCTAAGTTTCTCTGGTTTGGGGCTATTTCCAGTTTTAATCTTGTATAGCCTGCAGAGCCCCCTTAATTGGTCATGGGTACATGCCTCATAGGGCTCCAGGTTGAGCTCCTGGTTTCTGGACTCTGAATCAGACATTTTTATCTTACTAAAGTTGGGGCCTTTTTGGAATTTAAAGTTCCCCTTTTTGGATAACCAACTAAAGCAAAGACTTTTAAGAACCATTTCTAAGTTGTGGGGACCTAAGCAGGGCCCTGACAGATATTTTAGAAATTTCTAAAAAATGTTAGTCAATTAGAAAAATTAAAAAACAATTAACTAGAAGACAATTAGAGAGTTATTTGTGTGTTAACACAATTGTAAGAGTGGTATCAGCAAACACAATGTCTTTATCCCACCGCTGATACGCCAAATGTAGGAGGCTGCCCCTCTGTAGTGTACAAAACCAAGCACACTATGCAGAGGGCCCAGGCAACTACACGTTGGTTTCCAGAGGTAAAAATTAGACCACCTAATGCTCCAATTTGTAAGGTAGCTGGTTAAACAGTTAGGCTAATCTAGGAGATGTGCTAAGTATTTTCTGTACTCACAAATCCAGTCATTCCCCACACACACTCAATGAATAACTCGAGAGCAGATTTTTAAAATATACTTCAGACTGTTATATACATTTTAAGACCAAAATCTTTAGACTACGTTAAGTACTTTTCTTGTTATGACTTTTTGAAGTTTTAATAAAGTTAGTCTTTCTGTGCGTAATTACGCACCATAAGTTTCAATAGGTAGTCACTTTTAAAAATGCACTAAAAACCACACACTTTACCAGTATCTTCTTTTGCAGGGTGGTCGAGGTAGTTGGTGGGTACTGTGTGGCAGCTGGAGAGCCTGGGGTGGTTCCTGGTACCGGCAGGAGCAATGTTGGAAAACCTCTTGGCACAGGCACAGGGCCACCTGGAGGGGCCACTTGGAAAAGGAGCTTGTTTGCAAATTTAAAGTTGGTGATTGGGGGTCCCCTTGAGCTGATGAGGCTGCAAGGGGTTGGGGACCTGGAGCACACAGCAGACCCCGCGATCCAAGGATCAGGACAGTCAGGTGCCGGGAGAGTTGGAGGTCTTGGATGCTGTGCGCAAAAGGGCCCTTTGGAGCTGGAGGTAAGACCTCTTTTGAGGTCCTGCAGGACATCACGTGTACTCTGGTGGGAGGTCCTGGGTGTCCCTGAAGTCCCTCAGCTTTGGGATTGCTCCTGGTCCAGTTGCAGCTTTGGGGAGCTGTTGTTGGAAATGTCTGACGTTCACAGGTCAGTACCTAGGGTATGGCCACAATTCGGCCACTGGAGGGCGCTGTGCCACCAAACTGGGCACACTTGCAGGTCTCATCCAGGCTGTTGTTGGTGTGACGTCGGGTATGACTGCAACTTCCGGTTGAGGCTATATCAGCCGGTCGGTGAAGTAGCCCTCACCGGGTTGCAGGTTCCTGGCACGTTTCTTTAGGTTATTGAGTGGTGCATCCACTCAGAAGGGAGTTCTTGGGCTATTTGCAAAGCCTGGAGGTCCTCCGGGTCTCTTGAGGTCAATCCAGTGGTCAGCTCCTCTGCATCGGCGATTGTCGGGACACTGGTGCAGCAAGCAGGGTTCTTGGAGCCTCTTCTTGTGCAGCAAGTTCTTCTGTTCTCATCTTGGTGGGTTCTTTGGTGCTGTCTTCTTTCTTCCATATTAATCTAAAATCGTGGTCATAGGGAGCCCACCAAATACTTAATTTAATGGGTACTTTAGGGGGAACCTGGAGATGTGCAATGAGAGACTTACCTTTGGGTGGCCACACCCACTACAGTGACCACTTCTTTTGTGATGGGTCACTTCCCTAAACCCTATTGGATTTTTTCCTGCGATCCAACATCGAGGAAAATGAGATGGAGGGTCCACTTCAACTGCAAGCCCCTAGGGGTGGTGCATGCTCAGTGAGGCCACTGCTCCTACCCTTTGTCTGGTTTCCCACCTTTGCTCCTGCCCAAAGTGTGGGTTGGCAAGTGGGGAAGTCCCCTGCTGCTAGCAGCAGTGCTGGAGGCTCAAGTTTCAGGGGCCATTTGAAGCTCACCGCCAGGGTGTTGCACATTCCTGCGGGAGGGGGGTGTTAGCTCCTCTACCCAGGAAGGGCATTGTCTTATAAACTAGAGAACCGTGGCTCTCCCCCCGGTTTGTATATTGGCCATCTGGAAGTGGCAGGCTGGATGGAACCAGTCATCAACTATGCCAGGTTAGGTTAGCTTTTGCAGGGGGCACCTCTAACGTGGTCCTTGGGTACATTTAGGGTTACATCTGACACAGATTGGCCATCAGGTAGCTGGGGAACTCGTGTTTGACCAGTGCCCAGTACATGTACTTAAAATGGCTGCTCTGTGCACTCACTATGTCCCAGGTTTGGCAAGGACACAGTGAGGGCATATTGCTCATTCAGTGATGCCCTCACAAATAGTATGGGGCACCCTACCTTAAGGCTGTAAGGCCTACTAAAGGGGTGACCTATCCATAGCTTATGCAGTGTAGGGTGGACAGGGCACACAGGGAGTGTGCCATGTCGAGTTTACCTTTTTAGGTTTGCCCCAGTACACTCAGCCTGCAATGGCAGTGCTTGGTGCATCTGGATGCAGGGCCCTAGAGGGCCCTAGAGGGTGCTACAATAAGTGCTGCTGCCCTCAGGGGCCTACCCCTAATATCCCATGACCTGGGTACATGTGTACCCCTTTACTAGGGGCTTACAGTGATATTTAAGAGTGTATCCAATTGTGCCAAGCATCACAACCGATTTAGGGAAAGAGCGTGGCCCATGTACCCTGGTTAGCAGGGGACCTGGGCACTACCAACGTCTAGAACACATCAACATCAGGCAAAAAGTGGGGGCTAACCATGCAAAAAGAGGCCTCCTCTCACAGCAGGGGACCGGGGAAAGTGGAAACCACCCAGGGGTGAGAGCAAGATGGGTTTAATTAAAAACAATAAAGAAAACATGTCTAGAAGGAAAATGGATATCAAGGGGAAGCCCGGAGAGGGGAGAGCAAGAAAGCATGTGCACTCCCCAGGAGTGCTCAAAGAAATATGGAAAAAAGAGTTCCCTCATTACAAGCATTGTCAACAGCAGAAGGACAGAACTCAACTCACGAGAACACAGTGAATCTGATGGTGGGAAAATACACAAGAATTGGAATGTAAGCTAGTGAATCAAGAAGCGACAACTGAGATAGTCAACAAGGCAACTCAAACTGGAACAAGGGGATTACTCTGTGCATTCTGGAGAATTTATAGGACTGTGCTAAAAAAATCACCAGAGCATCATAGAAACTGAAAATGATCAGGTATTGCAGCAGGGAGAGGGTTGATCCTTTTGAATTCTAGAATAAAGGTTGGTAACTCACAGGTCAGTACAGTCACGGGTAATTGAATAACCATAATAATTATAAACTATCCTTTTTTAATCAGAAAGGTTTAAATGGAGCTTGTATTTATTGTCTTTGCTTTTTACCCTTCGGTGATTTGAGATAGTGCCCAATTTTCAGGAATGTTTAGAGATGCTAGATTAGTTTTGTGCTCCACACACTTAATGCTTAAATTTCTCATACGTGGCAAGAGATGTGAGTTGTGAAGCTATGGGTGGTGGCTTAATGGACTGCCATAAATGTCCAGTTGTGAGATGAAGCTCTCAAGGCTCATTTTTGATAGCCCTTTTTTGCCTATATTCCTTTTGATTGTTAATGGTTATTAAAATACAAGTTGTCCTTAAGGAGTTTAGTTTTGATTATGATAGAGAAATCAAGATCTTCATAGTAGCAGAACAATCTTTGGACTGAGTGATATAATTTCCGGATGTGGTTTGGTGGTACAGAGAGGGTCACCTATGTACTGTTGGATCTCTATACCTTTGTGGGTAAGGAGGACCTCAACTGATTTCATGGAGAGGTTAAGGAATAATAGAGATACGCTAGATCCCCAGGAGACTCAGCACGTCTTTTGTATCTATTGAGCCTTGAAAGAACTCATCTGGCGGTGATTGGGTCTGTGTTTCATCTCGATGTGAACAAGTGGAGGGCAATGTCACTGACATCCATTCTTGAGGACTGGGTGTTGAGAAGGGTTGATGGTAGTGTTAAAGACTGTAATGAGAATCTGCAGGATGAGAGATAGGGCATCCTTGTTAGTGATTTGAAGTGTGATAACAACTACTGGGATGGTGGCTGTCTCTGTGCTACATTCTGGTCTGAATCAAGAACGGTAGTTTCGGAGGAGGGTATTGTTCTTGATCTTTCAATAGGGTTGAGAGGTAATCTGTTTTTCAATTATCTTACCCACAGATTGCAAGTGCGTGGTTGTTCAGTAGTTGTTCAACTAGTCAGCCTGCTTGTCACATTCCTACAGGATAGGCAGTATTTGTCAGTCTTGAGGGAATTGGGAAAGATGGCTTGGTTGATGTATTGATGATGATGGGGAATGGTTTGAGGATATTGAGAGAGATGGTATTCACTGATGATCCTGGAATGATTCTGATTTCATATGATCAGGGGACCATGAGTTCATGAGGTTTGAGAAGTTCTCAGAGGATAGGATACTGAAATGGGCCCACTTACGTGTGTCACGAGTTGGTTCTTTTGTTCTGGCGCCAGCTTCAGTGTTATTATTGTGTTTTCTAGGTGGCAGCTGTCTGGTCAGCCCAGTCAAGTAGCTATCATATATTCCAAATGAGTTTGATGCTCGTTTTGCAAATTAAGTCCAGGAGATGCTTTTTGCACAAGTTAAAGTAACAAACCGTTTATGGGTTGGAGATCCTAGAGCAGAAGGTAAATCTGGGCTGGACAGACCAGGTTGAATGTGATGGTTTGAACTGCAAAGGGAAGTTTCAGGGGAGGAGATCAAAGATGCTGATCCATGGTTGGTTCATGAGTATACAGGTCCATGTTTAATTGTGGATGACAACAATGCCTTCCCTTTATAGTGTGAGTCAATGTGCAGGATGCAGCAGTCTGTGTGTGGAAATAGGAGACAGCCTTGGTCAGTAATAAAGATGGTGTGAAGTCAGAGAGTAGTGATGATGTCTTCTTTGCTTGATGCATATTAAAATATTGAATATGTGTTGATTTGGATGTAATGTAATTTGCTCTCAGTGTGTTTGTTTATTGTGGTGAAAGGAATGTGGTTGTTTGGGTCATTTGCATCAAGGAATCGGGGTATTTGTGGAGTATGCCTGAACATGAGATATGTATAGGGTGCATCAAGGTGTTTCCAGGAATCACATGTTGCATGAATATGAGTACGTACAGTGATTGTATATGAATAAGGATAGGGTTTTGGGCTTTGGCTCTTTGTAGGACCACACTTAGCTGACAAAGTCAGATGAGGATACCCTTTGGGCCTTCTTAAAGAAGTAGAGGGGCAAGACTTTCTATTGTTTCATAATTGGTTGTTTCTAGTGAGTGGAGGGGTGCTGACTTGGGGTAGCTCTTTCTATTCTTTTGGGTAGGTAGTGATTCCTATACGCACACCCTTCAATTGCACTCTGTCTGGTTGCTTCTGGTGAGTGGTGCTGGCCTAGGTTGCCTCTTTATTTTCTTTTCATTAGATGAGATGAGACTTCCTCTGGATCAATCTTCCTGTTGCTTCCTAGTTGGTTCTTTGTGAGAATTAGCACTGTTTTAGGGTTCTGTGGATAGGGCCTACTTTTGTTTTTTTGGTGTTTACCTCTAGTGCATCATTTGCTGGCTGCCACAAATGGGTGTGTTGATTTATTAAATCATAAGTTTCCATTTGAGCCAATTAGTTTTGAAGTGTTCCTTGAAATGACTTACTAGATTTAATGGTTCGAAAGTGGTTAGTAATAAAACTTATCCATAGCAACCTGAAGCAGCTAAAGCCCATTCCTCATTTTACATTAGTGACAGAAGCAGCATCTTGTGCAGAAGACCAGTGTCATACGTCTCTTGACAAAATCACCACACATTTATAGTTTCTTGCTAACCAACAGTGCTAAATTATGCTGGGTTATTACAGTCCATCAAAGGTAGTATTCCTTTTAAGGTGAGTGTCTCAAGCACTACATGACCAGGGTATGACATTATTCGTGGTTATAGGAGAGCAGTACAAGCCTTTTAACCTGAATGTCGGAAAGAAGATTGCTTACTGTTGCCTCCTTTTATGACTGGGACCCATCGCTCCAGACTGATATGAAGAGTACAAAAGCAGTGCATTTTTATATGTGAGGTCAAGTACCTATGTTGGGTATCCCTTTGCAATTTTGTAGCACATAAAAATACAGGGTGATCCAAGATTTAGTGTGTGTCAGTTTCTTCAGTTTCCCCCTCTTTGTGCATGGTCCCTTGTGCTATTTATTTCATACCCATCCCGTCTGAATTGCTTCATGAAGCCAAGTGCAATTGTCTGGCTAGAACTTGAATCATCATCTTGGAAAAAGGAGGAGAGAAATTCTGTTTCAGCAGTCATAGTTAGAGGTATTTCAAGTAACAATAACCTGTGGCCTAAGGTAACTATAACTTACGCCCTTGCCATGCACTGTTAATTACCCAAGATATTACAGCACTCATGACAACTTTTATAATGTCAAGAAAAATATCAATGAAAATTAGAGGTCACAATATTGAAGAAAAAAAATGCATGGTGGGGGTGGCGAAGTATAGTTACTTGAAATATCTCTAAATAATAATTGTTTAATTTCTCTTGTTTTTGCAGGTAAATGAACCTAACTATAACATCTTTGTAAACTTTATTAAAGTGAATATATATATATATATATATATATTTTGCTGTTTTTTATGTATTTTTTTAAAAAATAGTTTACAAAGATATAATGGTATATATATATATATATGTATATATATATACATATATATATATATGTATATATATATACATATATATATATATATATATGTGAACATAATCTGTACACACACATATATTTAAACCATACACAGTTGGTTAAAAAAAGCAAACAAATCAATATGTAGAAGCCTCACTTTGTACTTGAACGTGTTTGAAACTCTGCACCCAACTTTTGCATATCCATGCACACGGAAACACAAGTATATGTGATACATGTACGCATATATACAGTGTGGACAAGCACATTTCAGTATGTATCTAGGTGTACAAAGAACATAAACATGAAACACAAAATGGTTGTATTCATGCACATATGTCAGCACTGCAGTTGACTTGCACTGACGAGTATGTTTCTGTATATTGAGTACGTCCTAGAAAAAATAAAAATATATTAATACAGATGTGCAGATCTTAGATAAAAATAAAAACATATAAATACGGATGTGATTGTGTAAGTGGTTATACAGAGATGTGCACCTCATCGCTGTACAGGGACATTATGTAGAAAGATCTGTATGTGGTATTGCGTACACAGGTATGTGTTTCATATTTCTATATAATAGACAGACCTTTTATCTCACACACGCGTGAAGTATATGTATTTTCAAAGATGCTTATTTAAACACTCAAGTACCTAAATACTTGGGTTCATGTTTTGTTGTGTACACCTGTGCACACATGTGTCTCTCTGGCACTGTGTTTGGGTAAAGTAATAATGGGTGGCTCAGCTCACATGTGCCCCATCCCCTGCCCTACCCATGGCTTCAGTGTTTAATGGTGATCCAATGTCTCCCAATGAGAAGCTATGCTCTGCGCCCCCTGGAGCCCCAAGAAAGTTCACCTTTTCCTCGAGGCTTGGGGTTTGTGCAGTCTGCCACGATGGGGAGCTTTGAGCAGGGCTGGGAGTGAATAATAAAGAGTGGACCCCCTGCACTTGGTGTCAGGCACCACAAATCTGCCACTCGTGCGCCATGTGAATATTGTATGTCTGTGGGCACCTGTCTGTGCTGCCCGCGAGTGCTCTGATGCATATGCTGACACAGTTATATTTATACCCAGGAATTTCCTATTAATATTAACTGATATGTAGATCAACCTGGGGGGTGCGAGGACTAGAGGTGGGGGGTATTATAGAATTATGGCAAAAACAATACAAGTGATATACAAACAACGTAAGTATGGGATAACTGAGAAGTGGCCCTGCGCTCTCACCCACAGTAGTCAGTTTATCCCCCTTACTAAATATTCCGCTATACCACAGAAATGTGGGGAGAAAAACCTCAATACTAGAAACATTTACACAAAAACAAAATAAATACACCACAAATATTAAATCATTGAAAAATAATTATTATATTATTCAATTAAAGCAAATTTATAGTATCAAAAAGACAAGACAAATCACTTTGTCTATCATCTACCTGATCGTGATAATTGTTTCCCATATAACATTTTCAACAGTGAAATGCTCCAATGATATTACATGTAAATTATAATTGCACCTATAATGTTCATGGCATATAAATCATATGTTGATTATAGTTGCCAAACAGTATCCATCAACAGGATGTAGCTGATGTTGCCATTCATAGCAGTTGCCAACACGTGTTTCGTGGAATATCCGCTTCTTCAGGGCTATACATAGATGGCACAAGAACAACAAGAATAAATAAAACACAACACAAATAGAAAACCTAGAAAGGGTACTTACATTGAATATATGTGACTGAGAGGCACTGCTGCTTCTTATGTTGATGATTGATATGGATTACTGATCTAATTTTTGTTTTGTTATATCTGATTTTGAATTCAGACCTGACATTTTTATTGCATGATTCTTGAACATTTGTAATGGTTCTTGTTTGGAATAATGGCTAATTATCTTAAAACCTGAAACAGCTGGCAGAAAACCTTTTTAATACATCTACTGTAAAATGAGGAATGGTTGGAGCATTACTCCTATAGGATTACGGAATGTATTTCTCAAATTAGAACACTTCCCCAAGAAGAAATCCCAAAAATGATGGGAAATTGTAATTTTAAAAAGATATTTGGAAAGTGGTAGGATTCCTAGGGGTCTACACATTAATATTTTTCCATTGGTAGCAGACACAGATGCTGAACAGGCTGAAAAATGGGAAAGGAAATTATCTGAAACCTCTAATTATCTTATGAGGATGTTAATTGAACAGGCAGAGATCAAAATGGCGACACTGAGGAAGTAAATTGAAGATAACAACACTGCCATTTCGGACTTTAAATTAGAAGAGGGTACTAGGAAGAACTATGAAATTTTGGAAGGTGTACTTGAAAGGTACCAGGAAGAGATCAAGGACAGGAAACGTTCCTAATTCTTACGGGATGAAAGAGACTATAATTCCGGGCGCATTTATTCATATGCCTATAAATTTGATTCAGGTTACAGGAGAGAACTCCCAATTAAAACTCCCTAGTTAGATAGCATCTCACTCTCAGACTCCTACAGGGTAGATTCATGGAGCTCCCATACATTTGGCAGTATAGGTCAGATGACTAATAGCAATTTTTTAGACAAATTCAAGAAAATGAGATTGGAAGAAAACTTGTGGAAACGGGATAGAAAATTGTATCAAGAACGTACTCAAAGAGAGGAAGTAGGGGTGGGCAGAAGGTACTAGGAGGCGGTCCACTCAATTCAGGGGTTCAAACCAGGTCAATGACAAAGGAGGGGACAAGAGTCTCGAATTCTCTTTGATTGTTAATATATCATCAAGGCAGCTTAATTCTGATGAGATGTGGGTCTTGGTAAAAGGCTTGTCCTTCTCTACGACATTCCATTGTGATAACTTTCAAGTCAAATCTGACCTTTATGGATTTGTTAGACTATTGAAACTTAAAAAAACATTTTTTGAACAAACCTGTCATACATCAACCTGTTACATTACAACTATTCTGTCTTGACTATACAAGACTTCTCTAAATCACATCTACTTATGGGTTTGGATGAGTCTGATATGCTGGACATTGAGGATTTAGCAAAACATCTGTCAATAGAGGAACACATTCTTCAGGATAATGGATTGGCCTGTAAATCCACCTTTGTTCCCATTCTTCCAAAAAGAGAACCTGATTGATACATTCTATGATCTTGTTGTCAAATTTTTGGATTTGATGTATGGGGACAAATATGTTAACAACTTGACTAATAAAGAGTTAGCTGCAATGAAAGGTCTTAAACAAGATGTTACTATTATTATACGAGAGCAGACAAAGGGGGAAATGTGGTTATAATGGATTTTGACAGCTATAAACAGGAAGCTCTGGGACAATTGAATATAAGTACAGACTATGAAATATGTAATTGTATAGATTACAATAGGGCTGTGGACTAATGTCATACATTATTGAATGGTTGGACTAATGAAGGCTTTTTTGATGTAGAGGAATTTTGTTATCTATTTGTCAAGGATCCTATTATTACAATTATTTATTTGTGACCAAAAATACATAAAGGGGGTACTAATCCACTATGTAGACCTATTATCTCAGGTATTGGTTCACCAACTGAAAGGATGTCTGAGTATATAGACATGTATTTGTCACCATTGGTAAGTGCACTTCCTTCATATCTTTGAGATACAAAGTATTTGCTAAACAAATTATCTGGCATACCTTGGGAGGAATCATATTGTTTGGTAACTATGGATGTTAAGAGTCCATATGGTCTATAGGCATTCCAATACTTATTTTCATTCAAGAGTGCGAGTCATTATAAACATGTACAAATTCTTGTGGACATGACACGTTTTGTATTGGAAAACAATTTTTCTTTCATCAATTGCGGGGTACAGCTATGGGTGCTAGGTTTGCTCCCTCTTATGCCAATCTATTCATGGTTTGGTCTGAGAGGGAACATGCCTGGAATGAGAAACAGCATGGTGGCTATCACCATGTACTCGTATGGTATTGGTACATTGATGGCATTTTTTGTATTTGGGATGGGTCAGAGGGGAATTGCGGGAATATTACACCTTCCTTAATGCCAGTTCTTTAAACATTGAACTGACATTAGAATATGATAAACACACTATAACGTTTTTGGACTTGGAGCTATATGTGAAGGATAAAGTGCTACATAGCCTAACATTTTGGAAACCCACAGCAAGAAATAGTATATTGCTGTATAGTTCTGGGCATCCTTACAAACAGAATAATAATATCCCTTAGTTGCTTAGACTCAAATGTAACTGTGGTGAAACCGAGGAGTTGGAGGAACAAGCATTGCAATGCTTGTAGAGATTTCAGGCGTGAGGCTATCCAAGCAATACTCTGGCAACAGCATTAGCTAGGGCAGGGAAAGTTTCACGTACTTCCCTGTTGATGGAGACAGGGAAGATCAGAAACAGACATAGGACCATGACAGAGATTCGATTTATTACGAGTTTCTGTGCAGAGAATAGGCGGATTTTCCAAATATTATTGAAACATTGGCAAATTTTAAGACTTGACCCTGATTTAAACCGTATTTTATCCCTGCGGCAACTGGTCACCTATAGAATGGCGGATATTATCTAGATATATTCCTAATTCTGATAAGACATAGTTGAACCCTAAACCACTGGGAAGTTACAAATGTGGGAACTGGGTCTGTTGTCATTATGTCAATGTTAAACAGTGACTTTTCACAATTTTGATGGCTTAAGAAGTTTTCAGACTAGACATTTTATGAATTGTAATACGACATACTATATCTATGTATTCACTTGTGTTTGCAAACGTCAATATGTGGGCTCAACAAAATATGCCTTGAAAATAAGATGGCAAGAACATTTGGGAGCGATTAGATATGCAGACCTTAGATCTCCTTTGCCAATACACTTTTGGGATAATCAGTTGGATCAATTACGTCAAGTTACACTTATGGGAATTTATCAAATTGTAGCTCATCATAGGGGTAGAGATAGAGATCTCAAATGACGAAGCAAGGAGAGTTGGTGGATCAATTGCTTGCAAACTGTGCAATATGGGTTAAATGTTGATCCTGAAATGTACACATCTTTGATAGGTTAATTGGATCCTGATGGAAAACATGTCCTAAGAGGAGGACATGGATATTGAACTTTTCATTGTGATGAGGGAAGATAGAAGGATTTTATCCTCCTTGCACTAATTGTTTGGGCAGTGGGAGATCTGATATATATATATATATATATATATATATATATATACATATATATTTATTTATTTTTTGCGTGGTGAATGCCTCATGAGGATAGAGAACATTCCTATGTGGGTGTCCCAGGTAGAAAAGTATCAAAGAAAATTACTAATATGGTCGAAGCTGCCTATTGATAACTCAATGGAGTGGTGATCTGTGGATACCATAATATATGTTTGGTTTGAGCGCAGGTGAGCATTTGACACCATTGGCTGATATATAAACGCATTTTTCACAGTGGTTCATAGATGCGACGGAATAGGGTTGCTCTAACAGAACCCAGGTGTCCCTGTGTTTGGCAACAAAACATAAGAATCTACAAAAAACATCAGAGAGAGAATGCCCAATTAGAGTGATTTTGTGACGTTTTACTTATTTTGCATTTGAGATATTCTTGTTTTGGAAAGGTAACCTGAAGAAATCATAGAAGAGAGGGCAGTGAAAAGAATACACATGCCAAACTTACTTTTAGTAGGCCAAATGGATCACAGATGGCTAAAATGCCTAGAGGAGAAGGAACGCCATCACCAAAGGAGAACATTAAACAACGTTATATACAGTTGGAATGACTGATGAAAAAAGAGATTTCAAAAGGTTGGGAAATCATTACTCTAGAAAAATATATACAAATTAAAAGAATACCAAGGGGGCTACAAATTTTCACGCTTCCATATCACCCAGATACTAGTCCTGAGATGCTCGAAGAATGGGGAGCAAACAGCATGCAATGTTCGAAACGTATGATGGAAATCATTATGAAGTATGCTAAAAAGGACATCCTGAATTTAAGGGATGATATAAAAGAATTATAGCTGAGATTACAGGCATTGGATCAGGGTGAAGAACAAGAAAAGCTCAAAAAAACACTCAACATGACTCTGGACAAGTATGAAAATCAAGAGTGAACGAGGAACAAGTTCCTGAGAGATGAAAAAGACTATGAAGCAGGTCGCATTCTGACCTTCACCAAAAGGTTTGACATTTTGAAGCAACAGGTACATACAGGTGTAATTAATTTAGAGGAGGTGGAAGGTACGGAAAATATTTGATCTGAGATGGATCAAAGTTAAGGGGAAGGACCGAGCACTAGTGGAAAAAAGACCACTTTTTTAGACGAAATGAAGTTGGTATACTTGGACCAGAAAACACCAAGGACCAGAGGAAGAGGCAGAGGCCGAGGATGGGCAAAAACAAAGGCAACAAAAGATCCCGACAAACGAGAAGGAGTACAAGAGAGAGAAAAAGATTATATGCTACGCAGCATGAGAAAATGAAGGAGGGAAAGGAAGAGAATTTGATTGTGAATTTGTCAAGTTACCAACTAACGAACACTGAGAAAAGTGTATTACAGAAAGGCCTAAGTCTCTGCCCGGAAAAACACCATGATTGTGTACAAACAAGGACTGATCTATTTAAATTTGTGCGCAAATTGAAATTGGCTAAACACTTCACAAAAATGAGTAATACCAATATAACAGGACACATGGAAGAGAACTGTGAATTGAATATGACAATGGAATCAATAGAAGAGAGTTGGAAATGAAATATGATAATTGAGCAAAAATCTGACTTGAAAACGGCTTATGATCTTCTGCACAATCTGCAGGATGAAACGATGTTGGAAACACAAGTACTATCTACACTGGGGATTGATTATGAGCAACGAGAGAACACAAATTATAAATCCAGATCCAAATTTTGCCCAGTCCTAACACCAGGAAATAAGATTGATATGTTTCATGACTTGGTTGTGATGGATTTGGAGAAAATTCAATGTGATGGAAACAAGAAAGCACAAGAAAACTTAACAAAAGAACAACAAGACGCTCTGAAGGATCTGATGGCAAATCAGGACATTGTGATGAAACCTGCAGATAAAGGAGGAAACATTGTGATTTGGGGCCAAAATGATTATTTAGAGGAGGCCTATAAACAACTTTGGGTAAAAACTAATTATCGTAAATTGACAAAAAATCCTATGAACACTTTAGTTTTATATTTAAATAAAAAGTTGGAGAAGTGGTGTGCAGAGGGTCTGATTAGTAGGGATAAACCTAACTTTGAGAAAGTATCTGAATATGTAGACTATTTCTTGGCCCCAATGGTAACGGACCTTAATTTGTATATTAACGACTCAGGATATTTTCTAAGATGTTTGAAAGGTATAACATGGCAGGGGGATTATATACTAATTTCCATTGATGTACTGTCTCTATACACCTCAATATCCCATGATGTGGGTATGAAAGCTGTGAAATACGTTTTACAACAGAGAAATAGCCATTTTCTTAAACATTCAGAAATGTTAGCAGAAATGATAGAAATATAAATGCACAATAATGTTTTCATTTTCAGTCATGACATTTACCAACAAATTTGTGGGACAGCTATGGGAGTTTCATTTTCTTCAAGCTATGCTAATTTAACCATGGGATGTGGGAGAAGTTCATAGCTTGGGGAGAAGAAAACGAGCACTATATGGAGCATGTCCCGGTCTGGTTAAGGCACATAGACAATCTATTCATAATTTGGAGTGGTACTGAAGATTTGTTTGTGGAGTTCTTTAACAAATTAAATAGTAACAACATAGGACTCCAATTTACATACAAAATGAGTAAGGTCTCTATAGAATTCCTGGATGTTAAGGCGTATATTGAAGAAAATTCACTACAAACGACTTTGTATCGTAAACCAACAGCCACAAGTAGTATCCTATATGGATCAGGCTTCCATCCTAGGTCACTCCTTAAGAGTATTCCATATGGGGAGTTCATTAGAATAAAGAGAAATTGTTCCAAAATAGAGGATATGGAGTTGCAGTGTGAGGAAATGGAACTAAGGTTCTTAGCAAGAGGATATGAGACCAGAGATGTAAAACAAGGAAAACAAAAAGCAAGACAGAAACCTAGAAAGGAAACTTTTATGCAAGCGTGTGATCAGAAGAAAAAGGAGCAAGATGATAAGATACGTCTGATTTTGGATTATAGTAAGGAAAATGCACAAATTCTGAATGTTCTGAATAGACACTGGCACCTGATCAAAAAAGATATGGATAATGGTCAGAAAGTAGGTGAACGTCCCTATGTAATGTATAGGAAAGCACCATCATTGCAAGACAAGCTAGTGAAAAGTCATTTTGAATCACCATTGACATCCAATTGGCTGTCAACCTCACAAAAGGGTTTCTTTTGTTGTAATAAATGCAAAGCATGTAAATTTGATAGCAACAAAAAGAAAATAGAAGATCCCCATAATTGATGAAAGGATCACATGTGATACTACATTTGTAGTATATGTGATAGAATGTCTCTGTGGTATGTGGGCAGAACTATTTGTCCTTTAAGAAAATGAATTTTAGAACACATAAGGGCAGTCCAAAATGGTGATACCAATTATGCAATGACTAAACACTTGAAACATCATGTGCAAGCGGATTGTCTACACATGAGAGTCTTTGGCATAGCGGTGGTAAAAAAACATGAGAGAGGAGGTGACAGAGTACTAAAGTTGAGATGCTTAGAATCAAGGCTTATAACTAGATTAAAAACTAAGACCCCATATGGGATCAATGGGGATGAAGAGTTATGTTGCCATCTTTAAGTTGCTCTAGAAATCCAAATTTTTGAAGAATCATGGTTGACTGTTGCTTTTCTGTGAGGGGGTGTGTAACTTGTATATGAGTTGGTGCGAAGTCAGGACTATGACGTACATGGATATATAGATATTGATACACATATAGAGAAATATGTTCAACATCATAGCAAATGCAAAGAGCTGCCTAGATGAAGAAGCAAGGCAGGGACACTTTGAAAAGTAGAAATTTCTTTAATATTAGTTGGGTAGGAAATTACTGGACCTGCCACTCTGAGATATAACTTAAAGAAATCCAAATAAATCTAAAAAACTCAAAAGTGGTAAAACTCTGTAACGACAATAAGGTTTATAGTTTATAGTTGTTTTTGTTTGTTATTATTTTTCTTGGTATAGAATTTGCTTCTCATGGTACGCTGTCCCCCTTTTGAAATACTTAGATATGTAAAAATCCAAAAATCTAAAATTTTAAATTTTTAATTTGATGTGTACAAATAAGAAAAGGTCAACAAATAATTGGTTTTAATAGTTGTAATATTCACATTTGCTTTTGTTTTATTAATGTGGTATGTGGGATGTAAACACATTTTTTATTTTGTGTGTCACTGTGTGGAGGTACATAATGGTAAAATGTGTTATAACTACATATCCCAGAATGCCTCATAATGGCAGACAATAGGAGAATCTATAAATGAAGCTGTAAATGGATCACTTACTCACCGTGATCAAGACCTTTGGTGGTTGAAATGCGTTAGTGGAGTTTTGGGTTACTCATCTCTGTTGGAAAAATACATTTTCAAACACAAGGATTCCTGTGTGTGCCGTGTTTGACCTTGTGTCACTTGGTGGAGATATATATATATATAGATATATATATATATGTATATATATATATATATATTGTGTATCTGCTGTGAATCATTTACTAGGTAGGATTATTAGAGGTATATCAATCTGACTGGTTATTATTTCCAACCGACCATTGATGGCCATGTGTATTTCTCCTTAATGTACACAAACGTATCATATTCATTGGGATTTCTGGGACCATTTGATGTGATCAAGTTTTTTGGGTTGGGAGGTTTGAAATGTAGTGTGGCACGATGTCGAAGTGCAGAGGTTCTCTACTTGGCAGGTCATGAGTTCTAGAATGCGACCATTGTGATTTTTCAGTTTGATTATGGTAGTGGATTAGGATCATACTTTTCAAATGTCAGTGGCTTTAGTATTTTATCTCCATTTACTTTCATACTGAATCAGTATTTTTTCAACATCTCGGTCAGCTTTTTAATAGTACTCTAATCATAGGAATAATTTAAGGTGATGTTCTGTTATGTGATTCAGAATCTGTGTTTTGAGGTTTGAGTTATAAAAGTAGCACTATGAGGGAGTGTGGTTGCTTTCCACTCAGTGGGCTATGAGTTCAAGGATGCAATCTACATTTTTGGTCTGATTATGACAGTGGATGGGATTATACTTTTTTAAATGTGTTCGAGATTTTTCAATGTGTTAGTGGTTTCATCCGTTTATTTTCATTTATCAGTAATTTCCAAATAATGTGATTAATTATTAGTATCTGGTGGTTTGAAATGTAATATGGTTCTATGTGGAAGTTACAGAGACTCTCTACTTGGCAGGTTATGAGTTCTAGGATGTGATCATCTTGATTTTTCAGTTTGATTGTGGTAGTGGATTGGGATTATGGCGGTCATTATGAACATGGCGGTATCGGCCGGGCGGTCCAGACCGCCATATGATGTTCGTGGTTGAACCACCACTTTGGAAACGCCGCCACTGCCAGGATTCCACCACCAGGCAGCCTGGCGGTGGCGGTGTTTCAGATCCGACAGGGCAGCGCTGGCCACCGGATCATGAGCCAGGTTCCACCAGCCTTTCCCTGTTGGTTTACCCCGCCAGGGAAAGGCTGGCAGAATGGGTGACTCGGGCCCCCCTGGGGGCCCCTGCACTGCTCATGCACTTAGCATCGATTTACGGGCAGTAAAATGCGCGACCGGTGCTGCTGCACCTGCCACACTGCTATATTTCCGCTGGCTCCATTTGGAGTCGGCTGAATGTTCCGGCCCTGCATCCAGCTGGATTGGCTAGCCAGCTGGATATTCTATATGTGGCCGGCAGGGGGTTCTGCGCGCTGGTGGTCTTCTGTTGACCGCCAGCGCTAAACTGAGCGGGTTTTCCCACTGAGTTCATAATGACCCCATATATATTTTTCAAGTTTCAGTGGCTTTAGTATTTTATTTCTATTTACTTTTATACTGAATTTGAAATTTCTCACTCTCTCATTCAGTTTTTAGGAGTACTCTAACCAACGGAATAACTTATGCTGACTAGCTCTGCGATATTCTTCTATTTGATTTAGAACCCATGTCTGAAGTTTTGGAATGCAAAAGTAGCACTATGTGGAAATGCAGTTATTTTCCACTCTGTGGTTTATGGGTTCTAGGAGGTGAGGGTCTGATTGCAGTAGTGGATGGGAATTAGAATCTTCCATGTATTAGTAGTTTTAACAGTTTATTTTTATTTTCCAGTAATCTCCAAATAATAATTTTGAAGTAATCAGCTACTTGCTTTCATTTAATATTTTTGCTGTTAAAAAATACGGTGAACTTTCCTACTACTGTGAAATATTTCACGGGGAGGTTTTCCGTGCTCCAGTTCGGGTTTTGGAGGTGTTCTTCACGTTGTCTCAATTTAAATGAACATTACCCAACGAAACACGAACTGTACAGTTGGTACCTAATCCTGTGATTTCACTCTAGCTCAGCACACACTATATAAATTAACTGTTGAGTGCAATGTAGGTTTCGCTGAATGCGCTTTGGAGGTTTGTGCAGCAATTCCAGTCTACATTCTTGAGGTAAATATTGGATGTGCTGGGATACTATAGCTTTTTTTAGTTGCTGAGCGTGTGACTATCGTATTGTGGAAATTTGGGTTAATTCAGAGTTTTAGATTAAAAAATGCAAGTTAAAGTGTGTCTGAAACAAAATTAGGGATTTGTAAAGTGAAGTGCAGGCTTGTTCTATAGGTTTGATGTGTTTATTGATTTCTGTATTTTCTTTCTCTCAGTTTAAATATGTAATTTGGGTTATTTGAATGGACATTGAGATTCTGCCTCTTAATATATTTTTCCTGGGGGATGTGCACAATGAACTCTGGGAGGAGAGGTCACTATGAAATGTAATAATATATGCAATTTGCAGTGTTTATTGTGAGGTCTTTAGGCAGTTTAAGTGTCCATGGATGGTAAACTTATGCAGATGAATTGAGTGGGGGTGTGTTATTGAAGATAGTATGAAAATGACATGTGTCAGTCATACTTATAGTAAACTAAGTGGGAAGAGATATTAAGGGAAGGAAAGCGCTCACAACATTCCCCTCTTAATAATAAAGGAAGTAATCAATTGAAGGTACGGTGCTCCCGGCATAGGAGGATCCTTCCATTCCTCCAAAAAATACATTAAATATTAATACAAAGACCAAGGCACTCATAAAATAATATGTAATTGTAAAGTCCGTAATTCGTAATTCTTGAATTCATAAGTCAATGGTCCGATTCAAGTGCTATGCACAAGTGAACAGAGTTCAGAGGAAGTGCATGAAGTGAAAAGTTCATCTTTAATATGTCACAAACCAGCCAGCCAACACGTGTGTCGTCATGGGAGTGAATACTCCCCGTGACTTTTTCAAGGTTCAATTAGGTACGACGTGGGAAATACTAACTGCCTCAGAATCCGTGACCAAATAGGTGAATCAACTCAGAAATGTATCCCATCTGTAAGGGTCCTTAAATAACGATATTGTGGCAATCTCACCTGCAATATCTTGCCAGGTAGTCAGTGTACATCGGAGCCAGAATAAAGGCTCCGAAACAATCGAATGGCGAGACATACTATATCATGGTGTTTTGAGGCAATTCAATTGTTTCAGTATGTTGAAGTCATGTTGCCAAGGTATAAACTTTGTGAGGGGTGGGGGACCAGGGTATTCATTGCATGTAGTTTAAGAACAAGAATATTAGTTGTATTTGAAATACGAAATGTTTGTTGTAGATTTAATTAATACATTTAGTGATCTTTTAGATTTTTTATGTTTTCATAATTAGGACTAATTTCACTGGATCATTGAAGATGTCACATATGGCAATGGATATGTACAGTTTCTTTGTGATGCAGTATTTGAATAGATAAACAAGAGTATGGGTAGGTATGAAATGTTTTGGTTTGTTTTGATATTATAGTTTTTGTGACTATGCAAATGGAGCAGGGAACTGATACACCTACATCTGTTTTCCTATTCAGGCCCTTTACTAGTTATCAGTTTCGGGTGATGAGTTTTGTTGCGGATTGTGAAGCAATTGCTTCAAGATTTAAGACGGTTATGTTGGTTTGTTTTTTAATGGATTTTGGTAAGTATATGTTTGCTTATGTTTTTAGGCATATTTTGGCAATTTTCATATTTTAATGAATTACCAAGGTGCTTTTGCCCAGGTGTCTGTTCTAGTTGAATATTTCTTCAATAATATATGGCCTTTTGAAGTTCTGCTATTTTTCCTTTTCTCTTTTCTCTTTTTTCCTTTTCCATTAATGGTTGATACACAGATTGATATACTTACATTATACTTTTGCTTTTCTTTTTTGTCATTGCGTATTTGTCTCTTGTGCTATTAACTAGTATAAGCTCCCTATGATGTACTATCTATAAGATATCGCAAGATAGATTGTTAGTTGAAGATTTGAGGTCTGAATTCAATGTAATATCTTTTTAAAATTTGTCTAGGTTTTCTATTTGTGCTGTGTTTTATTTATTCTTCTTATTCTAGTGCCATCTATGTATAGCCCTGAAGAAGCAGATATTCCATGAAACACATGTTGGCAACTGGAATGGATGGCAACATATGCCCCCTTGCTGGAAGTAAAACTGCAATGCTGGCCCGAGTAGCTGGTGGTCTATTGGATACCATGGGTTGGCATCTGACAACTGCTGAGATGTCCAGCTCTGCAATGACTTAGCAGAATCCCACCATGTTTGGTATCAAACATTGTGCTTTTTAACCCTGAACATGATGCCCATGTTTAGGATTAAAAAACAGATACCCAGGTGGCAAATTTAGAGGGTGCCCATTGAGTTAACCAGTCCTGAACTGTTTTGGTGGGCTATCCCGAGCTGCTGCCACCACAGACAGGAGTCTGACCTCCTGCCGGTGGTGCTAGCACCTTGGCAGGATGTAAGGCAAAGGGCCTGGGCAGGAAGGAGGTAACACTTCCTCCCTCGCAGGTTGGTTGGTGAGAAAAGCATCAGGACGGTGGGCCTCAAAAGCTTCACCGTCTTTGATATGCAAGTAGTTGTCCCCCCAATGGAGGAGAAAGCCTTTCTGGCCTGCTTGCTGGGCAGCTGGGAAATTAGTTATGCAGGAGCTGTACACGTCCCTCAAACTAACCACACGTTTTAGGGTAGGGTAGGAGGTCTGCAATGGTTCTGCCATCTTGACCGACCCCTAGAATAGTGGGTTCTGGGTAGACAGTGATGTACTCCCCACAGAAGTTGTGAATGCAGGGGCAGACCAGCCGCAGGGACAGTGGTCCATGGGACACTGTCCCTCACACCCTTGGCACCAGAACATAGCTCTTACCTGTACAAGAAGAAAAGAAGCACAAAGAGATGCCTGCACCAACAACAGGACCTGGACTCCAGCCCCAGCATGAAGAAGACACAGTGACCTGCGGACACCAGTACTGGAACCGTGTGTCCGGTGTGTGCTAGAGGTGAAAACTCATTGGTCCCAACCAGGGGGACCCCCGGGGAACACCAAAACTTCAAAGAAGACTCCCCTGACTGGTGGCATCAGTCCCCTGCAAACTGCAGGAGTATAGAAGTGCTGTGGACAAGTACTGGGACCTGATGGGCTGAGTGCCTGAGCCCAAAGAAACTTGGTGTCCAGCATCTAATGGTGGGAGTGAGACCCATGCCAGGTTTCGAGCCTCTACTCCCCACCAAGCGCCATCCAGCCTCCAGAAAGCTTGTCGCCTGCACGGATACCAATGGTCACACGACGCTCACCGATTCCAGAGCATCCCCCCAGCATAGGGACCGACATCGCCAATGATCAGCTCCTGTGGATTTTCAGCCTGAAGGAAGTTGCTTTGACCAGCCCGATGAATGACAGCTAGGAGCTATCTCTGCACCTAGAGCCACCGGACAAGGTGGTGATGTTCCAAGCATAAAATCCTGGTCTTGGCCCCCCAAAAACTCTACATCCAAAGGGTAGAGTGTGAGCACATCCCCAAGTCCAGTTTGCACAGAGTGCAAAATGCACCAGCCACTGCAGACCATTCAGCACCAAGGACAGCCAAGGTGCCAAGCCACCTCTGCAACCGGACTCCCTGGGCAAGGTAACAAAGGTCTGACTGTTGACTCTTGGTCTAGCTATCGGCAGCACCTTAAGTTCCTGTGGGTTCACCGGAACTCACCCTAGAAGTGCCCAAGTGCACACTGCTATTTCCCCCATTGACTTCAATGGAAGCCCTTTAAATCTGCAAAATACTGTATTTTCCAAAGACTAAAAAATTCACAACTCCAGTTATACAAAAGCTAAAAAGAATTTTTGGTGTCTAAATTAAGATTACAATCTAATCTATGTTTCTAAATTAGTGTCATATTTCTGTTGAGTTGTGTCATTTACTTATCGTCCATGTTGGTAATGTGCAATGCTTTACACATGTTCCTCTAAGTAGCCTGACATCTCTTTGCCACACTACCAGGACTGTGCTACGGTTGACTGAGAGAATCCGAGGTCCACTACTGGGTATTGTGCTGGTATTCCATGGTAAGACCACCTAGTCATACCATATAATACCTTTACCTTGCTATAGTAAGCAACTGGAGTTTTGGGAATTACTGTGATTTTAGTGGCGAAAAATAGCAGCTAAAATGTATGATCAAATCATAAGGAATGCGTCTAAAACCAGTATGCTTGGTAAATGTGTGTGACTGCTAATGTATGATAAAACACATTATAACTGACTTACATGGCGGGAAATAAAACACAGCAAATCTTTCAGCCCCGGGGAGATAGTGGGTCCCGGGGCTTCAATAAGCCCTTTGAAGGGAGCCCCTGCTCCCCTCTCCTTTGTAAATACCCCCCCCCTCACCCGGGACATGTCCCATCCAGGGGAAACATAAACAAAAAAGGCGGGAGACCACAATTTTTGTTTTCTTAATTCATGGTAAAATCTGCGGATCAAGCCACGTTTTTTACTGAAATGTTTTTTTCTTCTTTTTACTTTTTTGGCCCGGTGGGGTCCAGGAGGACCTCTGGATCAAGCATAGGGGCTTGGGGTACTCATACCCTGTACTTTTTTTTTTTTTTTTTACTTTCTTTTTTCTTTGGATCAAGCTGAAGCAGACTCCCAAAATGGCTGCCAACGCTTCGTCGTTGAAGTGTTGACAGCCAATCAGATCTCAGCAGGAGATCTCCCTGGATCCGTGGCACTAGATATGCAAATGTCTTTTCCCTTTAATATCTCAAGCTACTGAACAAATTCACACCAAATTAAAAAAGCATGATCTGTGGACCAAAAGCTACCTTTTTGCTAAAAGATTGGTGTAATTCTAACCAGCAGTTCGGGCCCGCAGGCTTGTCTAAAGAGTCTATGAGAATTAACATGGGAAACACACTTTTTTGATCCACCCCTTTTTCTCAGCCCCCACTTGACAGATCATCCTGAAATTTTCCATGCAGAACAAGACCCTAGCCGGCACTTTTTATGGAAATTTTCGTGAAGATTCGTCAAACCGTGCCAAAGATATCTGCATATACATAAATATATATACACACATGTCATACGTATATTAATATTTACATTTATGACTAAGAGTATATATTTTCATATTATTAAGCCTAAAATATGTTTAAATAATCTAATGTAGAAGACATTTTTTTATTGATGATATTATGTAGGTATAAATTCATAGTAATAAATGTAAAATATAAAACAAATTATTTGATGTAAAAGTAATATTTTTTTTAATTGTCACAATATATATATATATATATATATATATATATATTTATATAAATTCAAACACTTTTTTCTATAAGAATATATTTTTATATAGTATTAAATATTAGTGCAATATATTTTATTTACATCATATTAAATGTATACATTACATTATTTAAGTTTTACTACTTTAAACCGTATTTATATTAAAAAATCAATATTTTGGCATTTTTGTCCACTAATGTCAACTATATTTTTTCTGATATTTTTTTACTTACTAATATATTTAGGAGCACGGCATTGCGGTAAACAATCTTTTTGGCACAATATTTTAGTAAACAATATTTTTTACCACAATATTGAGTTTGTGATAAAAAAAAAGAGTATTGAGCTTGCTTGGCAGTGTGTGGAAACAAGAATAACATCGGACAGGTCAATTCGGTCTTGCTCGTTCAGGGACGAAACTCCTAAGCACTTTATAACTTATCCCCCAATGTGCTGATCCCAGTCTAGATAGTGTCTGAACCACAATCTAAGTAGGAATGACTCGACTGGAACTCATGCTCCATTGAGACCCTCTGGGAGCTTGAGAGGGGATTAGGGTGTTAACCCTTGCTCAAAAGATTTCAACCTTCAATATACAATTAACTGTGGCAATTCTGGACTTTAAAAAGTTGTTTTCATTCCCATCACTTTGGCTGCTCTTCAATTTCTTACCTCACTTAAGTGACACAAAGCTACAGGAGTATCCCCTATCCTACTTACTTTGACCTGGTTGCTTAATATTGCCTCCACACATTGCCTGCAGTTGCTTCTGCTTGGACCTCACACTGTGGACTACCTGACTGTTCAACAGTGCACTGCCTGCGTCAATACTGGGGGTTTTCCAAATAAAAAACTACCTCATGCAATTCACCTATGCATTTGCCATGCGCTATATGACTGTCTCAGATTTAGGCTACGGTATTAACGGTTTTGTATAATATCATACTCAGGAAAAGCTTATGCTATAGTGCACCAGCATTTCCCTCGCCGTGTTTGAATCAGCTCTTTGACCTCATGCATCTCTGTACATTCAGCTGCTCGTAATGATAGATTGCAGGTAGTTTGCAACAGATTCTTGCAGCAGCGGACTAACGCATTGATAGCAGAGGTGTGTCAGGGTGTTCACTTTCACTGCTAAGTGACTTATTCGAATGGCATTGAGCTGTGGGGGTTGAATGCAAAGGAATAGGCTCATTGGGCGTGATAACATTTTCTTGGATTCCAGGGAAAACACATGTTACAAGGCGTAGGTTTTAACAATGAATATATTTACCACTGATGTGTTAGAGCTGTGTCTTAGCACTGAGCATCGGGTACAATCCTTCAGCACTTGACTTGAGGGTAGCAAAGTTAAGCAGTCCAAGACTCATGCAAGGAGATGGTGCTGAGCAGAAACTTAGAACTCAATGAAACCAGCAGTATAAATAATGATTGTCAAACCAGTGGTTCTGCTTAGAAGAAAAAACATATTTTACTTTCAACACTTGATACAATATTGTTCATAAACATCAGATGGCAACAATATGGTACAGAGCCATCAAGGGGAAGTCCCTACTGTGCCAATGAACCAGTCAGTTTTGACTCTCGCTATTTCCACTGGTAAAGTATTGTGCAGATAGAATAAATGCAAGAAATGTCCCATTCCCAAAAGGAGGAAGGTGGTGTGTAAGAATCTGATATACCTCTGTTTACCTCTCTCCCTTTCCAAAAATGATCGTGGCTAGGTTTCTGGAACAGAATGAATTATTCAAAAGTCAAAGTTCTCCTTACAACTTGAGTTCAGATCTTGGCTGGCAGGACCTGCTTCTGCCAGCTGCGTGCTGCTCCCAGTGGTGGGAAGTCTCCATAGCACACTGAGCGAGACCACACTAACTTAACCACGGAATACGCTGTTACTGTCTCCAGCCTCCATGTCTTGTAATCAGTTGGTAAAAGCAAGGCTATGCAAATAAAAGTGAGGATGAGGCCTTCATCTTTTCAAAACAGTTCTTCTCCAGGCAAATTGTTTAACTTTCATGTTCCTGTTCTAGAACCTTGCAAACAAGAATTGGCAGTCAATGAAGAAACCCTCGAGCCTAGAAGAGTTGTTCATTCTGGACTGCTATATAACACTTGAGTAGGGCTGATGAGAAATCCTTATTTATGCAGCCAAAGCTTATGTATTCCAGAAGTTCAGCTTCAGGGCCAGTTTCAGACAGTTTCATCCAATTCCATACTTTTGTGTGCTCCTCCCAGACTGGTCAAGCCACAGTCTTTTTCTCCTATTGTCAGCAGGAAGGTGGGATAGAGTTTGGAACTCTCTGAAGAGGGGTGACCCAAATCAAAGGCATAAAAATGAGAAGATTCCTCAGTTAACTATCTCAAAACTTGACAATAATATTTCTATGGAAACATTGAACAGAAAGGAGGCAAAGGATTTCCACACAATTCCCTCTGGACCCTCTGTTTTTTACCCTCCAAATCATAGTGTCTTGCCCTATACAATGAACCTCAGGAATGCTTTGAATGAGGACTACAATTTGCATTATTACATTGGAATGTTGGGAGCTCCAATGAAGACAAAGAGTTAGCCTCCCTCCTACCCAGTCAATGGAGCCTCAGAAAGAAGGCGGGGAATTGCGGTCCAGCTAGTACTGTGTCTCCCATGGGTCTGCCAAACAGACACAAATCAGTTTGGCAGAGTCCAGTGAGAATCAGGAGCTGACTGATTGCCTTACTAACATTTCCCACTGTGTATATTAGAAAGTTACTACCAGGGTCATGTGTGGCGGCAACTGTCAAATATTCATAGCGCCACTGTGAAAGAAAGTGTGAGAAGCTTTGAAGCTGTAGTGGGTTGTGAAGCTCTTTGTCTGCAGAGAGACGTTTGCCTCCAGTCATTCAAACCTCAAAGGGTGGATTATGGAATAGCTCTACAGCCTGCCATTGTGGGCTATAGCAGCCATTAAAGTCCTACTCCCTTATTATAGGCCTGAGCTGAACCCTGGAAACTGTCATTAGTGACTGGTATGGTCAGTTATGGTGGATTATAAGGTTATATTCCTGTCTGGAAGGCTCCCTCCAACCTTCATCTCATGTACCGCTCAGGTGTGGGGTATTAAAATGGGTTTCTGGCCTGCCACTGTCATACACAGCATATACAGTACAAGCACATTGCACTGCATTTGCACAAAGTAAACATCCATGTGTTGTCCTTGTCCCAAATGAATGAAGTGAAAGACCTGGTTGCACAGGACTGAGACGATAAACAGGTGAAGCCAGGGGCATCTCTGGTACGCCACAGGTAAAAAGGCCTGTCCTGCTACGATAATCAGTCCAGATAGCTGACAGTAGTGATACTCATTAAAAGAGGGTGCATGCGGTTTCGCCCTAAACACCACAGTGTGCCATTCAAGATTGTATTCCACTTCACAGTGTGCATTCAGCATATCAGTTGCAGCTCGCGGTGTTAAAGGGGGTGAGGCGGGATGGCGCGTGGGAGGGGGCACCAGGGGGGAGAAAATAATAATAAATTTTTTTTAAATAAAAATAAACTTACCTGAATGCTGAGTCGTGCCGCACCCCCCTCCTCTACTGGCTGCAGGCAGGCACAGGCTCCCAGCCTGCCCTGCGGCCAATCCATGGCCCCCCCTTTACAAGTAAACAATTATAAAAACTGTTTATTATCGTTTCCTTGTAAGGGTTTTGCAGCCGTCGCTGCTGGCGGGGCAACAACGCTCCTCCGCCCTCATGGAGGAGCCGCCCCTGCAGGATATACACATGACTATTGTGCAGGCTGAAGTCAATATGTAAAAAAACTCAGAGACTTCGTGGGGAAAAGGCAGTGAGTTTATATTTATGGAAGATCTTCTATAACATGATTGAATGGAGTTTGGTGCCATAGTTGTTTGACATGGATTTTAGGAGGCAAGTGTAGTACTTATAAGCTTAAACTAAGAACTACCAGTAATTTCTTCTACTTGTTTAGCTCTGTTGAAAACAACTAGTGTTTGCATGCTCACCTTTGCCCCTGCAGCAAATATCACAAAAACTGACAGGTATGAAACGGTGATGTTGCAAACACTTGCATGCACGCGCTATGCTTGGGTAGTGCTTGCAGATTGTTTTTGTGAATGTAAACCTTGTTAATGCTTGCACGTCTAGAACACACTATAATTACAGGCTAACATATGATATGTACTCACATTTTTTTTAATACCATAAACATATTAAAGTTAGTCTGCATATTTTATTAATAATAATAAAATCATATATTTTACAGCAGGAATAATACCAATTGGACAATCTATTTATTGCAAGTGATACATGAACAGCCTGATTAAAAAATGTTCCCCCTCACCGTGCTCCAAGAGTAAGGCTTACACGTTCAACTTTATTAAAGCAGAAAGTCAAAGCCTAAAAAGGATATTCAGTAAACTTGCCAAAGTACCTGTTTCCATGGAACGTGGCAAACCATGCAAGAAGGATTGCTTAACTGCACCCGAGTCACACAGGACCAGGAGAACTGGTCTGAAACACTGAATCATGAACTCCGGGATAAAAATGCCAGTGGTGATACATGCCCCAGAGTGAGGACTGCTTTACAGAGCAGTAGCCAGAGACGACTGCTGCAGTTTTCTTTCCTTTGTGACAAGTAGGGCATGGTGGACTAGTGTGGTACCCTGTAGCAGCATTAGAATCCAATGATCGCTGATTCACCACACCATTCTGCCCCTAAAAAACCCTGTGAATAGTAAGTATTTTTGTCAGCGGAAATCGAGGAATACCGGGCTAAGGACACCCTAGAAAAAGGAACAGTGGTTCATGGAAACCCTAGAAAAATAGTTTCCTTCAAAAGAAGGGAAAACACCCCCAAAGAAACAGGAAACCCAGAAAACAATGTAAAAAGTGATCTATTGGTCAGGCTTGTGCACTAGGTCCTGAAGAAGGTAATGGTGTAGTATCTGTAATGGGTACTAGCTTTTATCAGTGGCACAGTGCCTTGGTTGCTATTGCATTTGAGCTTTCAACAGTTATTCTATAAGTAGTGAGCACCTTTAGAACTCTGTTACATCATCAGACACTAATCACAAACAAAAAACTCAATGTCCAGTCACAATTGTATTCCCTAAATAGAACAGCTTTTTATTGACATTCAGAACTTTTACAGCGAATACAGTCATACAAACCAGCCGTAAGGTTTCTCATTTCCACAATGGGAGAGCCATCACCGCCTGGATGGCGGCAGCTGCCTCAAACTCAACTCAGACAAAACAGAGATCCTCATGATCGGCTCCACCTCTTCCGCCTGGAATGACTCCTGGTGGCCCACTGCCCTGGGTAACGCCCCCACCCCCACAGACCATGTGCGCAACCTGGGCATCATCCTGGACTCCACTTTGTCGATGACCCGCCAAGTTAACGCTGTCTCCTCATCAAGCTTCCACATTCTCCGTCTCCTGTGGAAGATTTTCAAATGGATTCCCCCCGAAACGAGGAAGACAGGCACCCACGCACTCATCACCAACAAACTGGACTATGACAACGCACCATATGCCGGCATTACCCAGAAACTTCAATCAAGACTATGAGTCCAGAATGCAGCAGCCAAATTCATCCTTGACATCCCCCGACACAGCCGAATCTCCTCTCATCTCAGAGACCTATACTGGCTGCCAGTCAACAAGGGCATCATATACAAACTCCTGATCCACACCTTCAAGGTACTGCACAACATAGGAGCAACATACCTTAACCAACTCCTTACCTTCTACTTACCCAACAGACGTTTCCATTCGCCCCAGCTCACCCTTGCAGCCATCCCCAAGATCCAGAAAAGTACAGAAGGAGGAGGATCCTTCTCCTATCTAGCAGCCCGGTAATGGAACACACGTCCTGTCAAGCTCTGGCGTACTGCATCACTGAAGCAGTTCAGGAAGGACCTCAAGACCTGGCTCTTCGACTAAGCAGCACGCCTATATTCAGCGTTCTGAGACCCTATGGGTGATTAGCAGTGCTTTATAAATCCTTGATTGATTGATTGATGAACGTATTATGGCTATATTTCCCTTGCTTTCTTTCTAGTCTCTCACTGCACTATTAACTATCTAAGCATATGCTTTTCAATCCCTTTGATCTAGCAGAACTGTAGTTTCATATGGTTTAAAAGTCGATGTTAAAATGGTGTTGGAATTGATTTAGCAACTACTAGAAGTACTTAGACTATTCTACATTTACATGCCCTTCCCTTTTAAACATTAAGGTCAAATTTCCAGGTATTGTAGTACCCACTGGAGTTACATCTTGGAATTTGGTCCCTTTAAACTGTGAAACGCTTGAAGCAATATGTAATATGGAGCTTTAAGGGTGAAATAAAAAAAAATCTTAACTTGTAAATGAGACAGTGTGGGATTACACAACTACAGGAATGATCAGAGGCAATGCAGACTCAACACCACTTGTGATGGTCCTAGCAGTCCCCTGATCCTTAGAGAAAGCAGATGTTTTCTGTCACTCGCAGTGTGGTGGCTCATATTCTCTGTGTTGTAGCCCAGGCTCAGTTTCTTGAGTCATCTTCTATGCAGAGCGGAATAGCTGCCCTTTGCTGTTGCTATGTGTAAGGTGATGGGTTCTGCCCAGATTTTTTGCTTTTTGACCAATACTGTATGTGGCCTTTTTACTGTCGGTGAGCCCCACCACTGGTGACTCACCGATGGTATGCTCACGATAAATGGACTGTGCATGTTTTTCACCAGTGTCCATCTTTTTAGACAGGGCTGCTGCGATACAGAAAGGGTAAGGGGCACTTGACTGGTTACACACAAACAAGTGTGTACACATGAGGGCTGCGCATGGGAGACTCCTGTCATGTGCAGCACTGTAACTGTACCCGCATCCATTTAGCCTATATATGCAAGTAACTTATCAATCTGGAGTGGAATCTGTATGCCAGACCAAAATATGAGAGTTCCAAAATGGTATATGTGCAGCTTATGGGTCAGCAGGATTGTCATATTTCTCCAGCACAGCTCAAGATATGAGCCCAGGTCTTTTGCCACCATGCTCGGTCAATATAATTACATTTCTCTCTAGCAGCAGCAAAAAAGGTCTTTCCACACAAAGGGAACAATTAACAGTGCTTCACTCCGCTTCTGAGGAGGAAAGGGGTGGGGATGAAGGATCTGCATCAATCACCTATCACACTGTACAATGGATGGGACAGCCCAAGCTCACTGAACAAGGGAGGAATCCTAGACAACTGCACCCAAGGCAGCCGGTGGCTTCCATTTGAAGTCTTAGTGGGAAAGGCCCTGGCAAAGATTTCAGCAAGGGACAGAGCTGAGGCCCCCAGAGGAGATATGATTAGTGGCTCCTGGGTGACGCCATTTTGAATTGTACCAGCAGGCTAGGCAGTACAGTTAGGACATAGGTGGAGAGATGAAGTGGCATCCTGGGAAAGGCCAGAAATGCCTTGCTTCTAAAACATTCTGCCTTCACTTAAAAGGTCTTTCTCAAAAGGGAGAGCTCTCCCTTGGTTTTGATTTTCTGCTAGACATTGGGAGTGGAGGTGTTGGCCATGGACAACTGGAAGGAGAAACTTCCGGAATGCCATATGGACTAAGGACTCTGAAAACCTTGCCCCCAGGACCAGTGGGGCTCTCCAGAGGACCAAGGAAGCTGGTCTCCTTAACACCCTATGGACTAGTTGAGGGAAAAAACTGGGCTTCTATAACAAAGAGGAAAGAAGCCCCCAGAGGAGAAAAAGAAGAAAATCTGATGCAGGAAACCAGTGAAACCAGCTCTCTGCAAACGTTGCCACCGTAGAGTCCAGGACACCGAAAGAAAGTTGTCCAGGTGACTAGGGCTCACTTCCATGAGCAAAAAGATCTCAAAAGCATACAAAACGGCCCAATGGGCCTGAGATATAAGCAGGAGAAGGATTTGACCTTGGACCTCCAGCAAAATCCCAGAGAGCTGTTCCAGATCCCCTGGAGTGGGCCAGAGAATCGCCACACCGAGAATCTTTAATCTTCACATGCTGGGAGGGACTGTGCCTGGGGCACCCACCCAGTGTACAGACGGCCTGGGTAACCCAACCCATAGGCCGGTCTATGGATTGGGAGACTAGGACACCAATTTCAGGCCCCTGATGGCAGCAATAATGGGGGAGCGCTGCCGTGCTTTGCCAAAGAGAGAAGGATGCAGGGCCTTGGATCCCAGCTCCAGGCCTCACGATAGCAATGTTGACAGTGTTTACTGAGCCAAGTGCATATGCTTTATTAACAGTAATAAGTGCATTTACACAGCTGTTATTATTTATGATTGCATTTACGTACAAAATTAAGCTATTAACGTGGTTTGTGGATCTGGAGTGGAGCCTTTGACCAAGTAGACTTACCTGATGTGTTTATATAATCCTTTGCAGGGTTAGAGGTGATTACGCAATGTCGTCAAAGGTATTTTCACCAACTTCATGTATATTTGTAAATTATTGCATAGTATTGAGTAGTGTGTGAGTAATAAATACACTTCTCCTTTTTCAAAAGAAAAAGCACAGACTGGACATTTATTCAGTGTTATTACTGCCTGCCAGCGAATGGTGATCACTGGCCCACACCCCCTCCCTTGAGTAGGTCTTGACTGCTCTGCTCCGCTACCCTGAGAGAGTCAAGACTTACAATGGAGTATTGGGTTCTCAGTAGAGGGCGAATGTGGACCCATTACTTGTTCAGGCCATGCAACTAAAGGCCCATTTCCTTACACTAGGTAAGCAGCCTTTGTAGGAGTGGGACAACTCACCACAAAACAGGTCCACAAATAGCAAGAAAAACTGGCACACACAGTGACCTGTCAGAACAGCCCTTTGTACATTGCCCTATAGGCCAGTCCAACCCTATAAGCAGCTCCCCTTTTCTCCAGGCTAGTGCAGCTCCTGTCTTGCCAGAAGATTACAGCAACATGACCCAATTAGATGATGATGTCTTGGTGCCAGTAGTAGGGTGGAACAGCAGGGCTGGGTATCCTGCTCACATCTCTCCATTTTGATGCTGTAAAGTTTCCTTCCAAAGTCTGACTACTAAAAACTGTGGCTGAAGACTCAGGGCCTGATTTATGAAAAGTTAGCGCCGCATTGGCATAATTTTTTGATGCAAAAGTGACGCAAACTTACAAAATATTATTATACTCTGTAAGTTTGCACCGCTTTTGCTTCAAAAAATGACGCAAATAAGTTTGTGCTGCTTTTGTGTCCAAAAATGACTCAAAGGCGGTGCTAACATTTCATAAATCAGGCCCTTCGTCTTTATTCAGGTCAGAAAGAGGCATGGCTGTGATGAAAGGGTGGAAAAAATGAATAACTGAACATGCTAAACATCCAGTAGGTCTAGCCAGCCAAAGCCCGGCTCATTCCTGAACTTTCTCTTCAAAGTTGAGGTGTGAAAAGGCACCAACTGAACAAACATATATATAAACTTAGAAACATAGTACTGACGTCCTGACTGGGATCTATATGACTTCAGGACCCCTCTCAGAGCGGAACAAAAGGATAAGACCACGGACGGCCTCACAGATGTGTATTAGAGCGCTAACAGTTCATGCCTGTGTTACAGGGGTAGTTTTTTTCTGGGAAGGCCCCAAAACACCTGCCAAGGCACCAGGACCAGTGTTAATTATTATTTTGCTCTCAAGCCCGCACCTTTATGGCAGGGTTTAAATAAATGTGGATTCTCTAATCCTAGCAGACAGGACCCAAACCCTGAATCTACATGGTGAATATCATAATCAGGTAAAAAGATGTGGCACTCACTATAAAATCACCTGTCACCGACAGGCATGCTCCCTTTCGCCCCAGTGAGTGGCGGTAGCTTCTACTGTCTACTGTGGGTGGAAGTATAACTTGGAAGTCCACTTTGCAGGCACACCCAGTTAGGCAGAGCCTGAGTAAAACGTAAATGTTGTTGAAGCAACACAAACAAACATCCCATGGCTTTTATACGTAGAATACAAAAGGGGAAAAGACAGAGTGAGTCAGAAAGGCAAAGATAACAGGCAGGGTAGAAGAGCTCTCATCACCACACAAAGAAACCATAAGACTAGCCCTATAAAAATGATGGGACGCCCCTGAAAACAATGTAATGAAGGGCACCGTATACTTCCATATCTCACAGATATCCATCCATGTAGATTGAATGGAGACCTCTAAAGGGTGGAACCCCCTGCGCTGTAGGGGGTGCAGGGTCCTGCGTTATGCCATGCACAAGACAAGAAGTAAATGAGTCATTCTCTACTCCTCAGCAACTAAGGACCAGCCCCAGCCCCAGCCTAGATTCAAAATGCTAATGTAGAAGCTCTAAATTTAGGTCTTAATGAAGGAACTGTGTAAGTGATGGCTTGCGTGAATCCTAAAGTGAGAAGGATACTTGGTGGTCCATTTAGTCACCAGCATAACCCTGGGGCTGGATTGACCAAAGAAACAAAATGGGAGACCAAGTCAAATATGCCCTAGAGTGGGAATAACTGGCAGAGGTTGCATGGTGGGTCCGAAGGTGGCATTTTGTCAGTGTGGGTGAACTACTTACTGGTGGCGTCAGGAACTGGAGATAGCCCTCCTGCTACAAACAACTTCTTGCTGCGTTTTATTTTTATCCAACGGTTCATTCCTATTTTGCCTATTTCTAAACGCTTTAGATAACAAGTGTAACTACTACATTACGCAAACTCTTGGTAGCCACGTTGTCGTCCCCAAGAGGATGAGAAGGTGAGTAGCCCTTTTTGGTTCTACCTTGAGGCCTGCAGATTGCTTATAGGGGCAGCTATTGCTGCCATGCGCAACTTTCTAATAACTTGGGATATGGTGTCACTGAACCAACTAGATTCGAGCAGAGAACCAGAACTGCTAGTAATAGTGACAAAACTAGAGTACAGCGGCATAACACAAAATGATGGGGGGGGTCCCCCCTGCAGAATGTAGCGAAGGGCCATGCCCATAAGCGGCCTCGCAGACATTCAAAGGCTTCAGTCTAAAAAAGGGGCCACATAAACCGCGAGGAATGCCAAACATTAGAGTCTTACGCCCCTCAAACACAGAGTTTGTTTGTGTGGCTAGCTTTCAGGCTCATAGATAAATATTTCTTTAACGTATTTTGCATTACTGAAAAGTGTGCTTTTTAACAAAGGAGGAGCGAGGCGGAACCTGGAACGAGCACTTGAACAAGGGAAAGGGCGCGGATGTAAAAACTCCTGCTCACCATTACACAGCACTTTTCTCTCTCTTGCAGCGTGAGGTCGTTGCAGGAAAGACCTGGTTGCCTAAGGCAGCCCAGCCTGGCAGGCATTTACTGTCACCGAGCGCGTGCCATGTCACAAGGATGCGCCCAGTACGGATCTGTCTTTGCACAGTTAACACTATGGGTGCAGTGGGACGACGGGTATAAGTGGCACGCGACAATAGGGCTGGGGGGATGTCAGCTATCAAGTTTGTTTGGAAACAGAGACAGGGTGCCCAGACTGTATTACATCAAAGCTGCTTTGGAGACAATCTCTCGTGTTCATTTTATTTTACACAGCAGATCCCGTGCGGTGTAGCATCTAGCTAAAGGCTTACACATTTAGCTTCTGCGAAACCTGTTGTTCAGTCTGGTGGTGAAAAAAACACGATCCAAACAAGACACAGCCCAGTCAACTCCTATGCAACCGAACACTTCACCTCGGAAACTGCACTACTCTACGAGCGCAGATTGTGTCTGTGAGTGTGTGTTACAGACTTGAGGCAGCGCGTCACGAGGTCCCTCCCAGGGTGTCTGCAAACCACCACACCCTCTCTGCCGATAAAAAAAATCCTTTCGGGGTTGGTCTGGGCACTGTACTTGTTGCTGCTGCTCCTGCCCCTTCGTCCTCGTGATTTGCGGTATCTCCTACACCTAATTTCCTCTCACAGCTAACGCCGCACCCTACCGCCGCCATGGTGAAAATCATCTCGAGTGAGGTATGTCTTCTGCTTCCTAACTATCTTGTGGTGGGGACAGGGTTGTGTCGTAACAGGGTGGAGAAGAAGGGGTTCTGTTTGAAGAGAGAAGATGGGTAGGTGGAGGTGAATACTGATACTTCCCCGAACTTGAGTCGCCCTCCCCTGATTGTGGGCCCCGCGCCTTCTGTTCTCCACTTTAGTCTGACACTGCCCCAGCCTAAACTAATCTATCAAAAAATCAGTGGGTTGATTGTCTAGCCACGATCCCGTAAATGCCGGCTGTCTGACATGAGTGAGACGTTTTGGAGTGAACATGACTCCCTTCACGTTTGCGCTTTCCAGCAGGTGATCATGGAAGCTCAGAGGTGATGAAAATTGTCCACCCGACAGTGCACATACCTCAG
Source organism: Pleurodeles waltl (assembly GCF_031143425.1). NCBI lineage: Eukaryota > Metazoa > Chordata > Amphibia > Caudata > Salamandridae > Pleurodeles > Pleurodeles waltl. The sequence goes on along the minus strand of NC_090437.1, from coordinate 418,733,214 downwards.
CAGGGTGTGCCAGGAACAATACTTACGCAGAACACGCATTCTCTTAAATTGACATAATTTAGGTTACTTAACTGTAATTGTTTTGTAGCAGAGTGGAACAAATGTATCGAGTCATTGCGTAATAATTCAGCAGAAAACTTGTTTTTTGCACTCTGCTCTAGTTGCTTGCTTTACGGAGTACTGGTAGATGCACACGTGCTGGTTTACAACTCAGCATTAGCAATTCACAACTTACCAGCTGTGCGTTGAAACTTGCAGAAGTCACAGGCACTGGCAGAAGACTGTGATTTTTTTTGCACATGAGCAGGTATAAACGTGCATCTGCTAATGTGGACATCAGCCATATTTTTAGGTCGAGCCAAGCAATGCGCATGCGCTGCTCTCTTGACATGTTGTAATTTACTTTGTGGACTTTAACCACGCTAATCACTTTCATTCGTTCTTTGGCCTGTCTTTCAGACTTCCTTTCGTTTGTTTGGTAAATGCTTGTAAATGTTTTACATTTCTCCTGCCTTTGTTTCAGCTCTGGAGACTGCCTCTGCTATATGGATCCTTTCGATATAGGCCATATGCTTCCCCTCCGAGCACTACTTTTTTTCTTTTGGTTCTCTCCTCGCTTGTTGGTGCTTGGTCATCTTCGGCGCCATTGCTGCTCATAGCTGCTTGCTTCTGCTGTTGCATTTACCCGATCCAGTAGGCGTTCTCAGACATATTCCTTATTGGCCAAATATTCTCAGCATCTAAAACTATCATTGCTCAAAACACAGTTAGATTTTTGCAGAGCCCCGCCACACATCTGTCATTCTACAGCGTTAGTTAATTGGTATTTTGTGTGGCGGTTGTAAGTGTGCCTTTCTTTAATTGAGCCATGTTCAACTGCCCCTTTATTTTCTATTAGCATAACTTCCTTAACTGTCTCTGCTGTTTCACCGCTGGTTTGGTTCCTTTGACAGGGTAAGGTGTGACTCTTGCTTCTTGTATCCTTAAACGCAAGTGCTTCGTGACATCGTCCGCCCTGCGTACTGCCTCATGTGGTGGCCTTGTATAGGAGTAAGAGGGCTTGGAGAACAGAGCATCAGTTGGTGTTAGTTTAACGCAAAGGCATCTTGGTTGTTGTGCTAATTTGAAAACGAAGACAACTTGAACAAGCTGCCGTGGCATCCAGACTTCGGCCTTCGATGTAACAACTTTGCTGCAGGGGTCAGTCAGCTCTGCTGTGTCGTAGTCACACTGTTGACCGCTGTCTATTAATCTGTCTTGATGCACAAGTTTACTTACAGCTTTATATTTTTCGTATAGCTTTCCTTTCATATTCTCAAGTGTTTCTTCATGTCTTCCTCTCTCCCTATTAAATGCACTTCATTGCGTTCCAAAATCAGCTTTATTTTTCACATCCTTTTCCTGTTTATGATCGATATTTCTTGAGAGTCACATTACCAACTGGCGCCAATGTGTTATTCAGCCTGATATAATTTTTGCAATTCTGCAGATCAAGAACCTTCACAGCCTCTTTTCTACTGTTTCCAACACACTCAAAGGGCAGATCAATTTATTTTGCACTCTCACAAAAATATAGCACTGTGCTGCAGAGTGTGAATTATTAATGGCAATATTTTCATTTTTTTGGCTGCAGCTAGAGCAGTAAGGTAAATTGAAGTGTTTTAGTTACATTCACGGCCACTGGAATTATGTGGCAGAGAGGACCAAAATATCCGGCAGGGTTCACCAATTTACATGGCAAGAAAAGTCCAGCTATGCATTTACAGTGCTATAGCTCTAATTCAAGCAAATGTGAGACCTATTCCATTGCAAATGCTTGTTTCTTTTCTCTCTGCAAGTAAAATACATCTCCCCACTCCCCCAAACCATCACCAATTTTGGGGGTGCTCCGTTCCTAGCATCTAAACCTGATTTATACCTAACCTTATTAAGTGTACCTTCCCAGCAATTTCTAGAATGGGAATCGGTTATATAGGAGTTTGTGAAATGTCTATTTCTATGTTTGTGGTTGTGCAGGAACTCAGTGGCCATTCCCACCCTGTACCTACCTACCCTTTATATGATTGTATCACTGTCTATATGGAGCTTTCCAAATCTTTTGCAAAGTTTAAAAACACATTTTTCGATTGGTACATTGCTGCTATGCACGTATAATTTATATAGCACTTTGTAACTGCAGCAAGGTCACGGACCGCTCTGACCTTCATTGACGTCCTGGGCACCCTGTGGATGTACTCTTGAATGGGTGGTGGTAGCAGCCTGTTCTGTGTAGGAAAAATTGGGTGCTGTGGGTGAAGTTAGGAGGCCGTGATTAGGCCTGGAAGTTAAGGATTGTGTATGAATTAGGGCAGCAACGTATTCAGGTGCTTACCATCTTTTTGTATAGATTGTTATGAGAAGTTTAACACTTGATGGCATCTGTGTAGTCCACAGGTTGGTATTAGGCTATGCATAGTTTTGGAAAATAACTGGATCCTTCATATGATTTGTCTTACCCAGTGTGACATTGAAGCCCAGCAACTTTCATTTTTATGTATGGAGTGTCAGCTCCATTGTCTATATGGCTGGCACTTTGGTTGTCTCATAAGGAGCAGTTACCAAGCATTTACCGAGCTTGAGATCACATGTAATCTTCAATGAGTTGAGTCATATTTGGACAAATAGGCAAGTTTGTTTTCTTTTTCTATATTCTAGGTGATCGCTGATTGTCACTATTTTCTTCAGAAAGGTGTTCCATAGTTTGCAGATTTGAACTGAGAAGGAAGAATGATATGAAGAGCTGCAATCTTGGGCCAGGGTTCATCATTTGAGAGGAGAGTTTGAATTTGGATGAAATCGATTAAATCCTCCCACTAGATATGTGGGTGATGTTAGGGGCTTTGAAAGAGGTTCTTCTAGCAACAGGTAGACTGTGAAGGGAACTGGAGATGTGGTCAAGTCTGTTCAAGCTTAGGACTCATCTATGTTTGCATTTTGGATTCATTGGAGTTCGTTGATTAGTCGCTTTGTACGTCCTACTTGTAGCCCATTGACATGAAATAGATGTGATGGAATAAGGATAGATGAGGCCTGTATCCTTTGAGTGAAGGAAATTATGCTAGGGAAATGTCTGTTGTAATGTTCTCATTGTGGTTGTGGTGCTTTGTGTCACATTGTTGACCTGGCTATCAAGTGAGAGTGTAGAGGACACACTCACATTTTTACTTCTGTTGATTTGCTTGTGGAGATCCAGTTGCCTAAGGGAAAGCCTTGCCCACACCCTCGGTACAAGATCCTGTAACATGGTTATTTACTTTGACCCCCCCATCTCTGGTACTGCAACGCAGCATAGGAGTTAGTACCATTTCTTCTTAAGAATATGAATGGTGCCTCTACTTCACTCTTCTGTCCTTTTTCAGTGATTCAAGCCATTATTGGTTCACTTCTAGGGAACTGTAAAACACTACATCTTGTGCTGCCTCCATAGATCATTCATCACTTGCAGATTGTCTAAAATGCCACAGTGCATCTTCTTCTGGTCTTATCGCACAGAGCTTTCATCCCCAGCAATTGTGCCAAATTACTTTGGCTTTCTGCGGCCGAGAGTTTTCTTTTCTTTTTTTAAGCCATTTTCTTATTTCTCACATTTAAAAAACATGATTTATTCAGAAAACTTTCCTACAGAACCTTACTTTTGCATAACTCAGCAAGCTGGGTGCTTTGTGTCCTGTTTAGGAATAACCTATTGTAAATCCTTCCCAGCAGATATTAATATCCGAACAATCCTTTAATTTTGTGATCTCTTGTGAAATCTGGTTGCTCACAACATAGTCATCGTCCAGCTCATGTTTAATTTAAACACCAGTACATGAAATGGATAAGCATGCATTCTACATAAGCTGAAAATAAAATAAATACAATTTTAACCACACATTTTGTTATTCTTTTCTGAGGCACAGAAAATCACTTTATCTCTGTCCACCACCAATTTTACTCTTGTGAGGATTGTAAGTACAAATCGTGCGTTTTTTTAAACAAAGTCCAGTGATATACATCAACGTGTTTGAATCGAAAATTCTGTACATTTTAAGCATGAGCGCACTTGCTCAATGGTAAACTGATAGAAAACAATAAATCGTACAAGAAAATCAAATTGGAAAAGAGAAACAAAAAGTTCATAATTGTCCGCCATATTTTAAAAAGACAAATAAAAGTCATAATCCATAATAAAAGACTCTCTATCTATATTTTTTGTTGTTGTCATATGCTTACAGTTATTGACAGTTGTGAGAAAGTGTATTATTATTTGGGCTGGGCAGTCACCCACTTCAAAGAGTAATGACGCTAACTTCCCAGGGTGAACCCCAAAGTCACCAACATAAACTGAGATCAATCTTGTGGTAACTATGGTACAGAGCAGACAAGTTTAACGTAGGGCAATGTGTAAAGTATTTATGCAGTAAGAAAACATTAATAAAGTAAAAAACAAAAAACACAAATCAAATTAGAACAGTAGAATTAAATGTATCAAACAAAATGACACCAGAACTACAAGAATCCAATAAGGGGAAACCAGAAATTCACATTTTTAAAGCTTTAAGTAAAAATATTACCAAAAAGCACTAAATACCTATAATAGTCTAATGAAGAGGTAAAATAGAATTGAGGCACAATTTCAGGCCAACCGGAGTGGAGCACAGGTCAGAAAAGCCAAGCGGGTTCACCCTGGTCAGAGATTTTACCTTCTGACTTAATCTTTTTTGTTTTTTTAAATGGAGCTCAGATTTTTCCTGCAGGCCAAGCCTGAAGCTGTATTCCAGGATGGTGCTTCGAAATCTGATACTTTTGAAGAAAGGTTCTACTGACTGTTCCTGGGCTCTTGCAAGTCCAAACATTTTATAAGTCACAACTTTTACGGTTTGTGGCCCAACTCCCCATGGTCACTTTTAAGCCACCGAGGACCTCAGGGACAGCACTTACAGGCCAGAACTCACTTCTGCAGCTGCCACCAGGAAAAGGCAGTCCACATTCAATTGTTTCTGGGAAACTGATCACTTCTGCAAAAAGGTCTCTTGCAGCTAGTTGTGTCCCTGTAGCAACACAAGACATAAAACTGACCATTGGGGTCCCCTTCTTTGTCCTGTGTGCAGGAGGCAGCAGGTCCAGTCCTAATGATTCAGACTTTTCATAAATTTGAAAGTTAGTCGTTGCATAAATATCCTAGCCTTTTCCTGTCAAAAGTTAAAGATTAAAGTTTATAATTGGTACTTTGCCATTTCCTAGGATTTAGCTACAGCCCTGCCAGAGAAAATACCTTTTGGGGGCTAGTCACAGTAGGAACATACCAACTTTAATTTCATACATGTACTTTTCAATATCATTCATCTTACCTAGTGGGTAACAGAGTCTGCTTAGGTTTGAATTATTGCTATTTAAAACAGGGTTTCCTAGCTATCAAAATGTGTTATTTTCACAGGTTTTACAGGTTCAGAGGCTACTGCAGTCAGGCTACACGTTTGACTTTCAAGTCCTGAGTTTCTTTCCTACACCATAACATCACATAGTAGGTTATTGTAGGCATGTTAACTATGTCAATCAAGGATAAGCCAATTTAAACATATTTAGAGGGGGCTGTTTCACAGAAGTAAAATGCAAGGAGTTCAAAAACAGGTGCCTGCACTTGGCCTCTTCTGACCATAGACTTCTATTTTCAATAGAAATCCTATCATAATTCAAATGGGGTATGTTGATCCCTTAAACATAATTGTAACATTTGTTCCATACATATGTTTGGAATGCCCTACACCTTGCTTGATTTAACTTTTCCTGCATTCCTGTAAATCGAAATTCCATGTTCCTTCCCTAATTGACTTTTAGCGTTAGTCACATATCTTCAAGTTTGCAAATATTCTCTTTAAAGTTGATAACCTTTTATTACTGGATGGCGTTTATTTGTGTGTATAAAGCTGTAAAGACCAACATGTCACATACCATAGCTCTCCAAAACAAAGCATGTGTATATCTGTAACCAATATAGTGTTTGCTACATGTACATTCAATCATATAACCACAGTAGACTGTATTTCAGGTGATGATTTTTTTTCCATAGTTTGTCGTTTCAGTATTTTTTTATACTGTTTGCAACCTATTTGCAGCGTTTTCTGCATCTAAAACTACAATTAAATAATTTCAGGGCTTATGCTTTGTTGATCATTGATACTTGTTATTTCATCGTCATTGGGACACAGGTGATTTTTAAGGGTTTTTCCATTTGAAGGCAATGAGAGAGAATCCTATTTAAGTCATTTTTCAATATTAGATTTGCCGATGCTGTTTGATCAGAATGTTGTACAATTTCTGTATTGTACATTGTAATAAAGCAATTAACCTCATTAATTTTCTTATGTATCTTATTTTTTTTCATCCAATCCATTCTTGCAACTCTGCCTTTTTACAGCCCTATTTTTACTTTGTACAGCAATTATTGAACTGTAACCCAAGGAAGAAAAATTCTATGTGTTCCCTTTTGTCATCTTCGTTGCACCTAAATGGGTTAACAAGGAGATGTCGATTCATCTTCCTGAGCCAGCCTTCCTGAGCCATAGCATGGCGGGGGTGATGGGCGTGACTGCTACTTTTTATTCATGTTGAGGAAGTTTCTTCATCAGACCTGCCTTTTGTATTTTTCTAATTGCTAGGCCAGGAAGGAGCATACAGCCAGGTGCTTAGATTTCACACTTCCTTGTGCCTATGTTGTGGGTGCTCCAGCTTAGAGCCAAATCCAGTAATTCCTACAACGAGAAACATCACTTTACATAAAGGCTGTCTCAAGGGCATCCTGAGAAATAGAGTTAAAAGAGAAGCACCCCACCTCAATATGTACTTTACAAAATGTTAACGTTAGTTTTTTTTTTTTTTTTTGTGAGGATGAGATGAAATAATTAGGCTTTGCAATGGGAAGCGGGCTGAAGCCTCTGTGCAGTCACTACCTGAACTAACAAAGAGGAACTAAGGGGACATTATGTATATGATTCTGCAAGCCTGCAATCCCAGTGAGCGTGAGATGATGGGAATGCCTTCCAAGAGGTGCATATATAAGCCTGTGGTGTTTCTAGGCACACTATCTTGGGCAGTGGGTGATGTTGTACACCTCAAAGTCCTGGGCTCCTTCCACTTCACACCTTGGGGCAAATGCCTGTTACTTTTCAAGAAAACATTTTTCCACCGCCCATTTCTAAATCTCGTAAGCTGGTGAACTGTTACTGAGAATAGTTCTTCTGTGATAATAACGTTTCGTCTGATCATAATGTTATGGTGTGCTTTGCAGTGAATGGGGAGCCCTGAGACATTGAAATCTTTAGGCATGTGACAAATGGATATTCTTTTCCTTTCACCTGACAATTCATTTTCTGATTAACAAGGATCAGGTTCACAAACAATAATCACTGTGTACCTGTTGTTTACATTTTGTACGCATGTTGTCATGTGAAAGAACCTCAAGATTTAGTCAGACTGTGCTATGGTACATTTTATTTTCCAAGTTGCAGCAAAAAGTCCTTTGAAATCTTCCATATTTAAGACTCTTAACCCAAGATTAGAGTTAAATAGTAGGTTAGTTATATCTGTTTCTGCATCAATTGGCTTCCTTGTCATTCTCAGTCACAGTTTGAGTTGACCAACAGACTGCCATTTGGCTTTGCTTATGCTGCTGTGCACCTTGACTACAAAACATTGACGAAGCCAATAGCTCCCGCAGGTGAGACACGGTGGCGCGTGGCATCAGAGCAACAGCATTTGAGGCGCTCGGTGGCACCACGGACACCTGGGCCCTAATTGCATCACAACCCCGATGAAGGCTGTGGTGCGTGTGTGCCACCAATCGCTCTTGCGTCAGCCGCCTGGCAGAAAAAAGTCCGAAGTGTATTTATGACATCATTAGGTTTCTGTTTGCTGGTCAGTGACACACCCTATAAGAACAATATACCGACTTCAAACGCGTGTGTTTGGCCGTGTCTGCATTTATCTGTGTGTCTTTGCCTGCGTGCTCACATATGTGTGTCTCCCTGCATGTGCGTACGAAGCATGAAAGTGCCTTCAGTGTGTTATTAATGTAAAAGGTAAACGAATTCACACTGTAGCAAAAACCTTTGAGCCTATTATGACATAACCCCCCTTTCAAAGGTAATGAGGCACCTATAATTTATTTTGGACATTTTTTCAGCATTACAAGTAATTGGTCATCTGACAGAAAAAGAGAAAATGACCCCTTTATTCAGCTATACTCTGAAACTATGCACATTTCTGTGCTACAGCCATAAGCTAATGAAAAGATTGATATGCTCAGCCTGCGCAAAGACACAGCAAACCATTAATAAGTACATAGTGACTCAGAAAAAGTCAGATTACTACACAACTCTAAGCAAAATTCATCCAAGGTCTGGAAAACAGTTGATAGGTGAATTGCGCCCTCCTCCCCCATTCGAAGGCAAGCGAAAGAAGTGTTTTTAGTTCTAAAATGTAGGGCTGACCATATGTTGTGGATAATAGAGGATTATGTTTTGATGCCATGAACATTTTTATTTACAATTGCAAGGCGCCTGGTATCTAAACAAACTTGCTTTCATTCGAAGACAGTTGAATATGATTATTTTGTGTAAACATTAAAAAAAGTGTTGAGTGACACCACATGCTACTCTAAAAGAAAGATCATAATTTTATGAACTGTCACGTGCTAGTTACATAAAATTATATTGACACTACATGGCATGTGAGTCCTATGTGTTCCCATAGAAAATGTAATTTTAGGAAGACGTGCAGTAGAGTATGCCAGTCAGAAAGCGAGTGTGCAAAGGCAGTGTATGATATTGGTTTATAACAACTTGTGCTTTGCTCGGATTTTGATTCCTGACCCCCCACCAAAAGAGCAGTCTCGTGGAGATTGCCCATTCATATGCCTAATATAGCACCTCGACCATGGGTACTCGCCAACATCTTCCCAGGGGCCAAAGTGTATGTTGTGAACGAGGGTTGTATTGATGCCAGAAGGATCGGCTGGGTGGGTGGCGGTGTGAGATGGGGGTAGTAAAAGCAAAGCATGTATATGGTGCAGACATTGAGTCACAGAGTTGTTTTGTGGGTTTCGTCCCCTATTGCCCTCTACATTAGGCCACTAGTCTCTAGAAGAGTCATAGAGTTGACAATATTGTGTTCTGCTATATCTGAGTTGTTGTCCCTGTACCGCACCCTCGGGTAAGCCTTCTCTGCTTGTTATTGGTGCCTTTGGTGAGTCAAGGGTACAAACGAAGAAGCTTTATTATTGAATAGGAATTACATTGAATCAAGCTCTGTTAAGGTAGCAAGTGCTATAAAAAATACTTGGCAGATGGGCAGCCATGAACACCCACCCCCTCCTCGTGGACATGTGACTGTGGGAAAGATCTAACCGTTGCACTATGAGACTTGACGTTTCATCCTGACTTTACCACCTTAACAAAATATGCTGGTTGTGAATTCTGTATTTAAAGTCTGGGCTCAACAGAACAGAACAGTGGCATTTCTTTGGTGATAGTAATTCCTGAGTCTTACCATCAGAGCCACTCAGACCTCAGTATTTGTATAATGAGCAAGATTGGAAACTATGGAACCAGAAGGCATTTTTTTTTTTAAATCTCAGCCTGCCCTTATGACAATTATGGTTATTACTTTCTTAACATATTTATATAAAAATAAGGTGAAGTGAGAAAATTATGAATCTAGAAAAAAACAAGGAGTCCGGCACTGTGGTCCTGCATAGCCATATTATTTGATGCTATTCAACTTATATCTTTCCTATCCTATCCTGTGCCTTTCTCCTCTTAATTGCTGTAATGTGACAGAAGTGGGTGAGCAACTGACGGCTTGAGCCAAGGTCAAACCAGATGCCAAGTTCAGGTCAAGGTTCTCTTGGATCCGTGAGCCCAGTGCTTGAAATGGAAAAATAGAAGTGCAGGTACTCTGTATCAGAGTACATGCTTGCTTCCGAGAAGTGCCTGTACTGTCCAATGAAAAGTATTATGTTTATCTTGAGAAGTGCAGGTACTCTCCCTCTCAAAATAAAAAAGTGCCGGTACTCAGTACCGAACAGTACCGGCCCATTTAAAGCACTGCTCGAGGCAAAAACGTGCCAAGGCCAGCAATCACCTACATGCCATCTCTGTGTGTGAACAATTCTTATTGTCAATAGATGTAGAAATGGTTGTAGCAGAAACAGAAGTCCATATATTTTGCTATCGTTGTTCACTGTTGCACCACCCAGAGATTTTAAATTTTTAATTTTACCTTGTCGGTCTCCCTTGCCATTCTGTTCTTTGTCAGTAATAGGATTTTTTAAATTATTGCGGCTGCTCACTACATTCTGCAGAGAGGGTTCACTGACTCCTGTAATCACATTGTGATAAATAGTCAGCCGTATTCCTTTGAGTGCATAGCCATTACAACAGATAACACATTCCCCTAAAATGGCCCAGACCTATTGGCTTTGCCAGTGCTTGTTAATGCTTTGTCCACTTCTATAATCATTTCCTTGCCCTCCTACCCCCATTTCTTTCTGTCTCCTCATTCGATTGGAGTCCTCGTGAATTGATGAACTCAGAAGAATGTTCTTCATGGCGCAGCATATTTTGAGTTTGTAAATATCCGTGTTTAGGTCACATGAACCTCTGGAGGAGCATAAGCGGCTCAGAAGAAGAAAGAGCCGAAGAGTGAGGCTCGAGGGTAGGCCCTGGTTGTGGTAAATCTGCCTACGCACTCATTCCACACCGCTCTGAATTCTCTATTAAGGTGGTAATGTTGAGAATTTTCACTCAATCAGAACTACGTGTATTGCAGTAGTTTTGCATGCTTACTTACAGATGTTCTGAAGTCCCATTTTCTCTCTTTAAGACAAAGCTGTGCTTGTGGTTATTACCTCAGCTTGCTCAACCTTGACCTTTACATCTAAACGAGTTATCATTTATAAAAGTAGCATTTGCTGGAGGCCGCAGGTTTATTTGGGGCTCACCTGCACGTGGAGGACAGGGTTGGATTCAAAGTGCCCCTTCATTTTTATGCAACTACGTACCGGATGGTTTTACTCTCCAGAGGAGAATGCAGAAAGTCCACACCACCCACTTCCCTCTCCCCACTCCCTTAGGAACAATATCAAGGCCTAGTTGACAACTGATAACTGTGAGAGCTCCTCTGGGGGCTGCGAAAAAGGTGTCATTGGTTAAGGGTCACGAAGTAACCTGCAGGATTGGATCGGACTGCAGTGCTGTTCTTTTAATAAAAGGATTTTACTGGATGGGGATTCTGAGCGGTAAAATTGGGCCCAGTGTTTCGACATTCTGGAAATTTGAATGCATAAGACCAGCCTACTTATAAATGTCTGCATTTTCTAGGAAGGCAATTACAAAAAAATAAGAGAACATCACCTCCTCCCTTGTCTTTTCGAAAACGTGTAGTTACTTGAAATGTGAACTCGGTATGTAGGGTCTGAAAAACACGCCCTGCATTCCACTTCTTCAAACATCCGGACGTACAATCTTTGTGCCGCCCCCGGGGCCTTATGATAATCCTTAAACTGAGTTTTCTGGCACAACCCGTGTACAAGACACGTTTTGCAGGCTTGGGAGTTGCATAACCAGCAACGCACTGAAGTTGACACTAAATTTCAGGTTGCTCTGTCCCCCTTCATTCAGTTTGTTGTAATTACATTTCATGGCTCTAACACTGAAGCACACCTTCCTGCTACTGTAGCACTATCTACTCTAAGACACTTTTTGAAAAATCTTGTTCTACGAAGTTGAAGAAATAGCTCAAAGACCAACAAGGACGCAACCTCAATTTGAAAAAAAAATCAGTGTTAACGTAAAAATAATCATATCTGCGGATTGTTTCAATATGGCTAAAATTGTGTTCAAGGTTTTTATTTTACTTTTTCATGCATAGCATGTAAAGCACGTTTCCAAACAGAATAGTGCCAACATGAAAGGTTGCATTTAACACAGAAAGCCCCACAATTGTGGTAAACTACATGCACAGACCCAAATGATAAATAGTGCAGAGCGTAATTTCAATGTCTAATTCCACTGAGCACATTTATAAGTGGGCTGGTCTTCTGCACCCAGATTTCCAGAATGTCGAAACACTGGACCCAATTTTGCAGGTCAGAATTCCCATCCAGTAAAATCCTTTTATTAAAAGAACAGCACTGCAGTCCGATCCATTCCTGCAGGTTACTTCGTGACCGTTAACCAATGACACCTTTTACCCAGCCCCCAGAGGAGCTCTCACAGTCATCAGTTGTCAACAAGGCCTTGCTAATGTTCCCAGGGGAGGGGGAGAGGGGAGTGAGTGGTGTGGACTTTCTGCATTCTCCCGTGTAGACTAAAACCCTCCCCTAGGTAGTTGCATGAAAATGAAGGGGCACTTTGAATCCAACCCTGCCTTCCACCCATCTCCGGCCCGTTCGCTCGCCCACAGTCGTATTTTCTCACATATGGCGAAACCTAGGTTGATATGACTGAGAAATGATGGAGACGACATCATGGTCACCAGGACAGAGACGTTTTATGGTATGGGCAAAATGGCTCTGCCCCCGGGCCCTAGCCTTTCAGCGGGCTCTAATGGAGCCGGGTCTGTTCTGCAGACAGTCTTGTCCCGATGACCTCGAAAAATTCTTACACAGATTGTTTCAAATACTATTTTCCAATAATTTATTTTCAGTGTGCGTGATGTTTGACAGTCTATTACAGATATTTTGCAGAGAAATGTTGTGTTTATGTTTCTTACAACATTCGTAAAAAATGTTCTTTTAGATTACAATGGGACATTACATATAAAAAAATCAGAGGGTGTCACAGAGATTATTTGCAGTAATATTAGTGAGCCATTGCTGTGTTTCAACTTTGAAAACACGCGCCACTATCCCTGAATGTTCGTCACTGTCCCTGAATGTTAGGTGCAAACACATATAGACTTTGGACCAGTATGTCTGTGCACTGTCCAGTGACCTGGTCGAGGGTATGTAAGAGCTGACATTGGATCATAAATTCAAAGCAATCCCTAAAATTTGTTTAGCCCATGGCCCTCAAAATACGTTTGGCCCAGGGCCCCAAAATTTCTTAAGACTTCCCTGCATCAAGTTGCCCGAAGTCCATATTATCTCTGTTGCATGATGGGACACCAGAGTGATGAGAAGAGCTGAGCCAGCTGCAGAAATATTGATAGTCGCATAATAGAAACCATTAAACAGAACGCTGGATTTGCATTTCAATCATAACTGCCAGCTCTTAAGTTACATTTTGTGTGCCTATCTCTAATTCCTACCATTTGCTCTACATCCATAGGACAGAATAAGAGCACCTCTGGTTACTCACAACACCAAAACGCTACTACATTGTTGCCAACCGCTCTTCCTCCACAGCATGTCATGCTACATAGCTAAAAAGAAACTTTGACCCCACACAGCTGGGTTTGAAGTGCTATATAACTTCTACAAGATGTCACCCAAACTTATCCGTGCCAGAGGACTGCGATTGTACAGTGCTAAACGTGGGGGAACCACAGAACCATTCATCAAGCTTACAAGGATGGTGCTTCGTGACAGCGAGGAGGAAGGCTATGAGTAAAGGAATGAGGGCAAGGTTTCTAACTGCTGCTGCCTTGTGATATGGTTTAGTGCCTGAATTTTACATGAAAGACTGGCCCTTCAGAAATACAAATACATTTGTTAAGTCATAAAGCTGCGCAAGCACATTTATATAGCAATAGCTATGAGTTGTGGGTGGCACTGGGGAAAAATACCAGGCCCTAAGAATGCAGTTAATATTACGAAAGATCTCTGACCATGTCCATGCTCAAGTGCCATCCATACGTACAAATACTGTTCCGGGATAGGCTCGGAGTCCCTTCATCTCGAGAAAAAAACTTGAATTACATTAGGTGCCCAATGTGATGCAAGGGAACATACTTTTCTGGAGGGACCCCACTTGTCCCAGGCCCTTTGCATATCTGTGAGGCACCTTGAGTGCTCAGCGGGCATGTGGGCAGATCTCACCCTCCGCCAGAAGCTCCCTTTTTTTGGATGATGTCACTACACGAAGATGCAGAAAATCAAGGAACATAGTCACTTCTTTCATTTCCGGCAACCTGTGTTTATTAAACCCATAGAGCCTGATTAAAGACTGCACTTTGTAGCACATTATGTAGTACTACATAATGTAAGTGCTAGCTGTTCTTGTGTGTGAGGAGTTCTGTCTGTCTAAGGAGTCTCTGCACACGTAAGTATAGGTTTTAGAAGTAAATGTGGAAGGTACACAGGGGAGTGGGCAGGAAAAGGGACAGGCTTAGCGGGATTGGAGTAGGTAGGAGTAAGAGGGGTTTAGAGAGGGTCAAGCAGGAGTTAAGGAAGACTTCTCACCCATGCCATACAAGAGTAAGCTTATTGCCTTTCTCTGGCGCTAGTGACATATAACTTATTCATTTGTAGTAAGTTTACACTTTGTTTGGGAATATCGAAAGTAGTAAACATACTCCAAAGTGTAAAGTTACTGAAGAGTGTAAGTTATCTTTGTGAATCACTCCTAAAGTGTTTAGGAAAGAAGTAAAGAGATTGCATAGATTTAACACTATCAATGTAAGAACAAACTCCCTAGTTGGGGTCGGTATCAGTCAAAGAAATTCCGGGGCATATTTATACTCTGTTTGCGCCGAATGTGCGTCAAAAATTTTGACGCACAGTCGGCGCAAACCCTGCCCCATATTTATACTTTGACGTCCGACCCCGCGGGCGTCAAAATTCCACCATGTGCGTAATTTTTTGGAAGGGGGAACCAGCCTTGCGTTAATTATATGCAAGGTAGGCGTTCCCTTCCAAAAAATGACTTTAAGGCCTGAGCCCCTTATTTATACTCTGGCGTCATTTTGACGCACAGGAGGAGGTGGGCCTTAAAAAACGGCGCACAGCCTGATGGGCGCCGTTTTTTAACGCCTGGGTCAGGGCAGGCGTTAAGGGACCTGTGGGCTCAGAAGGAGCCCAGAGATGCCCTCCCCTGCCCCCAGGGACACCCCCTGCCACCCTTGCCCACCCCAGGAGGACATCCAAGGATGGAGGGACCCATCCCAGGGAAGTAAAGGTAAGTTCGGGTAAGTATTTTTTCCAGATTTTTTTTGTGGCATAGGGGGTCCTGATTTGGGCCCCCCTACATGCCACTATGCCCAATGACCATGCCCAGGGGACATAAGTCCCCTGGGCATGGCCATTGGGCAAGGGGGCATGACTCCTGTCTTTGCTAAGACAGGAGTCATGTCAATGGAGGTTGGGCGTAAAAAAAATGGCGCAAATCCGGTTTGAGGCCTGAATTTTGCCTCAGACCTGACTTGCACCATTTTTTGACGCACAACCCCCATTTTCCCATACGCCGGCGCTGCCTGGTGTGAGTCATTTTTTTTGACGCACACCAGTCCGCAGCGCCGGCTAACGTCATTCCATTAATAAGGCGCCCGCATGGCGCGTTGGAATGGCGTTAGCCGGCGGTAAAATATTTGACGCACAACTGCGTTGGCGCAGTTGTGCGTCAAAAAGTATAAATATGGGCCTCCATGTTCTAAACCCAGCAAAGCCTTGACCCTTCCCGATGTCTTCATCATTTTTTAAATTTCTTTAATAAGGTATGCGTCCCCCTGCAAGAAATTAAACCATGACTGCAACCTGCCCAGCTCTGGCAGTCTGTGACTGTTCTTGCTTCCAGTTGAGGCCGGACCACGTCCTCTCAACCTACTAATCCAGTTTGTGGTGAAGCCTGACTTGTATAAGTGAAGTGCAGAAGTCGCCTCTAAACAAGTTAATACCATAGGCAGTGAGTTACTTGGGTGATTGGGGGTACTACCCCTTCCAGAATCCGGCGACGTCCAAGCCCTCTCAACCCCATGCGAACCAGCTCGGTATAATGCTGAACTCTCAAGATCGTACACAACCAGGTGGAAAGATAACCTGTTAGTGTTGTGGTAGTTGCTCTGGCCATATGTTTAACTGTCCCAGTTTATGGTAGAGCCCAGCACTACCTTTCTTGTTCCTGAATCCAAGTTGGGGCAGGCGTTCCTTATAGAAGGAAGGGCACATACTGCACCTTCGAAAATGGCATGCAAGAGTCCGAGGAGAACTCTAGTCTTTGGGATTTCATATCCCAGCACCATGGTGTGAGGCCTCCCTCCTCCAATCTCAAACCTCTCAAACCGAGCTAGTGGTAGGGCTTTCCCTTTTTAAAGGGGAGTTAATCAGCCCAGTTGCATGACTGGCCTTTGGCCTCCCATAGGTCTAGCCAAGGGTAGGTCCATCGGCTGGCTGCAGTGCATGTTTAATTCTGTTTAGATTATTTGAGATCTGTAGCTGACCATGAGTCTTACTTTGCTAACTGTAAAACAGATACTTCCCTTTGAATTGTACCCACTTCATTATCTCAATTCTTAATTTAAAGGATTTTATGAAATTCAGGGACCTACCTGATGTTTATAGTATAGTATCTAAAGAGAGACCCATATCAGGGGGCCTAAAATACCCCTTCAAAATCCGTATAATCAAATCTAATTAAATACTTTTTGCTACAAGGCCTGTTTATCGATTCAAACCACCCCAAAGACCGGGACCGAGTCTTCTTCTAAAACCGTTATCTAAACAGTCAAAACATCTAAAAGTTTGTTGTTGCCTCTCAATAGCACAAGACTGAAAAAGATGTTCGTGTATTTATCCCTATAGAGTCTATATAGTATAGACGATCCCAAAACTGGTAATTATGCACACGGACAAGTCAAACCTCTATGGTGGTGCATTTTTATCCTCACTTTGCACAATTGATTGAACTGATATCGTTTGGAACTAATTAAATAAACATGATAGGTCCATTGGATAACAGCCCTGCAACAAATGTGCCATACTCTAATACATTTCCCCCCTTAAATTCTAAGTTGAAGTCTTGACCCATGTATTCCATGCTACTCTAGCTCTGAATTTTCTCTCTCCACGTGATTGTGGGTGAACGCTCAAGCTTATTGTTGCTGCGTTAAATTGGGCTTAAGCGGAGGGGCTACGTAGAAAAGAAACTGCATCTATGACTCCGCATTTAAATGAAATTCCAGTTATTATGGGTGATAAGGGTATTCTGGTATCTTAACATGAGTAGTCTGTATACTTTGAACTTACTTTATGTCTGTCAGTCTTTTAAAACATGCGTGGGGCAAACTGCTACATCAGATGAGGTGACTGGGTAAACCTCCGGGTGTAGTACTTCTTGCAAGAAATTGTCCACTCCAAGTCTAAAGTGTCTGCAATCACACATGACCTGAAAACAGATACTTTACACATCAACATCCAGGAACCTTCAAAGCACTGTTGTTTGTTCAAGCATTTGAGTCAACTTCTAAATTTCCCAGGATGAGGTTAAACTATTGTGCACAAACTTTGACCTCTCGGACATCAACAGAAGTGATGTCACAGGACGTGATGTAATCAGCAGTTATATAGCACTGTGGAAGCCATTGGACAGATGGACCTTCAGAGGGTCATGTTTTTTCACACTGGTGTTGAAGGAACTTTGATGTTTTGCCTTACTTAACGTTCCTTTTCTAAGCGGCTGAAATCAACTACGTCTGTTATATAAATTCACAACCTATTTGCAAATAGCATTGCCTGCATCAATTTTCTCACAGTTGGACGTTACATTCAAAACAGAGAAGTGAGAGAGGCATTTGAAACACTGCAGAATCCTGCGAAAGGCGGAGTGGTTCGTCACTATACTTTTGACTCAAAAGTTGGGCCCTAGTAATTTTATCAACTTTTATGAAAAACGTTAGACTGAAGCATGTTAATATACAAGGAATTATAACAGTCGTAAATAACCACGTAATGAAAAAAGCAAAATTTAAGGACATATTTTCTTGAAATAGCAGTTACCGATTGGTAAATAACTAGGGGTGCAACAGTGCCTATTTGCAACCCCTCTAAATAGCTTTGAAACCTCTACGATGTATTTAGACAACCTCTGACTGGTGCCACTTTAAAGAAAGAATGATTGGACTTTGCCTGTCCCCTTGGAGTGCACAAGCCAACCTGCATATGTAATCCTCATGATTTGGTTGCAATCAAGATTGACAGGTGTCTCGCGTGAAATGAGCCCATTTGGTACCTACTGACATCAACTGCAGAAAAACACCACATACACAGTTCTACCTATACAATTTCAAGATGTCCCAGTATAACAGTGAAAGATTAGCAGAATGAATACTATTGGAGTGAGAGGCTTAATACTATGCATCCATGTGTCACATAATCTGGAAAAATTGAAACTTCGCCTGGGAAAAGTGTTGCCAGATTTTGCAGTTTGTTTTAAGGGAACCAAAAAACAAACCAAAAATACGTGCAACCCCAGGTATAATTTAATTAGCATCAACCTAGCCTCTAGGAAACATTTCTGAATTGAACTTTTAATTGAACTTTTAAAACGATGCCAAAACTAACTACAATATTTGTAATTTTTAGTGGTAAAAGTGCCAAAAACATGATTTACTGTGCTTGACCATGCCAGATCCATCAAACCTTTGAGCAGTGTTTGTGATTGTAATCAATAAAGGCAGGAAGACCTTTTTAAATGTATAAATAATTTCTTAAGAACATGTGAAACTAGCACTGTATAATGTCACACTTTAGTAATACCTCTTTACCAATAAGGTATCAGCAATGACTTTTTGCATGTATGAGATAGTTCTTTTAGGCCGACACCCATACTAAGAAAAAAAAAACTATTAGTACCAGAATGCAACGTCCGTATGGCCAGAGTCTGAAACAATGGCACATGTGCCACAATGTAACGCAGGAGCTGTTAAAATTCACAGTAAAAAATATTCATATGCTCTGGACAAAAGTAGCATTATTGGAGAAATGCATATGGGGATGATAATTGTGAGACAGCGGAGAGATCAAAACCATTGGGAAGGGGTTGATACATTTAGCCCTGCATGATGTGTCTAAGGGGAAGTAACACCTATGTCAAATAAGTTATTTAGCCTTTCGCCAAAAAATGTGTGAAAACAAAAGTGTAGTGGTATTCAAAAATGTCTAAAAATGATTAGTCTAATCCCCATATCTGCTCAAAACAAGCAAAGGGAATGAAGGCTTCTTTGCAAGCTAACAAAGACATGAAACGTCATTCTTGGAAAATAGGTTGAAAATCAATCTTAGTGAACATCAAAACAGTCATATCCAATTTTTTCTACATTTACAAACTCTATACTAGTATGTAATAAGCTAAGAGAAAGTTTAGACGTCACAAAGTGCAATGTCTAATATTCCGAAAACAACCCCGACAATGTGTTCCTTAAACATGGTCCTGTGTCATCGACACGTTTACTTCTTGTCAGTAATATCTTCAGTCATAGGGCATTTGCTTTTCAATAAGTACGCCTGAATTGCCCCAAGACACTCACAGTATATGAGAACTGGGGTATACAATGAAAATGTTACTTGCCCATGATGACAAAAATGTGGTGAAGTGTGGCAGGTAAGATTCAAAACATTGACCTCCTGAAAAAAGGCTGCAACTTGGACAGCATACCTACAGCTACTAACACTGTCAGTCACCTGCCTAGCTCCACACCTGCCAGCCAACCAGCTATGAGCACCACATAATCAAGAAGTCATAACCCAGAATGTAAAAAAATCAGAATGTCCCCTTTTAAACTAAATGAGCACTCTCACAATTCATTATTTTCTTGCACAAATGGTGACATTATGCTTAGCTACATGAGACAAATCCATATCTGAAAACACTGACCACACCTGCGCACCTCCTGTGTGCCCAGTCTGTCTTGCCATTGGTCTCAGCCACAGCCTACAGGCTTCTAGCAGGTTTCTTTGGAAAGCACATCATTGGTGAGTCCATGGCTTTTGCGACCCACCCCTCTCACCTCCTCTAGATGTGAGGCAACAAAAGTCTTGTCCATGCAGTGACCAAATGTCCAGGATTCCAGAAAAAAACAAATGACGTACATGGAATGTGCTTTTATCTATCACAGGCTTGTGGGAGAATCTGAACTTGGAGTTTTCCCCAGTATCCAGCAATGAATTTTAACTGGTGGAGGTGGGTAACTTAGCCCGTGATATAGTATGTATTGTTTGGGGCCATCTAGCTCTTCAAATATACTGGAACAGCACAAAGTTCACACTGTTCAGAACAAACAGCATAGAGAGTCCAATCTCAGACAAGCTAACCATAATACATGTTATCTCTGATATCCCTGGAATTGTGAATCACTAATAACAAAGGGCCAACACAGCACAAGCTATAGCCAAGCTCTGTATACTGGGACAGTGAAAGAGAGATGGTGATGATGGCACTGCATGAACAATTAATAAGTAGACTTAAAAATTATATGCAATATTTATCAATATTTGGCACCCTTTCCTTTCTCGCATATGCTCAAAGTAATAGGATACATGCAGTTATTTGTGGGACCATACACTATATCACAGAACTATAGAGATATCTACATCCATGTAGATAGCATAAACACAAGGAAGAATAATGTTATGATTGAATGCTGGTCCTCTTTTAACACAGATCCTGTTGAGGGTACCTAATATGAAACTTTTAATCTTTCCTATAAGCCGACTGGCTATCCTATGATTGTTCTAGTTCTAAATATTTAGGATCAAAGCCATTACACCCAAGTGTGTAGAATGCACAGACTGGAGTCCAAACTGTACATCCTCATGACCCTCAAAATATTGTCAATAACACTGTTGTAGGAGGCTGATCCTTTATGTAGTGTGCAAAACTAGGCACACTGTGCAGGGGGTCCAGGCAACCATACATTGGTTTACAGAGGTAAAAACTAGACCACCTAATGCTCTAATTTTTGTGGTAGCTTGGTTGAACAGTTAGGCTAATCTTGGAGAAGTTCAAAGCATGTGTTGTACTTACAGTATCATAGTAGTAGTCATGGGGGGAAAACTCGGGGGCAAAAATCCTAACTTAGCTATATGGCATGATCAAATTGCCTTTGCCATGCTTAGGTACTTGAAAGCTATGTCCCCAGAAGTGGGGTACATTAACTAGGAGGCAAGTTACACTGGACGTAGATATGTTGGGATTTATCTCATAATGCGTCTGCAACATTTACATGTTGCACCATTCAAGACCAACTTGGTTCATAAAGCGTTCTTTCACAGAGTGGATATTTCTTAAAATGGTGGTAGAGTGGGGGGCGTGGCCTAACCGGCAAAGATGGCGGACGCGAGAATTCGCCGCTCTGCTGGGGCCCAGCATAAATCCTGATTTTTAACACCCCGCCAGGGGTCGGAGATGTGCACCGACAGTGAAACTGCAGTGGGAGCCCAGTTGAGAGGCACCGGGCGCGGTTTGGAGTTGCTGAAAGTGAGCTGCGAGTGGGCCGCAGCGCCGGAGGCGCAGGCGGCGATTGGTGCGGTGTGACTCGGGGCAACTGTGCACCTGGAGGAGTCGCCGGTGCAATCAAGGCCCTGTGCGGTGAGAAGGACCTGGGGGTGCCCTCTTAAGCATGGAGAAGCTGCGAGAGACCATGCGGCGGGGGGACGCTGACGCTCCCTGTAGTTTGCGATGCCTTAACAGGGGGGCTCGGTGGCCCCTCCGGCAACGGACACAGTGGTAGGCGGTGGGCCTGGTGGAGATGGCCCGTGCTGGGCAGAGGGCCGAGTCGCTGAGCTCAACGCCTGTGGACTGCGACAGAGAGCTGATGGGGGCACTGCAAGGGGACAGTGCAAGCCAGATGGTCGAAAGGAGCGGTGCATATGGCAAGGCTCCAGTTGGGAGCCCCCTGGCCAGGGAAAGGCCCGCCTGAAATTTCATTGTGGATTTGGTCCCTGACAGCCTTGGGATAGCATCACAGCTCATTGAGGGGGGTGGCGGCACTCTTCCAACGGGGCACCGGACGGTCCTCTTGGCCGCCGATGGCTGCGGATCGTGCCTACACCTCCCCACTCTTGCAAGGCATATCAGAGAGGAGCAGGCGGCACAGTGGAGAGTGGCCCCAGCAGCGAGGGGCTGCACTGTGAGATCGAACCCCCATTACTTAGCCTACTCTAGAGGAGAAGACAAACAACCCTGGTTGGGGGTGCAGGGGCTGCCATCGGGCACCCTCCAACGATACTATCAATTACACCGGATGACCACCAAAAGCCGGAAACCAGGTTAAGGCACAGGGCCAGAGTTGAGCAAGCGACATGGCCCAAATGGACATGGCAAGCCTCATAACGACCTCCTTACAGGCCACGCTAGACAAGATCCTGGTGTCATAGAAGAATCCAAAACAACCCTACAGTGAGAAGTTGGCCAGTTGTCAGCAGAACTGGGCTTGTGTAGAGCGGACCACCAGAAACTGTCAGACAGGGTCCTGGACATCAAGACCATGGTTGCAGACCTTTCACCTGCACAGCAGGAACTTAAAGCCACCGTCCTCCAGCTGAACGATCAAGTCCAATGACTGGAATGCTGAGCCGAAGACACTGAAGGCCAAAATCGAAGCAACAATGTGCTTATTATTGGCCTCCCGGAGGGTGCTGAGGGTAACGACATGGTGACCTTTCTGGAGAAATGGCTAAGATCAGAGGTCGCTCCGGAGCAACTTACCCACTTCTTTGCACTGGAAAGGGTGCGCCGGGTACCGTTGAGAGTACTTGCCTCAGGCCGGCCCCCACGGGTGGTTGTGGCTAAGCTGCTGCACTACAAGGACAGGGACGTGCTACTACAGCGAGCCAGGGAAGCTGAGCCCTTCCGTGTCAAAAATGTAACTCTTTTCCCGGATTTCACAGCAGAGGTGCAGGGCAAGCGGGCCTCCTATGCGGGGGTGAAACAAGCACTCCGGGACAAGGGCATTCAGTACTCCCTCCTATTCCCAGCTAGACTGAGGGTGATCACAGAGGGGCCCACCACCTTCCTTCAGACTCCTGAGGAGGTGTGGGAATGGCTGGAGTCAAATAAATCGGGGGGACCCCCACGCCACACTGGGACGGATGACACAAAATGGACGCAAGAGAACAAAGAGACAGAAAAATAGGCTCTGTCCTGGTATTGGGCCGACCCCGGGACAGAAGGAATCGGACAGAAAGGCAGCCCTGGAAGCAGTGGCATCACTGCGGAACGCAGACCCACCTGAAGACACCAGCGAGAGGGGCTCTGACCACAATACTAACTCCTCGGATGCGGAGTCCTGTCACTCTGACGAGGCTCCCAGGGTGACTCCCCAGACACCTGCGACCTGTTTTTCTACTTGAATACGGGGCCATGTTGGCTACAGACCCCCCCCGGTTTCTCTACCGCTGCAGTACGAATGGCGAGAATACTGAACGACTTAATGTTACTGTTATGCTTGTTTTACACCTATTGGGCAACCAACAGTTGGAGTGTTGCCCTGGGGATGGGGAGTTGGGGATTGAAGTTGCATGTTTTTGTTGCGTGCAAGAGATTGAGAATTTCTGGTCCAAGATTAACTCTGATGCTTGGGGATTGGGCACTGGAACTGAGAAGCAGCTGCTGCTGGGCGGGGGTGGATGTCCCTCTCTGATATTGCCTCTATAAAATGGCAGACTATAAACTGTTAACCTGGAATATCCGAGGGATAGGGACAATGACCAATTGCTACAAGGTCCTGACTTACTTGAAAAGGAGGGGAGTGCATATAGTGCTGCTCCAAGAGACACACCTTGCCTCCGTGAAGTAGACAAACTACAACGTAGATGGAGGGGACAGATATTTGCCACCACATACCCAGCATTTCCACGGGATGCAGTTATATGGGTGAGGGCAGGGGTCCCATTCGAGGCCATATCTATAGACGTCGACCAAAATGGTAGATTTGTGATAGTAGAGGGCAGATTGCATGGAAGACATGTTGTGCTGAGCTGTGTGTACGCCCCCAATCAGGAGCAGATCCCTTTCTTGCAGAACCTCTCAGGCCACCTGACTAAACCAGGGGAGGGCAGTTACTGGTCGGGGGGGACTTTAATTGTGTACTCGATACAGAGATGGACCGTTCCCTCCCTCCCTTTGCCCGAGCGACCTCGCACTAGACGGCTAGGGGTTTGGTGGAATGGGCGACTCATTGGAGATTAGAGGACATGTGGCGGATCCAGCTCCCAGGGGATAGGGACTACTCCTACTACTCAGGCCTGCACCAGGTACCCACTAGAATAGACCGGGAGTTGTGCATAGGAAACATAACCCCCAAAGTAACCCACTCTGAGTACCTCCGATCACAGCCCATTACTTATCGCCTGGTGTTGTGCAGAAACCGGGACCCCCCATCCCGATGTGGATACTCCAGCCAACAGCACTTGAGGACCTGGCCCACAGGGAGGCACTTCGATCTCACCTTCTGGAGCACATTAGTATTAACAAGGGATTCACTACATCACGCCATATAGAGTGGGAAACCCTAAAAGTAGCAACTCAAGGTTACTGTATGGGACAATCAGTAGGGATCAGACGGACCCTTGAGCTTGAGTTAAACCGACTGGAAACAGTAATCCACGACGAAGACAATGACCGGAGAAAAGACCAGACTGCACGACAAAGGCTTCTTAGAGCAAAAGAGTCCAACAACCTGACTCTGGAACGGTTGCGCTGTCACAGCTACCAGAAGCATCTGGCATCCTTACATGCAGAAGAGGGCAGGTCTGGTAGGATGCTGGCATGACTGGTGCGGCCCAGTGGGGAGGGTGCCCTGATAACAAGTGTTCGTGGAACGGGTAGGGGCCAGGTACACAAGCTGTCTGAAATAAATGAGGCAATTAAATTCTACTATATATCGCTCTACAGACAACCAGAGGTGGACCTACTGGGATCACTGGGTTCCTGTCTACAGCCCCTACCAATGAGAACTCTGCCCCCCGAAGACAGAGATCCCCTCTGTGGCCCAGTGACTCTGGAGGAGGTAAAGACCGCCATCTCACAAATAGCAGCGGGTAAAACACTGGGCACGGATGGACTCCCTATGGAGTTTTACAAGACATACTCAGATATACTTGCACCCGCATTAGTTGAGCTTTATGCGGAGGCATTCGAGCGGGCGTGAGTCCCGAGACCCTGAGGGAGGCATTGGTGGTTCCCTTACCCAAGACCAAATCACACGAGGCCTTTAGACCACTGTCCATGCTGAACTGCGACTTCAAGATCTTAAGTAAGGCCCTGGCTAACCAGCTGATCCAGCATGTCCCCCACCTCATACATGATGACCAAAATGGTTTCATACCGGCGCGCAACACCTTCCTAAATCTTAGATGACTATTCTGCCTCCTACACTCAACGCGGGCCAAGCGACCACCTGGTGCTGTGCTCCTCTCGGTAGATCTCGAGAAGGCATTTGCCTCAGTGAGGTGGGATTACTTGCGGGTAGTGATGCTCCAAATGGGTCTGGGGGAGGGATAGGCGCGATGGGTCGTCCTACTGTACTGTTGTCCTACGGCGAGGGTGCGAACGGGCAGGACAGTGTCGGGGTCAAGAATGTGCCAAGCATGATGAGCTGGACAATTAACAAATGGACTCAAATTTAGAGATAACATTTAGGTAACTCATAACACCTTCTATCGCTAGAGTCCTTAAAACATCTACTTGGGCAACCATGGATCAGAGCAGAATATATTGTAGTACTAATGTTAACCTCAGTAAGCCTTTTTTATTACACAAGCATACTTCTTTTCAAGCTTACTTAGATTCTGTACAGCTATATATTGCTAAAATCTTATATTTGAAATTCAGATTTGGTGCTCTACCCTCAGCATGTTTTACTGTTAACTGGTGTAATTGCCAAAAACTGTTCCATTATTGCTGTTATTGTAACAGGCAGCCTGTGACAGTCGTTCATTTCCCCTATCTTGTTTCCTCTAGCTCAAAATCATGATGAAATGGATTATTAGTATTTTTTGTAATATGGGCATTCACAGTCGATTGGTTGCCTTATGAATTGTGCTTTCGGGTACCTCCCCTCTTCTGTTTTATGCCTGTCTCATTTTGTACTACTTGAGTGGAATCAGATTGAATTAGCTTGAAATTGTAAAATGGATATCTATTTTTCAATACAAATGATAGTTTGTTTTTTTAGATTGTTGACAATGTTATTGCTATTTATATGGTGGATTGTACATATTATGGCCATTTCAGTATTTTGTCTTGGATGCATTGTGCTCATATTTCTTCATGCCTACTTTTTAGGTATTGCCTAGATAGCATATGCATTGTTTCTTTGAGACCTTTTGTTTTATCACAGTGACTAGCCTATTGATTACCATTGGTTTGCTTTATTGTCACTCTCATTTGCTTGCTTCTTTCAGCTTGCTCCCTTCTCCTCCCTCCCAGCATGTTGTCCATGTTTCCCCTTACCAACCCTCCGTCTTTCATCGTGCCTCACAATCTACCATAAACAAACAAAATAAATCACTGTGACACGGCCAGATGTGGATGCGTCCTAGTTATTATTTACACACCCTCTTGCCCCCTCCCTCAGTATTGCATCTTGTCGTGCTAGCAGTTTAAACAAGCATTTGTAATGCAATTGGTCTCGTGTTTGCTCACATAAGAGCTATTAGCGTTGTAAATTCCTAACTAGACTTTTCTTGCCACATAAATTGAAAATGAAAAATAAAACAGTTGACATTAGCAAAGCCATTGTCTTTCTCGTATGTGAGACCTATTGGCATTGCTAGTGCTTGTTAAGCATGGATTGGTAGAGTGTTTTTTCCCCTTGATTTTAATGTTTTATGTGCTTTTCATAGACGTTTTATAGTTACGTTTACTGAAATAAACAAATATCATACATTTTAAAAATAGTTTTGTTGTACCATCTGCGTTTTTATGTAATTTATTTTTCCATATCCCATACCTCTTTTAAAATGAGGAACCCAAGCCTATCACCCTAGAGCTAAATAAAATCTCCCAGAAATTCGAGTCCCACAATTGATAACACAAACGTCTGATCACCCTAGGCTACCATTGGGACATACTGAATCCATTCAATCACAGCCAGAGATTTGATGGGTGCCATAAAGGCACTCTGTACTTAGTCTGCAACATGCGCATTAGAAGTGAACTCATCACTGCATAACTTATGTCCTTTTCTCAGCAAGTGCAGGTAGGAGCTTTGCACAGTACAGTTGAATGTAGCAGAATCTTCACTCAAAATAGGAGCATCTCCGCTCCAGACTTTGGGGCTGTTTTATATTTTGACAACAGC
This sequence comes from Pleurodeles waltl, assembly GCF_031143425.1. NCBI lineage: Eukaryota > Metazoa > Chordata > Amphibia > Caudata > Salamandridae > Pleurodeles > Pleurodeles waltl. The sequence continues at coordinate 418,705,962 of NC_090437.1, read as the reverse complement.
AACAGATTACCATTTCCACCACCAATGCCGGCTGATCTTTGGTGTAATGACAGCAGAGATTACTCCTTTATGCTGTGTATAGTCTGCTTCTTTCACACCACACCATGTGCCGCAGTCCCAGAAAGGCTGACTAAGTTAGGCCTCTCACCTCGTCTCCTCTGTGCAAATTTATTGAATGACAGTTAGTATGCGGCACAATTCATCTCTGTAGTAAAATGTCAATTTTCTGTGGATTTTATTTCCAGTTTTGTGTTCCCTTTTTCAGAATTGTTCTTTTTCTCTTGCAGAAAGAGTTTGACGAGGAGCTGAAAAACGCAGGTAGTAAACTGGTGATTGTTGACTTCACTGCATCGTGGTGTGGGCCCTGTAGAAGGATCGCACCTCTGTTTGAGGTATGTATTTGTTTAGTATGTTTGGGTGCTGTTAAGGCATCTCTGTCTTTTCAGGAGCAGTCTTTAATGCAACTGATAATAACTCTGCACTATGGGCCAGATGTATCATCACAGCCCTTTGCGATTCGGTAATAGCGATTTTTAAGAAATCGCTATTACCGACCCGCAAAGTGCCATATATCACATTTGCGATTCGGTAATAGCGATTTCTTAAAAATCGCAAATGCTATTACCGAATTGCAAATTGCGATTCGCAAAATCCAGGTCGCAACGCTAAAAATCACAATTTTAGCGATTTAATCTTTGTGGTCTGCGAGTGTCTTTCATGCATTGCAGACCACTATTTTGCACTCGCAAACGGCCTATTTTACCGTTTGCGAGTGCAAAATATTTTCATACATCTGGCCCTATATGAATGCACTCACTGACTGGGTGATGTATCCTTTAGACCACAGCTTGAAGAACTGCATACTGCTAAAAACTGAATATAGTACATAAAAATCATGGTCATGCAAACATGATTACTGATCAATAGGATATAAACGTAACCAGATGTAATTTGTACTTCAGGCAGCACAGCAAATACGTTTCAGGAACACCATTGGTGCTTAACACAGCAGCTTTTGTATATGTAATTGCCACCATTTTAGGTCTGGTGTTAGCCATGGCCTTTTATTTGTACTAACATATATGTTATCCCTGAATAAAAACCTATCTCTAATTTCACCTATTACAAAAACTATGATGCCAGAAATCAACTGTAATAACTTACTACAGTTGAGTTCTTATGTCACAATGTCTACTGACAGAGCCAGCAGCTGAAGGGAAATACAGGTCAGATCACAGAGCATAATTAGTGCAGCTGTTTAAGAAACAAAACGAAATGTTGTTTTTCTTTCTACTGCTGTTTTTCTAGCAGTACTGTAACAAGCAAAAACGAGCTATTTATGGTAGCATGTTTATTTTTTGCACTGCTTAGGTAATTATAGAAAACGTTGAATGTTTCTGCATGTTTCTACACATTCCAGACTACTGCGTCTTTAAAAAAAAAAAAACTGGCTTGCATTAAACTGATTCTAATATCTTTTTGTAACAGATATGTAACAGCTTTTTTGATGTGTCTAATTTTACACTAAGATTCTATGTTTCTTGTTCATGTTTGCAAATATGTTCTGTCTTTCTTATAAAAGAGCTATGCATCAAGGTTTTAGGTGGTTTGGTAATGGTGTGACCAGGTATTACAAGGAATAAACTGCCATTGTGTGTACATAAGGATATTGCAAATAACCCCTGTATTCCATAACCTTATAAAGGAACTCGGACTTTGTCCATTCCTCTATATGGTCATGGAACTCCTTAGTGGCTTGCAATATCCTTATATCATTTGGCAGAGGGTACTTTATCCTGGCCACTACAGCATGGTCAGTGGGTCATTGGCTATCTTCACTCCCAGCAGCAGCACTCTATCCTTTCACAGAAGAACATCTGCCCACAGGATGTCCCTTTATTGCTGTGATCTTAAAAGAAATGTGTGCTTCTTCAGACCAAAATATATGGCAATTTTTTGTGTTTATTATTATTATATATTTGTGAGGGCCTAGCAGCTCCCCAACAATAAGATTTTCCAAAAGCCATGACAAAACAAGCATGGATAAAGCCAAAAGCCTGCAAGACAATGCCTAACATATTAGCTTTGCCAAAGTTTTTTTTTATTTACATTCTTAAAAGTATCTTCTCTTACACCTATTAAATCTTAGGTTTAACTTCTATAAATACCCTCCTTTGCTGTTAAGCACAGGCCCCATCCGGGAATTTTAGTAGTAAGGAGTAAACTTTTTCTTTTTCACCAAAACAATAAAATACCATGTGCTCTGGTGTACAACTATCCACCTACTGCATGTGTTTTTTGTCATGGGTTTAAATGCATTAACTGGCATACATTACAAAATGTTGTACATTTCTGCAGGAACTCAGCACCAAGTACAGTGAAGTAATATTCCTGAAAGTGGATGTTGATGACAATGAAGTAAGTACATTTTACAGTTATCTTTAACTATATTGCTGTAGCAGATATGTCTATTAGGCTGGTGATACAAAGATATATCCTCATGTTGCTTAATCATTAGTCTATTTTTGCCTTTACAATTTACTTCTTAAAGTTTGGTACTTCCACAGTTCCGAGTCAGCTGTAAACTGCATAGTAGGTAGCCTCATTTTGAAGGTACTGGAGAACAGATAATTAATTAGTTTAGTCAATCTTAATGCAACTGGCATTATTCATTTGAAAAGCACTGATTCAGAATGAATATTGCATATGTGAAAGGTGCTCTTTGTCTGTCATTCATATTTTCCTACCTCCCACTACAGCATACAGAATGGGCAGTGGGTGAGCCAGAATCATCTATTGGCCAACTTTACAGTTAGTAATGATATTCTGCTCTTTCACAAGGAGTACACCAACAGAATAGTTCATTTTATTTAATAGACTTTTATTGTGGCATTGAATGATTTTTGAGACTGAAAGAAATTGGATCATTATTTGGGATGGGTAAATATTTACCTCAAGCGATAATCACAACCCCTTTCAGAATGAACTCTCAAAGTCACTTTATTAAGCAGAGGTAAACTACCTGTTAGCTGTGGCACAGAGCAGACAGCCTTAGCTTAGGGCAATGTATAAATTACTTATACAGTATCAAAAAAGGTATGATGTCGAAATGAAAAACAATAAAAATCCTAAACCGAATTAGAAAAATAGAGTAAAATTTGACCCCAAAATGACAAAAAGCCAAGTGGGGGAAGCAGACATGGATGGTCTTTTCTGTCCTTGGCCCCAGGCCTTGTCCCTGCATTCTTGCCCTTTCACCTGATCCTAAAGCTATTGACTATAGTGAAGAGACAGAAGGCTTCAGAGATTTTGATCACTTCAGTCTGACCTGATTCATGCTGGTATCCTCTTCTAATATGGATGAAGATTAATCGAGAGAAGGTGTTTCCCACATCCCCTTCCCCTCTGACTTTTCTAATCCCCCATTAGGGTACACTGGCAAAGTTTCAAATGACGGCTGGGAGGTGGAGATGGTTGTATTAAGGAGGGGTCTTTCGGATCAGTTAGGTACTACACTGCAGGGTTCAAGAATGGCATGATGTTAGAATATTGTATTCTAATTGCTGGAATACTATCACCAAATGGTGTGGATTAAAGCACTTTAACCACAGTTAGTGGTCAATTTAGTCTGTATCTTTCGCTCCTTCAGGATGGTTTGCAGTTAAGACTTAAGACCTTAAGATCCATTAGATGCCCATCAGGAGGTCACGAGGAACCCTTTCAGATATCAAGGGTTTAGTCCATTATTTTAGGTGGTTTAATTACACTCGACCTCCCACAGAGCTTGTGCTTCCTTCTTGGAATCTCCTTGTAGTGCTGAAAGCGCTTAAAAGACCTGACCTTTGAACCTCTCTATTCAGTGGACATTAGACTGCTGACACTGCTTTTTTCTTGTAACAATCGCATGTGCCAGAAGGCTTGGACCTGGGGGTTCTTATCCTGTGAACATACATTTGTTTAGAACGTTTCAGCATAGGATCATCCTGCACCTCGTCTCTTCGTATGTTCCCCATGTAAGCTTTTTGTTCTTTAGAGAGCAAGACTTTGTTTTACAGTATTTCCCTTCACTTGGTAACGCACCCTTTTCTTTGTTATCATCTTCCTGGATAGGGTGTTCACTTTTAGAAACGCAAACGATGAGAAGAAGGATTTTGGGTGCAGGATTCTGTCATTATGTAGTAAATAGAGGAGAAAAGCACGTTTCATACATTAGTAAATGATTGTGCATGCTAATGAGGGTGTCTTGGAATTGCTTATTTATAACTCAAAGTGTACTGATTTTAAGTGCGGGAGAGACCATGAGGCAATGCTTAAAGTTCTACTTTCTCGCTTAAATTCATTACTTCTGTCCATCCTGCCCTGTCCAGACTAACCTGGGCCCATATTTATACTCTTCTAGCGCTGCATTTGCGTCATTTTTTGACGCAAAAGTGGCATAAACTTACAAAATACAATTATATTTTGTAAGTTTGCGCCGTTTTTGCGTCAAAAAATGACGCAAATACAGCGCTAGAAAAGTATAAACATGGGCCTTGGTATGTTAAGTTTGTTGCTTTCTGCAAAAGCAGGACATGGCGGGCAGAGGGCACTTTTATATTTGAAAATAAGATTGTCTATGAAGGCAGGGCTGACTCGTAGTGTAAAATTAATTGAACAGCGGGAGCAGGACTAAAAGTGTTGCAATTACTGGTAAGTAATTGAAGCATGACAGCAGCACTGTTGGGAGTCTTGTGGTACTCACTGAGGGGTGTGCTAATATCTAATAACCAAATTGCGACCTCATTTATCAAAAACATTGATAACCCGCCGAAAACAAGATCCTCACTGAGTAGTCAGATGTGTGCAGAAGAGTGTGAATCCGGTATTTGTACATCCCCAGGAAGCCACAAATACCTGATTGGCCTAGCTTTTTTGTGTTCATTGGTATCTAAATGACTTAATAGAGCATCTTCCTAGAAGTTGTTTATTTGTTAAGTGGAGCTGTCACGAAAACTTCACATTTTTACCCATGAAAACACAATTATAATTAAATGAGACTCAACTATTTAAATCTCTCTGTATTGACGTGGTAGTAAGTAACTTTGTTAGTAGTTAATCTTCTTGCCACAAAATGGACACAGTTTACGAAAAAGTGCATAATACACTAATGCCTCAAACCTCGGATTTACTCACTTTTTGAGATTCACCAAATCCTAAGGAGTAACCACAGAACATGGTTTCTAGATGTACTCTGCTATTCTAGAATCCTACTCCAGCAGTCTTTATGCACCTTCATGTTTGGAGGAAACGTGGAGAGAAATCTATTCAGGGAAATGTACACCTGCTGAGTAGGGGTTGTGGGAAAACACCTCAAGTGAAAATTAAATTCGAAGGGAAACTACACTTTCATTGGTTACTTGAGGTACAGGCTGACTGGCTTGAGGAGAAAATGTCCACAATAAATATTTTTGCGGTCTCCCTGTAGACCACTTAACTTATCTGCCACAGAGAGTATTACTTGCAATACCGCAAGTGAAATCTTTCTCAAGATTTCATGGCTTTCGCGTCAATTTTGGTTGCTGTAATCTTTTTACCTTTGTGCACTAGTGAGACGAGCTGGTATTGGCAGTGCTTCTTATAGTACATCTTTCAGTTCTCATGCAATACCTCTTTACTTTTACTCAGCAACAACAATACAACAGAATTTAAACTCTGCTTTTATTGGTTAACATTTTAAACCGAGCCATTCTATAATATCTAGGCCATTGTGGAACTCTGCTTCCTTATGTAACTCCAAAGAAAACTACCTGTCAAAAATTGAATGCCGATTGACATGCCAATTTAATTTGGAACGTAGGTGACATTAGACCAGTCTGCATATTTTAACAAGTGCCTCATCATTTCCCCCAACTTCAAAGCATTAGGAGCAGTAGCTTCCCAGTTGTTGAAAATAGTTTGAGAATTGACACCAGGATTTATTGAGTATAGAAGCTCCATCTTCCAAATGTATGCACACTGGAGTCTTCATTTTAACCAAGATTGCACTGTTTACTTAATAAAGCATCTCCAAAATTAAATTATTAGCTTTTGGTCCTATTCAGTAACTATCTTAGTGATTGGTTTAAAATAGATCCCTATTAAACTGAGCTTTTCACTAATAGGTATAATGTTGTCATTTGTTATGTATTTAATATCAAAGAGACATTGACTCCCACCTTTTAGTAGATGCAACTTCGATCTGGACTCCCTTGGGTTGGCATTAACTGGTATTAATCATGATGTAAAATCCACAACAATTTTATTGGACCCTTCTCTGAACAGTTCCATTTTTATTTGTATTTATTTATTTTTACATCCACCTTGACTTTTTTACAGGGTTTCTCCCACTCTTTATCTGCAACACAGGGCAGAAACATCATGGTTGTGTTGTATATGTTCCTCTAGTTGCAGTGCTTTCCATAATTTGTGTTGCAAGTGTTTTTCTATGTGCTCAGTTACTGATGCATGTTTATTAAAAGTTTTTGTAGGCAGATAGTGTAAGCTTTCAGATCCCTTAGAGGACTGTGTTATAAGTGGCATGAACATTGTGTAGGGAAATGTGTATAGTTGGCATCAAAGACCAGTATTCGTTGTTGTGATCCCAAGTGCAAGAATTTTTGGGTAACGCAATTTGTAACTGCTCTGTTCTCAGGGCCTTCCTGAAACCTAGATGGCTGACACTGGGTTGATGATTGGGGTCAATGCATTCCACAGTCTAGAGCCTTCCTTGGATAATCCTTGGAAGGCGGTGAAGGAGGTATGAACCAGAACTGGGTTGGTGGAGCAGAAAGATGAGGGAAAAGTAGGGGAATGCTGCTGCGGAGTAGCGCTGGTGGTTCACACAAGTGTTGTTGTCTTTAAAAACAAAATAGGTGGCTACTTTGTGGTAGACAGTCAGGATCCGCCCTGGTTGCTTTTGTGCCTCGCTGACGGTTGTGGGTTGTTATTTTTAGAACTGGTAAGTTTTTGGTGATTTCTCTTGCATTAAACCATATGATTAGACTACATTGGTTTCTGCCACTGATGTTCAAGGTTACAGTTCATTTTCATCTCTTCCACTTTTCTGTCAAACAGTTTGTTTCATGCTTTGTTGCTAGTCTTTATGTATTGGGGTTTATGAATTATATAGCGCGAGGCAAACACTCTGAATGCACAATTAATTTAAACCACCCCACCATAATCCCTGATATAGCATCTTGTGTTTTTCGGTTACTTCATATTCCCTGGGATTTTACAAATCGGTCATCTGGATCCAACCTCATAAAACTGATCATTACTTCAGATAAAACCAATAACATTTGTTAAACCCACCTTTCTTTCTTGCTTCATTAACAGGTAGGTCTCTCTTTATTTGAGCTGGGTTAAAATGGGTTATCTGTCTTTGTTACTTTTGGGATAGGGTGAATCATTAAGTTGTTCAGTCATTGGATACTTGATGTCTAAACGCTTGCAGAAAATGCATTGTGCCACCCTAAGCCAAGGGAGTTCGTGACCTTCCTATGCTTTTTGCTCATGCTTTACTGTGGATGAAGAGACACATAGCAGTATTTTGTGTAGACTGCATTTTTGGCAGGGTGGAGAGAGGTACGACCACACATAAGGTGTTGTAATAATCAGTCCTTTACAAAAGACTACTTACTACCAAGTGGGCATCTTGTTCCCTCAAGAGAAATCAAGAAGAACAAATTGCATTTATCTATGATTTCATAGTGAGCTCTCTAGCGAGAAGGTCCACCAGTGATTTGTCATTTGTGAGTGGAACTGAGGCAAAACCCATACCTTTTTGCCATATAGTGTCATTCAAGTGCTCCATATTGACAAAAGTCAAGACCTAAGGTTTGTTGGCGCTCAGTTTAAGAAAACTGCACTGGAGTAATTGTTGGACCGCTTCCAGAGTGCATTGTAGGTTGTGCAGTGGGCATGGGACCCGATTTCCTGGGGAGGACGTGAGTATTGTCTGTAAATGGCACTATTTTACAGCTAGGCTATCCAATAATGGTGGATAATGAGCAAACATATAAACTAAACAACTTTCAGAACAGCGAGGAGCCTTGAGAATCTCAAGGAAAACAAAGTGCTAATATATTTAAAATGTCCATGATTAACAGGCTAAGTATAGTCACAACCCACTGGAATGTAGCATCCTCTGCCATGCCTGCTTCAGTCAAGGTTTGCTAAGGAGTAGGTCATTGTGTGAAAAGCAGCCTAAAGATCCAGAAGGATCAACCCACCACATCTCCCTCGTTATAATGGCCCCTCTACTCCTCTGGCTTGCATATTACATTCATATAATATCCACCTTAGTTTTACTGAACATGTCATTTTTGTCCACATAAGGAAGTCCGTATTAACATCTCCACCTGTACTCACAAGATTTAGCATTGTGTGTCTCATATATTTTGAGTGAAATATGTTTTGCTCGGTGAGGATGAAATAATATTACATTGTACAGTGAATGCAACCTAAATGTGGATGAGTGCCCTTGTTTGAAGATAACTCCGATCAAGGCATCACAATAATAGATAGTTGATACTCGAATCATGCCTTTTCATTTAAGTTGTGTTACAAATTGTAATTTTGTGATACAGTCCAATGCCTATCCATTGCCTTTCAACTGGTGGACTAAAGATTGAATATTTCAAAATTAATTTCCTTTGTTATTTTTTTAGTTTGCAGTGTAATTTATCTCAACGAAAATTAATGTTTACAGTTGCCTTCTCCAGTAGTGTTAAGGGGACCCTCAGTTCTTGACTTCCATAATCATTTGATTTTTGCTTTTTACTCATACGTTGTGAAAACTGAATAGTTTTGAAAAGCTTGAAAACTATTGCAGTCTAGCAAGCTAATAAATCAGTGACTTCAATGAGCTGGCATTTTAATAGCTACTGAAGAACTTTTTCTACCGCAGCATCGCTAAGGGATATCCATTGGTGGTAGGCATGAATTGTATTCCCTCATGTATACCATTCCACTGTACAGTATTTACTTCTAGTGAGTCGTTAGTAGCAGACTGTATCAAGGAAGAATTGACAGTGAATCTGGTCAAAGATTTAGCATTTGTATTCCATCGATGTTCTGTAAAACCTCATCTGTTTTTTACTTGAATATAAAATTGGCTACTCTGGTGCAGCAGTCGACCCTGTGGTAATTCCAGCTGCTCACAGGCAATATTTATTGCCACACCGACATTGCAATAAAGCACATTATGCATCGGTTTGGTTATCAGGTTTGAACTAATCACTGTTAGGAGCTTTCTCGGAGTAAACCATTCCTAACTCTGTAAACACTCTTAATGTGCAACTGACTTACATAGTGATGCAAAGTCCAGTGCACAGTAATAGTGTCCGCCTTGTTTATCTTACGTTGTTATGTTAAGGATACTCCACACACGCTTTCACTTCCTCAAGTGGCACCACAAGGTCACGGTCGGCCCCCTCGACCGACAGTATTCTCATTGCAAACCTGCTCTGCAAACCTGTAAACATCACTGGAAACAGCTTTGGATTGTGATCTCACAGTGACATTGGACTACGGCTGAACTAATTAATGGATATTACAGAGACCCATCACTATCAGCGCTAGATGGTCCACACAAGTTATTGTCCCCCTCTGGGCTTCTGCCTCTGGTTGGCTGTCGCTTTTGACCTTCCTGAATAATTAAGTTCCAGGTGTTAATAACTATCATTGTATTATTGATTTATAGATCCAGGCAAACTATGACTTGTCCTGATGATGATCTCACATTTCAAAGAGATCGAAACATCGTCGACTTACACTCTGACCCACTAGATTTTGTATAAACTATTTTGGGTGCAGTAGTGTCTGCTTTGTAAATAGTGACCTTAATTTTGTATGTGGTTGTCGGTCACATTATGTTCTTTGCCTGAATGTTTTTCTGTTTCTTCTGTTTTTTACACTTGTTCTGTACTCCCTCGCGTGGTGCAATTCTGAAACTGTCCTTTAATTTTAATGTTTAAAATAAAAAGTTCTCTTTATTGTGGACTGGCCAATTCCTGGGTACTATATCTTTTCCCCAGAGTACTGTATTCATTCTTATTGTTAGGGACACTTGTTCCTTTAATCACAGACTGCCCTTGGTCCCCTTTGATCCTTGGGTTTCTCTTGTGTCTGTGTAACTACAGAGATACTTCCTAAACACACAATTACTGGAGGTTCTTGGTGCCAAGTCAAATAACCTAGGAATAACAAACAGATAACACGATTTAACACAGATTGAAAACTACTTTAAATAATAAGGTTTTTATTTTTTTAACCTAATCAGAGGTTTGGGTGCATATGTCTACTGGCAACTCAGTTGGAGCTACTGTGTATCTAAGCGCTTTCCTAAGATTTAGTCTTTGAAAATTTGTATCTTTGCTTGTGTCTGTTGGATTTTTGTCGTCTTGGTCTTGTTACACTCAGATAAATATTAACTAGTTATCTAAAATGGTGTAGAGTACTTTTGAGGTAGTTACACTGCGTTACTGTGTGTGTACAAATACTTTACACATTGCCTTTGAGAAATGCCAGACTGCTCGTGCTAAGCTACTATGGCGGTGAGCAGGGGGTACTTTGGCTGTGTGGCTCCCTTACCCTGACTAGAGTGAGGGTCCCTACTTGGACACAGTGCAAACCATTGTCAACTACAGACCCCATTTCTAACACTGGTGATCAGCGGTGAGGATAGGACTTGTATTTGTACTTTACATTCATTGAGTGGTGTACACTACTTCCTTATCGCAGACCACTACACCCCAACATACTGGTTTGATTTTTCTCTTTTTGCAACTTTTGAATTTGATTCACCATTATGTCTCAGTTGGGTGAGCCATCAGTTGGAGCTGCAGAGTTGGTGTTTGAGCAGGAGAGGGTGGAGACCTATTCGGTGCCTTAGCTCAAAATGTTGTGCAAGGAGCTCAAATGTCCAATTAAAGGCCTCACTAAAAAGGAGGGGCTGCAAAAGAAGTTGAGGGCTTGGTTGGCAGCAAAGGAGGCTGATGAGCACACAGGGGAGGAGAATGTTATTGTGGAGGGAGAGGAGCAAAATCTGCATGATGATTTCATAGCGAAACAGGATCTGCCTGGGAGAAAGGCACCTTCCAGGGCAAGCACCAGTGTTTCCTCAAGAGGTCTGTCCCCAGAGGAACTGGAGGACAGGTAGGCTGAGGAGGCTCCAAATGGAGCTCGAGAAGCTCAAGCTAAAGCATGAGATGGAGCTTCAGTTGGAACTAGCCAGTTCCAAAAGAGAGACAAAGAAAGGGGAAATTGCTGTGGAGAAAGAGAAAATTGCCAAAGAGGAAAATAAAATGCCTTTAGCTCAAGAGTTAAAGTTGAAGGATCTGGATCTAAAAAGTAGGCCCAGCACAGATAGTGGCAGCAGTTCTACAGTGTGGTCTGAGGGGAAGATATGTGTACCCAAGGATGTGGGGAAGGATTTTGTTGTGGGGGATGACATAGAGCAGTGTTTCAGTGGTTATTAAGGGACAGAGAGGTTGCACAGGGTCCGTGAGAGAAATTGTGGGGGACAGGCCTGTAGAAAGTATTTCTCAGTGGAGGAGAGGGACACCTTGTTGGCTTTAGAAAAAGAGGATAGGATGAGGTACTCTGCCAAGAGGGCACCCTGACCAGGAGGTATGGTCTCACCCTAGAGAGTTGCTGGGTGAAGTTTAGGGAAAGAACTAAACTTGGGTCTCAAACTTGGGTGGAGTATGTTGATTCTTTCTGCAGAGCAGTGGATGGTTGGGCGAAGGGGAGCAAGTTAACAGACTGTCTGGGGCTGAACAATTTGATTGCATGGACGTTTTTTGCTGGACTATTTCATTTCACCAGTGTCTGACAGGCCCTGCTGGGGTAGAACTTCATCCCCCAGCAAACCCTTTGTCTATAAGAGCACTCCAGTCTCCCTGCGGCAGGGGAAATTTTTTGCTGCACTATTGCATTTCACAAGTGACTGAAAGGCCCTGCTTCATTCCCCACTGTACCCTGTGTTAGTAGGAGGGGCCATGTGCTGTTGAAGCGCTCTAATCTCCCCGCGGGCCATTCTTTGCTGGGCTATTGCCTTTCACCAGGGACTGAGAGGCCCTGCTGGGTTTGGACTTCATTCCCTAGCTTACCCTGTGCTAGCAGGAGGAGGCCACACACTATAAGAGAGCTCTAGTCTCCCCGCTGCAAGGGATGCATGTGAGATGTGCCCGGGTGCATGCCCAGGCGAAGACTGAGCAAAGAGCAGGCCTGTCTGCCCCCATCCGTGCCTGGGCGAGGCTGGGCCATCGCTGTGACATTGGAGTTTGGTTGAAAGTTCTGGAGTGAAAGTTTATTACACCATCACATGGATCATGGGTAAGTGCAAAGTGGTGGGAGGTCAGGAAGCTCCTCTCAAGCCCACCTGTATTTGCACCATGTTGGAGCGAGTCATCGGGGTTGTGTCAAGGGAGATCGACCTAGCGGAAAGGAAACCGTCTACAGGGCCAATGGACAATTTGGCTGTAGGTGATGCTTGTTTGGGATTTTCTAGGCTGGGGGCAGCTAACTGTTCTGAGAAGGTCATAGAGAGTGGAGGAGCTCCGTTAAGCATGGGCAGTCCAGGGTTGCAGAGACGGGTGGGGGCCTTGTAGGAAGGAGAAGACTCTGTTGTCCCCTACAGAACCAGCTTCTAAACTGAAGAAGCAAGGGCCCCAATGTGGGGGGAAAAGAAAGTATCCATCAGTTTCTGGACCTACTAGGGAGTCACAGTCCTTCACCCTTGGTGAGGCTGAGTTGAAAGATATTTTCAATCGGTTTGAGTCGATATTGGTCACCCATTTAGACTTCATTAGAGCTTGGCTGCCTTCAATCGAATCTCGTTTAGAGTCTACCCATATCATGCACCTCCAGTCTGCCAATAGGAAGTTATTGCAACCTGGACCAATTGATCCTAGGATTCTTGTGGGTGAGGAGCAGCCACCCGCTAAACAGGGTGGGGGTCAGAGCATTGCAACTGGTGGTGTTGCAGGGTTTAGATACAAAGCCCTTTACACTGGAGATGGGCCAGAAGTTGAGCGTGAGTTCAACATGACCAGGTGGAGAGGGGTGGTTCGAGGGCCCTACATGATCAGCAGACTCTGGTGTTTTCCACCATGTTACCCATGGCTAAAAGGGATGGTAGGGACACCCCTGGAGTTGGGGTCCCAATTAATCATACTTATAGTGCACAGCGATCTGCCCTGCCCAGGTTACAGCTCCCCCCGGTTGCTACCCCATTGGAAGTTATTCTGGCAGATGCCCCTCCCTTGAGCTCAGGGGTTAAGGAATTCAGCTCAGGGGTTAAGGAATTCACTTGTGCTCGTCTTTGGAAAGCTAAACATTGGTGTAGTGGGAAGGGGGCTTGACGGATTATGACTGTTGAAATGTCATCATGGCCAGGTGCATTGCGTGGGTAGGCCCACGGGAAAAACATTAAAAAGGGGACTGTGTGGTGTTGAATTTTAGGTTCCTGGAGACAGCTGGACGATTGCTCTACCGCTTTTCATCAGCAGGGCTAAGGGGCTTGGGCTGGGGATAAAAGTTCTTCCTTTAGGCTTCTTTTACCCTCTAGGTGCAGGACTATCATTAATATTGCGTAATCCCTGCACCCTGCTAGGAAAGGGGACCCAGCCTATTTGCGTGAGGGGAACTTGGCGCCTTTGGAACTTAGCAATAGGTTTCATCCTTTGGAGGATTTGAATTTAATGACTGACAGAGTTTGGGCTTCAGGGATTTCCTGGGAAGTGGGGCTAATTCACCAACTGGGCCTGTGATTAAGAAATTCCCTTTTTTGAAGTTATGCAGTTGGAATATAGCGGGTCTGAGAGGTGAAAGAGAGGGTCAAACTTGGTTGGGCAAATTAAGGGATTTTGACATTGTGGCCATGCAAGAGATTTGGGATGTTGACTCACTTTTTTTCCTAGATGGTTATGTCACCTTCTCAGTCCCTGCTGAGCCGGCTTGCTCTGGTAGAGCAAGAGGTGGCTTATTGCTGTTCATCTCTCTTTGCTTAAATTGTACCTGGTCCCAGGTGGACCTGGGAGCCAGGCACTTGCAGGCTGTTAAAATAGATTTAAATGGTTCCCTGAGCATTACGGTAATACATTTCTATAATTCTTATGCACTAGGAGACCCCATTGAACAGCTAAGATTTTTACCCCTGGCCTTTGATTCTTTGGCTGGGAAGTATAAGTCTGTGAGGAGGGACCCTTCTAATGATGAGATTGTTCCCCAATACAAGGGTGCAGATTAAAATGGTGCACTATTCCCCAAGCTTCATTTCTAGATACTTTGTACCATCACTGTAAGTCTGACTTGGATCAGTGTTTGAACACTGTGGGGAATGATGGCCTAGTTCTGGAGGCTTTTACTAGGATCTGCAGGCAGATTAACGTTAAATTTAGGATTACTGGAAAACGGAGACAATTTCCAGGTGAGATGTGGTTTGATACTACATGCACCAAAGCGCTTTGTAGTTTGAAACATGTGCTTACGGAGGATCCAATAAATAAGACCAGAATTGCTACGCTCTGGAGGGAGTAAGCCCTACACGGCCGTAAGAAACAGATTAGGGTGGAGGCGTAGGAAGATTTGGTGAACTCCTATTTCTTAAAAAATTGTTGTACTGGGAACTTATTAGTTGCCTTTTTTTACTGGGGAAAACTGTAAGGCCACAGAATGTACTATCCCAGCAGCTGGGTGGGTTAAGCATTTCCCTAGCATTTATGGCAGTACTGTGGACAGTTCGACATTGATGGTCCAGCACAGACCTAACAAAGAAATGGTCTCCTGGTTTACTGAGGAGGAAGTCGGACTGCCATAGTAGCTATGTCAAAGAATAAGGCCCCACACATGATGGGATGCCCACTGATTTGTTTTGCCACAATACTGAGATTTGGGCAAAGGTTCTAGCTGTGCTTTTAATGCATCCCCCCTTCTTCTTGTTGCTGTACAATCATTATCCCAGTGTTTAAGAAAGGTCTTGGTCAGATCCTAGTTGTTATAGACCAATGCCACTAATTGACTCTTCCGTCATGAATTGGGCAGCGTAATTCTGGCAAGGCTGTCGGATTGGTTAGAGGAAAGGAGGTGAGTTCTTGTTTTCAATATGAGTTCAGGAGAGGTCGGGCACCCGTGATCAGTGTTTGAACTTGAATTTGATAGCTGGTAAGTACACAATGGCCAAACATGAAAGGTTGTATTTATTGTTCATGAACTGGCCTCAGCTTTTGACCGGGCCAACAGAGCCAAGCTTTGGTCCATGTTAATTGATATGGGGATGGTAACCAGTCTTAACTTTTTGCATGACCTTCACCAGAAATTAACGGCAGTGGTGATGTACACTCATGAAGGGTCTCTTTCAGACCAGATTAGTATTCTTAAAGGGGTGAAACAGGGCTGTGTATTGGCCCCTTTGTTGTTTACCTTATATGTTGATAACGTGTCCAGTGTTAAGTTCATCTGTTAGGGACATTCCACGTATTGGGTCTTTGCTGACACCGGCTCTGGTGTATGCGGCTGACAGCATGCTGATAGCCAGAACCATAGAAGGCATGTGGTGTTACCTACAAGTTCACCACACCATACCACCCCCAAAGCAACAGGTTAGTTGAAAGGTTCAGCAGTACCCTGAACGGCATGATTATGGGTCGCTCAGAACCTATGAGGCGTAAGTGGGACATCCTGTTACCATGCCTGTTGTTTGCCTACAGGGAGGTACCACGGAAGGGGGTTGGATTCAGCCCTTTTGAGCCTCTATATGGGCACCCTGTGAACAGTCCTCTCAGTTTGGTGAAGGAGGCCTGGCCAAAAGTGTGGGTGATGGCCCCAGTAAAACCCTGTGCTCTTCAAGACCGTTGGTCTGGGCCTTTTGAGGTGAAGAAGCACAAGAGCAATGTCACCTACCTGGTGGACATGCAGACTCCTAGGAACCCTTTGAGGGTCACGGATGTGAGCCGCATCAAGCTGCACTTCAAGAGGTCTGAGTTGACCATGCTCTTGGTCACGGATGATGGGGTGAAAGAGGAGAGTGAACCTCTCCCGACCTCCTGTCTTCCAAAGAGCAGGATGGGTCAGTGGAGGGTGTGAACCTTTCCCCTACTCCGACCCTAGAGCAGCAGAGGGACTGTTGCCAGTTACTGGGACAGTTCGCCTCCATGTTCTGGCTCACCCTTTGAGTCACCCAATGGTGTACGTATGACATTGACACTGGGGCAGCTTACCTGTTAAGCACAAGTCTTACAGGTTAAGTGATAGAGTAAGGAACAGCATCAAAGAGGAAGTCTCTAAGATGCTGGAGTTAGGGGTGATTGAGAACCCCAACAGTCCTTGGTACAGCTCAGTTGTTCTGGTTCCCAAGGCTGCTCTACCCAGAATCACAGCTGAACTGATTTTCTTTGTTGACCACCGGGGGCTCAATGCTGTCACTAAGACTGAGGTGCACCCCATCCCCTGAGCTGGTGAACTTATTGACCGGTTTGGAGCTGCCAAGTTCCTCAGCAAGTTTGATCTAATGTCCGAGAACTAGCAGATTGCCTTAACCAAGGGGGTCAAGGAGAGGTAGAGTTCTCAACGCCAGAGGGGCATTACTAGTTCCGTGTTATGCCCTTTGGAGTAAAGAATGCCCCTGCCACATTCCAGAGGCTGGTCAATCAGGTTCTGGCAGGGTTGGAGGACTTTAATGCTGCCTACTTATACAACACTGCTGTCTTCAGCTCCAGCTGGGAGGACCACCTCCAGGAAGTGTTGAGGTCCCTGCAGGGTGCAAACCTCACTATCAAAGGCAGTAAGTGCCAAATAGGGCAGGAGTCTGTTGTTTATTTGGGACACCAGGAAGGGAGTGGCCAATTGGCCCCTAGAACCTAAGTTGACACCATTGTTGTTAAGCATCCCCTGCAAGACCCAGACAGAGATAAGATCCTTTTTAGGTCTCACTGTTACTACAGGAGATTCATCAAGGGGTATGGCTCCATTGTTGCCCCTTGACAGAACTGATTTTCAGGAAGCAGTCCCTCAGGTGATCTGGACATAGGCGTGTCAGACTAGTTTTGATTTGCTGAAGGATGCCATGTGCACAGCACTCGTGCTCAAGGCTCCTGACATCTCCAAGGAATTTGTGGTGCAGATAGATGCATCAGAGCATGGTGTGGGAGCTGTGCTTTCACAGCCGAACTAAGAGGGCCTGGATCAACCTGCATCCTTCATTAGTAGGAGGTTACTTCCCAGTGAACAGAGGTGGATTAGTAGGAGGTTACTTCCCAGTGAACAGAGGTGGAGCGCAATAGAAAGGGAAGCTTTTGATGTGGTCTGGGTACTGATAAAGCAAAGACCCTACTTGGCTGGGACATTCTTCCAGGTTTAGACACACCACAGGCCCCTCAGATGGTTATTGTAGATGAGGGGTAAAAATCCCAAACTTTTGCGGTGGACCATTTCCCTACACAGAGTGAAATTTACGGTGTAACACAGCCCTGGCACAGAACACGCCAATGCTGATGGTCTGTCCTGGTTCTTCCTACTTAGTGAAGAGAACTCCCAAGAGGTTGGGTAGTTCTTCCCACTTTCAGCTGGGAGTGGACACATGTTAGACCTGTCGGCTCTTGGTGTGGTTTCCCCTGTCTTTTTGTTTTTTACCTCCTGTTTTTGATTCTATGCTGAATTTCATTTTTGCTGGCTTTAGGACTCTGGACACTTTACCACTGCTGACCAGTGCTAACGTGCAAGTGCTCTCTGTCTAAATGGTATTGCTGATTGATTTATCCATGATTGCCATATTTGATTTATCTGTAAGTCCATAGTATAGTACACTAGGTGTGCCCAGGGCCTGTAAATCAAATGCTACTAGTGGACGTGCAGCCCTGATTGTGCCACCCACGTGAATACCCTATAAATATGTATCAGGCCTGCCATTGCAGTGTCTGTGTGTGTGTGTGCAGTTTTAAATTGCTGTTTCAACCTGGCAAGTGTACTTCAAACTGTCCAGATAGAGATCTCAGGTCTCTGAACTCACAATCTAAAAATACATCTTTTGGTGAAGTTGTTTTTCAAATTTGTAAGTTTGAAAATGCCACTTGTAGAAAGCGGGCATTTTCTTGCTTAACCATTCTGTGCCTCTGCCTGTCTGGAATACACATCTGGGTCAGGATGACAGTTGGGCTGTTTGTGATTTCACTCTAGACAGATATACAAAGAGAGTTGAGATGTGCCCTGCATATCCTGATAGGTCATCCTGAGCTAGAGTGCTGGGAGGACCTAACACTTGCAACTGAATAGGGCTGTGCCTGTCCTTACTCAAAGCAGTCTCCAACCCCCTTGAGTGTGTCTGGGGCTAGGGCAGGAAAGGCAGGGTCTTGTGCAGTACAGAGACTTATCTTTGGTGTTTGCCTACTGCAAAGACAGAAATGGGTATAAGTACTGGACCTCTGATCCCACAAAGTCAAAATCCTTCTGGACTGAGGATATTCTGCCAGGAAGAACAGCTGGATGCTGTAGAAGGGACTGCCACTCTGCCTGTTGCTTTGCTGTGCTGGCCTGCTACTTGCTGCTTCTGTCCTAAGAGTGAAAGGACTGGACTTTGCTTTCTACATCCTGCTTCCAAAGGTTCTCCAACGGATTGGACTGAGCTTGCCTCCTGTTAAGAAGTCTCAGGGACATCAACGACTTCATCTGCCTGCACGTGGGCTCACTTGCTGAGAGTCCTGACTTACCAAGTGGTGTTACCAAGTGGTGCTAAGTCCAGTTCACAGGCCCTTGGGAGTGAGTTCTGGTGTAACCAGGAAGAACCGCTGCCACTGTCTGACTCTGCACCACTGCCTGCACTGGAGCCGTGGCTGACACCGCAGGCCTGAGGCTGCCGAAGCGCCTCCAAAGTCCCACCTCAGCATGAGTCCCGAGTGCGTGTCACTAACATCTGTGACACTCGACTCCGCCACCGCAAATGTTGCTCTGCGGTGTGACCATGACACCATGAAGTCAATGCCTTGCATCTTGCCCTGCTGGATTCATCGACCCCGCTGGATCATAAGGAACCAATGCCTCGTCACCGATGCATCACCTCCCCTGGAGCCATAAGGAACCGAGGCCTCACCTCCCCTGCCTAACTGTAAGGAACCAATGCCTCACCTCTCCAGTACCAGTGAGAAACTAATGCTGCACCAGCTCCAGTGATGCCTCACCTCCCTCACTCTAAGTAACGTCTTTGTTTCCTCGTTTTCCAAGGTACTGTACCTGGGGTCTATGCAACTCCATGACTGGCCTACACTCCCTCACAAGTAGTGTCAGACTGTTGGGAACAACTCTGCCAAGACGTCTTGATAGCCTCAGTTGAAGCAATTGTGTTTCTAAGAGCTATACTAATATTTAATTGTCAAAAAATTGTATCTTTGCTTATGCATGTTGGATTTTTGACATTTTTATCTAGTTTTACTCAGATTAATTTTGTCTACTTTTCTAAACTGGTGTAGGGTACTTTTGTGGTGTTTTCACTATGTTACTCTGTGTGTTTACAATTACTTTACATACTGCCTCTGAGATAAGCCTGACTGTTCATGACAAGTTACCAATGGGGTGAGCAGATGTTATCCTGGCTGTGTGACTCCCTTACCCTGATTAGAGTGAGGGTCCCTACTTGGGCTGGATGCAAACCACTGCCAACTAGAGATCCACATTTCTAACAGTGGAGCACAACCATGGGCCACATTGTTTAAAAGGGCTAAGGTTTTAAATTGAATTCTTTGCATCACAAGGAGTCATCCAAGGTAAAAAATAATTAAATGAGCCATTTTGTTGTGAGAAGCAGTGGCATCTTGTATGAATCACCTACTTGCAAATCATTTAGATTCTTATGTATCTTTCGGGCTAGATAAATAGGGTACTTTGGCACATATTTGAGTGTGATATTCTCTTACTTTTGCCTTTCTCCAAACCTTATATTTCACTTAAAAAAATAACTTTCATATTTGTCTTCATGTACAGGATTCTGTTCCATCCATCCATACATGTTCTTATCTCATAGTGGTTCTTCTATTTGTGCTTCAGAAATATTTTCATCTACTATTACTTTAGCACCGCCTTTGCCTGCAGTGCATATAAGCATATTCATATCAGATTGTAATTTACGTAGTGTCAATATCTCCTCCTTGATTAGATAACATATTCTTTCTGATTGCTAACTGGCACTAAGTCCTCTTAACACATCTTTTAAATAGGTGTACAATCCAGTGATAATTGGAAGAGTGAAGTTAGTAACTGATCTAAATTCGCTGTACATAGGTATCTCAATAATTCTGTTTTTGCCTTTTCCCCATAACACAGGTTTGACCTCTTGAGCTGTTGTAGTTAGGCACAAAGAACAAACATTTATACCACGTTTGCTTACATTTTGTCAATTCATGGTATGATATATTTACCACTAGGTTTTCTGTTCTCTCAATTGTGCTTTCTTTCCCATCTGCTTGGTCTTTTGCAGGATGGACCCACTTTTAAAACAAGCACTGGCAAAGGCAGTAGGTTTTGTCAATGCAAGAGCTATTGGCTTTGACAATGCGTTTTTAGCCATGTTGTCCACCAACATGGCTGCTGTTCAGCATGGCTAAAAGTTAATGGCATGGAGGAGAGTGACATGGAGTGTTGTATAGTGGAATGTGAAGAGTGGAGTAGAGTATTTTAGACTGGTGTGGCAGAGAGTGTCGTGTATTGGAGTGGCATAGTCTGGAGTCGCTTAGAATAGATTACACTGTAGTGGCATAGAGTTGACTGGTGTGGAATGCACTGGGGTAGAGTTTTACAGAGTATAATACCATAGAGTGCAGTAGCATTGAGTGCAGTGGCATTGAATTCAGTGGCATACAAAGCAGTATCATAGAATGCAGTAGCGTAGATTAGAGTGGTGCATAGTTGAGTGGATTGGCGCAGAGTGCAATGGTGCACAATTGAGTAGTGCAGAGTAGAGTAGAATGCAAGTGTGTAGAGTAGAGTGGTTCATAGTGGAGTGGCATAGAGTTGAGTGAGGCAGAGGGCAGCAGAGCAGAGTTGAGTGTTGCAGAGTGCAGTGGTGTAGATTGCAGAGTATAATCAAGCTGCATAGAGTGCAGTGTAAAGTAGCATAGAGTGGTGCAGAGTAGAGTATAGTGCCTTAGAGTACAGTGGCATAGAGTGAAGTGGTGTAGAGTGGAGTAGTGCAGAGTGAGTTCCATAGAGTTCAGTGGCTGAGAGTGCAGTGTTGCAGAGTAGAGTGTCAAAGTGCAGTGGTGTCGTGTGGAGTAAAGTGGCATTGAGTACAGTGATGCAGAGTGCAGTGGTTAAGAGTAGAGTAGCATAGAGTGCAGTGGCACAAAGTGGAGTAGAGTGGCATAGAGTTCAGTGACATAGAGCAGATTTTTCAGAGCAGAGTGAAGTGGTGTAGAGTGGAGTGGTGAAGGATAGAGTGCAGTTACATAGAGTAGCATAGAGTGTAATGGTGTAGAGTAAAATGGTTTAGAGTGCAGTGGCATAGATTGCAGTGGTGCAGAGTAGATAGGAGTGGCACACAGTGGATTGGTGTAGAGTGCAGGGGCATAGAGTTGAATGTTACAGAGTAAAGTGCATTGGCATAGAGTGTATTGGCATTGAGTGCAATGGCATAGAGTACAGTGGTGCAGAGTGGCGTAGAGTAAAGTGGCATAGAGTGACTTTGTGCAGAGTAGATTAGTGTGGCCTAGAATGGATTGGTGTAGAGTGGAGTGACAAAGAATTCAGTGGTGTAGAGTAGGGGGGTGAAGAATGCATTGGCATAGAGTCGAGTGATACAGGGTAGATTACAGTGGTGTAGCGTGAAAGTGCGTGAAGTGCAGTGGCATATAGTGGAGTAGTGCAGAGTGCATTAGCATGGAATGGTGTAAAGTTGAGTGGGGTAGAGTGTAGGGGTGTGGAGTGGTGAAGAGTGGAGTGGAGTGGCGTAGAGTGAATTATTCATAGTGTGGTAGAATACTACCATTACGGACAACACATTTTCAATTGAAATGACAAATTCATTTGCACGCTTTTACTAACAAAACTTAACAGTGCACAGACGAAAATGTGTGGAAATTGCATCACCTAGTTTAATGATTACTTTAGATTAAAAGTATTTGTTTCCAGCACACTTTAGAAAAAACAAAACATGTGCTTAATTTGTTTGTTCATAATTCTGATATATTCTGAAATACTTACACAGTTCATTTAAACGCTGTCACGTTCTGGAAAGAATATTTTTCTTACCCTAAGTGTCCAGCAAGATAGTCACATAAATCCTCTCCGTTTGAAGTCAGAGAAAGAAAAGTAAACAAGCGCCCTTGGGAGACAGCTTCTGATATTTTACCACAGTCTTTAAATGCACAGCAAATGTGAGGAATGTGAGTAAATGTGAGGAAAGGCCTGTTAACAAAAAGCAAGTTTGTGAAAGGATACAGAAAACACAGTTTCGGCAACAGGAGGGATGAATTGAGCCTGGAGAGCCTACAGAAAAAACCTAGTAAATGGAGAGCAAGAAACTATGAGCTGTAAACCACAAAGCCATTGAGAATTAATGAGTGGAATGCATTCCTAGGTCAACTTTCTGAAAGTCCCCATGATGTCTTTAGCAAACCAGACAGCTGCCTAAAAAGGCACTTGATGAGAAACAACTCTTCAGACTTGTTTCTTTCATATTTGCCCTAGCCTAAGATGCATGGCGGCGATCTGTTCTTAATCTGAACTACTGATATTCTGTACTGATACTTCCTTATTTTCTCATCATAGTGAGTATCCAGGTATATTTCAGCCGAGGTGTACACCTGGTCATTCATAATCCTTTGTTTCTCTTGTAAATGTTGTAATATTCAGTTTCAAATCCTTTTTTGTAATTTTTTGCCAATATCCTCTAAGATTGTGCTTGTCTAGAAGGTTCCTTTCAGCTGAGATGTCTTAGGCTAATTTTTCCAAACTTTTCGAAAGTTCATCTACCATCATATCTGATCTAAAGAGCATCTGTTGGCTATGAAGTGCCATTTCTTTTTAAACGTTTTACTCTTTATGAGTGCGGGAGTATAAATGTATGGGATTTGGGCGCTCCAAGGTGATAAAATGGGTATTGTGCATTTTTGACATTTTATAAGGGGTTTTGCAAGCAAAATTCTGCTTTAGAGTACGACCTTGGCTATATCGAAACACAGCACAACCATATATTTATTAACATCTACACATCCTAAAGTTTCTATTTCTGGGTGCCAGTCCTTACTCACTCTGATTTGATAGTCGTGATATCGCATTCACCATGTTTGTCAGATTTATTTTGAATGTTTTTCCAAAACATGGTAATTCCCTTCAGTTTATCTTGTGCAGGAACATATCTCTTCACAACTTAACCACAAACTTTGTTTCTCTGGGTCTCCTTAGTATTCAGATACTAGCAATAGTTTTAGGGTATTCATATGTAATAAGTGAAATGCCAGTGTAGGGTACCTATCTTTTGGTCTCATGTATCACCCCTGCTCTGTATGGGAACCGTCTATTTTTAATATCTGCACATCATAAGGTTTTTATGACTGGGTGCCAGTCTGCCCTCACCCAAATTGGCTGACCTGGACAGCATGCTGAACAAAACAGTTGGCAGGCGTTCAGTAATTTTCCCCAAAACAAAACAGTTTCCTTTAGTTCAGGATTTTCAGTGTGTTTGTTCATGGAGCCACACTCTAGACAAAAGGCAGTTTTTTGATATGGGGGGGAGTCCATTAGTGTTGTTTGCAGTAGTTAAAACAGGGTCTGTGTGCACTCTGGTTAATGTACCAACCCCAGGCATTTCAGAAACGAAAGTCACAGGGGATTACACTGTGATGCATCTTACATGAAGTGCAATATGTATTATTCCCAAGAATAACAAAGTAGCCCAAATCTAAAAAATCACTATCTCTCCCTTCTCTGTGAAACAAACTCAAGAGCTTCAAGCAAATGGCAAATGTTCTACTGTTAGACCTGCCATATTTTTTGCTTTTTACCTCCTATTTTGTTGCTGTATCTTTTTATTGTCGTTAGGACTCTGAGTATTTTACCACTGCTGACTGGTGCTAAAGTGAATGTGCTTCTTCACTCAACATGGTAACATTGGTGTATCCACAACTGGGATATTTAGTTTACCTGTAAGTCCCTTCTAAAATGGTATATCATATACCCAGGGCCTGTGAATTAAATGCAACTAGTGAGTCTGCAGCACAGATTGTGCCACCCACTTAAGTAGCTCCGACTTGGCATCTAAAAGCTCTTGCCAAAGCTCAGAACTCCCCTTTTCTTACATTTAAGTCACCCCTAAGATAGACCCTAGGTAGCCTATAGGACAGGAGGACATGTAAGCAAAAGGCAAGACATGTACCTTTAGGTTTCTCATATCCTAGTAATGAAAAACTCCTAAAGTCATTTTTCAGTACTGTGAGGCCTGCCTCCATCATAGGCCAACAATAGGAATTCCTTATAATATCTTTAACCTGTAATTCCTGATCTGAGAGGAGTAGCTGCATCATGGTTAGTACCATTGGAATGGTAATAAACACTCTTTGCTGGTAACATCGGATTTATTGTTACCGTCTTAGAAATGCCTTTTT
The DNA here is from genome assembly GCF_031143425.1 of Pleurodeles waltl. Taxonomy (NCBI): domain Eukaryota; kingdom Metazoa; phylum Chordata; class Amphibia; order Caudata; family Salamandridae; genus Pleurodeles; species Pleurodeles waltl. The sequence continues at coordinate 418,681,354 of NC_090437.1, read as the reverse complement.
TAGAAAGTGGACCTTTGCTCTGCATTTTCTTCCCTGTGTGCCTACAGTCTGTCTCCAATACATGGCTGGCAAGGGTTAGATGACAGCTATACTTGTGCATTCCCTTCAGACACCCACAGCATAGAATACTCAGTTACATCTGCATCCAACTGCATACTGATGGTTCTTCCTGGAGAGGAGGTTGGGAAGAGCTCACACTTACATCTCGAAGGATAGTGGCCAGAGCGCTCACAAAGGGGCTGATTACTCCCCCACTGATAGTATGGAGCCGAGATTGAGCTCAAAAGGGACCTGTACGCTTCACAGAATTCATTTGTAGTCCTTCCCACCACATCAAAGGCACTTTCTAATATAATTGCTGGGTCTCTTACTCCACCAAGCGGTATACTCCTGGACCTGGAAGAAACGACGCTGGAGTAAATGCTGCTGCGCAGGAGGATTGTCGTCTTGTGGTGCTCACTGTTCTGAAAGACTGCTGCCCTGCCTGAATGGACTGCCCTCCTGCCTGCTGAGCTTTGCCCTGCTCAAGAAATCACAAGTCAACCTCCAGAGTGTCTCCCAGGATAGCTGGCTTGCCCACCCTGGTCACAAGAACCCCACAACTTGCTGGAACGAAGCTGCCCACACCTTTCCCACACCAATATTCCCTGTGTTGCAGGTGTTTATCTCAACAGCAAAGACACTTTCTGCAGCCCTTGGGGGGGAGACCAGCGGTCACCACAAGCGGTACTGCTACAACTGCGAAAGCTTAAGAGATGCCCTTGAGGACTCTGACAGTCACACAAACTGTGCTGTTGCAGTTACGAGCACTCTGAGAAGCCACACACTCACCCCAGTCCTCAGTAGTCTTCCCGTGATGGATACCTTGTGCTGCAAGGTTGGCAGCAGTTTTCTCTGGGCTCTCCACCGAATCTGACTGAAGCTTGGCCCCCTCGTCCAACAACTACAGAGCTAAGCACAAGGTACTGTGAAACAGGGATAATGCACTTTACAGCTTTCTTTTTGCCCCAAGTGGTCCCCACACTCGATCTGGTGCTTCCCCTCACCGTACTTTACAAACCTGTTTTAATCCTGTAGCAGCCGGCTGCTCTGCCAGGAAGAGCATGGCTAATCATATTACTGTAATCCTTACAAATGAAGCGTGCGTGCTGTCCCCGATATCAAAGCGACATGCACACTTGCAATACCTTTTCATAGCTACTCAAAGGAACTACTGCATACCTCATAGAACGAGATCCGCAGATTACTGCTAAATCACGTTGCTTTAATATATGAAAACTTGAATATCTCCACTTCTGTTGGTTGGATTCCTGTCATTGTAGCCTACTTTTAAAATTACAAATATTGCCTACTTTTCTACATCGGTGTGGAGTCTTTTTGTGATGTACCCAGTGTGATTCCTGTGTGTGTGTTGAAAAATACTTTTACACATTGCCTTCCAAGTTACACCTGCCTGCTCAGTGCCAAGCTACTAGAGGGTGACCACAGGTTAATTTAGGTTGTGTACTTGTCTTGCCCTGACTAGAGTGATGGTCTATATTTGGACAGGGTGCAAAACTCTGCCAGCTGGAGACCTAATTTGTAACACCTACCATCTGGTGCTCCAACATTTCACACAATAAAATTGGTCCCCCACATGTGTAGATGAGCCTAGTGCACATATAGGCTATGGTTGAGACTGTGTGAACACCACATTGATAGTATATTTACTGTCACATATTTGGTCTGCTCCTATCAGTTATGGAAGGCCCACTCACATATATTAGGTATTGTTTTAATTGATAGGTGTGCTGGAAGACTGTATATTGGGAATTTTGCTTTTCTAAACACGTTCTCGAGCTTTCTTTCATAAATGCGAGGAAATAATGTTTATAACCAATGTTTGACCTATGCAGAGATTTCTGCATAAGAAAAAGTTGTGGCATCCTCACAAGCCAAACCAGTCAAGAATCTTCTGGGTGCCTAGTTTTCAAGAATTTGGCTGATTTCCTGAGGTGGTGGGTGACGCTGGGCTTTCAAGTGTTCCCCACCAATGAACCAGGTTCTGAGGAAAAAAAATGTGTGGTAAAAAATAAGCCCAAACAGCAACCAATCTCCTCACTGGGCGCACACGTGAGCATGTCTGTGCCCAGTGAGTATCTGGATACTGTTTTTTTTTTTTTTTTAGGCTGGGGTGCAGATATGTGTGCTTGTTTTTTTCCCAATCCTCTTCCCCCGATCATTTTGCCCTTTAAATATTGATATGCTTGAACTCGTGAAACCTTTCAGGGGAAAACAATGTGTAATAATTATCATAGGATTCTGAATTACCATCTGAGGGCAAAGACTGGTTGCACAGGGATCGGAATTTAGCCCCATTTGCAACGGGGATTTAAGTGTATCATTCTTATGCCATTTATTTTTACCTGTTATATTAATTCTTATTCTATTTCACAGGGACCCTCTTTTTGTGAAATCTTATGTAGTATTTAGTATGTTTTTGTTTTAGTTTACTTCTGTAGCCTAGAAATTACGTTAATAGTATTATAGTTGTTGTGTTGACCTCGACCGTACTATGTTTGTGGACTTACACCACTTCATAACGTTTTGATGGTGAATTCTAGTTTTTTCTCCTGCTCCATTTTTTTGTTAATGCCTACATTCTAATAACCTTATTGCATTTGTGTAAAGCCCTTTGCCTTGCATGCACTATACAAGTCCACAAACAAAACGACGAGTTATTTTCTTTGTCTCTTTCACTGTTCATTTCCACATTTGCACGACACTGCAAATACAGACCTGCCATCGATTAACATTCCTGAGGTTTGTTTCTAGCTGTCAAGGATGTTTAAAAGTGGCACTCTACATTTAAGACGTGTTGTGCTATTTTTGTTTGGGATCACTTAAGTTAATCGTCCCTGTTTGTGAGTTCAATTAAAAGCTGATACCCAGGGCTGATAATTGCAGATTATGACAATATGCTTCTGGTAAGAAGGCTACAATAGATGTTGTAATTGTTTTGCGTTTTGCAGTATGTATTATACTTAAGCAACGTATTTTTACACTCATGGTTGTTTTTACATGTTGCTGGGCCAGGTGTCATTTGGGGCTCCTCAAGGTTACTTAAGCTATAAGTTATGAGTGATATTTACAACATCCCTGACACTAACCGCTTGCAGGAACAGGAGATGAGCACGTCTGATATTACTTTTTTTGTTTCCAACATAGGCTATAACCCAAAGATATGGAGTTACGTCAATGCCCACGTTTCTTTTCATCAAGAACTGCGAGAAGGTACGTCGTGTAATAATTTCATTTTTTATGTTATTTAATCATTTTTCTTTCTTGTATAAATCAGATTTTATGGAGTTGTCTTATCCAGGTGATTGATTGACACCTGATCTGATCGATATAAGTCAATAAGGACGCTCAATGAAGGACCATTCACCAATAATGTTCACAACTCAGCTTTAATAGAACTTTCAGTAAATATATGGGTTTGGCACATAAACAAAGTAGAATGAAAAATAGCAAGAAAGAGCATCTATTCATATGTGAGCAAAGAGTGCACCAATAGGAACACTGCATTGGTTGACTGTCTACGAAATGCATATTTCAGCTACTGCGTCATATTCACATTAAGACGTTCAAAGAAAAAGCAAATATAAATGTGCAGAATACGTCAGAATATAAACACAGCGCAAGTATGTTAATCAATCAGAGTAAAGCAGAGAAACAAAGGCCTTTCATCCCTGGGTGGAACTTAACTTTATCCACAATGCTGGGAAGCAATCTCCCGCCTGCTCGGACCTCTCTCCCCTTTGAGCGTCACGGTCTAAGAACAGCACAGCCAGGGAGGCAGGGATGTGGGCGATGGCAGCTTGCTCAACTCCACCTGCGAGCTTCAATCCCCTCACCCGCGCTTCAGTGCTTAAATAACCTGAAGCTTGGATTCTATCCCTTTCTCGCATCTTCTAGCTATGTTATCAGCACATGTCCCTTGGCTGCTCTGTTGTTCACTAGCCATTATTTTTCCGCCCTTTTCCTGGACTCCCTTTCTCAAGGTTAGAACGACTTTCGCGTCCCTCTCCCACACTTCCTGCTTTTTACACATGCAGCTGCGGATAATTTTATCTATGGAATGTTGGAAAACAAGCTTGAAACCGACATCATGGACTTTTCCACGTTGTTTCAGGTTTCTGCAGGCATCACGCTCATCTACACTGCTCAGACTAATTACCCCTTCGCGTCACAATGTCTTCCGCACCTTTCCCTACACTGATCAGGAGTCATAAAGTAACACCCTCAAACCTTGTGTGTTAAGTATAAACGTGTTTTTATGCAGTCATACGACGATTCTAAATGATCAGATACAGCAGGGATGGTGACTGAGAACTTCACCTTTGGGAATCGGAAGGAATGCGGATATTAAGAAACTCAAACTGGGACAATGGGCCATGTTAGGATAGTATCATAGAACTGATAACCTCACAAAGGATTCAAACAGAGCTAGACAGCACACCTAATATAATTGAAAGAAAGGATCAGGCCAAACTACAAGCATGCCAACTTGAAACTGACAAGTACACAAGGCTGTTAGCAGCATTCACCACCCATTCACCATCAGCAAAATCACTTTCCAACACTTTTTTAAAGTTTTTTGATCGCTTTACTTTAGAAAGGTACATTACTAAAATGTATAGCGCAATAATGTAATGTATGTATTTTTTAAAAAGGTATTCAAAGATACTCTACACTATCCAACAATTTTCTAATGAAAAGTATGCTGTCTGCTCTTCATAGTTTCACTTTGTTAGCATTGATTTCTAACAAAACAAATTAATTATACATTTTGAACAATTAATTTGTGATAGTTTCCACAACAGATACACATATAACAAATCCATATGGGTTTGGACAGCAGGTTGAATGATTCCCCCTCTCTCCCCAGCACCTAGTCCTTGGAGGGCAGGGGGGCTACACTCTTTTTACTTCACACTCACTCTTTGGACTACGACATTCCCATGTTCACCAACAGATCCCCGTACTATGGATAAACCCACAGCCACAGGCAAACTCTGCACCAAAGTGCTAAGGGGCCATGAAATTGGTAAACGTGGACTATCCAAATGCCACATAACCTAACATATGGGGTGATTTATTTCTTTAAAGATACGAGTTTCAGACAGAAATGTAGGGGCCGCAAACTAATAATTAATATTGGTTGAGATTGTTGCCTGGCAGAAGACTTTCTGAAAAGAATCAAGCTGTCCAGTATGTAGCTTATGTCCAAGTATAATGCTCTCGTTGGAAGTGGTGGGGAGCTGGTAATTGGTAACAAGACTTGAGTAAATTCAGAACTGATGGAATGTGTTTGCTGTAGCATTGTAGGAGGCTGGCCCTGTATGTAGTGTGCAAAGCTAGGCACACTGTGCAGGGGGTCCAGGTAACCACACATTGGTTTACAGGGTAAAACTAGATCACCTAATGCTCTAATTTTTGAGGTAGCTTGGTCGAGCAGTTAGGCCAATCTTGGAGAAGTGCAAAGCATTTGTTGTACCCACAGCACCAGTCTTTCAACTCACATACTCAAAGGAATAACTTGAGACCAATTTATAAACAAGCTTCAGATTTGTATATAATTTTCAAGACCAGGATTATCAAAATTGGTTAAGGAGTTTTGGAAACATGAATTTTTGAAGTTTAATAAAAATAGTCTATTGGTGTGTAATTATGCACCATAGGAATCAATGGAAGGTAACCTTTGAAAATACATATAAAATCGTACAATTGGGTTACCAAGTTCTTCTTTCACAGGTTGGTCGAGGTTGTCGGTGGGCACATTGTGCCAGCTGGAGAAGTTCGGGCAGCTCCCGGTTCCGGCGGGAGCAGTGATGAAAGGTCTCAGGAGCTGGTGCAGGGCCACTGCGGGGGACCACTTGGAAAAGCATAGCACCGGTAAGTTTAAAGAAGGTTCCTTGAGGTCCCTTAGGATGTCAAGGTCAGAAAGGGTGGGGGACCCTTATGGCACAGCAGGTTCGTCGTTGCAGGACACAGGCTGGCCGGGTGCAGAGTGAATTGGTGAGCCAGGAGCTGTGCGTAAGGATGCCTTCTTTAGCAGGAGGTAAGTTGGTTCAAAGGTCGTTTGCAGGACAACAGGGGCACTCTGGCAGGAGGGCCAGGGTGTTCCTTAAGTCCCTCAACTGGGGCCCCCTCCTGGTCTTTTTTCAGCCTTGGGTGGGGTGGTTTTCTCAATGCCTGATGCTAGCTGACCATTACCCAGGTTATTGGTATGGTGGGACCAGTGGAGGGCACAGTGCCTCCAAACTTGGCACACTTGCAGAGTTTGTCTCCATGGTCAACAGTGTGTTGTTTAGTCCAGCTGCACCCTCCGGTTCGGGGGTTAGCGGCTGGTCAGTACAGCGACCCTCGCTGACTTGCTGGTTACTTGCTGTTGTAGAGTGTTATCTCCACTCTGGAGAGAATTCTATAGCGATTTTTGAAGCCTCGAGGTCTTCTGGGGTTCTTTATAATTTGTCCAATTGCCCAGCAGCTCATCAGCGGTGATTGTAGGATCCTTTGAGTAGCAGGCAGGGTTTGGAACCTTTTCTTTGTTGCAGCAGGTTCACAGTTCCAGTGCCTTGGATCTTCTTGATGCTGGTCTTCTTTTGTCCATCAAATCTGGTTCCTGGTCTAGGGGTCCCCACTAAATATTGTATTTAGTGTGCATTTTAGGGGGACTCTGGTAGTGACCAATGGGTCACCTACCTTTTGGTGGCTAAACCCACTAAAGTGACCACGTCCTGAGAAAGAGTCACTTTCCTATCCCTGATTGGCTATTTTCCTTCCATCCAAGATGGAGGAAAAGGAAATGGAGTGCCCACCTCACAGGCAACACTGTATGAGGCTGGCCCTCTATGTATTGTACAAATCTAGGCACACTGTGTAGGTGGTCCAGGCAACCACACGTTGGTTTCCAGAGGCAAAACCTAGATCACCTAATGTGCTAATTTTTGAGGTAGCTTGGTTGACCAGTTAGGCTAATCTTGGAAGGGTGCAAAGCATTTGTTGTACTCACAATATCAATCATGCATCCCACATATTCGAAGAAATAACTCAAGACCAATTTATAAAAATACTTCAGATTTTTATATACATTTTAAGAGCACGATTATCAAAATTGGTTAAGTACTTTTTTAAGATATGAATTTTTGAAGTTTTAATAAATCATGTCTTTCTGTGCATAATTACACACCATAGGAATCAATTGGCAGTCACTCTGAAAAATGCATCTTAAATTGCACAGATGTGTTACCAGGTTTTGCTTTTGCAGGTTGGTCAAGGTCGTTAGTGGGCACACTGTGCCAGATGGAGAGGGTCAGGTGGCTCACAGTTCCGGCGGAGCAGCGTTGGAAAGTTTCCTGGAGCAGGTGCAGGGCCACGCAAAGGGATCACTTGGAAAAGGGTGGTTCTTGCAGATTTAAAGGTGGTGCCTTGGGGTCCCCTGGTGGTGTTGAGGTTGCAATGGGTGTGGGACCCTGGGGACACAACTGGTTCCTCGTTGCAGGGTGCTGGGAGGTCGGGTGCAGGGCGAGTTGTTGATCCAGGAGCTGTGCTCAATGGAGGCCCTTGGAGCTGGAGACAGGTGTCTTTGAGGGATGCTCACAGGACAGTGGGGCACTCTGGCAGAAGGTCCAGGGTGATTTGAAATCCCTCGACTGGGGCTTCTTCCTGATCCTTCTTCAGCTCCGGGGGAGCTGGTTTTCTTATTGTCTGACATCAGCTGAAGAGTGCCCAGGGTATTGGTACGATACGCATACCAGAGGGCGGAGTGCCACCAAACTTGGCACACATGCAGGGTTTGTCCTGGTGATTGTCGGTGTGTCGTTGGATCCAGCTGCGACTTCCGGTTCCGGAGATATCTGCCAGCCAGTGAAGTGACCCTCACTGGGGTGCTGGTTCTTTGATCTTGGGCGATTTGTGAAGCCTGGAGGACCTCTGAGTTTCTCAAGGTCAGTCCAGTGTCCAGCTTCTCGACACCGACGATTGTCGGGTCCTGGGTGCAGCAGGCATGGTTTGTCGCCTTTTTCTTGTGCAGCAGGTCCACAGTTCTCGTGCCTTGGATCTTCTTTAGGCTAGTCTTCTTTGTTGTTTCAAATCTTTTTTCTTGGTCCAGAGATGCCCACTAAATACTGAATTTAGTAGGCGTTTTAGGGGGAATCTGGTAGTGTCAAATGGGACACTTACCTTTGAGTGGCTACACCCACTGTAGTGCCAATTTCTGTGGGAAGGGTCACTGCCCTAAACCTAATTGGCTAGCTTCCTTCCATTCAAGATGGGGGAAGTAAAGTAGAGGGTCCACTCGCAGGCAACATCTTAGGGATGGTGCTTGCCAGGTGAGACCACTCCTCTTACCCTTTGTTAGGTTTCCTGCCTTTGCTCATGCCAAAAGTGGAAGTTTGCAAAGGGGGATGCCAGCTGCTGCTAGCAGCAGGCTTAGGGGTCAAGTTTCAAGGGTGGTAAGCCCTTTGAAGCTCACCACCAGGACAGTGCACATTCCTGAGGGAGGGGGGCTTAGCGCCTCCTCCCAGGAAGGTCATTGTCTTAAAAACCAGATGTTGGAGGCTGCCCTCTATGTAGAGTACAAAACCAAAGTACATTATGCAGAGGGTCTGAACAACCACGTGTTAGTCTTCATGGGTACAAATCAGGCCACCTAATGCTCTAATTTTTAAGGTAGCTGGTCGAGCAGTTAGGCTAATCCAAGAGATGTGCTAAGTATTTGCTGTACTCACAAATCCAATCATGCACCACACACACTCAATGAATAATTCAAGACCTGAATTTATAAAATTACTTCAGACTTTTATATAATTTTTGAGACCAAAATCTTTAGAATAGGTTAAGTACTTTTCTTGTTATGACTTTTTAACGTTTTAACAGTTAGTCTTTCTGTGCGTAATTACGCACAATTGGAATCAATAGGCAGTCACTTTTAAAAATGCATTAAAAATTGCACGGTTGAGTTACCAGTCTCTTCCTTTGCAGGGTGGTTGCAGTGGTCAGTGGGCAACTCATGCCAGCTGGAGAGCTTTGAGCAGCTTTGAGCAGCTCCTGGTTTCAGCAGGAGCAGCGCTGGAAAAGTTCTTGGCACAGGCACATGGCCACCTGGATGGGCCACTTGGAAAAGGAGCTGGTTTGCAAATTCAAAGTGGTGCCTGGGGGTCTCCTTAAGCTGTCGAGGTCACAAGGGGTTGGGGACCCGGGACACACAGCAGATCCCACGATGCAAGGCCCAGGGCAGCCAGGTGCAGGGCGTTTTGGAGGTCTTGGATGCTGTGTGCAACAAAGTCAACTAAAGCTGGAGGTAAGTCTCTTTGAGGGCTGCTTGAAGGACAACGGGGGCACTCTGGTCGGAGGTCCGGGGTGTTTCTGAAGTCCCTCAACTGGGGCTTCCTCCTGATCCTTTGTCAGCTGGGGGGAGCTGGTTTTCTCCTGGCCCGACATCAGTTGACCAGGACTCAGGGTATTGCTCTATCTCGACCACTGGGGGTTGCAGCACCACCAAACATAGTACAGTTGGGGAGGCACTTCCGGACTGTCATCTGTGTGTCGTTGGGTCCAGCTGTGACTTCCGGTCACGGAGATATTGGTGATTAAGTGAAGTGTCCCTCATTGGTTTCTTGGTCTTTTGTGGTTTACTTGCTTTTCTTGAGTGGTGCCTCCACTCAGGAGGGGGATCTGGGGTGATCCTTGAAGCCTGGAGGTCCCCTGGGTTTCTTGGGGTCGGTCCAGTGTTCAGCTCCTCCGCTGTTGCGATTGTCGGGACTCTGGTGCAGCAAGCAGGGGTCTTGGCACCTCTTCTGGTGCAGCAGGTCCTAAGTTCTCATCCTGGCAGTTTCTCTGGTGCTAGTCTTCTTGGGATCCTTTTCAAATCTAAAATCTTGGTCTAGGAAAGCCCACTAAATACTGAATTTAGTGGGCGTTTTAGGGGGAACCTGGTAGTGTCTAATGGGACACTTACCCTTGGGTGGCTACACCCACTATAGTGACCACTTCCTTTGGGAAGGGCCACTTCCATAAACCTCATTGGCTGTTTTCCTTCATTCCAAGATGGAAAAAACTGAATCAAAGGGTCCACTTCACATGCAAGCCCTTAGGGGTGGTGCATGCTCAGTGAGGCCACTCCTCCTACCCTTTGTCTGGTTTCCCACCTTTGCTCCCGCCAAAAGTGGGGGTTTGCGAAGGGGGAAGCCCTCTGCTGCTAGCAGCAGGCCTGGAGGCTCGAGTTTCATGGGTTGTAGCCCTTTGAAGCTCACCGCCGGGGTGTTGCACATTCCTGAGGGAGGGGATGTTAGCTCCTCCACCCAGGAAGGGCATTGTATATTGGCTGTCTGGAGTGGCAGCTGGATGGAACCAGCCAGGAACTCTTCCAGTTAGGGTTAGCTTTTGCAGGGGGCACCTCTAAGGTGGCCCCTGGGTACATTTAGGGTTAAATCCAATACTGGTATCAGTTTGGATTTAACATTCTGAGTTGTTTGATACCAAACAACCCAAGGTGCAGAGTGGCCATTATGTAGCTGGGGAACTTGTGTTTGACCAGTACCCAGTACATAAATTAAAATAGCTGTTCTGTTCACTCACTATGTCCTAGGTTTATCGAGGACACAGTGGGGGCATATTGCTCATGCATCTATGCCCTCACATATAGTATGGTGCACCCTGCCTTAGTGCTGAAAGGCCTGCAAGAGGTGTGGCTTACCCATAACATATGCAGTGTATGGAGGACAGGGCACACAGAGGATGTGCCATGTCGAGTTTATCCTTTAGGGTTGCCCCAGTACACTCAGTCTGCAATGGCAGTGCTGGGTGCATCTGGGTGCAGGGCCCTTGGGGGTGGCACAATCAGTCCTGCTGCCCCCAGGGGCCTAATCTCAATATCTCTTGCCCTGGGTACTGGGGTACCCATTTACTAGGGACTTATAGGGGTATTTAAGAGTATAACCAATTGTGCCAAGCACCACAACAGTTTTAGGGAAAGAGCTCTGGCCCAGAGAACCTGTTTAGCAGGGGCCCTGGGCACTACCAACTTCTAGAACACATCAGCATCAGGCAAAACGTGGGGGCTGACCATGCAAAAAGAGGCCTCCTCTCACACTGAAGAGGCAGGGCTCTCCCCCAAGGTTTGATTATTGGCTGTCTGGAGGTGGCAGCTGGATAGGACCAGTCAGAAGCCATGCCAGGATAGTTACCTTTTGCAGGGGGCACCCCTAAGGTGGATTTAGGGATTAGTCTAAGACTGGTACCAGTGGGGATCTATCATTCTGAGTTGTTTGATACCAAACAACCCAGGGTTCAGAGTGGCCATCATGCAGCTGGAAAACTCGTGTTGACCTGTGTCCAGCACATGTATTAAAATGGCTGCTCTGTTCACTCACTATGTCCCAGGACACAGAGGGGGGCATATTGCTCCTGCAGCTATGTCCTCACATATAACATGGAGCACCCTGCCTTAGGGCTATAAATCCTGCCAGAGGGGTGTCTTACCCGTAGTAAATGTAGCGTAGGGTGGACAGGGCACACAGGTAGTGTGGCCATGTCAAGCTTATGTTTTAGGTTTGCACCAGAACACTCAACCTGCAACAACAGTGTGGGTGTATCTGGATGCGTGGCCTAAGAGGGTGGCACAATCAGTGCTGCTGCCCTCAGGGGCCTACCCATAGTACGCCATGCCCTGGTCACATAGGTGCCCACTTACTAGGGACTTATAGTGGTAGCTAAGGGTGTACCTAATTGAGCCAATGCATCACAACAGATTTAGGGAAAGAGCTCTGGCCCCGGGAACCTGGTTAGTAGGGGCCCTAGGCACTACAATTTCTGGGACAGTCCAACATCAAGCAAAAAGTGGGGGGATAACCATGTCAAAAAGAGACCCTCTCTCACAAAAACCTAAGGGCTGGTGCATGCCAGGTGGGCCCACTCCTCCCACCATTTGTTTAGTTTTCCCACTGTTGCTCTTCCCAAAAGTGGGGGTTTGCAACAGGGGGATGCCAGTTGCCAGCTGCTGCTAGCAGCAGGCTTGGGAGTCGAATTTCTATGGCGGTACGCCCTTTGAAACTTACCAGCAGGGCAGTGCACGTTCCCGAGGGAGGGGGTGTTAGCACCTGCACCTAAGAAGGGCAATGGTCTGAATCCCAGTGAGCAGGAGCTCTCACCCCAGGGGTTCAGAATTGTGTCTGGAGGGGCCAGGCTGGTTGGGACTAGCCAGCATCCATGACAGGGTAGTTCACATTTGCAGGGGGCACCTCAAAGGTGACCCCTGGGTACATTTTATAATAAATCCAGTACTGGTATCAGTTTGGATTTATCATTCTGAGTTGTTTGATACCAAACAACCTAGGGTTCAGATTTGCATATGGCTGGGTGCAAACTGGGGTAGCATGGTGAGCAAAAGGGTATAAAAGATGGACCTCATACACCAAAACCTCAGTACATTTCTGGACCTGTGGATACTCTGTCAGGAAGAAGGGCTGTTGTGCTGCTGAAGGAATGCCACTCTGCTGGTTGCCAACTTTGCAGTGCTGAACTACTGCCTTCTTGCATGTGTGAGATTTGACCTACATCTCTTCAACCCAGAACACAGTGACTTCAAGGGCCAGCTGGCTGGCTTTCTGATCTGAAATCTCAGGGACATAACAGACTTCCAGCCACCCTGCCTTTGTACCTAGACTCTGCCATCTGTGAGCCTACCCTGCCAAGTGGTGCCACCATAGTCCAGGACCCTTGGAAGTGGGTCCAAGGTGCTTAACAGTGGACAGATGCATCCCCTCTTCTAAGCGATGCATCTCTAAGTGGATTGATGCATCTCCTCAGCTGAGCAGTGCTCCTCCGAGCAGAACCGACACATCGTTACTGCTGTGTGGATGGACCCATCACAAAAGACTTACATTGCCACTACATCCCACATCTTGGGTCTGATGCATCGCCTTCAGAATTGGTGCTTTGTGGTGCTTTCCCGGAGCAGATCCTTGCTTCTCTCATCGACTGAAGCTTCGACAACTTTGAATCTTCCCATGGCAGCTTCACCACTCTTTGAAATAGACGCATTGCCTCAACTGCGCATCGCATCCTCCAACACTGGCCTAAGCAGCACCAGCCTATCAATGGGATTGTCAACTTGGAACCAATGGAATTACTTTGCTGTGTGACGCATCTGCGACACAGATCCACGCAACGCTCCACAACCAGAATGTAATGTACTTTGTTCAGCGGGCCTAACTGGATCCTTGTAGCTGGCCCGCACATCCCCAGTAGCGCTTTATGCCTTTTAGTGCTAGTTTTACCTAAGACTTTAAAATTCATTATCTTTGATTCTACTAATTGGATGTTTGTGATTTGGATCTTATTTTATTTATTAAAAACTACTCTATGTTTGTAAATATGTTGTGGGCTCCTTCTGTGGTGTGTCTGTACTATGTTCCTGTTTGATGTGTTGCACAAATACTTTTCACATTGCCACTAAGTTAAGCCTGACTGCTCTGTACTAAGCTATGAGAGGACTGAGCTCTGGTTAGTTTGGAGTTGGCTTGTGTCTTATCCTGTCAAGGATTGTGGTGGCTGCTTGACCATAGCTCACCCCTCAGACAGCCAACAACCGAATTTATCACACTCTGCGTCTTACAGTGAGGGGCAGAACAGTGAACACTGATCCCAGCTGATGCTGCCCGAATCCTATGCAGTCCTGCCTCTAATGACTTTCATTGCAATGTATCTCTGTACAGAGTTATCCCATTTTATTTATTTGACTTCTGTATTTCTTGCTGTGTATTGTGGTTGTTGTATGTGTTCCCCAAAGGCTTTTTACAGAAAAATACATCAGACTCTGTTTTATTAACATTTGGCACTACGCAGCAAGACCGCTTGCTGCATTGCATCACATACAGAGAGCAGAATTGCACCATATTCACTAGGATATGGCGTTTTGCTCTCTCCACTGTAGCACTGAGTGCTGCCTAGCTCCAATGCAGACACATGGTACAAGGGTGCCTGTGTTACCAGTAGGATTGTTTTATGCAGGAAGGGACCCTTTCTGCACAAAAACAATCCTCAGATGCATTTTCCTCTGCATGTGTGCTGCAGATTGGACTATCGTGTTTTGCTCTAGATTTACTAAGCCACTCAGAGCCATGCAAGTAGCTTTGCGTGGCCCAGTTAATCTGGTTTAAGGGCTTGCATTGCCTTGCCTTCCTTGGCACAAGGTCAACTCAAGCCTTTAGGAAATATGTGCCCTAGTACTTAACCTGATGTTTTCTGTTTTTTAATAATACATGTTGGGAAGAAGGATAGCTCCTCACTTTCTCATTTTTATATGGATACTTGTTTTTGTTTTGCAGGTTAACGTGTGCACAGGAGCTGACATCAACGCAGTTGAAAAACGGCTAAAAGCACACATGTGATTGCTCAAGATTGATGATGATTTTTCTAACCATTGAGTCATTCTGATGCAAGCTTTTCTTTAAGCAGGGTTACAGCATATAACAAGTGCAATAAAAATATATATTATGTACATTTTGTGTGTCTTTTATACGCTTTCTAATTATCTTTGCCTAACTCTTTGATCTGAGGACTTCAAGTCTATTTAATGTCAAAAAAGGTTCTAAAAAACATGCATCTTATAGGAAGAAACTTGTCATAGCGAGGGCCAAAACCCTTTTCCATATAATTGGAATTAAATGCTTTCCTTGCGATTGTAGATGCAATTCTCTCAAGTATTCGGTGCAGTACAGTTGGTTCTTTTAAACTCTGTCTCTGGGACAGCCTTTCTCTCTCCCCCATGTTCAAAAATATTTCAAGTACCTTTCCTCCCTCTGCCCTTTGTTCTAAATACCCTAGATGTACTTCTCTACAACGTAAGGGACCATACCACCTGCCACCACTGAAGCAACACAAGCCTGACCACATATCTACCAGCCTTCCTATACTCAAGTATACAAAAACATGATTGATGGAATGCTTGAATTAATCTCAGCCACTAGTAATTAGTTGGGGCCCTATCCTGGTCCATTGTTGTTTTGCACACAATGCCTCCTCAGTTTGGACCTAGCTGTATGCAAAGCAATTCTGATCCTAATGCACTGGGAACATTCCAGCCAATCTGCCAACCCAGGACCTCTCTAAATTGGAATACACCTAATGGCTTTCATTGTAATGTATCTCTGTAAAGAGTTGTGAGAAAAGGCCTCCTTTGTCATGGTTAGCCCCCACATGTTGCCTGGTATTTGATGTGGTCTCAAAGTTCTTAGTGACCAGGGCCTCTGCTAACCAGGTTCTCTGGGCCAGATCTCTTTCCCAAAACATTTGTAATGCATTGGCACAATTGACAACACCTTTAACTTCCACTATAAGTCCCTAGTAAATGGTTCTTAGGTGCTGAGGGCATGGGATACTAAAGGTAGGCCACTGAAGGCAGCAGCAAAGATTGTACCACCCTCTAAGGCCATGCATCTAGCAGCATCCAGTACTGCCTTTGCAAGCTGAGTGTTCTGATGCAATCCTAAAAAGCAATCTCGACATGGCACAAAGCCTGTGTGCCCTGTCCGCTACACACTGCATGCAATATAGGTATGTCACCCCTCTGGCAGGCCTTCAAGCCTTATGGCAGGGTTCACTATACTGTATGTGTGGGCATAGATACATGAGCAATATGCCCCTACTGTGTCCTTGCCAAACCTAGGACATAGTATGTGAACAGAGCAGCCATTTTAATGCATGTGTTGGACACTGGTCAGTATGAGTTTGACAGCTATATTATGCCCACTCTAAACTGTGGGTTGTTTGATATCAAACAGATCAGAGTTATAGATCCAAACTTGTACCAGTATTGGATTACAGAATGTACCCAGGGGTCACTTTAGAAGTCTTCCTTGCAAAAGCTAACAACCCTGGCATGGCTTCTGGCCGGTCATAACCAGCCTGCCACCACCAAACAGGATTCTGAAACCCTGGGGTGAGAGATCCTGCTTTCTGGCTCCCAGAACAAAGTCCTTCCTGGGTGGAGGTGCAAACACCCCCTCCCTCAGGAATGTGCACTGCCCTGCTAGTGAGCTTCAGAGGGCTTACCACTCTTGAAACGTGATCCCCAAGCCTGCTGCTAGCAACAGATGACCACCCCATTGCAAACTGCTAGTTTTGGGAGAACCAATGGCGGGTAAACACACAAAGGACAGAAGGAGTGGTTAGCCCCAGCTTGCACCACCCCTAAGGTGTTGCATGCGAAGTTACCCCTCCATTTCATTTTCCTCCATCTTGCATAAAAGGTAAATAGCCAATCAGGTGTAGGGAAGTGATCTCTGCCCATAGGAAGTGGTCACTTAGTGGGAGTAGCCACCCGATGGTTGATGATCCATTGGTCACTAATAGCTACTCCCCTAAATGCCCACTAAATAAAGTATTTAGTGGGCATCCCTAGACCATATAATCAGATGCCAAGGGCAAAAGAAAGCCAGCAACAAAGAAGACCCAAGGCTCCAGAACTGAAGTCCTCCTGCACCAAGAAAAGGTGCCAAAACCTGCCTGCTGCACCAAGGACGTGGCAATTGCTGCTGAGGGGTTGTTTGGACACTGGATGAACTGTACAAACCTCCAGAGGACCTTCACTCTTTGAAAATCACCAAAGATCTCCCTCCAGAGTGAAGGCATCACTCTCTTGCAAACAAAGACCCAGTGAAGGCCACTTTACTGACTGGTTGCTGATCAAGGAACAGGATGCCGCAGCCAGACCAATCTCCACCCGACAGACCATGAGGACAAACCTTGCAAGTTTGCCTTGTTTAGTGGCACTGCTGGCACTGCACCCTCCAGTGGCCGAAGTGCACCATTGCCCCAGGTAGTGGTCACCTAACATCGAACAACCTGAAGGACAGTCCACTCCGGACTGTAAAAGCACCAGAAGGAAGCCCCATTGAGGTACTTCAGAAACCACCAGGACCTCCCACCAGAGTGCCCCTGCTTAACTGCAAGCGACCCTCAAAGTGACCTACCTCTTGCTTCCAAGGGCACCTTTGCTCACAGCCCTGTGCCCTGGACCAAAGAACCAGCTGTGCCCTAAGGGTCTCGCACCCCTTGTGACCTCAACTTTCCAAGGGGAACCACCGGACTCACTTTTAAGTACACCTGTGCAGTGATTTTCCAAGTGGTCCCCTGCAGTGGCCTGGCACCAGCTCCAAAGACTTTCTGCACCTGTTCCCACCAAAACCAGGAACCACCCAAACTTCTCCAATTGGTCCATAATGCACACTGATGACCTCGGCATACCTGCAAAAGGAGATATTGGTAAATACATTGCCTGATTTTAGATGCATTTTAAAAGTATTTCTCTATTGATTCCTATGGTGTGTAATTACGCTCAAAAAGACTAATTTAGCTGACCTTTAAAAATTAATAACTTTAAAAGTACTTACCCGAACTTAAAACGTATTTACCTCATTTTGATGATCTTGGGCTTAAACATTTTATAAAAATCTGAAGTATTTTTGTAAATTGGTGTCTAGTTATTCTGTTGAGTGTGTGGTCTCATTTAGTGATACTCTGAGTACATCAAATGCTTTGCACTTTTCCAAGAACAGCCTAACTGCTCAACCAAGCTGCCATAAAAATTAGAGCATTTAGTGGTCTAGTTTTTACCTCTGTGAACCAACAAGGGTTGGCTTGACCCTTTACACAGTGTGTCTAGTTTTGCCCACTACATAGAGGGCCAGCCTCCTATAAGAGTTACCCCATTTTATTTATCTGCTGCATTTCTTGCTCTGCATTGTGGCAGAGGTATTTGTTTGTCAAAGGCTTGTACAGAAAAATACACTAGATGTTTTTCTGTACATTTCTGACAAGTAGACAAAGGGCCAGATTTATATCTTGTCAGTAGGTTTACTCTGTTGCAACAGCAACAAAGTATTCATATCTCTAAGATAAAGGTCCTCCTACCAAATTGAAAAGCCGGCTGACCTCAGGTTTAGAGACTGCTCCTTCTTCCTGTGGAGTAAAAGCCATCTGAGGCAGACCTTTAATTCCACCCACCTAATTTAGATGGGTGGAATTAAAGGTCAGTTTTCACTACTCATCGCTGCCAGGAAAACACTGGCTGTAAGGGGCAGTGAAAACTGCTAAATGCTCCTTTTGGGGAGAATTTTATTTTTTATTTTCAAAAAGAAAATCCCATTTCAGGATTTTCTTTTTGAAAGTAAAAAATAAAAATAATTTCAGTGCTAGGCTCCATCATGTTGACGGAGCCCTCATCCAAACTGTAAACAACATTGATAGCAACCACCATGATAGTAGTTCCTGTCAGTGCTTCAGAAAGGACCACAAGCTTGGCAATCATTTCTAAATTAGGCAGGCAGCACCTTCATCAGGGCCACAGAGTAATTTACTGTGTCTTCCTGGTGGCGAAACAGGCCACCTGCCTATATATAAATTAGGCCCGAAATTCCCAATCAAGTAAGGGCTAATTTTTCTAGACAGTTAATGGTTTTCCCAAATAAACTAATTATTGAAATGATTTACAGAAGTAATGTACAGATAAGTGACCACAATACTAAGTTCAGGAATAGTGGTGATTTGTGGAACTGTGAATTTGGAGTTACCCACACCATCACATTTTTCAGATGGAATATTTGAAAAATGTGTTCTTTCTTGCATGCTGGCTTACATTTTGAAGCCAGAAATGGAGCTAAATTCAATTGGTAACAGATATTCCACAGTTTTCCTCAAAAAGAGTACCCCACTAGTATACATGGGCATATCACAGCTCCAAAGTATGTGGAGAATGTAAATGTTTGCCTTGCAAATTGACCAGTTTTCGCAGTGTAGCTAGCAGCAGTATTTGGGCTGGCCCTAGCTAGCTTCCACTGGGGGAAACCTACTAAACCCAGACATTTTTGAAAACTAAACACCCAGGAAGTACAGGGTGGTGTGACGTGTGGATCCCACTATGTTGTCTTACCCAGAATGCCCTGCAAACCTCAAATTTGGCTACAATCACACTTGTTCCTTTTATTTCTGTTAATAAAAGCCCTGGAATCTGCAGGCATCAACACATTTCTCCCATCCCCATCCAGTATTCGTACACTGCACCCAATTAAAAACAAAACAACCTTCATACCAAACTTTGCTGCTCTACTTCAGTCCTGAAACCCACCTCCTGTGAAGAATAACACCTCATCACCTCATTCGACATTAAGGTGATATTTCGAAAAGCACTTGCCGGTCTACTAAATATTATCACTACATTTCAGTAAGATACCTTCGTTGAGGCTTTCAGAAATGGACACATTGGACCTCAGGGGTAAGTGAACCATTGAAAGCACTAGCCAGGCTCGAATCTGAAGCCTCGCTCTGGAGGAGCTTGAGGTCCTAGTGGAACCTTCAGCCCATAACAAGCCAACATTTCCTGTGGCTTCTTCTTGCCACCATTGCTCTACCCTCATGCAGAAAGAGGCAAAATCAAAGCATTAATATTTTCAGAGAAAAAGGAAAGACATATACCCATTAAATGGCTGAGTTGTACAAATTGAAGCCAGAAAACTTGGATAAATTATGGCTTCCCCACTAGTCTGGTCATTTGAAATTGTGTAATCTTAGCCAAGTATTTTATTTCACGATTTTTCTTTTTCTTTATTATCACATATGTAAGCACTTTCAAATACATGAGTTCAGAATACTCGCTGTGGGATAACCTGTTGTCTTTGATTTCATAAACTATGGCCCCCATTATGACAATGGTGGCAAAAAACCGCCTACCGCCACGGCGACAGACACCAAAAGACCGTCACCGCAGTTACCATCCGTCCGCCATAATATGACCACAGCCGGATTTCCGCCCCAAGGAGGGCGGAAATCCGGCTGTGGCCATACTGGCAGATGGCGGTAAGGTGGCGCTGCTACCACCAGCATCGCCACGCCAGTAGACCGCCACCAACCATATTATGGAAAATAATACGGCCTGGCGGTGTTTTGCTGGCGGTAGCAGCACCCTGTCCAGTCCCCTGCCAGAAGACCCACTGGATCCAGGTAAGTCGGGTCTCCAACAGGGGAGGGGGCTGTTGTGTGTGTGTGGGGGGGGTGTGCATGTATGTGTATGCATGAATGCGAGTGTGTGTTTAGTGTTGTTTGCATGCGTGTCTGAAGGTGTGTGAGTGCATGTATGTATGTGTGGGTGAGTGTGTGTGTGTGTGTGTGTGAATGGGGGGTGTGGATGTAGGAGGGTGGGGGGTGTTTTGAGAGGTTTGGGGGAAGGGGCCTCCTATCAGTGACAGGGAAGAAATTCCCTGTTCTGATAGGCCCTACCGCCTTGGTTTTCGTGGCGTTACGAATACCACGAAAACCATGGCTATAGGCAGGGTCATTATACCGCCGGCAGCACAATGACGGCCGCCGGGCTGGAGATGTTTATCTCCAGCCTGCCGCCTGCTACCGCCATAGTGGTCGGAGTGGTACATTGGCAGGTTGGCTTCACCCACCAATGTCATAATGTGACGGTAAGTGCCGTCAGACGCTAGAAATTGCAACCTGCCTTAAGAATACTGATGAGACAGGTACTTTGCGAGCCATTTGGGAATCTCAAACAGTGGCTGAGACACTGTTGTACATCGCATTTCACGAGTTCCTAATTGCGAGTCCCAAAAAGTTGCAATTAGTAACTCGTAAAATGTTGCACTAGTATATGTGGCCTGAAGTCTTGTGGCACTGTCATGAAACCCCATTGAGCCTGATAATAATGCTTGTTAACATGTTGAGAGTACATGAGCTACCTAAACATGTAGGGCCTGATTCACAAAAGTATTTACGTGTAGTAAAGTTATGAGTGCAGAGTCTCAGCGCTCAGGGTGGAATCGCCACACTGAGTACTGCAGTGTGGACATTCAGACCCAAGTGTGAGGACTCTGCACTTGTGACTTTAATACAAGTAAATACCTTTGTGAATCAGGCTCAAAATACAATGGCAAAAATTAAGTCCTGTAACTCTTTAGAAAAAGTCAATTTTGCCTTACAATATTAAAACGGCAAAATTTAAGAGTCAAATACATTTATATTATTTTATCACAAAATTATATCCAATTAAGATTATTGTGGTAAAGCTGGGTACATTGCATGTAGAGCTCTAGGATGTCACCTAGAATGATATCACCTGGGATGCAGATAAGATGATGAATTTAAAATGTAAATGAGTTACGTGAATCATGTGCAAGAACAGCAGGATGCACCAGGCAGCAGTCATTGAAACCATTTTTTCCAGCTAAATGTCCTTCTGGATTGCTTGTAATACATATTTCAAAATCATTTTACAACTCACCGATCGTGTGACATGGTTAGTCCCCACTTTTTGCCTGATGTATGATGTAGCTTAGAAATTGTAGTGCCCAGGTCCCCTGCTAACCAGATTCCCTGTGCCAGAGCTCTTTCCCTAAAACTGTTGTGACGCATTGGCACAATTGGATACATCTTTAGCTGCGGGTATAAGTCCCTGGTTAAAGGTACTTGGGTATCCAGGGCATGGTGTACTAAGGGTAGGCCCCAGAGGGCAGCAGCACTGATTGTGCTACCCTCTAGGGCCATGCATCTAGATGCACCCAACACTTCCATTGCAGGCTGATTATGATGGTGCAAACCTAAAACACAAACTCTACATGACACACTGCCTGTGTGCTCAGCCCACCATACACTGCAAGCACTATGGGTAAGACACCCCTCTGGCAAGCCTTCCAGCACTAAGAAGGGTGCACCATAGTATATGTGAGGGCATAGCTGCATGAGCAATATGCCCCCATTGTGCCCTTGCCAAACCTGGGACATAGTGAGTGAACAGAGCAGCCATTTTAAAACATGTGCTGGACACTGGTCAATACGAGTTTCACAGCTACATGATGGCCACTCTGATCCCCGGGTTGTTTGGTATCAAGCCACTCCGAATGATAAATCCACACTGGTGCCAGTGTTGGAAGTATTATACAAATTACACAGGGGTCACCCTAGAGGTGGCCCCTACAACAACTACCCAGGCACAGTTGCTGACTGGTTCTATCCAGCCTGCCACCTCCAGACACCCAATCTTCATACTTTGGGGGAGAGATTTGACTCTATTTTATTAAACACAGCCCTTACTGGGTGGAGGAGCTAACACCCCCACCCTCAGGATGGTGCACTGCCCTGGTGGTGAGCCTCAAAGGGCTAACCGCTTTTGAAACTCTACCCCAGGCCTGCTGCTAGCAGCAGATGGTCACCCCCTTTGTAAACCTCCACTTTTGGCAGGAGCAAAGCGGGAAACTGCACAAAGGGTAGGAGGAGTGGCCCCACCTGGCATGCACCACCCCTAAGGTGTTGCCTGCAAGGTGGACACTTCATTTAACTTTCCTCCATCTTAGATGGAAGGAAAATAGCCAGTCAGGGATAGGGAGGTGACTGTTCCCTAAGGAAGTGGTTACTGTAGTGGGTGTAGCCAACCAAAGGTATGTGGCCCATTGGACCCTACCAGGTTCCCCATAAAATGCACCCTAAATTCAGTATTTAATGGACATCCCTAGACCAAGTAATTAGATTTGACAGACAAAAGAAGACCAGCACCATGAAGATCCAAGGCATGAGAACTGTGGACCTGCTGCAACAAAGAAAAGGAACCAAACCCTGCCAGCTGCACCCAGGATCTGACAATTGCTACTGAGGAGCTGCTGGACAACTGGAAAAACTCTAAAGAACCCCAGAGGCCCTCCAAGCTTCGAAAATCACCCAAGAAGAGTTTATGAATGCAGAGACTTCGCAGTCAGCCGGAGAGCTCCACACACAAAAAGATAGGCCTTGTCTATCCTTTTCTGTGTGGAATTCTCCACCCAGACTGCAGAGTCTCCGCAGTCATAAACTTACTAATAACTCACAGTTTGTGAATAGCAAAAAAATTGTAAATGTACACAAAAGTGTACCTTTTTAAATCAGGCCCCACGTATTTAGCATAGTCACTGTGTCACAGCTCGTCAGTCAGTCATAAAATCTTTAGTCGGCATAATAAATGGCATAAAAGCATAAAACTAAATACATTTTACAATACACTACCGCCCTTCAGTTATTGCCACATTGATTACCATCTTAAAAAGAGAACAAAACTCACACCAATCAGTAAAAAAATAATGATTAACCATATTGTTTCCTGATATAAAGAGCTCCCCTGATAATATTTATAACAGCATAACAAACTAAGGGGAAATGAAAATTCACTAAGAAACTCAACCCTTCCTTACGTGAGTTAAAAGTATGCATGCATAATACAGGGATTAAAAAACTTAATTGTACAGTTTTGTAAAGTGCACAAAAGAGTAAAACATGTTAAGTAGACTGGCTTGAAGAATTATAACAAGGGGAGAGGTTTTTATACCACCTCCTTTGAACTGGGAATACCACCAAAAAGTGCACAGTGCTTGAAAGGGTCCTTGTTAAATTAAATCTATATTGAGGATTATCCAAAATAAAAAGATAAGCTTTCATCTCATGTGGGTGTGTCACAACTCCCACATGCACCAAAGATGTACACTCGAGAAACTGAATCCCCCACTTAGACTTGACCTGTTCATAATAGGCTGCCTTTAATAAACCTTTGGCTGTGGCAGGGATATTAGTTGGTTCCTTGTAATACAATATAAATCCCAACTCTCCAAAATTACGTTTAACATACCTGAGCCAAGGGATACTTCCAGCATTACTCGAACCTACGCAATCCAGCAAGATAAGTCTAGATAGAACTAATTCAGGGGTTACCCATATTTTTATCCAAAATAACAAGGGGTCCAACCCACCCCATCTAAAAAATGTATACATACCTCAAAGTGGCAAAAACTTGTTGAGCCTCTTTGAGGGACCATCAATAATCTTTGGATGAAACCATAATCTACAATTTGTAATCTTGGGCACCTGTGATACCCCCACACACCCTCCCCATAAGTCGCAATTGAGAGACATTTTGCTTTGTATAGGGTTACCATTTCTTTTGGCAGTCTGTGGCCCAATTCAGCAGCAAATCAATAGATTGCCTCCACATCTGTATTTGTTTGTTGGGCCCTTAACACCAACAAGGAGTCCCAGTTCAATTGTATGTTAAAGAGGAGACCCAGGTAGCAAAAATGTTTTACCTTCCTAACCACGTTTCCCTGGATATAAAAGGTTTTGGATTTCATCCTTTTTGGACCGCAAACCATTACAAAAGACTTCTGGTGATTATTTTTTTAATTCAGAGAAAGTATGAACTCCATAAAGGGACCAAGGGTTTTTTGCAGGCCATTTGCTGTTCTTGCCAAAATGACAGCATTGTCTGTGTAAAGGTGTGTTGGAAATAAATGGGGTCCTGCCCTTGGAAAATCCAACTTTTTGTAGCAGATAGGCTTCCAAACCATTTATATAAACCAAAGACAAAAAAGGAGCCAAAATACAACCCTGGCGTACACCTTCAGTTGAGACTAGAGAGGGAGTACACTCCCCACCAGGTCCATAATGTATCTTAACTGTAGTATTCCTAGGTTGGCTAGAGATTCTCAACATATTGCCCAACATATCCCACAGTTTGGCACAGTTGACTGTGTAAATAGCACACAACAGGTCCACGAAGGCCAGATGTAATGACCTCCTCATGGACTTGGTGTGCTTACCTTTAATAAGAGATACGTTTGGACACTGTTCAACCTTGCCCATTCCCTGTCTAAAGCCATATTGGGCCTCGAAGACTATAATATTTGAAGGACCCTTTCCAGGATTTTGACTGTAGACTCAATTAGGGAGATCGGCCTGTAACACACCGGATTGGCTCTGTCCCCCTTTTTGAAGATCGGAACCACTGTAGCCTCTTTCCACGAAGGAGGGAATGAGCCTATGAATGCAGCTCTAATGACATTGGCAAGGAGGGGGGCCCAGAGGCCTGAACTTTATTTAAACAATTCCATAAGAACTCTATTAGGGCATGGGGCTTTCTTACATTTACCTTGTTTAATTGCTGTCTCAACCTTTTTTACTAAGATGGTAGGACTAAAGAGGTGAGTCAATTTGCTTTCTTTTGCCAGATCCGGTTCTTGTTCTTGCAGAACTAACTCTTTATTGAAAGGCTTGAAAATATGGGCATAATGTGTTACTCAAGAGGATTCAGGAATTAGGCAATATGTATTAGAAGGGGGCCCTTCCCTAAAAATCGGGCGATTTATAAACTCCTAAAATTGTCTCATATCCCTCACACTTCCTTCTGCCATCAAATCTGCCCAGGCTTCGTTCCACTGCTCGGCTTTTCTGGCATTAATGGTATCCTTATCAAATTTACGAGGGCCAGCAATCATCTCCTTATTTCTTGGGTTAGCCTTAAGAGCCAACTTTAATTGCTTTTGCGCTTTTGAGCAAGTGCTATTAAACCAGCGTGTGGGGGAAACCAAATATGTAGTTGGTAGAGCCTGTGATGCCGCTCTCCATATATTCTCAAAATCCTTAACTACATTCTCTGGTGAAGCTTTATCTGCTATACAGCTAATACATTGATCAAGGTTTTCGTTCACAATTTTTTCTTTGAAAATGTTTAGATCAAGCAGGTGCATTTTATTCTGGGCCCTTTATTCCTGTCCCTTAGAATGGGTACAGTTGCTTACTTAGCCCTGGATTTAAAAAGATCAATTTTTAAATAGGCAGTAAGGGATTATGATCACTGATGAGGTGGGGGATTACCATAAAAGCAGATACTAGACTGCTGAGGTCCCTAGAGATAAACAAAATCTATGGTGCTAACATTTTTATTACCTTCCCTAAAGGTAGGAGATGATGTAGATTGATTTTTCACACATTCCGATAAAAAATTAATTTGCAATCAAAATATTATTCAAAGCGTCCCCATAATCAGAATGTTTGAATGTGATAAAGCATGGCCCTCCTTACTTTCTATACCACAGACCCTCTCATCACTGAATGGGCAGATAGAACAATTAACATCCCCTACCCAGAAAATAAGAAAGTGGGGGCTGTAACTAATTGCTTTTATGATAGCCTCATTCAAAGAAGCCACAACCAAGGTATTTCAATGATCAAAAATATTACAATAAAAGTTCTAGATCAACACTTCAAAGTTGCCCCAAACAGTAAGGTGTAACAGTTGATACCAAGGTGAGGAATCTAGTAGTTTTGTCTTTGTCATATAACACTTGACAGATATCAATGTAGTCAATCCATCCCTCGCCATCTCTGAAGCAGCAGGGACAGCAGGGGTACAATAAGAGAAAAAGCCATCCACATGGAAATCCTCAACTGCCCTAGTCTCTTGTAGACAAATGAACTCGAAATCTGACACAAATGCCAACTAGTCCCAATTTCCTAATTTTGCCCAGATCCCAGCAATATTCCCAAGCTATCACTTTTCCAGTTTGACCAAGATCATTTCAGCCAGTGAAACTATTCATCTTTTTGACTAAAGACCCTGAGTGTCCATCTACTCCTGTCTCACCAATGGAGGGAGGGGTCACCCTCCCTCAGCATAGATATAGGAGTAGATTGTATGGAGTAGGAGAGGAATGACTATAGACCGGTGGGCATCAATAATTGTTTTCTAAATTGCTTAGAGCAGTGAAACAATCATTAAGGGTTGGGAGCGCTGAGAGTAAATTCTTCACCACCAGTGGAGATCTCAAGTTTACAATTACACCTTCCTCAATTGTTGTTTAGGGCTACAACCAGCCCCTTCTACTCTTCTTACAGTTAGTATTTCGCTTGATAGATCACCCACCCAGCAAGCATTTGTCTACAAACAGTGCATAGTTTTATGTTTCAGATCTTCCTCTTTTTCTGTCTTCCCCATTTTTGGTTTTAGGACTTGGTCCAAAATAATAACATAAGGTGTTGATTCAAGTGGGAGGTAAATATTGCCACTTAAGATATTTATATCCTGTATTGTTGTTAGGCCGGCTGGATATCTCCCCTCCCCCTTCCTGTCCCACTTCTCCTCCTTGGGGGCCTGTTGTCGGTGTCCCAAGGTTATCCTGGTTCATGTTGGGTCCTGCGGATGTAGCATTGGATGCAGCCTCCATCATACTCAAGGATGGACCAGGGAGGGGCAGTAAATTCAGAGAAGTTGATTTTGATGTTACATATGGCCCAACGTCACGTCAATCTTTTTTTTAGGGTCTTTCCCTGAGGAATCTGTACAGCTGCCCATAGGAAGCCACAATTTCTTTCAGTCCTCATTCAGTTTTGGCTATGAGGACCTTCTTTAGAGAATTCACCAGTGAGTCTAATCTATTAAGTAAGATCTCATTCTTTATTTTTATCAGGTTCTCTACTTGAGTTACTATATGAGGAGTGGCTCATTCCTCCAAATGTTCCACCACCATTGGAGATTTACTAAGTCCACTTGCCAAAGTTAATTGGGACAGTAATTTCCTTGTAGTATGAACCTGCTTATAGCACCTATTCTTTTTTGTTAGGGTGAATCCTGCTGGGAGTCGGAATCTAAGTCAGTTACTGGCGGAGTGATAATTAAGGTCCTCTCCTCACTCATTCCTCTTTGAACTGGTAAAGAGTCAATCCTAGGCTCTTGCTTATCAGAGATGCGGTTTCCTGGATTGCCTGTAACTGCGGGTATGACCTCTCTGGAAAGCCTGGGTATTGACAGGTCACTATCCACCAGAAAGAGGCTGTCACAAGCTGTTTGTACCACTGGCTGTGGAGCAGCTATTAATTACAGAGACTGCCGTCTCGCTGCACCAATTTTTTCCTTCAGCGCACAACCTCAGAGTTAAGAGCCCCCATTACTGATAACAAATAGTTTATAATGGAAGGGCTGTGTGATGGTACTGTTAACGTAGTCCTCGAACCGCCACTTCGCTGAGTTTTCTGCTTCCCCATACTTCACAGTTTATAAGTAGATAAAAACAGCAGAAAAGTCTTACTGAGTCTCTGACTTCAAATGCTCCACCTTTATCGCAGCCTTAACAATGGAGAGGTTGACCAGGCGATAAATAAAAGGTGGGTGGCCCAGCCATGACGGGCCGTGGATGGGAGAACATGGGCCTGCTCTTGGCCTGGTCACACACCATGTGCGTCCCACGCAGCAGGCTTAAGGAGCCACTTTTTAAGGGCTGTACGGCTCATCACGGATGCAGGTGGCCCCTCCTTCTTGCAAGTCAGTCACAGGTGCAGGGTGGGATTATGAGTCCCTCCTGAAGATGCCGGAGTCCAGAGCCACGGGTGGAAGGAGCTGCTTTTCAAGAGCTGTATGTCTCATTGCAGGTGAAGGCGGCCCCTCCTCCTCGCAAGTCAGCCACAGGTGCAGAGTGGGATATGGAGTCCCCCCATGAAGATGCTGGCAACATTTACAGTCAAACCTGTTTTTTGGTAACAACATATTCTTGCAATGTTAAAAAGTGAAACATTAACTCCCACAATGCAATTTGCTGTGCTAGTCACCAAAAAGGCACTACTGGCTGAAGGTGTCACACATGATATTGCCACTTGCAACTGTTCAGTTTTGCTAACACATTATCAACTATTTGACTGATGAGCATTTGAACATTACAGACACATTAGAGCAAGGAGGTCTTATCTCCCCCACCACGTGTCATGCTCTAGTTTGCTAAATGTAAACCTCTCCAGGAAGTGAGAGGAAAGGATCACTAGTGATATTGCAGCCTATCCCCACATTCCATGGCTTTTCAAGTGCAAATTCCATCTTGGAGCATTTCTGATGCTATCTTTAGATTTGCAATCTGAAATTATATTTCATATACTTCTGTCTCACTTAGGTCTGAATTATCCCATACAGTGGCCCTAATTTATCACCTTGGGCAGAATAGAATCTGAGTCCCACACACAGATCTTTAACCTTCTGATCTACAGGTCACATCTTTCTCTGCAGACATGCACATCATCTGAAAATGGGAACTTTATTCAATCCTTGTTCATAATGCAACAGTGCCCCCCATTCTATATTAGTATGTGATGTGGGTGATAAGACAGTAAGGCCTTTATATATTAGAATTGCAATGAATGTACTGCAGCTTCCTTTCTACTGTGAACCTAGGCACTGAGAGGATTCAGTGCCCCACCCTAGTGGGCTTCTGTCTTCTCAAAATAAAAAGCATTATCAAATCCTTCTCAGAGGAAAATGTTGGTTCTTGCCTTCTCTGAGCAGAAAAGAGACAGTCAAGGGTCCGGTTTGTGCATTTCCACTTTTTCAATCAAGAGCTTTTTAATAGCCAGTACACAAAGTAATGACAGATGCATACAAAAAAGGGTGACACCAAGAGAGATAAAGGATATTGTAAGGGAATGCCTCTTTTTTGTGGTTACCCCAGGTTTTTGGACTGAACCTCCTGTTTTTTCAATAATCCTTAGGGTGCACTGATGCCTGCTAACAAGACATCAGTGTCTGGACCCTTACCCTTAAACTGATATATCGAATTGGCTTCTACCCAGTTGGCTGAGTTAGATTACCTGTATGTCCCTAGTAAATGTTATCCATGGCATATAAGTTAGAGGGTCCCCCTAGGGATTGCCGCATTGGTTGCGCCACACTGGATGGGACACGAGTGAAACTAGACTCCCAGCCCGCCACTTGCAGGCTGTAAGAGCAGTTAAGCTTCTGGCTTGACTTTGATGATGATCATAAATTGATAAAGCATGCAGATGCTCCTGGAGTGTCCCCGCACTAGACCTCTTGGCCAGGAAGTTAAGTCTGAGTGGAGTGTCCCAGCATTAGTCCTCTAAGGCAGGAAGTTAAGTCAGAGCAAAACGCCAAGTTTTCAACTTCTTCTATAAAGATCTGCTCAGATCTCACATGGCAAATGTCAAGGGGTAGTTTATTCCCGGCGGAAGGTCGCAAGAAAGACAAAGAGTGGACACCTGTCCTGGAGTGGTAGATATGCAGTACCACTGTCAAGGCCTATTGGATAAACATAGCTCACTAGAAGGAGAGCAGAAGTGAATTCTAGTTGTACGATATTGAGGGCTTATAGGATGTAAAGTTCTAAAGGTGAGTGCTAATGTCTTAAAGAGAATCTGCTTCTTCACTGAGAGCTAAGAGTGGATATATGGGGAGACCCTAGTTCTCAGAGGATGGATGAGAAGCAGCTGCACCACTGGAATTTGTACAACCTGGATCCTCTTGATTAAATAGCCTGGCAAGCCCAGGGACAGAAATTAGCTTAATCCAGCCTTTGAGTAATAAGGGCCTAAATTACAGTTTTCCTAGCTGGTATGGAGAGGAAGTACAGAATTTTTTTTTTTAAGCATTAGCAAAGACACACTTCCCACTATGGTATATGTGTCACCCCTATGGCCGGCCTAGCGAGACCTAAGGCAGGGTGCAACATATCTCATGGGCAGAACATGTATTTTACATGCTCTGTTAGTAAAATCAGTAAACTATTGTTTTTACTATGAAAAAGCTAGATTGCCAAATTGGCGAGTGCAGAGTTACATGCTGACCAATGAGCTGTGCTAACTCTGGAATGGCGCAGCCAAGGTGGGTCATCGAAGGTATCAAACACACTGTTACACTAAGCCCGATTTGATTCTCAGCTCCAATTAATGTAACAAGTTGCAGTGTGCAACTTTAGCAAAGTTGCCACATTGTTGCCTTCACTCCCCATGCCCATGCTGGTTGCACAATGGGTCCTGCAACCGAGACAGCTTTCTGCGCTCCTGGGAAGATGTGCTGATAACTCCCAAGAAAGGATACAATAGGGGCCTGCTCTGGGAAGAGGTGTCACCTCCCGCCTGCAGGAAGGTACACAGGTGTTGATCCAAAAGGATTGCTTCAAAGGAGAAGCCACCTTTTGAAGTGCAATGGGTAACACTTGGGAGAGTGCCTGTGCCATTGTTCAGGGAAATAGGCTGGCATGTGGGACAGGAGAGGGCAAACTAGTTACTAAACTGGTTTTCCTGAGGTGTGTAGCCCCCTTGGTACCCACACATCTAGGTTGGGCTAGGATGCTTCACATGTCATGATGGAAGTGGGTAGAATGGTACATCCTAGGATGTCCAGATGCCACACTTCACAGTAAGTGGTCATCAGGTGGGAGGGAACCTGTTAGCCCATTGGCTACCAACAATATCCTGCTCTGAGCGTGTTTTCTGAGCATACCTACAGCCCCCCTGGCACCCTGAACTCCAGTCTCGACTGGACTGGAAGAAGGACCGAATAAGATCTTCCCTACTGCACTGTGGAACCAGCAGAGAGGCTGCACCGGTGTGGACTGCACCTGGTGGCTAACAAAGGAGAGGGTCTGTGCCTGATGGTCCTGCTCAAAGAGAATTCATTTCCAGAGCCCAGCCAAGAGACTCCAAAAGTCAGTGAGCTGGCCTCCTGTTCGCAGCACAGGGACACAACAGCTGAGAAGCCTAGTCGGGCAAGTTGGTGGCCCAAAGTCTTCAAACCGCCACCAACTGCAGCCATGCAGCACTGGGGCCCAATGCACAAAGTTGCACCTGAGTTCCTTGCGCATGAGAGTGTCATCGAGGTGCAGGTAGGACTTCCAGAGGACGAGTTATCCATCCAGGAAGGATTGGCAGTGACCACGATAGTGGGCGACCAACAGGCTAGTGGTGACTGGACTTCTGCCAGCACCAAGAGGATATCAATGGACATCAACCTTGTGACTAGGACTGCCTCAGCTTTCCTTCATGGACTGAGGAGTAGTAACAGCAAGACCCTTGTCAACTGCATAGCGTCCACAACATCCCTAGAGCATCTTCAGCATCCTTTATTCTTTGCATCACCACTTCCGTAGTAAATCACTGCAAAGGATAAATATGACTGGAACTGACTGAGGACTACTTCACCTGCTGAGGTAACTGTTTCTGAGGACCTTGCTGGTCCCCCTGCCTGGCTCCCTACTTGAGTTTGCTGTCTAAAGTGACTTTAAATAACCATATTCCCACTTGCTATAGTTGTTTGTGGAAAAGTTAATTCAGTGTCAAATTCATTGAATTTGCCAATCCACGTTTGAGGTTGGGTGAAATAATCTGATTTACTGTACCTTGTAAATTCTATATCTTTCGAACCCTCTGGAGGGTATTTTTCAATGTGGTGTCTAAAAATAAATAAAACTACAGTCTAGTTTTGTAAATTGGTGTTGGGATTTTTGGTGTCTTGTCAATTTCTTCTTTAATTTTTTTGGTGCTGTTGATTTTTTTTACACTTACTCTATTGTGTATGCCTTGCTGCTCAGAGCCACAGCTAGCCAAGGTTGAGCAGAAGCTTTGACAAACCCTAAGGACCCTACAGGGGTTGGTAAGTGCATTATACAGTGATGTTGCACAACCACTCCAATAATACACTCCATTTCCTCGCAGATATTTATTAGCTATTAACATAACACCAAACAATGTGTTCACTTGGCTGTACTTTGTCATTCAATGATAATAGGTGTGTCATTTATATATCAGGTTCACATATAGAATCAAACAGTGCAAGTGCACAGAGTACTGTTCTATTGTTAACTGTTATCTTGACGTAGGAAGAATGGCATGTTGGTTGCATACCTTCCTGTACTATTAGTGTGTGTACAACTGGGTTGGAGAGAAAGGAGCAGAGATAAAAGTCTAAGGCTTATAGAAGGGGGAAAGATTTACCAGGGAGGAGTGGAGCTTGTGGCTGGCACATCCTAAGGCCCTTCTTCAAGGGGCATCTGCAGGCGCACATTCCAGAGCTGATGGGTTGAAAAAGATTGAACTGTGCCTTGCTCTGCAATGAAACCAATTGGGGCGGATGCTATTTTAACCTCAGTGTGTAGATTACAAAACTCTTAACATGAGATATATGATTATACACTTATATGTGTGAAATCAATATAAAATTCTACAGAAGGCTATACATAGCTGCCAAATGAAGGTGTCTCATGTGACTGAGACATTCTGCTAATCATGGCCTAATGCACTTTACATTCACGAAAGTGCACGTCCACTTTGGAAATTTGTCAGCTGGCCTTTCACATTATACAAAAGGATCATATTGCTGAAGTATCGCATTACATGGACATAACTGCTTTATTCTACTCGTAATAAAGTATCACTCAAAGTGTCCAGGTAACACATTGGAGTGTCACACATAAACACATTTACAATCTGGAAATGTCACACGTAAGTCAACTGAAAATTTGGCAGCTTTGACTCTGACACCTTTTCATTACAACCTAACTCTATATAAAGCTCTATGTCTTAAACGCAGGCCATTGCAGCTGTTTATCTTTCCGTTTTCCAGGTTCAAACTCATTTTCTACTTCGTTTAGAATAAATTCCTTCGCTCTCTGACAGAGCCTGTTTTACCCGAATATCACACTAATGCTAGCAGCTTCACAAAAAGAACTGTTGAACTTGGCTGTCTTGACATAACAGACATACCATAGTGCAAGGGTTCATGCTTGATATCAAGAACAAGTTTTGTAGACAAAGGGTATCCTTACTTTTAATCTGTGTAGTATCCGCCTTCTCTATTTTCACTATCATCATAATCATCATAATCTATGGCCCTTCATCGCCCCACAATCAGCGACCTTATGCCTCTCATATCATTTTCCCAACCTCACCTATTAGCTTTGAACCATCACTTCACATATTAATCTCTGTTGCTTTTCACTCCATACGTTTTGCTGAGACTCATTGTGAGAAAGTAGCCTCTTTCTAGCATGGTTACCCCCACTTTTGGCCTGTTTGTGAGTGTGTGTCAGTGTGATTTTACTGCTAGCCAGGACCACAGTGCTCATTGATAAAAACCTATATGTCAGTATGTTTTGCCTGTCTCACTGGGATCCTGCTAGCCAGGACCCCAGTGCTCATAGTTTGTGGCCCATTGTGTATGCCTGTGTAGTGCCTAACTGTGTCACTGAGGCTCTACTAATCAGAACCTCAATGCTTATGCTCTCTCTCCTTTTAAATGTGTCACTGTAGGCCAGTGACTTCATTTACCAATTTCAATTGGCATATTGGACCTGCCTTATAAGTCCCTAGTATATGGTACCTAGGTACCCAGGGCATTGGGGTTCCAGGAGATCCATGTGGGCTGCAGCATTTCTTTTGCCACCCGTAGGGAGCTCAGACAAACCATTGTACAGGCCTGTCATTGCAGCCTGCGTGAAATAATGCACATGTTATTTCACAGCCATTTTCACTGCACTTAAGTAACTTATAAGTCACCTTCACTTTGTTAAGGTTAGGTGCAAAGTTACTAAGTGTAAGGGCACCCATGCACTAGCAAAGGTGCCCCCACATAGTTCAGGGCCAATTCCCTAGGCTTTGTGATTGCTGAGACGCCATTACACATGTGCACTACATATAGGTCAATACCTATATGTAGCTTCACAATGGTAACTCCGAATACGGCCATGTAACATGTCTAAGATCATGGAATTGTCCCCCCATTCCAAATATGGCATTGGGGAGCCAATTCCATGCATCCTGTGGGCTCTACCATGGACCCCCAGTACTGCCAAACCAGCTCTCTGAGGCTGACACTGTAGCTACAGCTGCTGCCACCTCACAGACAGGGTTCTGCCCTCCTAGGGTCTGGGCAGCCCAGTCCCAGGAAGGCAGAACATAGCATTTCCTCTGAGAGCAGGGTGTTACACCCTCTCCCTTTGGAAATAGGTGTTACAGGCTGGGGAAGGGTAGCCTCCCCAAGCCTCTGGAAATGCTTTGAAGGGCACAGATGGTGCCCTCCTTGCATAAACCAGTCTACACCGGTTCAGGAACCCCTTCTCCCATGTTCTGGTGGGAAACCGGACAAAGGAAAGGGGAGTGACCACTCCCCTGTCCATCACCACCCCGGGGTGGTGCCCAGAGCTCCTCCAGTGTGTCACAGATTTCAGCCATCTTGCTTTGCAAGGTGTGGGGGCACTCTGGAGGGCTCTGAGTGGCCAGTGCCAGCAGGTGATGTCAGAGTCCCCTCCTGATAGGTCCATACCTGATAAGGTAGCCAATCCCTCTCTCAGGGCTATTTAGGGTCCCTCCTGTGGGTTCTCTTCAGATTCTGCTTGCACGTTTCCTTCAGGAATCCTATTCAACAACTTAAGACTGTTGTGACCTCGGATCAACCGCAGCCTGCTCCAAGAAACACTGTAACTGCAACAAAGTGCCTACAAGAGACACTTTTCTTCAGCAACCTCAGCTCCAAGTCAGCAACTGCAACAGTTTCCACGGTGTGCATGCTCTGGGGACTCCCTGTCTTCATCCTGCACAAGAAGAACCAAAGAAATCTCCAGTGGAGCATCTGTTTTGGTTACTGTATTAAGACCCCTATAGTCCACACAAAACCACATTTCTCTATTTCCTTCTTTGCTATGCGGTTTAGAGACAAGCACCACTGGGCTGGCCCAGGGGCTATCAAAAGCCTCAATAACTATAAGGTCCAACATTTTCAGAACTTCTGATTTTATGCAATCTCTGACATTGTCAGGTTGCCTGTACATTTTACTTTTGACAGGTAAACTGTCTCCAGTGTCAATTGTATGTTCACACCAAGTAGTGGTACCAGGTGTGAGTGAGAAGAGTTCGGAAAACTTTACAAGGAGATTTTTACAGTCTTCCTTCTGCTCAGCAGTAAGGCAGCCTGCAAGAACCACTCCTTTGACTAAGCCATCAGCTTCAGTGTTGGAGAAGAGGTCAGGGAGACAGTCACTCTCTTCCTCCTGCCCCTCATCTGTGGCCATGAGCAGAGTTAAATCAGCCCTGTCATAGTAGGGTTTTAGACTGTTGACATGAAGTACTCTAAGAGGGCTTTTGGCAGTACCCGGGTCTACCAGGTAGGTGACCTCACCTTTCTTTTCAACAATGAGATGGGGTCCACTCCATTTGTCCTGGAGTGCTCTTGGGGCCACAGGCTTCAATACCCACACCTTCTGTCCTGGGTGGTACTCTGTCAGGACAGCCTTCTGGTCACGCCATTGCTTTTGGAGCTCTTGGCTGGCCTGAAGGTTTTTAGTGGCTTTTTTCACCTACTCAGCCATTCTACTTCTCAGGCCAGGTACATAGTCTACAATGTCTTGCTTTGGAGGTTTTAAAGGTTGTTTCCGACCCTCCCTAACAAGAGCAAGGGGACCCCTAACAGGGTGACCAAATAGGAGTTCAAAGGGGCTGTAGCCCCTCTCCCTTTTGGGGTACCTCCCTGTAGGCAAAAAGGAGGCATGGCAAGAGGACATCCCATATCCTTTTGAGTTTTTCAGAGAGTCCCATGATCATGCCTTTGAGAGTTTTTTTAAACCTCTCAGCCAATCCATTAGTTTGTGCCTGATAAGGGGTGGTGAACTTGTAGGTAACACCACACTCCTACCACATTGCTTTTAGGTATGCAGACATGAAGTTACTACCTCTGTCTGACACCACTTCCTTAGGGAAACACACCCTGGAAAAGATTCCCAGGAGGGCTTTTGCCACTGTAGGTGCTGTAGTGGTCCTTAAGGGGATAGCTTCTGGATACCTTGTGGCATGGTCCACCACCACAAGGATGAATCCATTGCCAAAAGCTGTTAGAAGGTCAATGGGGCCAACAATATCAACCCCCACCCTTTCAAAGGGCACCCCAACCACTGGCAGTGGGAGTAAGGGGGCCTTTGGGGTGCCACCAGTCTTGCCACTGGCTTGGCAGGCGACACAGGAGCAAGAAAACTCCTTTGTGTCTTCTGACATATGGGACAAGTGAAAATGTGGAACAAGTCTGTCCCATGTTTTACTCTGGCCTAAATGCCCAGCCAAAGGAATGTCATGAGCAAGAGTTAGGAGGAATTCCCTGTACTGAAGGGGGATGACCAGTCTCCTGGGGACAGCAGGTTTAGGGTCCCTTGCTTCAGTATAGAGGAGATTATTCTCCCAGCAAACTCTGTGGCTGTCATTGACATCCCCATTTTGCTGCTTGACAGCTTGCTGTCTGAGACCCTCTAATGTGGGACAGGTTTGCTGTATCATACTCAGCTCTTCCCTGGCAGGCCCCCTGCACCCAAAAGCTCAGCTGTATCAGCTTCCAGCTCCTCTGGTGTAGGTTCTGCACAGGGAGAGAATTTCTCTTCCTCAAAAGGGGAATCATCTGTGGAGGAAGGGATAGTGGACAAGGGTTTGCCCTTCCTACCCCTAGGTTTTGGGAGCACTTGGTCCATTGTTCCAGGATCCAAGTTTTCCTGTCCTCTTTGCTTCTTGGCCTGAGCCCTGGTAAGAGCAAAGATATGCACAGGAATGCCCAGCATTGCTGCATGGGCCTCCAAATCCACTTCAGCCCAAGCTGAAGTCTCCAAATCATTGCGTAGCAGACCTTCTACAGGTAAATCAGTGGCTACCACAACTTTCTTTGGACCAGTAACCCACCCCACCCCCAACTGAGATTCACAACAGCCATGTTGGCTACCAGTGTTGCTATGGGCGTCTGTCACTTGGTACTGGTGACCAATTAGGTGCTGTTCAAGGGTAACCAGTTTGTCTATCACCATTGTGACATTGGCACCTGTGTCCTTGTAGGCCTCAACCTGAACACCATTAATCAGGGGGTAGCTGCTTGTACTTATCCTTATTAAGGGGACAAGCAACTAAAGTGGCAAGGTCAATGCCACCATCAGAGACTAAAACAGCCTCAGTGATCTCCCTAGCTAGACCAACCCCAACTAAATTACCAATGGTGAGCCCAGCTACACCCTTTGATTGGCTATTAGTAGTGCTCTTCCCACCACCACTGCTATTACTAGGTGCACTAGTGGTTACAGTTGGGGTTGTGGTGGTGGGAGGCTTGGTGTTTCTTTTTGGACAATGAGGATCAGTTACCCAATGGCCTTTGGCTTTACACATATAGGCCCATATTTATACTTTTTGACGCTAAACTGCGCTAACGCAGTTTAGCGTCAAAAAGTTTTGCGCCGTCTAACGCCATTCTGAAGCGCCATGCGGGCGCCGTATTTATGGAATGGCGTTAGACGGCGCAATCAGACCGGCGCTGCCTGGTTTGCGTGGAAAAAAACCACGTAGACCAGACAGCGCCGGCGTAGGGGGAAAATGGCGCATGGGCGTCTTAAAATGGGGCAAGTCAGGTTACGTCGAAAAAATCGTCTTAACCCGACTTGCGCCATTTATTTTCGACGCCCATCCCCCATCAACATGACTCCTATCATTGTAAAGATAGGAGTCATGCCCCCTTGCCCAATGGCCATGCCCAGGGGACTTCTGTCCCCTGGGCATGGTCATTGGGCATAGTGGCATGTAGGGGGGCACAAATCAGGCCCCCCTATGCCACCAAAAAAATATATAAAAAAAAAAAAATTATACTTACCTGAACTTACCTGAATGTCCCTGGGGTGGGTCCCTCCATCCTTGGGGGTCCTCCTGGGGTGGGCAAGGGTGGCAGGGGGGGTCCCTGGGGGCATGGGAGGGCACCTGTGGGCTCATTTTGAGCCCACAGGCCCCTTAACGCCTGCCCTGAGCAGGCGTTAAAAAGTGGCGCAAATGCGCCGTTTTTAGCCACGCCAACTCCCGGGCGTCTCTTTTGCCCGGGAGTATAAATACCACGTAAAGGCCTGGGAGTCATTTTTTAGACGGGAACGCCTCCCTTGCATATCATTAACGCAAGGAAGGGGTTCACGCTAAAAAATGACGCACATTCCGGGAACTTTGGCGCTATTCGCCTCTAACGCCATAGTATAAATATGGCGTTAGTTGGCGTTAGTTTTGCGTCGAAATTGCGTCAAAAAAAACGACGCAATTTCGGCGCAAACGGAGTATAAATATGGCCCATAGTACCAAGGTTTCTTATCTTTGTGAGAAGAAGATTTGGACCCACCACCCCAGAGGACTTTTGTGGGCCTGATGAAGACTCTGATGAATTTTTATCTTTGTCCCCACCCTTGTCATGTGACTTACCATCCTTCTTTTTGCTGTCCATGTCATCCCCTGTATGAGCAGCTTTTCTGCTCACCCTTGTTCTGACCCATTTGTCTCCCTTCTTTCCCAATTATTGGGGAGAGGTCAGATCTGAGTCCACAAGATACTGATGTAACAAGTCAGACACACAATTATTTAAAATATGCTATCTTAGACTCAAGTTATACAGGCTTTCATAGTCAGTCACCTTACTGCCATTTCACCAACCTTCTAGAGCCTTCACAGAACAGTCTACAAAGTCTGTCCCATCCTGTGATGACTTCTTTCTGGTCTCTCTGAACTTTATCCTGTCTTGCTCAGTGGTTAAGTCCAGACCATCCAAGAGTACAATTTAAGAATTTGGTAATTATCTCCATCATTCTCTCTGACAATAAGGAGTCTGTCTCTCCCCTTACCAGAGAAAGATAGCCACAGGATAGCAGCACATGAGGGACCCTCTGAACTTTACAGGCCCTCTCAAGTGCAGTAAACCACTTGCAGATGTCATCACCATCCTTGTAAGGAGGGACAACCTTATGCAGATTACTAGAGTCAAATGAAGGTTCCCTGACATCTGAATTTCTGAAACTACTGCTGCCACCATGGGGAACTAACTCCAAACCCTGCCTTTCCTTTTCCACAGCCAGGGATTCCCTGTCTAAGGCCAACTGTTGCTGCATTAGCCTCAGTCTGGCCTCCTCTAACCTCAGCTTTCTGAGTTCCCTCTCTAGGGACTGGTCCCCAGGGTTAGATGTGTGGGATGCCTCTTAAACAGAGGTAATATAGGAATGTGCAGAGGCAGACCTATCTCTAACACGGGCCACCATAGTGACCTGGCCTGGAGAGGTGAAGGGAGCCCTACTAGTGTGTGAACCCTTCTCACTCCCAGTTGTACTAAGGGGCTTGTTAACAGATAAATCTGTGGAAGTACCCTCCCCAGGATTGTCATTTTGCTCCTCTGAGCCTTCCTGGTTTGAATCATCCTCTACATCTTCCCCTGTTTGATCTGGACCAGTGCTGAGTCCCTGGTCATCTTGGAGGAGAAGATTTAGGAGGAACTCCTTATTGGGGTTCTTCCCAATCCCTAAGCTTCTTTTAGTACAGAGACCCCTCAAACATTTAAAAATTAGATTCTCATAGGTAGTCTTGGCAACTCTAGGGGTAGTTTCTACAGAATACATATTGAAAGAGAAAAGTTTAGGAAAGTGAGAAAAAAGTTAGTAGAATAACAGCTAACTTCTTTAGAGAAAAGAAGAAAACTTTTCAGAACTTTGTAAAAACATTTGCAAAGTTTAAAGAACTTTTTAGAAAGTTTGAAAATTACTTCTAAGTATATACTACGCATGCTCTAAGTATTGGAGCAAGCTTTTCTTGTGAAAAGCACCAGTAACAAAGTGGTAAAGCAATTGCAAGTACTTATACCACCACTGCACCACCAATGCAGGAGGCTGGCCTGGGTTCTAGTGGGTACCTTGGGTACTTACACCTTATACCAGGTCCAATTATCCCTTATTAGTGAAATGTAGCAGTGTTCTAGCAGCTTAGGCTGATAGAGGTAGCTATAACAGAGCAGCTTAGGCTGAACTAGGAGACATGCAATGCTAATGCAATACCACTTTTAGTTAAACAGTACTTATACACAAAGACAATACTGAGTGTTACCAAAAATAAAGGTAGTTTATTTGGGTGACACAGTACCAAAAATATCTTAGAGGCAATACTCCTTCTGGAGGTAAGTATTATACACAATGTATACACTAGACACCAAAATAAGGTAAGTAATTAGACATAGGATAGAACAAACAATAGAAAATGCTATAGAATTCCATGGGAGAAAATAGGTCTAGGGGCAACACAAACCATATACTAAGAAAGTGGAATGTGAATCACGAATTCCCCGCTAGACAAGTGTAGTGTGTGCAGAATCGCTGGGAGAGTAAGAATACAGTAAAGGTAAGTAAATTACCCCACCCCAGAGCTCAGAAAAGCAGAAGTAAAGTACTGTAAGTTTCCTTAGGACACACTACACCTCGTGATTGGAATTATTGCAAGAACCAACCAAGTCTGCATGCAACAAACAGTGGATTCCTGGACCTGAAGACCTGCAAAGGAAGGAGACTAAGTCGAAAGAAGTTCCAGGAAGGACAGGAGCCCCTGGCAACCCAGAAGAGGGTGCAAAAGAAGAGTTCCCGGTTGGACGAAGACTGCAGAAATGCACCCTAGGAAGATGGCAGCGGGTTCCTGCATGATGCAAAGGATGTACCACGTCATGAAGTTGGATGAAGGTGAGTTTTGGTGCTGGATTCCTCCAACAAGGCTTGGTTCTGGCAAAGTCGCATTTTGTGTCAACTAGGTGCTATCTGGACCCAGGGGAGACCTGGGGGCCTCAACTGTGTGCGAGGAGAAAGAGGGGGCTCTCAGCATTTCAGAGAGCCTTCAGGGCACCAGAGAGCACCCATGGGAGTCCCAGGACATGGGGACAATGGAGGTGCAAAATGCGGTTGGTGCAGCACTACACAGGAATGTCCCACGCCGCCGGAGAACAACTCAGCGAGTTGAGCGTCAAAGGATAGAGTGCTGGGGGCCTGGGTCAGGCTGTGCACGAAGGAATGTTGCAAATAGTGCACAGAGGTCTCAGGAGGCGAAGAAGACGTGGTGCACAGGGGTACTGTCATTCTGTCGGAAGGCAAGGTTTTACCTCCTCCAAATGGTGACAGTAGGACCTCAGGACAGTCTGTGTCAATGGGGTCCACCCTCTCTGTCCCAAGGAGCATGCTCGTCACTGTGAGAGGAGTCCAATAGAACCGGTTGTTGAATCAGAAGGTGCCTGCATGAGCAGGGGAGTGCTCTGTCACCCCACAGGAGATTTCTTCGATCCTTCTGGTGCAGGGTGAAGACAGGGAGTCCTCAAAGTGTGCACACCATGGAAAATTTTGCAGTTGCTGGCTGGAGCTGAAGTTGCAGAAGAAAAGTATCCCTTGTGGATACTTTCAATCAATCAATCAATCAAAAATTTATAAAGCGCGCTATGTACCCGTTACGGTTTCGAGGCGCTGGGGGGGTCGGTGGGGGGTGCTGCTATCGTTCGAAGAGCCAAGTCTTGAGGAGTCTCCTGAAGGTGAGGAGGTCCTGGGTCTGGCGTAGTGAGGTCGGGAGTGCGTTCCAGGTCTTGGCGGCGAGGTAGGAGAAGGATCTGCCGCCAGAGGTCTTGCGCTGGATTCGGGGGACGATGGCGAGGGCAAGGTTGGCAGAGCGTAGTTGACGTGAGGGAACGTAGAAGTTGAGTCTGGTGTTCAGGTAGGTGGGTCCGGTGTCGTGTAGAGCCTTGTGTGCATGGGTGAGGAGTTTAAAGGTGATCCTCTTGTCCACGGGGAGCCAGTGGAGGTCCCTCAGGTGAGGGGAGATGTGACATCGGCGGGGTATGTCGAGGATCAGGCGGGCGGATGCGTTCTGGATGCGTTGGAGTCGTTTGATGTTTTTTTGTTGGGATGCCTGTGTAGAGTGCGTTGCCGTAGTCGAGTCTGCTACTGACGAGGGCTTGGGTTACCGTCTTTCTGGTTCCTGTTGGAATCCACTTGAAGATCCTGCGGAGCATACGGAGGGTGTTAAAACAGGAGGATGAGACTGCGTTGACCTGTTTGGACATGGTGAGGGCGGAGTCGAGGATGAAGCCGAGATTTCGTGCGTGGTTGGCTGGGGTGGGTTGAGGGCCTAGCGCGGTGGGCCACCACGAGTCGTTCCAGGCCGATGGGGTGCGCCCGAGGATGAGGACTTCCGTCTTGTCGGAGTTAAGTTTTAGGCGGCTGTTGCTCATCCATTCGGCAATGGATTTCAGTCCCTCGTGAAGGTTGGCTTTGGCGGTGAGAGGATCTTTGGTCAGGGAGAGGACGAGCTGGGTGTCGTCAGCGTAGGAGATGATGCTGAGGTTGTGCTGGCGGGCCAGTTGTGCGAGGGGGGCCATGTAGACGTTGAATAGCGTTGGGCTTAGTGAGGAGCCTTGGGGGTCGCCGCAGATGAGGTTGGTGGCTTTGGAGTGGAAAGGTGAGAGTCGGACCCTCTGGGTTCTGTTGGAGAGAAAGGAGGAGATCCAGTTGAGGGCTTTGTCTTGGATGCCGGCTTCGTGTAGACGGGTTAGTAGGGTGCGGTGGCAGACTGTATCGAAGGCGGCTGATAGGTCTAAGAGGATCAGGGCTGAGGTTTCGCCGTTGTCCATTTGTAGTCTGATGTCATCTATGGCGGCGAGGAGTGCAGTCTCTGTGTTGCTGTTACAGTGGTTCCTGGAGCAGGCTGCGGTTGATCCGAGGTCAGAGGATGAAGTAGTAGTTGCAGAGGATTCCTGCTAGAAACTTGCAAGTAGAATCTGAAGAGAACCCACAGGAGGGACCCTAAATAGCCCTGAGAGGGGGATTGGCTACCTTATCAGGTAAGGACCTATCAGGAGGGGTCTCTGACGTCACTTGCTGGCACTGGCCACTCAGAGCCCTCCAGAGTGCCCCCACACCTTGCAAAGCAAGATGGCTGAAGTCTGGGTCACACTGGAGGAGCTCTGGGCACCACCCTTAGGGTGGACAGGGGAGTGGTCACTCCCCTTTCCTTTGTCCAGTTTCCCACCAGAACAGGGGAGAAGGGGTCCCTGAACCGGTGTAGACTGGTTTATGCAAGGAGGGCACCATCTGTGCCCTTCAAATCATTTCCAGAGGCTGGGGGAGGCTACTCCTCTCCAGCCTGTAACACCTATTTCCAAAGGGACAGGGTGTAACACCCTGCTCTCAGAGGAAATGCTTTGTTCTGCCTTCCTGGGACTGGGCTGCCCAGACCCCAGGAGGGCAGAACCCTGTCTGTGAGGTGGCAAAAGCTGTAGCTGCAGTACAAGCCTCAGAGAGCTGGCTTGGCAGTACGGGGGGTCCATGGTGGAGCCCCCAGGATGCATGGAATTGGCTCCCCAATACCAGATTTGGAATAGGAGGACAATTCCATGATCTTAGACATGTTACATGACCATTTTCAGAGTTACCATTGTGAAGCTACATATACGTATTGACCTATATGTAGTGCACACGTGTAATGGCGTCCCCGCACTCACAAAGTTCCGGGAAATGGCCCTGAACTATGTGGGGGCACATTTGGTAGTGCAAGGGTGCCCTCACACTTAGTATCTTTGCACCTAACCTTCAGCAAGTGAAGGTTAGACATTTAGGTGACTTATAAGTTACTTAAGTGCAGTGAAAATGGCTGTGAAATAACGTGTGCGTTATTTCACGCAAGCTGCAGTGGCAGTCCTGTGAAAGGGTTTGTCTGAGATCCTTATGGATGGCAAAAGAAATGCTGCAGCCCATATGGATATCCTGGAACCCCAATGCCCTAGGTATCATATACTAGGAACTTATAAGGAGGGTCCAGTGTGTCAATTGAAATTGGTAAATGAAGTCACTAGCATATAGTGACAAATTTAAAAGCAGAGAGAGCATAAGCACTGAGGTTCTGATCAGCAGAGCCTCCTCAGTGACACAGTCAAACACTATACACACACCACACACATTAGGCCACAAACTATGAGCACTGGGATCCAGACCAGCAGGATCCCAGTGAGACAGGCAAAAACATACTGACATACAGGTAAAAAAGGGGGTAACATGCCAAGAAAGATGGTACTTTCGCCACCTTTTGAAGTGCAATGGGTAACACTTGGGAGAGTGGCTGTGCCATTGTTCAGGCAAATAGGCTGGCACTTGGGACAGGAGAGGGGAAACCAGTTGTGAAACTGGTTTTCCAGAGGTTTGTAGCCCC
This sequence comes from Pleurodeles waltl, assembly GCF_031143425.1. Classification (NCBI taxonomy): domain Eukaryota; kingdom Metazoa; phylum Chordata; class Amphibia; order Caudata; family Salamandridae; genus Pleurodeles; species Pleurodeles waltl. The sequence goes on along the minus strand of NC_090437.1, from coordinate 418,636,705 downwards.
CTTGTTACCCACACCTCTAGGTTGGGCTAGGATGCTTTGCATGTCATGATGGAAGTGGGTAGAATGGTACATCCTAGGATGTCCAGATGCTACACTTCACAGAAAGTGGTCATCAGGTGGGAGGGAACCTGTTAGCCCATTGGCTACCAACGATATCCAGCTCTGAGCGAGTTTTCTGAGCATAACTAGGGCCCCCCTGGCACCCTGAACTCCAATCATCTCAACTGGACTGGAAGAAAGACCGAATAAGATATTCCCTACTGCACTGTGGAACCAGCAGAGAGGCTGCACTAGTATGGACTGCACCTGGTGGCTAACAAACCTGATGGTCCTGCTCAAAGAGAATCCTTCTCCAGAGCCCAGCCAAGAGACTCCAAAAGTCAGTGAGCTGTCCTCCTGTTCACAGTACAGGGATACAACAGCTGAGAAGCCTAGTCGGGAAAGTTGGTGGCCCAAAGTCTTCAAACCGCCGCCAACTGCAGCCATGCAGCCATGCAGCCATGCAGCACTGGGGCCCAATGCACAAAGTTGCACCTGAGTTCATTGAGCATGAGAGTGTTATCAAGGTGCAGGTAGGACCTCCAGAGAACGAGTTATCGATCCATGAAGGATTGGCAGTGACCACGATAGTGGGCGACCAACAGGCTAGTGGTGACTGGACTTCTGCCAGCACCAAGAGGATATCAATGGACATCAACCCTGTGACCAGGACTGCCTCAACTTTCCTTCATGGACTGAGGAGTAACTACAGCAAGACCCTTGTCAACAGCATAGCGTCCACAACATCCCTAGAGCATCTTCAGCATCCTTTATTCTTTGCATCACCACTTCTGTAGGAAATCATTACAAACGATAAATATGACTGGAACTGACTGAGGACAGCTTCACCTGCTGAGGTAACTGTTTCTGAGGACCTTGCTGATCCCCCTGCCTGGCTCTCTACTTGAGTTTGCCATCTAAAGTGACTTTAAATAACCATATTCCCACTAGCTATAGTTTTTTGTGGAAAAGTTAATTCAGTGTCAAATTCATTGAATTTGCCAATCCACGTTTGAGGTTGGGTGAAATAATCGGATTACTATACCTTATAAATTCTATATCTTTCGAACCCTCTGGAGGATCTTTTTCATTGTGGTGTCTAAAAATAAATAAAAATACAGTCTAGTTTTGTAAATTGGTGTTGGGTTTCTTTGGTGTCTTGTCAATTTCTTCTTCAATTTTTTTGGATGTTGTTGATTTTTTACACTTGCTCTATTGTGTCAGAGCCACACCTACCCAGAGTTGAGCATAAGCTTTGACAAACCCGAAGGGTCCTACAGGGGTTGGTAAGTGCATTATACAGTGATGTTGCACAACCACTCCAATAATACACTCCATTTCCTCACAGATATTTATTAGCTATTAACATAATACCAAACAATGTGTTCACTTGGCTGTACTTTGACATTCAAGGATAATAGGTGTGTCATTTATATATCAGGTGAACACATAGAATCAAACAGTGCAAGTGCACAGAGTACTGTTCTATTGTTAACTGTTATCTTGACGTAGGAAGAATGGCATGTTGGTTGCATACCTTCCTGTACTATTAGTGTGTGTACAACTGGGTTGTAGAGAAAGGAGCAGAGATAAAAGTCTAAGGCTTATAGAAGGTGGAAAGATTTACCAGGGAGGAGTGGAGCTTGTGGCTGGCACATTCTAAGGCCCTTATTCAAGGGGCATCTGCAGGGGCACATTTCATAGCTGATGGGTTGAAAAAGATTGAACTGTGCCTTGCTCTGCAATGAAACCAATTGGGGTGGAGACTATTTTAACCTCAGTGTGTAGATTATAAAACTCTAAAATGAGATACATGATTATACACTTATATGTATGAAATCAATATAAAATTCTACAAAAGGCTATACATAGCTGCCAAGTGGAGGTGTCTTACATGACAGACACTCTGCCAGTCATGGCCTAATGCACTTTACATTCACGAAAGTGCACGTCCACTTTAGAAAAATGTTAGCTGATCTTTCACATTATACAAAAGGATGATATTACTGACCTGTATCTCATTACATGGACATAACTGCTTTATTCTACTCGGAATGAAGTATCACTCAAGGTGTCCAGGTAACACATTGGAGTGTCACACATAAACACATTTACAATCTGGAAATGCCACACATAAGCAAACTGAAAACTTGGCAGCTTTGACTCTGACACCTTTTCATTACAACCGAACTTTCTATAAAGCTCTATGTCTTAAACGCAGGCCATTGCAGCTGTTTATCTTTCTATTTTCCAGGTTTAAACTCATTTTCTGCCCGAATATCACACTAATGCTAGCAGCTCCACATTAAGAGCTTTTGAACTTGGCTGTCTTGACATCACAGACATACCATAGTGCAAGGGTTCGTGCTTGAAATCAAGAACAGGTTTTGTAGACAAAGGGTATCCTTACTTTTAATCTGTGTACTATCCGCCTTCTCTATTTTCACTACCATCATAATCTATGGCCCTTCATCGCCCCACAATCAGCGACCTTATGCCTCTCATATCATTTTCCCAAGCTCACCTATTAGCTTAGAACCATCCCTTCACATATTAATCTCTGTTGCTTATCACTCCATACTTTTTGCTGAGACTCACACTGAATTGTTTATTATTTTTCATTTTGGCAATTCACTTATTGTATGTTTATGCTACTTCTTTATAAGGGTTTGCCATGCACCACCATGTTGTTCTGATGTACAGACGCATTCCTTGTTTAATTAAACATTATAACTTTAGAGCAATATGAAATAAATAAAATACACAACAAAATAGTAAGTCTATAACATGCATCTCTTACTTTATAGTAAAGCCGGACTTCTCCAATAGCGCTTCCACAGACAGTATAATAAACTGCAAGAACTAAGAACCATAAGTATGAAGCATTTTCTGCCAATCGGACCGTTTCCGACCGCAAAACTGCTTTTGCATAAGTACAAAACACAAATTGCAATTCAATAACACGTTACCGAATCACAATTTTTGTTTAGAGTTCGGTATTTGGAAGAGGCGTGTTTAGGGCGTCCCTTCCAAAACCTGAATCTGAATGGGATGTATGAATGTTTTGTGACCGAATAAAGGTCGGAAAAAAACTCATATTTTATCTACACCTTGAAGGAGGTGGTAACCCATTCGCAATGGGGAAGAGATCCACAAGGGACTCCTTGCCCTTTGAGAATAGTACCCAAATGTTTTTTTTAAGAGGAGGTAGTGGTCCCACGGACACTGCATAGTCTTAAAAATTTTTTTTTTAAATGTCATTTTCTTTTTTAAAGACATCCCATTTTCCCTTAAGGAAAACAGGCTGCTTTTTAAAAAAAAGATTGCTTTATTATAAAGCAATCACAGACATGGTGGTATTCTGACCTCAGCAGGCTACCATCCCTCTGATGGTTATCATTCCTAATGGGTCGCAAATTGTGACCTACCTCATTAATATTCATGAGGTAGGTCTATTTGCGATCCAGTAGGAATCGTTAATGAAAATCAAAAGATTTTCATACATTAGGAATACCGATTTCCTAATTGTGATGCAGAAAGAATCGCAATTAGAAATGTGGTATTCGTAATGTTAGTACATCTGGCCCCATATACACAAAGATAAATGTATTCCCCATTTACACCTGTTTGCAACTACAGATAGAAAAACTGCAAAAAAAAAAGCATAAAACCATTTGATTTGCTTAAGCTTTGAAATTCACCTTTGTTATCAAAGGTTTTGTATGATTTATTATGGTTATGAGGATCTTGGGGCCAGATGTAGCAAGGCTTTTGCGCCTCGCAAAGGGTGAAAAACGCCGTTTGCGAGGCGCAAAAGCCCTCACGCTATGCAGAAACGCATTTTGCGAGTCGGAACAGACTCGCAAAATGCATTTCCGACTCGCAAATAGGAAGGGGTGTTCCCTTCCTATTTGCGACTCGTAACGCGATGTAAGTTGATCACGGTCGCAAATCAACTCGCAGTTACCATCCACTTGAAGTGGATGGTAACTCATTCGCAAACGGGAAGGGGTCCCCAGGGGACCCCTTCCCCTTTGTGAATGTTCACAAAAATATTATTTCAGAGCAGGTAGTGGTCCTATGGACCACTGCCTGCTCTGAAAAAATCCGAAACAAAAGGTTTCGGTATTTTTTTCCAAGTGCAGCTCGTTTTCCTTTAAGGAAAACGGGCTGCAGATGGAAAAAAAAAACTGCTTTATTTATAAGAAGTCACGGACATGGTGGTCTGCTGTCTCCAGCAGGCCACCATCCCCGTGAGTGCCCAGACTCACAATGGGGTCTGAGACACCTTTCTGCATGGCAAATTGCGAGTTGCAATTTGCGAGTCGCTCGGACTCGCAAATTGCAACTCGCAATTTGCCACCTACCTACATCTGGCCCTTAGAGTATTCATGTCAACAAAACGGAGCTCTAACCTTTATAAGGTGCCTAAGTGGATAGTTATAAGTTGTAATTAACCACGGTTCTCATTCTGAGTACTCACGTGTTTTCATCAAACTAAGTAAGGAATGTTAGCTCAATTGTTTGACTTTGTTCTCTGATTAAAATAATAAAATTACCTTCACCTATAAAAGCCTTTTCCATGCTGCAAATCATTCTGGTCCTTGAAGCTCAATAAAAGATATCTTGAATACAGTGAGGTGGCTGAGCTTTGCATGTGAAGTAGCATATCATGCTGGTTTTTAAAGACCTATTGAGTTTCCTGGATGATTTAACTTCCTAAAATAACATCAGATTATTATCTTCTATGTCGTTTTCTTATTGTAATTGCACTTATAAATTGTGTCTCTTTATATGCTCAAAGGGTTTGTGAGATCAAGGATCTGAATTAGAGATAGGAGTATGGTGTTCCCTCTGTCAGGGTTATAGAGTAAAATGCTCTGTGGCCCTGTCGGAGTACCCATACTCCATGTTTAGAATTGTCCACTGGCTTTCACAACAGTTCCTGTCAATGAGTCAAAAGTTTGAAAGACTGCTCCGCCAAACATGATGGCCAGCCGTCAAACTTTTGACGTATTTTTATTTCTTCAAAAACAAAATCCCAGAGCAAGAGTTTTTTCTTGAAGAAAACAAAAAATAATGCCCGCCACACCATAGGTGTTTGAGCAGTCATTTGGGCAGACCTCCAACAGGCCTTATGCCGTTAGACCATCAGTAGAGTATGACAGTGACGGGGCATGAGTAGACTCCATGACTGACATACGTAAGGTCTGATCACTGCAAATCAGGAGGATGGAGCTTCAGTTTGGCGGTGAGGATACTCTGTCAGTGTTGCAATGGAGTAACCTCTCCACCAAACTCTAAATCAGCCCCCAAATGCCTAATCACAGACTGCTTTGTAATTCTCAGCTAGTAATTTTAAATAGCATATCTGCTTTATCTGCCTTTAGTATTTAGTATTTGCACTACATTTGGTTGTGTTGTTCTCTATCTAGCACATTGTTACTCTTGATGTGGCCCAAAGTGCTATGTAATCCTTCTCCAATTTTCCGGAAGATAAATTTGTATGCATTGACCGTAGAGTGTTTATTTAAAGCATGGGAAGCTTTGGGTGTTGCATGTGTCAGAAGGAGGCTCTTATTTTTTGATGTGGACTTGGTGCTTTGTGTAGACATAGGAGGCTGGCCCTCTATGTAGTGTGCAAAACTAGGCACACTGTGGGGAGGGTCCAGGCAACTACACGTTGGTTTACAGAGGTAAAAAACTAGACTACCTAATGCTCTAATTTTTGTGGTAGCTTGGTCAAGCAGTTAGGCTAATCTTGGAGAAGTTCAAAGCATTTGTTGTACACACAATATCAATAAATGAGACCGCACACTCAAAAGAAAAACTCAAGACCAATTTACAAATTACCTCAGATCATAATAAAAGTTTTAAGACCAAGATCATCAAAATCAGGTAAACACTTTTTAAATTATAATAAAATAGTCGTTTTGTGTGAAATTATGCACCATAGAAATCAGTGGAGAAAATAATTTGAAAATGCACATAAAATTAGACAATGCATTTACCAATGTCTCCTTTTGCAGGTATGTCATGGTCGTTGGAGGGCACTATGGACCAGCTGGAGAAGTTAGGGCAGCTCCTTATTTCGGTGTGAGCGGCTGCAGAATGTCGTTGGAGCTGGTGCCAGGTCACTGCGGGGACCACCTGGAAAAGCACTGCACAGGTGGACTCAAAGGTAAGTCCGGTGGGTCCCCTTGGAGTGTCGAGGTCGCAAGGGGTAGGGGGCCCATTAGGGCACAGCTGGATCTTCAGTGCAAGGCATACGGCGGCCGGGTGCAGTGTGACTCAGTGAGCCAGGAGCTGTGTGCAAAGCTGCCCTTGGAAATAGGTGGTAGGTCTCTTTAAGGGTTGCTTTCATGTCAACAGGGGCACTCTGGCGGTAAGTCCTGTTGGTTTCTGAAGTCCCTATACTGGGGCTTCCTCCTGGTCCTTATACAGTCTGGAGTGGACTGTCCTTCTTGGTGTCCGATGTGAGGTGAGCAGTACCTAGGGCTATTGCACGGTTTGACCACTGGAGGGCACAGTGCTACCAATCTTGGCACACATGAAGGGTTTGTCCTCATGATCAGTCTGGTGGAGTTTGGTCCAGCTGTAGCATCCGGTTCCTTGGTCAGCAACCGGTCAGTGAAGTAGCTTTCACTGGACTTTGGTTCCTTGTTGCAGTAGAGTGATGCCTGGAGTGAGATCTATGGTGATTTTTGAAGAGTGGCGGTCCTCTGGGGGCTTGTAGAGTCCATCCAATGCCCAAGCAACCCCTCAGTGGCGACTGTCAAGTCCTGGGTGCAGCAGGCAGGGTTTGGCACTTTTTCTTGGTGCAGCAGGACTTCAGTTCTCAAGCCTTAGGTCTTCTTTATTGCTGGTCTTCTTTTGTCCTTGGAATCTGATTCCGTGGGCTAGAGATGCCACTAAATATTTTATTTAGTGGGTGTTTAAGGTAGTACTGTCACAGTTGGACTCTCGCTCTTAAGTGAGACTGCTGGTTTAGGAATGACAGCACTTTTTGTTTGTAGGCGACTAAATCACTCCTACAACAAGACGCAACTGTCAGCCCAACCCTCCCGGCTCAATAGCAGTACCTCACAAAAACCCAAACAGTGAAAGGTGATTTCTGGCAGCCTTATGCATGGACTCTAAATTGCAACATCTCCAAGGAGTCGTGGGACAACGGAAGTTACCCTTTTCTCACGTTAGCAATAAGTCTCAGTCACACACAGGCAATAAAGGAGATGTAGGGAAGTTTTCAATGTATTTAATGAAAAGACTGCAATCTATGGTAAAATGCATGAGCTGCAATGATTAAGATAATGAACAATGAAAGTAGCATAATTGTGAAGATGAGAGTCGTGAATACAAAGACTCCCACCATCTTGCAATAAGCATGAAATGTAAAATCCTTTGCATAGAGAACCTAATCTCTAACCTAATGAGAGCTAGCTATGATAAACCTAATCTGCCAGTACCAGGTCCATGAGACGCACCCCCCAACCCTTGTTACTTTGGAATGAGGTCTAAAGATCAGACTCCATGGAGACATGAAGGCTGAGTTTTGCAGCAAGATGATGTGCAACATAGATGGCGTAGATGGCATCTGGAAGGAATCAATCTGATAACCTTGTCTGTGTGAGATGTATTTATACAGATCATGTGGGATCCCTGAAGCAGGTATGTTCCCAAACAATGGATAAGGGGAAGACTTGTGGCATCACTTATGTAAACAATCTCCAACAATTGTACATTATGTTCCTGTTACACGAAAGTGAGAAAGGGACATGATGTGAATACCCACGCTCATGACTTGACTGTGACACTGATGATGACGCCTTCACAGAGTGGCACTGATAACGCAAGTCAAAACATTTCTCCAAATATAAACAATAGCAACCATGTAAATAAATAATAAAATAAATGGGCTAAGACAGAGCAAGCTAAGTAGGTTAAAAGTCACCAGGTGACGGGGTACAGGCCTGCAAGCCAAAAGGCTAAGCTAACCTCCTGAGTCCCAATAAAAGATAATATGGATTCACTACAATACCTGGTAGTGACTAATGGGTCTCCTACCTTAGGGTGGCTACACCCATTAAGTGACCACTTCCTCTGGGCAGGGGTCTTTTCTCTACACGTAAATTGGCTATTTTCCTTCCATGCAAGATGGAGGAAAATGAAATGAATGGGTCACCTCGCATGGAACACCTTAGGGGTGGTACAAGCTGGGGCTGACCACTCCTCCTGTCATTTGTGTGGTTTCCAGCTGTTGCTCCTGCCAAAAGTGGGGGTTTGCAACAGGGGCAGCCATCTGCTGCTAACAGCAGGCTTGGGGGTCGAGTTTCAAGGGCGGTAAGTCCCTTGAAGCTTGCTGGCAGGGCAATGCACATTGCTGAGGGTGGGGGTGTTTACACCTTCAGTGAGGAAGGGCTTTGTTCTGAGACCCAGAGAGCAGGATCTCTCACCCCAAGGTTCCAGAATCTTGACTAGGGGAGGCAGGCTAGTTGTGACCGACCAGCAACTATGCCAGGGCAGTTAGCTTTCGCAGGGGGCACCTCTAAGGGGACCCCTGTGTATATCATGTGATAAATGCAATACTGGTACCAGTTTGGATTTATCATTCTGAGTTGTTTGATACCAAACAACCCAAGGTTCAGAGTAGCCATCATGTAGCTGGGAAATTTGTAATGACCAGTGTCCAGCACATGTTTTAAATAGGGCTGCTCTGTTCACTTACTATGTCCCAAGTTTGGCAAGGACACAGTAGGGGCATATTGCTCATGCTTCTATGCCCACACATATAATATAGTGCACCCTGCCTTAGGGGTTGAAGACCTGCAAAAGAGATGACTTACCTATAGTGCATGCAATGTGTAGTGGACAGGGAACACAGTCAGTGTGCCATATCAAGTTTGTCTTTTAGGATTGCATGAGAACACTCAGACTGCAATGGCAGCAATGGATGCTTCTGGATGCATGGCCCTAGAGGGTGGCACAATCTGTGCTGCTGCCCTCAGGGGCCTACCTTTTGTACCCCATGCCCTGGGTACCTATGTACCATTAACTAAGGACTTATAGTGGCAGCTAAAGGTGTTGCCAAGTGTGCCAATGCATCATAACAGTTTTAGGGAAAGAGATCTGGCCCAGGGAACCTGGTTAACAGGGGCCCTGGGCACTAGCAACTTCGAGACTACATCAAATACTAGGCAAAAAATGGGGGCTAATCATGACAAAAAGAGGCCTTTTCTCACAGTAGACATGTATATTATGCAGAGGAGTGTCAGAATGGCACATTTCCACTGTATTAATATATACCTCAACTAGGCAGTTTCCTTGTACAGAACTCTACCCTCCATCAGGATGTGATTTACCAGGTATACATTTATTTGATTGATCTCTCTTTGGTGGAAAGATGGAGGTCATACAGGAGGAGGCAGCAGTCCTGTCTTAAATACTTCTGGGAGAAATCTAAGAAATATGTGAATAAAGGTAATTTAATGCCAGCAAAACCTTGAGGAAATAGGAGTGAGGAAGGGAATACAAGTCTTTTAATGCTTTTGAAGGGTGATAGAAAGAGCGAGGGATGAGTAATGCCTTTGGGAACTAAAGTAGGAGATGTATGGATAAGCAAATTTTCTGGAATGAAGAATTCACCATGCAAACAAGTGTGCATGTGTAAAACACAACAACCTTGGTGTGGTATTCCTGCAAACTTTTTGCTTTCACCCCTCCTGTTTTCTGAATAAATAGTTTTGTCTTTAGCACTCAGTGCACTTTATTAGACGTAACCAATGCTAAAGTACTTGTGCTTGCTCCCTACAATGTGGTAAAATTGACCTCCACCTGATTGTCAAATGTAATTTACTTATATGTCCAGAGTACATGTTATGTTATGTTATGCTATGTTACGTTTGATTTATATAGCGCATGGCAGCCCTGAGGCTTCCCAGCATTTGCGATAGCGATCTGCATCAGTTAGGCATAAAGCGCAGGCGTTAAAACAGCCATGTCTTTAGGAGACGATGGAATGTTAATTCCTGCCGAAGGGAAATAGGCAGAGAATTCCAGAGCTTAGCACCGAGGAAGGCCATAGACCTTCCTCCCCATTTGACTTTTTTTATGAATGGTATGACTGCTAGTGCTGCTGAAGAAGACCTAAGGTATCTAGTTGGCTCATAAAAAGTAGCTAAGGAGTGTAGAAGTGGAGGACCCTTAGCATACAGGGCTCTGTGAATATAGCAGAGCATCTTAAACTTTATTAGTTGTTCAGTGGGAAGCCAGTGAAGAGCTGCAAGGGCCGGTTTAGCCGAATGATGTCTGGGCAAGTTGTAAAGAAGGCGTGCCGCTGTGTTCTGAAGCACCTGCAGTTTTGTTTTCACATATTTTGGAGAGCCCAGAAACAGGGGGTTTCCATAGTCTATCCGGGAGGTAATAAGAGTTTGTACTATGAGCCTTTTGGCAATGAATGGGAGAACTTTAAAGACTTTCCTAAGGAGTCTGAAAATTCCAACACAGGTAGCGGATATTTGATTTGCCTGTTTATCCATAGAGAGCCAAGGATCGAACCATACACCCAGGCTCTTGATGTGATTCTTAGGGGATGGAAGATCTTCTAAGAGGTCCAAGATTGGGGTTACTTGAGGGGAGAGTGAATGATAACCCATGATCAGTACCTCAGTTTTATCTCCATTCAGCTTGAGTTTACACTCCGTCATCCAGTTGGACACTGCCCGTAAGCAAGGGGCAAGCTGAGATTTAAAGGAGTCATGAGCGGAGGAGAGAGAAACTACAAGCTGAGTGTCGTCAGCATAGGACACTATCGAGAGACCAAAGGGTTCAACTATTCTAGCCAATGGGATCATATAGATATTAAAATGTGTAGGGCTCAATGAAGAGCCCTGTGGTACTCCCCAGAGGCTCTTGAAATTCTCTGAAAAAAAGGAGCGATCGAGAACCTGAAAAGTTCTACTGTCTAAAAATTGAGTGAACCATTTAAGGGCTTTTCCACTGATTCCAATTTCCCTCAATCTATGGAGTAGAATACCATGGTCCACGGTGTCGAAGGCTGCACTAAGGTCCAGCATCACAATTGCGGAGGCCATACCCTGGTCCATTCGTTTCCTGACTTCTTCTGTCATTCCTACCAAGGCTGATTCGGTGCTATGGGAGGGCCTAAAGTCCATCTGAGAGGGATGAAGAATGTGATTTTCCTCCAGAAGCCTAGAAAGATGGATATTTACATGTTTCTCAAGAATTTTAGTGACAGTAGGTAGCACAGAGATAGGTCTGTAGTTATTCAACACCGATGGATCCAGGTTGGGTTTCTTAGCAAAGGCTTTACTATTGCATGCTTCCACTGAGGTGGTAGGGAGCCACAGGTCAAAGATATATTTAATAAATCTGTCAAGATGGGAACTATGGTAGATGCCCCCTTAACTAAGATGGAAGGAGGGGCCGGATCTAGAGGGGAACCCGACTTAAGAATGCTTAAGAGAGTCAATGTTATTTCTATAGAGAGAGCCAGGATCTTAGTTAGGCTAGCTATGTGCATAATATCTTGTCCGCTTCCTTCCTGGGGGCTGTAGGAATGGTTAGGGAAAGCAAAGTAGATGTCTGCAATTTTGTTTTGAAAAAAAAGAAGCAGGCTTGTTGCTATGTTCAACAGAGGCTTCAATGTCTTCAGTGAGAGCGTGAGGACATACTATTTCTTTAAGTATGTGGAAGAATTTTCTGGGGGAGTTTGCAGTTTCTTCTATCTTAATCGCATAATAGTTACTCTGCGCTGCTTTAATTTCAACATTAAATTTTCTAATATCCCTATATTGCTTCTTGAGGGATTTTCCATAAGATTTCTTCCACTTTCTTTCAAGACGTCTGCAGAGTCTTTTCTCCTCCTGAAGCTGGGGGGAGAACCAAGGAGCTCTTTTTGTCTGATTGCCGGCTATCCCTGATATACATGGAAGTGTGGCATCCAGGCTGTTTGTTATCCAGTTGTTGAAGGCTACTGAGGAATCAGCTATATTTCCCTGAGGAATGGGTATAGATTCCTTGAGCGTGTCAGTCCATTCATTAGCATTCAGCATATGCCGTCGCCTATGCCGACGTGATCTAGTGTGGAAGATCTTGACATGTTTTTAAGGGTCAGAGTCAGTGATACTAACATATCATCTGACCAGACTAAAGGGGATGGGGAAAGGGCTTTTAACTCAGGAGAATTACTGAAAACCAGGTAAATCATTTGCCATTTATTGTGAGTGGGCCCTTGAATCAATTGAATGAGATCTAGAGCTTTCATGTCACCTAAAAGGGTTCTGGCTGCAGTGTTTAGAGTTTCAACATGGATATTAAAATCCCCAAAGGATCGTAAAGTTTGGTCTGGTACAGATCAGTTCTCCGACCTTGTCTGGAAGGGCTTCCAGGAACTGTTGTGCTGGACCGGGGGGGCGGTATATTAATGCACCTGCCAATGTAAACTGAGGGCTGAGATAATCTCTACCAGAAGGGGTGTATTTTAATGGGAGAAATGGCGTACCAAAGAGATTGGATTAAATTAATTCAACATCTAAATCTGCAACGGTGCTCTACAGTGAGGAATACACCCTAAATCCCCAAATTATTGAATGCAAGCAATCAATTACCTTTATGAAAATACTGAGGCACAGTAACTCATGTAAGAAGTAAAGCCTTTTTTTTTAGGATAATTATATACATGTTCAACGGGTGCCTCAGTATTTTCATGAGGGCTGAGATAAATGGAGAAAAGAAGAGTCTCACAATTGGGGAGAAGGACGGGATAAGTGGAGGCTCTCACTGTATCTTTAAAAATGATGGCAATTCCTCCTCCTTTCCCCGAGGGTCTGTCCAGTCTTATTATAGAATAGTCGCTGGGCAGGGCTAACACTATAACAGGCCCTGACCCATCATGAAGCCAAGTCTCTGTTAGAAATAGAACTAAGGGTCTCTGTGTACTAAGGAGAAGATTAATATCTAATTTGTGTGCCACTAATGATCTGCAGTTGGCCAAAAGAAGAGTGCTTATTGATTCATACTGAGTTTGGTATCTCCCAATGCTGCTCTGCAGAGCTCCTCGATAAATTTTATGACTGTTTGTCCGTGGAACGGTATCAGTGTGTTTCCCCCTGTCCGATCCTGGCTCGGACGCGGCGGACCTGCATGCATAGAGGAAGTTAGCGTCATAGACTATTCTACTAGGGTCGAAACGGGCAGGGGTACTGGCCCCTGGGCCCAGTCGGGTGCAGACGGGCTTTTCTTGTGCATGCCCTGGGCACGTCCGTGGCATGCCCGCTGCGCGCGTCCTCTGCGTGCGTCCGCTGCACGTCTTCAGCATCGCGCGCTTAAAATAGCTGGGGAAGTCAGCTGCTACAATGCTGACTTCCTGATATGGCGGCCGTAGAACGGGTTTCAATCCATGGGTAAAAATGGTACCTAGGGAGTCGGCAGTGCCGGCTAGACATGGACCGGCAGAGCCAAGTAAAAACAAATTGCAGAACAGTAAATACAAGATGAAAATTGTGCCGAAATTATTATTGGGTGAAAATGGTACCTAGGGAGTCGGCAGTGCCGGCCTCTGGACACGGACCGGCAGAGCCGAGTAAAACTAATTGTAGAACAGAAAATACAAGACAAAAATTGTGGAGAAATTATTATTACAATATTTAAAAACATCACTTTAAAAACCTGAATAGTCGAGTACAAGCCTAATTGCCTGTCACTTCCTGCCTTCCTTCTGAAGGCTATTGCTGCTCGTCTGCAGCATTGCGCACTTAAAATAGCTGCGGAAGTCAGCTGCTAGAATGCTGAGTTCCCAATATGGCGGCCGTAGAACGGGCCCCAATCCAAGGGTAAAAATGGTACCTAGGGAGTCTGCAGTGCCGGCCTCTAGACAAGGACCAGCAGAGCCAAGCAAAAACAAATTGCAGAACAGTAACTACAAGATGAAAATTGTGCCGAAATTACTATTGGGTGAAAATGGTACCTAGGGAGTCGGCAGTGCCGGCCTCTGGACACGGACAGGCAGAGCCGAGTAAAACAAATTGTAGAACAGAAAATACAAGAAAAAAAATTGTGCAGAAATTATTATTACAATATTTAAAAACGTCACTTTAAAAACCTGAATAGTCGAGTACAAGCCTAATAGCCTGTCACTTCCTGCCTTCCTTCTGAAGGCTATCGCTCTAGGAATGATACTAAATTTACCCAGGGTCTGTAGACTAAATGCTACTAGTTAATCTGCAATACTCATTGTGTCACCCCCTACATTAGCACTGTAAAACTCGTCTAAGGCATGCCTTTTCAGACTGTAGTGCAGTTTTAAGTTGCCATCACGACCTGACAAAAAAAACCTTGTTGTCAGGCCTAAAAGTTGCTTTGTACTACATATAGGTCACTCCTAAGGTAGGCCCTAAAGGTTCAAAGGACAGGATGCATTGTATTTAAAAAGTAGGGTTTGTGTTTAAGTTTTACATGTCCTTGTAGTAAAAAACTCCTAAAGTCATTCTTCACTACTGTAAGGTCTATTGCTCCCATTGAGTAACATGGGTTTACTTTATTATGTTTAGTAAGTGCTAAGTTTGGATTGAGAGCAGGTAGAGATGTCATTTTTGGAGTCAAATTAATTGTAATTTGCAATCCTCTTTAATGATAAAGTTGGGCTTTAAGTCACAATTCTTGAACCCAAGACCACGAAAAGTGACTCCAAGGGCGAGGTTACTGGCCTCTTGTGTGAGCTACAGGGACATGACATGCTCCTGAGGCCTTGATCCCTACTGTTGGTCTCAGCTCCAGTGCATCCTGATTCCCCCTCAACCAATACCCCAATTACAGCATGCAAGATTGTCAGTTCTCTGCTTGGAATTAGAGGCTGATCAAAGATATGTTACAGACTCTGGAAATCATGGAGCTCACCTGGAAGTTTCTAGATTGAAGAGCCTAAAAGCCATCCGGGTCTTGAGGGTTGACAGATGCATCAGTAAAAATGGTAGGTGCTGTTTCCATCACAGAAAAGAAGTGGTTCTTAAGGCCCATGTTGTACACCCAAAGAAGCAAGGGTTTGATTAGAACGACCACAGCTTCCTGTTGCCAAGAGCCTGAGCGGCCCAGCCTGTAGTGATGAAGGACTTCTCCAAAAGGGAACATAAGCAATCCCAGAGTGTTTTCAGACTATTTGGGCCTCTTCAGTAGGATGCAGTTTAAGTCTTATGACACAGTGAGCATGTGACCCGGTCTGGGTCTGCCCGTTGCACTTAGGCTGTTGCACTGAAGAAAACAAAAAAAGTGATAGGTGGAATGCTTGAATTACTCAAGGCCCAATTCCACCCCATCATTCTTTGCCCACCATTCCATCTCAGACCAAAACCAACAATAGGCAGGTCAGTCTTTTCCAGCTTTATTGCAAACAGTCCTGCTTGAACTCTGAACTGAAAATCCTGTTTGAACTCCGAACTGAAAGACAACTAACCCAAGACTAATTTTGCCCTTTTTGGATGTCAACAATAGAGTTCAGCTTGAGTCCTATGCACAGTGAGCAAGTGCCCATACACGGGCATACCCGTTATACTTAGGGCATTACACTAAAGAAAACAAAAAAGGTATGGTTGAAATGCTTGAAGTAATCTCAGCCACTCATGATTAGTTAGGCCCTCATTTCAGTCAGTCTTTCTTTGTTTGCCCACCTTGCAATCTCAGACAGGAGCCAGCCATATGAAAATCAGCCTAGGAGCTGTCAGGCCAGGCCCACTCCAAACAAGAACACAAGCAACCACAGACCTGTTTCAGTTTGTTTGTGTATCGTTAGTAGGGTGCGTGTTAGTGCTATGGCAATGGACAGGACTGGTATATAGCAATGAGTAATTGCTGATGACTGAGATTAATTCAAGCATTCCATTTATCGCCTTGCTTGTTTTTTGCCGTTGGCGCCCTAAGTGCGATAGGTATTTTCACATGTGGGTTTCTTGCTCACTGTGCCACAGGGCTGAAGCTACATATCACTGAGGAGGCCTAAGTAAGCCAAATTTGGTCTAGGTTTCTTGTGTTTCCATCTGGAGGTGACCTGACCAGACAGATCAGGCTGAACTGTTCCTATTTAACCAGAACCACAACTGATTTTCATATTGCAGGTCTCTGTCTAGAGTGGAAGTGTGTGCAAAAACAATAGACTGGAATGAATCCCTGATTGATGTGTATACCTTTTTCATTGAACATAGCACTCAGAAGTTGCTGATGAAAGATCAAGCAATACCAGAAGATTAGCCTCACTTCTGTCCACGGTTCTGCTTATGCCATCTAAAGTAGCGGTTTTTGTGCTACGTTTTGTATGGAATTCAGATTGATGAGCATTTAGGAGGTTACTTTCATAAATAGGTGTGCCAGAGGTTCTATTGGAACTGTTTTTTCAATTATGTTTCCCAATAAAGGTACTCTGGATACTGCTCAGCAATTTTGGAAATTGAGTGGCACAAAATTGGATGCCCTCAACAATTTCATTACCAGACCCAATTTGTGCCTTCTTCATGTGATGTGTTAACTGTTGTGAGTGTACAGGGGCAGTGCCTTGACAGCAGGATGTTATTAAGCTGATTGACATGGGGTATCAACGTTGGATGAAGGTTTAGATTTTGAGATAATTTTCAGTAAGTCTTGGAAGCTGAGTTTGACAAAAGGTGCCCACTTGGTGGTGATCCTGCTGGAATTGTAGGGGCCTTCCACAGTTGTTAATCATTGTTAAGTGTTCTGTGTATGTTGGAGATCTTATGGTCAGAAAAGCTGACTATTCAGGAGGCGATAGTTGAAGATGCAGGATTGTTAAATTTACTTGTTAGGTTGATGCAATGTTTGATGATTTGAGAAAGTGCTTTCATATGGGTAGTTGCTTTATTGATTCGATCTTTTAAATATTTTTTGTACTAAATATGAGGTCCTTATAGACTCTTCTCTGGAGTTTTACAGGTTGTAGAAATTCTTCCATTTATATTTTTCTTCAAGGTTTTGTATTTTCTAGTTACTTTTCTACCGATGTTAGGTTCATTTGTGTACCAAGCACTCAAGGTTATTTCTTTGAAAGATTTCAGAAACAGAGGTGTTAGTTCATTTGTGATCAATGTTGCAATTTTGTAATAGTTGTAAAGATCTTCCACAATTTGGGGCATATTTACAAGCCCCTTGCACCACCTTCGTGTCGCCATAGCATCATTTTTTTGATGCTAAGGTGGCTTTTCTGCAGCGCCATATCTAAAAAGTGGCGCAGTGCTGGCATTGCACCACTTTGCGACCCCTTGCACCACATTATGCCTGCATCAGGCATAATGTATGTGAGGGGGCATTCTGGCACAGGGAAGCCCAAAAAAATGGCGCAGTGAAATTTACAACATTTCACTGCTCCATTTTTTCTGTCATTTTTAACACCTGCTCGGAGCAGGAGTTAAAATGACTCACCAATTATATTAAATGGGCCTCTGTGCTTTGCTGCACTAATGTCAAAATGTTTGATGCTAGTGTAGCAAACCGCCACAATAGCCTCAAACATTTTGACGCTATTGTGCTAACGACTGCCACAGTGCGCCGTATTGTAAATACAATGCAACCATAGTGTTATTAGGTGCTGTTAGGGGGGGTGCAAGAAAAGTGGTGTATCATCTATGATGCACCACTTTCTTGTAAATATGCCCCTAAGATCATTATTTAAGCTCATACTTATGATTTTGAGGTTTTCAGTCAGTTCAGTATAGGAGATGTCCTTTATGGATCTTCCACTTCTCCATATCTTCTTTTGGTTGTATTTGCCATTCATCTAGAATTTTAAAGGAGTCATGTGAAAAGTAATAGCTGGGTGGTGTAGCCATTGTTGATGGCTTTTGCAGTGTTTATGGTCTCCTAGGGGCTATGAGCAGATCCAATGCATTTTCATTGGTGTTTTCCTTTTTGAGAAGGAGGAGAATGGATTAAGATTGGGTAGGGAAGAAATATGCTTGACTCTGCTGGTGGAACAGAAAGAGCTGTAATAAGAAGACATTGTAGTGTGTTACCTCACATCTACACACCAAATTGATGTCATTTGCATCCACCTCGAAGGCCAATGCAGCCCTCAGGAAGCAGGGCTGAAAATACTGCTTAACATGGCTTCAGCATTGAGAATTAGTACTCCAAATTTGATTGTGCTAAGTTTGTGCTGCAAACCTGATTGTGCTAACGTTTGTTTCAGCACAGGTAAGACTGACAGCCATCATGTAGTGCTAGCACTATCTGACCTGGTGCTGTGTGCAAGTGGAGAATGCGCCGTGAGAAAGCATGTGGGTAATGGTAGTGGGCAAAATCTTTCTTGTATTGGGGGCGAGATTGCAGACAATTTGGATTATCAGGTATAACTTCCCTCATGGTTCACAATGGCCTTTGCTTGGCAATCGTGATACAATGTTGCCACAGCCAGGGTCTAGCTACCTGCATCCTTGCTACGACCTATTTGGGAATACAGAGAAGTATTCATAAAGTCAGGTTGTAAATTTGAAATATATTCTTGAACATTCATATAACTAAAACTAGGAGTTGTTACATTATATGCACAATTACCTTTTGACAAAGCTGAAAGGATTCTTAAACAGGATTATATTGCATATGTATAGATATATAAATGCCATGTACAAGGCATTAGAGTTCCAGCATGCACAAGCAAACTGTTAGAGTAGGGAACAACAGAAGGTTAA
Organism: Pleurodeles waltl; assembly: GCF_031143425.1. Classification (NCBI taxonomy): domain Eukaryota; kingdom Metazoa; phylum Chordata; class Amphibia; order Caudata; family Salamandridae; genus Pleurodeles; species Pleurodeles waltl. The sequence goes on along the minus strand of NC_090437.1, from coordinate 418,617,962 downwards.
TAGAGCTGGTTAATTTGCAGCTGTACAGAAGTTAAGTAGAACCTATAACTCATTCTCTACAAGACAACTTAAAGTTATGAAGCTTGAATTAGTTATTCAAAACAAGTGCTAGAGTACATGTGTATTTGAAATAAGCATTCCTTCTATGTTTAGTTTTCAGGAACTGTAACCTTCCCTACAAGGTGCAGAGGGTTGGTTAAACAGCCATGATGCTAAGGTTTGTCTATTCACAATTCCAGGTAAGCTTAGATATTTTAATGATGAGCTACTTAAAGAGGTCTCTTGTCTAGCAGAGTTTCAATACATACTACAGACCTCCTTGACAAATAAAAGTGATGAATGACTAAGAGTAAGGAAGTCATTTGCCTGTGTTTTTCTTTTATCCTATCGCCCCTTCCCTGCTTATACCACTGGCTCTCATTTTCCTTTGTATGTGATCTTTGTGTGGGTAGTGAGAGATGAAAAAAGATTCACTCCAGATGGAATCTGCACACAAGGTCAATGCAGCCTCACATCAGTTGAGTGGTTTATATAAGGGGAGACAGACTGCTTGTTGTCAGTCTCGCACCCTCAGTATTGTGTCTGGTGTCATTTGTACACAAGGCTTAGGGTAGGCCTTGTGGGCAACAAGTAAAACTAGTTTATGTAAAATTTTAATGTAAATTATTTTCATATATTTATTGTGAATGTAGAACAAAATAAAAAAAGCATCCCTTATTCAATTTTTATTTAAATGTTTAATTAGTTTAAAGATAATAAATTAAATTAATATTACTTTTCTGAAGTTTAAATGAAAAAAATAATCTCCACTTGAATTAAGAAATATTTTATAATACATCAAAAGTATTAAAAGTGTTGTATGGAATCCATAAAAAAGTAATATAATTTAATTTTAATACACATTGTTACATTAACTTATAACTTTAAACACGGTTATTAAAATATTTATAATGAAACAATAATTATGTTTTATTTTTACGTATTTTTAACATGATATCTATTTTAAGTATTTAAATTTCATTTAACATTATTTCTTTTAAGTCCCTACTACCAATATTTTCTATAGAAGGGTTTAGCAGTACCAGTGGCTGGACATAAGTGGTGCTTGACTTTCTACTGTTTCTTTTTTAGCAGTAGTAACTTACACTTGTAAATGTGTTTCCATCTCCTTTTTCAGGTGGTAAAGATGTTTAAGTCTACACTTCTGAGTACATTTACAATAGGATTTTGTGAGTAGCCAAAACTAGTAAATTACTCAAAAGTGTAAGAGTAAATTACATGTGTAAATTACTCACAAGTGTGAGCTACCTTTGTGAATAGCCCGGGTATAATCTAAGCAAGACAGGACTCTGGCTTGTTTGACAGTGCATACATTTATTTGTGGTGGTTCACATTTTTAATCTGAGTCACATCTACCTGATCCACGATGAAGACTGGCAAGGACATAAACACCCCCAATCCAAGTTGGTAGTGATATTAGTGACCTTAACATGTGCTGGAGCTTCTCAATCATATATAACAAGAGAGGATACTATAGCAAGAAAACAAGAGATAATAAACCAACTGTTGATAGTTAAGGAGACATGGTTTATCTGCTTTGTGGCTGTTTAACTCCCTCTCTGGATACTGGCTGCTGTGCATCCAGTCCGAGGCAAGATAGCAAGACACTTTGACATTATTCCCTAAGAGACACGCCATCTGGAATAGGTGTTGATATACTAATATATTTATGTTTGAACATTTTTTTATTCTTTTATTGAAATTCAAAAAGTTACAGCAGCGATTACACACATGACTGGGCATTATTGGTTGTGATACTGTTGATCTGAATGTTTGTCATATCACCAATTGAGTGACAAGTCTTTCTTGCCTAAAGGTCACTATCACATAAAGTGATAGATCCATATCAACCTTTCTATGGGTATCTAATCTTAGTATAATATTCTACAAGTATATTTGCAACAAATATTGTGGAATTACACTTATTGAACAAAGATCAAAGGGCCTTATGTTTACTAATTTAAGCGCTTCTGTCCATATAAGTGATTGCAAGAAAGAAAAGGTCAACAACACTTTTCCTGAAAGGGTGTCAAGCAAAAGTGAGTCATCATGTCAGGTATGATAATATCAATCTATGATTTATTTTGTCTATAGTAGAATGTTCTACATTGCATTCATGGAGCCAAATCAGTTATATTTCTCTAGGGATGAATTATAGCCTCTCTTGATATTGTGATCAGCTTATTGTTAATAGAAAGGTGAAAGGGTTCCAGATGTCATTGAATACCTGTAATTGATTGTTCAGTCTATACATTGATCTCTCATATGTGGCTTTGATCCAGTCTTTGTGCGTGAGTGGAGTGATGGACTTCCACTTCCTAAGTATGCACATCCTTGTTACCACCAGGGAGGAGTCTATCTTCCTTTCTGGTGTGGACTTTTATCTCTGTAACGTTTTGAGTGTTGTGTAATATTGCCAGTTCTGGTGAGGTTTGATGCATTCCACCCCTGTTTTTCAAGGTTTGCCAGATGTTTCCACCAGATGAAGTTCCTGTTGGGGTAGGGCCAAGTAATGTATTAATTACATTTAAAACATTTACAACTGTGCTCCATTCTAAACAATTACAATTGTGAAAGGCAATGAAAAATCACCCATTAGAAATCATTATTGTCATCTGAGGCCATTTTGATCATCTTATCTCAACAAATGATGTCACTGGTGTGTGCAACAGAAACACCTTAGAAAGTGTTGCCCACCAGGCTTCTACAGCTCTAAAAACGATGGCCAAGCTTACATTCTTCTTTTCTTACATCACCATGACAACACATGTGAGCTAGGACTTAGGTAGGAAACTTGAAAGATAATGTAGCTCTGTGCTACCTCTGGTCGCCCCTGATCAACTAAAAACTCAGAATCCACAATGCTTTGATCCAAGACACGCAAGCATAGTACTTTCAGAACCAATTATGTGCACTTGCAAGAACGTTAGGCCACTTTCCTAAACAAATTTCTCCAAGCCTCTCAAGAATCAAGCAATACCTGATTTACCTGAAACCACCACCAGTATAACTCAATGGTACCCCTGGGAAGGAAAGGAAATGACAGCTCAGCAATGCATCACAGATCTTAGTGCCAATCCAGTTTCTATTCCACCCATAGCTATAACTGATTGGTCTTTATTCCAGCCTTTTGAACTTAATTGCTCGCAGCAAACATTCTCTGCAATTAAAAATCAAAATGCAAGTTCAGCTAACTTCTGAAGCTCCAGTGCCCAGTGCACCCCTGCTCTGTTCCTCAAAAACATCTCATTGTCATTATTATTTGACTATGTTGCCCATGAAAGAAGAATTCTAACCTTAATAAATCTAAGACCTGCCTCCATTCTTCCCTTTGTATTGAAACTGAAAGAAAACAATGTGTCTGCCAAAAATCTAGGAATTCTCATGTTCTGTCAGTTAGAGCTGTTGTAGCCACATGTACAGTGTGGTACTGTGCAGTACCCAGTTGGCTCTTTTCCTTCTTTAGTGACGCATAGTAACTGAATTGAATATTCAGACCTCAATATCACCACCTTGTCTTTTGACATTGCACTATTTTGTCACTAAACTTTCCAAGTTCAACTTGGTCGCCTGGATTACTTGGAGGCATCACAAAATTGTTAATCTACTACTATGCAGACTACTACAAGGCCTGCTAATAGGCCTTTAATCATGGAGACCTGAGAAAATTACACAGCCCATTCAAAAGATAATTACCCATATGTCACTCTGGATATAAGTTGCAACTGGTAATGTACTAGCTAAAATTATTTAACACTTTTGAAGATTCCCCTAAACAGTATCTAAAGCAACATCATTGGGTTTCACCTCAGATTCTGATCTAACAATACCAGTTTTATATACCTCTCATTCATGCAGGTATCTTTGAACACTGGCACAATCACCACTCCTACTACAAATTAGGAGAGATAATACCATGCTTGTTAGTCTCTTTAAATCTCATTCCCTTTCTCAAATGTATGTGTCCTTCCTGTTTTAGGTTATCTAGTCTCCATTTCCCTGTTCCACGAATATCAAACCAGATTATTCCTATTCCTATCAGGGTCTACTGACTCCCATTTGAATACAATGTGACCTTGAACACCTTCAAAGGCCCTCATTTTTACAGGCCCTGCTACCTCAATGAAAGACTCTTCATTTTAGGTTGTTAATGACGCATAACAAAAACAACAAGACTGGCACTGGACAGCACATTGACCAAACAAAATTTCTAAATCTCATTTAGACATCAGAAGCTCTCCAGACTTCCTGGAACATTATCAGAGGTCGCAGACAAACAAAAGCTTACAAAACTTGTGCAAGTCCCAGATGACCAGATCCTGGAAGAGCTGGTCACTGGAATCTCAGGACAGGACAGTGAAGACTATGAGAAACCACCACAAATACAGGGTACGTTGCAGTGGGGGATATCTGGAACTCCACTAATGCCATACTCAATGCATGCTAAAGGGTTGCATCCGGGCACATAGGCTCTGAGTAAAGACGTACCATCCTCACCCAAGCCACATATGTACTGATGCTTTGGTTGTGCTATGCACACAAACATATACACAACGTCAACATAGGTCAATCACTATGGCCATACTCCACCATGCAAATATGCATCTGAGACTGGGACGGAAGTCAATACCACCCCAGATGGGGTGTCAGGGTGGTGTATCTGCCCAAAATGCTCCCCTAACTCAATGTCGCATTACCTATACTCATGTGTGCTGCATCTTGTAACACACATTGAAATGCTATCTCCCCAAAATAACTTGTACATGTGCAGGAAAGGACAACTCCCTGCACATGAACAGGTCATAACTTCAAGGCAGCCACTCCATCATCATGCTGGAACAATGCCTGTGTTGGTGCAGGGAGCACTAATCTTTGAAGGCGCAGGGCTGTACTGTATACAGGTAAATATGGCACATCACTGTGCATCGAAACTGCTGCAGTGTACTGCAACACACCTTGTAGCTTTCCTGAGCCATGCCAAATGAGAAAATTTCTGCTCTAAAGCTTGCAATCTGTGGAACACAACCCATATAGGCTGAACCCACAACAACTCACACACAACCATATGCGTCACATGGGAATAGACACCGAATATATGCACACAACACATTGTGCATGTTTGTGAACATCATGTGTGAAGCAGAACAAGTGGCTGCAATCTCACCATTTGACAAGTTAGAGGGCTAGATCAAACAGAAAATTATGGTGTGTGTCCTGCTGCGCAAAATTAGGCAGCATCACGTACAGTTGTATTAAAAAAGGCAGGGATGCACCATGTACATTAGAATACACCGCTCCCCTGCATAGCTCCCTGCGCAAGTGTTAATCAGATGTTGTCTGCCAATGCAGCCACCCTTGCACCATAGTGCAAGGATGGCTGCGTTGAGGGGGAGAATGTTTCTGCACTGAAAGAAACACCGTCCTGCACAACAACAACCTGAAAGTGTGATTTGCTCTTCCTCTGTGTGCAGCACACATATTAAAAGCAAGAAATGCAGTACCAATGTAAGCATCACCCCTAGATCTTGAAATGTGAAACCCACCCATAGGCTGGTGTCAGATTTTGGGCCATAGTCCGGAATCCAAATAGTCAAAAATCTGAGGCAGTGTCAAAACACAATGGTACGCCCACAACAACACCCACTTCATTTGGACGCTGCGTCAGATTTACGAGTATCAGTGAACATGTAGCAGCGCAAAAGTCTAATGTCATCCCAGCGGTGGTGTCAGCAAGGCCCACTGAGGAGGCATACATGTACTTTCCCTTATTTATATGTTTATTTGTGTGCTGCATTCTACAGCACACAGAGAAGCCAAATTGCCATGAATGAATGTGTATGTGCAGGAATGGACACATTCCCACACATAAACAATAAAACAATGGTGCAAGGATGCCTGTATTGGCGCTAGGCAGCTCTATGTAGTGCCAGCGCAGGGGACAACACAGGGGTGCGCTGTATGCAAATCAATATGGCACATCCCTGCATTGTGCAATTGAGCGTTGCGCTCCGTCATATTCCATTACTAGTGAGCTTGACCCATGTGTGATGCACAATGCTACATATAAGTACAACCATAACTTTGGGTCAGTGACATGTCAGTTAGCCTCCAGTGGCAAATACATGATGTCCCATGTCTACAGCCAATGCAATACAATTTTGATTCTACACTACCTCATTGCAGAGGATGATGGCTGACCTCCTGCCAACCTGCCTGTCCTAGATTTCCCTGATGACATGGATGACAAACTACCAAGCCTCAATGAACAGACCCTCCAGGATGTCCTAGGAGCACTCCATACACCACCTCCAGTTGCAGGAAGGACACACAGCGTTGTGGGGTCTCCACAGGAACCACTCAGCCACAAACACATGGCACCAGCCAGTACTCTCAAACCCTAGACTCCGAGGATTCATAGACCAGCTTTCATAGGACAATGGTAGGAGTCCAACAGGAGCAGGCAAAGGAGGTTTGGGTGGGGATGGAGACCATGGCAGGCAGCCTCGAAGGAGTTGTTGTAATTTAGCAGCGATTAGATTAAGCATTAGCGGAAGACATCTTGTATTTAGTAACTATTGTGAACATTTTGCGGAATCCATTTTGTATTCATGGCAGCCATTTTCTCTGCCACATGCTGCCATGTGCTTACCATGTGCTCTGTCCTACCTTTCTGTTAACTGCTCTTGAAATCTGCCTAGTGACAAGTTATATTTAGCATCTCTTACTTTCGCACATGCTCAGTAAGGTCTGCAGCTGTTAGTCCTTGGAAACTGTTAGCTCCTCCTACTGTCGACTGTGCATTTTCCACATGACCTTACATGTATGTAAGTCTTGCTTCTATAATTGTACCACCTTCTTTTAGCCCCTGCGTGGGTATAAAGGGACCATGCTCTCTCAGTTCAGTGTGCTACTTCAGACATTATCCAAGGGTGCTGTTTGAACTGTAGTACCACCTCATGAGGTTAATAAACTTTTGTCTTTTATTCCAGTTTCTGTGCCAACTTCTTCCTACATGGTCTGAGGACTTTGTGCAGAGAAAGGTGAACCCCTTGCACTAGTAGGCCTTGCTGAGGCTTACTTCAACAAATTGGCGCCCGAACAGGGACTCATCGGCGACTCGGATGCCCAACGCATTGGTCGCGACGAAGGATTGGGATTTCGCTGCGGACGATCAATGCCTAAGGAGACCCGAGTCTTTGCAACCACGGCGTTTTTCCCTTCTTTCTGATTTGATCATCCAGGTGGCGCTGGTCCTCGACTGAGATCCTTTTTGTTCATTCGTCATGCAGTGACCATTTGGTCGATTTTAGAACTTGGCAGTTGGAACCTGGACACCCTGTGATTGGTAAGAGCCGTTTTACGGCACTTGCTGTGGGTTTTGATGCCTGTGTTTGGTAATGTAGTTTAGCACTACTTACTGTGGCTCTCATGTTTTGGGTGACTAGTCAATTTGTATCCTTTGGATTGATATATAAATTGCAATTTATATAGGCAGGTAATGAGGAGAATTTTCTCCAATTTAATTTTGATTTGAACGGCACCTTAAGTGCTACTTTGATTATAATATTGCATATTTTGCACTATTTTTGGCATGCCTGTTTTTAGCGCACTTCGTAGGATGTGTTGCTTTTGTAATGGTACCAATTTGAGACTGGAAGAATCGCAACCGGCACCCCCCGAGGGGACGCCAAATAGAGATATGTATGTTAAACATGGTCTTTCTTTTATAATGTACAGCACATTATGGAATAAATACACCCGCGCGGATCCTGAGTTACGTTGGCCTATGCATGGGTCATTTGATTTGCGAAAAATTGAGTATGTGGAACAATGTATGTGTAAACGAAAGTCTAGGCAAGATATGTTTGACTGTGTACGAATGTAGGAGAAAGAAGTACGTGGACGAGTGAAGCGTGAGCAAGCCTTGCTTGAGAAAGAGCAGCGGAAGAATGTATATGTGAAAGCATTGGAAATGAGAAAGAAAGAAATAAATGACTTAAAGGAGCTAGAAGAGAAAGAACGTAAGTTACAGGTAACTGGCCAATACACTGTTAGGCAACCTCTCTATCCTATCCTTAATAAACCACATGATGATTTATTGTTACTAGATCTCCCTCCACCTCCGTATGTCGTCCCTTCTGCCCCTCATGAGTTACCTAAAGTCTCCAGTCCGGAGCTACAGAAGATGCGAGACAGTCGCTCTATGCTGCCTGCTGGCCGTGCGTCTGAGCTTAGATCTATTGCTCGTAAAACAATTTGTAGCATTGTTTCTGCTTCTGAACTTTTAGACAACATGAAAGGGTGGACGGAAAAGGAGCAGCTATATTTTACTGAGGCTTTTGGCTTAGAAGTTATCGAACTATATCGGAAATATTCTGATGAGTTAGAGCCCGATGATGTAGCAGCTGATCATAAGCAAATGCGTGATGGTCTTTTTGTTTTCTCCCAGGTGGCTGATGCAATCAGGCGTTTAATGAAATTACGTATTGTGGCAGTCCGTTTGCAAGAAGAGAAAATGGCTGTGGACGTAGTTGCACGGACATCTCAGACCGACGGGGTGCAAGCTTCCATCTTCGGAACAGATAAGACTATGATAGTTCACGCGAAACCAATGCGGGAGGCCGCGCCTTTGTATGTTCCTCCTAAAGGATTGGGTACAAGTGATGATAAAACTTCTGTTGATGCTAAGGGTTATTTTATTTATAATTGGGTGTATACTCCTTTGAATAGGGCAGATGTAATGGCACTTAAAACAGCATTACCTGACCCGGGGAAAAATCCAGCCGCCTTTTATGAGGAAGTTGAGGGAGCAATTAGTTCTTGTACTATGACTTTGGCTGACATTGATTTATTTTTCAGATTGATATTACCACCAGATATGTGGAGAACTGTTCGTAAAATTGATGATCGTGCAGTTTTTGGGGCATCATGGAAATAAATAGAACAGATGGACGGGGATAGGGAACCTGCAAAAAAGCCATATCAGTTGATTCTAGATCTTCCTGCAGCTATATTAGTTAAGTTAAAAACGATTTTCCCCCCTAAAAAGATAGATTGGACTGTTTTAGTGTCTTGTAAACAAAAGGCAGATGAATCGGTCTCTGATTTCTTTACACGCTTTGAAGAAGCATTTCATGATTTTAGCGGTCAGTCATTGTCAGATGATACGGGCAGACATTTGGTTGTCGATAAATATGTTGCAAATCTGTTACCAGGAATAGCTAGTCGTCTAAAAGCTATTGAAAGTTCATGGACTACCTCTACTCCGGTTTCTCTTTTGACTATGGCTCAGTATTATGAACGTCAAGAATTAGAAGTAAAAGGTAGCGAGGAGAAAAAGATTAAAGAATTAAAGACGAAGGTTATGTTGGCTCAAGCTTATGGTCCGCCTTTTAGAGATAGTGATAGAGGTGGACGTGAATCTTATGGTTCTTCTTACACTCGTTCAAATTTGTCTGATGATCAGTGTGCGTATTGTAAGAAATTTGGGCATTGGGCTGCCGATTGTCCAGCACTACGTGTTCAGCAGTGTTCACGTGGTCAGGGACAAATGAGAAATCGCTCAGGATATTCAGGACCTAGAAGAAGCACGAATGATCATGCTAGGGTTGATGCTAATACACAAGGGCAGGATGGGTTTAACACTTTTGATAGACGGAACCAATACCAGATGTCTGACCATGTGCAGCCTGACTTCCAAGATTCTGCTTATGCATAGGCTTGCCTAGGATGGTGTAAGGAATCAGTTGAAGTTCCAGTAGATCAGAAGGGTCCCTATGTTACAGCACATGTTTTGGGTCTTACTGATCAGTTTCTGGTTGATACAGGAGCTACTCGTAGCGCCTTGTCTAAACAATTGATTCCAAGGGCTCCCCTGTCTGGCTTAATTATTACATCGAAAGGTTTAGATGGAACACCTTCCCCTAGCCCATTGTCACAACCACTTGCATTCCATGTTGATAAGTTTACTGCTCCATGTCCATTTTTGCTTTCTCCAAATACACCAGACAATATTGTGGGTCTTGATATGCTCAAGTATTTCAGGGCTACAATACGATGCTCTCCTGAAGGGGTGCGTGTTATTTTAAATGATAATCATCCTGTGATGGAAAGAGTTTGTCTTGTTAAAGAGGATGTTGCATTAGCTTCACTCCCTAGTACTTTGTGGGCTACTTCAGATACTGATGTGGGACAAATGATTATTCCACTGGTACATATTAGTGTCAAGGAGGGAGCTGTATTGCCACGTTTGCCTCAATACAAAATTTCACAGGAGGGTGAAGAAGCACTCACACGAATTGTGCATGATCTTATTGCAGTTGGAGTTGTCGAGGAAGTTCTGTATAATGTTTGTAATAGTCCGATTCTTCCTATTCTGAAAAAGAATAACGATACTAGGATTTACCGATTCATTATTGATTTACGAGAAGTCCATAAGATTGTGATACCCGAATATCCTGTGGTATCTGACATCACAACACTCCTTACTTTGGTTCCCCCGACAGCAACTACGTTCTCTGTGATAGACTTGAAGAATGCTTTCTTTTCAATCCCTATTCATCCTGACAGCCGATATTTGTTCGGTTTTACTTTGAATAAACGATCATATAGATTTTGCAGAGTTCCTCAAGGCTATACGTAGAGCCCAAGTTTTTATAGTCAGGCGTTAAAACGACAACTTGATTCTTTTGTTTTGCCTGAAGGTGTGGCTCTCATACAATATGTCAATGATAATTTGTTGGCAGCTGACACCCCTGAGCAATGTGAAAAGTGCACTTTGTCCTTACTTTCTTTTCTTGCTTCAAACCATCATAAAGTGTCACGAAAGAAAATGCAATATTGTAGACCAAAGGTAACCTATTTAGGTCACCTTTTGTCTAAGGAGGGCCGTGCACTTACATCAGATCGTATTCAAGCAATTTTAGACACACCAGTACCCTCTACTCAGAAAGATGTTCGTGCATTCCTTGGTCTTACTTCTTTTTGTAGGCAATGGATATTAGGGTTTTCACACATTGCCAAACCTTTGCTAGCACTTTTGACTAAAGATACTCCAATGCCCCTCCCATGGACAGATGAATGTGAGACTGCTTTCAGGCAGCTGCGACAAGCCCTTTGTTCTACACCAGTGTTAGGTACTCCAGATTACATGAAGCCTTTTGCACTTTATGCACATGAGAAAGATGGATGTGCATTGTCAGTTTTAGTACAGACACATGGCGATAAGCAGCGTCCCTGTGCATATTTTTCAGCAGTACTTGATCCTGTCGCTCGAGCGTTGCCCGGGTGTTTTCGTTCAGTTGCCGCAACAGCTGTGTCAATACGTCAGAGTGAAGGGATAGTTTTGTCACATAAGCTGTTGGTGCTAGTACCCCATGCGGTTGATGCTCTTTTAAATCAAACAAAGACACAACATTTAACTAGCGCCCGTATGACAGGTTATGAGTTGACATTGTTAGCTCCTCACATTACACTGAAGAGATGTGCAACACTAAATCCAGCTACTTTGTTGCCATATCCGGTGACTCAGCCTCAGTCACAAGAAACACATGATTGTATATTCCTTACCGAAGAACAGACAAAGGGTCGTATTGATTTACAAGATACGACCCTTCTAGATGTAGACGGGGAACTGTGGGTTGATGGGTCTTGTTTGAAGTTGCCAGATGGTACGACCTCAGCTGCATATGCAATCACAACAATACACACGGTAGTGGAGACAGCTCGTATACCACAGAAGTCAGCTCAAGCAGCTGAACTAATAGCTTTGACACGAACATGTGAGCTTAGTACTGACTTAAGTGTGAACATTTATACAGACAGCTGCTATGCTTTTAGAGTGGCTCATGATTTTGGTTTGCTTTGGAAAGAGAGAGGTTTTCTCACATCCCATGGGATACAGATAATGCACAGAGAATTAGTGCATAACCTCTTGACTGCATTGACATATCCAAATAAACTAGCTATTGTGAAATGCAGTGCACAGAAGAAAGTGACCAATAAGATAGGGCAAGGTAATGCTCTTGCAGACCGTGTAGCACGTGAGACTGCGATGCAGCGAAGTACTACTTCTATGTATGTAGTGAAGTCACAAGCTGAACGTTGGCATAATGCTAGACAAGACGTATTAGATATACAGAAATCTGCTTCTGTGAAAGAACGTGAGCAATGGTCTAAAGATGGAGAATTGGATGATGAGGGCTGTTGGCGGAATAAGCAGATGGATAAATGGAAATTGCCCATAGCTTTTGTACAACCTATGGTTCAGATGGCACATGGGCTGGCACATGTTGGAGCTTCAACAATAACGAAGTTGCTTACGCAAGTTTGGGAGCATCCAGAAATTTCCAGTACAGCTAAGAGAGTAATACAGTCTTGTTTGATCTGCTTACAATACAATCCTGGAAAAGGGACACGTACTCCTGCGGGAGGGTTTGCTACACCAACTGCACCTTTTGAAGTTCTACAAATGGATTATATTCAGCTTGAACGCTGCAACAATTTAAAGTATGTCTTGGTGGTGGTTTGTGCCTTCAGTAAATGGATAGAGGCGTACCCCACAAAGGATAATACTGCCATTACCACAGCGAAGGTGCTTTTGAAAGAATTTTTCCCTAGGTTTGGTGTTTGCAGACTTTTATGGAGTGATAACGGACCTCATTTTGTTGGGGAAGTTATTAAGTATGTCCTGAAAGGATTAGGGATCAAACAGAAGTTCCATGCGGTTTTCCACCCACAATCAGCAGGGTTGGTAGAAAGGTATAATGCTACTTTGAAGCTGAAGTTAGCGAAGATACAGGCTTCCACATCCTTAACTTGGCCGGATGCATTACCATTGGCATTATTTTCTATTAGGTCAGTGCCACACTCCCGACTTGGCCTTAGCCCATATGAAATAGTATTCGGGAGGCCAATGAATATTTGGGGAGTTCCTAAACCAAAATCTGTATATGATGTACCTTGTGTCCTGATGAATGATTATTTGGCACAGTTAACCGACAATTTGGTTTCTTTTCATCAACAGGTTCGAGAAGCACTTCCTGACAGATCTACAGGTGAAGGCCATGAACTCCGACCTGGTGACCAGGTGATGATTAAGTCTTTTGAAAGATCAAGCAGCTTGGAACCAAGGTGGCGAGGCCCAGAAAAGGTGCTCCTTGTGACAAGGACAGCAGTTTGAGTGACGAACCGAAAGAATTGGGTCCATAGTACTCACTGCAAGAGAGTGCTACCTACCTTGGTGGAACCTGCTGTGCTGACCGATCATCAAGAGATTTTGACTACGGAGAAAGGCCGTGCTATATCACCTGACGAATCTGCAGAGGTCTTCCCGGACCATACGACTTCTGGAGTGTCGCGATATAATTTGAACCAAGGAAAGAATCTGAAAATTGTTTTGAAAAGACTGGTTGAGCTACCGCCCTGGGTTAGTGAAACGGAGAGCCAATGTGGCAAGGGGGGAGGATCAGCCATGCATTAGAGTAGTGACACCCGTCTTGGCCCGTGGTGAAGAAATTAGCGGCTGCCCAGGGATAAGAGCTCCAACGATTGTTTTTAATTCGTTTCTGAAAGGGTCGATTATCACTGTTGCTAAAATGAATAACAAACTGATCATTAGTATTATGGGGTTTGTTGTTGTTTTGGTGGTTACAGCAACAATCACCTGGTTTGTTGAAAAGAAGTCTCCTGCTCGTGAGTTTTTTGTTGCCACTACTCCAGTACCAGAGGATCACTATTACTTTACGCTTCCCTATCAGGAGCAGAAGCACCGTCAATTGTACTTCAATAATACTTTCATTCAGATGTTGCATCATACTCATAATGCTAAAAAAAACTACTAACTGTTGGGTATGTGGAATGATACCTGCGCATCAAAAGAAAGGAGGAACACCTTTCATTCCTCTTCCTTTTTCACACAATGGTTCTTGTCAAACTTGGTATACGCTTTTGTTTGCATCAGGAAAACGTACAGAGGGCGGACTTCTTTTTCGCCTTACTAAAGTATGCTACCAAGACAAAGATGGGTATCCCCAAGCTAAAGGAACTAAATGGGAATCGGAAGAGTATCAACCGGACAATGTTTCAATACCATATGTCTTCACAAATATACGAGACTCTGACAAGAAAGAACAATTCGTGATTTCTGTTACAAAAACTAAAGCAGATTTACGTATACGAAGCATTGGGCGAATTCCAGTAGGGATAAGCGATTGTACCTTGATTTTAACTATTGAGGGTGTAAATAATAGTAGTTTTACAGCTTCACATAATACATATTTTGTTTGTGGTAACTATGGATATTACCAACTACCTGTTGGGTGGTCAGGTGTGTGTTATGTATCTTTTCTATTACCCCCTGTGTTTTTGGCTCCTGCATCATATCACCGAGATTTAAAACTGTTCAATGACATCATTAACAATAGATATAAAAGGGAAATAAGTACAAATGAGGTAGACCAAATGGATACTAGCCTGCAACAATATGTTGATTTTAATTTAGGATTGTTCCCCTTTGTAGGTGTTGCGTTAAACAGTAGGAAAGTGAGACGATTGACTAGGGTTGTGGAAGCTGTTACCAATCAGGCAGCTCTGGCACTTGGGAATATTACTGAGGAGCTCCAAATTGCGAGGATTGTAGCGCTCCAAAATCGTATGGTACTAGATGTGATATTAGCTGATCGAGGTGGTGCATGTCGAATCATCGGTAGAAGTTGTTGTGTTTTTATCCCAGATCACTCACCTTCAGTATATGATGCAATATCTAAATTGCATAAAATTGCTGCAGAAATCCACACAGAGACTGGTACTTGGACTTTTTCTGGATGGTTTTGGGCTCTTGTTTCCGCCTGGGGCTGGAAACTACTGACTATCCTGTGTGTAATAATTGCAATATTTTTCACATGCTGTATCTGTATTCAGTGTGGTCCAATGTTCTGCTCCATGTGTATTACTGCTTGTATGCCTACCAAAAGAAATATTACAGAAATGAAAGCACAACATATGTTAGATAAGGAAATAGCTGAAATGATGAGCATAAATATACAAGATGAATATTTAGATTATCCCAGAAAGACGAATGTATTCAGCTAATGCTGAAAGGGTCGTCTGTTGTAATTTAGCAGCGATTAGATTAAGCATTAGCGGAAGACATCTTGTATTTAGTAACTATTGTGAACATTTTGCGGAATCCATTTTGTATTCATGGCAGCCATTTTCTCTGCCACATGCTGCCATGTGCTCACCATGTGCTCTGTCCTACCTTTCTGTTAACTGCTCTTGAAATCTGCCTAGTGACAAGTTATATTTAGCATCTCTTACTTTCGCACATGCTCAGTAAGGTCTGCAGCTGTTAGTCCTTGGAAACTGTTAGCTCCTCCTACTGTCGACTGTGCATTTTCCACATGACCTTCCATGTATGTAAGTCTTGCTTCTATAATTGTACCACCTCCTTTTAGCCCTTACGTGGGTATAAAGGGACCATGCTCTCTCAGTTCAGTGTGCTACTTCAGACATTACCAAAAGGTGCTGTTTGAACTGTAGTACCACCTCATGAGGTTAATAAACGTTTGTCTTTTATTACAGTTTCTGTGCCAACTTCTTCCTACATGGTCAGAGGACTTTGTGCAGAGAAAGGTGAACCCCTTGACTAGTAGGCCTTGCTGAGGCTTACTTCAACAGAGTGTGGACGGGCCTCAGTCCAAATAAGGACATCTCAACTGCTATCAGAGGTACCCACTCCCCGCTACATGGAGTCCAGCAGTCTCTGGCGGACAAAGCTGCTGTCATGAAGGACAGGCTATGACAAATGCCCTCCCAAAATGCCAGTAGCATGCAGAATACCCTAGACTCCATACAGCGGGAAGTGGCCTCTGTCAGGGAGAACATGGCTGCCTACCACCTTGAAGTTGTTGCTGCCATGAGGAATCAGCAGTTCCTCCTTTCAGAAGTGATGCCTTATGTGTTGCCACTAATGGCAGCTGCCGGGTCCTTTGACTCCACATCTCTATCCCCTGAAGTGTGTGTTGCCCCCTCTACCTCTACAAACGCATCAGCCATGGCACAGGAGACACCACACACATCAGAGGATGAAGATGGGGGAGGAATAACATTCACAAGGAAAAGCACCTGGTGGCACCAGTCTGTGCCACATGGAAAGTTTCTACTTAGTTCTGGGCTTAAGATCATGCCAGTGTTGTGACAGTATGAAATGTGCCCTCTTTACTTAACTACTGTATAAATGTCTGCTATATGCTGTCAGTGTCTCTACCACACCAAATGGCAATGTTAGGCACTCCTCACTAATGCACACTACTCCTAACAATGTCTCATGACATGTCCCTCAATCCTGGACTCCAATTGTGCTACCTATTGGCAAACGTTCACTCACAGGATCTATGAGATGGATAATGTATAGAAATCAAAATAAGTATTGCACCTGTAAATAAAGCACCTTGTACACATGTAGGATTTCTACTTTTACTGTGATCCATCTACTTACTAAAAGTTTGCATTGTGTCTATCCATGTCAATGTGAACAGACTATCAGTACATGAGTGCATGACTGTCGGACAATAAGCTACACACTAGGATCTAAAGAAGAGGAAGCTGAATGACTGTGTTGTGGGCAACAACCAACTAACTGTGTTTACTAAATGCTTTGGAACTCATATCCTTTGACGTAGACATACGTCATGTTTTGCTCATTACCCAATTAATTATAATTAACCCAGATGGGAGTACGAGTACAACTGATTTGTGTGGAACAAAAAAAGCTAACCTAATCAGTGATGGCCACCTGTCAGTGTTGCAAAATACAGTACCAAAATTGGGAGTTGTCAGATGTACCACCTTTAACAACATTGAAATAGCAGGACCCCACCAATTACAGGTGAAGTACCATGTTTACCTGTCCAACATAAAGATTACAAACACATTTTGAATGGCTGGAACACAGGATGGCAAATGTATACACTAATAGACAGTATGTAGCTGCCATTCTGACAGCTCCTTGGTCACGGGATGCACTTGGGAAACCTGGGAAATCAAGATAGTAAGCATACACTAGGTTATTCCCCCAACTTGGCCCCTGCACTCATGACAAGCCCCAGACCCAATCAATTACAAAACTAATTAAGCTAAGATGAACAGTATTTAATATTAAAACCATCAAGCAAGTGAAAACCTAAAACCTACTCTAATCTAAACTAACCAATACTAACTATCCTCAAATTAAAACTATGCCTAACTTACCTATTCTAAACTTATTTTACACTTGTAACACCACACTCTAAACATTGGCCCCACACCCTCCTTAAGAGATGAGATACATACATGTACTAACCTAACCTACAGCCTAAACAAATATATATTTTTTTAAATGTTAATTTTATTTGTTTTTATTTGTTTTATTTTTTAAAACACAAATACCCTAATATAACCCCTCAATCAACCCCCACCAATGAAAATTCTTGGAAAAAACCCCACCCCCACTATGCTTAACCTAACCTATGCCTATCCTACACTAACCTAACACTACACATCTAAAACCCTATGTAAACTATACAAAACAGTAAAGGGAGGGAAACAAACTGGGATGTTGTACGGCACTTTAAGTGTTCATTTGTTGCTATTTTTTACATTTTTCTTGAAATATTTCAATAACTTGTGGTCCTCTGCAGCATCCTGCTCTAATTTGGTGAGTCTCGCCAAAATCTGGCCAATGTCCCTCCTCATGTCCTGCTCAAATTGGCAAGGGATTACTGCTTCATGTGGCTGTGGTAGTGGCTGAGTTATAACTGGTGCAGTTGATGTTGAGGGATGTGGTCCAGCTGTGGCCCCAAGAACCCCTGATGGCTTGTCTCCAGTGTCCTTTTGTGGCTGTCTTGAAGCTCTCCCATGGGGAAAGGCACACCATCCCCCTGATGCTTTTTCCCTTCAGAATCTCCTGTCCATTCGGTGGTAGACATCATCAACCTCCATTATGTGGTGGTATCGTTCGTCCCTCTTATGTAAGTCTCGCCTCTGGATATAATGTACACTGCAACTGCAGATAAGACATACAGGCCAACACACATTCCTCTAAAATGACATACTCCTCATCTATGACTATTTACTACCAGCCATCATCAGTATCATGTACATGTCACTGGGATGATGGAAATGTTCTTAAAACAACAGGACCCAGAACTGAGTCGACAAAATTGGCCATGATCAACATTTGTGTCTTCTAACTTGTGAGGTTCATGTGCCCCAACAAGTCTGGATTTCCTGTGTCCCTGTGAATTAGGGGGGTTTTGCATGCAATCCATTACCTCGACACACCTGGTGAAACATCAATGCTTGCCCAATCATCATGGAGGCAAGGTGTGGTACATATGATAGGGGGCCAGGTTACTTTCCACCCGCTATTCATAGGTTTCGTTAATCAACACTAATGTGTCCTGTTGTAAGACCTGACCTGAGCATTCATAACAAGGGGGCACGTCATTCTGCTATGTGTGGCACAATGGTGCTGTGATAAAGTGGCTGTAAACAGGCATGCTATGTACATAGACAGGTACCCTGCGACCTATCATGGTAGACACCAATGACTAACTGGCCAGCCATGACAATTCCCATTTCACACAATTCCATGCCAGCACACTTTGCCCTTGAACTGCATGAAGGTCATTCTCATTGCACAGCATTCCAACATACATCATGTCACCATCCATTCTCCAATGATATCAGATCATTGGTCAGGCAAAACCATCTTTCATGGCATTCCACACTTCAGACTGATTCCCACCCTGGAGTAGCACCCATGACGCACAAGATGACACTTGATGGATGGTTGCATCAGGGTCTTCGGATCACGCAACCTCTGCTACGGTGTAGGGTGCAGGTCTACCTGCAAGACATGAATGGGAAACATTGGTTAGTGTGATTTGTACATTTCAGTAAATGGACAACATTGTATACTGTTACATTGTTAGGCTGAGTGAGTACGTCATCCTATTGGTAGGGCAGAGCAACTAACAAACATCTGTGATCAGTCAATCACACATTGTCTTAGATAATGTAGACCCACACACCTACAAACCATCACTGTCCCTGACACTCCTGTGATGCTTCTCACTGCACCATTTATACATGGCATTGTCATGCAGGTGTCTGTTAGCTCTACACCTCCATGACCATATGGGACTGCTTGACACTGTATATTGCATCTGAGAAGCATGCAATGGTTGTTGCAGTGGTTGTCCCATTGTGACACCCATAGCAATTGGGGCGGCCTCAGATGTCATAGACATCTATCTCATTGTCTCTGCAAACTGAAAAACTACTGCCCAGGGGTTGTTCGGGTATTCCAAGGTGTTGAGATATGATGTGATGCATCCTTTAGTGAAGTAAGTAATGTGTGTGTGCTATCACAAGGCACACACATAAGCAATAATTCCATGGGAGTATACTAATGTGAAGATAGTTGTACCTACCTGCACACTGACTGATTGAAATCATGGATGTCTTGCCAATAGTGTGTGGCCAGGCATTGTTGCCATGGTATACCATTATTTGTCCATGGAGGGCTAGGGACATGGGCATAGAAAATCCCTCAACATAGAAACACTTGCTCTGTGGTGCAAGGATGCATTTGTTGGTGCAGGTTACTGAGTGATGTGCCAGTGAAGGAGCAGATGTAGGGCAGCCCCATACTGTCAGTGAGAAGCAACAGGTCTGTGGAACTGACTCTGCACATGTGTGTGGTAATACACATAGTATAGGGTGTATACAGGGAAGTGTTAGTAGTCTGGACTCAGTGCATGGTCAAGCTCCCTTACATGGCCTGCAGCAATGACACGAAGAGGCTAGTTGAACAACAGGGGTGCTTGCATTAATACAGTCCTTGTGATCCTCAGTGCACCCTTTACTCCCGCCATGTATGCTCCTAATGAGAATTAAGGCACAGCATGATGCAGATAGGGTCCTAATGGATCTATTTCTGTGCAGGTAAATGATGTACTCAGCAGGAGTTGCAACAGATCCTCAGGACTTCTACTGAGTACATTGGTGGTCTATCTAATACATTTTCATCTCCCCATATCACACCTGCTCTCAGCAGCCGTTCGGAGTGCCGATATATTTGTACTAAGGGATTTCCCAACTTATTCAGTGGCTTATACAAATGACACCCATACAGGTTTTGGGATCCCCTTCCATACATGATGCATAGCGCAGGCCTCATTTGGAGATACTCATTACCGAGTTGCCCTATGCATACATCTAAACACTTTGTACTGGTTGTGCAGTGAAAATGGTACATCTGCCCAGCATCAGCTTCATCAATGTACATCTGACTTGCAGGCCTAAGGTGGCACTGGGTCTCATCATACAGGTAGGCTACGACATGTCCACATCCACAGGCATGACATGCAGCACTTAACCGTATCTGCAACTGTCATGCACATACAAAAGTAAGGACTTTGAATGGAAATGTGAGACTTACCAACTTCTCCACCAATCTCAAATTCAAGATGATCCAGCAGATCCTACATACGACCCAAATAAAAATTTGGTGGTGCATTGTCCCAATAAATCCATGAATCGTGACTATGGGTCATGTGTTTGTATAGTGATTCTGCACCCATAGTTGATAATTTAGTCAGGCAGCCCATTGCGCACTCCACAGCCAACGTTTGTGTGCCATATGTGACCATGTGACACGTGTTGAGCCTAATGGCAGTGCCAGGACATAATCGCATGGATACACTGTGCAGGCCAGCATTGTACATTGGTTACAATCCCTGGACATTTACTGAAGGACCACAGTTAGCAATGATATTCCACCCTTGTCACACATGTACCATGCAGGCAATGCTACTATCACCATGAATTGTGACAGTGTTCTGTTCCTACATAACTTGATATCCATTTGTTGACAGCCCCTACCTTATGTGTGCCCCCTTGCATAAATCCTGTTATGTATGATGTTGTTGTGGTGAATGGGCTAGGTAGTAGCACCTTGCCCAGCTGACGGAATGAGATATGTAGTGGTGCATGGATCTAGACCTTCAGGAGTCACATGGCCGCAAACTGCATGTCACTGATATGAGAGATGGTGGCAGTAGACCCTCTTACGTCACAAATGATGTTGCTACCATACTGGTCACCTTTGTGTTACTTACCTTCTCACTGAGGTTTGAGTAACATTCCAAAGGTGTATGTAGTGGAGAATGAGAAGACCAAGGAGAATCAGGTGCAAAGTGATTTATTCGTGCTATTTATAGTATAGTGACAACGTGTAGAAGTTCTCAACAATGTGGGGTCTCCTACGAAATCCTGCAGCATTATCTGCTCCATCATCATCCTCCTCCTCGTTGGGGACATCAACCAGTTCATCCCAGGGGATATTTGTCCGGACACAAATGTTGTGCAGGATTGCACATGCCAGAATTATCTTGCAAATAAGTGGTGGAGCATACAAGAGGCTTCCTCCTGTCAGGGCCAGACACCTAAACCTCGATTTCAGCAGCCCACATGTCCTCTCCACCACATTGCGAGTTTTCCTGTGTACCTCATTGTAGGCCCTGCTCTTCCACCATTGTGGGATTGTCAAATGGGGTCGTCACCCACAGCTGTATGCTCTACCCTTGACCAGCCGCAAGGGATAGAGAGAAGATGTGTTGGTAAGTGTTGATAGTGGTTTGGAACATACCATGGCAGTTGTACTTTTTAGTTGGAGTGGTGACACATACTTCCTTGAGGTATAGTGTATGTTCCTGTTCTTGTGAAATGGTTTCATTGGACTGTGTTGATGGACATGACAATCTTGGGCAGTGGCTCAAGGGCCTGGGAAGTTATGTTGATCCCAAAATGATGGTTATGATTTAGGTAAATGTGTTGTGAGGTCCATATTTGAAGCAGTGTTCTATTGTTAGATGGAATCTACCACCTCCTTGCATCACAATGGTGTCAGATGTTGAAACACCATAGTTGCCCTACAAAGCCAGACTGTGCTGCCCATGTTACCATGTGGCACTATGCATGCAGGGTGACACTTTGTGACTCTTTGTGGCAGAGGATGGTTATGCCAGCCATCAAGGGTACATGAGTGTGTATCACACATTAGTAGGATGATGTAATTTGGTGCAGTAGTATCTCTTAGCTTCCAATACATGATTTCTGACAGACACTTTCTACACATGCAGTGCAGGCTTTGGGAGGAGGCACAGCTATTTTTCACATGGATCCCTTAGTACGGTGCATGTAAGGTCAGGTATGTCTTCTATACTTCTACTGAGTTCTACTATGATATCCATGATTGTTAGGTTTGTTTTTACAGACTCAGCACTATGGTGGACCATTTCTGGTATTTGCAATGGACATGGTGTTGTTAGGGGGCACTAGGGAGTATGTGAGGTGGCACAGGAGTAGGTGCTGCCCCATTTCTCGTGATTCAGCCCCATGGTCTTCAATGGCAGGTAATTTTGTATTTGTATGTGTGCGACACAATGCAGCAGACAGGTGTATGTGCACACTACAGGTATATCAGGTATGTGTAGCTGATATATATTTGGTTATGGCTCCACTTGGGTGGCATTTGATTTAGGTTCTGCCAGAGGGTTGCACCCCATGGTTTGCACGGGACTGTGCCTATGTGTGACTCCTCAAAATGACCATAGCCTGTGCCATTGACATGCCTGTGCATTTCTTTGTTTGGTGTAATGTGTATGTGAGATCTGTATTTAGTTGTCAACCTGTGGACACTTGTAGTGGTTTGTGAGCGGCTTTTGTATGCAAAGGGGACTTGACTCCACCTGTCCACACGTGGTGTGCTAGTCAGGGTGTGGCTGTGTTATGTACATTTGGGTGTATATGTTTGTGACATGCAATGTATGCAGTGTAGTGTGGCATGTTGCATATGTGTTGTTGCCTGTACATCTCTGTGGCCCTGCCCATGTATATTTAGTGTGGTGTTTGTCTTGTTTGTCCTAGATGGTTGGTGTGTTGTGTGTAATGATTGGTATGGTGGCTTACCTATGAGTAGCCCATTGCCATATTGGCCATCCTGGAACCGCTGGTTGATGGTGCAATGACAAAAGATCTATGCGTCATGGACGCTGCTGGGATATTTCACCAGGATGTTGCTGGAGATCCCATGGTGGTCCACGATGGCCTGCACATTGATAGAATGTGTGGGCTTGCGGTTCCTATATAGGTGTTCTGTTGCTGCAGGTGGCACCAGTTAAAAATGGGTACAGTCCATTGCACCCAGCGCATGCGGAAACCCAGCAATTTGATAGAAACCTTGATTGGTCTCCTGCTGCAGATGCAGGGTGTTTGGGAAGCAGATATGGTGGGGTGTGAGGCTTAGAATTGCATCCAGGATCTTTGGGAGAAAGACGGAGAAGGATGACTGGGAGATGCCAGCCACTTGTGCACTCGTTATCTGGAATGATCCGGACGCCATCATATGGAGGACAGCAAGGAGTTTTGTCATGGGTGGAATGTTATGGGGAGTTTGCACCCTTGATGTGATGTGTGCCGCAATATGGTGTTGGAGGCGTACAAAGGACTCCCGGTTTAGTCTGAACATCTGGACCACATCTTGTTCCCTCATTCCAAGGATGGTTGTCCACTTTCTGAATATCCTCTCTCTCCTTCTGCGCTGCCTTTGTGGCTGCTGTGGTGGTGTTTGGGGTTGCTGCTGTGGTGGTGGAGGGATCTGCTGTCTTCACAGAAATCTGCGGTGTGTACTCAGCTGGAGCAGTATGACTTCCATGTTGTCCTGGACGTTTCCAAAGCTCCTTCTGTATGTTTTCCTTGAGTGGTGGTGTGTTAGCCTCCTTTTAACGCCTGGTCTTGAGTTATTCTTTTGTGTGTGTGTCTTGCTTTATTGATACAGTGAGTATATAAAATTCTTTGCACTTCTCCAAGATTAGCCTAACCGCTCGAACAAGATACCACAAATATTTAAACACTAGGTGGTCCAGTTTTAACCTCTGTAAACCAATGTGTGGTTGCATGAACATTCTGCACACTGTGCCTAGCTTTGCACACTACATGGAGAGCCAGCCTCCTATATTTGTTTTATCAGCGGTGGGATAAAGGCTTTGTATTTGCTGATACCACTTTGTCAGTTTGTGGGCCCACATATAACTCTCCAAATTGTCTTTAGCTTAATTGTTTTTGTTTTTCAATTGACTAGAATTTCTTTTTGCTAATTTTTAAAATAATTGTCAGGGCCCTGTTAGGTCCCTGCAACAATAATCAAAAGTTTAAAAGTCCTTACTTTAGTTGGCTTATTCAAAAAGGGGTTCCACATTTGTAAAAGGTCCCAACTGTAGTAAAGTAAACATGTCTGATGCAGAGAACCTGAGCCAGGAGCTCCCCCTGGCCTCTTACCAGGCTTATAGCTAGGACTAGAAAAGGAACCTTTGCAGAATATGCCAAATTCGTACTGGAAAAAGCCCCAGTGTAGATAAATTTAGCTTCTGGTAGCCCAGTATGAAAAAGATCAACACAGAGATGAAGTAGATGATCTCTGGGGGAGAAGAAGACCCTGTGAAAAATGGGGATGAGGGTAGCTCCTCTAACCACAGAACAACTGCACCCAAAGAGGAAGGCCGGGTCTTAGCCAGGCTGACCAAGAGACTGGCCTTAGAGAGTCAGCTTTTGGAAATTGAAACAAAAAGAACAAGTTGGGCCTAGGACCCATCTCTGGTGGCAGCATCTAAGTATTGAAAGAGAGACCTTTCAATCTTAAACTCTCAAAAGGAGTTGTTGGTCCGTTCACAGAATGGGATGATATAGTGAAATGTTTTTCTGCCTTTGAAAGAGCCTGCATTGGATGGGAAATTGAGAAAAAAAAGACCAGGGCACACTGTTATGGGAGTTATTCTCAGGAAACTGCAGGCATAGGCGCCTGACACTGAATGAGACAGAATCTAAATCCTATGACCTCACTAAGGGTACCCTGATTGAGGGCTTTGGATTTACAAGTGAAGAGTACTGCATAAAGTTCAGAGAGGCCCGAAAAACCAAGAGCCAAACTAGGGTAGAGTTTGCGGACTATTCAGTAAAAATGCTGGGTGGCTGGTTAGCTGGTAACAAGGCAGAAGATTATGATTGGCTGTATACCCTAATCATGAAAGAGCATCTGCTGTGTAACTGTTACAATGACAGGCTACATCAATACCTGGTAGACCAAGGTACAATTTCAACTCAAGAATTGGGGAGGAAGGCAGACTACTGGGTCAAAACAAGGGTAACAAAAACTACCACCCGAGGGGGAGACTAAAAGAAAGAGGCCAACCCCCCCACCCCAAGTGAACGATGGGAGCCGAAACAAGCGCCTTCTCAAGGGCCCTAAAAACCTGCACAGTAGGATAGGCCCAGAGACTCCTCACAGCCTAGGGGTGGGTACAAAGGAAATAACTTTGACCCCAACAAGACTTGGTGATATGATTGCAAAACTAGAGGGTACCAAACTGGAGATCCTAGCTGTGACAAAAAAAATAATGCCTCTAGGCAACCTGCAGTAAATGCACTTGCCAATCTCCAGATGGGATCAGAGGTGTGGCCTGACCATGTCAGTGATCCCACAGAGGCAACATTAGTCACTGAGGGAGGAGTAGAGTTATCCTGTGCTGCCTGGCCAAATAATATGCAAAAATACAGGCAGCATCCTTTGACTAATGGGCAGAAAGTTGAAGCTTTGATGGACACAGGAGCTAGTGTTACAATGGTAACTCAGCACTTGGCCCACTCAAATCAGTACCTGGTAAGGAAGTCTTATCCTGTCACCGATGCTGACAATGAGACAAAGTTCCATCCCATGGTTATGGTAACCTTTGATGGGGGGTGTAATAGGGCAGAAAGAAGTGTCTGTGTTCTCCTCCATCCCAGTAGAGTGCCTGTTTGGAAATTACCTGGAGCATTCCCCCTGGGCTGAAGTAGAATTGAAGACCCATGCAGCAATGCTTGGGATCCCACAATGGGCCTGTGTCAAGACTAGGGCACAGAGCAAACTTCAGAAAGAAAAAAGGAGAGTTGTAGTCTGCAATAGTGGACCAGCATCCAAAGAGAAAGGGCAGGAAGACTGGGGAACCAGCTTCCCAACAGATCACAAGTCAGAACCCCTCTTCCCAGGAAGAAGCTTGCCATTCCCAGAGAGTACTGTGCCTGCAAAATTTGGGCTTTACCACCCAGAGCTCTTAGGTCCTGGGGGACGCTTGATGGAGTATCTGTGCCAGAGTGTCCCACTCTTGAAGGCCTGAGGCAGCAAGCTGCATAGGAAGAACAGGGTAGTGTCAGTGGCACCCATAGAGCTTATTGGGAGGATGGGCTCCTACACACGGAGGCCAGAAACCTCATGCCTGGTGCAACCAGGAGGGTGGTAGTACCTCAGCAGTTCAGAGAATTTCTCCTCACTCTAGCCCATGACATACCCCTAGCTGGGTGTTTGGGCCAAAATAAAATTGGAGTAGGTTGGTTAACCACTTTTACTGTCCTGCAATTTCCCAAAAGGTAAAGGCCCCCTTATTGCCACTAACTGTGGATGGGGTTCCCTTTGAGGGTAGGGCATGATATTGTTGGCCCCTTTGACCACCACATAGTATCAGGGCATAGATACATTCTGGTGATAGTGGATCATGCCATTAGATATCCTGAGGCTATACCCCTTAGAACCATTATTGCTCCTGCAATTGCAAAAGCCCACCTGGGTATCTTCACCAGAGTAGGGTTCCCTAAGGAGGCAGTGTAGGAGGCTGGCCCTCTATGTAGTGTGCAAAACTAGGCACACTGTGCAGGGGGTCCAGGCAACCACACGTCAGTTTACAAAGGTAAAAATTAGATCATCTGATGCTCTAATTTTTAAGGTAGCTTGGATGAGCAGTTAGGCCATTCTTATAGAAGTGCAAAGCATTTGTTGTACTCCCAATATCAATCATGCAACTCACACGCTCAAAGGAATAACTCAGGACCAATTTATAAAAATACTTCAGAATTGTAGGTAATTTTTAAGACCAAGATTATCAAAATTGGTGAAGTACTTTTTGAGATATGAATTTTTGAAGATTAATCAAAATAGGGCCAGATGTATGAAAGCATTTTGCATTCGCAAACGGTGCAAATGCCCATTTGCGAATGCAAAATGCCATTTCAGAATGTATGAAATACATTCTGAACGCAATTTTAAGGAAACGCTAAAATAGCGATTCCTTAAAATTGCGACCCTGTTTAGAGGGTCGCAAACTGTGACTCTCTAAATTAAAAATCGCAAATAAGGATTCCTTATTTGCGATTTCTTAGCACATGTATGAAGCTATTCCTAAATGCGATTTTGGCATTTAGGAATCGCTAATTACCAGCAAGTTGAACTTGGTGGTAACCATGTGCAAAATTTAAAAATGCATTTAAAATGCATTTTTAAATTGTACAAGTAAAGCACACATGCCCTTTTGGCATCTGTAGACCTTACATGTTCCCCCAAAAACTTTTGGGGTGCAGCAGAGGGGGCCTTAGCCCCCCAGCACCCTGGGGTTTTGCATTTCCAAAATTGTGATTTCTGGTTCAGAAATCGCAATTTTGGAAATGCAAAAAATTTGCAGATATGGGCCAACAGGCCCGTAGCTGCGAATGGGGCCGGAATCGCAATTTGCTAATTGGTAATAGCATTTGTGATTTTTAAGAAATCGCTATTACCGATTCGCAAATGTGATACAAGGCACTTTGCGAGTCGGAAATAGCGATTTCTTAAACATCGCTATTTCCGAATCGCAAAGGGCTGTGATGATACATCTGGCCCATAGTCTTTTGTGCGTAATTATGCACCATAGGAATCAATAGAAAGTCACTTTTAAAAATACATATAAAATCACACACTTGCTTT
The DNA here is from genome assembly GCF_031143425.1 of Pleurodeles waltl. Lineage (NCBI taxonomy): Eukaryota > Metazoa > Chordata > Amphibia > Caudata > Salamandridae > Pleurodeles > Pleurodeles waltl. The sequence continues at coordinate 418,590,028 of NC_090437.1, read as the reverse complement.
ACCAAGTTCTTCTTTTACAGGTTGGTTTAGGTTATAGGTGGGCACACCGTACCATCTGGAGAAGTTTGGGTGGCTCCTGGTTCCAGTGGGAGCAGCAGTGAAAGGTCTTTGGAACTGGTGCAGGGCCACTGTGGGGGACCACTTGGAAAAGGTCTGTGCAGCTAAGTTTAGAAGTGGTTCTTAGGGGTCCCCTTGAAGGGTCGAGGTCACAAGGGGTAAGGGACCCTAAGGGCACAGCAAGTTCTTCACTGTAGGGCACAGGGCGGCCCGGTGCAGAGCAAATCGGTGAGATAGAAGCTCTGTGCAAAGTTGCCCTTTGGAGCTGGAGGTAAGTTGGTTCAAGGGTCATTTGCAGAACAATGGAGGAACTCTGGCAGGAGGTCCTGGGTGTTCCTGAAGTCTCTCGACAGGGGCTTCCTCATGGTCCTTTTTCAGCCCTGGGTGGGCTGGTTTTCCTGGTGTCCGATGTCAGCAGACCACTACCAAGGGTATTGGTACGGTTTAAACATTGGAGGGTACAGTGCCACCAAACTTGGCACACTTGAAGGGTTTGTCCTGGTGGTCATTGGTGTGTCGTCGGGTCCAGCTGCGACTTCCGGTTCAGTAGTTACTGGCTAGTCAGTGAAGTGACCCTTACTGGTTTGCTGGTTTCTTCTTCTTGCAGAGTGATACCTCCACTCTGGAGGGAGTTCTTGGACGATTTTTTAAACCTGGAGATCCTCGGGGATCCTTTAGAGTTTTTCCAGTTGTCCATCAGCTCCTCAGCAGTGATTGTCGGGTCCTGGGTGCAGCTGTCAGGGTTTGGCACATTTTCTTTGTTGCAGCAGGTCTACAGTCCTCGTGCCTTGGATCTTCTTGGTGCTGGACTTCTTTGGTCCGACCAATCAGATTACCTGGACTAGGGATGCCCCCTAAATACTGAATTTAGTGGGTGTTTTAGGGGGAACCTGGTAGTGTCCAATGGGGCACCTACCTTTGGGTGGCTACACCCACTACAGTGACCACTTCCTGTGAGAATGGTCACTTCCCTAGCCCTGATTGCCTGTTTTCCTTCCATCTATGATGGAGGAAAATGAAATGGAGTGTCCACCTCACAGGCAAAACGTAGGGGTGTTGCAGGCCAGAAGGGGCCACTCCTCCTACCCTTTGTGTAGTTTCCCACCCTTGCTCCCACCAAAAGTCAGGATTTGCAAAGCGGTTGACCATCTGCTGCTAGTAGAAGGACTGGGGGTTGAGTTTCAAAGGCAGTTAGCCCTTTGAAGCTCACCACCAGGGCAGTGCACATTCCTGAGGGAGGGGTATTAGCTCTTCCACCCAGGAAGGGTTTTGTTTTACAAGCCAGAGAGTCGGGTCTCCCCCCCAAGGTTTGTAGATTGGATGTCTGGGGGTGGCCTACCCTTAGTACCACATGCCCTGGGTACCTAAGTACCTTTTACTAGGGGCTTATAGTGGCAGCTAAAGGTGTATTCAATTGTGCCAATGCATCACAACAATTTTAGGTAAAGAGCTCTGGCCCAGGGAAACTTGTTAGCGGGGCACTACAATTTCTAGGCTACATCATACATCCGGCAAAAAGTGGGGCTATCCATGTAAAAAAGAAGCCTTTTCTCACAGCTAGAATCCAACAGAGGTTCTAACTTCATGTCTGCATATATCAAACACATGTGGAAGGAACGTGGTGTAACTTATAAGTTCACTACCTGTTCTGCTTTGCTTCAGACTGAGAGGGAACGGAGCTTAAGAATGCAAGGAATACAGCACTCTTAGTCTGAGTAATGAATTTATTAAGGCAATTCCCAGGTTTCATATGTATGAAGAGAATAACGTGAGCACTTAATGTGAATGCAGCAACACACATGCAACTCTTAGAATAGTCACAGCAGTGGAATAACAATAATCAAAGAAAATGCAATACATGAACAACGAATATATATGCAGTGACTGCGTATTTATGCATGCACACAGCAAAGCTAGATATTAAGAATTAAAAAGGCATCACCATGGGGCTCGAATCCAACATCATCCTTTGTCTGAGAAAAACAGATCACAGCACACAATAAGCAACAGTAAGAAAAAAGATCTTGACACTCCGTAGTGTATTTTCACCCTTACTACCCTTACAATATAATCATCCTTTGTCTGCCAACATCAAGCTGTGGAACCCGGGACAGCTGAAACACAAGAGACCAACCCTAATAGGATTACTCTGAGCAATGCATCTACCCTCAGATATGAGCTCCTTCTCTCCTAGTGTCAAGCTTCCCCACCTTATATACATTAGACAAACATAAGAGGAATGTTCTATAAACCCCCTCCCATCAAGTAAGTTGTGAAACTCAAGCACTGGCCGTACCAGGTAAGTATTGAGCAAACACATTAGAGACTGGCCAGATCCCACAGTGTTTTTCCAAGACCGAGCTATAACCTTCTCTACCATAAACATTCTCAACCTTATACAGTCTTATCAAGGTTTCGTCCCCCACCTTATGTTCCACTCCCTTGTGTGAAAAGCAAAAACACATTAACAAGCTGTGCACGGAAAAACATGTGAGCCACCAATGTGACGGCATTTGAAGCTAAGCTAAGCACAAAATGGAGTCAGTGGTCAAGATGGAATCAGTGGTTAAAAACAGATAGCATTACACTACCATATACCATCCTCAAACAAATGGGTTGGTTGAAAGGTTTAACCAGACCCTACAAGGCCTGATTGGAGGATTTCCTGAATAACTCAAAAAGAGATTGGATGTCTCACTTCAATGTCTGCCTTTTGCCTACAGGGAAGTGCCACAAAAGGCAGTAGGATTCTCTCCATTTGAACTTTTGTTTGGGCATCCTGTTAGGGGACCACTACATCTTGTAAGGGAAGGCTGGGAGAAACCTCTCAAAGAGCCCAAGCAAGACAATATGGACTGTGTACTTGGCCTATTTTCAAGGATGGCAGAGTACATGGAGAAAGCAACCCAAACCCTTTAGGCCAGCAAGCAGCTGCAAAAGCTCTGGTATGACCAAAAAACGTCTATGGTGGAGTTCCAACCAGGGCAGAATGTTGGGTGTTGGACCCTGTAGCTCTAGGACAAATGGTCTGGGCCCTATTCCAATCTTGAAAAGAAAGGGAAAGTCACCTACTTGGTGACTTAGGCAGTTCAAAAACACCAAAAGAATCAATCATGTCAACGGCTGAAAACCCTATTATGACAGAGCTGATGTGACCGTGCTCATGGTTACGGATGAGGGACAGGAAGAAGAGAGTGAACTTCTCTCTGATCTCCTCCCCACCAACCCACAAGATGGTTCTGTGGATGGTGTGGTCTTGTCTGACACACTCTCAGAATAACAGCAGGATGATTGCAGGCAGGTTCTCAACCAGTATGCCGAGTTATTCTCCCTGAACCTGGGAAGACTGATTGGTGTACCCATAATGTGGACACTGGTGACAGCTTGCCTGTCAAAAACAAGTCAGACCATGTCAGGGAGAGCATACAAGCAGAAGTCAAAAATATGTTGGATTTGGGTGTCATTGAACCCTTAGAGAGGACTGTACAACGAAACAACGACTGCAAAAAAAAACTACTGCCTTAACAAAGAGGTCGGAACACCGACCTCATTGCTACTACTAATGATTTTACCACGAATGCCTTAACAACGATATTTCGTTCTAAAGGCATTCCTGATAAAATCATTAGCAATAGGCACCATTCACCCTACATCCCTCACCCCACCCCCCCAACCCCACCCCAAAACCTAAAACCCCCTGACCCCCCACCCACTCCCCACCCACTCCCCAAAACCAAAAACGTCCCTAACAAGGCTTGGTGCCAAGATTGCCAAACTAAAGGGCACAAAACTGGAGACTCTTAGCTGCAAAAACAAAAAGAATGCCTCTAGTCAACCTTCAGTAAATGCAGTTGCTAATCTCGAGATGGGATCAGTGGTGTGGCTTGACAATATCGCTGATCCTACAGAGCCACCATTAGTCACAGAGTGTGGGGTAGAATTATCCTGTGCTGCAAGGCCAAGTAATATGCGAAAATACAGGCAGCACCCTTTAATTAATGGGGAGAAAGTGGAAGCACTGAGGGACACAGGGGCTAGTGGTACCATGGTAACCAGCACATTTGCTCCACCCAAATCAGTTTCTCGTAAGGATGTCTTATCCTGTCACCAGTGCTGACAATGAGACAAAGTTCCATCCCATGGCAACCTTTGATTTGGTGGGAAGTAGGGCAAAAAGAAGTGGTTGTGTCTTTATCCATCGCAGTAGATTGCCTGCTTGGAAATTACCTGGAGCATTCCCCCTGGGTTGAAGTAGAACTGACGATTCATGCAGCAATGCTTGAGATCCCAGAATGGGCATGTGTGAGGGTTAGGGCACAGAGCAAACTTCAGAAGAAAAAAGGAGAGCTGGATGCTGAAATAGAGGACCAGCCTCCCAAGAGAAAAGGCAAGAAGACTGGGGAACGAGCTTCAAAACAGATCCAGAAAAGGACCCCTCTTCTCAGGAGGGAACTGTGCCTGCAGAGCTTGGGTCTTACCACCAAGAGCTCTTGGGCCCAGAAGGACACTCCAGCAAAGATCTGTGCCAGGGATAGAGGACCTGTCCCACTATTGAAGGCCTGGGGCCACCTGGTTGATGGAGGCCAAGTACAACTCCTCCAGCCCAAGATCCACACCATTATGGCTTGGGAAACTACCACAACACACACACAGGTCAGGGCATTCCTTGGCTTACATGGGTACTATAGGATATTTGAGAAGGATTGTGGCACCATAGTTGACCCCCTAACAGAGCTAACCTCCAAGAAAATGCCCAAAAAGGGTAACTGGACAGTGATTTGTCAAAGGTCCTTTGACACCATGAAGAATGTTATGTGCTCTGCTCCACTCCTACATGCACTAGACTACTCCAGGCAATTGATAGTCCAAACAGATACTTCTGGAATGAGGATGTGAACAGTCCATTCCCAGAAAAACGATGATGGGCATGACCAGCCAGTTGCTTTTATAAGCAAGAAACTACTACCTAGGGAACAAAATTGGAGTGCCATGAAGAGGGAAGCCTTTGCTGTGGTTTGAGGCCTAAAGAAACTGAGGCCATACCTGTTTGTCTCTCACTTCATATTGCAAACTGACCACAGGCCTCTCAGATGGCTACAACAGATGAAGGGTGAAAACCCCAAATTGCTTTGGTGGTCTGCTTCCCTACAGGGAATGGACTTTTAAGTGGAACACAGACCTGAGACTGCCCAGGTCAACGAAGATGGCCTTTCCAGGTTCTTCCACTTAGATGATGAAGACTCACCTCTTTCGTTTGGGGGTTGGAGTGTGAGAAAAGGCCTCTTTTTGACATGGTTAGGCCCCAAGTTTTGCATGACATGTGATGTAGCCTAGACATTGTGGTGCCCCTGCTAACAAGGTTCCCTGAGCCAGAGCTCTTTCCCTAAACTGTTGTCATGCATTGACATAATTGACAACACCTTTAGCTCCCACAATAAGTCCCTAGGAAATGGTACCTAGGTACCCAGGGCATGGGGTACTAAGGGTAGACCCCTGAGAGCAGTAGCATTGATTGTACCACTCTCCTAGGGCCATGCATCCAGTCCTACCATTGTAGATTGAGTGCTCTGGTGCAAACCAAAAGCACAAACTCGACATGGCACACTGCTGGTGTGCCCTGTCCACTGTACACTGCATGAACTATGGGTAAGACACCTCTCTGGCAGGCCTTCCAGCCTGAAGGCAGGGTGCACCATACTGTATGTGAGGGCATAGCTGCATAAACAATATGCCCCCACTGTGTCCTTGCCAAACCTGGGATATAGTGAGGGAACAGAGCAGCTATTTTAATAGATGTGCTGGACACTGGTCAATATGAGTTTCACAGCTACATGATGGCCACTCTGAACCCTGGGTTGCTTGGTATCAAACAAGTCAGAATGATAAATCCAAACTGGTACCAGTCTTGGATTTATTATAAAAATGTACCCAGATGTCACCTTAGAGGTGCCCCCTGCAAACATTAACTACCCTGGCATTGGTGCTAACTGGTCCTGACCAGTCTGCCACCTCCATACATAAATCTGCACCCCCGGTGTGAGGGCCTCTGCCCTTGGGAATGCAGGACAAAGCCCTTCCTGGGTGGAGGTGCTAGCACCCCGTCCCTTAGGAATGTGACAGCCCTGTTGGTGAGCTTCAAAGGGTTTACTTCCTTTGAAACTCGACCTTCAGTCCTGCTGCTAGCAGCAGATGGCTGCTCCTATTGCACCCCCCCACTTTTGGTGGGAGCAATGATGGGAAAATCAGACAAAGGACGGGGAGTGGCCCTACCTAGCATGCACCACACCTAAGGTGCTGCATGCGAGGTGGACTCTCCATTTCATTTTTCTCCATCTTGGATGGATGGAAAATAGCCAATCAGGTGTAGGGAAGTGACCTCTGCCCACAGGAAGTGGTCACTTAATGGGTGTAGCCACCTTAAGGTAGACGACCCATTAGTCACTTCCAGGATCCCCATCTAAAATGCCCACTAAATACAGTATTTAATAGGCGTCCCTAGACCCAGAACTCTGATTCAACTAACAGAAGAAGACCTGCACCATAAAGATCCAAGGCACAAGAAATGTGGACCTGCTGCACAAAGAAATAGTGCCAAATCCTGCCTGCTGCACCCAGGACCCGACAATTGCAGCTGAGGAGCTGCTGGACAACTGGAAAATCTCTAAAGGTTTTGCAAATTGCCAGGGAACTCCCTCCAGAGTGGAGGTACCACTCTAAATCCACAAGGAACCAACAAGCTAGTGAGATCCTCTTCACTGACTGGAAGTTAACTCCAGTACCGGACACTGCAGCTGGACCAAACTTCACACCAACAACAGTGAGGGCAAATGCCTCAGTGCGCCAAGATTGGTGGCATGGTGCCCTCGACTGGCTGAACCAAAACAATACCCTGGGTATTGGTCACCTAGCTTTGGACATCCCAAAAAACAGTCCACCCGGGACTCAAAAAGGACCAGGAGGAAGCCCCAGTCAAGGAACTTCAGAAACAACCTGGACCTCCTGCCAGAGTGCCCCCGTTGTCCTGCAATCAACCCTTGAACTAACTTACCTCCTGCATCTGAGGGCATCTTTGCGCACAGCTCCTGGATCACCGGTAACTCTTCACCCCGCCACCCTGCGCCCTGCACCAAATAACCAGCTGTGCCCTAACGGTCCCCCACCTCTTGCAACCTCAACACCCCAAGGGGACCCCCAGGATTCACATTTAAACTTACCTGTATATTGGTTTTCCAAGTGGTCCCTAGCAGTGGCCCTGCACCAATTCTAGAGACATTTTCTTGCTGTTCCCACAGGAACTGGGAGCTGCCTGAACTTCTCTAGCTGGCACAGTGTGCCCACCAATGACTTCAACCAACCTGCAAAAGAAGAACTTGGTAAACCCACTGTATGATTTTATGTGCATTTTTAAAAGTTATCCTCCATTGATTCCTACGGTGCATAATTACGCACAAAAAGACTATTTTTTAATAAACTTCAAAAATTCATACCTTGAAAAGTACTTAACCAATTCTTATGATCTTGGTCTTAAAAATTATATAAAAATCTGAAGTATTTGTATAAATTGGTCCTGAGTTATTCCTTTGAGTGTCTGAGTTACAAGATTGATGCTGTGAGTATCATAAAAGCTTTGCACTTCTCCAAGATAGCCCTAACTGTTCGACAAAGCTCCCATAAATATTAGAGCATTAGGTGGTCTAGTTTTTATCCCTGTAAACCAACGTGTGGTTGCCTGGACTTCCTGCACAGTGTGCCTAGCTTTGCACACCACATTGAAAGCCAGCCTCCTACAAATGTTGTTTAAATTTGCTCGTTTGTAAGTGGTAAGTGTGGTTTGTTTGTCCCACCTTTTTGACATTTGTTTACTTCCATAGAGCATTTCTGATGTACTTGTACCCTTCCACTTTTTTTTTAATATCCTAGCTTAGGGCCTTTTTGTGTTTTTGTGTTCCTTCACAGGCTTAGCTCCTTGTTTGCTTCAGGTTTGCAGTGCTTTATTTGTGTTGTTAGGGATGCCTTTATTTTTTGTTATTGGTTTAAAAAGTTGGCAAAAGGATTATTATAAGTTGATTAACTATATTTATGTGTCAGTGTAAACAAAGGTTTCTTATAACTGTTTTTGTTTAATTTTAGTGCTTTACTGTTGTGTAAGTTTGATGGATGCATTGCTTTATTTTTACATACTGCTGGACTTTTGGGAGGTGTTTTTACTGTGAAATTATGGAAATGCAATGCTCTTAATTGTTTTTTTTGTGGTGTAAGTTAATTTTGTATGTCATGCAATGACTCCTTTCATCATGAATTGCATTTGTTCTAAATGGCAGCTTTAGTTTGGCGTCCGGTGTTTTGATTGTGTGCAGGTCAACTTTTAAACATACAGAGAGGAATTATTCAATAAATTGAAAAATCAACTTTTAGAAAATTCTATATTTTTGTTGTTAAACTTGGTGCCTAGTTTACGGCCGTAGCGCTATAGGTTTGAGCAGTGTGGAAATTTTGTAATTTATTTTTGTATATTTACAGCTGTTGGTTTCATGGACTACTGTGGCGCATGTTTTATTGATGATGTGTTTTATGTTTTTTAATAGTGTGGTACATTTGGATTGTGTTTTCTGTCTGAGCAGGAGGATTACTCTGTGTAAATATTTGTTTTACAATATAACACACTGAGGCCCTCATTATGACATTGGCGGTAAATCCCGCTTACTGCCGTGCCGACTGCCAGCAACATAACGCCGCCGCCGCGGATACCCGCCAAGCATATTATGACACACATACCAATCTGTCGCTATACAGCCACACACAAGTCCACCAGCCCAAAGGTCAGTGATAAACTGGCGGTATCCACACCCACACCGTTACGCCAACAGACCTACACCCACAGCATTATGACCCACGAATCACCACGGCGGACATTCAATGGCGGTAAACCATTGGCTGTACATACCGCCACGCTCAAAATACACACACTCAAACAAAACCACACCAAAGTGGGCAATTCAAACTACACACACCTGACACACATTCACACACCACACCCATACACCCACACTACTATAAAACACCCACCCACAGTGCCCACAACCCTTTACGACTAGAAAGAATTGCCACCAGAGAGAGACAGCAAGAGCACCCACACAACCAGAGCCACCTTTACACCATCCACGCACCTTACATCACACACCCCAACACATCACCTCACACGCCCTCACCCACACCACTCACACTACACCCATGGCACCACAATGACACCCCAGATTATCTGAGGAGAAGCTGAGGGTCATGGTGGAGGAAATCACCAGGGTAGAGCCACAGCTATTTGGATCACAGGTGCAGAAGATGGAGCTATGGCGGAGAATGGTGGACAGGGTCAACGCCATGGGACAGCACCCCAGAACAAGGGACGACATCAGGAAGAACTGGAGCGACCTACGGGGGAAGGTATGTTCCACAGCAGCAAGACACCAACTAGCTGTACAGAGGACTGTCGGTGGACCCCCATGTCCTCCCCCCCAACTAACAACATGGGAGGAGCAAGTCTTGGCAATCATGCATCCCGAGGGCCTGGCAGGAGTAGGAGGAGGACTGGACCCTGGTAAGTCAAATCTGGGGAGATGTACTGGTCTGCCAAGCACACCATCTGCACATTCATGGAGTGAAAGCTCTTTCAATTTCTGAACACCTGTTCATTTTGCCAGGGGGGGAACAAATGCAATATTGTACCATCAATTGCCCCATTAATGTTGGGAATATGTCCCATTGCATAGAAATCAGCTTTCACTGTGGCCAAATCCTCCACCTGGGGTAAAACGATGTAGCTGTGCATGTGTTTAATCAAGGCAGACAACACTCTGGTCAGCACTATTGAGAATATTAGCTGAGACATTCCTGCTGCCAAGCCCACTGTCACTTGGAAGGAGCCAGTTGCCAGGAAATGGAGCACTGATAGCACTTGCACAAGAGGGGGAATCCCGGGGGGGGTGACGGATAGCAGAGATTAGGTCAGGCTCCAGTTGGGCACACAGCTCTGTGATTGTGGCCCTATCCAGTCTATAGGTGAGGATAATGTCCCTGTCCTCCATTGTTGCCAAGTCCACCAGGGGTCTGTACACGGGGTATGTCTCCATCTCCTATTCATCCGCAGAAGTTGCAATCTATGGGGCAAAATGGTGAGCAGCTGTTCAGTATCTCTTATTTCCAACCACTACACTTCACTTCACTGCATGTTGTGCTTGTAACAGTATTTTGTTGGAGATGTCAAATAGTGCACATGTGTACTGTGACACAGTTAGGAGCCGTGGCCTGCACCCCCCCTGAAATGGCATCCACCTGTCCTGTTTGGAGGGCCAGGTGGAAATGAGGTAATTCCGCTGACGTTGTGTGCCGTTGCAGGAGGCGGTCGAAAACCGCCGTGCAACTCCTCATTGGTTAACATTGGGCCCTATGAGGTACAGTGGCCAATGATGATGTACTCCGGTGGTGACGGTATGCACTGCCGTGGACAATACCACCATTTTCTATCTGTTCTCTCACTTGCTACCTGACCTTCAACAGGAGAGGACCTACACTGCAGGTACTGCTGTGACCTGTGTCTGGAACTGACCATGGCTCGTGTCACTGGGGAAAGGGCCCCTGCCTTCACCTCAGCGGAGTTGGAGCAACTGGTGGATGGGGTCCTACCCCAGTACCGTATGCTGTATGGGCCTCCAGACCAAAAGATGAGTACACCGTGAGTAGGATGCATGGGGCGTGAATGCATGGAGTGCTGTGTGTGAAGGGGGTGTGTGGTGGATGGGCCCTGGGCAGCGTGCTGCATGCATGGTGGGCCATGTCTGTGCTAATGGGGATGGGAAGGTGGGAGGGGGCATGGTGGGCCATGAGTGTAACAGGCAGGACGGTCAGACTAGTATCTTTCCCTGTGTCCATTTCCCTGCAGGTCAGTGCCCATTAGAAAAAAGGTATATGGGGTGCCATCGCCAAGCATGTGCGGACCCTGGGGGTCTATGGCAGGCGGGGCACCCACTGTCGCAAACTGTGGGAGGACTTGAGATGCTGGGCATTGAAGATGGCAGAGGCCCAGCTGGGGATGGCCTCCCAACGAGGAAGAGGTGCCAGTCAAACCCTGCCTATCTGGAGCTGGATGGGCGCTTGGGGGCATCACAGCAGCCACAAGGGAGTGAGTACAGTGCCCCAATATACAACTTGCGCCTGGTGGGGTGGTATCCGGGTGGGGGATGTGGGCCTGTGGGTGCCCCTAGTACAGGCCTGACATTGCAGAGTAGGAACCATGTTGGGCAGGGTTCTGATGTAAAATACCTTTAACCAGGCTAGTAGGCATCCACTACTGGGCAGGGGATTGTGGGTCTCAGGTATGCTGCAATTAGCGTTAGGTGTCCTATCCATGGGCTGGTGACTAGCATTGTGACTGGTAGTGCATTGTCTAGTGCGTAGGGCTTTTCCCTGTGTGTGTGTGTCGTGTACGCCAACGGTGGTGTTTTTGCCGCCATTGACCAAGTGTATCCTTTGTCTCTCCCCCCCTTTTTGTTTTGTCAACCTCTCCTTATGTGCATTAGCATCATCTGGCGGGGGATCTGAGGTACCGGCAAAGGAGGGAGCTGCATCCCACAGGGCCCTGGAGGCCAAATTCACCGACTGTGAGGGCACCAGTTGGGCAGAGGGCGAGGGGAGCACCACTGCGGAGACCGGAGGGGACAGTTTGGACACAGTTTCCTCCTCTGATAGAAGCTTCCTGGTGGTGGCGGACACCTCTGTGCCCACCCCAGCTACATGTACAGCTGCCACCCCCGTACCAGCACCGCCCTCCCAGCAGCCCCTTAGCGAGTTTTCCGTTTCCGCTCACCCAGGAGGGTGGGCATCTCCTTTGCCCCAGACACCTCAGGCCCTGCCCCAGTTAGCCCTGCTGCCCTGTGTGAGGAGGCTATTGACCTCCTGCGATCCATTTCTGTTGGGCAGTCAACCATTGTGAATGCATCCATGGGCTGGCAGCCCAAATGCAACAGACAAATGCATTCCTGGAGGGCATTCACACTAGCATGGCAGCCCTTCAGAGATCAATCCAGGCTCTGGCCTCGTCTCTGATGGCTGCCATTGTCACTGTTTCTAGCCCCCCCCTCCAAGTTCCTCTACCCAATCCTATTCCCATCAACCCCAACCTATCCCAAGCACACAGGCAGACCAGCATGAACCCAGGACAACACACAAGAGTGGACATGGCAAACACAAGCACCACACTTCATCCCACAGGCACACACACAAACACCATCCAGATGCAGACATACCAACATCCAACTGCCTCCACTGTGGCCCCCTCATCCTCCACCTCCCTCCCAATTGCACCTACACTCACACCTGCATGCAATACATCCTCATCCACTACCCCATCACCAGCACACCTATCAGCACACGCCCTTCACTGGCAGTCACCACCCCCACTTCCATGCACACGTCCCCTGTGTCCTCTCCCACTGTGTCTGTGCCCCCTCCTCCCAAAGTACACAAACCCAAGCACATAGACACCCAACAGCCATCCACCTCACAACAGCATCCAGTCCATGCACCTGCACCCAAACACAGACCGACACCTCCTACAACCACTCCCTCTTCCTCCACTCCCAAACCATCTCCCTCTTCCCGCCCTAATGTCCCTAAGAAGCTTTTCCTCACCAACGTTGACCTGTTCCCTAGCCCTCCACCCCATCCCTCACATCAGGCCAGGGTGGTCAGAACCCAGCCAAGCACCTCAGCCACCCAGTACAGGGGCATAGTAGTGTCCACAGCTACACCAGGTGGGAGAGGATCCCGGGCACCAGGCAGCCACACTGATAGGATACCTGCACCAAGTGCTGCAAGGAAGGGCAAGGAGGCACCCCCAGCTGCTGCAAGGAAGGGCAAGGAGGCACCCCCTGCTGCTGCCTGTACCAGCAGGCAAAAAGGACAAAAGGCCTGGTGCTGGGACTCAGTCGGAGCCCCCACCACCCACCATGGTGGTTCAGCCATCCGAGGCTGCAGGGGATGGGCTGGAGCCTCTGCTCACCACTGCTAGCACGCCACCAGCACTGCCACCACCACCACTACCAGCAGCAGCAGCCCCAGTGGGAAGCCATCCGAGACTGCAGGGGAAGGGCTGGAGCCTCCCCCCACCACTTGCAGCACTGACATCTGCACCGCCACTGCCACCGCTGAGCAGCCGTCACAGCCAGCAGACAGTGTGTAGTCCTGCGTCCATGGGCTGTGGTGCTACCTGGCCCCAGCAAATTCTGTGGGTCTGACACCCAGGTGAGAGACTGTGACCTTGCACTCCTCAAGATCTGCATCACAGGGCACAATGACCCCTCCAGAACCAGTGGAGAAGCCATCCACTCACCCCATCCTTCCCAGGATGAAGCTCACTGGGCACAATGCCCCAGCCAGAACCAGTGGAGAAGCCATCCACTCACCCTATCCTTTCCATGATGAAGAATACCAGGCACAATGCCCCCTCCAGAACCAGTGGAGAGGCCATCCACTCACCCCATCCTTCCCAGGATGAAGATCACTGGGCACAATACCCCCTCCAGAACCAGTGGAAGTAGTGACCCACTTGAGAGACTGTGGCTTTGCACTCCCCAGGACCAGGCAGTGGGCAAATCACCCACTTGAGAGACTGTGGCCTTGCACTCCCCAGGACCAGGCAGTGGGCAAATCACCCACTTGAGAGACTGTGGCCTTGCACTCCCCAGGACCAGGCACATGGCATGTTGCCCCCTCCAGGACCACTGGCGTTGTACCATCTTTCAGCTGAGGTGCCCCTCCATTCCCTCTCCCCCTGAGGTGCCTGTCTATTTTTGACCTGATGCCCCTGCAGTGTTCTCTCCGTGTTGTTGCAGAAGTGAGGTTGGCCCTTGGACTTTGTGATGTGGCCCTGTGGCCCACGGACATTGAGGACTGGGCAGTGTCCCTTGCATTGTAAATATGTATTTGATTTGGATGCACGAATTGCACCTATATTTATCTGATTACAGCCTTTTTATACTATAGTAGTTGTCCTTGCATTATTCCTGAGGGGTACGGGGTGTATATGTTATGTTACTGCATCTGGTTATGTGTGTGGTGTTGGGGTTGGGGGTGTTGCGTGTTGAGTGTTGCGTGTGTCACTCTCTTTTTCCTCCTCCCTCCCCTGTTTGCTAGGCAGCTGTACTCACCGTGGTTGTCTTCGCCGGTGTTGGTGTTCGTAAGGGAGCAAAAGGTAGAAGAGTATGGGGAAGACATGCAACTCGGGCTCCATGGCGGCGTGGTTCTTCCTTGAGTCCTCAGAGGTGAGTAATTTTCCTTCTGTACAGTGTTTCCACCAGGCTTTTGATGTCGTTGGTACCACCCCGGAAAAGGTGGCCGATACGTGTGTCATATTACTGTGGGCGGTACATTATCTTCAGCCTGGCTGTTGGCGGTTACCGCTGTGGTGCCTTTTGGTTTCGCCCTGGCGGTCGGTGTGTTAAAGTGGCTGTCAGTCTGAGCGGTTTCCACCATGGTTATAATTTCATATTTATTACCGCCGGCTTGTTGGCGGTATTACCGCTGCTTAATCACCGACCGCCAGAGTTGTAACGAGGGCCCAAGGGTCAGATGTATCAAAGGATTTTGCATTCGCAAAGGGAGCGAAATGGTAAATTCCACCGTTTTCGAATGCAAAATCACCTTTCACAATGTATGAAAGGCATTCGCAGTGCAATTCTAAGGAATCGCTAAAATAGCGATTCCTTACAATTGCAATGAGATATTGTGAGTCGCACACTGCAATTCGCAAAAAGCGAGAGATATTGCGAATCCCATACTGCGAGTCGCAAATCCCGATTTGCAATGTAATGCATCAACTATTTTCAAATTGCGATTTTTCGCAGAATGGGTTTTGCACGTGCAATTTACCACAAATTGAAATCAGCTGGTAAACAGGTGCAACCTATATAAAGAGGCCCAGAATGACTTAGCCTCTTGTCCACAATGGCTACACTCTACGTCATGGCGACGAGGATGAGGATCTTGGCAGGTTTGAGAAGAGGGAGGAGGAGACAGGACCGCTTTTTCAGAGTGCACATTACTATTTTTGACCAGACAGAGGAGGAGATATTTGATAAGTACAGGTTAAACTCAGCCATGATACTTTACTTGATGGCTGATCTACAACCCCTACTGCAGCGAAACACACACAGAACAAATAGGATATGCTCCCATGTGCTGGTATTATGTTCCCTGCACCTCTTAGCTTCAGGGAGGTATCAAGGGGTCATAGCAGCAGCTGGAGGTGTCTCACAGAGTGTGCTTTCACGCTTCTTCAATGCATTCTGTAACGCCATGCTTAGCAAAATTCATCTGCACATAAGATTCCCCAACACCCCACAGGATTTGCAACAAACCAAATTCAATTTCTACCCACATGTCATTGGCTGCATCGATGAGACACGTAGCTATCTGTCCACCATCTGCCACAGAGTATGTTTATCGGAACAAAAAGAGTACACATTCGATGAACATAGAAGTCATAAGCAATGCCTCTAACGGTATAACGGATCTTGTGGCCAGATACCCAGGTAGAAACACATGACTCCTACTTCTTCAGGCAAAGTGGAATACAAACAAGACTACTTGCTGGGGAATTTGGCAAAGGATACCTACTTGGTAATGCAATCGTTGACAATGTCGCCTTGATGTCAATGTGATGTCACAGATAACAATTATTCATTTTACTCTCCTGTTATTCTAGAAGACAGTGCATATGCAGTGCTGTCCTTCATCCTAACACCCTATCTGAATCCTGCCACGCCAGACGAAAGGAGGTACAATGCAGCACACATGAGGACACGCGGCATTGTAGAGGACCTTCGACCTGCTGAAGAGCTGTTTCCAAGGCCAGCACAAGAGTGGTGGTGCACTGCAATACAGCCCTGAAAACACCTGCAGAATCGTGGCTACATGTGCTATGTTGCACAACATCACAACAACGAGGGGCATGCCAGTGGAACCCACACTGCCTGACTCCGATGAGGATGACGATCCCTTAGCAACACAAAAGGATGATGGACGGAGTGTTGAAACTTTTCAATCACTCACCCCCAGTCACAGATCTGGGTTTAATCCATCCTTCTTTTGCTCACCATGCCACCCAGTTTGGACCCAGCCATATGCAAATCAGCCAGGTCCTCCCTGGACCGGAAACAAGCATCCTGGGATCGGTTTCAGGGTATCACCCTTCATCAACCAGGCTATCTTGAATCCAGTGGCACAGTGAGCAAGGGACCCACATCTGGGCATACCCTTCCCACTTAGGGCAACCTTAGCAACACAAAAGGATGACGGACGGAGTGTTGAAACTTTTCAATCACTCACCCCCAATCACAGATCTGGGTTTCATCCATCATTCTTTTACTTACCGTGCCACCCCAGTCTTGACCCTGTTCCACTTGGGAGCAGTCCAGCCTGAAATGCCAGGCCAGGTCCTCCCTGGCCCGGAAACAAGCATCCTGGGACAGATCTCAGGATATCACCCTTCATTAACCAGGCTAGCTTAAATCCAGTAGCACAGTGCGCAAGGGACCCACGTCTGGGCATACCCTTCCCACTTAGGGCAACTTTAGCAACACAAAAGGATGATGGACAGAGTGTTGAAACTTTTCAATCACTCACCCCCAATCACAGATCTGGGTTTAATCCATTGTTCTTTTTCTCACCATGCCACCCCAGTTTGGACCCAGCCATATGCAAATCAGTCTTGACCCTGTTCCACTTGGGAACAGTCCAGCCCGAAATGCCAGGCCAGGTCCTCCCTGGACCGGAAACAAGCATCTTGGGACCGGTTTCAGGGCATCACCCTTCATCAACCAGGCTAGCTTGAATCCAGTAGCACAGTGAGCAAGGGACCCATGTCTGGGCATACCCTTCCCACTTAGGGCAACCTTAGCAACACAAAAAGAATGATGGACGGAGTGACGATCCCTTGCCACCTCTGCAGCCAGTAGACAGAAGCAGTGCTTCAGAGGGCAGACAAAGACATGCTGAGATCACATGCAACTATTTCTGATGTAAGTAATGACAACACCACGTCAACTTTTATGTATTGCTGTAGGTAGCATCTTTATTGCCTTGACTTCAGGTAATATATGTGTGATTAGGACATAGGTAAGCAGTATACACAAACAGGTCCTAGTTACAGTGTCACACTATTAGCATCATAGTATCACTGCATTGCTACATGATATGCAAGTCCCCTGTATTTCTCAACATTACTTTCTACGTCCACGCACTCCGCTTGAGTGCTCAGTGGTCTCGTGGCACCTCTTATTGCGGGTTCAGAAACTACTGTGTCTGGTACTGCAACGCCAAGGATCCATCACAGGAGCTATGAGACTGCTGAGGCTAGAGAGTTCCTCACTATCCCCACCACCCACTTCGCTGTTTGTAGCACTCTGGGCTGTCTGCATTGTCTCCAATACATTGGTGATTTGCACCAATCCTCGTGCAACGTCCCGACTGCAATGTGCCATCTCCACATGGATGCCAACAGCACGTCGTGCCACCAAAGCAGTTGTGGTAGTGAGCCGATTGACAGGTCTGCTGAACCCATCCTACTGCCCAATAATTGGTGATGGCGACTACAGTGGATGACGTGCTCCTGCTGCATCACAGTGCAGAGTTCCCTAATGGCATTTGTCATCTCCCTTGCGTGTTCTGCCGCTGATTGCTGTCCCTCATGCAGCTTGCACATGTTGACATTGAGAGACTCCAACTGCTTGTGCATAGATCCCATGTTGTCATTGAGCGACTCAAACTGCTTGTGCATTGAACCCATGCTGTCATTGAGAGACTCAAACTGCCTGTTCATTGACCTCATGTGTTTACATCAGCATGGAAGCCTCAAGGCCACTAAACAGTGATGGGCCCTCACCTTCTTCTATGCAATGTCTGCCTTCTTTGCGACGCCTCCTGATGGTAGTGGACCGATGCAGGGAGAGGGACTGCTGTCTGTCGGTGCCTCTAGCCTCTGGGGGTGGTCTGGGTACTTTTTCTGGCAATTCATTGGAGTCCAGGTTAAACTCAGGGAGGCGTAGCACTCTTGCCCTGTGTCTGGATGGTGCTTGTATGATGGACTCACTGGCATTTGAGTCGGACTATGGCTGACTTTCGCAATCCCCCACATTTCCACCTTCTGCTGCGTCAGGGCCCAGAACATCTGCAACAACAATGGGCAGCATGTCATTCTTGGATATGTACTCTCACAGTTAAGTAAATTAATTACATTGACCCTGGCATAGTATCTCTGAAAGTCTGTTGTGTCATAGATCTGTTTGGTTTTACACTGTCTTGCTATTTATATCGTAGATGCACTTTAGGGGTGTGGACTACCACTCCCATAATGCATTGTTGTGTTGTTTGTAAAATGTGGCATGGACTACTCATCACAATGCATAGTACTATAGCAATTTTCTAAGGGGCATTTGTACATGCACATATGGTGAATCACATCATTACTGCTTCTACCTTTGCTGGTGCTGGGTGTGCCTGAGGTGTCAATTTCAGTGACACCACTGACAGGTTCAGGAAGCAGTGTTGACTCCACCATGTCCTTCATTGGTGTGGATGGTGTCTGGGAGGGTGGTCCTCCTCCAGTGCTCCTTGCCTTCTTCAGCCTGCTTGCTACCCTCTCTTTGGCACGTGAATGCAAGTCGTACCAGCGCTTTCGCATCTCCTCAACGAAGTGCTGTGCAACACCCACTGCGCATATTTTGGTCTGGATGTCTGTCCAAATTCTTCTCTTCCCACTTTCTGGCACCTGTAGTGAGTGTTTTCCAAATAACTGGTCATGGTTCTTGACCACCTCTTCTGTGAGCACCTCCAATTCCTGCTCACTGAAGTTAAGTTTGCGCTTCCTCTCTTCTTTGTCCCTTCCATTCCCATCAGTGGCCATTGTTTTGTTTGGTCCTGGCTGACTCTCCGAACTGCCTCCCTGGTGATGTGCTGGGTCTCTCTGCCTGCTCCTGTGGCTGGGGCTTCTGGAAACAACATGCACTGACTCACTTCCTGGTTGTGATGTCATCAGGCTGCTCCAGATTGCCGTAATCGCAATTAGCGATTTCCAGATACTGAATAACTAGTTTAGCGATTCAGTATTTGGTACTTGCTATCTGCGATTTTTAAGAAATCGCTATTACCGAATCGCAATTTTCATACATCCCATTTTGCATTTCTTAAATAACTATTTCTTAAAATTCGCTATTTAAGAAATGCAAACCGGGAGCTTGATACATCTGGCCCTAGAACTTTATGAGCAGTGCCTCCTGCTGTGCACACACTGTAATAAATCTGCAAAGTTTTACGTTCACTAGTGTTTTGTCGTCCTTCTTCCTACTTTCACAGAAATGCTAACCTGGGAATGCCTATTTGTATGTGGCATCCTCTCTTGTGCTACTATTTTAAAGTATATGCACTCTTCAATTCTGTTTGGACTGTACTAATGTCAGTCTGGGCTTCACGTATACATGGTATAGTCACAGCTGCTTCTTTCATAGATTAGTGCATCACATGTTTTATTGCTGAGGCATTTTAGTTTATAATATTGCAGTACTTTTGGATTGTGTTTTCAGGACGGGCAGAAGGATTATTCTATGTAAATACTCTTTTTTTTACATTATAACACACGAGTGCACTATTTTATTATTGATTGTGAAGGTAGCGTGTATAAATGTTTTGTGCAAACAGACTGCTTTTTGATAATGCATAAATTAGCTTGTTTCTTTTGGGAAAATTAGCATGTGGGCGCTTCTTGGAGCAATTACTGCATATGTGCATATACTGTATATGCTCCAAAGTTGTACAGCAAAATGAATTTTAAGGAAACAAATGAATATTGTTATGTGCACAAGAACAAATTGTTCTTACAAAAACAAAGGGCCTCATTACGAGTTTGGTGGTCTCAGGACCGCCATGTTGGCGCTGGCAGTCATATCGCCAACAGGCTGGCGGAGAAGACTGCCAAATTATGACTATGCGGTATTCTCAACACAATATAGCCAATCCACCGCTGGCACCGCAAGTGCGGTCAAGCCACCATGGACGGCAGTAGCCACCTTCAGGCCAGCGGAGACCATGTTCCCGTCGGACAGATTACGAGGCTGCACACCGCCAATGTTTCCGCCGCGGTTGCACCACCAAGAAAACTCAGGCAGAAACCAACTCTATAAAAGGAGACAATCACCTTCTGGAACACATACGCGACTGGCGCTGCCATGGAACCTAAACTGCACGTCCTCCCACTGCTCCCGCACATGATTCCGGAACCAGCGACAACAACAACCATGAGTACACACACCTACCTGACACTGTAGGGAATAGGCAAGGTAATCACGCACACACAACATACACAACCAGAACAGGTGGCGAAGGTGACACACACACGTACAGCCCCATACACACACGCACACACATACTACAGACACTACGACCAATACCCATGTTCAATACACACAGCATCCCACAGACACACAGCACTGGCACAGTCGAACACAACAATACACAGCACCACCAATTCACACAACTACACCACAACCACACCAACAGAAAGGCCTCGGCAAGCACATACAATACACACCTTCACCTGACACTACATACATACAACATCTTACAACATTTGACAACCAATACACACAATCACACAGCCATACAATGAAGCATACTTTATATAATGCTAACACACCACACAATGCTCCTGATATACCCAGCACCACAAACACGTACGCACACACTACAACCACACAATGGCACACAACACCACCATCACACGTGTCAACACAAACAACACATGAAATATCAACATACATGCAAGTTCCAAACACAAACAGTTCCTACACACAATACACTGCCATCACCAGGGGGACAAATGACAGGGCCACTCCCACACATGCTGCCCAGACACAGCAGCTAGCACAACCAACACACACACATTTCACTCACACACAAACTAAAGCAGGCGAGACCAAACAGCCATGTTGAAAGAAAGGCAGGACAAATATGTGACCATGGAACCAACAACTGGTTGGCCCACATTGGGAAGAGGTAGGTGGAGGGGGGACGTAAGACAAAGGGTGACAGGCAGACGTCTGTGTGGAGGCCAGAGCCTGAAAGGATCTCTGAAGGCCAGCCAGTGCACTGTAAATGGCCTCCAGGAACACATTGCTCTGCTGGACTTGAGCTGCCAGACCTTGGATGGCATTCAGAATGATTGACTGACCCACAGAGATGGACCTCAGGAGGCCAATAGCCTCCTCACTGAGGGCATCAGGGCTGACTGGGGCAGGGGCAGAGGTGTCTGCAGCAAAGGAGGTGCCCACCCGCCTGGGTGAACGGGCACTGACAACTACGTGGGGAGCTACAGGGAGGGTAGTGGTAGTAAGGGGGGCGATGGACAAAGATGGTGCTGGGGTGGTCCCAGAAGGGTCCACCACCGCCAGGAAGTGTCCACTGGAGGAGGATTCTGAAGATCATGGTGAAGATCCGGTCTCCCCCGTGGCAGGCAAGACCAAACAGCCATATTGAAAGAAAGGCAGGACAAATATGTGACCATGGATCCAACAACTGGTTGGCCCACATTGGGAAGAGGTAGGTGGAGGGGGAACGGAAGACAAAGGGTGACAGGCAGACGTCTGTGTGGAGGCCAGAGCCTGAAAGGATCTCTGAAGGCCAGCCAGTGCACTGTAAATGGCCTCCAGAAACACATTGCTCTGCTGGACTTGAGCTGCCAGACCTTGGATGGCATTCACAATGACTGACTGACCCACAGAGATGGACCTCAGGAGGCCAATAGCCTCCTCACTGAGGGCATCAGGGCTGACTGGGGCAGGGGCAGAGGTGTCTGCAGCAAAGGAGGTGCCCACCCGCCTGGGTGAGCAGGCACTGACAACTACGTGGGGAGCTACAGGGAGGGTAGTGGTAGTAAGGGGGGCGGTGGACAAAGATGGTGCTGGGGTGGTCCCAGAAGGGTCCACCACCGCCAGGGAGTGTCCACTGGAGGAGGATTCTGAAGATCATGGTGAAGATCCGGTCTCCCCCGTGGCACTCTCCTCGCCCTCCGTGCCAGTGGGTCCTTGCTTTTGCTGGTAGCAGCACTCTAGGTCCCTGGCCTGCAGTATCCCCACTCGCCTGTGCCCCTTCTCCCTCACCTGCCGATGCTGATGCACACAAATAGAGGGAGAGAGGGAGGGAAGGAGAGAGAGAGAGAAAGAGAGGGAGACGGAGAAAGAGGGTTAATATATACCTCACATACACACATTTAGACATTCACATATGTAAGAATACACCTCCTGACTAGGCTATATCTGGTGCCAATACACAGGCTACATCATGTCACAACATGTCACTACTACCCACCCCTGTATGGCAAGCTCACACCCACATCTCAATCCAAATAAGTCAGCACCACTGGAGTCATCCACATGATCACAACCAAAACCATGTTTGCATGCACATCATGGCCTGGCTGAAGTACACATGACTATCAGATTCCTCCTAATACTTCTCCATACTCCTATCACCTGTTGGAAGTGCTGGTGACTGAATAAAATACATCAGGCATGTACAGTTATAACACCTGAACAGTCTATGTCCTTTGTTACATGATAATGAAGACTATCCCACTCACACACCACACAGCACCTGCCTTTCACATTACACGGCTGACCTAACACTTTATGCAGAAAAAAACAATGGTGAAATGAAAACTAATGCAGCCACCTCAAGTTGAACACCCATACAGGTAACAATACAGCTCCGGGGCACAGGCATGTGATAAGTGTGTGACACAATCACAGAGGAAGATTTGCAGACACAAAACACATATATTTCACTACAATCCATACAGCTAGGTCATCTACAATGGCCCAGATGGCACACATTACACATCCATACACAATCACTGAGTGATGTATCACAACTGATGAACTTGAGGAACACACATATGATATCATGATCCACATACTATTCCACCAGACATGCAGTTACAATAGTTGGACATCAGAACATGAATACCCCACCATCACTCACACCATTCCAGACATGTCATAACCGGTATCTAAGTCCAGACAACATACATGTCAGATGGTAAAGACATGTAAGCATTATGCACACAATGACCAACATGACTGCCATTGCACTGACAACTGATCCCACAACTCCATAGGGCAGCTACAGAAAGAAGGAGCACCAACTTTTTCACATCAACATGTCATGAGTCATACAATACTGAATCCTCCCCATATTCACCTATATCAACTAGGCCAAGAGTATCAGTCATTGTCCCACTCCACAGATGTCCCCCCAAGTAACCATTGAGACATGGCATAGGCGGTAAGTAAACTATGTTGCGCTGTAATTGGTAGGGCATTGGCATACATGGATTTTACGTGACATTTTGTCGAAGGTGAGGTCTGTCTATGCACTTATCACCTTTATTTCTATCCTGTTGGGTTCAAGGGCATATCCCCAAACGTCTAGCACATTGAAATACATGATGAGAGCAATCATACAATATCAAACACACAAGTCAATTTATCCTACTGTTGCAACCTCAACGTACCCCATAGATATAAGATAAACATAATATGGAAATACAACTACCAAGCCATAAGTTTAATCCTATACAGGCCATATCTGTTGTGGAATTGGAATGGGTACCTCACATGGATTCTGTACCAGTACCAGTACTTGATAGCTATAGTCCCTGTGCAAATAAGAGAGTCACCCAGTTGCATATACAGGTGAGCAATACAAATGGGAGTGGTTTTTCACCTCAGATCCACTAATGCTCAAATGCTGACGGCTGGACTAGGACATATGCAATGGGTAGGGTGAACACAGCCATAGAAAAGGCAGGATGGAGTCACACTGGTGCCTATGTCATTTGACCATCTCCACATGCAGATGATGATGATTTGATACAGGAAATGTACATCCACTACCAGCAAACCATGAAGACACATCTACAAATAATAGTCAGGTAGGGTGGGTTCTACACATTTTAAGTATTCTACATACATGTTGCACAAACTACATTGTCATAGAAGCAACAGTGAGGCACCTAACACTATAAAACCAGAGCCAAGTACCTGGATACAGTCTGTACTCACCCCCTTGTGGCTGCTGTGCTGCCCGCAAACGCCCATCCACCTCAGGGTAGGCCACCACCAAAATGCAGGCCATTAGAGGGATCAGGGTCCAATGAGCAGCCCTCCCTCATTGGGACAACATCCCCAGCTGGGCCTCCGGGGTCTTCCTGGCCCAGCGTCTCAGGTCCTCCGACCGCTTGCGACAATGGGTGTTGCACCGGCTGTGGATCCCCAGGGTCCGTACCTGCTTGGCAATGGCACGCCAGATCCCCTTCTTTTGATGGGCGTTCAAATGCATGGATGATACAGACAAAATGAAAAGGTCATGTACACTGGCACCATATCAACAGCAGTGCGCAATACACATCTGTCTCAACAAACCCACACATACCCAAACCCTCTCTGCTCACATGACTTCACTTAATGCCCTCTGCATGTATATACCCCCCTCAACAGTTCACTTGCAAGATTCACCATCAAACGCAACCTCTATCACACATGACTATGGCATTGGACTCACCTGCTCTTCTGGTGCCCCACATAGCTGGTCACACAGGGGTAGGAGCTCCTCCACAAGCTTCTCCAGCTCTTCTGAGGTGAGGACAGGGGCCCTATCACCTGCAGGATGTGGCATAATGGCTCCCAGTGGCAGTACACAGCACCTCACGTAGTGGAGGTCTTGCTAGCAACAGAGTCAGGAGTCAAGTGAACAAGGCTGCAGAAAATGGCGGTCACAGCCACCACGTACAGGACAGCCACTGCCGGCGGTCACCGCCATTGGCCCCAGTCCGCCACGGGCAGCAATGTTAACAAAAGACAGGCTACCGCCTACTGCCATGACAACATGCGTCGGCGGACTTAGGTCTCTTCTAACTGTCCACTTCAGCAGGAAAGGCGGCTGCCTTTTTGGGCACCTATAAACTACGGATGTCCCAAAATAAGTGTGCTATACACTTGATTTTCCAAATAGCTGTGTAAGCCTATGTTGTGGCATTATGGTAATGCAAATAATTGTGACAGTCATTATACAATGACTTGACGTAATGTGACATTATATAGTTGATGGCGATGGTCAGATACTCAGAGGCACATAGTCGATTACACTATATTGGTATATTCCATTACATATCATTTTATTATTGCAGAACACCTCAGTCTGCCACATATGGTACATTACACATATGACATTTGTCCAATGCGACTTAAAGGTATGGCAATATGCTGCAAAGATGGTATCCAAGGAGCTTCAGCATGGCCATTAGAGTATATGTCAGCAGTGCTGTGCATGCCTTACAATGTTAGGTGTATGTTATATTAACATGTTCTACTTACATGTGTCAACATCTTTACTCAATGTATATCCTCTCCTCTCATCCTAAATAACCAGCCATGAGGAGAATGAGACAACCACCAGTCTACATTCAATAGTT
The DNA here is from genome assembly GCF_031143425.1 of Pleurodeles waltl. Lineage (NCBI taxonomy): Eukaryota > Metazoa > Chordata > Amphibia > Caudata > Salamandridae > Pleurodeles > Pleurodeles waltl. The sequence continues at coordinate 418,564,401 of NC_090437.1, read as the reverse complement.
GACTTTGCAACCATGGAGGACAGACATGTCATCCAAACATATTGTCTGAATCGTCATACCATCATGGATATATGTACAGAGTTTGAGCCAGATCTCTTGACAGCCATCTGCAATTCCTATTGCATCCCACCCACAGTACAAGTCTTGTCAGTGCTGCACTTTCTTGCCACAGGCTCCTTTCAGAATACAGTGGGCTTAACTGCAGGGATGTCTCAGCCCAAGTTCAGTCTGGTGTTGAAGGATATACTGTGTGCTTTGTTAAGGTACATGGATAGCTACATCAGGTTCCCCCAAGGTGCAGACTTGGCCTACGTGAAGGCAGACTTTTATGCTATGGGACACATTCCTCATGTGGTAGGGGCCATTGATGGCACTCATATAGCCCTGGTATCTCCCAGTGCCAATGAATAAGTGTATAGGAACAGGAAGAACTACCACTCCATAAATGTTCAGATGGTGTGTCTGGCAGACCAGTACATCTCACAAGTGACAGCCAAGTATCCTTGATCTATGCATGACTCCTACATTTTGAGGAATGACAATGTTCCACACATGATGGCATGACTACACACAGAGAGGGACTGGCTCGTTGGTATGTATGCATTATAAGGGGTTTTAATGTTATGGCTCCTGTCATCACTATCTGCCGTGTCACTGTACATGTAATTTCACTGGTCCTACATTTGTGCACACAGGTGACTCTGGCTACTCTAACCTTCCTTGACTGTTGACACCAGTGAGGTACCCTGCCACAGAAGGTAAACACCATTTCAGTGAGGTCCACAGGAGGACGAGACATGTAATCGAAAGAACATTTGCCCTCCTGAAGGCCCAATTCAGGTTCCTGGACCTATCTGGAGGTGCTCTCCTCTACTTACCCCAAAAGGTATACCAGATTATCATTGCCTGCTGCATGCTCCACAATCTAGCCCTGAGACATCAGATACCATTGCCAGTTGATGAGGCTGAGGCAGGTGGCCCAGTGGCTGGAAATGCTGAAATGGCAAGTGCTGAGGAGGCAGAGGAGGAAGATGCAGAAGACTCTAGGACTGATCTCATGAATCAGTACTTCCAGTGACATACAGGTATGTTGAGTGGGGTATTCAAGTCTTGTATGTCCACAATCTTAGTTAAAAATTGTCCTCCTGATGTGGTTCATCTGTGGTGGTGTTATGTGGTCCTATCCCTAGTTGGTTGAACGTGACAGTTGGTGGGTAAAGTGAATTGTGTGAATAATCTGTGACTGGTGATGTGTAGATATTATATGGGTGCCCTCGCTTAAGAGGTATGCTGGAGTGGGCACGACATCAATGACCTGCATATGTGGTATGTAGGGCATCATGCCATCCTTCCTGATGGTACTCTCTGTCATGGTATTTTTGCAGGTTGGAATACTGACTACACCCTTGTCTGGGCCAGGATTTATACTTCTCTGACATCTGTCCTGCTGAGGATGCCTCCTTTTGCTGTCCTTTTTACTGCCTATTGGATGTAGGGGGGCATTACCAGACCACATTTGTCATACATGACATTAGTTGATGTTTAATTACAGACACATATAGAGTAGCTGTGGTCCATGGTGTTTATTGTGCATATCATGATATTTTAAGGCAAAAGAAAGGTGCATACATTGTCCAATAGGTGATGAGTGAGGTCATGGTAGATGGAATCATCTTAGTAGGTGCTACAGCAGTTGGTTGCACAGGCCCAGTGTCCATTTGCATTTGGAAAATGGAGAAATGTCACTGAACAGTCAGTAGGGTGTCTCTATGGCACACAAGGAAGACAAATCAGGAGAGCTTCACTTCCTGGCAGTGGGTTTGATCTTGGAATCTGCTCCAGCCGGATGGCCAGATGGATGTCCACATTTGCGGGGAGAGAGGGGTTTCTTCAGCTACAGAGGGAAGGGTGTCTGAGGCCTGTGGTTCCCCTGGCAGGGCCTCCATTCCGCTAGCTGCTGCAGATGTAGATGGCTTAGATATTAGGTTGCCAGTGGAAGGGGCCTGCTGGTGGGTGGAGGAAACACTCAGGGTGGTGTTGCTGTCCCTCAGCACTACTGCAATGGAGGCCATGGTTGCATTGTGTGCCTGTGACTGCTGCATGACCTCCTGGTGGTATTCCCTCTGCAGCCTTTGGTTTTCCCCCAACATGATGATAATATGGCTCATCCTGTCCTGGGATTGTTGGTATGCTCCCAGGATTTGGGAGATGGGTTCCTGGTCAGTGGAGCCCCTTGGGGGCCCCCTCCTTTGGCCCACAGCTTTCCTCCCATGCCCCCTGCCACCAGGTGCCTGTGCCCCTGGCACAGTGTGCCTACTCCCAGTGTGTGCAGGACCTTCATTGTCTACGGTGTCATGCGTAGACTCAGGTCCCTGTACTATGGGGCACACAACAGTTTGTATAGTACTTGGGACACAGGTTTGTGGATGAAGGGTTGGCAGTGATGTTGATGCCACAGGGTTGGGGGTAGTGAGGTGGACAGAGTGAGGAAGGGAGTCGTAGACTGACCAGGTGTTCCAGATGGTCCAGGTAGGTTGCCATTGCCCAGATATCCAGGCGTGTTCTCCTCACTGGGGTCTTCATCCTGAGGAGGGCTGTAAGTCTCTGGTATCTTCCTCATGGTGGCACTGGCAGGGGTATCTGTCAATGGAGTGAGAGACTTACGTATTGAAAGTGTGTTTGGGTATCTGTTTATCGGATGCATACAGTAGCTTACCATGGTTCCCACCTATGACAATGAGAGATGCTGCACAGCATTCCATTGGGGGTAGATAGTAGTCTGTGACATGTGACCCATACTTCATGTTGGTTGGTATCATTCAGGTTTGGTAACTATAGCTCTGTGAATGTGTTCAGATACCTACTGATAGGTCACATGCCTGTTCGGCACTGCTACCCTGTGACTTCTCAAGCTTGCTAGATGTGACACAAAATGGCTGGACATTGGACAGTGGGAGGAGAGTATATGGATATGCAAGGGTAAATGTCCTGTCTGTGCATGTTGTGCATGTGCAAGGAGTCTGCCATCTTACATTCCTTACCATGGTGAGACCATTTCAGGGTTTGAGATCTGGGTAAGTGGGCATTTGGATTAGTCACAGAGCTGTAACTGTGTTTAGACTTGTTTGTCATCATGGTGTGCCATTGCATTGCTGTCATAGCCATGTAGTGGTCCTCAGTCATACTATCTACTTGGTGTAGCTAATACAATTGTCATACATACATGGGATGTTAGGTGGTGTGCACATTCCGGGTTTACAAGTAGATGGGCTAGTGCATTGTGGAAGTAGTAGCGATAGTATTTGTCTTTGCTATCTGTGCCTTTGGAAAGGCCTGTGTGGGCATTTGGGGATGGTTGAGGTGTGGCATGTAGGAGGGGGCATAATGTGAATAGGTGGTAGGTGTAGTGAGACATAAATTAGGGAGTAGTTGGGTCATGAGGAAGCATGCAGGACACAACAAATATGTGACATGGAAGTTGTGGAAACTTACCGGAGTCCAGTCTGTCCAGTATCCCAGTCAGGCCCTCGGGATGCAGTATGTCCAAGACCATCTTCTCCCATGATGTGAACTGTGGGAGAGGAGGTGGAGGCCCACCGCCAGTCTTGGGCACAGGGATCTAGTGTTGTGATGCCATGGAACGTACCTTCCCCCATAGATCATTCCACCTCTTCCTGATGTCCTCCCTTGTGCCTGGATAGTTGCCTACTGAGCTGACCCTGTCAACTATTCTCTGCCACAACACCATTTTCCTGGCAATGAAGGTTTGTTGGACCTGTGCTCTTAACAGTTGTGGTTCTACCCTGACAATTTCATCCACCATGACACTCAACTCGTTGTCTGTGAATCATGGGTGCTTTTGTGGGGACATGGTAGTGGTTGTGTTCTGAGGGGGTGTTGTGTGTGTAAGGGTGCAATGTTGGATGGTTGAAGGGGTTCTGGGTGGTGAGTTGTGAGTGTTGGTCGCTTATTGTGTTTGTGTGAGCTTGTTATGTGTGTATTGTGCTGGTAGTGCAGTTCTGTGGTGTGTGCTGAGTGAGATGTGTATGTGTGCTATATTAGTGAATTTGCCTGCTCTCAGAATCTCTGTATGTGGTATTGCTTGCAAAGGATTGTGGGTTGAGTAGGGGTATGTTTTATAGTGCAGTGAGTAGGTGTGTCTGGTATGTGTATGTGTGTCAGGTGTGACGTATTTAAACTATCCAATGAGGTGTTATGTTCTGAGAGGAGTGTGTATTGAGCGTGGCAGTTCGGACCACCAAGGGTTTAACGCCATGGAAATACCACTGTGGCGATTTGTAGTTCATAATCTGGTGGGTGGAATTGGGTCAGGCTGGCGGTGCTGGTGGTGAAACCGCCTCTTTTCTGCCCTCCAGTGTCCTGGCAGTGTCGGCGTTTTGGGTGTTTTTTGGTGACCTTCACAGTGTGACTCTTAAATCGGCAGTTGGATGACCGACAACATGGCGGTCTTTTGATGGCTGTCACCGCGGCGGTCTTCAGGAAAGATCACCACAGTCGTATTGAGGGCCAACGTTTTTCTAGGTTGTTGAACACACGCTATTATACAGGTTTGAGTTTTGGCAGAAGGGTTAATATAGGGCTAAAATATATTTTAGTACATTTTGAAAACAAAGAATACCTACCTTTCAGTTTGAGACAGCAAATAAAGAAACAGCTATTAAATTTTGCATAGAAATAGTGATTTATGGTAATTTACCCCTTTTGTTTGTGCCTACAAGGAACCCAAATGCTGCTTGTAACCGCAATAACAATCTATACGGGCATGCTAATATTTGGCAAATATATTCAAGCAGCCCCCTTGGGAGCAAAGCCTGCAAGGATTCTTTCAACTTAGCTCACGTCTCACTCAATCCTGGCACTGGGCTACTTCAAAAAGTGTGACTCCATTTAACTGAAGCATTACAGTCACTCTATAGGCAGTGGCGGGCGGCAGTTTTAGGAGGGAGGGGGGTGGGCAGGAAGCCCACACACTTTCACACAGGCACGCACATCCATTAACAACACTCATCAACATTCAAACATACATGCATGCACCAAACATTCATTTACAAAGATCTCACATTCACATACACACACACTTACCTTCAGCCTCGGATGTCCCAGGAGGGTTGGGACTGCTGCCTTCCCTCACTGGCTGACCTTAGGTCCCAGCCATGTTACAGAGTGGGATGGGGTTAGTGAGACTGCTAACCCCATTCCACTCTTTGACGAGGTGTCACTGATTGACACTTGTCCTGGGCGATTCAGGGCTCAAACCTGAAGTGCCCAGGTCGAAGTCAACGGGTGACGCTTTCCTCGTCATCCGGGGGAGGGCCTCGAGTTACCTTTGCTGAGACGAGGAGCTCCTGCCCATAGGAGCTGTGACCTCTTCAGCCCAGCAAAGTTTAGCTCAGGCAGCCAGGAGTCTGCGCAAATCGCACATGTCTGCTCCTGGCTGCCTGACCTGAACATGAAGAGTGTCTGTCAGGCTGACCTTTGCTCAGCCTGACAGACACTCTTCATGATGGGCAAAAGGTCGGGGGTGCCCCCTCCGCCCTGAAGGACAGGCTCCGCCTGTCTATAGGGCTTTTAACTCATGCGCAACAACTGTTTTCCTTAATTTTTAACTTCAAACTGCGTTTTGAAACAGCAATCAGGAAAAAAAGTATTTTCTTAAATAAAAAAAGGCAGTGTGTTTTTCTATTTTTTATACGTTGAAAAAGGAGTATGTGCAGGTGTGTGCGCTTTTGCGAGTGATTACTTTATATGCTCTAAAGTTACAAAGCGTGATGCATTACAAACAAATAAATAAATAACTTTAAAATGCACACAGATGTAAATTGAGCTTTCCAAAACAAAGGGCCTGATTCTAACTTTGGAGGACGGTGTTAAACCGTCCCAAAAGTGGCGGATATACCACCTACCGTATTACGAGTTCCATAGGATATAATGGACTCGTAATACGGTAGGTGGTATATCCGCCACTTTTGGGACGGTTTAACACCGTCCTCCAAAGTTAGAATCAGGCCCAAAGTGTTTCTAGATTGGTGGCCACATACTATTATATGGGTTTACGTTCCAACAAAAAGGTTAACATACTTAAAATACAAAGAAGAGTTATGTTTCATTTTGAGAAAAACACCGCTCTTTAATCCCTTCTCACTGACTGAGCTCGGTGATACGCTCAGCTGCTGTTCTCTCACCACACCAACTTGATTGGCCACAGCAACTATCCTTTTTTAAGATTTTAACCTTTCCCTGTCAGTGAACAACTTTTTTTATTAGGGTTACTACTCTGCTCCTCTCAGTAAATATAATTTCTTTATTGCGGACAATGGATTTTCGGATATTAAAGACAGCCTCTCTCTTCCAAACCACTTTTTCACTTTCATAAAGTCCATGCAGTGTTTTGCCATCTGATCCTTGCTACTAAGGGCTGGCCAAATCCCAGGAAGCACCCGTTCAGTCATAGGGAATAGCTTCTCTTTGCTATTGATTGTCTCTTTTATGTCTTCCTCTTCCACCTCACATCGTTGTGTGCAAACTGAATTTCTTTTCGAGTGGAAAAGTAGTGTGTGCGTGGTTTTGAAAGCAATTACTTCATATGGTTCAAAGTTGTGCAGCGGCATGCATTATAAGCAAATAAATAAATATATTTAGAATGTGTACAGATGCAAATTTTTCTTGAAAATACAAAGTGTTCGAGCTAATAAACTGCAGATGTGGCATTCTATCAACCGCTAAAAAACTTTAATTCTCAGGTACCTGTCTCATGGCTCCGTGTGAGTTTGAACATTATGGCCCTCATTATGAACACGGCAGTAAACACCGTCGACCGCCGTGGTGGTGGCGAACAGAAGACCACCATTGGTGGTGAACAGAAACCCGCCAAATAATGATGAAAAAATCTGAAACCAACAAAAATCTCCCTGCTGGACCTCCCACCTCGTCACCGCCGAGCACACAAACTCCCCGCCCTCCAAAATATGAAGCACAAATCACAGCAGTGGTCAGTGGAAGCCGAACGACCATTGGGCGTACAGACCGCCACGGCTGGCAATTGGACCCAACAGCAAGAAATGCATACATTGGCAAGTTTGAAACCCACACACCTGACACACATCCACAACACTATAAAAAACTCACAGACCTGACACACATCCACAACACTATAAAACACTCACAGACACACCCCACAATCCTTTGCAACAAATCACAGCAGTGGTCAGTGGAAGCCGAACGACCATTGGCGGTACAGACCGCCACGGCTGGCAATTGGACCCAACATCAAGAAATGCATACATTGTCAAGTTTGAAACCCACACACCTGACACACATCAACAACACTATAAAACACTCACAGACCTGACACACATCCACAACACTATAAAACACTCACAGACACACCCCACAATCCTTTGCAACAAATCACAGCAGTGGTCAGTGGAAGCCGAACGACCATTGGCGGTACAGACCGCCACGGCTGGCAATTGGACCCAACAGCAAGAAATGCATGCATTGGCAAGTTTGAAACCCACACACCTGACACACATCCACAACACTATAAAACACTCACAGACCTGACACACATCCACAACACTATAAAACACTCACAGACACACCCCACAATCCTTTGCAACAAAATCAGGCCAACTAATAGAGCGAACCCCAGAAGCATACACCGAACGCCACAATACACAATACATACACCCAACCACACAAGAGCACCCTCACCTAGATCCACACAAGACACCATTCACAACACTCACCATGGCACCCCCCAAACACCCACGCTTCACAGAAAGGGAGCTAAGGACCATGGTGGATGAGATACTGAAGGTGGAGCCACAAATATTCGGGGCACAGGTTCAGCACACACCCATCACCAGGAAGATGGATCTATGGCAGACAATAGTCAACAAGGTCAATGAAGTGGGACATCATCCACTCACCAAGGACGACATCCGCAAGAGATGGAACGACCTGCGTGGGAAGGTCAGGTCCATGGCATCCAGGCACCACATTGCAGTCCAGAAGACTCAGGGAGGACCTCCACGAACACCACCCGACTACACTGACTGGAGGAAAAGGTACTGGCCATCCTGCACTCTGAGGAACTCACTAGACTCACTGGAGGAATGGACTTGGGTAAGTCATCTACAATTACTCCATATCCATCACACCTGTAATGCATGCACCACCTCACCCCTCCAACTACCACCAGGACCACAACCCCACCCAGGCCACAGTCACTACATCCAGTCCCCCGGCATGCCCACAAACCCACTAACAGGCCCCAAAGTGTGAAAACCTGCACAAAACTGCCCAGTCCTGTGCACCCCATCCGATCATGCAATTGTAACAGACATGTCCATTCCCCCCAACAGGCACCACCACCCATGCCACCCTGACGGACAGGACAAGGAGCGGCAGTGCCCCACAGGGAGACAGAGGCACCTCACAGGACACTGGGGATGGAACCCTGAACATTGACGATCACCCTGGCCCCTCACACAGTCCTGGACTGTCACCATCCAGCAGCCCCACCCAGGATACCACTGACACTCCTACTATCCAGACAACAACATCAGCCCAGGGCAACCATCCCCACACCTGTGTATCTAGGCCACAGACTGGTGGAACACATGGACAGAGGCCACAGTCACCCCCTACCAACAGGCAGGAAGACGATGGCCCCAGTACAAGTGGTACAGCCAGTTCTGTACAGGGGACACAGGCACAGGTGGCTAGGCTCAGTGGGAGGGCATCAGTGGCCCAGTGGGGAGGCCACCGGATGGATACTGCAGCCCAGGACGTGATCTCTGAGGTCCTGGGATCATATCACCATACCCAGGACAGATTGGGCCAGATAGTATCCACCCTGGAGCAGAGTCAAAGGATAAAACTAGCACACCACCAAGAGGCCATGGAGCAGTGGACACTGCACAATGCCACAATGGCCAGCATAGCAGGTGAGCTGCTGCACCGTGTCCCATCACAGCCTGAGGCCCACACAGACCAGGAAGCCCCTACTACAGGCCAGGCTACAGACTGGACAACAACAGCATCAGCAGCAACTGCACATGTTCCACCCTCTCAAGACACACAGGGGACATCCATCTCAACCCGTACAGGCCAACACCAGGCACCCAAACCGACCCTCAGGCCCAGATATGGCACTGGAACACCTGCCAAGACCAAGGCCCCCTCAAAGAAGTGACTACGGCAAGAACTGTCCTACAAGTGTCCCACTGAATCAACGACCAAACCATGTGAAAACTACAACAAACTCCTGTAAACATAGATGAACCTGCCACTACTGCCAACAAATGCTGCAATCTTGTTGCCATATTGTACAACCACCAGTAGCACACTCCCATCACTGTAATCTGCACGATTTAATCCCTGCACCAAATAAAATACCCGTTCACCTGTTACAATGTCCCCCTGTCATTATGTTGAAACAAAGTGAAGTATGAATGCAACTGTATGATAACTCATTTATTATTATTTGAGTAGCAGGAAATGCACCACACGCATTACATGTTGTTTTGCCTACAGATGTGTTAAACTTTTATACTATATTGTAACCTTTCCTATGCAGACCTGGTCACAGTGGCAATGAGTATTGACCCAACACCCCCCTAGATGACAAGACATACTGACAGTATGCTGCACAGACAGCTATTTTATCCAATTGTTCCACAGAGTTACTGGAAGTAGAGTTGTATAAGTTGGGTCCTGGAATTTACATCTCCCCCCCTCCTCATCATCACCATCACTCTCATCCCCTCTCTGAGGAAGCTGGTCTGGATATACAGCACTCTCCTCCTCCAAGAGGGAGATAGAATTTCTCACAGCCACGTTGTGCAGCATGCATTAGGCCACCACTATTCTACACACCTTTTCAGGCCCATAGGCCAGGGAACCGCCAGAGATATGTAGGCAACAAAATATAGCCTTCAGGAGACCTATTGTGTGCTCTATCACCCTCCTAGTATGTCAATGGGCCTCATTGTAATACCTTTCTGCATCTGTTCCAGGATTCCTCACTGGTGCCAGGAGCCAACGCAAGTTGAGATAGCCAGAATCACCTAGAAAGTGGTGCAAAACAGGAATGTCATTGACAACCCTCAGAGGCAGGCAGCCTGGCTGTCTTCTATGTGGCAATAAGTGTCAGAAACACCTACCTATGATCCGTCCTCTGTCCTCTTGTAGTTGTTCCATCTTGTGTGGCACACTACTGTTCCTCAGCGCAAAAGAATCATGGACTGATCCAGGGATCATGGCATTCGCATGTGAGATGTACTGGTCTGTAGTACACACCAATTGAATGTTCATTGAATGAAAGTTCTTCCTGTTTGTGTACACCTGTTCACTGACTCTTGGGGAGATGATAGCTATGTGGGTGCCATCAATGTCACCTATCACATGGGGTATGTTGGCAAAGGCATAGAAGTCCGACTTGATGGCAGGGAGGTCAGCACTTTGGGGAAACCTCACATAGTACTGCAGGTGGCGTACAAATGCATTCAGGAATCTGGACAGTATAATGCTAAACATTGGCTGTGAAAAACCTGCACCCATGCCCACTATCACTTGAAATGAGCCCGTGGCCAGGAAATGGAGTGCAGAGAGCACCTGCACTGCACTTCAGTAAGGATGGCATGTTGATTACAATTAGCCGGTCTCAGTGCTGGATCCAGTAATGCACAAAGTTCATCAATAGTAGACGAGTGAGTCTGTAATTGATAATGATGTGACGCTCCACCATAGTCCGCAAATCAACAAGTGGTCTGTACACCGATGGGGCCCTCCCTCGCCACAAGGGTCTGTACCTAGGAGGAGTTGAAAACATGTGTGAGGAACACACATACATCTGCACACACTGTTTCTCATTCAGCACTGCTGGCATGATTGTCGACGACACAAATGCTTAGTGTGTGTGACATTACAGCAACATGACCACAATGATATGTCAGGACTCTTCAGGTGAGGTAATGTATATTGTTTCATGCCTATGGGTGTTTAGGGGACAGTAGGGCCTGCATTGTACTGATGAGGGTTTTACAACTGCGTAGTTAAGGCCAAAATATCTGCCCACTGTAATCCAGAAGTGTTATGGTGGAAGTGACCTCATACCACTAGCGGTTGACGTAATAGCGTAAGGTGGTGTTTACAAATTCATTGTACGCGAACTCGTCACCCCAACTTCACTTGACTCCCTGATCTTGTGCATGCAGGTTCTCCACTAAGTGTACTGCTGTGTCCTGTCTCTGGTCATGGAAATGGCACGTGTTGCAGGGGAAAGGGCCCTGGCCTTCACCAACGAGGAATTGGAGAAGCTCGTGGACGGGGTCCTGCTCCTGTACGCCAACCTCTACAGTCGGCCAGAGGTACAGGTGAGTAGGAGGATTGGGGTGCATGGATGTGTGTAATGGTGGTGGTGGTTCTTGGCTGTACACATGTGTGCACTTGTGACACTGTATGGTCCTGGGTTCCTGACATGCTGCGTGTGTGTGTGCTGTTAGGCTGTTTTAAATGTCCGTCCCATAGTGGACGTATAGTCAGCTGTATATGATTGGCCAATGTCTGACCTCAGTGTTACTTTTCTGTGCATCCCTTATAGGTAAGCGACCACCAGAAGAGGGGACTTTGGCATGCCATCGCCAAGGAGGTGCGGACCCTGGAGGTCTACAACCAGCGGAGCACCCATTGAAGGAAGAGGTGGGAGGACCTGTGCTGCTGGGCGAAGAAGATCTTTGAGGCCCAGCTGGGGAAGTCCTCCCAATGAGGAAGGGGTGCCCATCGGGTACTGACCCCCTTTATGCAACGCATCCTGTCGGTGGCATACCCGGACCTGGATGGGTGCTTGAAGGCTGCACAGCAGTCACAAGGGGTGAGTACATATACCATATTTCGGCTCCTTGATAGATGTGTGTGTGTGTGCGTTCGTATTTATGCTGTCTAGTGGCAGAGACTCTGACTGATGTCCATCTACATAATGGCCCCCCGTGGGGAGTAGGGGTGTAAGGGTCAAGTCTGAAGTACGTCAGGTCCTTAAGTTCGTTGGGGAATGGCTGTAGAGCAGGGTTCTGGCCACTAGTCAGGGGCATAGCCATGTGTATAGCGGTATGTGCTGCCTGGTGGAATAATTTCTGGGTGGGTGTATGTGTGAACTACTAATGTACCTCCATTCAGCTATTTACAAGTGTCTTTCCTGTTTTGTCTCCCCATCCCTGTTATCTTGTGTTGTCTGTGTACATCAGCATCATCTGGCGAGGGAGCTGAGGCACCGGCGATTGGGGAGGCAGCGGCCCACGGAACCTCTGAGGCAGAGTCGTCCGACGCCAAGGGGACCAGTAGGTTGGAGGGTGAGGGGAGCACCAGAGGGGAGGCAACTACCACTGGAGGTAGTGACTCCAATACCTCCTCCTATGGGAGCTCCCTGGCAGTGGCGGACCCTAGTGGGCCCACCCCTACTGTATCATCTTCCGCCACCCCATACCATCACTGCCCTCCCAGTTGCTCCCCACCGAGTTGCCCGTGCCCACTCACCCAGAAGGGTGGGCGTCTCCTTCGCCCAGGCACCTCCTCCCCTGCCCCAGTCAGCCCTGCTAGGGTATTGACCTCCTGAGAACCATCTCTGTAGGGCAGACAACCATCGTCAATGCCATCAGAGGTGCAGCAGACCTATGCCTATCTGGATGGCATTCACGGTGCCGATCTTTGACAGCAGCCATTGTCCCTGGTCATTCCATCCCCCCTCCAACCACCTCTACCCCTTTGGGCACCCCACTCCCTTCACCCGTCCAAAGCACACATTCGGACATGCAGGCACACACCTCAAAAAACAAGAAGCACAGTTCAAAACACAAGCACCACACTTCCCATCACAAGCATACACACAGCCAACATACACATGCACACACACCAACATACACTTCCCCCAGTCAGTCCACCTCTTCCGCCTCCCTGTCTGTCCCCTGTACATGCACACCCACAGGCACTGCACCCTCATTCAGTGTTGATGATCCTATTTCTGAAGTCACCACAATAGCACACATCCATTCATGCACCCCAGACACCACACCTCCACTCACCAGAACGACTTTAGTTGACACATGCAACACACTCACCAGACTTGCAGACACCCAGACAACATCCATTTACACTGGCAGCCTGTCTTGTCCCACTGTGTCCACCCCCCTCCTCCCAAGACACTCAAACGCACCAAAACAGCCACCCATGACACAACACCTCAGAACACTGTCCAGTCACCTGCACCCACATCACACACAACTACACCTGTCACAACCACTCCCTCTACCTCCACTCCCACACCTTCCTCCAGGTCCACCCCAATTGCACCTAAGAAACTTTTCCTATCCCATGTTGACCTATTTGAACCCACTGGCCCCCCCGTCTAGTCCCTAAACTTGCTCACCTCCTTGCCCTGTCCACTCCTCCCACATCACAGCACGCCCCTGTCCGCCCTTCCCATTCCCGTGCTACCTCCCCTGTGAGGAAGAGATCCTGTGCTGTCCCAGGAACATCTGTCGCACCCCAGGCCAAGTCCGCTCCACCAGCTCCTGTGAAAAAAACCTAAGCCCCCCTCCCAATCGTAAATCCCCACCCCACCACTCCCTGCCCCTGTTCCCTGAGGTGCCTGGATGCCCCATTGTTGCCCCTATGAGGTGGAGTACTGTTGCACTTGTGGGAGTCAAGTTGGGGTCATTATGGCCCATCGGACTTCTTTGACTATGGACTGGCCATTGGCCTTCCATGCACTTCTGTTGCTCAGTGAGAACAATAAAGGTTAATGTGTGGCCTGTGTTGTTTGAGGCACACTCTGGATCCGTGGTCTCTCGTTTCATTGTTTGGGGGTGTTGGGCACATGTATGTACTTTGGGTGGTTGGATTTGCCTTGTGCAGGTAAGTACCTCTTGCTGTGGGGTATATGGCTGGTGCTGCTGTGAAGGGTGGTGGGAGCGTTGCAGGGTGGGTGGAGTGGGTGGGTATGTAACTGTGCCCTTTCTTCCCTTGTTTAGTAGGATGCGGTACTTACCGTCGTCGTCTTCGTCAGCAGTCTCGGTCGTGGAGGTATATGGCAAGGAGCCGGGCTGGCATGATCTGCAACTCTCTCTCCATGTCTGCTTCGGCGTGTTGTGTGAGCCTCGAGTGAGTGTTTCCTTATATTCGGTTTGTTTCCGCCTGACTTTGCGTGGCGGTGGTTCCCGTCCCGGAACTGACGGTGGTCTAGTGCTTCATTATTTGATGGGAGGGTAGGGCCTTTCCGTCGGCCTGCGGGCGGGTCTGCCGTTGTTGTCGGCACTCCTCTGCTGGCGGTGAGTGGTTTTCAGGATGCCTGTGTTTCAGTTGGTTCATTATTTGGCGGTTCGGACCGCACGTCTGTTGGTGGTTGTTACCGCCACCGCCGGCGGTGCAGTGTTTACCGCCATGTTCATAATGAGGGCCTATGTGATTTATGGCAGAGGCCACCATGAAGGGGGCATCAGGGGCCGGTGAATTAACAGCTGCCGGGGACCTGGAAATTACCAGTTCAAGCAGCAAAACAACAAAGGGATGGTTATCCCGCTACCCCCTCAGGGGAAAGAAAAGCGCGCCAAGACTGGCATGAAGACAACGGGCCAATGACGGCCCAGCAAGGACAAGGATTCTTTTAATCGCCCCAATGGGGGGGACAACACTGCACTCTCAACTAGGGAATGGGGGTGTTAATAGGACTGCACTGCCTCTACAGAAGGTGCTTTGTGATGCATAGGTAGCGCACAGGAAATTCTGCATTAAAGGGCCACCATCCACCTCGGGCCATACCATGCCAAGAGCACCAGGGCCCCAGCACCACATGCCCTGCCGGGTCCTCCACGGCTGCGCATTTTGACCTGGCAGAGCATCAACTCCTGCGTGCACTGTGGAATATGCGGTTTGGGGTCCCATCATCTGCTGAGCCTGGGAGCTGGAAAATGAGCTGCCTGGGATAAGTTTGGGGTGCTACCCTCGCACAACTGATAACTTCAGGGCTAACATGTTTCGCTCGCCCCCGTCCCATCACCCTACAAGCTGGCATGGAGCCTGCTAACCAGGACCCCAGTAGTTTTGCTCTGTCCTCTAAATTGTACCTTTTTCTTCCCACAATTGGCATACTGGTCCCCCTGTGTATGTCCCTAGTATATGGTACCTAGGTACCCAGGGCATTGGGGTTCCAGGGGATCCCTATGGGCTGCAGCAGTTATTTTGCCACCCATAGGGAGCCCATGCAAAGGGGTCTGCAGGCCTGCCATTGCAGCCTGTGTGAAACGGGTGCATGCACCCGTTTTCGCTACAGGTCACTACACCAGGTCACTATAAGTCACCCCTGTGGTAGGCCCTCTCAGCCCAGAGGGCAGGGTGCAGGTACCTATGTGTGAGGGCTTCCCTCCACTAGCAGAGGTGCCCCTATAAACTCCAGATCCATTTTACTGGACTTTGTGAGTGCAGGGACGCCCTTTTACGCGTGTACTGGACATAGGCCACTACCTATGTCCAGCTACATAATGGTAGCTCCGAACCTGGGCATGTTTGGTATCAAACATGTCGGATTCGTACCCCAATACTGTTGCAAGTATTGGAAGTATGATTTCATGCACTCTGGGGGCTCCTTAGAGGACACCCAGCATTGCTACCACCAGTCTTACAGGGTTTTCCGGGCAGCCTTGTCGTTGCCACCCCTCAGACAGGTTTCTGCCCTCCTGCTGCTTGATCTGATCAAGCCCAGGAAGGCAGAACAAAGGATTCCCTTTGGTAGAGAGAGGTAACACTCTCTCCCTTTGGAAACAGGTGTCACTGGCTTTGGAGGGGTAGCCTCCCCAAGCTGCTGGTTTGCTTTGAAGGGCACATTTGGTGCCCTCCATGCATAAACTAGTCAACACCTGTTCAGGGACCCCCAGTCCCTGCTCTAGTGTGAAACTGTACAATGGAAAGAAGAGTGACCACTCCCCTCTCTATCACCACCCCAGGGGTGGTGCCCAGAGCTCCTCCAGAGGGACCATGGGTTCTGCCATCTTGTTTCCAAGGTTGGCAGGGAAGTCAGGGAGCATCTGAGTGGCCAGGCCAGGCAGATGACATCAGAGCCCCCTCCTGATAGGTGCTTACCTGGTTAGGTGACCAATTCCCCTATCAGGGCTATTTAGGGTCTCTCTCTTGGGTGGGTACTCAGATTCGGCTTGCAATATACCAGCAGGACTTCTCTGCAACCTCTGCTTCGACTTCTGGCTCCCGGGATGTGATTGGAACCTCCAGGACCCAACAAGCTGCTTCCAAGGAGAAAGGACTCTTCAGCAACATTGTTTCCAGGGCTCCTGCCAGCTTTGCAACAGTTCCCTCGCCTTTGAATCCTTAAAGACTGCAACTCTTCAGCCTGCCCAAGAAGAAGAAGGAATTTCCCTTGGAGTGAAACTGCAGCACTTACAACAAGTGATGACCGGCTGCGTGGATCCCCTCTCCTGTTGAGCTGCATGGATCCTGCATCACGGGTGGTTGTCCGGAGTAGTCCGCTTGGTCCTCTCTGCCAGCTGTTCAACTTTGGTGGAGGTAAGCCTTTGCCTTCCGACGCAGGACAGTGCATGCTGTCTCTTGAAACTGCCAAGGCTTGTTTGCATTTCTTCCAAGGAATCTTTAGGAAATGTATAGCACCAGACCCCAGCACTCCATCCTACAAAGCACAGCCTACTGCACAGTTCTTCTGCGGAGTGGGATCCTCTTTTGTAGTGCTGCATGGGCTCCTTTTGCGACTCCGATGTCCCCATCCTGTGGGACTCCTGTGGGTGCTGCCTCCGCTCCTGTGGACTCTCTGAGATGCTGAGGGTCCCTTGTGACTCCCCCTCCTGGGCCTTGCTGGTACCCAGAAGCACCTCTTATCCACTAACCACACGTTTGCCTTTGCCAAGGCTTGTTGGTGGAAATCATGCACTAACACCCATCTGCAATCTTCCTTTCAGCGTGGGACATCTTCTGCATCCATCAGGAACTCTTCTCCGGCTCCTGGGCTGAAGTGCTAACCTGTTCTTCATTACCGTCGATGGGGGTGCCTTTTTCGCATTCCATTTTTTAGGATATAGTTTGGGCTCTCCCTAGAGTAACGCTTGGTTACTGCTATTTGCACTGTTTTCTAACCTTTTCTATGTCTGTGTCTGATTACTGATATACATATTTAGTACATTACTTACCCTCCCAAGGACGGGTCAACTGTCTAGTATTTTGTGGTGATTTGTGCCAAAAATAAAGTACCTTTATTTTTGTACAACTGGGTGTTTTCTTTAATGTGTGTAAGTGCTGTGTGACTACAGTGGTATTGCATGAGCTTTGCATGTTGCCTAGATAAGCTTTGGCTGCTCATTCACAGCTACCTCTAGAGAGCCTAGCTTTTAGACATTGCCTACACTTCACTAAGAGGGGATACCTCGACCTGGTTAAGGTGTAAGTACCATAGGTACCGACCACTCATGAGGCCAGCTTCCTACAACGATGCAATGTACATTTGGACCATGAGAGTTTTCTTGTCACCAGCACTACTTCACGCACACAGTTATTTGTGGTTAGAGAGGCATGCCTGTATGAGGAAGGTCTCGAAATTTGTGCATTCATCCAGGCTTTTGGGCATCCCTTACCACAGTGTGGGTCCCTGTTGATTTGCAGTCCCTGAAGCTACATTTATGCGGCTTCACAAGCAAGGAAAGCCACCGCTGAAACCAATTCACTGTCTGCAAATTAAATGCTTATCATTTCAATACACATTTAAGAAAGTTAACAAATTTGGAATGCAAACACGATCTATCTCCACAGACTGCGATCAGCAGCCCTATTCATTCTGCTAATTTTACGTAATTGGATAAAAGGCTTTTCAAAATGTTATGTGTTCCTAAAACAGTGCGTGGAACATGCCTCTTGGCATTTAGTCCTGTCAGATAAGGTGGCTGATGGGGGGGATGCCAGAACAAGACCACTCTAGTATTGGTTTCAAATGTGCTGGTTTAAAAAAAAATGGGGGGGCTTTCATTAAGAAATATGTTAGTCAGTGAACTGAAACAATGGCGTGAAGCTTTAATTTCGTGGTATAGGTAATGTGAAATCGTTATGCGCTTCAATGCCAGCTGTACAAATGTGTTTATATCCTGCTTTTCCCTGGCCGTTAAAATAACTTGTTTGTATGTAGCCAAATGTTTTGTTATGCCTGAACCCCCCATAGGTATGCCCAGATGGAGTCACCAGGTTCATTAGGCTGCAGGACCTTGGGTCTAATGAGAGGCAGCACCGTAAACATGTAATTAATTCATGAAATAACCTAGTGAGGGGGGACCCCTTGAGTCTCCATGGGAACCCAACATCCGGTGACTCTCGGGTAACCACATACGTTTTATGTTTATGTGCACATAAAAACAAAAACAAAATGAAGTGTTCCTTGTGTAAAGCGCCCAAATACCTTCAGGTTGAGTGTGCACTATATATAAAACATAAACATCCTGTGATTCTGGGCAAGTCACTTAACCCCTTGGGTGCTGGGGACAAGGTGGTTACGTCCTGTGGAGCGGCGCTCAGGTGCCATGAACGTAACCACCTCATCCCGGACTAGGCCCACGGGGAGCACTAGGACTCCCATGGGCAGGGATGGAAGGGGAATCACTTCCCCCTCTACCACCGACTCCACCACTGCCCACCAGTGACTTCTGATGATCTCAGTATGCGATCGCGTGCTCATCTCATCAGAGGTCACCTCCCATCGTGCTGGAAGCATCCTTCCAGCGCGATGCAGAAGAGAAATGTCATTCCAGTGCGATCGGGCTGCAGAAATGCCCACTAGACACAAGGGAGTTTTTTTATTTATGTGTTCACGAAAGCAGCCCCTTGGGAAAGGGCCGCTCCAATGGGGGCAAATAAAAATTCGGCCTTTTCTGCCCCCCCTGGGGGCAGATCGGCCTATATTGATTAGGCCGATCTGCCCCCGGGGGGGCAGAAGCCACTAGACACCAGGGATTTTTTTTTAGTTATGAAATTGCCAGAAGGAGAGCGACCCCTTAGGCAAGGGTCACTCCCAGGGGGGCAATATTTTTCTTAGGCCTTTTCTGTCCCCGTGGGGGCAAATCGGCCTATATTAATTAGGCCGATCTGCCCCCAGAAGGGGCAGAAACCACTAGACATCAGGGATTTTTTTTTATTTTATTTATATTGATAAGGGGGGGCGACCCCTTAGGCAAGGGTCATTCCCCTGGGGCAATTTTTTTATCAGGCCTTTTACGCCCCTTCGGGGGGAGGTGGGCCTACATTAATTAGGCCGATCAGCTCCCGGGGGGCAGAAGCCATTGGGCACCAGGGATGTTTTTTTTTATTTATATTGATAAGGGGAGCAACCCCTTAGGCAAGGGTCGCTCCCCAGGGGAGGGGGGGAATTGTTGTTAGGCCATTCAACGGCCTATTTCTATTAGGCCGATCTGCCCCCGGGGGCAGAAACCACTCAGGCACCAGGGATTGGTGTGTGTGTTTTGTTTGGGGGGCAGACCCTTGGGCAAGGGTTGCTCCCCATGGGAGCACATTACTGTTAGCCCTATCTGCCTCCCTTGGGGGCAGATAGACCAGGGAAGATTTTTTTTAAAAATAAGAGGATGAGAGTATGGCCATATACCCACCCCCAAATAAATGGGGCCAAAGTTGTTCTGCCCACCAGTGTGCAGATGGGGCAATTACCGCCAATCCACACCCCTGGGGGGGCAGAAAGTCTACTAGATGCCAGGGAATTAAAAAAAACAGTGTGCTGGTGGCTATCAACCAGTATGGGCATGGTTATACCCCCACCCAAACTGAAGGGGGCAACAGTCTTTCACCTCTCCCCCGCACACTAAAACATCTTATCCCATGGCAAGCAAGAGGACAGTTGATTATTTTGGGTTTTGGTTTTACATTTGGGCCAGGAGAGCTTGGCTAATTCTCAAAATCTTCCCACTTGGAATGGTGAGGGCTGCACTTTTTGGACTTTGGGACGCTGCCATGTAGAAAAATCCACAAGACCTAGACACATCTGAAAACTAAACATCTGGGTGAGTCCAGGGTTGTGTGCTTCACATGCACCCGCACCATTTTCTTACCCACAATGCACTGCACACCTCCAACTTTGCTGGAAATCACAAATCTTTTCCACATTTTTGTGATGGAACCTTCCGGAATCTGCAGGAACCCACAAAATTCCTACCACCCAGCATTGTCTCATCCATACCGATAAAAATTCTGCCCCACTTGTCAGCCTAAAAATGTTTTTTTTTCAATCTGTCCTTTTGGACCCGCTTTGGTTCCCCCTCATTTTTGACATGTTTTTGGCTCTTCCCTGTCACAGGAACTTGACCCACCTACACAAGTGAGGTATCATTTTTACCGGGAGACTGAGGGGAACGTTGGGTGGTAGGAAATTTGTCCCAGTGTGGTGATCTCACACAGAACTGTGGGAAGAATGTGATTTTATTTAGCTAAATTTGAGATTTGCTGGGGATTCTGGGTAAGAAATCACTGGGGGATCCATGCAAGTCACACCTCCCGGGAATCCCTTGGGTGTCTAGTTTTCAGAAATGTCTGGGTTTGGTAGGTTTCCTTGTATAGCTTCTAAGCCCAGGATCAAAAATGCAGGTACCCCCTGCAAAAACAGGTTGGTTTTTATTTGATAATTTTTATGTGCCCAGATAGTGTTTTGGGGCATTTCCTTTCGCGGGCACTAGGCCTACCTACACAAGTGAGGTGCCATTTTTATTGGGAGACTGGGGGGAACGCTGGGTGGAAGGAAATTTGTGACTCCTCTCAGATTCCAGAACTTTCTGTCACCAAAATGTGAGGAAAAGTATTTTTTTCGCCACATTTTGAGGTTTGCAAAGGACTCTGGGTAACAGAACCTGGTGAGAGCCCCACAAGTTTCTTGGATTCTCCTACGTGTCTAGTTTTAAAAAATGCACGGATTTGGTAGGTTTTCCTAGGTGCCGGCTGAGCTACAGGCCAAAATCCACAGTTGGCACTTTGCAAAAAACAGCTCTGTTTTCTTTGGGAAAATGTGATGTGTCCATGGTGTGTCTTGGGGCATTTCCTGACGCGAGAACTAGGCCTAACCACACAATTGAGGTATCATTTTTATCGGGAGACTTGGGGGAATGCTGGGTGGAAGGAAATTTGTGGCTCCTGTCAGATTCCAGAACTGTCTGTCACCGAAATGTGAGGAAAAAGTCATTTTTTGGCCAAATTTTGAGGTTTGCAAATAATTCTTAGTAACAGAACCTGGTGAAAGCCTCACAAATCGCCCCATCTTGGATTCCCCTGGGTGTCTAGTTTTAAAAAATTTACAGGTTTGGCATGTTTTCTTAGGTGCCGGCTGAGCTAGAGGCCAAAATCCACAGCTCAGCACTTTCCAAAAACAGCTCTGTTTTCTTTGGGAAAATGGGATGTGTCCATGTTGTGTTTTGGGGCATTACCTATCACGGGCGCTAGGCCTACCCACACAAGTGAGGTACCATTTGTATTGGGACACTTGGGGGAACGCTGGGTGGAAGGAAGTTTGTGGCTCCTCTGAGATTCCAGAACTTTCTGTCACCAAAATGTGAGGAAAAAGTGTTTTTTTTGGCCAAATTGTGAGGTTTGCAAAGGATCCTGAGTAACAGAACTTGGTGAGAGCCCCACAAGTCACCACATCCTGGATTCCCCTAGGTGTCTAGTTTTAAAAAATGCACAGTTTTGGTAGGTTTCCTTAGGTGCCGGCTGAGCTAGAGGCTAAAATCCACAGCTAGGCACTTTCCAAAAAACGCATTAGATTTCATTGTAAAATGTGATGTGTCCATGTTGCGTTTCCTGTCGCGTGCCTTAGGCCTACCCACGCAAGTGAGGTACCATTTTTATCGGGAGACTTGGGGGAAAACAGAATAGCAAAACAAGTGTTATTGCCCCTTGTCTTTCTCTACATTTTTTCCTTCCAAATGTAAGACAGTGTGTAAAAAAGACGTCTATTTGAGAAATGCCCTGTGATTCACATGCTAGTATGGGCACCCCGGAATTCAGAGATGTGCAAATAACCACTGCTTCTCAACACCTTATCTTGTGCCCATTTTGTAAATACAAAGGGATTCTTGATACCTATTTTTCACTCTTTATATTTCAGCAAATGAATTGCTGTATACTCGGTATAGAATAAAAAACCCATTGCAAGGTGCAGCTCATTTATTGGCTCATGGTACCAAGGGTTCTTGATGATCTACAAGCCCTATATATCCCTGCAACCAGAAGAGTCCAGCAGATATAACGGTATATTGCTTTCAAAAATCTGACATCACAGGAAAAAGTTACAGAGTAAAATGTGGAGAAAAATTGCTTTTTTGTACCTCAATTTCAAGATTATTTTTTTCAGCTGTTATTTTCTGCAGGAAATCCTTGTAGGATCTACACAAATTACCCCCTGCCTGCTGAATTCAGACATTTGTCTACTTTTCAGAAATGTTTAGCTTTCTGGGATCCGGCATTGGCTTCACACCCATTTCTATCACTAACTGGAAGGAGGCTGAAAGCACAAAAAATAGTAAAAATGGGGTATGTCCCAGTAAAATGCCACAATTGTGTTGAAATTGGGTTTTCTGATTGAAGTCTGCCTGTTCCTGAATGCTGGGAAAATTGTGATTTTAGCACCACAAACCCTTTGTTGATGCCATTTTCAGGGGAAAAAAACACAAACCTTCTTCTGCAGCCATTTTTTCCCATTTAAAAAAAAAACTACATTTTCGCTGTATTTTGGCTAATTCCTTGGTCTCCTTCAGGGGAACCCACAAACTCCAGGTACTTCTAGAATCCCTAGGATGTTGGAAAAAAAAGATTTTGAAAGGTTTCATTAAAACGTATTTAAGTCAGGTTAAAGAGGCTTTCCGGGGTGCAGGAACCTGCACTTCCTAGGGGTTAACCCTAAAAAAAATTAAACAGTACAAACCGTTACTGATGCGTTGGTGTGGGAGTGTAGTTCTGGCTGCTGGCCCGCGTAGGCATTCCCAAGGGCATCTAAGCGTGTTTAGTCAAAGATGGAGATGGGCAGACACGAGCCATTGGGTGCGACTATATGCGTAGGCAAGAGAAGAATCACTTGGGTGCTAGAGTACGCCTCCCTGGGAGTGTGCACACGCCTGTGTAGATCTGCAAGGTGTGTTCCAGCAGGCATGCACCTCTGTGTGACTATGTACCTCTGTGGAATTTCTGAGTGGGTTCAGGGTTCTGGTACTCCTTCCTGGTTTGAAGCCTGGTACAAATGGGCAAAGGTGTCTTTGCTAGCAAGTTTGGGGGACAGATGAGTGACTGCGGTAATGTGTCAGTGAGGAAGCAAGCATATTAAGGCGTGCTTCACAGAGTCTCTGGGGAAACATCATGTAATAGTGAGGGCTTCTCTGGGGTAATCTCAAACTGACATCATGACAATATGTCCGAGCAGCAAGATCGACAAACTTACATCTTCGAGGAGGGCCATCATCAATTAATTAGCTCCCATGGTTGGCGGCCACAGTGTAACATCATACAATAAAGCATATCTAAGGGCATTAAACAGATAAGGGTAATTTGGCGTTTAGAAGTAACGTAACTTTTCAAGGTAATTTACAAGTATACAAGGCATACTTTCAGCCACACCTGTCTCTGCAGTAAAAATTCTCATACATGTGTGCATGCCCACAAGCCACCCCAGAGAAGGTAAGGGGAAACAAACATTGGTACTTACCTGGGTGAGCCGTTATGGATGTTGGTTAAACAGATGACTTGTTTGGTGAAGATGTGCTACACCACTCTTACATAATAGGTGTCTGACCGCCCCCTCCCACTTTATTCTTTCATTTATGATATCTGTGTGAGGAGACAACACATGGAGAGGCCAACGATGATTCGATCATGCCCGCACAGAACTGCGAAGATGGAGCAGAGTGCATTTGGTTTAATTGGGGAAGAGTACCGATGGAGTCCACCATACTTCACCCTCCTACAGCCACAGCTAGTCTGGCTAATCCAATGCTTGATGTATTTAATGGCATTTCCTTGATAACTGTTAAGTGACTTCTAACAACTCAATGGGGATCCATTGGTCAATGGCTAGGTGATACTCAGAATATGGAAATCTAGGCAGCACGAAAGGACTACATGCAAACTGCAAGGTATAGGTTAGAACCTTATGACTTCCTCAGTCTATAGTTATTCTAATGTTGATACAAAAGGTTGGTAGAGTATAAATACATCCTTATGGGCACAGCCAATGCCATTCAGTTTGTTACTTTAAATCTCTACATGCAAACTGCAAGGTATAGGTTAGAACCTTATGACTGCCCCAGTCTATAGTTATTCTAACGTTGCTACAAAAGGTTGGCACAGTATAAATACATCCTTATGGGCACAGCCAGCGCCATTCAATTTGTTACTTTAAATCTCCAGCTTGTGCTTTGCCAGGCCAGGCACTCTTTAATTATAATGGTATATGGAGGAAGAATGAATACTACACATGGGAGTCCTTCTTTAGTTAGGTAACAATTTCCTATACAGTGATTGATAGATATAGGAATCATTGTCTCTATATAATATGCTTGTAACATGAAGGGCTCTCACACTCTACTGGTTTATGAGTAGCGTGATAAAACTTAAATAAAAATCATGGGAAAGGAGTTCTATAGAGAAACGTGGGGCAGCGATGGAGGAAGGCTGCGGGAGGGTAGTGGGGCAATCAGCGAAGCAGCAGGTCATTGGCGGCGGAAGGGGCCACAAATGCTGAAGCTGTCCCTGGCAGCATCCTATAAATTAGTACAATAGATAGCTCCCGAATCTCCTGTATGCAATAATATCAAAGACCTGGTGCGCCGAGCGCTACATTCGGTCCAGGTAGCATAAGCAATGTAGCCAACCCACTAATATTAGTAAGCTTGGGCAGGGGAGAAATGTCCCAAATAAAACTCACAGAGGCAAGGGAAACTAGGTTGGCAGAAGTAACGAAAAGGGGATGGAACACAGCTAGTTTCGGTTAGAAGATAGCTGGCCATTAGTACTCAGCTGGTGAGAGGTTACAAGAAAACGGAGTATCGGGGTCAACACGTGCCTGATGAGGACGATTACTGTTGGATACCTCCTCCCTCTAGTCAGAGTACGGCACTGTGGGAGAAGAGGAAGAGTTACTGGTGCTGCAGTCAACAGGGGTGTACTCTTCCATGCTGACAGCCGGGGTCACAATGGGCCTCAGGCCCATGGTTAAGCAGCTTAGCCAGGCATGTAAGGGCCTGCTGCTGAACAAGTACTGATCACCAGACAGGATACAACAGCCTTTATTGAGGCTGGGATAAGGCCCCAACTATCCTGGAGGCATAAGTTAATTGAATTTAAATAACAGGAGTACAGTATCACAGAAGAAGGCAAAGGTCGGGAGACCATCACCAGGGTGGCGGAGACAACACATTTAAATGGCTTCAGCATAGATTAAATGCAGCTGGTAGGCCATCAGAAATGAATGTGTTGTCTTAAGAGTGATCCTTGGGAGGTCTGATGTCCCGGACACTGAATTGCACTGGTGAGAACCAGAAAGGTAGCCGAGGACTGCACCGAAAAGAGGAAGAAGAAGCAAACCCCAAAGGAAAAAAGGGGGGTGGGGGCACGTGGGGACGTGAGCCCGACAAGCAGCGTGACGGTTAAAGGGCTATGTTGGTTGTTAGAGGAGGCACACCGGAGGGCGGTGTGCCAGAGAAACGCCACTGACCTTAGGATGCCTTGTGGCAGGGTAAGTAGGCAGATGGGGGAGTAAGTGGAGCATGGCACTCATAGCCCAGACCTGCCGGTTGGCAGGGCACAAAATGGACAGACAAGGTAGTGAGTTGAGCCTAACAGCAGTAAGCAGATACCCCCCTCATGATCAGAGAAAGAACCAACAAAAGACCAACAAAACTGGATAACCCCAAAAAGCGGCATGGAGGATGACCTCAACAACAAAAGGTGTCAGAATTATGACAAGCAAATGACAAGGAATTGATTGATTTATAGCAGAGGTGGTTTAGGACACGTCAACCATTGATGTTGGTGACCTGTCATGCAGCAAAGTGTATGATCCTGGCAAAATGATGTATCTATGGCAGAGAGGGTGCATGACCTGTCAACTGTGATTTATGACCTGCACCTAATTATAATTTATGATCAAGTCAAGAATGATATGTGGAACTCCAAATGAATTATGACACTGTAATAATGTTTTATGGACTTGTCATTTTGATTATTGACTGAGTACTGTGATTTACAAGGTCAACGAAGTATGGTAAGAGTCCATGTATGTGAGTTTATCCTTAAATATATATGGGGAATTGCACTAATTGGAGTGGGCCAAGTGCAGGGGTTATGGTAATTTAATCCTATTGTTGGTGCCTACAAAGAATCTAAATTGCACTGGTAACCGCGATAACAATCTTTACCGGCATGCTAATGTATTGGCAAATATATTCAAGCAGACCCCTTCCGGAACAAAGCCTGCAAGGATTCTTCCTACTTAGGTGACATCTGACTCCATCCTGGAGGCACAAATACAGCTGCTCACGTTATACAAATTCTATCTAACTGTCTGCCTTAGTTTTAAAATTGTATTTAAGTGCTGTTATTAAAGTTGCAAGGCAGTGTTCATCTTCTTTTGAAGTAATTTATGTATTATGTTTATAAAACATGCATTTGGTCAATGTCAGCCCCAGAGAATAAGGGTAACCTGTGGTGAATGGTTGGACTAGCGGAGTCACTTAAAACGGAAAGCATTAACTCATGCTACCTCCTGCTGCGTTTGTGGTTGTTGCCTGTTTTAGGCTGCCTGTGAGAAAAGCATGTGCTTTGGGTGAGAAGGGTAAGTGGGTGAAAAGAGATGGTAATATTTTGAGAGATTCTGGGGAAACAGTACTTAAAGGTGTGCCTTGCTCAATACTGATTTGCGCACTCTGCAAAGCGTATATTAGTGATGACGCATGCTATAAATATAGCATGTGTTCTACCCGATGCAGTTAGTAGTAGGTTAATTAATAGGACAGAAAATGAAGCCAATAGCTGCACAATGGCTTTTTGGTGTATCAGAAGACTTTACCTTTAACCCGATTCCAACGCCAAAAACATGATCTGTTCAATTTGCTTAATGATCTTCTGTCTTAAATTCCGTATCAGCAACAAATAGGAGCACGTAGAAATGGATTTATTGTTACTTAAAAGGTGAATATTTGTCAAAAGTACATAAATTCTTTAGGAATAGCTGGATTAGTTGCCTATGCAATCTTTCACATTCAAACACTTATAGGTCGTTACGTCTTATTTGCAATGAAAGTTGTTCCAAAATAGTTTTATGTTCAATATTATCACCTCAACATCAGCCTATGCTGCTTATTGCTCACACTGCTTTCTTAACAGGCACCCACTGCTGGCTGCTCCAGCTGGCTGCTATACATGCTGCTATACATGCGACCTTCTCCACATATGCTTCCTGCTGCAGTGCACATGCATTCTTGTGGACACACTGGCCCTCATTTATGACATTGGCGGTAAATCCCACTTACCGCCATGCTGACTGCTGCCAACATACCGCTGCAGCAGCAGATATCCGTTCACCGTATTATGACACACACACATCAGTCTGTCACTATACAGCCACAGACACAACTCCACAACACCAAAGGTCAGTGATAAACTGCAGTATCAAAACCCACACCGTTATGCCAGCAGAACTACGCCCAACACATTATGACCCACTAATCACCACAGCGGACATTCAACGGCAGTAAACCTTTGGCAGTACAAACCGCTGCGCTCAAAATACACACATTCAAACAAAACAACACCACATTGGACAATTCAAACAATCCACACCTGACACCCATACACACACCACACCCAAACACCCACACCACTATACAAGACACACCCACATTACCCACAATCCTTTACGAATACAAACCATTGCCAACAGACTGACATCACGACTACAGACCAGACGAGACCCACACACCACAATCACCTATACACCACCCACGCACTATACATCACTCACCCCAACACATCACGTACACACCCTCAGTCACAATACTCACACAACACCCATGGCACCATAACAACACCCCAGATTCTCTGAGGAGGAGCTAAGGGTCATGGTGGAGGAAACCATCCGGGTAGAGCCACAGCTATTTGGAGCACAAGTGCAGCAAATATCCATTGCTAGGAAGATGGATCTATGGCGGAGGATCGTGAAAAGGGTCAACGCTGTGGGACAGTACCCAAGAACAAGGGACAACATCAGGAAGAGGTGGAATTACCTACAGGGAAGGTACGTTCCATTGCAGCAAGACACCAACTCGCTGTACAGAGGACTGGCGGGGGACCCCCACCTCCTCCCCCACAACTAACAACACGGGAGGAGCAAGTCTTGGCAATCATGCATCTTGAGGACCTGGCAGGAGTAGCAGGAGGACTGGACTCTGGTAAGTCAACTCTATACAACTTTCACCCCCATACCTGCATGCTATCACATACCCTCACCCTCACTCCCATCACTCCACCACCTCCCACACACCCCACCATCTCTTCTCACTCATCCCAGTGCCAATCCTTGCATGCACCACCAATGCATGGACACCACTCACAGCCCTGCATGGACACCTATCACTAAAGCATGCACACTAGAGAGATTCAGCTAGCCCACCATATACCAGCACACACAAGTGAAAGCTGCCAGGGCAAAAACAACCATAGAGGGCAACCCACCCATGCACAACATGTCACACACGGAAACAATAACACTGCATTTACATCCCCACAGGTATCCCAGCCACTGTCACCAGTGAAGAGGTGCCAGCAACATCCAGTCCCCCCACAGAAGAGGCCCACAGTGATGACAGTGACTCTGCTCGCCTGGATCTGGATGTCCAACCTGGCCCAACAGGGACCTCCGGAAAGTCGGTTACCCAGCCACATTCACACACCACCACAGAGCGTCACCCAAAGGAAACACCACCACAGCACCCACCCAGCATGCCCATACCTCTGTCCCCAGGACACGTCAATCAGCAGTGTGTCCACCACTATAGGGACCCCAGGGAACACCACAAACCCAAGACAATCAGGGACCTGGGGTCAGTGGCAGTTGGCACACCATTCAGGGGGCAGAGGCACAGGCCAACTGGGAAGCTGGGAGGACTGTTGTGTGCCAGGGGGAGGACAGGCCCATGGAACCGACTCTCCAGGAGGCACTCACCGAGATCCTGGGAGCATACCAACATTCCCAGGATATGCTAGGCCAGATCCTGGACAACGTGCAGGAGAACAGGCGGCTGCAGGAGGGACAGTACCAGGGATCAGGGAGGACTTGCAGGCCATTAACACCACTCTGGGCTCCATTGGAGGGGTGCTGGCAGACATGGCCAACATTATGAGGGAGGCAGTGTCACACCAGCTGGCCCCTGCCACTAGCCAGACTACTGAACAGCCCTCCACCTCCGCTAGTGGCCAGGAGGCCCCACCACAGGTCCAACAGGCCACCAATACCCGTCCCCCTGCAGAGGGAGAACCACCCCACAAACGTTACCTGCGATCCAGGCAGAAGCCAGAGACTATTGCCAAGACCCCCACCAGGAAATGAGACTCTCCTGATTGTCACCCTTGTGTCCCACTCTGTCACCCTGTCCACCTCGAACTTCCATTGCTCCCCTTCCTATGCCCCCTTGGACGATGCACCTGTGCTACAAATAGACTAGAACTATACCCTTGACTTTCCTCTACCATCACCCCAGCCCATTGCACTTGCCCCTCTACTGCTTACCACTTAAATAAACACTCTTTGAAAAAATACAAGTATGGAGTATGTCAAATGATTGAAATATGTACTCGTTTAACAAGCTTTGCACATTGCAATTCAACTGTACAGTAATGTTAACATAGGAAAGACCTGCAGTGACAACACCAGGAGCAATAGTGGTGCACCAACATCTGCAAAAAGAGTTGCCAAAGGGTACAGTGAGTGGCCATAGAAGTGAGAAATCACAGCCTGTCAGTGACAATGTGAAACAAAAAACTGACAATGAAATGTGAAGTAACACTTTCTTACCTGTGTGTCATTGGAAGTATTGTCTAATCACTGCAGATCTGTTGTCCTCATCCTCATCCTCTGCCTCCTCATCTTCACTGTCCACAGGGTCCACTGCTGCCACATGGCCATCTCCAGCCTCCTCTTCCTGTAGAAAAGGCACATGGCGTCTCAAGGCAAGGTTATGCAACATGCAGCATGCCGTGATTATCTGGCAGAACTTTTTTGGGTGAGTAGCATAGGGATTCACCAGTGAAATGGAGGCACCGAAACCTGGTCTTCAGGAGGCCAAATGTACGTTCAGTGATCCTTCTTGTTCGCCCATGTGCCTCATTGTAACGTTCCTCAGCCCTTGTCCTGGGATTCCTCACAGGGGTCAGGAGCCATGATAGGTTGGGGTAACCTGAGTCACCTGCAAAATTAGTTGGACAACTGTTAGCCACACACTATCCCTTATTGCCCACACCAGACCAATATACCAACATCCACCGGGTGGGAACCAGGGTTCACCTATTAGTCACACACAGTGCCTCTGTAGTTGGACCATCACATTTGGGATGCTGCTATTCCTCAGGATAAAGGCATCATGCACAGACCTAGGATACTTCGTATTGAAATGGGAGATGTACTGGTCCGCCAAACACACCATCTGCACATTCAATGAGTTAATTCTTTTTCGATTTCTGAAGAATTGTTAATTTTGCCGGGGGGGGACAAATGCAATATGTGTTCCATCAATTGCTCTATTATGTTGGGGATATGTCCCTTTGCCTAGAAGTCAGCCTTCACTGTGGCCAAATCATCCACTTGGGGGAAAACACTGTAGCTGCACATGTGTTTAATCAGGGCACCCAACACTCTTGTGAGCACAACTGAGAACATTGGCTGTGACATTCCTGCTGCCAAGCCCACTGCCCCCCCCCCCAGCGCCTTGAGAGCCTCACGGGTGAGTAGCGCGCTCTATAAATGCCTTGATTGATTGATTGATTGAAAGAACCAGTTGCCAAGAAATGGAGCACTGATAGCACTTGCACAAGAGGGGGGATCCCAGTGGGGTGACGGATAGCAGATATCAGGTCAGGCTCAAATTGGGCACACAGCTCCGTGATTGTGGCCCTGTCAAGTCTATAGGTGAGGACAATGTGCCAAGTCCACCAGGGTTCTGTACACAGGGGGATGTCTCCATCTCCTATTCATCCAAAGCGGCTGCAATCTATGGGGCAAAAGAGTGATGAGGCGTCATAACATGTACATTGTGTCCAATACAGTTCAAACATGATGTGAATTTTAAATGTATTAGTGGCATATGTCCTTTATGTACAATTGGGATCAGTGATGCAGTTATATTCCATGCACTGTCCCCCCGTGAAATGGCTTCCGCCTGTCCTCTATGGAGGGACAGGTGGAAGTGAGGTTCTTCTGCTGACGTTGTGCGCCGTTGCGGGAGGCGGTCGGGATCTGCTGTGAAACGCCTCATTGGTTAACATTGGGCCCTATGGGGTACAGTGGCCAATGGTGATGTACGCCGGCGGTGACGGTATGCACCGCTGCGGACGTCACAGCCATTTTCAGTCTGTTCAGTCACTTACTACCTGACCTTCAACAGGAGAGGACCTACACTGCATGTGCTGCTGTGACCAGTGTCTGGAACCTACCACTGCCCGTGTGACTGGGGAAAAGGCCCCTGCCTTCACCTCAGCAGAGTTCGAGAGACTAGGGGATGGGGTCCTACCCCAGTTCGGACTGCTGTATGGGCCTGTGAGTACACTGTGAGCACGATGAATGGGGCATGAATGCATGGAGTGCTGTGTGTGAAGGCCTCGTGTAGGGGGGGTCGGTGGATGGGCCCTGGGCAGCGTGCAGCATGTATGCTGGGCCATGTCTGTGGGAAAGGGGATGGGAAGGGCTATGGTGGGCCATGAGTGTAACAGGCAGGACGGTCTGAGTAATACCTTTCCCTGTGTGTATTTTCTCTGCAGGTCAGCACTCATCAAAAGAAGAGTATATGGCGTGCCATCGCCAAGGACGTGTGGACCCTGGGGGTCTATAGCAGGCAGAGCACCCACTGCCAGAAAAGGTGGGAGGACCTGAGACGCTGGGCACGGAAGACAGTGGAGGCCCAGCTGGGGGTGGCCTACCAACGAGGAAGGGGTGCCAGTCGAACCCTGAGCCCCCCTGATTGCCCGCATGCTGGTGGTGGCCTATCCAGAGCTCGATGGGTGCTTTAGGGCATCACAGCAGCCACAAGGGGGTGAGTACAGTGCCCATCATTACAACTTACGCCTGGTGGGGTGGTATCTGGGTAGGTGATATGTGTCTGTGGGTGCCCCTAGACCAGGCCTGGCATTGCAGAGTAGGTCCCATGTTGGGAATGGATCTGATATGAAATTCCTCCAACCTAGCTAGTAGGCATCCACTACTGGGCAGGGCTGTGTGGGTCCCAGGTATGCTGCAGTTGGCGGTATGTGTCCCTCCCCATGCCCTGGTGACTAGCATTGTTACTGGTAGTGCATTGCATAGTGCATAGGGCTGTCCCCTGTGTGTGAGGGTGGTATGTGCACCAACGGTGGTCTTGGTGCAGCCATTGACCAAGTGTATCCTTTGTCTCTTCCCCCCTTTATGTTTTGTCATCCTGTCCTTATGTGCATTAACATCATCTAGCGGAGGAGCAGAGGCACCAGCGACAGAGGGAGCTCAATCCCACAGGACACAGGAGGCAGAGTCCATCAACGCTGAGGGCACCAGCGGAGGGTGAGGGGAGCACCATGGCAGAGACTGGAGGGGACAGTTCCGACATGGAGACCTCCTCCCATGGAAGCTCCCTGGTGGTGGCAGACACTTCTGTGACCACCACAGCTACAGGTACAGGCGCCACCCCCGTACCAGCACTGCCCTCCCACAGCCCCTCAGCAAGTTGCCTGTGCCCGCTCACCCAGGAGGGTGGGCATCTCCTTCACCCCAGGCACCTCAGACCCTGCCCCAGTTAGCCCTGCTGCCCTGAGTGAGGAGGCTATTGACCTTCTGCAATCCCTCTCTGTTGGGCAGTCAACCATTGTGAATGTCATCCAGGGGCTGGCAGCCCAAATGCAACAGACCAATGCATTTCTGGAGGACATTCACATTGGCTTTGGTGGCCCAACAGAGATCAATCCAGGCTCTGGTCTCCTCCCTGATGGCAGCCATTGTCCTTGTTTCCACACTACCCCCCTCCAACTTACTCTTCCCAATCCCATTCCCCTCAACCCTAACCTATCCCAAGCACAAAGGCAGATGAGCATGCACACAGGACAACACACAAGAGTGGACATGGCAAACACAAGCACCACACATCATCCCACAGGCACTCACACAAACACCATCCAGATGCAGACATATCAACATCCACTGCCTCCACTGTGGCCCCCCTCCTCCTCGTCCTCCACCTGCCTCCAGTTGCGTCTACACTCACACCTGCATACACTAAATCCTCATTCACTACCTCCATCACCAGCTCACCTATCAGAACACACACCTCACTAGCAGTCACCACCCCAACATCCATGCACACATTCCCTGTGTCCTCTCCCACTGTGTCTGTCACCCCCCTCCCAAAGTACACAAATGCAAGAAATCAGACACCCAACAGCCATCCACCTCACAACAGCATCCAGCCCATGCACCTGCACCCAAACACAGCAGACAGACACCTCATACAACTAGTCCCTCTTTCTCCACTCCCAGACCTTCCCCTTCTGCCCGCCACAATGTCCCTAAGCAGCTTTTCCTCTCCACCATTGACCTCTTCCCTACCCCTCCCCCATCCTTCACGTCTGGCCTGGGTGGCTAAAACCCCGGCAAGCACCTCAGCCACCCATTCCACAGGCCCAGTAGTGTCCACAGCAATTCGTGGTGGAAAAGGATCCCGGGCACCAGGCAGCCATGCAGAAAGGGTGCCTGCCCCAAGTGCTGCCAGGAACGGCTGGGAGCCCTCCCCAGCTGCTACCATTAGGGTCAAGGTCCCACCCCCAGCTGCTGCCAGGAAGGTCAAGGTGCCACCCCCAGCTGCTGCCAGGAAGGTCAGGGTGCCACCCCCAGCTGCTGCCAGGAAGGTCAAGGAGCAATCCCCAGCTGCTGCCAGGAAGGGCAAGGAGGAATCCCCAGCTGCTGCCAGGAAGGGCAAGGAGCAATCCCTAGAGGCTGCCAGGAAGTGCAAAGATGAATCCCCAGCTGCTGCCAGGAAGGGCAAGGGGCCTTCACCAGGAGGCAGAAAGGACAACGGGCCTGGTGCTGGGACTCAGTCGTAGCCCCCACCACCAACCATGGTGGTGGGGCCATCCAAGACTGCAGGGGATGGGCAGGAGCCCCCCCCACCACCACCACCAGCAGCATCAGCACCACCACCAGCACAAGCAGCAGCAGTGGGCAGCTGTCCGAGGCTTCAGGGGATGGGCTGGAGCCTCCCTCCACCACCACCAGCAGCATCAGCACCACCACAAGCAGCAGTGGGCAGCCATCCGAGGCTGCAGGGGATGGACAGGAGCCTCCCCCACCACCAGCAGAAGCAGCACCACCACTAAGCAGCTATCACTGCCAGCAGACAGTCTGTAGTCCTGCATCCCTGGGCTGTTGTGCGGCCTGCCCCCTGCAAATCCGTGGGTATGACACCCACCTGAGAGACTGTGACCTTACACTCCCCAAGATGTGCATCCCAGGGCTCGATGCTCCCTCCAGAACCAGTGGGTATGGCACCCACTCACCCCATCCTCTCCAGGATGAAGATCACAGGGCACAATGCCCCCTCCAGAACCAATGAGTATGGCACCCACTCACCCCATCCTCTCCAGGATGACAATCACAGGGCACGATGCCCCCTCCAGAACCAGTGGTAAAGACACCCACTTGAGAGACTGTGGCCTTGCACTCCCCAGGACCAAGCACAGGGCATGTTGCCCTCTCCAGAGCCAGTGGGCAAGTCACCCACTTGAGAGACAGTGGCCTTGCACTCCCCAGGACCAGGCAGAGGGCATGTTGCCCTCTCCAGAGCCAGTGGGCAAGTTACCCACTTGAGAAACTGCAGCTTTGCACTCCCCCAGGACCAAGCACAGGGTATGTTGCCCTCTCCAGAGCCAATTGGCAAATCACCCACTTGAGAGACTGTGGCCTTGCACTCCCCAGGACCAAGCACAAGGCATTTCTCCACCTCCAGAGCCAGTGGGCTAGTCACACACTTGAGAGACTGTGGCCTTGCACTTCCCAGGACCAAGCACAGGGCATGTTGCCCCCTCCAGAACCAGTGGATTTGATCCATCTGCCGGCTGAGGTGTCCTCCATCCCCCGTTCCACTGAGGTGCCTGCCTATTTTCGAACTGATGCCCCTGCAGTGTTCTCTGCATGTTGTTGCAGGAGTCAAGTGGGGCCTTTGACTTTGTAATGTGGTCCTGTGACCCACGCACATTGAGGACTGGACAGTGTCCCTTGTTCGTATTTCTACTACATTTATATTATGACACTCACTTTCATCTTTTCCTGTGGTCCTTGAATTATTCCTGAAGGGTAGGGGGTAAATATGTTATGTTACTGCACCTGCCTGTGTGTATGGTGTTGAGGGTGGGGGCGTTGCGTGTTTTGTGTGTGTGTGTCACTCTCTTTTTCCTCTCCCTCCCCTGTGTGGTAGGTGGCTGTACTCACCGTGGTCGTCTTTGCCGCTGTTGCTGTTCATGGTGTAGCAGGACAGAGAAAAGCATTAGGAAGATCTGCAGTTCTGGCTCCATGGTGGCATGGTTCTTCCTTGAGTCACCAATAGTGAGTTGTTTCCCTTATGTGCAGTGTTTCCGCCAAGCTTTTGATGTCGTTGGTACCGCCCCAGAAAAGGTGGCAGTTTGGGCTGTCATAATACAGTGGGCGGAACATTGGCTTCAGCCTGGCTGTAGGCAGCTACTGCCGTGGTGGCTGTTGTTTCCGCCATGGCGGTCAATGGGGTAAAGTGTCTGTCTGTCTGAGCTCTTTCCAACATGGTCATAATTTGGCGGTATTTACAGCTAGCCTGTTGACAGTATTACTGCCACTTTAACACTGACCGCCAGGGTTGTAATGAGGGCCACAGTTGGTTGCCTTTTGCACAAAATTCCTGCTTCACTCAAAACGTGAAGCTGCCTCTGCCATACTGCCCTTGGCATGGTAACCCTGTGCAATCTCCCACTTATGGCAGGAGCAGCGGCGTGAAACTTAAACAAAGAGTAGGAGGAGTGGCCTCATCTGGCATGCGCCATCCCTGTGAGGTGGGCACCTAATTTAATATTTCCTCATCCTTGATGGAGGGAAAATAGCAAATCAGGGATAGGGAAGTGACGATTTCCAAAGGAAGGGATCACTTTAGAGGATATAGCCACCCTCCGTTAGATGGCCCATTGGTCACTACCAGGTTCCCCCTAAAATGCCCACTAAATACATTATTTAGCAGGCATCCCTAGACCAGGAAATCAGATTTGATGGACTGAAGAAGACCAGCATGAAGAAGATCCAAGGCAGGAGAACTGAAGACCTGCTGCAACAAAGAAAAGGTGCCAAACCCTGCCTGCTGCACTCAGGACCCCAACAATCGCTGCTCAGGAGCTGCCGGACAACTGGAAAAACTCTAAAGAACTCCAGAGGACCTCCAGGCTTCAAAAATCACCATAGTGCTCCCTCCAAAGTGGAGCTACCACTCTACAACAGCAAGTAACTATCAAGCCAGTGAGGGTCATTTCACTCACCAGCTGCTAACTCCCGAACCGGAAGTCGTAGCTGGACCAAATGATGCACCAAAGACCAAGAGGAAAAACCCTGCAAGTATGCCAAGATTGGTGGCACTGCACCCTCCAATGGTCAAACCATACCAATACCCTGGATATTGATCAGCTAACATCAGACACCAAGAAAAACAGCCCGCCTGGGGCTGAAAAGTACCAGGAGGAAGCCCCAGTCAAGGGACTTCTGGAACACCTTAGACCGCCCACCAGAGTGACTCTTTTGTCCTGCAAACAACCCTTGAACCAACTTACCTCCTGCTCCAGAGGGCATCCTTGCACACAGCTCCTGGGTCACTGATTTGCTCTGCACCTGGCTGGCCTTTGCCCTGCAATGAAGAACCTGCTGTGCCGTAAGGGTCACCCACCCCTTATGACCACAACACTCCAAAAGGACCCCAAAAACCCACTTTTAAATGTACCTGTGCAGTGCTTTTCAAAGTGGTCCCCTCCAGTGGCCCTGCACCAGCTCCAGAGACCTTCCAATGCTGCACCTGGCAGAACCCAGAGCCGCTTGTGTTCTCCTGCTGGCACAGTGTGTCCACCGACCACCTTGACCAATCTACAGAAGAAAAGCTTGGTAAACCAACTGTGCAATT
Organism: Pleurodeles waltl; assembly: GCF_031143425.1. Taxonomy (NCBI): domain Eukaryota; kingdom Metazoa; phylum Chordata; class Amphibia; order Caudata; family Salamandridae; genus Pleurodeles; species Pleurodeles waltl. The sequence continues at coordinate 418,526,926 of NC_090437.1, read as the reverse complement.
TTATATGTATTTTTAAAGGTAATCCTCCATTGATTCCTATGGTTTGTAATTCCGCACAAAAATACTTTTTTTTATTAAACTTCAAAAATTAATATCTCAAAAAGTACTAAACCAGTTTTGATAATCTTGTTCTGAAAAATGACTCAAAAATCTGAATTATGTTTATAAATTGGTCTCAAGTTATTCCTTTGAGTGTGTGAGTGCAAGTTTGATGCTGAGTACAACAAATGCATTGCACTTCTCCAAGATTGTCCGAGCTGCTCGACCAAGATACCTTAAAAATTGGAGCATTGGGTGATCTAGTTTTTACCCCTGTAAACTAAAGTGTGGTTGCCTGAACCCCCTGCACACTGTGCCTAGCTTTGCACACTACAAAGAGGGCCAGCCTCCTACACTCCCTGCTGCTTAGTTCATGACCCCCCCCCTCTCTGCTGCTGGTGTTTCTAAAGTCCTCTACCGGTTTGAATTCCTATGAGTTTGTGACTTCTGGTAAGTCAGTTTCAATCCATATTTGGCATATTCATTTCAGGTTAATTGCTGGTTTCCCGTCAAACCATCCATTGCCCCTGGGGGTATCCTGCCCTTCGACTGCCACTCTGCATTGTATGATAATGTATTTTTTTGTGTGTGGCTTTGACCTACCTTTTCCAGAGAAATACACTATACTCACAATCCAGGTTTTGGCACCTATTTAAAATAACAGGCATAGGATGTATTTTATTAGATCTTATTTGTACAGTTTCTTACTCCGTGTTCAACTTAGGTATTGTCACCTCTGATGATTCACTCAAAAATCAAGTGACCCACATCAGCAAACCCTGCTGCTACTAACTAAAATCCTTTAAAGACATTTCCAAAGCCAATAGCTCTGGGTAAACACTTATAAGGTCCCGAAAGCAAGACCTTTTGGCTATGCCAATGCTTGTTCTTTTTTGTGCCCTGCAGGGTGCTAGTGGATGGTGCGCAGAATGACGATGGTGCACGTCTGGTGAACAATGTCCAGTAAATGTAAGCAAGCAAAATTGTACTTAGGGCCTGATTACAGTTCAGGGGGAGCAAAATTTATGTATGCCTGCATTCATTAATTTTGCTCAGCCTGATTATTAGTGGTTAGGTTTTCCACACCTCAAATTACCGGATGTGAAAGAACCTAAAACTATTTTAACAGCCAGAAAAATTGCATGAACCTTTGGCTGTCTTATGCCGCTTTTTTTCTAATGAGGGAAACATGAAATACTTTTCTCTGCTAAAAAAAAGTTTTGCCTTCCCTCTTCTTCTCCCTCTACCCCTTCTGTCTCCCCCACCTAATGCACAAGTCTACACATACTTTGACCACCTGTTCAGAGAAGGTGGTCAGTGTATATGGTAAAACCACAGGAATAGGGGAATCTGTGTGGTTTTGTGGCTGGAAAAAGCAGCCCGACACAGTGACTAGGGCGATTTCACCTCACGGAAACTATCAAATAATCCAAATACACAGCAATTCATAATTAAGGCTTTAGAGCAATGTTTCACAAATGGTAGGTCTAGTCGCAAATAACTTTTCGGTGGGTCTTGAAAGTCCAAGTAACAAATAAATTCTGTATTTATCTTGCCATGTGTGCTGCACTTCAAAGACAGAGGTCAAGTGCCAAGATACATTTTCTGACAAATTGCTTCTTTTTTCTTGAACATGCCAATTGGAGTACACAAACTCCTTGGCTTTGCAGTCAGAGAAGGAAAAGTAAAGTGAATTATGTGACAATCTTGCTGGAGTAAAGAAAATGTTAAAGGAAAGATTGTAGGGTGTCATTTATTGTAACACACAACAAAATGTAAATACCTGTAAATGAACTGCACACATTCAGCAGATAGGGAAGCAAACATTCAGCACATTTTATTGAAATTCTCAAATGTGATGGAAGCAAAGATTTTAATAGGATCAAAACAAATCAAGACACAACTTGGGGATGCAGAGATTATAATGAATCACTGAAACTTGATGACAGTGTGCTGCCACATGATGCTTTAATTACATTAAAAAATGGCATGCCTCATGTCCATTAAAGCTAGGTAGGTTGCAAAATGTGTTCTTCTTAGAAGTGGGTTGTGGTTCCAAAAAGTTTGGGAAGTTTGTCTTAGAGGCATAATGGTGTATTCTCATCACACACTGACTATTGATACCCTTCCTCGATCCCCTCTTTAAGTAAGCTGTACCTCAGCTAACCAGAGAGTAATGAACTCTATGTGTAGGTATTCTTGTCTCCCTTGTGACTGTATAATGGGCACAGATTGCCTTTTACCCAATGCCAGAGTATATAGAGCTCTATTCACACAACTATTGCATGACATTGCCTTTATTGGCATGTTAAACTCCACTTTTTTGGACTGCTGCTAGTCTTTTGACTCTGTACATTGGGACTCTGCAACCCAGGTCACAGGGCATGTGCTTTGGCCCGACAACTTTCATATTTGGAAATAGTCCTAATTGGCACATTTAACTTACCTATCAGACACTAGTATATGGCACAAGGTGTACCCAGGAACTGTAAATTGAATGTCACCAGTGGACTGCAGCACATGTTGTGCCATCAATAAAGTGACAAATTAAAACATGACTGCAGGCCTGCCACCACTAGCCCGGCTGTACACGTTTAAATTGCAAATTCCACCTGTTAAAACAACCACTGTTGACAGGCTTAATTCTTTCCTTTTCAGTATTAATATGTCATCACTAAGTATGCCTTGAAAGCCCATAAGGCAGGGTACATGATATCTGAAAGAAGGATATGTAGATGTTTAATATTAAATATGTCCTTACAGTGACAATTGCCATAAATCTATTTTCACCGTAGCAGAGTTGGTTGTTCTATAGGAAAGCATCAGGGATACCAGATACAAAGTTACTTCTGGGACTTTTTAAATATTTATTACAAATCCAATTATTGGCAAAGATGGATTTCCCGCAAATATTCCCCAAAAGATACTTTTGAAAAGTTACCTTTAGTCTGCCTAAAGTGTCTAGAAGCCCATTTGCCTGAGCTTACCACTGTCACTCAGAGTGAATTGGCTCCTGGAGAAGAGACAGTGTTGAGAGGACTGACCATCTGGGCGGTGCCCAGAAACATAATTATCTGCAAAGGGGACTGCCCTGTCACACGCAGGTGTAGGTCACACCTGGGCCTGCCTCCTTTATTGCTCTTCTAGCCAGTTAAGCTCTAATCCCAATGGTAGGGAAGGTGCTCAAGAACTGGTTTTGAGTGCCCAAAGCGAAGGGTTGTCTCATTTCCCTGGCCACATCTCTAGAGGGGGCACAGGAGTCTCTGCAAATGGGAATAAAGGCTCTGCCATCTTGGTTTCAGGTAGAGAGGGGCTCGGTGGGATTGTTTGCAGTAGGTCACACAGGAACTGCTGCAAAGTAAGTTGGTCACCACTGGTAACTTTTCCCTATTGGTGAGTGTTGGGAATTCAGTCTCTAGTTGGCAGGGTATGCTTCATGCCTAGGTAAGGACTGCAATCCTAGTAATGGTTTAACCTGTGCTCACCCCCTGGTATCTTGGCACAGAGCAGACAGGCTTAACTTAGAAGGTAATGTGTAAACTATTTGTGCAGCTCTCCCTCACAGTAACACAGTGAACACACTGAATGACACTACAAGCAGACTCAACACCGCTTTTAGAAAAATACAGATTATTTATCTGTGTGAATAAGACCAAACTGACAACACTTCAATAAGGAAATCAAGGTTAAGGTGCTTAGGTAGAAGATAGGTTCTTTATGGTTATAAATATGTATGCCACATACATGTATGTTCCTTTTGTATTTTCAGTGATGACAGTTCATGGACTACAACATTCCTCTTGGCCCTCACGCTGTCCTGATGTGCTGAGGCATCTGACAACGTATGAGGGAAAGAATCTGAGTGCGCTCATACTAGAGAGACTGCAGCCCTACCCCAGGTGGCTTACAGGATGCAGCTGCGGCTCTCTCATCAGCTCGAGGCTCCAGGGCTCTTGTCATGGTTAGCCCCCAATTTTCAGCTGGTATTTGATGTAGTCTCAAAGTTGTAGGTGCTCAGGGCCCCTGCTAACCAGATTCCCTGGGGCCAGATCTCTTTCCCTAAAACTGTTGTGATGCATTGACACAATTGGCAACACATTTAGCTGCCACTATAAGTCCCTAGTAATTGGTACTTAGGTATCAAGGGCATGTGGTGTAATGGTAGGCCCCTGAGGGCAGCATCGCAGATTGTACCACCCTCTAGGGCCATGCATCCACAAGCACCCAGCACTGCCATTGCAGACTGAGCGCTCTGATGCAATCCTAAAAGGCAAACGTGCCCTGTCCACTACACACTGCATGCACTATAGGTAAGTCAACCCTCTAGCAGGCCTTCCATCCCTAAGGCAGGGTGCACTATACTGTATGTTAGGGCATAAATGCATGAGCAATATGCCCCTACTATGTCTTTGCCAAACCTGGGACATAGTGAGTGAACAGAGCAGCCATTTTAATACATATGCTGGACACTGGTCAGTACGAGTTTCACAGCTACATGATGGCTACTCTGAACCCTGGCTTCTTTGGTATCAAACCAGGATTGGATGTATTAAGAAATGTATCCAGGGGTCTTCTTAGAGGTGCCCCTGCAAATGATATCTACTCTGGCATGGTTGCTGGCCAATCACAACCAGCCTGCACCACCAGACAAGATTCAGGAACCCTGAGGTGAGAGATCCTGCTCTCTGGGTTCCAGAACAAAGCCCTTCCTGGGTGGAGGTGCAAACACCCCTCCTTCAGGAATGTGCACTACCCTGCTAGCGGGCTTCAAAGGGCTTACCGCCCTTGAATCTTGACACTCAAGCCTGCTGCTGGCAGCAGATGGCTGCCCCTGTTGCAAACCCCACTTCTGGTGGGGCGGGAAAACTATATAAAGGACAGGAGGAGTGGTCAGCCCCAGCTTGCACCACCATTAAGGTGTTACATGGGAGGTCACCCCTCCATTTGTTTTTCCTCCATCTTGCATTGAAGGAAAATGGCCAATCAAGTGTAGTGAAGTGACCTCTGCCCACAAGAAGTGGTCACTTAGTGGGTGTATTCACTGTAAGGTAGATGACCCATTGGTCACTACCAGGTACTTCCCTAAACGCCCACTAAATACAATTTTAGTGGGCAACCCTTGAACAGGTTTTCAGATTGCAAGAACTAAAGATGGCCGGCAAAAAAGAAGACTCAAGGCCCAAGAACTGAACTCCTGCTGCACCAAGAAAAGGTGACAAACCCTTCCTGCTGCACCCAGGACTCTACAATTGCTGCTGAGAGGTTGCTTGGATGGTGGATAGACTCGACAAACCCCCAGAGGACGTCCATACTTTGAAAATCACCAAATATCTTCCTCCAGAGGGAAGGCATCACTCTCCTGCAACCCAAAACCAAAGACCTAGTGGAGGCCACTTCACTGACCAGCTGCTGACAAAGGAACTGGTGTTAGAGGGAAATCTGTTAATAAAATAAGACAGGGCAATTTGACACAATAATATAGGTTTAATCGATTTTCAGCTGGGAACAACAGGCAGTCTCAATATAGAGGCCATGACTGAAGTTCAAAGTTCTGGTTCAAACACCAGTAGCATTTATACTGTAAAAACCACAAAAAACTGTGGTGAAGAGTTCACCATTGACGTAAGCAACTACAAGCAGTACAGATAAGATAATGAGGTGCCCCTGGAAAGAAGCACATGCACTTGTTGGCCTCATGGGTGGGTAAGTTACACTGACGTCATTCACCATATCTATCTTTCTGCACAACAAGAAATGATATGTTGCGTGCTGCTCATGGTAGCCCTGCCTTGCAAATACTTATCTGACCGTTACACAGTTCCCCTTAACACGATATGAATGACTTGTGGTTTTTAGGACACCTGTGCTAAGGAAGGATACACCCTTCTGTTCCTCCATGTTCATGCTAAGTGAACATTTTGAAAGCAACAGTTGGTGCGGCTTTAAAGAAAAACTCTAAGATTGAAGCTTTAGAGGGAGGCTTTACTCCGGTTGCTTCTCCTGTTCTCACCCCTCTTTTTCCTGCTCGGTGTCCAAAGGGATGGATGGCATGGTTGGGGCCAGGCGGATATCCTGGAGGTGGTACCATGGTTTGTGGCCTTGGACTTTCACTGCTGTAGTTGTGCTGTCTGTCACTGGGAAGGGTCCATTGAATTTGCAGTCCTTCCACTTTCTGACAAAGTTGCGAATATATACTAAAGTTCCCAAAGGTAATGGTGTTTGTTGATCCTTTGCAGGCGATGCGTTGGCGCGCTTCTTGGCTGCACGTGTAACCTGTTTAGAGAAGAACTTTGCAACTTTGGTTAGCTCAGACATGTATTCATTCATTTCAGTTTGTACAACTTCAGGTGCACTCTCAGTCTCCAATTTATGTCTAGTTGATGGCACAAATGTGCTCATTGTTCTACCTGTCACTATTTGATGCGGAGTTAAATGATGATCTGATCCTGGGGTATTTCTCAAAGCAAAGAGTGCCACAGGGAGGCAGTATAGCCATTTCTTCTTCAATGTCACACACAGTTTACTTATTCTGTTCTTGAGGAGGCCATTAAGGCGCTCCACAATTCCATTGCTTTGCTTGTGATAAGCTGAGGACAATTTATGTGTTATTCCTAACAAGGTGGTGAGGTGAGAAAAGATATTATTGACAAAATGGGTGCCATTGTCGGATCTGATCCCCTCAGGGACACCCCATTGCGGTATTACCTCACGGATCAAAAAATTAGCAGCAGATTTGGCATCACAGTGAACACAAGGTCCTGCTTCAATCCACCTTGAGAATGGGCAGACTATAACTATCAGATAGCGATAATGATTGCATCTGTCAATCATATCAATGTAGTCAATGTGCAGTTCCTTAAATGGACCTTGTGGGCGAGGTATTGTGGAAGCTATTACCTTAGAGGTGGGATTTGGTGAATACTGCTGGCACACTGTGCAGGTGTGTATGTGCATTGTAATCATCTCATGTAAGTTAGGGACAAACCAATCCTGATGTATTTGGAGGGACATATTGTCTCTAGCAGTATGTGAAGGAAGATGTAGCTGGTTTAGAGCTATCAGTAGCAATGCTTGGGGCATGACAGGCTTCCCTGTTGATATTTGTCTGTATATTAAATCTGTTCCTGTCTGTGTGCATCCTCTGGCTTCCCACAACTGTTTCTCATGCTCTGGTGCATTTTCTTGTATCTCTCTTATATGCAGGTGAGCTGTCTCTGTGTAATGTCTGGATGCATTCAAAGAGTATGAAGATGTCAATATTTCACTAGCTAACAAAACTGTGGTATATGTATCACTAAGAGGGCGTGTTGCTGCATCTTTGGCTGCCCAATCAGCCAGGGCATTTCCACGGGACACAAAGGGGGTCATTAGGGGTAATGTAGCGTCCGTACCACCAACAGGCTGGCGGTACGGAGGCCCTTATCACGTCGCACCGCCGGGGCCAGCGGTTTCCCGCCGTTTTAACCCCGGCAGTGATAATCCGCCAGGGCATCGCTGCAAGCAGCGCTGCCCTTGGGATTATGACACCCCTACCGCCAGCCTGTTTCTGGCATGGGCAGTGCAGGGGCCCCCTAACAGGGCCCCGGCCAGCTTTTCACTGTCTGCATAGCAGACAGTGAAAAGCGCGACGGATGCAACTGCACCTGTCGCACGGCCGCAACACCGCCGGCTCCATTAAGAGCCGGCTCCTATGTTGCGGCCTCATCCCCGCCGGCCCAGCGGGGATGTCGTAATGGGGGCCGCGGGAGTGCGCCCGCATTGGCGGCCGCACGGCGGTTACCGCTTGGCGGGCAGCGGTAGCTGCCCGCCAAGGTCGTAATGACCCCCAAAATCCTGAGCATTAGTGTGGGCTGCGCATTTCACTACTGCAACTGCATGTGGCAGTGTTAAAGCTTGCATCAAGTCCTCTAAAAGAGGGCGGTGCATGACAGGGCTTCCATCAGACTTGAGAAATCCCCGTCTATTCCACCGCATAATGCTGGAATGCACTGTTGTAGTGACATAGGCTGAATCAGAGTATACTGTTATTATTTCTCCTTCCCCTTGTTTGAGGGCTGCCAATAAAGCTATTAATTCAGCAGCCTGTGCTGAATATTGAGATGGCAAAGTTATCTGTTCAGTTATCTGCAGTGTATCTGAAGAGTTGTGCTGCATTGCTCTGACCACTGCAGCACCTGTATGTCTTACCCCTGTGTCCTGATCTATTGTGGAAGATCCATCCACAAAATACACAACACTACCTGGAATGGGGTCTTCTGTTGCTTGGCTACACTCATCTGGAGTATATGTGGCACAATCATGGGCATCATCGTCAGTGTCTGAAATGGGGTGTGCAAAGAAGGTAGCAGGATTGACTGTGTGGCATTTAACCACCTTCAAGGATGGTAATGATAATATTATCTCGTAGCCTGATACTCTCTGTGTTGTTAGTGTTGTTTTAGCCTTCTGAATTATTGCAAAGACAACAGCATGTTCAGCATACAGTGTCAAGGGTGCACCCATGACAATGGGAGCACTTTTCTCTACTGCAAAGGCTGCTGTGGCTAGTGCTTGTTCACAAGGGTAATGGCTTTTCATGACAGAATCAAGTAGGCCACTAAAATATGCTATTGGTTTGTGGCCTAAAGGATACTTTTGGGTGAGGACAGCCGTCATCACCTGTCCATTACAGTGGCAAAAGAGAAAAAACTCTTTGTTATAGTCTGGTGTTCCTAACACTGGTGCATTTGTTATCTCTGTTTTTATCTTACTGAAGGTTTGTTTCATCTCCGTAGTCCATGTTATCCTGTCTTTCTGTGTTTTCGCCTGTTTGATAGATGCAAGCAGTGGGGATATTAAAGTATTGTAGTCAAAAACCCATTGTCTGACATAATTACATAAGCCTAGGAACTTCTGCATTCCTTTCACAGTCTCAGGTTCTGTCATCTGCTGAATGGATTCTGCTCTCCCTGGCATAACTCTGCGGCCTGATGCTGATAGTAGTTGCCCAAAGTATTGAACTTCTTCCTGGCAGTACTGTAATTTGTCCCTGTCTACCTTGTAACCTCTTTGGGCAAGGGTGCACAACAGGGACACAGTGTCCTTTCTACACTGCTCTTCTGCTGGACTACAGATCAGTAGGTCATCAACATACTGCAACACTGTGCTGTCACATTGAAAATTGGCGAGGTCATTCTTGACCGTCCTGTTAAAGACACTAGGGGACTCACAGTACACTTGAGGTAATCTGGAATACAGGTACTGTGAACCACGATAGGAAAATGCAGTCAAATAATGACGGTCTTGGTGCAGGGGAATGCTGAAACATGCATTCTTTAAGTCTATGACTGTAAAGTACCTAGCATCTTGGGGTATGTTGGTTAGGATGATGGAAGGATCAGGTACTACAGGGAATTCTGGTATCACTATGTCATTAAGGGGGCGCAGGTCTTGAATCATGCGCCACAAATTTCCCTTGGCCTTCTTTATAGGGTAAATTGGGGTGTTGCAGGGGGATACACCTGGGTATATGACTCCCTGCTCCACCAATGCCTGTATAACAGGTGCAATGCCCTCCTCTGCTTCTTTGGATAGAGGATATTGTCTCACTCTTGGCAGTATTGCTCCTTCCTTCAAAGTTATTCTGAATGGTACTGCTGTGCGGACGAGGCCTACATCATAAGGGCCTTTTGTCCATAAGTTAGAGGGTACCTGCGCAAGGTCATTATCTTTGATAGGACTGGAGACATTTATTGGTATCACAGGCTTTGTCTCCAGTGTGGTGCGTAAAGGTACACTGTTTTGAAAAACAATCTCTGTCCTTCTAAAGTCATCAGCAAACAACTGGTCATCTGATATGTCGCCCACCTGCATGTTGGGATCATAAAAGATGATACATGCCCACATCACACCAGTGTGGTCACTTGCCATCAGGGTCCCATAGGTGGGGGACACTTCTAGAGCCTCCATTTCCAGAATGAGGTTGTTGTCTAATGTTTCAAAACAGGGGCCCTGTTGTCTAAAGAGAAAGTTTTTGGGTAATTCAACTAGTTTCCCTGTCAGTTCTGGTGTTTCTGCTATGATGGTGTACACTGCTCTAGTAAAGGCTAAAATGTCTACAGGTCTGGCTCTAACTTGGTTACCATCTGGGGGGTGTGTAACCATTGTCACGATGCGTGCACTAGATACTCCAGGTGTTGAACAGATCATAGTCCCATCCTCTTCAAAGTGAATAGTCATGTTTAATTTTGCCATGAGATCACGTCCTAGCAGATTAGCTGGTGCATTTGGGGAGAATAAGAAACATCCATCAACATACCTCCCCCCATTTCCATCTCCACAGGCTTAGTGAATGGAACCCTCATCACAGCCCCGGAGAACCCCTGTGAGTCCATTGATAAATTTGACAATGGCAGTCCCTTCTCACGGATACAGGACCTAGTGGCCCCAGTGTCGATGAGAAAGGTGTATTCCTTGTCATTTATGGCTACCATCACAGTGGGTTCCTCATCTGGCCTGTGGGTTACCGATAACACTGGACACATGAGACTTCTCCTTGGGCACCTTCATTGGGCATATCCTCCCATGTAGTTTTGCTGGAATGGGTTCCCTCCCCTGACAGTTACCCCTCCTTGTAAGTTCTGGTGCTGCAAGGTGGGCTGCACTGTCTGCTGTGGCCCATACTGTATTTGGGGCACTGATTGCTGTAACTTTTGAGGCTGTATCTGTGGTTAAGGCTGCATTTGTATTTGGGGCTGTGGGAGATATATCACTTGGGGACTCGTGGCAGGTTGTGCTACAATGCCACCAGGCGGTACCATTTGTTGGTTATAATTTGCCCTTGTCTGGTTGCTAAGTTCATCATCCTTTTTAAACCTACAGTCTCTAATGAAATGTCTTGTCATTTTGCAATAGTGGCATGTCTGTCCACTCTGGAATGTGTTTACTCTATTTCCCCCAAACCTTCCTCGCCCTCCTCTTCCATTATTCCTGTTATTGCTTCTCTGGGCATACTGGTAGGATTGCAAGAGTAATCCCTGCAGTATGTTTTTCCAGAGCTGCTATCCATTTCCCAGCACCCTCAGCAAGTTGTGGCATCTGTTTTTTAAGATTTTCTTTGTCCATCTGGGGCCATGGTATATATTGAGGCGCCCCTGGGCTCTTGAATATCAAGGGCAGTTGTGACAGGACTGTAGTCCTATTGCCAGTAGGGTGACGTGAGTCATACTTACAAGCATATCTCTGCCACACTCTTAAACTTTTCTGCATATAGGGATAATCCCAATAAGGATCCCCTGCACCCTGAAAAATGCACATTTCTGCATTAGCCATGTCTCGGGGTTCAAAGGAACCCTCTTGCGGCCATGGTGTCATCTGTGATGCCAATCCTTCTGTCCAACCTGCTAGGTTGTCAGTAAAAGGGACAACATTATACCAACTATTTTCATACTGAGCTACTATTTCATTGGGTGTCAAATTATTGCCAGGACATACAGGGAATGCACGTGCCATGTCTTTCCTCAGTGTCATTTTTCCTGCCATATCAAATGTTCCCTTTCTCTCATATGGGCGTGCATGCGCACCATCAAATACTAATCTCTGTAATTCTCTTGGCTTCTTTTGTAAAGTCTGTCCTGTCTTACTGTTTTCGTCTCCCTCACAGGCATATTGTGACTGTTCCTTGTTATGATCCTCAAGAAGGGACATTCTTTTAACATGTTCAGTGATGTCATCTAATGCCCCCTCTGATTCTTTGTAGGATTTTTCTAAACCCATATCTTTTTCACCTAAGCTGCTATGTGTGGAGACTGTGTCATCTAGTCCTTCTTGTTCAATTATTTGTGGCCTAGTGAGGGCCCTTGACTGCCTCAGGGGCCCTTCCTCATTTTCACAAGTCGCTCTTTTGTCTACCCATCCATCTTCCTGCTCTGTGACCCACTTGCCTACACTATTCTCTTCTGCTCCTGAGTGCATGAACCTCCAGCACTCTGTGGGAGGACTTTCTGGTGTGAAAGCTAACCTTCTTGTCTCATTTTTAATATTGGTACTCGTTTTTTTCAAAACACCTTCCTTTTTTCTAGCCCCCTCCATTCTCTGTACCCCTCTTGATCCCTCATTAGGTATACATTCATTCTTTCTAGTGGGGGACATCTCGTCCTCTAAATGAAGTGTAAATGTGGCATCTACTGTCCCTATGTATTTAGTACTGTCCCCACCTGACATTTCCCGTGGTGTACTGGCCATTTGAGGACATGGAGATGGGTGAACATATTCTCTATGTTTAGAAAAAGATTATAATGGTGGGCTATACTCTGGGTCTGTATATCCCACAGCAGGGGGATGTGAAGAGGTGGGCAATGAGTGTGGGGCACCAGGTTGTAATGTATACATGCCCTGTACCTTTGCACTGCCTAACCTTAATGGCACATCTTGATAGAGGGGTGGAGGAGCCGAAGGGAGGGTTTGAGGCTTTGTATTTGACTCATTCATATTTGTTTCACATAAGACCCTCCATTGATCTAGTGTGATCTTCCTTTTCTCTAGTTTATTTCCCTTGTATTTACTCTGTAGGAAGGTGCCCATGTGTTCTATTATTGTATTATCAAGTGTGCCCTCTTTGGGCCATGCATGTGCAAGTTTTAATGTTGCTTTGTGCCATTCCTTACAGTATTTTCCTATCCTGTCCCAGTCTCCTGAGAACACTTTAACCATGTGTTCTAAAGGAGACCCCATGTCTGTTTAGTGAACTTAATCTTTTGTACTATATGTTTTACACTCTAAATGGACTTCTATTTACTTCCTAGGGTATTTCCAGACTTCACATATTATTAGGCTGTGAAGGTGAACATCGGATATATTTATATATATATATATATATATATATATATATATATATATATATATATATATATATAGCCCTAATCTCTTAACGACTTTGTTCATTTACACATATATTGGGTAGGTGCATTTATGTGTGGCCTAAGTGGTTTGTTTGCCTGACACAACAAACAATAATGTTATTGTGATATATACATGTTTATAAATTACTCATATCATGGATTCCATACTGGGAGGTCCCTAATAAATGCATACAGTAGGAGGTCTAATACTAAATATGAGTCTGTTATTATTGCAGGGAATTCACGTGGCTGTTGCCCATGGTTCCACTGAAAAATTGCAGTATCTTCAATATATTCACTTTCCTGCCACAAGGTGGCACCAGTGTCACACATGAAAACAAATTTAAAACTTTACTCTTGGAAAGACAACTGCAACAGGTTTTGTAGATTTCAAAATAAACTCTTTTATTCTAATTATGCGAAGATCCTGTTCACATCTATCTGAAAGGTAGTTAAATATATTTATATGTATAGTAGCTGATAATTCTCCTTCTATTTGTATATCTTCAATATATGTGTGTATGTCCCAGTCTATACTATTGATATTTCATCTAGCCTCCAATCTTGAGGCTCTATAGTTTCATAATGGGGATAATAGTTAGTAGTGTCAATATTTGTTATGGGGTTTATGAGGCTACTACACTACTTTTAACTTGAAGGATAATGTCCTTGTATTAGTTCTTTGAATAATTTTCTATAATTGTCTAATAGGCATTTCTCTTATGTCAATGTAGGTTGTTTTTAGGCCTAGGGGTGATATACTATAAATACCTAGGCATTCCTAAACTTCTGACTTAAAAAATGATTCTATGGTATTGATATTGCTGATCTACTAAGGTCAGTTCTGTTGCAGAGGGCGACAGCCTGACCGTTATAAAAACGAATAATTAATTCAGGGATGTGGAATTAATTAGTTGACTTTTTGGGACATTACTTCACTTTTGAGTATACTGTTATAACTTAACCTTCATAAGAATAGGAGGTCTGATACTTATTCCTAAATGATACACTAAATAACATAAACTTATATATTGACATTATTATGTGGCCACATTTCTATCTATACATGCATATACATACACAGTAATTCTCAATTTCATACTAGGGCAAACAAAATACTACTGGTCACTTCCCTCTGGATTCATAGAGGGGACAACTTTTCACTATTTGCAACTGACTTCCAGACTTAGGGGGTCATTCCGACCCTGGCGGTCCATGACCGCCAGGGCGGAGGGCAGCGGAAGCACCGCCAACAGGCTGGCGGTGCTTCCTGGGCGATTCTGACCGCGGCGGTAAAGCCGCGGTCAGAAAAGGGGAAACGGCGGTTTCCCGCCGGCTTTCCGCTGGCCCAGGGAATCTGTCATGGCGGCGCTGCTTGCAGCGCCGCCATGGGGATTCCGACCCCCTTCCCCCTTCCCGCCTTACCGCTAGGAACAGGATGGCGGGAACGGGTGTTGTGGGGCCCCTGGGGCCATTCGGAGCCAGCTTCATTGTTGAAGGGGCTTTCCCGCTGGGCCGGCCGGCGGTCTTCTGGCGGTCACCCGCCGGCCCACCGGGAAAGCCGGAATGGCCGCTGCGGTCTTTCGGCGGGAACAGCTTGGCGGGCGGCGACCGCCGACCGCCGCGGTCAGAATGACCGCCTTAATGTCTGGGTTAGGTTGACATGAGTGTTCTTTAGAACATACACTGATTGCTCAGCCCCAAGTCCACCACTACTCCTGACCACTTTTGACTTACTTAGTCAAGCTCCCTGTATCTTCCGGATTTACCACCGGGATCCCTTAATATTATCTCAATTCATACATAATCTTGCATGCAAACACAAAAATTACATACATTACAGTGTCAAAATTGTAACTGTCTTTATAAAATAAAAGGAACAGACCTCATACTTTGTCCACTTCACTACCTTCCACTGAGACCCATCTGTCCCCACGAAATCAGAGATTTTTACATAAATGTTGGCATCTCCCTTACCTCTTTAAAAAGTGCGCATATCACCTCGTGGAGACAGGCAGGGCCCCCAGTCCAGCAGTTGGTGAGATCAAACTGTGGTGAAGAGTTCACCATTGACGAAAGCAACTACAAGCAGTACAGATAAGATAATGAGGTACCCCTGGAAAGAAGCACATGCACTTGTTGGCCTCATGGGTGGGTAAGTTACACTGACGTCATTCAACATATCTATCTTTCTGCACAACAAGAAATTATATGTTGCGTGCTGCTCATGGTACCTCTGCCTTGCAAATACTTATCTGACCCTTACACAGTTCCCCTTAACACAATATGAATGACTTGTGGTTTTTAGGACCCCTGTGCTAAGGAAGGATACACCCTTCTGTTCCTCCATGTTCATGCTAAGTGAACATTTTGAAAGCAACAGTTGGTGCAGCTTTAAAGAAAAACTCTCATTCTAATGTGGCTTGGGCCTCTTGTGTGTTTCAGCACAGCTAACTTAACAATGCAGCATGTGTATATGTTTCCTAAGTAATAAGTGTTTGTTTGTCCTAAATATGACCTGCCTTTTCTATTGAACCCACAGTCTGTTTTTTTTTAACATGTCATGTATTAAGACTTTCACTACTTACATATTGGGATTTGGGAACTTATGTTTGTTTGTATGTGATGTATTCCTATTCTTCCTACATCACTGGATGCCACAGCTGGACTAAACTCCACCCAACGGATGATGAGGAGAGTCTCTGCAGGTGTGCAAAGATTGGTGGCACTGCACCCTCCAGTGGCCAAACTGTCCAATAGCCCTATGCAGTGGTCACCTAACATCGGACACCAAGAAGGACAGTCCACTCTGGAATGTAAAAGGACCAGGAGGAAGCCCCAGTCGAGGGACTTCAGAATCCACCAGGACCTCCCACTTGTGTGCCCCTGCTGACCTGCAAGGGTCCCTCAAAGTGACCTATCTCCTGCTTCCAAGGGCACCTTTGAGCACAGCTCCTGGCTCACCAATTCACTCTGCACCCGGCAATCCTGTGCCCTGCACCGAAGATCCAGCTGTGCCCTATGGGTCCCCTACCCCTTGCAACCTCGACACTCCAATGGGACCCACCAGACTTACCTTTAAGTCCACCTGAGCAGTGCCTTTCCAAGTGATCCCCCGCAGTGGCCTGGCATCAGCTCCAACCACTTTTGCAGTTGCTCCCGCCAAAATCGGGAACTGCTCAAACTTCTCCAGCTGGTCCAGAGTGCCCACCGATGACCTCAATATTCCTGCAAAAGGAGACACTGGTAAACACACTGCCTGATTTTATATATATATTTTAAGTATTTCTCCATTGATTCCAATGGTGAGCAATTACGCACAAAAAGACTGTTTTTGCTGAAACTTCATAAATTCATAACTTAAAAACTACTTACCCGATTTTGAGGATCTTGGTCTTAAATTTTTTATTAAAATCCGAAGTATTTTGTGAATGGATCTCGATTTATCCTTTTGAGTGTGTGGTCTCATTCATTGATACTGTGAGTAAAACAAATGCTTTGCTCTTCCCCAAGATTAGCCTAACTGCTTGATCAATCTAAAATAAAAATTAGAGGATTAGGTGGTCTAGTTTTACCTCTGTCAACCAGTTTGTGGTTGCCTGGACTCTCTGCACAGTGTGCCTAGCTTTGCCCACTACATAGAGATTCCTTCAGTGTCTTGAGCACTTCCTGAGGTCGGGCCAAGGCACTTTTGTTGATCCTTATGTAGATAGAACCCAGAAGGCCAAGGCAGCGGTCACTGGGTGTCTTGAGCAGTTCCAGAGGTCACACTATGGCACTTTTGTTGATCCTGATGTAGATTTCCCCTGGCGGTCAGAGGCAGCGATCACTGGGTGTCTTGATGGTTTCTTTGGGTTGCCCTATGGCGCTTTTGTAGTTTAAAGCCCCCAGTGGTCCTAAGGAGATGAATGCAGCAGGCCAACACACAGGGCACAAATCACCAGGGCAGTTCATCCTGGTACGTGATCAGGGTGCAGAGGGCCAACACAGCAAAGCAGCAGCTTAGTGGCAGTCCATCCTGGAAACACCATTGCAGCAGGCCAACACAGCAGAGCAAAAGCTAAGTGGCAGTCTCTCCTGGCAGTACAGAAAACAGTGTGCAACAGGCCAGCCCAGCAATTGGTCCAATAGCAGTCCCTCCTGGCAGAACAGGGCCTCCTCGTAGTGACAGGGTCCCCCCTTGACCCTTCAGTGAATTGATCTGGAGGGGCTAGTGAGTCCAGCTTTTATTCTTCGGTGCAAAGGTTCTGGAAACTTCCAGACCTTCCTGTGAAGCCTCAAGGACCCTTCCTTGCCCTCTCTAGCTGTAGCTCCTCCCTCCCACCTAGTCCAGGAAGACCCATCAGCCTGGTGATGGGCCATCAATATGCTAACACCACACCCGAGTTCCCTTTGCGTGTACCTCTCTAGTGGGAATTCACAAAGCCCAGCTGCCATTCGCCCCAGAAGTGTATTAAGTGACAGGCAGAGGCACAGGACGGTTAAAGTAAGAAAATGCCAACCTTTTAAAAGTACCATTTTCAGACTTACAATTTAAAATCCAACTTCACCATAAGTTGTGGTTTTTATGTATACTGCACCCCACCCTTGAGGGTAACTAGGGCCTACCTCAGGAATGACTTACATGTAACAACAAGCATTTGCAATGCAATGGGTCTCGCGTTTGTTTGAGTAAGAGCTATTAGCGTTGTAAATTCATAACTGGACTTTTCTTGCCACATAAATTTAAAATAAAACGTGAAACAGTTGACATAAGCAAGCCAATTCAAAGCACCATGGCAGCCATGCGGGCGATGGAAATACACAAAAGGAAAAAGAAGTTTGATCAGAGTCACAATTCGGCAAAAGTGCAATTATCCATGTATCAGGGCCGATGGCCTAGGCGGTACCAAAACTGCCCCAAGGCGGGACAAACAAAGCATTTACCATTGACAACAAAGGATTTTTGAAAGGCAAGTCACGAACAAGTGTGTGTGATGGGCATGGTTAAAAGCCCACAGATAGATTACAACACATCAGAGCGCTTGCACGTTTGACGTAAAAAGGACGGTTTGTGCCTGGCAAGTGGGTAGAAATGGCATTTGAAAACTGCACGCACAGGTTCTGCAGTGACAGCCCTGAGTCATGTTGGAAAAGCTACTGTGGTGGGTGGCACAATCAGTGCTGCAGGCTCACTACTAGCATTTACAGACCCTGGGCATTTATGGTGCACTTTACTATTGTACTCACACGTAAATTAGATATGCCAATTGTGAAGAGGCTAAAGTTAACATGTTTTGAAGGACAAAGTGCTTGGACTTTAGCATTGGTCAGCAGTAGTAAAGTGCCAGCAAAATAGGTGAAAACCACATGAGGTCAGAGGACAAAAAGTTAGGAGAGAAGACACCAATTATGCCAGGTCTAACACTCAGGGCAGGAACAGGAGTCACCCTCACACACAAGCTAGTGACAGACTGTCACGATTGGCGCTGTATAATGTCAGATCCTTTTATAATTCCAGGGAATCAAAGGTTTTTTTTGTGGAATGTTTCTTTTATTGTGGTTTAACAGAGTGTATTTATAATCAGTTCACACGTATGAGATCCAGAAAGGGAAATGATCTTCTCTTCTGTTTTCTTTCCTTTCAGTAGGTCAGTATTCGGGAGTCGTTCCCACTGATACCCTTGAAAAAATGAGTACATGGCAGGTAAGTGGTATGTTCTCCCTTTTGTTTCTCATTCTAGTGATGCCCTTTTCACCCCTGGCCTCTTGAACTTCTTAGTGCTACTGAGAATTGTGGAAGGGGTAAAGTGGTTCTCAAACTACTCAGTGAGGTTGTTTTACTTAATGCTATTTCAGACAGAAATATAACACACAGTTGAACACACCACTTGTAACTCATTTTGAAGAATAGCATAAACAAAAACCCACCTGTTCACCCGGTGAGGAAATCCATCATAAGAAACACTTTAACAGAGCAGCCACTAAGCATCAGCCCCTTACAACGTTCCCTTATGTGGTTTCCTTCCTCCGACCCACACCTGGACTCCAGCATTCACCTGGGAGAGCATTGCTCCTCACAGAGCATGGATAGCTTAAACACCACTCCGTTGGGTCACTCCCTCCTACGGTCTGCAGTGCGGGACAACCTTTTCAGCAGTCAGTTGGTGTCCCTCCTCTCTCTGTAGTCAACCGGCATCTTCGGGTCCTCATGGGCACATTACGGATTTCCTTGGGGTTCCCTTAGTGGAAGTGTCGCTCCGACATGCCCGTTCACAGAAAACGTCTTCTTCCGTTGTCCTCTCTCTCTTCCGTTGTCCTCCCAGTTGTCAGAGGCTGGCCCTCTATGTAGTATGCAAACCCAAGCACACTATGCGGAGGGTTCAGGCAACCACACGTTGGTTTCCAGAGGTACAAATTAGACCAACTAATGCTCCAATTTTTAAGGTAGCTGGTCAAGCAGTTAGCCTAATCCAGGAGATGTGCTAAGTATTTGCTGTACTCTCAAATCCAATCATGCACAACACACATTCAATGAATAACTCGAGACGAGATTTTATAAAAACACCTCAGACTTTTATATAAATTTTAAGACCAAGATCTTTAAAATATGTTAAGTACTTTTCTTGTTATGACTTTTTGAAGTTTTAATAAAGTTATTTTTTCTTTGCGTAATTGCGCACCTTTGGAATCAATGCACAGTCACCTTTAAAAATACATTAAAAATCATACAGTTGAGTTACCAGTCTCTTCTTCTGCAGGATGGTCGCAGCAGTTAGTGGGCACCTTGTGCCAGTTGGAGAGACTCGGGCGGATCCCGGTTCCGGTGGAAGCAGCGTTGGAAAGTCTCTTGGCACAGGGCCACCTGGAGGGGCCACTTGGAAAAGGAGCTGGTTTGCAGGTTTAAAGATGATGCCTTTGGGTCCCCTTGGGCTGTTGAGGTCGCAAGAGGTTGGGGACCCGGGGCACACAGCAGATCCCACGATGCGAGGCCCAGGGCGGCCAGGTGCAGGGCGAGTTGGAGGCCCAGGAGCTGTGCGCAACAGAGTCCTTTGGAGCTGGAGGTGAGACTGTTTGAGGGCTGCTAACAGGACAATGGGGGAACTCTGGAGGTCCAGGGTGTTCCTGAACTCCCTCGACTGGGCTTCCTCGTGATCCTTTTTCCGCTCTGGGAGAACTGGTTTTCTGCTTGTCTGACATAGCTGACTAGTACCGAGGGTATTGGTGTAACTCGGCCGTTAAAGGGTGCAGTGCCATTAAACTTGGCACACTTGTAGGTCACATCCGGGCGGTCGTCGGTGTGTTGTCGGGTCTGGCTGTGACTTCCAGCTTTGGAGATATCAGCTGTTCGGTGAAGTGACCCTCACTAGTTTGTTGGTTCTTGCTTGGGTTTTAAGTGGTGGCTCCACTCAGATCTGGGTTGATTCTTAAAGCCTGGAGGTTCCCTGGGTATCTTGGGGTTGGTCCAGTGTCCAGCTCCTCCTCAGTGGCGATTTTTGGGTCCAAGGTACAGCAGGCAGGGTTTGGCACATTTTTTTGTGCAGCAGGTCCACAGTTCTCTTGCTTTGGATCTTCTTTGGTGCTGGTCTTCTTTGACTTTTCGAATCCTTTTCAAATCTAAATTCTTGGTCTAGGAGAGCTAACTAAATATTGAATTTAGTGGGCATTTTAGGGGGAACCTGGTAGTGTCCAATGGGACACTTACCCTTGGGTGGTTACACCCACTACAGTGACCACTCCTGTGGGAAGGGTCATTCCCCTAAACCTGATTGGCTATTTTCTTCCATTTCAAGATGGAGAAAAGTTAAATGAAGGGCCCACTTTGCCCGCAAGCCTCTAGGGGTGGTGCATGCTCAGTGAGGCCACTCCTCCTACCCTTTGTGTGGTTTCCCACCTTTTCTCCCTCCAAGAGTGGGTGTTTGCAAAGGGGGAGGCCGTTGGCTAATAGCAGTAGGCCCGAAGGTCCAGTTTCAAGGGCATTAGCCCTTTGAAGCTCACTGCCAGGGCAGTGCACATTCCTGAGGGAGGGGGAGTTAGCTCCTCCACCCAGGAAGGGCTTTGACTCACAAACCAGAGAGACAGGGCTTTCCCCCAAGGTTTGTGTATTGTCTGTCTGGATGTGGCAGGCTTGCTGGAACCAGTTAGCAACCATGCCACAATAGCTGTTTTTTGCAGGGGGCACCTCTAAGGTGACCCCTGGATACATTTTATAATAAATCCAGTAGTGGTACCAGTTTGGATTTATCATTCTTAGTTGTTTTATACCAAACAACCCAGGGTTCCGAGTAGCAATTATGTAGCTGGGAAACTTGTGTTGACCAGTGTCCAGCACATATATTAAAATGGCTGCTCTGTTTACTCACTATGTCCAAGGTTTGGCAAGGAGGCAGTGGGGGCATATTGCTCGTGCAATTATGCCCTAACATATAGTGTGGTACACTCTGCCTTAGGGCTGGAAGACCTGCTAGAGGGGTGACTTACCCATAACATATGCAGTGTAGGGTGGACAGGGCACACAGAGAGTGTGCCATGTCGAATTTGTATTTTAGGTTTGCACAAGGACACTCAGCCTGCTATGGCAGTGCTGGGTGCATCTGGATGCATGGCTCTTGAGGGTGGCACAATCAGTGCTGCTGCCCTCAGGGGCTTACCCATAGTACCCCATGCCCTGGGTTCCCAAGTACCTTTTACTACAGACTTATAGTGGTAACGAAAGGTGTATCACTTTTACCATGTTTTAGAGAAGGAACACTGGCAAGCTGGTTAGCAGGATCCAGTGCACTCCAGTCCAAGTTGCATTCAGAAACCAGGCAAAAAGTGGGGGGTACTACAACAAGGAGCCAGTCTCTCACAGCAGTCTGTAAAGGCTCTGGCCGCACCCCCTCAAACTCCACAGAAGGCACATTAAAGAAACAGGATTCTATTGTGACCTGTGGGGAAGTGAAAAGTCCCGCTTTTGGTTCAGCATTACGAGGGGATGGCCATGGCAACACCTCAAGTAAGTCCTCATCTATGTGACATAGCCATAAATGTCGCACCCCTGGACACTCTTTCAGAACACTGCTGAACCTGTGGAAGACAGACGAAGGACTGCATCTGCTGTTGTGACCTGTGAGGAGAACCCTAAGGCTGGACCTGCTCCTACTTATACCCAGGACAAAGAAGTGAACTCCGGGGCGTGGCCGGGCCACGAAAGAAGATGGCCGTCTAAGTCCAGAGCTCCGCGCCGCAGTGGCCCAGAGGAGGCGGCGGGGGCCCTGTGGAGGCCGAAAAATCGCCTTGACGCACGTCGAAACCCTCCTACAACCTCGAGCTTCCGTCCGAACCTCAACAACCGACCGCCGAGACCCTACCGGCCGGCAGCGCGCCTCGGAGGGAAAGGCGGAAAAATGGCCTACAGTGAGGGCAGAGCCGCGTCTCCCCGACCAGAAAACCGTCTCCCTTAAGGACGGAGGAACCCAGTCTGGAAGACCCTGAGGAGCCTTCCAAAGCCCAGGACCTCCAATCTCGAGTGGGGACACGCTCCGGAGCACCAGGGGACCTAGGGTGCACAATATCGAGGTAGGCCCAACTGCGGGGGAGGAGCCGCGCTCTCGAGTCAAGAGAGGAGCCGGCCTCCCTACCATTACGGCGACTGGAGTCGCAGGCACAGTCCTTCGCATCCGATTTCCAAAGGGAGGCGGCGAGCATTTATCCTCTATTTGGCCCAGGAGAGAAAAGAAGACAGTGCCGCGGAGCGGCGAGGGGAACGAGGTGAGGAGGCAAAGAGGGGCGAACCAGGACTGTAAACAATAGAAAGGAATAAAGACACGGAAACAAGAGAAGAAGGGGAGTAAGGGAAAAATAAAAGGAAGGAGGAAGAAAGAGCAAACAGAAAAGGGGAAGAAGAGAGCTAAGAACCAAGTTAAATAAGGAAGGGGAGGAGAGGAGAGGGGAGGTGAAAGGGGGGGAAGGGAAAATGAAAGAAAGAAGAAACAAACCCAAAAATTCCCCCCCCCCAACACATCCGGGAAACAGAAAAAGGATCAAATAAATTACCGCCTAAACCCTAAAATCCCCCCAAAACAAAAAAAAAGAGGAGGGGAAAAAGAAAGGGAAAAAAAAAGAAAAAAAAGAGAGAATATCAAAAGTCAGAACAAGACAAGAGCCGGTTGACTCAGAGGAAAACTCTGGAATTAGCTGGACAACACACGCAGACAGACGAGGCGATGCCCGGCAGCAAAACAAACCAGAAACCCACTGGTAAGTCGGCACGACAATTATTATTCTCCGAAGCTCTTCATCATAGGAGCCCAACATCTACGATAACAGGACCTCACTCACCACCCTCCCCAACACGATCCACCGCAATGTCTGACAAGGAACAATGCATAACCATGGAAAAAATACTACAGGAGATCACCGCTGTCAGCCGCCGAATAGAGGGAATGGACGCTTCTCTGTCTTCACTGACCCTGGAAACCAAATCTATGAGATCAGACATTGCAGGTTTTCAAACCAGGGTGACAGGCTTGGAACACCGCATGGGCTCATTAGAAACGCAGATGACCACTTATCGAGACAGAGACCAAGACCTCCTTTACCTTAGGAGTAAACTCACAAACCTAGAGGATAGGAGCCGAAGAGATAACATTTGCCTACTGGGAATCCCGGAGCATGAAGAAGGTACAGACATGCAGGCCTTCCTGGGCTCCGTTCTCCCCAAACTAACCTCCCTGGACTTCGACCCACCGCTGGAATTCCAAAGAGCACACAGAGTAGGCCCGAAACGTTCTGATACATCTTTAAGACCCAGACCGATAATCGCTTGTCTATTACGCCACAACCATGCCCGACAGATATTGCAAACGGCGAGTAAACAGGGCCCTTCCCGGATAGGCCAACATGACATCCGATTAACGGCTGATTACTCCAAGGACACCAACGAACGAAGAAAAGCCTTCCTTGCTCTAAGACCTCGACTTCACCAACTGGGGATGAAATTCGGCCTCTTCGACCCCGCCAGAATGTGGGTCACTAATAACAGTATATCCAAAGACTTCTATAATCCAGACGAACTGAGCCTTTTCCTTGACTCTTTTCAACATCAGCCTATGGACTCTACCAATCCAGACTGTTCACAAGATACCGGGAGAGAACACGAAGGGGGAGGACTCTTGCCCCCGGGCCCAGAGAAAGAAGGCCCGCTCCATCATGACACCGACCTCAATCAAAGGGGCAGGGACGCGGGGAGGCTAGCCAGACTACACGATGACAGGGGTCAGGTTCTCCACGCTGTGGCAACCTACACACAACTGTCAGAAAGGGACAAATCCAGATCACCTCTAAAACCAACGACTGTACCCCCCTGAGACACCGATCCCTCTTTGGGCGCATGTGAGATGATTACAAGACATTGAAACTGGAAAGACGAGAACTCACGGAAGGATGAGTATAAGCCTGGGTTTTGTTTGTAGCCATTATTACTTAACAATCGTCAATAACCCTTTTAACAACCTTAGATGACCATTATGTTTACATGTTCTACAAGATAACACAGGGCCTTATTCTATAACACGGTTGCATAGACATCCACTGTATAACACGAAACGCACAAGCCAGATCTTGCAGACCCCACAGGTGATGCAAACACATACATCGGGACCTTGCTCAGTAGGGACAAGTTCCAACACCTAAAAAGAAGCTGCCATTCACCCCCTCACAGCACTACTACAATATAGAATAACCAACAACACAACACCACACAATAACAACAAGACTACATGAACAGGCCCGATTCTGCAGACAAGTCGTAATGCTGTTCCCTCTCAGCTGAAACTACCACCTTCCACTTCTTCCTTAAACGGCCGTTCCGGGAAATGAAACAAATGCAATATAATCTACACGCAATAATACACATCCCGACGATCACCAGAGTGCTGGCACAACATGACCACCTGCCACAGGGGACGATAAGAT
This sequence comes from Pleurodeles waltl, assembly GCF_031143425.1. Lineage (NCBI taxonomy): Eukaryota > Metazoa > Chordata > Amphibia > Caudata > Salamandridae > Pleurodeles > Pleurodeles waltl. Next base: position 418,502,072 of record NC_090437.1, on the reverse strand, counting down.
ATACAACAACACAACATTACATATTACGGAGATGCACTACTACTTCTTACAGGAACACTATGGGGTTCATTCTGACCCTGGCGGTCTATGACCGCCATGGTCGCGGATGATGGAAGCACCGCCAACAGGCTGGCGGTGCTTCATAGCCCATTCTGACCGCGGTGGTAAAGCTGCGGTCAGAAAACCGGGGCCGGCGGTTTCCCGCCGTTTTTGCCCCGGCTGGGCGAATCCGCCATGGCAGCGTCTGACCCCCTTACCGCCAGCCTGTTTCTGGCGGTTGTCACCGCCAGGAAGAGGCTGGCAGTAACGGGTGTCTTGGGGCCCCTGGGGGCCCCTGCACCACCCATGCCACTGGCATGGGCAGTGCAGGGGCCCCCGAACAAGGCCCCGGCCGGCTTTTCACTGTCTGCCTAGCAGACAGTGAAAAGCGCGACGGGTGCAACTTCCCCCCGTCGCACGGCCGCAATCCGTCCCAAAAGTGACGGTAAAGTGACGGATATACCACCAGCCGTATTACGAGTTCCATAGGATATAATGGACTCGTAATACGGCTGGTGGTAAATCCGTCACTTTTCCGTCACTTTTGGGACGGATTAACACCTCCTCCAAAGTTAGAATAACCCCCATAGTCTTTCTGAAAATATGAGCAATCTTGAATTGCAGTTTTAAAAATGAACAGATTTTGTGATGATCATATACCTGTAATGGAATAAAGATTAATTTGAAATAAAACTTTACTTATTCAAGCATGAATTAGAATAACAAGAATATGCATATTAGGAGCATATAGGGGCTCATTCTGACCCCGGCGGTCTCGGCGGGAGCACCGCCGACAGACCGGCGGTGCCCCGCAGGGCATTCTGACCGTGGCGGTTCGGCCGCGGTCAGACAAGGAAAACCGGCGGTCTCCCGCCGGTTTTCCGCTGCCCTTGGAATCCCCCATCTGCGCCGCCATGGGGGATTCTGACACCCCCTACCGCCATCCTGTTCCTGGCGGTTCGCCCGCCAGGAACAGGATGGCGGTAGGGGGTGCCGCGGGGCCCCTGGGGGCCCCTGCAGTGCCCATGCCAATGGCATGGGCACTGCAGGTGCCCCCGTAAGAGGGCCCCACTGTGTATTTCAGTGTCTGCAATGCAGACACTGAAATACGCGACGGGTGCAAACTGCACCCGTCGCACCCCTGCAACTACGCCGGCTCAATTCTGAGCCGGCGTCCTCGTTGCAGGGGCATTTCCTCTGGGCCAGCGGGCGCTCTTTTGGAGAGCGCCCGCCGGCCCAGAGGAAATGTCTGAATGCCCGCCGCGGTCTTTTGACCGCGGTGCGGTCATTTGGCGGCTCCCTCCAGGCGGGCGGCTCCAGGCGGGCGGCTCCCGCCGCCCGCCGGGCTCAGAATGAGCCCCATAATATTGCATCTAGAACTTCTGATCCCATATATATTTTCCTTGAAATGTTTTCAACACAGATTACACTCTTAAAACACTAGAGAAGAAATATTTTTCAATGGGTTCAATAGTTCAAGAAATATTTCCCATACTCGTTAACTCAAATTGTACCAAGCAATTATCCTGGAATGGTAATATACAGTTCACAACATAAATAAACTCTAGTAAAAAATTGCATGTCCTGCTGACTCGAATACCACCATGCAAAGTCAAGAAATGGTTGCACAATAAATAGCGACAGGTTTTGAAATTATTTTAAATTGAATTATACATTGTGCCACTTCAAAACCTTCTTTTAAATGTCAATAAATAGTAACACACAATGTACCACAAGCTTTTAAAGCTTCATAAACGAACCGCGCCTCTTGCCGATTTGTGATCAATCATGTATGTGTCAATAAATGCCAGTGCGCAATGCAACTCAAGATTTCAAAGCTTTTCAAACGAATCGCGCCTCCTGCTGATTTGTAAACCTCAACGCGTATGACAATAAACGCTGGCGCGCAATGTAACATGAGTTTCAAAACTATAAACGAATCGCGCTTCTTGCCGATTCATAAACATTCATGTACACACTTTAACAAAAATACTCGAGTGCACTTTCTATGACTATGACCTTAAAACAAATTGTTAACATAAATAAACGATCAGATCTTAGAATGAGATAATTCTAGATAAAATAAACGGTATTTGGAATAAACCCAACTACCGTCTTACCACCCAGGAACAAGATGCACCAATGAAGATTTCAAAGCAGAACTGGGAGATCAAAAAGGCCACTGGAACTGAAGTTCTGGAAATAGCTGCTCCTCTGCACTGGAACCTCTGAATAGTGAGCACTGGGAGTTGGGCTGACTCTCCTTATATAGAGTCTTGGCCCAGCCCAGAACCACGCCCAGGCATGTTGCAGGGAAAGCTCTGGAAGGCCCTGGAAAGAGGCCACACCCTAACCCACTCTGAAAACCTGTAGCAATACCTTGCAAACAGTATTTGTAAACATATTATGAATAAGTGTTTAGGATTGAACTCTGCAATGCAAAAGGGTAAAATACAGCATATCAGCACAATGCATGAATCATGTTATTTTGAAAGTGATGTTTTTTTGCATTTTTTGATGCCAATAGAGCGCGTACTGTTCTGGTGTTGACATCTTGGATCAATACTTGCCTCCCTCTGCCCCAACGCCGCCTCCTCGGCAGAGAGGCTGCATCAACGGCATTAGGAGCTCGGATAGGACTCAGACTCGCCGTTTACAGACCGTCCCTAAGGGAGCATAGTACTCCCGGTCCTCCCTATATCCCTCTAACCTCTTCCCCTCCCAATCATCACATCCATCCCACTTTACAGACAAACGCTAACTCTAGCCTTCTTTCCTCCCATATTATCCCTTTTCCCTCCCTCACCAACCCCTCCACGTTCTCGTTTCTCCCCCCCCCCTTTTTTCTTGTTGGGGTACCCGACCCTCATCAGCTGCCTCTGTCTCACCCCTCGAACTCCCAAATATTCATATTACAGCGAACACAGCACCACACGACTACCACCCCCAGTATTGCTGAAATTCTTTCCTCCAACTCAGTATGCTAGAGACAACCCCCCACATAGTGCACCCACTACGAATCCTCTCCTGGAATGTTCATGGCATGACGAACTACATCAAATGGAAAAAGATCTTGTCATATTTTCAATCTAAAAAAGCAGACATAGCCCTGATCCAAGAAACGCATCTTGATAATATAGAGTCCGATAAACTTAGACGTGACTGGGTAGGAAAGGTCTTCTTCAGCTGCTGTCCAGAAGATCAGGGAATCAAGGGAGGCACACCTCGTAAATGTGGCGTAGCGATACTAATACGTAAATCTCTGCCGACCACGATCATTAAAACATGGAATGACACAGAAGGGAGATATACATTTGTCAAACTGAAAATAGGAAATACCTTCCTATGTGTGGGCTCTGTCTATGCACCAACCGGACCAAAGCGTTCCTTCTTCCTACAACTCAATCGCGTACTGACCGAAATAGGGCCCACACGCTATATCATAGGGGGGGATTGGAATCTTGCTAGAGATGCCATACTGGACAGGACAGCCCCCATCGATGTGGGCAATAATCCCGATAGGGCCTTACTGACGGACATCACAGCAGATGTAGGCATAGTCGACTGCTGGAGACTAACACACCCAAAGGACAAGGAATTCACATTCATCTCGTCCGTCCATGGCACCCAATCACGCCTGGACTATTTTCTTGTATCACACACTATAATCCCCTAAATACAAGACACTAGCATCTTAGATAGCGGACTCTCAGACCATTCCCCGATTTTACTCTCTGTTCAGGTGGGCTTGACCTCTCCTGGTCGTAAACCATGGGGCTTTGCCATACACAGATATCGTTCCCCCCAGGGGAAAGAGCAACTCAAGGCCCACATATCCACATACATGACCGAAAACATAGGCTCTGTGACATCCAAGCGGGTCTTATGGGCAGCGGCTAAGGCCACTCTGAGAGGGAACATGATGAGGGACGCAGCACTGGCCAATAGAGATAGGGAGGCCCGCTACCGCACCCTAGAAGAAACGATCCAACGCCTCACCAAACAATACACTACACAGCTGTCCCCAGCGCTACGCCGCTCCCTCGAACAAGCCCGAATGGCACACAACGATCTTTACACAACACAGGCAGAATATGCACTACAAAGGTTATGTCACCGCCACTATGAACAAGGAGCAAAGGCCGGACGCCTCTTAGCGGCACAGCTCCGACAGAGAGATGCTGCCTCAGCTATCCCGGCCATAACGTCTCCCTCCGGAGCAGTACTGACCCACCCGCAAGACATTGTGAATGAATTTGCTACATATTATCAACACCTCTACACCCCCGAAACAACGACCGACCAGGCACAGACAGAGGCATTTCTCATTGCGGCAAAATTGCCCTGCCTATCAGAAGCCAGCCGAGCTCTCCTTGAGGGCGATATAAGCAAGGAAGAAATTACACAGGTTATCACAAAATTCCCATACCATAAATCCCTGGGTGAAGATGGATTCCCTGCAGAATTTTACAGATGGTCAGGAGAAGAGACAACCACAGCAGTACACGAGGCACTCATGGAGGCGTGCCAGGAGGGCTCTCTGGGTGCCCTGTCCAACAGGGCCACGATTGTTGTTCTGCCTAAACCTGGAAGGGACCCCCTACTCTGCAATAGCTATCGCCCCATCTCCCTTTTAAACGGAGACGTTAAATTACTAGCTAGTGTCCTGGCAGCACGTTTACGCAAAAAGTCATACCGTCCCTAATCCATAATACCCAGATGGGATTCGTACCGGGCCGCACTTCCAGAAACCATATGCGCACACTATGCCACACCCTGCTTGAATCGTTAAACCTACCAGAAGAAGCCTTGGCACTATCCCTCGACGCGGAGAAGGCATTTGACTGCATTGAATGGCCCTATTTATTCACCACCATGAAACATTTTGGTCTCGGAGATCAATTTATTTCTAAAGTCCGATTATTATACAATCACCCTACGGCACAAGTTAACTGCGGGGGCTTTCTGTCGGACCCATTCCCCATCGGAAGGGGCACTCGACAGGGCTGCCCCTTGTCTCCGCTCTTATTCCTACTAGCAATGGAACCGCTGGTGGCAACTATAAGGAATTCTCAACAAATAACAGGCATCTCCTTACCAGGAGGTTCCTCCAAAATCTATTTATATGCAGACGATATTCTGTTAACCTTGTCTGGCTTAGAAAGATCCATCCCATCCCTACTGTCTATCATAGAAAGCTTTGCACCCTTGTCCAGGTATCGAGTAAACTGTGACAAGAGTGAATCGTTGCCCCTATCTCGTGTAACAACGAGAGCTGCAATCCATGGCTGCCCATTTAAATGGACCCCAACCCACCTCAAATATCTGGGGACATATACTAACCGAGGCTTAGAACACATGGTCAGGGATAACCTAGACCCTCTTATATCCCGGATGAAACAGGACTTTGCCAAGTGGACCTTACTCGGCCTATCTATGTGGGGCAGAACACAGGCGGTTAGGATGGTCACCCTCCCCCGCTTCACATATGTTTTAGGCATGCTCCCCCTACAGATTCCGCTCTCTCTTCTCCGAAGGATTAATACTTTGATAAGGTCCTTTGTCTGGGGTTCTATACGGCCAAGACTAAAACCGGGGACAATATTAGCGCGCAGACCCTATGGAGGACTAGGTCTACCCTCAGTAGAACAATACACTTTAGCCCTACAACTATCACAACTAGCCTACACACTACCAGGCACCCCAGATCCCCCACAATGGACAATCCCCGAGAAACACATACAGGGACAGCACTCCGGACTAGGCGGGATATATACCGACTACTCTCACTCGTCCAATCCTTTCCTCGCGGCCACAAATACAGCGTGGCGCAGAGCCCACCGGCTACTGGGAGTGCACCCTTGTTAGGAAATGCCTCCTTGGCATGGTTACCCCCTGACTTTTTGCCTTTGCTGATGCTATGTTTTGAATTGAAAGTGTGCTGAGGCCTGCTAACCAGGCCCCAGCACCAGTGTTCTTTCCCTAACCTGTACTTTTGTATCCACAATTGGCACACCCTGGCATCCAGATAAGTCCCTTGTAAATGGTACCCCTGGTACCAAGGGCCCTGATGCCAAGGAAGGTCTCTAAGGGCTGCAGCATGTCTTATGCCACCCTGGAGACCCCTCACTCAGCACAGACACACTGCTTGCCAGCTTGTGTGTGCTGGTGAGAACAAAATGAGTAAGTCGACATGGCACTCCCCTCAGGGTGCCATGCCAGCCTCTCACTGCCTATGCAAGTATAGATAAGTCACCCCTCTAGCAGGCCTTACAGCCCTAAGGCAGGGTGCACTATACCATAGGGGAGGGCACCAGTGCATGAGCACTGTGCCCCTACAGTGTCCAAACAAAACCTTAGACATTGTAAGTGCAGGGTAGCCATAACAGTATATGGTCTGGGAGTCGGTTTTACACGAACTCCACAGCACCATAATGGCTACACTGAAAACTGGGAAGTTTGGTATCAAACTTCTCAGCACAATAAATGCACACTGATGCCAGTGTACATTTGATTATAAAATACACCCCAGAGGGCACCTTAGAGGTGTCCCCTGAAACCTTAACCGACTGTCTGTGTAGGCTGACTGGTTCCAGCAGCCTGCCACAACCCAGACATGTTGCTGGCCCCATGGGGAGAGTGCCTTTGTCACTCTGAGGCCAGTAACAAAGCCTGCACTGGGTGGAGATGCTAACACCTCCCCCAGGCAGGAGCTGTCACACCTGGCGGTGAGCCTCAAAGGCTCACCCCTTTGTGCCAGCACCGCAGGACACTCCAGCTAGTGGAGTTGCCCGCCCCCTCCGGCCACGGCCCCCACTTTTGGCGGCAAGGCCGGAGAAAATAATGAGAAAAACAAGGAGGAGTCACTGACCAGTCAGGACAGCCCCTAAGGTGTCCTGAGCTGAAGTGACTCTAACTTTTAGAAATCCTCCATCTTGCAGATGGAGGATTCCCCCAATAGGATTAGGGATGTGACCCCCTGCCCTTGGGAGGAGGCACAAAGAGGGTGTACTCACCCTCAGGGCTAGTAGCCATTGGCTACTAACCCTCCAGACCTAAACACGCCCTTAAATTTAGTATTTAAGGGCTTCCCTGAACCTAAGAATTTAGATTCCTGAAACTACAAGAAGAAGAGGACTGCTGAGCTGAAAAACCCCTGCAGAGGAAGAACAGAAGACCCCAACTGCCTTGGCCCCAGACTTACCGGCCTGTCTCCTGCCTTCCAAAGAAACCTGCTCCAGCGACGCTTTCCAAGGGACCAGCGACCTCTGAATCCTCTGAGGACTGCCCTGCTTCAAGAAAGACAAGAAACTCCTGAGGACAGCGGCACTGCTCCAAAAGAACTGCAACTTTGTTACAGAGGAGCAGATTTAAAGACCCCTGCAAATCCCCGCAAGAAGCGTGAGACTTGCAACACTGCACCCAGCGACCCCGACTCGACTGGTGGAGAACCAACAGCTCAGGGAGGACCCTGCGGCGACTCCAAGACTGTGAGTAACCAAAGTTGTCCCCCCTGAGCCCCCACAGCGACGCCTGCAGAGGGAATCCCGAGGCTCCCCCTGACCGCGACTGCCTGAACTCTATTTCCCGACGGCTGGAAAAGACCCTGCACCCGCAGCCCCCAGCACCTGAAGGAACGGAACTCCTGTGCAGGAGTGACCCCCAGGAGGCCCTCTCCCTTGCCCAGGTGGTGGCTACCCCGAGGAGCCCCCCCCTTGCCTGCCTGCACCGCTGAAGAGACCCCTTGGTCTCCCATTGACTCCCATTGGAAACCCAACGCTTGTTTACACACTGCACCCGGCCGCCCCCGCGCTGCTGAGGGTGTATCTTCTGTGTGGACTTGTGTCCCCCCCGGTGCCCTACAAAACCCCCCTGGTCTGCCCTCCGAAGACGCGGGTACTTACCTGCTGGCAGACTGGAACCGGGGCACCCCCTTCTCTCCATTGAAGCCTATGTGTTTTGGGCACCTCTTTGACCTCTGCACCTGACCGGCCCTGAGCTGCTGGTGTGGTAACTTTGGGGTTGCTCTGAACCCCCAACGGTGGGCTACCTTGGACCCAAAACTGAACCCTGTAGGTAATTTACTTACCTGCTAAAACTAACAATACTTTACCTCCCCCAGGAACTGTGAAAATTGCACTGTGTCCACTTTTAAAACAGCTTATTGTGTTTTATGTAAAAAGTATATATGCTACTGTAATTATTAAAAGTTCCTAAAGTACTTACCTGCAATACCTTTCAAATGAGATATTACATGTAGAATTTGAACCTGTGGTTCTTAAAATAAACTAAGAAAATATATTTTTCTATAACAAAACCTATTGGCTGGATTTGTCTCTGAGTGTGTGTTCCTCATTTATTGCCTGGGTGTATGTACAACAAATGCTTAACACTACTCCTTTGATAAGCCTACTGCTCGACCACACTACCACAAAATAAAGCATTAGTATTATCTCTTTTTGCCACTATCTTACCTCTAAGGGGAACCCTTGGACTCTGTGCATGCTATTCCTTACGTTGAAATAGCACATACAGAGCCAACTTCCTACATTGGTGGATCAGCGGTGGGGTACAAGACTTTGCATTTGCTGGACTACTCAGCCAATACCTGATCACACGACAAATTCCAAAAATTGTCATTAGAAATTGATTTTTGCAATTTGAAATTTTTCTAAATTCTTTAAAGTCCTGCTAGGGCCTTGTGTTAGTCCCTGTTAGCATTTCTTTTAGAGTTTAAAAGCTTGGTAAAAGTTTGAATTAGATTCTAGAACTAGTCTTTAGATTCTTAAAAAGTATTCCAACTTTTAGAAGCATAATGTCTAGCACAGATGTGAATGTGGTGGAACTCGACACCACACCTTACCTCCATCTTCAGATGAGAGAGCTAAGGTCACTCTGTAAACTAAAGAAAATAGCAATGGGCTCCGGACCTTCCAAACTACAGCTCCAGGAGCTGTTGGCAGAGTTTGAAAGAGCCAACCCCTCTGAGGATGGCAACACAGAGGATGATGATAGTGACTTGGAGGGTGATTCCCCCCCACCAGTCCTATCTAGGGAGAACAGGGCCTCTCAAGCCCTGACTCCAAAAATAATAGTCAGAGATGCTGGTTCCCTCACAGGAGGGACCAACCTCTCTGAAATCACTGAGGATAACCCCAGTGAAGAGGACATCCAGTTAGCCAGGATGACCAAAAGATTGGCTTTGGAAAGACAGATCCTAGCCATAGAAAGGGAAAGACAAGAGATGGGCCTAGGACCCATCAATGGTGGCAGCAACACAAGTAGGTCAGAGATTCTCCTGACATGTTGAAAATCCCCAAAGGGATTGTAACTAAATATGAAGATGGTGATGACATCACCAAATGGTTCACAGCTTTTGAGAGGGCTTGTGTAACCAGAAAAGTGAACATATCTCACTGGGGTGCTCTCCTTTGGGAAATGTTCACAGGAAGGTGTAGGGATAGACTCCTCACACTCTCTGGAAAAGATGCAGAATCTTATGACCTCATGAAGGGAACCCTGATTGAGGGCTTTGGATTCTCCACTGAGGAGTATAGGATTAGATTCAGGGGGGCTCAAAAATCCTCGAGCCAGACCTGGGTTGACTTTGTAGACTACTCAGTAAAAACACTAGATGGTTGGATTCAAGGCAGTGGTGTAAGTGATTATGGTGGGCTGTACAATTTATTTGTGAAAGAACACCTGTTAAGTAATTGTTTCAATGATAAACTGCATCAGCATCTGGTGGACCTAGGACCAATTTCTCCCCAAGAATTGGGAAAGAAGGCGGACCATTGGGTCAAGACTAGGGTGTCCAAAACTTCCACAGGGGGTGACCAAAAGAAAGGGGTCACAAAACCTCCCCAGGGGAAAGGTGGTGAGACAGCCAAAAACAAAAATAGTAAAGAGTCTTCTACAGGCCCCCAAAAACCTGCACAGGAGGGTGGGCCCAGAGCCTCTTCACAAAACAATTCTGGGTACAAGGGTAAAAACTTTGATCCCAAAAAGGCCTGGTGTCGTAGCTGTAGTCAGTCTGGACACCAAACTGGAGACAAGGCCTGTCCCAAAAAAAATACCACTTCAAACTCCACTCCAGCTAACACTGGAATGGCTAGTCTCCAAGTGGGATCAACAGTGTGCCCAGAGCAAATCAGGTGTCACACTGAAGCTACATTAGTCTCTGAGGGTGGGGTGGATTTAGCCACACTGGCTGCCTGGCCCCCTAACATGCAAAAATACTGGCAGCAGCTCTTAATTAATGGGACACATGTAGAGGGCCTGAGGGATACAGGTGCCAGTGTCACTATGGTGACAGAGAAACTGGTTTCCCCTGGCCAATACCTGACTGGAAAAACCTATCCAGTCACCAATGCTGACAATCAAACTAAAGTACATCCCATGGCAATGGTAACTTTAGAGTGGGGAGGGGTCAATGGCCTGAAACAGGTGGTGGTCTCCTCAAATATCCCAGTAGACTGTTTGCTTGGAAATGACCTGGAGTCCTCAGCATGGGCTGAGGTAGAACTGAAAACCCATGCAGCCATGCTGGGTATCCCTGAACTGGTGTGTGTCAAGACAAGGGTACAGTGCAAGGCACAGGGTGAAAAAGTAGAGCTGGAGTCTGGAAAAAGGGCCCAGCCTACCAAGAGGAAAGGAAAGTCAGCTGGGAAACCAGCTGCAACACAACAAGAAAAAGAGAACCTCTCTTCTCAGGAAGAAGTTCTGCCCTCTGAGGGAACTGAGCCTATGGAGTTGGAACCTTATCAGGTTGAGCTCTTAGGCCCAGGGGGACCCTCAAGGGAAGAGTTGTGTAAGGGACAAGAAACCTGTCCCTCTCTTGAAGGCCTTAGGCAGCAAGCTGCTGAAGGGTCCAAAGGCAAGAAAAATCGAACACATAGGGTCTATTGGGAGTATGGACTCCTGTACACTGAGGCAAGAGATCCCAAACCTGGTGCCACTAGGAGAGTGGTAGTGCCTCAGGCGTTCAGAGAGTTTATTCTGACCTTAGCCCATGATATTCCCCTTGCTGGGCATTTGGGACAAACCAAGACGTGGGAGAGGTTAGTCAACCACTTCTATTGGTCCAACATGTCCCAGAAGGTTAAGGAGTTTTGCATCTCCTGTACCACCTGTCAAGCCAGTGGTAAGACAGGTGGACACCCAAAGGCCCCCTCATTCCACTTCCAGTGGTGGGGGTCCCCTTTGAAAGAGTGGGTGTGGACATAGTGGGTCCACTTGAACCTCCCACAGCCTCAGGAAATATGTACATCCTAGTAGTAGTGGATCATGCTACTAGGTATCCTGAAGCTATTCTTCTTAGGTCGACTACTGCCCCTGCAGTAGCCAAGGCCCTCATTGGTATCTTTACCAGAGTGGGCTTCCCTAAGGAGGTGGTGTCTGACAGAGGTACCAACTTCATGTCAGCATACCTAAAACACATGTGGAATGAGTGTGGAGTGACTTATAAATTCACTACACCATATCATCCACAAACTAATGGCCTTGTTGAGAGATTCAACAAGACATTAAAAGGCATGATCATGGGGCTCCCAGAAAAACTCAAAAGGAGATGGGATGTCCTCCTGCCATGTCTGCTTTTCGCTTACAGAGAGGTGCCTCAGAAGGGAGTAGGGTTCTCACCCTTTGAACTTCTGTTTGGCCACCCTGTAAGGGGACCACTTGCTCTTGTTAAAGAAGGCTGGGAGAGACCTCTTCATGAGCCTAAACAAGACATAGTGGACTATGTACTTGGCCTTCGCTCAAGGATGGCAGAGTACATGGAAAAGGCAAGTAAAAACCTTGAGGCCAGCCAACAGCTCCAGAAGTTTTGGTATGACCAAAAGGCTGCACTGGTTGAATTTCAACCAGGGCAGAAAGTCTGGGTTTTGGAGCCTGTGGCTCCCAGGGCACTCCAGGACAAATGGAGTGGCCCTTACCCAGTACTAGAGAGGAAGAGTCAGGTCACCTACCTGGTGGACCTAGGCACTGGCAGGAGCCCCAAGAGGGTGATCCATGTGAACCGCCTTAAGCTCTTCCATGACAGGGCTGATGTGAATCTGTTGATGGTAACAGATGAGGACCAGGAAGCTGAGAGTGAGCCTCTCCCTGATCTCCTCTCATCAGACCCAAAAGATGGCTCAGTGGATGGAGTGATCTATTCAGACACCCTCTCTAGCCAACAGCAATCTGACTGTAGGAAGGTCCTGCAGCAGTTTGCTGAACTCTTTTCCCTAACCCCTGGTCAGACACACCTGTGTACCCATGATATGGACACAGGAGACAGCATGCCTGTCAAAAACAAAATATTCAGACAGTCTGACCAAGTTAAGGAAAGCATCAAGGTGGAAGTCCACAAGATGCTGGAATTGGGAGTAATTGAGTACTCTGACAGCCCCTGGGCCAGCCCAGTGGTCTTAGTCCCCAAACCTCACACCAAAGATGGAAAGAGAGAGATGAGGTTTTGTGTGGACTACAGAGGTCTTAATTCTGTCACCAAGGCAGATGCCCATCCCATTCCTAGAGCTGACGAGCTGATTGACAAATTAGGTGCTGCCAAATTCTTAAGTACCTTTGACTTAACAGCAGGGTACTGGCAAATCAAAATGGCACCTGGAGCAAAAGAGAAAACAGCATTCTCCACACCTGATGGGCATTATCAGTTTACTGTTATGCCCTTTGGTTTAAAGAATGCCCCTGCCACCTTCCAAAGGTTGGTGAATCAAGTCCTTGCTGGCTTGGAGTCCTTTAGTGCAGCTTATCTTGATGATATTGCTGTCTTTAGCTCCAACTGGCAGGATCACCTGGTCCACCTGAAGAAGGTTTTGAAGGCTCTGCAATCAGCAGGCCTCTCTATCAAGGCATCCAAATGCCAGATAGGGCAGGGAACTGTGGTTTACTTGGGACACCTTGTAGGTGGAGGCCAAGTTCAGCCACTCCAGCCTAAGATCCAGACTATTCTGCACTGGGCAGCTCCAAAAACCCAGACTCAAGTCAGGGCATTCCTTGGCTTGACTGGGTACTATAGGAGGTTTGTGAAGGGATATGGATCCATTGTGACAGCCCTCACAGAACTCACCTCCAAGAAAATGCCCAAGAAGGTAAACTGGACTGTAGAATGCCAACAGACCTTTGACACCCTGAAGCAAGCTATGTGCACAGCACCAGTTCTAAAAGCTCCAGATTACTCCAAGCAATTCATTGTGCAAACAGATGCCTCTGAACATGGGATAGGGGCAGTTTTGTCCCAAACAAATGATGATGGCCTTGACCAGCCTGTTGCTTTCATTAGCAGGAGGTTACTCCCCAGGGAGCAGCGTTGGAGTGCAATTGAGAGGGAGGCCTTTGCTGTGGTTTGGTCCCTAAAGAAGCTGAGACTATACCTCTTTGGTACTCACTTCCTAGTTCAAACTGACCACAGACCTCTCAGATGGCTGATGCAAATGAAAGGTGAAAATCCAAAACTGTTGAGGTGGTCCATCTCCCTACAGGGAATGGACTTTATAGTGGAACACAGACCTGGGACTGCCCATGCCAATGCAGATGGCCTTTCCAGGTTCTTCCACTTAGAAAATGAAGACTCTCTTGGGAAAGGTTAGTCTCATCCTCTTTCGTTTGGGGGGGGTTGTGTAAGGAAATGCCTCCTTGGCATGGTTACCCCCTGACTTTTTGCCTTTGCTGATGCTATGTTTTGAATTGAAAGTGTGCTGAGGCCTGCTAACCAGGCCCCAGCACCAGTGTTCTTTCCCTAACCTGTACTTTTGTATCCACAATTGGCACACCCTGGCATCCAGATAAGTCCCTTGTAAATGGTACCCCTTGTACCAAGGGCCCTGATGCCAAGGAAGGTCCCTAAGGGCTGCAGCATGTCTAATGCCACCCTGGAGACCCCTCACTCAGCACAGACACACTGCTTGCCAGCTTGTGTGTGCTGGTGAGAACAAAATGAGTAAGTCGACATGGCACTCCCCTCAGGGTGCCATGCCAGCCTCTCACTGCCTATGCAAGTATAGATAAGTCACCCCTCTAGCAGGCCTTACAGCCCTAAGGCAGGGTGCACTATACCATAGGTGAGGGCACCAGTGCATGAGCACTGTGCCCCTACAGTGTCTAAACAAAACCTTAGACATTGTAAGTGCAGGGTAGCCATAAGAGTATATGGTCTGGGAGTTTGTTTTACACGAACTCCACAGCACCATAATGGCTACACTGAAAACTGGGAAGTTTGGTATCAAACTTCTCAGCACAATAAATGCACACTGATGCCAGTGTACATTTTATTGTAAAATACACCCCAGAGGGCACCTTAGAGGTGCCCCCTGAAACCTTAACCGACTATCTGTGTAGGCTGACTGGTTCCAGCAGCCTGCCACAACCGAGACATGTTGCTGGCCCCATGGGGAGAGTGCCTTTGTCACTCTGAGGCCAGTAACAAAGCCTGCACTGGGTGGAGATGCTAACACCTCCCCCAGGCAGGAGCTGTCACACCTGGCTGTGAGCCTCAAAGGCTCACCCCTTTGTGCCAGCACCGCAGGACACTCCAGCTAGTGGAGTTGCCCGCCCCCTCTGGCCACGGCCCCCACTTTTGGCGGCAAGGCCGGAGAAAATAATGAGAAAAACAAGGAGGAGTCACTGACCAGTCAGGACAGCCCCTAAGGTGTCCTGAGCTGAAGTGACTCTAACTTTTAGAAATCCTCCATCTTGCAGATGGAGGATTCCCCCAATAGGATTAGGGATGTGACCCCTCCCCTTGGGAGGAGGCACAAAGAGGGTGTACTCACCCTCAGGGCTAGTAGCCATTGGCTACTAACCCCCCAGACCTAAACACGCCCTTAAATTTAGTATTTAAGGGCTTCCCTGAACCTAAGAATTTAGATTCCTGAAACTACAAGAAGAAGAGGACTGCTGAGCTGAAAAACCCCTGCAGAGGAAGAACAGAAGACCCCAACTGCCTTGGCCCCAGACTTACCGGCCTGTCTCCTGCCTTCCAAAGAAACCTGCTCCAGCGACGCTTTCCAAGGGACCAGCGACCTCTGAATCCTCTGAGGACTGCCCTGCTTCAAGAAAGACAAGAAACTCCTGAGGACAGCGGCACTGCTCCAAAAGAACTGCAACTTTGTTACAGAGGAGCAGATTTAAAGACCCCTGCAAATCCCCGCAAGAAGCGTGAGACTTGCAACACTGCACCCGGCGACCCCGACTCGACTGGTGGAGAACCAACACCTCAGGGAGGACCCTCCGGCGACTCCAAGACTGTGAGTAACCAAAGTTGTCCCCCCTGAGCCCCCGCAGCGACGCCTGCAGAGGGAATCCCGAGGCTCCCCCTGACCGCAACTGCCTGAACTCTATTTCCCGACGGCTGGAAAAGACCCTGCACACGCAGCCCCCAGCACCTGAAGGAACGGAACTCCTGTGCAGGAGTGACCCCCAGGAGGCCCTCTCCCTTGCCCAGGTGGTGGCTACCCCGAGGAGCCCCCCCCTTGCCTGCCTGCACCGCTGAAGAGACCCCTTCGTCTCCCATTGACTCCCATTGGAAACCCGACGCTTGTTTACACACTGCACCCGGCCGCCCCCGTGCTGCTGAGGGTGTATCTTCTGTGTGGACTTGTGTCCCCCCCGGTGCCCTACAAAACCCCCCTGGTCTGCCCTCCGAAGACGCGGGTACTTACCTGCTGGCAGACTGGAACCGGGGAACCCCCTTCTCTCCATTGAAGCCTATGTGTTTTGGGCACCTCTTTGACCTCTGCACCTGACCGGCCCTGAGCTGCTGGTGTGGTAACTTTGGGGTTGCTCTGAACCCCCAACGGTGGACTACCTTGGACCCAAAACTGAACCCTGTAGGTAATTTACTTACCTGCTAAAACTAACAATACTTTACCTCCCCCAGGAACTGTGAAAATTGCACTGTGTCCACTTTTAAAACAGCTTATTGTGTTTTATGTAAAAAGTATATATGCTACTCTAATTAAAAAGTTCCTAAAGTACTTACCTGCAATACCTTTCAAATGAGATATTACATGTAGAATTTGGACCTATGGTTCTTAAAATAAACTAAGAAAAGATATTTTTCTATAACAAAACCTATTGGCTGGATTTGTCTCTGAGTGTGTGTTCCTCATTTATTGCCTGGGTGTATGTACAACAAATGCTTAACACTACTCCTTTGATAAGCCTACTGCTCGACCACACTACCACAAAATAGAGCATTAGTATTATCTCTTTTTGCCACTATCTTACCTCTAAGGGGAACCCTTGGACTCTGTGCATGCTATTCCTTACGTTGAAATAGCACATACAGAGCCAACTTCCTACAACCCTTCTCTACATGCTCAAGCCCCTTTAGCGGGAAACAAATGTATAAAAATAGGGGGAAATACCCTAAGATGGCCCCAGTGGAACGACGCTGGTATCCACAACATAACCCAAATAATAGATGGCAATGATTTACGGTCCTTTGAATCCCTACGGGATGAGTTCGGAATCCACAAAAATCAGGAATGGAGGTACATGCAACTCATGCACTGTATGCGCAAGGCCCTAGGACCCCCCCCCCCTGTGGACGATTAAAACCTCACCCGTTGTCAATTACCTGCAGAAATGGGGCCGACACAGAGGAGTTATGGCCGGTCTATACGCAGAGATTACGAACCATCTTTACTCGCAACCCCTCCTAGAGCAACTGCGTCTCAGATGGCAAGATCGACTAGCGATATTACTACATAGAAATGGCACTTTTGGAAAGTGGGCACTTCTCTGCACTTATTGCCATCTGTGCTTTACAGCCCTGTCTCCAACCCACGTCTGGTCTGTGCTGGTTGAGAGCTCCCCTGGTCCATTCCACCCAGAAAGCCATAAACACAGGTCACTCGGTCAAATATGCATTCATCTGCATATTGAATGGGTCTCACTGGGCAGGGAGGGGCTCTCTTTTACATTTCAAAGGCCACAGGCCTGCTCTCACACAAAGGACTGACAACCCCCCACCGGGATCATGGCAGACAGGACTGGGCTGAAAGGGGAGCTTGTGCACTTCAAAACCCCTCTTTGAAGTTTCCCCACTTCAATGGCATTTTGGGTAAATAAACTGGATCTCTGACCCCACCAAATCAGACCCTTCTGGATCTGCACCTAAAAGGAACTGCCTGGCTGCCCAAAGGACTCATCTGGACGGCTTTGCTGGAAAGGACTGCTGCCCTGCTTGTTGCCCTGCTGCCTTCTGGTCTCTGACTTTGCTGGAAGGACTCTGCCGTCCCCAAAATGCTCTCCAAGGGCATGGGTTGAGCTTGAAGTCTCAGGGTCAACAAAGACTTTACCTACTAGCTTTTAGCAAGCATCGGACTATTGGGAATTACTCCATCAACAACGCCTTGATAGCCCCAGTTGAGCTATTGTGTTTCTAAGTTCTTTAGTGGGAATTCATCTTTAAAAATTCATAACTTTGCTTGCGTGCATTGGATTTTCATTGTTTTTACCTTATTTTTATCAGATAAATATTATCTATTTTTCTAAACCTGTGTGGTGTATCTTTGTGATGTTTTCATTGTGTTACTGTACGAGTTATTGCACAATTACTTTACATATTGCCTTCTAAGTTAAACCTGCCTGCTCCGTGCCAAGCTACCAGAGGGTGAGCACAGGATAATTTGGGTTGTGTTTTGACTCACCCTGACTAGGATTGTGGTCCCTACTTGGACAAGGGTATATACCTCTGCCAACTAGAGATCCAATTTCTACCATTGGTGGCAGCAATGAGATAGGACGTGTGTTTTTGCCATACAATAGCTACGTGTACACTACCCACCCTCAGTTAAAGGTCAATTTGATTTGTTTTCTTTTTCTGCACATTTCCCCGCTTTGCACCGTTTGGATCCTATATATCATGTCTCTGGCTAAGTCCACAAGTGGAGCTGGGGAGTTTGACCTGGTTAACCTGGAGGATTACACTTTACTCCAGTTGAAGGGCTTTTGCAAGGATATGGGGTACCTGCCCATGGAGCTTCAAAGAAGGGATAATTTCAAAAGGCACTGAGGGCCTGTGCAGAGGTCTCCATCCAAGGGAATGATGAGTTGGGGGAGCCTGAGAAGGGCTCTTCTGAGGAGCTGCCAATAGCAGTAGGGGATGACACCCTAGATCTGTTCCTTCTGCAAGACCAGGAAGCAGTGTCTCCAGTCATGGCCTGACTGCTGAGGAAAGATGGGAAGGGAGAAAATTCAATCTGCAGTTGGCAATGTTAAAAATAGAGGAGAGGAGAGCTGAAAGGCAGGCTGAGGCTGAAAGAGCCTTAGCTGAGAAGAAACTTATCTTGACTCATGAACTGAATCTGAAGGAGCTGAAGTTAAGGCTAGGCAGTCTGAATCCAGCAGTGATGGAGGCAGCATACATGCAGGACCTGCTGGAGACAAGAAGGTTTGAATACCCAATAACTTGGTGCCCATTTGTGTGGTGGGAGATGACATTGACAAGTGGTTTTCTGGTTATGAAATTGCACTGAAAGTTACCTGGTGTTCCTGAAAAGGACTGTGGGGGCGAGTCTGTGGAAACACATGCCTACACTTGGGAGGGAACCACTTCTGACATTAGAGGTTGGGGACCAAAACAAGTACACTCCCATGAAAGCCATTTTAATGGCCAAATTTGGACTGACCCTCGGAAGTATCGCCAAAGATTCAGTCACAGTAGCAATCTCCCTAACCAATCCTGAGTAGACTTAATTGATTACTCCAGTAAGGCACTGAATGGCTCAGTGCGGGGCAGCAAACTCAGTGATTATGTTGAGTTGTACAATTTAATCCTGAGAAAGCACATGCTCAGTGTTAGAAATGGGGTCTTTGGTTGACAGTCAGGTTACCCCCTGTTCAAGCAAGGACCCTCACTCTAGTTAGGATAAAAGAGAATCACCCTCAGCTAACCCCTGCTTACCCCCTTGGTAGCTTGGCAGAGCAGTAGGCTTAACCTCAGAGTGCTGGGCGTAAAGTATTTGTACCAACACACACAGTAACTTAATGAAAACACTACAAAATGACACAACACCAGTTTAGAAAAATAGGAAATATTTATCTAGACAAAACAAGACCAAAACGACAAAAATCCAACATACACAAGTCAAGTTATGATTTTTTAAAGGTTTAAAATAAAAAGAGTCTTTAGGTAGTTGTAACACCACACTAGCGCTGCTAGCGTGAAAATGTACCTGGTTTGCGACAAAAATAACCCCGCACGGGCGGTGTGCGTCGAAAATAACCCGGCACGGGTTTATGCGTCGAAAACAGCTCGGCTCGGCGAGGCGCGTCGAAAAAGCCAGCCACGCGACGGTCCGAAGTCCCGCGGCGCTGGTTGCGATCTCTCAGCCTTCGTCAGCGATGCTGCGCGTCGTTTCTCCTGCTCCGGGCGTCGATTCTCCGGTCGCGTTTCCAGCGGCGTCGTTTCTCAGCTGCGGAGCCGGCGTCGCGTCGTTTTCTCAGCCGCGATCGGATTTGCGTCGATCTTTTCTCCGCACGGTGCTCGGTGCGTGTATTTTTGTCCTTAGGCTGCCAGCCTCTCCTTTCAGGGTCCCAGGAACTGGAAGGGCACCACAGAGCAGAGTAGGGGTCTCTCCAGAGACTCCAGGTGCTGGCAGGAAGAAGTCTTTGCTATCCCTGAGACTTCAACAACAGGAGGCAAGCTCTACATCAAGCCCTTGGAGATTTCTTCTTCAAGATGGAAGGCACACAAAGTCCAGTCTTTGCCCTCTTACTCAGGCAGAAGCAGCACTGCAGGAAAGCTCCACAAAGCACAGTCACAGGCAGGGCAGCACTTGTTCCTCAGCGATCAGCTCTTCTCCAGGCAGAGGTTCCCCTTGATTCCAGAAGTGTTTCTGAAGTTTGTAAGTTTGGGTGCCCTTCTTATACCCATTTTAGTCTTTGAAGTCACCTTTCTTCAAAGGGGACTCACACCTTCTTGTGAAATCCTGCCTTGCCCAGGCAAGGCCTCAGACACACACCAGGGGGTTGGAGACAGCATTGTCAGAGGCAGGCACAGTCCTTTCAGAGGAGAGTGACCACTCCACCCCTCCCTCCTAGCAGAGATGGCTAATCAGGAAATGCAGATCACACCCCAGCTCCCTTTGTGTCATTGTCTGGTGCGAGGTGAAAAACAACCCAACTGTCAAACTGACCCAGACAGGGAATCCACAAACAAGGCAGAGTCACAGAATGGTTTAAGCAAGAAAATGCTCACTTTCTAAAAGTGGCATTTCCAAACTCACAATCTTAAAATCAACTTTACTAAAAGATGTATTTTTAAATTGTGAGTTCAGGGATCCCAAACTCCACATGTCCATCTACTCTCTAGGGGAATCTACACTTTAATCATATTTAAAGGTAGCCCCCATATTATCCTATGAGAGAGAGACAGACCTTGCAACAGTGAAAACGAAATTGGCAGTATTTCACTGTCAGGACATATAAACCACATTACTATATGTCCTACCTTATCCATACACTGCACCCTGCCCTTGGGGCTACCTAGGGCCTACCTTAGGGGTGCCTTACATGTAAGGGAAGGGAAGGTTTAGGCCTGGCAAGTGGGTACACTTGCCAAGTCGAATTTACCGTGTAAAAATACACATACAGACACTGCAGGGGCAGGTCTGAGACATGATTACAGAGCTACTTATGTGGGTGGCACAACCAGTGCTGCAGGCCCACTAGTAGCATTTGATTTACAGGCCCTGGCACCTCTAGTGCACATTACTAGGGACTTACTAGTAATTCAAATATGCCAATCATGGATGAACCACTTACATACAATTTAAACAGGAGAGCATATGCACTTTAGCACTGGTTAGCAGTGGTAAAGTGCTCAGAGTTGAAAAGCCAACAGCAACATGTCAGAAAAAAATAGGAGGCAGGAGGCGAAAAAGACTGGGGATGACCCTGCATAAGCAAAAGTCCAACACTCAGTATTTGTTTTGTAGAGCTGTGCCAGCCCCAAGTTGACAGTAAACTGACTGATCCCGGGAAGCTTGCTGAGAGGTGGACCTCTGGGCTAGCACCAGAGTGTCCAAAAAAGTATCTGGGGGGGACACCTACAAAGGTGGTCAGGGTTCCCAACAGATGAAAGAGAGTGCAGAAAAACTTACAAATAAGGAGTTATCTAAATGTCCCCAAAATAATTCCCAAGGGAATAGTGGTAACCAGTCCCAGTCTTTTCCTAAGAAGAAAGGGTTCTTTGATCACAAGACATGAAGGTTCCCCAATGTGTAGAGTGTTCCAAGTATGGACACTGTAAGGGTGACTCCAAATGTCCTAAGAGGGCACAGCTACCCACGGGTGGGCAGACACCTGGGTTGGCTTGTGTAGAGCTTGGGTGGAGGTAGTCCCAGATAGATTTGAGGAACAGACAAAGGCAACCCTAGTGTCCCTCAGGATGTAGATATGGTGCCAAAAGCCTACATGCCTGCCAATAGTTCTAAGTATAGGCAGTGGGTCACCATTGACGGGCAATGGGTGGAGGCTCTGCTTGACACAGGAGCCAGCATGACAACTGTCAAGTGTCAGCTGGTGTCAGCAGAGCAGGTCCTACCAAACACATTCCACCAAGTCATAGTCGCTGACAATCAAGAGGGACATCTACCGGTGGCTCTGGTTCTCTTTGAGTGGGGGGTGGGTCTCTGGTACTCTAAAAGTAGCTGTGAGTCCTGCCATGCCTGTAGATTGTCTGTTAGGCGATGACCTAGAGCACACTACCTAGAGGGAGGTAGAGCTCAGGTCTCACTTGGAGATGATGGGATTGCCTGAGTGGTCTCTGTATGACCACACAGTCAATGGCTGCCTGAGAGGGGAGTCAAGGGTGTCTGGAGCCTGGAAGAAGGGCCCAGACAGCTGGCAAGGAAAGGGGCAAGGGAAACCAGTCTCAGATGTACCCATGTGGAGGTTAACGGGGTCCCTGAGGAGGAAGCCCCTGAGCCAACCGGGGAGGACAATTTCGCCCTAGGTGACCTCACCTGAGCTTGCTGGCTGGCAAGTTGAGGGTGAGCTCACCATGGAGGAATTCTGAAAAGTGCTGAAAGAGTGTCCCACTATTGAGGGCTTGAGGCAACAGGCCTCAGCACATGCAGCAGGTGAAGTCTCTGGGGATCACCTCATTTACTGGGATAATGATCTCCTATGTAGTGAGCCTAGGGCTCTGGGTACTGGGGCAGCATGGGTGCTGGTGGTCCCCCAGTGCTACCGGGCCTTCCTAATTGGTTTGGCTCATGACATACCACTGCCAGGACATTTAGGGCAAGACATGACCTTTGCCAGGCTTGTCACCCACTTCTATTGGCCCTGAATGAAGACAGCCTCAGATACATTGTGCAGGTCCTGTCCCACCTGCCAGGCCAGTGGGAAGTCAGGGAAGAAGCTGAAGGCTCCCCTGATCCCACTTCCCATCGTTGGCACCCCCACTGAAAGGGTGGGCATCAACGTCATTGATTTGTTGGACCCCAAGACAGCCCTAGGCAACAGGTTCATCCTGGTCTTGTTGGACCATGCCACACACTACCCAGAGGCAGTCCCTCTGAGGTCTGGTGACCAGAACTTTGATGGGGATCTTTACCAGAGTGGGGTTCCCAAAAGAGACGGTTTCTGAGAGAGGCACTTCATGTCTGCATACATGAAGTCCGTGTGGGATACATGCGGTATGACTTACAAGTTCAATACACTGTATCAATCTCAATCCAATAGTCTAGTTGAGAGATTTCACAAGTCCTTGAAGGGCATGATTGCAGGCCTAGCTGAGGCTATGAGGCTTAAGTGTGACATCCTCTTGCCACGCCTTCTCTTTGCTTACACAGAAGTGCCCCAGAACGGGGTAGGGTTCAGTACCTTTGAGATTTTCTATGGCTACCCTGTCAGGGGTGACCCTAGCATTGTCAAGGAGGGGTGGGAGAAAGCTCCCAGGAAACCCCCCAGGATGTGGTCAGCTACATTTTGGCCCTCTGCAACCAGATGCACCACTTCTGGAAAAGGTCAAATGCAACCTTGAGAACAATCAAGAGGTGATGAAACGCTGGTATCACCAGAAGGCCACTCTGTGATGTTTCAACCTGGCGACAGAGTATTGGTCATGGAACCAGTAGAGCCCAGAGACATCCAGGACCACTGGGCTGGCCCATTGGAAGTAAAGGAGTGTAATGGGGAGACCACTTATTTAGTGGACCTCCATACCACTAGAAGCCCCCTAAGGGTGCTCCATGTAAACAGACTAAAGACTCACTTTGATAGGTCTGAAGTCAGCATGTTCCTTGTGACAGATATGGGTGTGGAGGAGGAGAGTAAACCTCTTCCTGACCTCCTCTCTGCACAAGAGATGGGTCAGTGGAGGGTGGAGGGTGTCAACCTCTCTGACTCCCTGACCCTAGACCAGTGAGGTAACTGTTAGAAGTTACTGGGACAATTTTCCTCCCTGTTTTCCCTCACCCCTGAAGTCACACATCTGTGCATCCATGTTATTGATGTAGGAGACAGTCCCCCTGTAAGGAACAAAATGTACAGGTTGTCAGACAAGGTGAAGGCCAGCATCAAGGAGGAAGTTGCCAATATTCTAGCTTCAGGGGTGATTGAAACCTCTAGCAGTCCCTGGGCCAGCCAAGTGGTATTGGTACCAAAGGCTGCCCCACTGGGTGCCAAAACCAGAACTTCGGTTCTGTGTGGGCTACTGAGGTCTCAATTCTAACATGAAGACTGACACACACCCCTTCCCCAGAGCTGATGAGCTCATGGACAGGCTAGATGCTGCCAAATTCCTCAGTACCTTTGATTTAACATCCGGGTACTGGCAGAACACATTGACTAAGGAGCCAAAAGAGAGATCAGCATTCTCAACCCCTAAGGGACATTACCAATTCCAGGTGATGCCCTTTGGCTTGAAGAATGCCCCTGCTACCTTCCAACGGTTGGGTAACAGGGTCCTAGCTGGTAAAGAGGCGTTCTGTACCACCTACTTAGACGACATTGCCTTCTACAGTGCCAGCTGGATGGAACACTTGCTTAACCTCCAAAAGGTGCTCCGGGCCCTGCAACAGACAAGGCTGCCAATCAAGACCAGTAAGTGCCAGATTGGGCAGGATTCCGTGATGTATTTTGAACACCTGGTAGGTCATGGCAAGGTGCAGCCCCTCCAGGCCAAGATTGAAACATGAAACAATCATGGCTTGGCAACCACCTAAAACCCAAACTAAAGTGAGAGACTTCCTAGGCCTCACTGGCTACTACAGAAGATTTGTTAAGGGATATGGCGCCATTGTGGCCCCCTTAACTGAGCTTACTTCTAAAAAAGGAGCCCAGGTTGGTGATCTGGCCAGAGGCTTGTCAGAAAGCCTTTGATTCCCCCAAGGAAGCCATGTGCTCAGCACCAGTGCTCAGGGACACTAATTACTCCAAGGAATTCATAGTGTAGATGGACGCTTCAGGGCATGGCGCAGGGGCAGTCTTAGCACAGCTGAATGAGGAGGGCCTAGACCAACCAGCAGTCTTAATTAGCAGGAGGTTACTTCCATGGGAACAGAAGTGGAGTGTCATTGAAAGGGAAGCATTTGCTGTGGTCTGAGCACTGAAGAAGCTGAGATTATACCTGTTTGGGACTCATTTCCGAGTTCAGACCGACCACAAGCCCCTCAGATGGCTCATGCAGATAAGGGGTGAAAATCCTAAACTCTTGAAGTGGTCCATCTTCCTATAGGGAATAGACTTCATGGTGGAGCATCGCCCAGTACTGACCATGCCAAGGTTGATAGTCTCTCCAGATTCTTCCATCTTAGTGATGAGAGCTCCCAAAGAGTTGAGCCTGCCTGCCTCCCTCCATTTTTAGGGTCGAGCCTGCATCGCATGCGCTTGAGCATGCGTTTTGCTTGCGAGACGCTTTAGGAATTAGAAAAGGGCTTGGAGCCACATCCACATCACGTCAGTGTCTTTCATTGGTTCATGGGCTTCCTGTTAAAATCTGCTTGGTTTCATTAGTGGAAGGCACGCATACGTCATGCCTTTTCCGGTGGTTAGCCCTCTTCGAGCGCAGCGACCAAGTACTGAAAACATGCAAGGCTCCCGTCAGGTTTGTGGACTACTTTTTCTCTATTTTCACAGCGCGATCTCGCTTGTTCTTTCAAGCAGTGTAATTGATTCCCACTTTGCAGACCTCCAGACAGAGGAAGCCCATAAACATATAAATCATGTTTTAGTGAGAACCAGTTCACCTGATTGTGGGGCCCATTGCCAGCCCTGGCTAAAGTGTGTGGTGTTCTCCTCCACAGTGCCAGGAGACAGGGCCCTTGGCACTGCAAGAAGGGCTGCAACAGGACCCTCGGTGAGGGCTAGGGATGGACGGGGGCTAGCCAGGCCACACAAACACCGCCCTGATGTTAGCCTTGACAAGTTGGCAGATGTATCCACGCTGTGCCCCAGTTGGGCGGTGCTCCATGCACGCTGCCATGTTTTTCTCCTCTCCCATGTGCTTGGCACCGTCGCATAGACCCTTTCCCACGTCCCCTTCCTCCCAGACCATGATCTCACTCTCGGACTGTGAGCAGCAGGCGGAAGCTGGCTGTACATGAGGCCACTTCAGTGACAGACAGGGAAATAGGCTCTTCTGCAAACTAGAGACCTGGCGGAGATCCCCCCAAAAAGCTCCCAGTAACCTCACCGGAGTACGGCTCCATGTACTTTTATGGCATTGGTCAAGCGTGTGCTGCTATACGCTTAAAAAAACCCTGCTCCTGTTTGTTTATCTTAGCACTTGCTGCCACAGATAGGCGGCTTCATAGCGCTTGGGATGCTCGCTCGTAACCAATCGGAGAGCACATAGCTGCAAACCTGGCACCTGGCTCTGCCCAGCCAGTATTTAAAGGGTGGTGGGATTTAGGGGGGCCTACTACCAATGAATAAACCAAAACGGCGACTCCCAGAATCCAAATGTTCTTTAGTCTAAACAGCCGTGACTGTCCCAAGGTTTCACATACGCCTGTCCGCAGGAGTGTGATTACTACGTTGTCCAAACTCAGTCTGAGCCAAGGAGCTCTGCTATTGGAATGTATTACACAACCAGCTGACATCCTGGCTAGAGTACAAATTACAGGTGAGTTACTCCATCCCGGCCCCAAGATTGTGCAATGCATGGCACACAGTCACACCTCCATCCTGTGGGTTTAGGCTTTGTGTTAACACTTATCTGGCAATGGAGTATTACAGATAACTAGAATGTGCCTCTGAACGCAGGCTACCGGGTGATAGATTGCATGTCATCGGGACACTTTCTTTCCAGCTGTGTGTGTGTTTTTTTTTTTTTTTTTTACCAAGCAGTGCAGTCTGGGATTTGTAGTCTTCGTTTTTTTGTTTAGGTCAATTGGCCTGTTCGAATAACCCATTTTAAAACAATGAGCGAAAAGCCTGGTGACTTGGAAGCATTGATTGGTGGTGACGTGGAGTCATCTGGTAACCCTGCTCTTGAAGTCTGGTTGCATGGGAAGAAGTCAGTCATAGCATTACCTGACAACAAGTATCTCCCGCCAATAATAAATGAAGACATTAACAAGCATTAGCCACAGCAATAAGTCTGTGTTAAATCTGACAACGCATACAAATACCCCCATTCAATAACGATGTTTCCATGGAAGAGCGAGGTAAAGCCGTACCTATTGGCTTTGCCATTGCCGGGTAGTGGTTGAGATGCTGATGATGATGTTGCTGGTGGTCTGGTATTGATGATGGTGTTGTGGTTTTGGTACTCATAGCACTGATGAGGTCAGATTTTAGTGTGTATACGTAGAGGCGGTGACCTTTTTTGCAGGCTTATGGGTGAGACAGCACAATAAGACTCCATGCATAGATTATTATTAATACATGATACATGGAACCTTGCAATGCCATTATAAAAACATGTTTTTAACATCCCTGTTACAGTCGGGCGTGACATTTCTAGTCCTCTGTAATAGGAAAAAGTGTAACTCCTCAAATGTAATATGTTATCACAGTTGTGACATCATAATACCTGCAACTGGTGCCAGCAGCCAGGGTGAAAGGCAGGGCACAGAGCATCATTGCAGCTGTAGTTTAAAATATTTTTGTTTGAAAGAGCTGTCCTTAGGTTTCACCTAGATAGCGGTGCACTGTATCTCTGAGACTTTTGTTTATATACTGTGGGCTTAGAGCCCTCCCATAGCTTCCAATTTGTAAGCTTCAGCGTGGCTCTCATTTGCTTCTCTCCAGTTTGTCACGGCATGTGGGTGTCAGTTCTTCCTGTGTTTGCCCCTCTTTAGAGTGTGGACCAAGTGCATGTCCATCCACTGCTCCTGTTGGTGGACCTGCTTTTTAGGGTCGAGCCTGCTTAGCATGCGCTTGCGCATGCGTATCGCTTGCGGGACGCTGTAGTAGTTAGAAAAGGGCTCGGAGCCCCGTCCATGTCACGTCAGTGTCTTTCATTGGTTTGTGGGCTTGCCTTTAAAAATCTGCTTGCTTTCATTAGTGGAAGGCATGCATACGGTCTCTCCCCTAAACATGGTAACATTGGTTCCTACCCAATTGGCATATTAAATTTACTTGTAAGTCCCTAGTAAGGTTCACTAGAGGTGCCTAGGGCCTGTAATTTAAATGCTGCTAGTGAGCCTGCAGTGCTGATTGTGCCACCCACATACGTAGCCCCTTAACCATGTCTCAGTCCTGCCATTGCAAGGCCTGTGTGTGCAGTGTCACTGCCACTTTCACTTGGCATAACTACTTGCCAAGCCTTAAACTACCCTTTTCTACATATAAGTCACCCGTAAAGTAGGCTCTTGGTATTCCAAACGGCAGGGCAGTGCTTAATTTGTGCTTGTTCTTTCCAGTGCAGAACACCGGCACTTATTTTTGAGGGCCGGCACTTATTTTTCTGCCTCAAACATTTACTGCCAGCAAAAGACACATATGGGATAGACGGAGAAAGACAAAACAAAATAGAGTCACAATGGGAGAGATCAGAAAGCTGCAAGAGTGAGCTGAAGGGGCAGGGAGTGGCTTTAAATTGATTGAAGAAGCCCGAGATGGCTTCAGAATTACCCTGCCTCAGTATTCTGTGTTCGCTCATGTAATTGCAGCAGCCGCATGTTTAAGAGGAGGGCTTTGGGCACCAGCACAATTTTATTTACAAATTAAGCATTGGGTCAGGGTGCTATGTAAGTAAAAGGCAGGACATGTACCTATGCGTTTTACATGTCCTGGTAGTGAAAAACTCACATATTCGTTTTCTACTACTGTGTGGCCTGCTCCTCTCATAGACTAGCATGAGAACTGCCCTCCTATACTTTTAAGTGGTAGATTCTGATCTGGAAGGAGTAGCCCTGTCATGTTTAGTATTGACAGAATGGAAATAGAAAATCCTCCTTACTGATGAAGTTGGATTTAATATTACTATTTTAGAAAAGCCACTTTTAGAAAGTGGACACTTCTCTGCATTTACTGACATGTGAGCCTTACAGCCCTTTCTCCAATCGACGTCTGGTGTGTGCTGTTGACAGCTCCCCTTGTGCATTCCACCCAGACAGCCATAAACAGAGGACACTCAGTCATATCTGCATTCATCTCCTACTGAATGGGTCTCCCTGGACAGGAAAGGTCAGAGACCTGCCCTCACATAAACGACTGATAACCCTCCTCCCCTCCCCCCCCCCCACCCCCACCCTACTGGGATCCTGGCAGACAGGACTCGTTTCATAGATCACACCTTTCATCTTTAAAACTCTATCCTGTAACCTAACATTACCTAAATTCTGTCGGCCGGTCAATCTCACCAACCAGCCACATAGTCCCCACTAATGATCACACCTACCTAGTTTTAACATATCACAAAGTAAGTGGTGTAAATTCATGTAATTTTTCCTGAGAACACATGATTAAGAGGCCTTAGAGGAGTTGGCAGAAGTCCAAGAAATGCCACAAAACTCTGCAGGGCTACATACAGTTCGGGGAGCAGCGGAGTTTGGGTAAGTTGTGCTGTTTGTGTTGATTCTTAGTGCCAGGAGTTTGTCATGTGCTGTAAAATCAGGGAGAACTGCATCACGGGGAGCGTCAGAGGGTGCTAACTTCTTTCTGCTGCTCAAGTAGATTTTCTACTCGAGCTGCAGCTTCCTCAACGCGAGCAGCAGCTTTCTCAACGCGAGCAGCAGCGTTCTCAATGTGAGCTGTAGTGACCTGCTGCAACTGTCCAAGTTCAGAAATATTGCTCGCACTCAGCAACTTAGTGATTTCTCTTGTACGTCAACTTAATGATGGCAAGCTTCCCAAGAGAAAATATGCATCTCTTTGCAGAGTTTTGTGTAACTTCGCACTCCGCACAGAGTGGGAACATCTCTGTAAACCCCGCTAGCGGAGCGGAATTCTTCAGCCACCCATCATGACTAATTGCAATAACATTAACCACTAACCTTGGGTTCCCGTAAAGCACTTCAAACCCTCTTCAGGGTAGAAAGGGCTATATAAATCCAATTACAATTAAAATAAAAAGAGATACTGTTGCAAATAAATGCAGTGGCTTGCAGCCCCTGTTGGCTCTGTCCGGCACTTTGTTCCTCATATCCCAGTGCCCTTTCGGGCATTGCTTTAAATAGGCAGGTATTGAATACCCGCACTTATTTTTTTTTAAAGGGTGAATACCCACACTTCTCAACACTGGTGCAATACTTTTACTAGAAGAAAACAAGTGATCTGAGATAGTGAGTAGCTGTACTTCTGCGTTTCCATTTAAACCACTGCATTCGGGTGCTTCCGGTGACCACACCCTCTGGGTTGCCACTTACACCATGGCGATAGCATAAACCAAATGGGTAAAGCAGACGCTCATTTAGTCCTCTGTCCTTTTTTCTTCATTCTGAGACTGTGCATTAGCTTCGTCCCCCGTTCTGAGGCGCAGAAGCGCATTGTAATTGTTGCCCTGGATCAATGACGGTAAAAGACAGACATCGAGTACCAGAATGCAGTTTAAATGGGTGCCTTGAGATGGGCGAACCGCTCTCAACTAACGCAGCAACTTGATAAACACACAATTTGTTCATTGAATCAACTTACTCCCCTCAACAATCCTTTCAGTATGCATTTTATTTGTGTCTCTAGAAATCGAATTAGGTTTGTTTTCAAGCATTTCAACTCCAAATGTTCATGTCGGAGGAAAAAGCGCACCGTTTTAAAATAAAAATAAAAGTGAAAGGAAACCCCTCCCCTACAGAAGGCAATGTGACTCGGTTCCGCCCACTCTCAGGGGCTTAAAAGCCCTTCGGCTAGCGTGTGCATGATACTTTTCCAGTCTTTGCTGTTGGTCCTGCCCGGCTGGTCTCTGCTGGAGTAGCGTTTCTATTTATTGCGTTTGTTTCCACTCAGCCTATTTGTTATCATCATGGTGAGGAAGATTAGAAGTGTGGTAAGTTTCTATTGTTAAATATAGGCTGTCTTTTGGTTTTTATTGTTCACTCTTATGCAGTGCTTAAATTCTAAATAAAAAAAGTGCCGCTGATAAAAACACTCATCTTAAATACGCGGCTGCTGAGAACACAGAATATTGAGGCAGGGTAATCCTGAAGCCACCCCGGCCTTCTTCAATCCATTTAAAACCCCTCTATGCTCCCTCTTGCAGCTTTTTGATTTTTTTCACTGTTTGTGACTGTTTTCGTTTCTTCTTTCGACTTTCCCATATGTCGTTTGCTCGCAGTAAATGATAAAGGCAGAAAAATAAGTGCGGGTGCTCCGCATCGGAAACAACAAGCACAAATTAAGCACTGGTTTTACGGTGGTCGTGCGCCTTAGTTATCGAGGTCTACTGGCTTTATCGACCCCCGCTTTATCTGCTTAGGCAGAGGTGGTGTTGAGCTCATTATTTATGAGCCTCTTGATTATCTCTGTAGGAGTCATTTGAAAATATGAAGAAAGGGGAAATCGTAGCAAATGCGAAGCCAGACAGTAAAAAAAGAAAATGCTCAAAAGTCAAGAGAAAGAAACTGTGCACAGGAGCATTGCTTCAATTGGTGCAGCAGGTGCAATGGCACTTAGGCTGAGAGACCCACTTAAGCCTTTTTATTGCTGTATTTCATTGTTCAAATAGTCGGGGCTCACGTTCTATTTTTTTGAATTAGGGCTCAGGTTGGGAAGGAGCGAAATGAAGAGCAAAGAAAGTGACGAGTCGTCCCGGATTTCCCCGGACAGTCCCGCTATTCAGAAGACTGTCCGGACGCGCTTGTTCATTTTACATAAATGTCCCGGTTTGGGCGGCAAAGGTCACGTCGACCTGCGAACGATTTTGTTAATTTGAAATCAATGTCCTGGTTTTTGGTACAACGATCAGGTCAACCTGTGAATCAGAAGTGAAAGCTATGTTCTCCTTTCACATGCAGCTCTAGAGTCTTAAATACTTCTGCTGCCTACTTGTTTTTTGTGTGCATATATACATATGCACACTTACAGGACAGGACCGATATAAGTGAGACTAAAGGCTGTAGTCCTACTTTTATGTCTAACCTGTCCCAGTTGTTTTCTTTTCAAAATCTGATCACCTTAGACAAGAGCCAAACGTAAGGCAAGATTAATGCAATATTGATGGATGAAATGCAAAACAAGGTGGATGGAAACGATGGCTGGGATGATGAAAAGATGGATTCATGTGATTGGGTGAATGTCTGGATGAATGTTAATTGATCAAAGGAGAGTGAAAATTAGTATGAATGGCAAAAGGATGGATGAATGGCTGGAATTGAGTGGAAGCAAGGATGAGTATCAGAATGGTAAAGAGTTGATGCCAACATGTTCAGACGGTTGGGTAGATGCATGTAAGGCTTAAAGGATGAGGACCAATAAATATTTTGTGCTTGTTTTCGGTGCTGAGCACCACCACTTATTTTTGAGGGCTGGTGCTTATTCTTCTGCCTCAAGCATTTGCTGCAAGCAAAAGACACACTTGTGGAAGGGGGGTAAAAACGAAAAAGCATCACAAAGTTAGAAAGCTGCTAGAGTGAGCGGAAGGGGCAGGGTGAGGCTGTAAATGGATTAGAGGCCCAAAATGGCTTCAGGATTACGCCGCCTCATTATTTCGTGTTTGCCCATTTAATTGTAGCCGCCGTGTGTTTAAGAGGAGGTATTTAGGCATGGCACGTTTTAATTTACAAATTAAGCACGGAGATAACTGAACAGAATGTGGAGGGAAGGAACCTCTTCGAAGGTGGGTAGGGCTTTCTCACTTCACTCACTCAATGGCAATAGAAGTGGCGGGAAGGTCATCGGCTACTCCCTTGGATTTCGTGTGTTCAAGCAAAAATCCTTGAAAGGGGGTGGGGGGCGTGACTGCTAGACTGGCCAGGTTTTCCTAATTACGTGTGAATCGTGGTAGCAGTGGGTGAATATTTAACTTGGTGTTATACCTAGCTGCAGATTGCTCAAAGCGAACAGCTAGCTTTAGCTTTTTGCCAATGGTGGCATGAAAACTGGGATTTTGGTACCAGTGGTTAAAATGTTAAAAAGCAAACCCACAATGCAAAATGGTGTTGCTTAATAAGCCTAGATGGTCGAGCTTAGCCACAAAGCTCCTCTTGGGCACTCCATTATAAAGTTACAAGGAGTAAACTGAATTGCTTATCTGCAGTTGTGGAAAGAGCGTGGAATATAAAACTAAATTTCATGGTCCGAACCTGTATTGACACGCCAGTTTTCAGGCCCAGTGGCTCTAAAATCAATGCTGGCTCAAGTCTGCACGAGAGGTTTTAAGTGGTTAGCTCAAATGCTAACTTGTTCCCTCAGTTGCAAGTGATTGTGCCGCAATGTGCCATGATTTAACAAACTGAATTCACCCAAGAGTAAGGCGTTGTAGTGAGAATTTCACAAGGGCCCAACTCCAATCCCAACTAGATGGTGGTTTAAAGTTTGTAGGTGACAATCTGTTTTGTGGGCTACAAGGCGTATGGTACAGTCCAGAGTGATTTCCTGGCATAATTAGTTTGCATTGAAAAGACCGATTTTTAGCTACTTTTCTAAGTAGGGTGGGTGAAAGGTGTCCATCTGTCATGGATACTACCACAGGTCCAAAGAGCTAGAAGATTAATTGGGGCATGTTTCCCAACGTCTTCGGTGGTTAAGTTTGTACGGTCTGTTATAACGTTATTTTTTTTTTTTTTCCCAGGCGGAGTTTGACGATATACTGGCAAGGTCCCACTCTAAACTTGTCGTCATAGACTTCACTGCAACTTGGTGTGGCCCATGTAGGAGAATCGCTCCTGTGTTTGATGTAAGACCCTCTTTAATACGATGTGTGGCTCTGTTATGAAAGCCTCCCCTGAGTTTTGGTAAATGACTTCGAATAGGTCTGGCTTTGTACCCAGGTAGGTCAGTACTCATCTACCTGCCAGAAGCGCACTGTTCTTGGCATCGCCAGGAACTAGCTTAATTGTGAATTCAAACAAGAGGCGCATACTTGGAGCTGGACAAGAAGTCTCAATTGAAGTAAATACACTGTACTTTTTTAAATTTAAAAGCGTCCATGGTCAAACTTGAGCACTAATTAATCATTCGAGGCACAGAGGTTGTGCTTAAAGGGACACTTCTGAAATCGGGTTACCATTTTGTTCATTCTTTGACCCGGTTAATAGTGTAACTTCGGATAAAGCATTAGTTCTTGTATGTCTTTTTATCTATTTTTTTTTTTTAGTTACTCAAGAGTGCATGCTGGTGTCACTGTAAATGCATACATCTGATGTTATCAGGTGGGAGTGGTGCCCATGACCTGTATAACTCACTTTTTTTTTCTGCAGAAGTTCAGCACCGAGTACCGTGGTGTAGTATTTCTGAAAGTGGATGTTGATGACAACCCGGTAAGTGAAATGGAACACTTTGGCCCTGATAACGACCTTGGTGGATGGGATACTGTCCCAAACGTGACGGATATCCCATCCGCCATTTTACAAGTTCAATAGAATATAATGGAACTTGTAGTGCGACTGAAGGTATCAGTCACGTTTGTGACCGAGTGTCCAATCCGCCAAGGTCGTAATCAGGCCAGTAATCCTTAAATGTAGTTACAGATTATAATATCCGTTGTCAAGAATTTTCAAATGAAGCAGAGCTGTACTGAGCAAACTTGTGAACAGCACTTTAAAAACGAACGTAGCTGCCCACCAATACCGCCAGTACACGTTGAAATGGCCGATTTGGCAAGAGGGTGCTGTCTAGTTAAAGTTCTATAAATTCAGTTACCCCAACCTGAGCATCTTAGACTTTTTTTTCTTGGCTGACTTTGTCTCGACGACGTTATTTAAAAATAAAATAATAAAAAATTAATAATAAATAAATAATTAATAAAAAAAATCTGTACTACAGAGCAAGTACTTCGAACATTTGGCTTTAGCCTAAATTCATGTGTACCATGGTAACAATACTTTAACTTGTGGGTGTCTAAAGAAAGGTGTTGGTTTGACTGACTCCTGAAGTCGTGGTTTGCTTGGCTCTGTGCACAGAAAACCTAACAGTACTGCAAAGCTGTTATTTCAATTATAATCGTATTGCCATTAAACTAAAATGTATGTTGTAATTGTTCTTTTGTGCTTTCATAACAGGTGTTGGCCCAAAGATACAGAATAGAAGCAATGCCCACCTTCATTTTCATCAAGGATTTCAAGAAGGTAAGTTTGGTGTGCTGCCAAATTACCAGACTCTGGCGCTCGCTTTGCACAGCAAACTAATACCTGCAGTCAGCTGATCACAAATCTGTTTCTTGTAGAAAACTGGATTGAAGTCCATACAATAAATACCTATATTGTCATTGGCCCTTAAACTTTGACAACAGGGCAATTAAACTTGGGCCTTACATGGCACCAGCACTTTACTAACTGCTCCGTTATGTACATGATATTGGGAAGGACTGGTCGTACCTTCGGTGCAAGTGCACTTTAGGTCCATTTCTGCTCATTTGAGTCCGATGGCTCTGGCCTGTGGTGTGGCCAGATGTACAAAGAAGCCCCAATCCTTTCATAGGGAGAACTAGACAAACATACATTTTTACAGATCTGTTGAGATGAGCAAGGGCTGAACTACATTGAAAGGGCCCAGGGCATGCGGTAAGGTTTAATAATTGTATGTAGTTTCAGTTTTCAAAAATCGATTAAAATTTTCCTTGAAGGACTAATGTGGTCTCTATGCAAAGAGAATTACCATTTATCTTACTCTGCCTTTTTTGAAGTTGAGATACTAAAAACACCATGTAAGTCTTTCTGCAGTCTATCATATGATGGTTTTGATTGAGTTCTCTCTGGGCATTTGAGACACCAGTATGTTTTGCACTCCTTGAGCTGTGATGTTGGTGTATACAATAATTGATTTTTCTTTTTTAGGTTGCTTCAGTTAGAGGAGCTGACGAGGCAGCAATCAGATCAAAACTGAGATCACTCTGCTGATTTTTATCATTGGTTATTTTTCAGCATTTGAATAGGTTTTGGGTTGCACTTTCTTCCAGGACCACAGCATGAAGTGAAATTGATGGACTCGCATAATGTATATTGTTATACACGTGTATAAATTATGGCAGCCCCTTTTATTGAAGGACTGATTATTTAACCATGTATTTAATTTTTTATTTATTCTAATAAACTATTCATTTAGGTCACTCCAGTCTACATGTCTTAATATCGCAATGGTATTTGATTTCATGGAGGAATGGTGGCTTGGCTAGAATTCTTCCTCCTCTCCGCGCCCCCACCCCTCTTATGGAAGGAACTTTACTAGAAGTGACCAAAAGTCGTACATTTCTATTAAACTAGAAAACTCCTCGGTGGGCTGGAAGATTTTGAGAGCTGGTTTAGAAACTCCTGGCATTTAACTTTCCGAGCTCAGATGTTAATTGCACATGAGGCTTCAAGCGGAAGAAGTAGGAAGGTACAGAAAGTGATCAGAGAAATGGAGATTTCCCAAGGAGACTAAGGGAGTCCGAGCAGTACTAGGTTGAACTTTTTTGCCAGGGTTGCTCTTGATTTCCCAGCGAGGTCCTGGCAGTAGTTGATACAAATTCGGTTCCTAAACGGGTATGTTCTGTTGGTCTCGGCACATAGAAAGGACAGCAGGTTAAGGACAGTTGGAAGCTAGCTAGAGTAGCTGCAATTAGATTTTAGCCCATGTTTGGTTATTGAGACGTGTAAAATTGAAACTCTGGTCCTGAACCCCTTTGTTTCTTGTCCACTCACAGCAACCACCCACACCTTGCAAATGGAGGACTCATTATAAACATGTTGCTATTTTGCAGTGGTAACCAATGCAATAGTACCACCACCCACTGAACTGTCTACCCACAACGTAAATCCACGAAATTAATAGATTTGCATCAGTCAAGCGAGATTGTCATTAGAGGGAAAGCCCCTTTGCACTGAAACACACTAAACCTTGATTTAGCCTTTCAAGGAAGTGAAGTAAAAATCACAACAGATGTAGGAGTATCACTTTGATTTCTGTTGCAACCAATATGCATGCTGTAAGACAAACTTGCACAATAAAGCAACTATCTTTCCTCAATAAAGATAGGCCTGTGCATGCAATGTGGGACACTGCAAGTAGTGAGTAGTCTATACCCGGAAAACTGATTTTAATAGAACCAACATTCCTAAATCAGTATCAGACAAAGAAGGGCATTTTTCTGGTCTTCTGGCTAGATTTGTACTCTAAGCACAGACCGAATTCTGCACTATGAAGGGAGCCAGTGGCTAATTGGGCTGGAATGTTACTACATAATGTGCTACACCTCTAATGCAAGCATAAGACCAGTATGGAGGTGACCCTACTGGCCTGCCTCCTCAGTACACAAAGCATGGACACACTGGTAGGAAAATGAGATGTACTAGTAGGGGGCAGAGAAAATAACTCTTAAGTGAGTACAGCATGGTGGGTAAAGGCTGGCGTTTGGGGCTAAGGCAGGGGTTTGCCTAGTTCAGTGTCTGGGTGGAGTAACAGAACCAGGTGCCTGGAGTAATATTATGGAACATGACTTCTAGGACTGGGTTGATAAAGGGCATTTAAGGTGTGACGTGTGTGGGGGTGACTTGAGGTATGTATAGGCCAGTGAGGATGTTTCTGGGGTGTGGACTATTAGGTTTGTCAAACCCTATGTCCAGGTCACTAAATGTATAGGATTGAATATTGTAAGGTTTGAGATTATTTACAGATGTCTGGGATTGTTCCATTCGTAGTTGGGTGGGGTCTGTAAAGAGGGCGAAGACTGCCCAACTGCTTCATGCAATACTAGTACCATAGCTTCCCCCGAACCATGAGTTGGTTATAAAAATTAAGTCTGGTTTTGTCAGTTAACAGATCAAATATGAGATACTGGTTCCACTTAAAAATAGGCAATCTAAAGATTTTTTTGTCAGGTGGCGTGTTTGTACTTCAGGAGATTGAGTACTGTCCTTTGAAATCGAAAGTGGTGTGCTAGTTGTGCTGGCAACTCCTCCTTTAAGAGGCGCAGTTTTTTGTTGGATGCACCAGTGATGGTGAGAGTGAAGTTAAGGGGATGGGCTTTTGATCTATGTACTGTAGACAAGGGTGCAAAGTTATGGAGTGTTGTGGGGTTTTATTTTGTATATGTTAAAGGTGTACGATGAGGGTGAAACAGGAGGTTTATGTTTAATGTGTATTCAGCAATGGATGATCTGTTTATGTACTAAGTGTATAATGTATGTTGCTTGTAAAGAGAGGTTTCACTTATGTTGGTTTTTCAGTCTGTGTGTAGGTATTGTGGTATGACTGGCTATTTTTGAATGTGATATTTTGTTTAGAAACACTGTGTAGTTTCAGTGTTTTTCCACTCAGTATTGATTTGAGGTGTAGGACTTAAATCTGAAGTTCGGGGGAGTTGTCTGTTGCAGGAGAAAGTGGCGAGGATTGGGTGAGCAGACACTGTAGTGAGTGGCTAAATTGGTTTGGAGCAATGGTTGTAGGTTGAGTGGGGGGTAACTTTGCCCTATTGTTGAAGGCTGTGTTGAAGTAATAGGATAGGGTGTTGAGAGGTTTTAGATGGGTAGAAATGGCATTTTATGATTAACAGAAGGTAGTTGAAGGATTCTGTCTTTAATTTGTGGGTTTTAGGGTATGTACTTTGTGGGTTATTGGTATACAACCAATATGTATTTCAGTAGAGTTGCAGTTTCTCAGTTTGGGGGAGGGGGGGTAGAAGTATTATACCCGTGGATAGTGTTTAAGTGGAGGGGTGGCTTCTCCGTTAGTGAGATGTTTGGTCTTACGTGCATGGCTGTTTGTGCCAGTTTTCTGGTGAGCATATAGGTTGTGAAATGGGCAATATTTCTTGCCCTCGTTCCTTCTGTTGCCTGTCCAGGCAATTGCTCTAGTCTTTGCTGCTTCGGCTAAGACACCCCCGGGGGATGTTGTGGAGGAAAAGCTGGTGGTAAGGTGTGACAGTCTCATAGGTTCAGTTGCAGGCCAGCTAAGTGGTTGAACAGCCAAACGTGCACCTGGGGGAGGTGTTAGCCATTCTAATACACGTATCTGGGTGAGCAGGTTGGAAGAGGTGAAATGGAGGGAGGCAGGAAAAACTCGCAAAAGTAATTTTGCAATTGGTGGGCAGAATTGCACATCAATTGAATGTTTGAGCAGAAGCAGCTTGTGTATATATAAACACATTCAATAGTATAAGAGTACACTGCTATCGGCCTGCTT
This sequence comes from Pleurodeles waltl, assembly GCF_031143425.1. Taxonomy (NCBI): domain Eukaryota; kingdom Metazoa; phylum Chordata; class Amphibia; order Caudata; family Salamandridae; genus Pleurodeles; species Pleurodeles waltl. The sequence continues at coordinate 418,463,366 of NC_090437.1, read as the reverse complement.
AGCAGAACTCCAGTAGTTGGCAGGGGTCTGTGAGTAGAATCCGCAAGGCAGCAGAGGTAGAAAGGGTAAAACTGGGACTATTAAATGAGGGAAAGGAAAGATGACTAGATTCATTAAATGGCGTGCTTGTGAGGCAGTTTGAGACCATACAGAAGAGTGCAGAGCAATAAAGAGGGGTGCAGAGGAGGATAAAGGGAACACAGGCGGTTTAAAAAAAAAAAAAAAACTGTTAAAGATATCAAGAGATGTGTTCACTCTCTGCAGCTGTACAATGGGTTTGAGATGGTTCTCATTTCAAATGTCTTCAGGCTGCTCTCTAGACACAGCATCTATACGGAGATGCTTCTCAGAGTAGTCCCCAGTCTGGAGCACTTGGAACAGGGGGACTCAGTGGTGTGAGCTTTTTGCGCCTGGCTTTAATCGGCCAGTTGAAGTCAGTAGGGAAAGACCAAAGCAGGCCTCACCTAAAGGTTCCTCTCACCATGTGGAACACTAGTACTACTCCTCATCCATACTCTCCACCAAATGACAAAATTCGGGAACACTAACCAGCAGCTGCTTGCCACGCGAAATGCATAATCAAATTTCTAAAGGAGGCTTGTCTCATCCCTTCACTAATTCCATATCTCCCAACTAGGATTGCAGCAATACATTTTTTTACTCCCTGGGAAACCTGCTTATTTTTTATTTTGTATGCAAAAGTCAGGACTTGGGTATTCAAAATGCACCCAGTGGTCTCAGTTCATCTTGCTTAAACCCCATACATATATCTTTAAGGCTACACACACGGAGAAAGTCTGTGCTAGGAACTCCAAATACTGCATGTAGGAGTGGAACTCTACATGAATGGGCCAACAGACTTCACTGGTACAGGTAGAAAGGTGTGGCTGTAACTGTGGGCTCACAAAACTAGGCTCTCTGCCACATACATGGTCTTGTCTGTGCTACATGAAGCTTCACATAAAAGCAACAATAGACTGGGAAGAAGATTGGAAGAAAAATTCTAGATGCCCAACTGGTTTTCAGGGGAAACAACTAGATAGTTATTAGAATTAATAACAAATGAGGGGTGAAACCTGAATAAATTAACCGGGCAAGATAGGTTGAGCTCAAGGAGTCACCCTTGACAAAAAAACTACGGATTCTCGCCTGGAACAATGGTGCCAAGAGGTCTAAATGAGAAGTCCGGAGGATGCATCATCTGCTCTGACTGCAGAGGGATACTTAAGTGAAGAAGAAAGTCAATGACCTGTTTATACAGCGAATATGAGAGAGAGCTTCTTTTTACATGGTTTGCCCCCCGATGTTTTGCCCGATATATAATGTATACAAGAAATTGTAGTGCCCTGGGGCCTTGCTAACCAGGTTCCCTGGGCCAGAGCTCTTTCCCCTAAACTGTTGTGATGCATTGGATACACTTTTAGCTACCACTATGACTCCCTAGTAAGAGGTACTTAGGAACCCAGTGCATGGGGTACTATGGGTAGCCCCTGAGGGCAGCAGCACTGATTGTGCCACCTTCTAGGACTGTGCATCCAGATGACCCCAGTACTGCCATTGTAGGCGCAAACCTAAAAAATCACACTCGACATGGCACACTGCCTGTGCCCTGTCCACCATACACTGCATATACTATGGGCGAGACACTCCTCTGGCAGGCTTACAGCTCTAAGGCGGGGTGCACCATATTATATGTGAGGGCATAGCTGCATGAGGAATATACCCCTGCTGTGTCTTTGCCAAACCTGGGACATGGTGAGTGAACAGAGGAGTCATTTTAACAAATGCTGGATACTGTTCAACTCAAGTTTACCAGCTACACGATGGCCACTCTGAATCCTGGGTTGTTTGGTATTAAACAACTCAGAATGATAAATCCAAACTGGTACCAGTATTGGATTTATCCCCAAATGTACCCACTGATCACCTTAGAGGTGCTCCCCCCAAAAGCTAACTACCCTGGCATGGTTGCTGTCTGGTTCTATCCAGCCTCCCACCTCCAGACACCCAATCTACAAACCTTGGGGGAGAGGTCTGGCAATCTGGTTTGTAGAACAATGCCCTTTCTAAGGTGTTGCCTGCAAGGTGGACCCTCCGTTTCCTTTCTCCATCTTAGATGGAAAGAAAATAGCCAATCGGGGGATAGGGAAGTGACCCTTCTAACAGGAAGTGGTCACTATAGTGAGTGTAGCCACCCAAAGGTGGGTGTCCCATTGGGCACCAAGTTCCACCTAAAATGCCCACTAAATTTAGTATTTAGCGGGCATCCCAAGACCAAGAAATCAAATTTGATGGACAAAAAGAAGACCACCACCACCAAGAAGAACCAAGGCATGAGAACTGTGGCCCTGCTGCACAAAGAAAAGGTGCCAAAACTTGCCTGCTACACCTAGGACCTGAACCGCTGCCGAGGAGCTGTTGGACAACTAGGAAAAACTAAAGAATCCCAGAGGACCTCCAGGCTTTGAAAATCACCCAAGAATTCCCTCCAGAGTGGAGGTACCACTGCAACAAGAAGAAACCATCTACCAGTGAGTGTCACTTACTGACCAGCCACTAAAGCTTGAACCGGAAGTTGCAGCTAGACCTGACGACACAGTATTGACCGCGAGGACAAACCCTGCAAGTGTGCCAAGTTTGGTAGTACGGCACCCTCCAGTGGTCGAATCATGCCAATACCCTGGGTTTGGGCAGCTGATGTCAGACACCAAGAAAACCAGCCCTCCCGGGGCTGAAACAGGACCAGGAGGAAGTCGTAGTTGAGGGACTTCAGTAACAACCCGGACCTCCCACTAGAGTGTCCCTATTGTCCTGCAAACGACCCTTGAAACGACTTACCTGAAGATCCAAAGGGCATCTTTGCGCAGTTTCTGACTCATCGATTCACTCTGCACCTGGCCACTCTGTACCCTACAACGAAGAACCTGCTGTACCCCAAGGGTCCCTAACCCTTTGCAACCTCAGCACTCCAGGGGGACTCCAAAGAACCACCTCTAAACTTACCCATACAGACCTTTTCCAAGTGGTCTCCGCAGTGACCTTGCACAAGCTCCAGGGACCTTTTACCGCCGGAACCAGGAGCCGCCTGAACTCCTCCAGCTGGCACAGTGTGCCCACCAACAACCTCGACCAACCTGCAGAAGGAGAACTTGGTAAAGCAACTGTGTGATTTTATATGTGTTTTTATAAGTGACTTTCAATTGATTCCTTTGGTGCGTAATTACGCACAAAAACACTATTTTTTATTAGACTTGAAAAATCCATATCTCAAAAAGTACTTAACTAATTTTGATAATCTTGGTCCTAAAAATTACATAAAAATCTGAAGTATTTTTATAAATTTGTCTCGAGTTATTCTTTCAATGTGTGAGTTGCATGATTGATACTATGAGTACAACAAATGCTTTTCACTTCTGCAAGATTGGCCTAACTGCTCGACCCAGCTACCTTAAAAATTAGAGCATTAGGTGATCTAGGCCCATATTTATACTTTTTTTGCGCCGCATTTACACCATTTTTCAGGGTGGTGCTCCAATCATTCATGGTTGGGAAGGTCACCAAACAATGGAATATATCCAGCCTCATTCTAGTGAGCACAAAACGATGGCGAGGATTTATCACAATATAGACAATTGTGGGCAAACTTAGCAGGTGTCTTTACCTGGCCTGTGTCCCTAGACCTGCCCCTGTGGTGTAAGTAGTAGGTGAACATGAGTAGCTGTTGCTATGGGCGGTGTGACTTACAGAATCTGAAGAATGAGGACTTTTAGGAATTTTAATGGAGTCAATGCTGAATGGCACACTGTTCATATACAATGTATCCATTCCTTGTTCATACCATTAATCACATCAATAGCTATCCCTCATCAATCCATAATTGCTATCAATATTTGCAATCCACAGAGTACAAATCGTCTGATGCTTCAAGATTCTCTGGGTGGCCCACAGTTACAGCTTTACACCTGTTTTCAAGCACAGGTAGATCATGCATGGTGCAGGAAATCGGGTTTTTGGATGAGGAAGATGTGAACCATTTTCAAACCAGTCACTGTCCGGCTGAACCTCAAAAATCAAGAAATTAGCATGTGCTTAACCCTCTGGTAGAAGGGCACAAAAGCAGTCAGGATTAACTTAGAGGCAGTGTATAAAGTATTTATGCATCATGCAAACAGTAATAAAGTGAAAACACAACACAAGAAGCATCCCACACCAACGTAGAAAACTACAAAAATGTAATCAATTGACACTAGAATGACAATTAAACCAGTGAAACCAGTGTTATGCAATTTTTAAAGTTTTAGGTAGATAAAGAACAGAGAAGCACAAAGAACCATAGAAGCACAGTATCTGGTTGCACTGGACTGGGTCAAAGTCACAACATCAGGTCACGAAGGAGCACAGGCCAGGGTACAGCACTAACTTTGGTTCGTTGAAGAAAATACCTTTTGTCCTTGGAGTTAAGATGCAAGAGCTGCGTCGGCCTGTGCTGTGATGACTTCTCTGGAGTAGTTGAGCAGGAGCTGCAATGTGAGGTCATGCGTTGAGATGTTTCGTGCTAGATCTTTGCTAATGAATCAACTGAACAGGAGCTGTGATGCAAAGTTCAGTGTTCAGGTGTGTGACGCTGTGTTGGCTCCAATGAAGCCACCAGTCTAGAGCTTGTAATGCAGAGTCTTACTTCGAGGTGTTTCAATTCCAATAAAACTGCCGGTCTGGAGCTTGTTGTAACCCTGTAGGTCAGAACTGGTCATCGGCCAACTGCCTCTTGGAGTCACTCATGTAGTTTGGCATCTAGGAGATGTCCTTATTCCTTCAAGCAGCAAAGCAGACCTCAAGGAGCAAGGCAGTCCTCGGAAGAAAAAGGCAGGCCTCAAGCAGCAGGGCAGCCCTCTGAGAAAAAAGGTAGTCCTCAAGCAGAAGATTAGTTCTCTTGAGTACATTTCTTTCCTCCCTAGCCCAGGCTCCAAGAGGTCTAGGGTGACAAAAGACTATTGGGAAGTTCTTTGTGAGTGTGTGGAGGCAGCTCCTTTGAAATGTAAGTGAGGCACAATACAGCTCTGCTCCTTCCATCTTAGCAGGATGGCCGATCCTGCCAACACCTTGTCCACTTTTATCTCACTGTCTGGGATGAATACACAAAGGACAACTATGCCTATTCATGTGGCAGGCTGCTGGAACTGAATGGTTAACACAAGAAAATACCAACTTTTAGAAAGTTTCTAAAAGTGGCATTTTCAGAGCTGTGACAAATAATCTTACTTTACAATACAAGAGGACTTTAAATTACATTTCTTTTTAGACCAAACATGATATTATATCCACTACCATTTGAAAGGCTAGCACTTATTAAATGTGACAAGGTAACCTAATGTTATCCTATGAGAGAGGTGGGCCTTACATTAGTGAAAAAACACATTTAGAAGTTTTTCACTACCAGGACATAGAAATGCATGTGTCCAAACTTTTAACTACAATGCACCTTGTCCCATGGGCTGTTTAGGGCCTACCCTAGGGGTGACTTATGTGTATTAAAACTTGAGGTTAAGGCCTGGAAAAAGGGGTTACTTTGCGAAGTCAAATTGGCGGTTTAAAACTAACCAGGCTGCAATGGCCAAGCTGGGGCATGTTTTAAAGGGCTATGTAAGTGGACAGCACAATAAGTGCCGCAGGTCCACTAATGGAAATTAATTTACAGGCCCCGGCTACATGTGGTACCAAATTACTATGGAAGTATAAGTAAATCAATTGTGCAATCAGGTGTAGCCAATTTTATCATGTTTAAAGAAGTGAGCACTGTAGGAGGCTGGCCTGGCTTATAGTGGGTACCTTGTGGTACTTACACCCTGTGCCAGGTCCAGTTATCCCTTATTAGTAGAATAGAGGTGTTTCTAGCAGCTTAGGCTGATAGAAGGTAGCTATGGCAAAGCAGCTTAGGCTGAACTAGGAGACATGCAAAGCTCCTACTATACCACTTATATCATATGGCACAATATCATAAGAAAACACAATACTCAGAGTTACTAAAAATAAAGGTACTTTATTTTAGTGACAATATGCCAAAAGTATCTCAGAGAATACCCTCACGTAGGAGGTTAGTAATATACACATGTTATATGTACACAAACCCAAAACAGGTAAGTAACAGTAAGAAAAGTAGTGCAAACAATGTTGAATCACAATAGGATGCAAAAGGTGAACATAGGTCTAGGGACAACACAAACCATATACTCCAAAAATGGAATGCGAATCACGAATGGACCCCAGACCTATGGGAGGTTGTAGAGCAGAGGTCTTCAAACTGGGGGGCGGGCCCCCCTTGGGGGGCCTTAAGTGGTCCCGGGGGGGCGCCAAACTCTGGCGAAAATAAATATTATACAGATAACATGCCTTTGTTTTAAGCAGAAGCATGTTATTGCAGTTTTAAAAAGGTAACAGTACTTAACTGCAATGCTTAAATATATCTAAACCTATATAAACATTGCCATCTTTCTAAAATAATTGTGAAAAATTCTGAGGGGGGCCCAATGATTTTTATTTTTCAACTGGGGGGGCACGGCCTTAAAAAGTTTGAAGACCTCTGTTGTAGAGGGTCGCTGGGACTGTAAGGAAACAGTAAGGGTGTCCAAAATACCCCACCCCAAGACCCTAGAAAGTAGGAGTAAAGACACAATAGTCGTGATGGGGGATTCTGCAAGAACCACAAGCACCAGCAAAACACTGAAGACGGATTCCTGGACCTGAGGACCTGAAAAGGAAGGGGACCAAGTCCAAGAGTCGCAATAGTGTCCGGGGGGGGGGAGCAGGAGCCCAGGAAACCCCGGATGAAGGTGCAAAAGGGCTGCCTCCGGATGGAAGAAGCAGAAGATTCTGCAACAACGAAAAGGGCTAGGAACTTCTCCTTTGGATGGAAGATGTCCCACAGTGTGCTGGATGTTGCAGAAGTGTTTCCACACAGAAATACCACCAACAAGCCTTGCTAGCTGCAAGGGTCGTGGTAGAGGTTTTTAGGTGATGCTGGGGACCAGGAAGGACCAGGAAGGACCAGGATGTCGCCCCTTGGAGGAGGAGACAGAGGGGGCGCTCAGCAACTCAGCAGGCAGCACCCGCAGAAGTACCGGAGCAGGCACTTGGAAGTTCTGTGAACTCAGAGTCACAAAAGGAGGGTCCCACGACCTCGGAGTCCAACTCAGTGGGTTGAGCACTGCAGGACGGAGTGCTGGGGATCCAGGCTAGGCTGTGCACAAAGGAATCCTTGGAGAAGTGCACAGAAACTGGAGCAGCTGCAAATCACGCAGTACACAGGTTTGCTGTCTGGCGTGGGGAGGCAAGGACTTACCTCCACCAAATTTGGACAGAAGGGCCACTGGACTGTGGGAGACACTTGAACCCAGCTCCTGTGTTCTAGGGACCACGCTCGTCAGGATGAGAGGGGACCCAGAGGACCGGTGATGCAGTCTTCTAGTGCCTGCGATAGCAGGGGGAAGATTCCGTCGACCCACAGGAGATTTCTTCTTGGCTTCCTGTGCAGGGTGAAGGCAGAAAGCCCTCAGAGCATGCATCACCAGGAAACAGTTGAGAAACCCGGCCGGATGAGGCGCTACAATGTTGCTGGTAGTCATCTTTTTACTTTGTTGCGGTTTTGCAGGTGTCCTGGAGCAGTCAGCGGTCGATCCTTGGCAGAAGTTGAAGAGGGAAGTGCAGAGGAACTCTGGTGAGCTCTTGCATTCGTTATCTGAGGAATAGCCCAGAGGAGAGATCCTAAATAGCCAGAAAATGAGGTTTGGCTACAAAGAAAGGAGGCTTGGCTACTTAAAGAGGTAGCACCTATCAGGAGGGGTCTCTGACGTCACCTGCTCGCACTGGCCACTCAGAGCAGTCCATTGTGTCCCAACACCTCTGAATCCAAGATGGCAGAGGTCTGGGACACACTGGAAGAGCTCTGGGCACCCCCCCGGGAGGTGCAGGTCAGGGGAGTGGTCACTCCCCTTTCCTTTGTCCAGTTTCGCGCCAGAGCAAGGCTGGGGGATCCCTGAACCGGTGTAGACTGGGTTATGCAGAGATTGGCACCATCTGTGCCCATCAAAGCATTTCCAGAGGCTACTCCTCCCCAGCCCTTTATACCTATTTCCAAAGGGAGAGGGTGTAACACCCTCTCTCAGAGGAAATCCTTTGTTCTGCCTTCCTGGGACTGGGCTGCCCAGACCCCAGGGGGGGAAGAATCCTGTCTGAGGGGTTGACAGCAGCAGCAGCAGCTGCAGTGGAGACCCCGGAAAGGCAGTTTGGCAGTACCCGGGTTCTGTGCTAGAGACCAGAATGGTATTGGGGTGACAATTCCATGATCCTAGACATGTTACATGGCCATGTTCAGAGTTACCATTGTGACGCTACACATAGGTAGAGACCTGTGTGTAGTGCACGCGTGTAATGGTGTCCCCGCACTCACAAAGTCCGGGGAAATTGCCCTGAACAATGTGGGGGCACCTTGGCTAGTGCCACGGTGCCCCCACACTTAGTAATTTTGCACCTAATCTTCACTAAGTGAGGGTTAGACACATAGGTGACTTATAAGTTACTTAAGTGCAGTGTAAAATGGCTGTGAAATAACGTGGACGTTATTTCACTCAGGCTGCAGTGGCAGTCCTGTTTAAGATTTGTCTGAGCTCCCTATGGGTGGCAAAAGAAATGCTGCAGCCCATAGGGATCTCCTGGAACCCCAATATCCTGGTTACCTAGGTACCATATACTAGGGGATTATAAGAGTGTTCCAGTGTGCTAATCAGAATTGGTAAAAATGATCACTAGCCTGCAGTGATAATTTTAAAAGCAGAAAGAGCATAAACACTGAGGTTCTGGTTGGCAGAGCCTCAGTGATACAGTTAGGCACCACACAGGGAACACATACAGGCCACAAACTTATGAGCACTGGGGTCCTGGCTAGCAGGATCCCAGTGACACATATCAAACATACTGACAACATAGGGTTTCCACTATGAGCACTGGGCCCTGGTTAGCAGGATCCCAGTGAGACAAGTAAAACACCCTGACATATACTCACAAAACAGGCCAAAAGTGGGGGTAACAAGGCTAGACAGAGGCTACCTTCCTGCAAGCACAAGCACTTTAGCACTGGATGGCAGTGGTAAAGTGCATAAAGTACTAAGGCCAACAAAAACACATTTCAGGACAGAACAGGCAAAACATTTTGGGAAGACCGCACAAAGGGCTGTCAAGTCTAACACATGGTCTTTGTACGTTTTTTCATTTTGAACAATTTAAATTTTATACGAAAGAGAAATACATAAATTCATGCTCCAAATCAGGTAATTTTTCAATCCGGACCACTAGGATTTCAATTTCTGATTGATTGAGCTCACACCCTGATAAATTAATTAGTCATAAGCTCACACCCTGATAGATTAATTACAGTCACTTGTTGAGCTTAAATGATTGCTTTCAATACTGACTGCTCCCCTCGTTCCCAATGACGTTTTTGCAGCTCCCTAGTTGGTTCCTTTTTCTTGTTTGGCATTTCAAATTCCTCCTTCATATTCACCTTTTGGCTAGCATCTTTGTTACAGTCCTGGTTGTTCTTGCCTTAGGATCGGAAACTTATCAAACAAAGACATTCTGATTTTATGGCGCTATGGGTCAGCCATCTCTGCATTGTCAGACAAATCTAATTCTGAATTGACTTCTGAGCTCAACTCGTATATGTATTGTTCTTTAATTCTCTCTTTAAAATTTGTGTTAATAGTAAATGCACGTTTCTGTTCAAATGTGAAGATACAACCACTTTCATTGTCCAGTTTATCTCTCAAACGTATCTTCTCTTTTTTTTGGCTAATTTATTCCATATATTTCATTAATTGTGAATCAGTGAACTGACGTGGCTTGTTTAGGTCAACGTATTCAATTTTACCTGTCAGTGCACCCATTATATCACTAATTTCGGTTAACGTCTGTGCATGATGTTCCCAGGCATATTTAGTTAGGATTAATACCATCAATTTGGAACAGGTGGCTGAGTTCCAAACATACTTCTAACCTAGAAGCACTGGGCATTTCATGAGAAGATATTGTCTATAGTTGCAGCCCCCGTGCTACCTTCTCCACATTTAAAAATCACTGCAAGGAACAACCTTCCCACTATTTATTAATTTTGTGTTTGTGGGCCTCATTCGATCTAAACCATTTATTTGGTGATAAAATGTCAGTCGTACTGTGTGTTTTTTCACAACTGCGGTCCTCACATTACCCTCACTAAATAAGGCATCAACTAGATCTTTGCACCGAATATTAAAACTATCCGCCATGTTTTCTATTTGCTTTCATGTTTCATGCACCATACATACCGCAGTCCATTTACTTCTTATGAAGGTCAATGTGCTATGGCCGTACATTCTCCCTGAATCTAAAGTGAAAGCCAAGGGCAGCGCAAGAGTTAACTGGTAGTTAAGTGTCCTCCCATCCCCACCTGATTGGTTCTCAACCTGCTCATAGTCTTATTATCTGCGCGGGCCGATTGTCTTCTGATTTTACACTTCCTTCTTTTTGAGAGAAAAACTTTCTAGCCTTTTCAAAGTGGGGGCTCATAGGTGGATTTTGTAACCAACATATATTCAAACATAAACCCCGCGTTGTTTTTAATTTCGAGTAGGCTGTGTTCACTTTTCAGTTTCACATAGCAATAGAATTAAGATGGCGACTGAGAGACCGTGAACAAGGGTAACAGGCTTAAAACATGCTAATGAGTACTGAGCACAAATAAATACAATAGAGTTCCTAAGTCTGGAGCATATCCTTTCCACTCATATTGGGATATATACAAACTAACCTCTCTCTCTCTCTCTCTCTTTCTCTCTTTCTCTCTTTCTCTCTTTTTCTCTTCTCTCTTCTCTCCCCCCACCCCCCCTGGTGGTTGCCAGTAGGTAGCTATAGCTAGGACCTAGTTTCCATAGGAAATGCATCTCTTTTTTACTTGGCTACATCTTTGGCGCAGTGTGAAGATGCAAACAGTGTCAAGTTTGGTCTTGTTGTGAATGGAAAGTTTAGGGGTGATCTGTGAACTGGGGGCCAAGAAAAGGGGGTGGGGGTAAAAATAAAAGTGTGTTTGCCATGTTAATTCCCACAGAGGCTTTAGACATGACTACAGCCCAAACTGCTGGACAGAATAACTCTAAATGTGGCAGAAATGAAGCTCCTGGTCCAGAAAGCATCCTTTTTGTTATTTGGTATAAATCCATTTAGTAGTTTTTGACATAATAAAATAATAACACATTTTTAAAGCTAGGTGCGCAAATAATTCACAAAATTTCCAATCTCATGCAGAGAACTGACTGACTGCCAACACTTCAACCAAAAAGTGTTGGTAGCCATTTTGGAACTCACACTCAGCTGAGTCCCAAACAGAAAGATGACAAATAAAGAAAGGGGGCAGGGTATAAATCCCCTGGCCTTGGTGTGGGGTCCCCATAAGATCCTGCCAAGGCAAAAAAATATTTCTTTTTAAATATTTGCCACAAAGTCACAGCAAAACCTAAAAAAAAACAAGCGTGGGTTCCTGTCCTTGTTTTCAACAACGCTCCCTGGTGCGCCAGGTTCCACGGGCATGTCCATATATACAACAAAATAAAGGAGTGGGACGCATGCGGACCCCCTCCAGAGGCTTTGATGAGATCCGGGGACCACCACCTCTGTGGAGCTTTTTTTGATTTTTTATGGAGGGAGGCCGTGTGGACCCCCCTACAGTGGACTCCTGGAGCCCGGGGATCATAAACTGAACAAAAGAATGGGGGGCCTCACGGACAGCCATTCTGGGGCTTAACTATGCCCCAGGGACCATCACCTGCGGGGGCTAACTAGATAATTATGCAGGGGGCTGCATGGACCACCACCACCTCCCTGGGGCTAAATAACATATTTAAAATGAGAAGAGTTGTGCGGTCCCCCTCCCAGGCCATGTACAGGGTCTCTCCTGTGGGCTGTTCCTCAGATAACGAATAATGCAAGAGCTCACCAGAGTTCCTCTGCACTTCCCTCTTCGACTTCTGCCAAGGATCGACCGCTGACTGCTCCAGGACGCCTGCACAACACGCAACAAAGTAGCAAGAAGACTACCAGCAACATTGTAGTGCCTCATCCTGCCGGCTTTCTCAACTGTTTCCTGGTGGTGCATGCTCTGAGGGCTGTCTGCCTTCACCCCGCACTGGAAGCCAAGAAGAAATCTCCCGTGGGTTGACGGAATCTTCCCCCTGCCAATGCAGGCACCAAACTTCTGCATCACCGGCCCTCTGGGTCCCTCTCATCCTGACGTGCGTGGTCCCTGGAACACAGGAGCTGGGTCCAAGTGTCTCCAACAGTCCAGTGGCCCTTCTGTCCAAATTTGGTGGAGGTAAGTCCTTGCCTCCCCACGCCAGACAATAATGTTGTGTAGTGCGTGAACTGCAGCTGCTCGGGCTTCTGTGCACCTTTGCAAGACTTCCTTCATGCACATCTTAGCCCAGGTCCCCAGCACTCCGTCCTGCATTGCCCAACTCGCTGAGTTGGACTCCGCCGTTGTGGGACCCTCCTTTGTGACTCTGAGTCGACTGCTGTCCTCAGATCTTCTAACTGCCTGTTCAGGTACTTCTGTAGGTGCTGCCTGCTTCTGTGGGGGCCCTCTGAGTTTCTGGGTGCCTCCTCTGTCTCCTCCTCCAAGGGGCGACCTCCTGGTCCTTCCTGGGCCCCAGCAGCACCCAAAATCCTCAACCGCAACTCTTGCAGCTAGCAAGGCTTGTTTGCAGTCTTTCTGCATGGAAATAACTCTGCGTCCTCTAGCACGCCGTGGGACATCTTCTGAACAAAGGATAAGTTCCTGGCATTTCCGTTGTTGCAGAATCTTTGGCTTCTTCCACCCAGAGGTAGCCCTTTTTGCACCTTCATTCGGGGTTTAGTGGGCTCCTGTCCCTCCTGGACACTTGCGTGACTCTTGGAATTTGTCCCCTTCGTTTACAGGTCCTCAGGTCCAGGAATCCATCTTCAGTGTTTTGGAGTCAGTTGTTGACCTTGCAGAATCCCCTATCTCGACTTTACTGTCTTTCTGGGGTAGTAGGGTAACTTTAATCCTACTTTTCAGGGTCTTGGGGTGGGGTATCTTGGACACCCTTAGTGTTTTCTTACACTCCCAGCGACCCTCTACACACTACACTAGGCCTGGGGTCCATTCGTGGTTCTCATTCCACTTTTAGAGTATATGGTTTGTGTTGCCCCTAGGCCTAGTTCTCCCTATTGCATTCTATTGTGTTCTACATTGTTTGCACTATTTTTCTAACTATTACTTACCTGATTTCTGGTTTGTGTGCATATAATTTGTGTATATTACTTACCTCCTAAGGGAGTGTATCCTCTGAGATACTTTTGGCATATTGTCACTAAAATAAAGTACCTTTATTTTTAGTAACTCTGAGTATTGTGTTTTCTTATGATATAGTGCTATATGATATAAGTGGTATAGTAGGAGCTTTGCATGTCTCCTAGTTCAGACTAAGCTGCTCTGCTATAGCTACCTCTATCAGCCTAAGCTGCTAGAACACCTCTGTTCTACTAATAAGGGATAACTGGACCTGGCACATGTACGACAAGGTACCCACTATAAGTAAGGCCAGCCTCCTACTGTGAGGGTTTATTATTCTAAGATGCTTATTACCAAACATCCCAGGGTTCAGAGAAGCCATCGTGTCGCTGGAAAACGTACAGTGACCAGTGCCCAACACTTGCATTTAAAGTAGCTACCCTGTACACTTACGATGTCTAGGAATCGACAAAGACATATTAAGGGGTATATTTGCTCATGTAAATATGCCTTCACATATAATTTAATGCACCATGTGTCAAAGCCCAGCTCACCTGAGTTCTTGTTCAGTTCTGATGGAGGTTGAAGACAATCCGACCCCACCCTGAAACTGCTTGTTCCAGAACACTAGTTTTTAAAACAGTGCACTAAGAACAGAAGCTCAAGGGAAGGGGGGAAGTGAATAAAATAAAAAAGAGAGACAACACCGTTCTTGCGTTTCCACTGTTGAAGTGCTGCACAAATCTGCGGCCCTTTCTGACTTCTGTAGAAACTGGTGCCTAATGAAACATAAACAAAGAACAGATAAGTGCAACCTATTCCTAAATGGGTTCCTGACTATCCCTTTATTTATTAGAAATTCTCTTCTAAAAGTACCTCTTGGATCCTGGTCTCTAGTTTCCAGGTTTGGAATGTGTTACTGCTCTGGGATGTGATTTCTATTACTGTAAAGCTTCTAAAACATTAAACAAATACCGTTATCAGAATTACCAATATCAAACATTCATCATAATATAACTAAAGCCTAAATTCCCAATAGCAGACTCACTTTTCCCATATTTCCAGAATCTTTTATAAAACAAATACTGTACTTTTACATCAAAATACAGCATGTAATTTGTGCAAGTCCTTGATTTACTGTTTGCCTTGCTGTTAATGGTTTCCACTGTTCGATTCTTAAAAGTTCCATGAGAAAAAACAATGTTTGCTTCACAAAGTTCTGCAAAATATTCTTGTAACAAGGAGTTTGAATCACAATGTTCGTGGAAGGTATTTCGTTTCAAATTGTCTATACACGAATCCAGAAATTGTTGTCAAAGTTCTTTCAGGTAATAAAAGGTTTTGCACTTACTTGTTGCTGGCAAGAGATACTGATCAGTCTAACCTTGTCTTCTTTCTCTTTTGCAGGTTACACATAGGAGAGAGGCTGAAGCAAGGAGGAACCGGAAACCGGAAGAAGGAAGAGCCAGAAGCTGCGCCCATTGAAGTCAATGAAAGTCTGTAAAGAGCAGGAGTGCCAGCGCCGAGGGATCTGTTCTCAGGTAAGCGGGAGGTAGACGAGCACAAGCACTGGGTGAGGCTCGGGGGATGCCTTTTATAGACAGGACTGGGTGTGGTTTGAAGAGCTGGGTGTGGTCCTCACATGCTGCACATGTTCTTGGAAGGTGTGCAGAGCTGGGTGTGGTTTGAAGAGCTGGGTGTGGTTCTCACATGCTGCACATGTTCTTGAAAGGTGTGCAGAGTTTCAGTTATTATACAAATGAATTGGATTAACACATGGCCTAGGGAGGAGTATTTTAAAGAAGCCTTGGTAAAAGCAAGGCCCAATGTGTAAACAAAACAGCACATTAAACAACATACACAGAAGCCTAGGGGGGGGGGAAGGTGAGATAACAAGAAAGGCTTTCAATAGTAAGTTTAAAAGGGAGCTATTACAGAACCCACTAGTGCAGTGAGAGGGGACATGCTCTTTGCTGTGTACAAACCCTAACAGTTGCCCCCCTCAAAGGCCCTCCTACAGGATGGGGTTTTCCTGGATTTTTTAAATAAAACCGTCTAATCAGCTGTGGGGCATGTACATATGATGCTGGTTCCCATGAATTCTCAGATTCATCATATCCTTTCCATTCTACTAAATAAAACAGACGTCCACTAATTCTTTTTGAGTCTTTTATGCTTTTCACTTCATATTCCAGATTTCCCTTAATTGGTATGGGTGGAGGTGGTGGTTCAGGTCGGGTTTTTGAGTTGTACGGCTTAAGCAAGGACACATGGAATGTAGTATGTACTGGATATTCTTTTGGTAAATCTAATTTTACTGTTACCGGGTTTACTATGGCAGTTATACTAAAGGGTCCAATGAAACGTGGTTGCAGCTTTCGGGATCCCTCTATGTTTAGGTTCTTTGTGGAGAGTCATACCTTGTCACCAATTTTATACATTGGGGCCTCAGACCTGTGTTTGTCTGCTTGTCTTTTCATGCTTTCCTTGTACTTTAATAAATGTTTCCTGGCTTTGTCTTGTATGTCACCTAACCTCGTTAGTCTATCCGTTACTGTAGGCAACAGGGAATCTTCTAACAAAATGGGTATAGCTCTTGGATGATACCCCTGCAAGAAATAGAATGGTGAGCAAAGTAGAGCTGAATGCTCAGTATTATTATAAACAAACTCTGCTACAGGGAGAGCTTCCAACCATTCACTAGAATAATCAGCCAATAAATAACGTAGCATTTGAAGTAAGGTTTGGTTCAGTCGTTCAGTCTGTCCATCTGTCTCTGGGTGGAAAGCAGTGGATAAGGCCACATCTATTTTCAGTTTTTCACATAATTTTTTCCAAAATCTGGAGTTGAACTGGCTCCCTCGGTCTGACACCACTTTGCTTGGCAAACCATGTAAACGCACAATTTCCCTTATAAAAATATCGGCAAATTCTGCCGCCGTGGGTAATTTCCGTAATGATACAAAATGTGCCATTTTAGATAAAAAATCCACTATAACCAACACTGTTGTGAAGGATTTTACAGGTGGTAAACCTACAATAAAGTCTACGCTCACAGTGTGCCAAGGTTGTTTGGGTGTTGGCATTGGTATTAACAAGCCGTCAGGAGCCTTATGAGAAGATTTATGTCTTGCACAAATTGGACAGGTAGTGACAAATTGCTTAATGTCCTTTCTTATAGTGTCCCACCAAAAGTGTTTTTGCACATTTTCCAGGGTTTTTACCCAACCAGGATGACCTGCCAACGGTGAGGCGTGATGCCAAATTATCACCTGTGTTTGTAATTCAGAGGTGGGCACTAACAGCATGTTGTCGTGATACAATAAACCTCGTTGTATTGTGTTATGGGAATCCTTTAACCAATCCTGAGGTGCTATTTGCATGTGTGCATTATATAGATCTGTGATGAAATCCTTCTGTTGTACTGGTGCCAACAACTTTTGGGGAGGAATAATGGGTTCTCCTATTTTATCTTGTTTCATGTCTGAGGTATGTCCGTATCTAGATAACACATCAGATTGAATTTGTTGTGCACCTGGTCTATAGGTTATAACAAAGTCAAATGTGCTAAAAAAATTTAACCAGCGCATCTGACGTGGTGTTAGTGCTTTAAGTGATCCAAAAAACTGTAGGTTCTTATGGTCAGAAAAGATTGTAACTGGGTACTTGGCTCCCATTAAATGGTGCCTCCATTCTGAAAAGGCTACTTTGATAGCTAGTAGTTCCCTTTCAGCCACAGTGTAATTTTGTTCAGCTGGCAATAACTTTTTAGAATAGAAGGCTATAGGATGTAACTGGCCATCTACTGCATCTCGTTGAGAGAGAACTCCTCCTAAAGCTACTTGTGAAGCATCCGCTTCAACAAAAAAGGGCAAGTCAGGATCAGGATGTTTCAGAATTGGGGCTGAAGTGAACTTTTGTTTTAGGATTTGAAAGGCGTGTGCCGCCTCATCAGTCCAAAGAAATCGTTGCCCTTTCTGCAACAAGGTAGTTATTGGGGCCGCAATGTCTGCAAAATGGCAATAAACCTCCTATAAAAATTGGCGAAACCCAGAAATTTCTGAATATCTTTTACAGAGGATGGTTCTGGCCAATCAGCAATAGCACTGATTTTCTTTACATCCATAGTTATTCCTTGAGGTGACAGGCAGTATCCTAAAAAGTCCACCTTGTTGACATTAAAAGTACACTTTTCTAACTTAGCAAAAAGATGATTTTCTTTTAACTTTGATAATACTGCACGAACATGTTGGGTATGTTCTTCTGAGTTCTTAGAGTAAATGAGGATGTCGTCTATGTATACTATGACACAAACGTCCAGGAATTCGTGTAGGACCTCATTTATAAAGAACTGAAAGGCCGCAGGGGCATTACATAACCCAAAGGGCATTACTGTGTACTCAAATAAACCAAACTTTGTCTTGAAAGCTGTCTTCCACTCATCCCCCTCTTTTACTCGGACCAGGTGGTAAGCTCCCCGCAGATCTAGTTTAGTGTATACAGTAGAATGTCTTAATTGATCCAACAACACAGGTATTAGAGGAAGAGGATATTTATTCTTTATTGTAGCCTTATTTAGTCCTCTATAATCGATACACGCGCGCAGGGATTTATAAGGCTTCGGGATAAAAAAGAGTGGAGATGACACCGGAGATGTGGAATGACGGATGAACCCAGACTGTAGTAGGTCATCTAGGTAGGTTCTTAAGTATTTGGTTTCTTCGTCAGTCAAAGCATATGCTCTGTTATTAGGTAAAGGGGCCCCTGGGATAAGATCTATACGGCAGTCATAAGACCGATGTGGGGGCAGCACACTAGCCTTTACTGGATCAAAGACGTCTTTAAAGTCAGAATATTCAGGAGGGAGACTTGGTTCATCTTGTGTAACACTAGCACAGTGTAATACTGTGCTCTGTTCTGTACCTGCTTCTTGATAGCAATTGGTTCTACAGAAAGAGGAATCCAAAGTAACAGTTCTATTCACCCAATCAATTTTTGGGTTATGAGTTGTTAACCAGGGTACCCCGAGAATCAAACCAAAATTAGGAGTATCTATCAGATCAAAGCTAATCACCTCTGTGTGCCCGTTCTGACAGACCATAACAAGTGGACTTGTTTGTTTTGTGATTAATCCAGAGGTCAATTCTGACCCATCCACTGCACATACTGCTTCTGGACAAGGCTTTAGGCACATAGGAAGTCCTAAGATTTCAGCTAACTTATTATCCACAAAATTTCCTGTCGCGCCTGAGTCCAGTAGGACAGGGAGAGAATGCCTCACTTGGGTAGTAACAATTAAAACGACCTGAATTATGAAATGTCTAGGTATGTGCGGTACCCTGAAGGCTGCAGCATTAGAGGTTTGATTAAGATGTTTTCTCAAACAAGTAACCTCTCCCCTTGTCGAGCTTAATCGTTTCCCGATTCAGTTGAGGAGGTGGAGGAAACAGCACCCTTTCGTGGAGTTTTAGGCTTTACTGGACATTCTCTGGCAAAGTGACCTGCCCTGCCACAATATAAACATAATTGAAATTTTCTCCTTCTTTCTTTTTCCTCTGATGTGAGTGGACCTCTGAGTGTCCCTATTTGCATAGGCTCTGGTTCAGGGAGTTTATTATCTGTGTCTTTCTTCTCGTGTCTAATAAAAGTTAACCGTGATTCCAGTTTGTATTTATCTCCCTTTCTTTCTCCTAGTCTATGTTCTAATTTCACAACTAAATCTACAAAGTCCGAATAGTCTTTTGGCAAATCAACGATATGAGCCAGCGCGTCTTTTAACTCGTCTCTCAAACCTTTATAAAAAAGGGAGACACGCTTTTCTTCTGGCCACTGTGTCTCGGTGAGTAAACGATTAAAACTAGTGAGATAGGTCAATAAATCCTTGTTACCTTGTTTAAGATTTAAAAGCTCATTATCACTTGCCTGCATGAAAGTGTGTTTTGCAAAAAGGCTGGTCATGGTACGTTTAAATTGATTCCAATTATGGAGGATGGGATCATCTCTATCCACGAAAGGAATTGACCAATTGGCTGCTGTGCCACCCAAATAAGACAAGACGAATGCCACTTTCGTATCATCAGTAGGGAACTGTTGTGGCTTACAAATGAAGTGTAATTGACATTGATTGATAAAAACATGGAATTTGTTACTATCTCCATGAAAACGTTCAGGTGCTGCTAAGGGCACAACATTAGGAACATTAACAGTAACCTCAACTGGGGAAGGCAAAGTTGTATGTTTTGATGGCGCCCCTGTCTCTGAGGAGGTTTTAAACAAAGGCGTAGAAGCTGTGTTCCACTGAGATCCCCTAAATTTATACCTGCTTAAACCCTGTTTTAAAGAGGTATTCTCCATCTTTAATCTCTCTATTTCCTCTTGCATATGTTGCAAGATGCCAGACACTGATTCATTATGAGCCAAGTCCTCATTTAGGGCCTGCGCCATATCCGTGACGTCAATGCCCTCTATTTCTTCCCCGGTATTCATCGTCCACCAGAACTGAAATTTTTTAAGGCTTGTGCTTCTGTCAAAGCCCAGCTCACCTGAGTTCTTGTTCAGTTCTGATGGAGGTTGAAGACAATCTGACCCCACCCTGAAACTGCTTGTTCCAGAACACTAGTTTTTAAAACAGTGCACTAAGAACAGAAGCTCAAGGGAAGGGGGGAAGTGGATAAAATAAAAAAGAGAGACAACACCGTTCTTGCGTTTCCACTGTTGAAGTGCTGCACAAATCTGCGGCCCTTTCTGACTTCTGTAGAAACTGGTGCCTAATGAAACCTAAACAAAGAACAGATAAGTGCAACCTATTCCTAAATGGGTTCCTGACTATCCCTTTATTTATTAGAAATTCTCTTCTAAAAGTACCTCTTGGATCCTGGTCTCTAGTTTCCAGGTTTGGAATGTGTTACTGCTCTGGGATGTGTTTTCTATTACTGTAAAGCTTCTAAAACATTAAACAAATACCGTTATCAGAATTACCAATATCAAACATTCATCATAATATAACTAAAGCCTAAATTCCCAATAGCAGACTCACTTTTCCCATATTTCCAGAATCTTTTATAAAACAAATACTGTACTTTTACATCAAAATACAGCATGTAATTTGTGCAAGTCCTTGATTTACTGTTTGCCTTGCTGTTAATGGTTTCCACTGTTCGATTCTTAAAAGTTCCATGAGAAAAAACAATGTTTGCTTCACAAAGTTCAGAAAAATATTCTTGTAACAAAGAGTTTGAATCACAATGTTCGTGGAAGGTATTTCGTTTCAAATTGTCTATACACGAATCCAGAAATTGTTGTCAAAGTTCTTTCAGGTAATAAAAGGTTTTGCACTTACTTGTTGCTGGCAAGAGATACTGATCAGTCTAACCTTGTCTTCTTTCTCTTTTGCAGGTTACACAAAGGAGAGAGGCTGAAGCAAGGAGGAACCAGAAACCGGAAGAAGGAAGAGCCAGAAGCTGCGCCCATTGAAGTAAATGAAAGTCTGTAAAGAGCAGGAGTGCCAGCGCCGAGGGATCTGTTCTCAGGTAAGCGGGAGGTAGACGAGCACAAGCACTGTGTGAGGCTCGGGGGATGCCTTTTATAGACAGGACTGGGTGTGGTTTGAAGAGCTGGGTGTGGTCCTCACATGCTGCACATGTTCTTGGAAGGTGTGCAGAGCTGGGTGTGGTTTGAAGAGCTGGGTGTGGTTCTCACATGCTGCACATGTTCTTGAAAGGTGTGCAGAGTTTCAGTTATTATACAAATGAATTGGATTAACACATGGCCTAGGGAGGAGTATTTTAAAGAAGCCTTGGTAAAAGCAAGGCCCAATGTGTAAACAAAACAGCACATTAAACAACATACACAGAAGCCTAGGGGGGGGGGAAGGTGAGATAACAAGAAAGGCTTTCAATAGTAAGTTTAAAAGGGAGCTATTACAGAACCCACTAGTGCAGTGAGAGGGGACATGCTCTTTGCTGTGTATAAACCCTAACACCATGCCTTAGGGCTGTAAGGCCTGCAAGAGGGGTGACTTGCATATATTACATGCAGTGTTAGGGACAGGCTGTGTGCCATATTGTTTTTTCAATTTTGGGAGCACCTTGTCACACAGCCTGCAATGGCAGTCTGAATAAGGATGGTGCTTGGTTCCTCAGAATGGCACAAGTTGTGCTACAGCTCTGAGCAGCTCTCTTCAGTAACTATGCCCTACGTACCAGGTGAACCATTTACTAGGGACTTATAGGGGCTGAAGGGCCAGGTCACCTGGGGATCAAGTGACCATGCGTCTTGTTTTAGAAAAGGAACACTGGCACGTATGACATCTTTGATTACATCATTGATAATATCAATGTAATATTTGCATTAAAATCAAAGAAAAAAAAAACTGTGCATGTCAGGGGCGTGAGTTATAGTTACCTTAGGGCACGAGTTATAGTTAGTTGAGATAACTATAACTGGAGAATTTCTAAGGTTTTGTACGTTTAAAATGCGAGTCTAACTATAATGTCCCCATAACCTTTGTTTTTTCAGTGAATTTCTATGTTTTTTTAATTCTAGTTCCTAACTATAACTCCCCTGGAACCATTGGTCTTTTCAGTGAATTTCTATGGTATTTTTAACGTATAGTAATTTTCATTACCATACGTTAATCCAACCACTGCAGCTCATGGCATTTGGCCATGCGCAGCGGCGCTTGGCCACAGGGCCTGGACTGCGGCCAGGCCCTGTGGCCAAACCCCCTACAACCACCTGTTAGAAATGGGGTCTTTGGTTGGCAGTCAGGTTACCCCCTGTCCAAGCAAGGACCCTCACTCTAGTCAGGGTAAGTCACACACTACCCTCTGGTAGCTTGGCACTGAGCAGTCAGGCTTTAACTTAGAAGGCAATGTGTAAAGTATTTGTGCAATAAATCATACAATAACACAATATAGCACCACAAAAATACACCACACAGTGTTTAGAAAAATATATAATATTTATCTGGATATTTTCAGGTCAAAACGATAAAAGATGCAATAAGAAACTGTAGAGATATCACTGAAAAGTGATATGAAGTGTCTTAAGTCTTTAAAACGCAAACAAAGTCTCTTTCAAGCACAAAGTACCTGGTTTGGAGTGAAACATCTCCGCAAAGGGCTGCAGAGGAGGAGATGCGTGGAAAATGGTATGTGAGTCAGTTTCACCCCTTCACACACGGACTTGTGTCGTTATTTTTCACGCGGGGAAGTCGTTGAGTCGATTTCCGGCGCGCGGACAGTCTCCTCTGTGGGTCACATGGTTTTCAGACGCCCTGGGGTCTGTGCGTGGAATCCTGGGCTTGTTGTCCGGCTGTGCGTCGTTCCGGTGGTCTGTGCGTGGAATTTTCTCCCTCACGGCAGGCGCCGCGTTGATGTCCTCTCTGGAAGTCGGGCGGCGTTGTCCAGGCGGGCCGTGCGTCGAAATTCCGGTCGCACCGCAGGTGTCGATCTTTTCCTCGCGCGGTCGAGCGGCATCTTTCCGGTTCGGCGTGCGGTGAATTTTTCACCGCGGAGCAAGCTGTGCGTCAAATTTTTCACTGCACAAGGAGTCCAGTTGAAAAAGAGAAGTCTTTTTGGTCCTGAGACCTCAGGGAACAGGAGGCAAGCTCTATCCAAGCCCTTGAAGAGCACTTCTGCAGCAGGGCAAGAGTTCAGCAAGGCAGCAGGGCAACAACATGGCAGCAGTCCTCTGTAGAAAGCAGTCAGGTGAGTCCTTTAGGCAGCCAGGCAGTTCTTCTTGGCAGGATGCAGGTTCTGGTTCAGGTTTCTTCTCCAGCAAGTGTCTGCGGTGGTAGGGCAGAGGCCCTGTTTTTCTACCCAAATGTGCCTTTGAAGTGGGGGAGACTTCAAAGAGTGGCTTAGAAGTGCACCAGGTCCCCTTTCAGTTAAATCCTGTCTGCCAGGGTCCCAGTAGGGGGTGTGGCAGTCCTTTGTGCCAGAGCAGGCCCTCCACCCTCCCAGCCCAGGAAGACCCATTCAAAATGCAGGTGTATGCAAGTGAGGCTGAGTACCCTGTGTTTGGGGTGTGTCTGAGAGAATGTACAATGAGCTGTCAACTAAACCCAGCCAGACGTGGATTGTAAGGCACAGAAAGATTTAAGTGCAGAGAAATGCTCACTTTGTAGAAGTGGCATTTCTAAAATAGTAATATTAAATCCAACTTCACCAGTCAGCAGGATTTTGTATTACCATTCTGGCCATACTAAATATGACCTTCCTACTCCTTTCAGATCAGCAGCTACCACTTCAACAATGTATGAGGGCAGCCCCAATGTTAGCCTACGAAGGGAGCAGGCCTCACAGTGGTGTAAAAACGAATTTAGGGGTTTTACACTACCAGGACATGTAAACTACACAGGTACATGTCCTGCCTTTTACCCACACAGCACCCTGCTCTAGGGGTTACCTAGGGCACACATTAGAGGTGACTTATATGTAGAAAAAGAGGACTTGGCAAGTACTTTTTAATGCCAAATCGAAGTGACAGTGAAACTGCACACACAGGCCTTGCAATGGCAGGCCTGAGACAAGGTAAAGGGGCTACTAAAGTGGGTGGCACAACCAGTGCTGCAGGCCCACTAGTAGCATTTAATCTACAGGCCCTAGGCACATATAGTGCACATTACTAGGGACTTACTAGTAAATTAAATATGCCAATCATGGATAAACCAATCAACAGTACAATTTACACAGAGAGCATATGCACTTTAGCACTGGTTAGCAGTGGTAAAGTGCTCAGAGTTCAAAAGCCAACAACAACAGGTCAGAAAAAATAGGAGGAAGGAGGCAAAAAATTTGGGGATGACCCTGTCAAAAGGGCCAGGTCCAACACCACCAAACCTTACGCAATGCATGGCCTTTACCAGTGTGCAGCAGAGGTTGCCCGCAAGACCTAGCCTCCAGCCAGACCCTGTGGCCAACCTCCCTAACTACCCAACCCCATGGTGCGCATTGCCCTTTGTCCGTGCGTGGCGGGAGTTGTCAGGTGCCTCGCTGGGTGTGAGAATAGGTGTGAAAGGACGTATCTGGGAGTGAGTGTAGTTGTCAGATTGTTTAAGTGTGAGAGTGCGTACATCACTGTTTTAGTGGGTGCGTCAGTGTGTGCGTGGGTCTGTGAGTGGGTTCATGAGGGTGTCAGTGGGTCTATTAGTGGGTGTGTGACAGTCTGAGTTGGTGTGTGAGTGGCTGTGTAACTATCTGAGTAGGTCTGAGTGCGTGCATGAGGGTCTGACTGGGGCTCTGAGAGTGTGCATGAGGGTCTGAGAGGGTCTATGAATGGGTGCATGAGTGTCTGAGTGGGTCTGTGAGTGGGTGCTTGAGTGTCTTAGTGGGTCTGTGAGTGGGTGCGTAAGTGAGTGGGAGAATTGATTGAAAGCGAGATAGAGAAAGAAAGTGAGAGGGAGATAGAGTTTTTGAGGCTTTGATGTTTGATATTCTTGGAATGAGATATTTCTATTCAATTTAAAATAAGAAATGTATATTTAAAAAAAATATATATTTTTTTATTTAAAAAAATGATATTGAGTCCAACTGGACTGCGACATTCACACTGAGCTATGGGTTCTTTTGTGTTTCAGCCCTTTATGGGCTTTCTGGGACCCAAAGGGAACCCTCAGGGGCTCCCCAGCAGTCCCTGCCTATTTTATTTATTTATTTATTTATAATAAAAAGCCCTTTATGGGCTACCTGACACTGCAGGTGAATCCTTAAGGCTTCCCCTGCAGTGCCATTGGTTCAGCAAGCACAGAGCTGCTTTGACAGCAGCTCCTTGCTTGTTAAAGCATTTCATCTCTGTCCCCTGCAAGCATGCAGGGGGGCAGGGAACAGAGCTGAAAGCTCTGCTGTTTGACAGCGGGACCGGCTTTAAAAGTCTTGCTGTCAAACAGCAGAGTGTTTGCTGTGGCTTGGCTGCAGTTGGATTTGCGGAGGATCCGCGTCCCCATATAGTTATATTATTTGGCCTTACATTCTGCTGACATGAGTTGCACACCATTATCAGTTACTATTTCAGACGGGGCACCTTCCTGCATGAACAAGTCACGTAAAATTTTTATCACCTCCTTAGTATTCACTGTCCTGTCAAATTTTATCTATGGCCAATGTGAATAATAATCCAACAATACAATACCTGTACTACCTGTAGTTCTCCTTCAGCATTTCCGTGGGTCCGATAATGTCCATGCCTAGTTTGGCCAATAGTTTCTCTAGCACTGGTACTGCTTCAACTGGACTAGGCACTGTCACTTGAGACATCACTCATGGCACATGCTACACATCCTCTTACCCAATGTTCTGCCTCCCTGTCCACACCAGGCCACCAAAAAGTCTCTCTTAGTCTCCTTTTCACCGCACTCATCCCTATGTGTCCTTCATGAACTAAACCTAATAGCTTCCTCTGTATACCTTGAGGTACTACTAGCAAATTTTCCCATCTCAAAATACCTCTTGACCAACTCAATTCCTCAAATATTTCCTGGTACACTTTCAGGGCTTTATCCACCTTTCCCTTAGGCCATCCTTTGCACAACCACAAAATCAATTCCTATGGTTCTTTGCCCTGTTTTGCAGCTTCTTTCCAATCCTCTTCTTTTATAGATTCCTTTTCATCTGCCATGGTACAGGCCACCACACTCAAATAATGATTCATATTGTTGTCCATGCTTACCTCCATAGGTAAACATGACAAACAATCATCAAAAATATTTTTTACTCCTTGAATGTACTCAAACTTACATTGAAATTCTTGTAACCTATAATGCCATTTGGCAATCCTAGGAGTTGCCTACAAGCTCCCTTCACAGAGAACAAACTGACCAACGGTTTGTGGTCAATCTGTAATGTGAACTCGTACCCCAGAAATACTTCCTAAAATGATTCACACCCCACCAACATGCAAAGGATTCTCACTTAATGAGGGAATACGGCACTTCAGCCCCGTAATGCATTGACACTTTGACAGTAAATGCCAATGACACCATGTAGGAGGCTGGCCTGGCTTATAGTGGGTACCATGTGGTACTTACACCTTGTGCCAGGTCCAGTTATCCCTTATTAGTAGATTAGTAGTGTTCTAGCAGCTTAGGCTAATAGAGGTAGCTATAGCAGAGCAGCTTAGGCTGAACTAGGAGACATGCAAAGCTCCTACTATACCACTTATATCATATGGCACTATATCATATGAATCACAATACTCAGAGTTACCAAAAATAAAGGTACTTTTTTTGTGACAATGTGCCAAAAATATCTCAGAAGATATACTCCCTTAGAAGGTAAGTAAAATACACAAAATATACACACAAACCAAAATCAGGTAAGTAAACAGTTAGAAAAGTAGTGCAAACACTGTAGAATACAATAGGATGCAATAGGCCTAGGGGCAACACAAACCATATACTCCAAAAGTGGAATGTGAACCACGAATGGACCCCAGGCCTGGTGTAGTGTGTAGAGGGTCGATGGGAGTGTAAGAAAACACTAAGGCTGTCCAAGATACCCCACCCCAAGACCCTGAAAAGTAGGAGTAAAGTTACCCTCCTTCCCCAGAAACACACTAAAGTCGTGATAGGAGATTCTGCAAGGACAACAACTGACTGCAAAGCACTGAAGATGGATTCCTGAACCTGAGGACTTGTAAAAGAAGGGGAATAGTCCAAGGGTCACGAAAGTGTCCAGGGGGGCAGGAGCCTACTAAATCCCGGATGAAGGTGCAAAATGACTGCCTCTGGGTGGAAGAAGCTGAAGATTCTGCAACAACGGAAAATACCAGGAACTTCTCCTTTGCACTGAAGATGTCCCACGGCGTGCTGGAGGATGCAGAGTTGTTTCCACGCAGAAAGACCACAAAAAAGCATTGCTAGCTGCAAAGGTCACTGTTGAAGAAAATGGGTGCTGCCCGGGCCAAGGAAGGACCAGGAGGTCGCCCCTTGGAGGAGGAGACAGAGGGGGCAATCAGCAGCACAGAGAGCCCATGCAGAAGCAGGCAGCACCCGCAGAAGCACTTGAGCAGGCGTTCAAGAAATGTGAGCACAGCGGTCGTCTCAATACTACAAAAGAGGGTCTCACGAAGGCAGGACGTAGTGCTGGGTACCTGGGCTATGCTGTGCACAAAGGATTCCTTGCAAAAGTGCACAGAAGCCCTAGCAGCTGCAGTTCACGCAGTACACAGGATTACTGTCTGGCGTGGGGAGGCAAGGACTTACCTTCACCAAATTTGGACTGAAGGACCTCTGGACTGTCAGGGAACACTTGGATCCCGCTCCTGTGTTTTAGGGACCACGCTCGTCAAGATTAGAGGGGGCCCAGAGGACTGGTGATGGAGAAGTTTGGTGCCTGCGTTAGCAGGGGAAGATTCAGTCGACCCACGGGAGATTTCTTCTTGGCTTCCAGTTCCTGAACCCTGGTGAAGGCAGACAGCCCTCAGAGCATGCACCACCAGGTAACAGTCGAGAAAGCCGGCAGGATAAGGCGCTACAATGTTGCTGGTAGTCGTCTTGCTTCTTTGTTGCGGTTTTGCAGGTGTCCTGGAGCAGTCAGTGGTCGATCCTTGGCAGAAGTCAACGAGAGAGATGCAGAGGAACTCTGGTGAGCTCTTGCATTCGCTATCTGAAGAGAAACCCACAGGAGAGACCCTAAATAGCCCTCAGAGGAGGATTGGCCACCTAACCAGGTAAGCACCTATCAGGAGAGGTCTCTGACATCACCTGCTGGCACTGGCCACTCAGAGGCCTCCATTGTGCCCTCACACCTCTGCATTCAAGATGGCAGAGGTCTGGGACACACTGGAGGAGCTCTGGGCACCACACCTGGGGTGGTGATGGACAGGGGAGAGGTCACTCCCCTTTCCTTTGTACAGTTTCACGCCAGAGCAGGGGTTGGGAGATCCCTCAACTGGTGCAGGCTGGTTTATGCAAGGAGGGCACCATCTGTGCCCTTCAAAGCATTCCCAGAGGGCAGGAGAGGCTACTCCTCTCAGGCCCTTAACACCTATTTCCAAAGGGAGAGGGTATAACACCCTCTCTCAGAGGAAATCCTTTGTTCTGCCTTCCTGGGGCTGGGCTGCCCAGACCCCAGGAGGGCAGAAGCTTGCCTGTGGGTTGGCAGCAGCGGTAGCTGCAGAGAAAATCCCAGAGAGCTAGTTTGGCAGTACCCGAGGTCCATGCTGGAGCCCCGGGGATGCATGGGATTGGCACCGCAATACCAGATTTGGCATGGGGGGACAATGTCATGATCTTAGACATGTGACATGGCCATATTCGGAGTTACGATTGTGAAGCTACATATGGGTATTGACCTATATGTAGTGCACGCATGTAATGGTGTCCCCCCACTCACAAAGTCTGGGGAAATTGCCCTGAACAATGTGGGGGCGCCTTGGCTAGTGCCAGGGTGCCCTCACACTTAGTCACTTTGCACCTAACCTTCACCAAGTGAGGGTTAGACATATAGGTGACTTATAAGTTACTCAAGTGCAGTGTAAAATGGCTGTGAAATAACATAGACATTATTTCACTCAGGCTGCAGTGGCAGTCCTGTGTAAGAATTGTCTGAGCTCCCTATGGGTGGCAAAAGAAATGCTGCAGCCCCTAGGGATCTCCTGGAACCCCAATACCCTGGGTACCTAGGTACCATATACTAGGGAATTATAAGAGTGTTCCAGTGTGCCAATGAGAATTGGTGAAAATGGTCACTAGCCTGCAGTGACAATTTTAAAGACAGAGAGAGCATAAGCATTGAGGTTCTGGTTAGCAGAGCCTCTGTGACACAGTTAGGAACCACACAGGGAACACATTCAGGACACAACCTATGAGCACTGGGGCCCTGGCTAGCAAGGTTCCTGTGAGACATATAAAACACACTGACAAATAGGGTTTTCACTATGAGCACTGGGGTCCTGGCTAGACAGTAAAAACACACTGACGTATACTCACAAACAGGCCAAAATATTTTCATCCCCCAAATCAGTATATCATCCTGGAAACATTTTACTCTTTCAACGCCCTTGAACATGGCTTCAATCACTCGTGGAAATACAGACGAGGTCGAAGCCAATCCAAAAGGCATATGTTTAAATCTGTATGCCCCATTGGGTGTGGCAAAGGATGTCAAATGATGCAAATCTTTGTGCAAAACAATTTGATGGCATGCAGAGGAGAAATGTGCATAGTAAAAATCTTAGCTCCTTTGAACATGGTCAACATTTCCATAATCTTGAATAAAGGATGACTATCGACCTATATCCTTTCATTACGGTCTTCCAGGTTAATACACATCCTCAAGCTTCCATTAGACTTCCTGGCCAAAACCACTGGAAACAGCCATTTGGAACTATCTATTGGTGCTATTATGATTTGACTACATAACATTTCTACTTCATCTTTGAACTCTTCTCCCATAGCAATGGGAACATACCTGGGTTTATGAACTACAGGTTCAACTCCTGATTTCAACTGTATTTGATGGCTGAAGCCTTTTATTCTTCCCAAACCATCATTAAACACTTCTGGAAAGGCTTCCATCCAAGCATATACTTTTCCAGATATTAAACCCACCACATCTTTGCATAATATCACTTGTTCTTAACTGTTGGGATCCAAAATAATTACCAGATTTCTCTGGTCCAACCAACCCAATAAATTTGCACCTCCTTGCGCAGCATACACTGTATCTTCCACTTCATTGCCTTTGAAACTTAACTTAGCATCAAACTCACCCACCACTTCAATGGGGTTACCACTGTATGCTACTGGTTTCTCCCTAGACTTCCTTAGATGTACATTGTGTAACCTCTTCCATTCATCCACAGTCATTAACATGAGCAAAGAACCAGAGTCTGCTGTCATGTTAAAATTAATCTCCTTAACTCCAGTCAAGCAAGGTGATTTCCTGATAGTAATTTTGGTCAATGATGATACCTCATTCTCCTCTAATGAGGCTCGACTCTGCACTTTTTCATCAACCATGAATATCCTACTTTCCTCATCTGAGTCACTTTGACTTTTTTGATCCATACAGTTTTCCACAGCATTAACAGTTTAACCTTTTTTTCCTTTATCCCATTTTGCCTTACACACCTTCATGAAGTGGCCCTTTTTCTTGCATTTGCTGCACCACTTATCTACTGCTGGACACATCGGAACATTCCCTACATGTTTTTTCCTACCACACCAATGGTATTCAAGCGGCTTTATCCTATCTTCAAAAGGAGTTACTTTTTTCTTTCTCTGATTTTATTTTGAAACTGCAAAACATGTCCCTCATCTTTCACACATTTGCTCCATGAATTTTGTAGTTGTTTCAATACCACTTGCAATTTCTATGGCTTTGTCTAAAGTTATATTCTCAATAGTTAATAATTGTTCTTGTACCTTTGAACTATTAGGTTTTTCCACTACTGGGTCTCAAATTACCTCATCCTCAAACGTTTTAAAATCACAAGTGGATGCCAACATTCTAAGATCGCTTACAACATTTTCTACAGTTTCTCCTGGCAATTGCTGTCTTCTGAAAAATGTATGTCATCCCATTATGACATTTCTTTTCTTCTTGAAACATGCATCAAGTGCTTCCATGGCTGATGCATACTCATCCACTTCATCACCCTCCCCTAAAACAGGTACATGTGGTAAATGTTTTAATACTTTCCTACCCTCCTTTCTCAATGAGTGTGTTATTAAAGCATGTTTATTTCTCTGTGTGAACACCTCACCCTCAATGGCATCTATGTATGCTTCAAAACATTCTTTCTACTGTTCCTACTCCACAGGAGGAATCCATATGATGCTGAAAATGGAACTGGTGTCATAACTGACTGCTGCATTTTTGTTTGTTATACATTTTACAATCATTCACACAAAATGTTATAATAAACATGTTGGACCTGGCCCTTTTACAGGGTCATTCCCCAGACTTTTTGCTTTTTCCTCCTTATTGTTCTGACCTTTGTTGGCTGACGTTTTGACTCTGAGCACTTTTTCACTGCTAACCAGTGCTAAAGTGCATGTACTCTCTCTTACAAATTTGGTATGATTGGATTATACCTGATTGGCATATTTAATTTACCTGTAAGTCCCTTGTAAAGTGGTATCCCTATACCCAGGGCTTGTAAATTAAATGCTATTAGTGGGCCTGCAGCGCTGCTTGCGCCACCCACTGAAGTAGCCTGTCAAACCTATCTAAGGCCTGCTAGCGCAGAGCCTGTGTGCGCAGTTTCCGGCCACAGGGACCTGGCATCTAAATTTACTTGCCAGGCCCAGAACTCCACTTTTACTACATGTCAGTCACCCCTAAGGTACGCCCTAGCTAGCCCTTTGGGCAGGGTGCCATGTATGTTGAAGGCAGGACATGTGCCATGTTGCGTGGCCTGTCCTGGTAGTGACAAACAGCCTAACTTGGTGTCTCACTGCTGTGAGTGCTGCCCTCTCATAGGATTGCATTGGAAATGACCTGCCTTAGGTTTAAGGGGTATTGTCTGATTTATGAGGGGTAGCGTAGGCATGTTTGGTATGGTTGTGACAGTGGTAAGAAATGCTGCTTACTGGTGTAGGTGTATTTTTTTTACTATCACAGAAATGCCACTTCTAGAAAGTGCACATTTATCTGTGCTTATAACTTTGGTGTTTTGCAACTTGTCTCCAATCAACGTCTGGGCAGACTGACAGTTGGGGCTTTGTGCATACTTCTCAGACAGCCTGAACACAGGGAGGGTGGAGGTGACACAGAGGTGCATCTACATATTGTAAAGCTTTCCTGGGCTGAGAGAAGGGAGAGGCGGGGCACATCTGCATTTGTAAAAACTGTGCCCTGGCCTCACACAATAGGGTCGTTAACCCCCCACTGATGTTTGGTGCCTGTGCTGAAAGGATATAGGGGGCACTCCCAGAACCAGTTGTAACTGGCTGGAATCTCCTCTCCCTACCATTGTGAAACACTGTAAAAACTGACTATGAGTACAGGGGAATTTTCCCCACACTTTGAACATTCTTGGAACTTGAAACTGGACACAGAACGCTGATGAATGGACTCACCAGGAAACCACCTTGGACTGCTGCTGCTGTGCTGATCTGTGACCCCTCTGGTCACTAGAGGAAACTGCCACCACCTGCAACCCTTGTGCTGGTCTGTAGCTGGGCCCACCAGCCCTGTGCCCCTTGGTCTCCTGGTTGTTCCCAGATGCAGGCTGCTGTGCCCCTGACCCCTGCACCGATCTCCCTAGGCTCTCACTAGAGTGCTCTCTTGAAATTGCTGGAAAATATCACTGCCGCAGCCCAGGCTGCACGTTTGGCTTTCACGCTGTGAAAAGCGCTGTGTTCTGCTTCCCAAAAATCACCGCCGCAACCCGGGCTTTTCATTTTTCTTCAGCGCCGGGTCTGCGCTGATTCTAGTGCCCCCGGGGCACCTCAGCAAAGGAATCAGAGCAAGCGTGCTCCTCTCGGCACCCCCGAGGCACCTCCCGCTTCCGGGAGCGCCCCCGGGGCACCAGCCACCTGCAATCCTACAGGAAGCCTGCCGGCGGCTCGGGAGAGGCTTCCCTCTTTGCGCACCACATCGGGTGCAGGCGAGTTTTTCCTCGGGCCCCCGGAGGGGTCCGAGTTTCCATCTGCAAGCGAGGCAGGACTCGGGGGAGGCGCAGGGAGCACCCCCTTCCCCGGTCGCTGCGACAGGAGCGGGACGCTCCTTTCCTTTTTCGGGGGCATTTTTCTTTCATCTAAATCGGGAAGGGAGACCTTGACGGAGGTCCCTTCCCGCCTTGGCCCCCAGAATTGTTAGTGGGCCGCGCCCGGCCCCCCACCCCATGGACAGGGTGTGCGGAGGCCGAGGCAGGCCCCCACCCAGAATGGAGGCCCCCGGAGGGGCCTGTTCAGGAAGAGAGGGTACCAACTGCCACTCTTCCCTCCAAGACATCGCATGGCCCCCGTTTTCCGTGCCAGAGCGCGTGGGGCCCACTACATTCACCTAGGCACTGGAAGTGCCCAAAACAACTGGAACCAGGTACTCTTTAGAAAATCTAGGCTCCAGGAGCCTAAGATAAACTTACAGATGTTTGCTATTTTCTACCTGTTTACTGGTGATAAACATATGTGCTAATGTTCCTTTTCTAGGCATGTCTAGCTGATGTGTATGGATATGACTTGTGGTATATTCTCTAATGTTCCTTTCATGGGTATTTAGGAATTGTTCATGACAAGTGCATATATATTTTTTTACTATAATTCCTGACTACTGCTTATGTGGCAGAATCCTGAGTACTTACGTGTTCTAATGTGACAACTGCATATTCTTGCAGAGTATTAGTAACTTGTGTAACCTTCTGACAACTGCTAAGGTAGCAGGGTATTACTTACGTGTAATGTTGGTCTAATTATGTCTTGTGCAATACAGATTATTTATACATAACTCAGTGTTGTGTTTACTTTGTGGTGTACATTTTGCATCACGTGTGTTGGGTGTTGTGCAAACGCTTTACACATTGCCTCCAGGTTAAGCCTGACTGCTCGTGCCAAGCTACCAAGGGGGTGAGCAGGGGTTATCTTGGATGTGTAACTCCCAAGCCCTGACTAGAGTGGGTAGGTTCTGCCTGGCTGAAGTGCATAACCTAGCCAACCAGAAACCCCATTTCTAACAAAACACATTTGATAAAAACTGATGATGCAAAATGTGAGAATTACCTAATATACTATTAGAGTCAGGTTTTGCCATAACCACACAAATCACTGGAAATAATGAGGAATAAAAAAATAGTGCAAAGTTGAACTATTGAGGTGTGTGAATAACCATGGACTGCACAATATGTCACGAGGAATGAAGAGTAGCACAACATTGAATTATTAAAGGGGATTGCACAGTAGGTCACAACAGCTGTCAGCAACAAACAAACAAAAAGTAAATAAACTGTGGAATAGTCACCCTATGCTTAAAATACAGCAATTGATGGATGCCGCTGTATGAAGAATTCCTCTGCCCAAGAAGGCTGTGCTGAAGAATGCTGCAGATGAAACACTGCTTTAAGGTGCAGCACGCAGGGGGGCGTGGCCACGGAGCTGAACATGGCGCACGCTTAGCTGTTCAGCTCCGGAGGGGCTGACACTAATCTGTAGCCTGGACGCGCCAGATCGGGCGGTCCTGCATTTGGAGATGGACACGACGACCAGCGCGAGCGGGCGGGCCGCTGAGGAGCGTTCGCGGCCCCGGCGCGGGCTTCCGGAGGACTCGGGCTGCCCGGTGCTGGTGGGAGCCCGCGGCCCTGCTGGTAATCGGAGGCCGGGCGGACCGGACCGGGCAGTCTCCCACTCTGAGGCGGGAGCGACGACCGGCGCGAGCGGGCGGGACCGCTGGAACGCGGTCGCGGCCCCGGCGCGGGCCCCCGGCGGACTCGAGCTGCCCTGCGCCGGATGGGACCCGCGATTTTGCCGCCGAGCGGGGGCCGCGGCCCCGGGTGGGGCCACAGGAGAAAAGCCACGGGATTAACTGCTATCCATAACAGCCGGGGAAAATACCTCCCGGTGGTGGGCCGGCCTCTCTCTCTGGGGGCGAGGCCTGGTGCCCGCCGCCTGCGCTACGACTGCACGGGCGCGGGGAACCCCCCGGGGCTGCCCAGCGAGGAGACAGCTGTGTGCACCCTCCCCCCAGGAACACATAGCCGGAGTAGCCGTGGCTGCTGCCCGGGGGCCCTAGGACACAGATAACAGAACTCTCTCTATCCCAGGCAGTTCCAATTGAACATTATTCGTCCATTGGGAGGCAGAGTAACACAGAGTCTGCCCACACCAACCAGCACCACCCATCGAGGTTGAAGGTCGGGTGCCCCTCTCGCCAGGCACGGGCCCCTCCTGACCGGCAGGACCACCGCCGGTTTGGGGGTCCACTGTACCCGCCTTTTAAATACGTCACAGCTCAACTCATGAAACCCAGCAACCCCGGATCAGCTCAAATTACTTTCCCATGCAAAGAGTGGATGGAAAGTGACCAGGGAGCTGAACACGGCACACGCTTAATCGTTTGGCCCTGGAGGGGCCAACAGCAGACCTGGTGCCAGACGCGCCGGACCGAGTGACCCTTCATCGGGGGGCGGACGCGGTGACCCGCACGAACGAGCGGGGCCGCTGGGACGCGGCTGTGGCCCCGGCGCGGACTCTTGGAGGGGCCGGACTGCACAGCGCTGACGGAGGCCTGCGGCCCTGCCATTTAGCACACTGAGAGCAGCCGGGGGAGCACCTGGGACTCGTCCTGAAGCACCCGGGTCCAGTGACTGAGACAACCGAGGCCTAGATTAGTGGACAAATCAGCAGTGAACAGCATAAGCACCTGAACTATGTGCCGGGCCCACTGGGACGCCTCTCCCTGCCTGATCAATGCCCCCAAGGGCAGACATAAGAACAAAGCCATGGACCCCCCGACACCGCCGGGGGACAATGAGTCGACCATACAGAACCAGTCACAAATCAAAGTACAAGACACCCTAGATAAGATATTGGGTGCCATTGAAGACACTAAATCCACATTACAGCGCAACATCAATCAGGTGGCGATAGAGGTGGGCCTCCTGAGAGCTGATCATCATAAATTGGCCGACAGAGTAAAGGAAACGGAAGCAACGCTAGCGGAAGTCGTCCCAAAACAAAAAGATATGTCAGCAGAGGTGACCTCCTTGGCTGGCAGAGTGGCAAAGCTTGAACAGCGAGCTGAGGACGCAGAAGGTAGAAACAGGAGGAATAATGTGCGCGTGGTGGGCCTCCCCGAGGGGGCCGAGGGGACGAATATGGTGGAATTTCTGGAGAAATGGCTAAGCACGGTCGTTGCACCAGGAAGTCTGACCCCCTTCTACTCACTGGAGCGAGCACATCGTGTGCCATCTAGACCACTGGCTCCTGGCAGGCCACCGCGGGCTGTAATCGCTAAACTCCTGCACTACAGAGACAGAGACATCCTCTTACAGAAAGCCAGTGAAATGGGTCCGTTTAAGGTAGCCAATGGCGAAGCAACACTGTTCCCGGACTTCACTTTGGAAGTCCAAAACAAGCACGCCTCCTTCCTGGCGGTTAAAAGAACCTTGTGAGAAGAGGGGATACAGTACTCACTGCTCTATCCAGCAAGACTACGAGTGGTTGCGGAGGGAAAGACCACGTTCTTCCAAACCCCAGAGGAGGCATGGGAATGGCTCGAAAGGCATGGGACACAGCCGGCGCGGCCTACACTCGAGAATCATGGGGCGAACGGGACCCGCCGGGCCCGAGGGGGAAAAAACCCAGAGATCGCCAACGCGGATACAGAGGGAAACTGGCAGGAGAGAGGCTCTGGAGGCGGCGGCCAAGGTGGGTGGAGAGACATCGCCCCGGGAGGGCTCCCCAAGAAGAATCGGATGACACGGTGGTGTCCTCGCCCGGTGGCTCCGGGGGCTCGACCTACACGCCGAGGGTGACTCCACAAACCGCTGACGAACTTGTATAGTTTGAACCTGCACTGGCGCCGAAAGGCGAGACAAGCTGAGCAGAAAAATGGCCCCTCCGGGCCTGGCCACCCCCCCTGACTTGACTCTCGCCTGTCAGATTCGGCCGGCGAGTATTGCATTGATGTGTTTGAATAATTTGCAGTGTTGCATAACTTGTTGGGCAGCCTACAGTTCCGGAGGTGCCCTGGGGATAGGGAGTTGGGGTTTGCAGTTACGAGTTACATCAGCTATATGTGTGAATTGGATCGACCACAATGAGGGTACAAGCTTGCTGGGGAATCGGTCAGGGCCCTGGGCGCGCCAAGCCTACATACAACAGTCTTTGAGAATAGGATGGCAGACCACAATATCATAACCTGGAATGTCAGGGGGATTGGTACTCCAGCTAAGAGACATAGAATTCTTTCCTTCCTAAAAAGAAGAGGGGTGCAGATAGCTATGTAACAAGAGACCCACCTGGCACCTGGAGAGGGAGAAAAGCTAAGACGGAGTTTGAGGGGACAGGTGTTTGCCACAGAATATTCAGCTTACGCAAGAGGCGTTCTGATTTGGATTAGGGCGGGGGTCCCCCTAACGACTGATTCCTCCGAGGAGACTTTAACGCAGTGCTCGACATAGGCTTGGACAGATCCACCCCCCCACTACAGGGGGCAACATCTACCAAAACAGCACAAAAACTAGTTGAGTGGCTAGACACCTGGGGACTGGTAGATGCCTGGCGGTTGCAACACCCGACTATCAGGGACTATTCGTTTTACTCGGGCCTCCACCAGGTACACACTAGAATTGATAGGATGGTTTGCACTGCGGGATTGGCCCGAAGTGTGACCCACTCTGAGTACCTTGCTCGCACAATATCGGATCATAATCCTCTATTGCTGACACTGAGGGTATCGCAGGACAGACCCCCCATACCATCATGGAGGATGTTCCCTGCAGCGCTAGAGGACCAGGCATATAGAGAGGAATTGCAATGTTACCTAACAGAACACATAGAAGCTAACAAGGGATCCACCTCCACCAGAGCCATAGAATGGGAGACACTCAAAGTGGTGACGAGTGGTTACTGTCTTGGACAGTCAGTGGGGGTAAGACGCACACTAGAGAGAGAACTA
The DNA here is from genome assembly GCF_031143425.1 of Pleurodeles waltl. Lineage (NCBI taxonomy): Eukaryota > Metazoa > Chordata > Amphibia > Caudata > Salamandridae > Pleurodeles > Pleurodeles waltl. The sequence goes on along the minus strand of NC_090437.1, from coordinate 418,425,473 downwards.
AACGCACTGGAGAAGGTCATTCACGAGGGGGATCTGAGGCAGGGCCCTGCAGTGCAAGTAGATGAAGAGTACGATTGTGCACGCAGTGAACACTCACAAGTTGAAGAGCGACTTAGATGCCACAGCATGCAGAGATACCTGACATCCTTGCAGTCAGAGGAGGGGAGATCCGGTAAACTCCTGGCATGGCTGGTGCGCCCGAACGGAGACAGTGACCCCATCACAAGCGTATTGGACAGAGGGGGAACACGCAGACTCAGCCCAGAATCCATTAATGATGCATTCAGAGATTATTACACGCACTTGTACAGGAAGCCCACAGACTTGGGGACGGGGATTCTTGACAATTTCCTGACTCGGATTCCCCTGCCGGTACTGAACCTAGAAGACAGGGTCAGCCTAGGAGGGCCAGTGACCACAGATGAGATAACCGAAGCAATTGCGCAGCTGGCCCCTGGGAAGACCCCTGGCACAGACGGTCTTCCTGTGGACTTTTATAAAAAGTATAAATCATTACTAGTCCCTAGATTGATGGAAATGTATATGGAATCGGCACAGAGTGGAGAACTCCCATGCACACTACGTGAGGCATTGGTAGTGCCACTCCCCAAAACAAATAGGAGGGAGGCATCAGTAGATGACTACCACCCACTATCAATGCTAAATAGCGACTTTAAGATCCTCAGTAAGATCTTGGCCAACCGGCTATTGCCCCACATGCCCACTCTGATACATCCTGATCAGAACGGTTTCATACCTGGTCACAGCACCTCTCTGAATCTCAGACGAATTTTCTCTATCTTACATATGCCCAACGAATCGAAGCCGCCAACCGGGAGCATGCTAGCGGTGGACTTTGAAAAGGCCTTCGACTCGATCAGATGGGACTACTTGATGGCTGGGTCAGATGGGTGGACCTATTATACTCATCCCCACTAGCAAGGGTCAGGACGGGTAGGAAAATCTCCGGTGCATATCCAGTACACCGGGGAACCAGACAGGGGTGCCCTCTATCCCCATTGTTGTTCGCCCTGGCGATGGAACCCCTAGCGGCCTGGGTACGTGGTGACGGGGCGGGCAGAGGGATTCGGTGGGGACCAACTGATCACATTATCTCGCTATATGCAGATGATATTTTGATCTATCTCAAAGATGGGGCGAGTGGTCTCCCCTGGGCCCTGGAGGCCCTGGAGGAGTTCGGAGAGGTATCAGGATTAAGACTTAACCGTAACAAAACATATGTGTTCCCCCTGACGCCTGGTTACAGATGTCCCGCAGTGTGCCCAACGGACCTGAAATGGGCCCCACGGACCTTCAGGTACCTGGGGATTCAGATTTACCATGACCTGGGAGACTTAAGAGAGGGCAATCTTGGTAAACCGCTCCGATCCCTGAGATCCTCAGTAGGATTTTGGCGCTCTCTGAAACTGCCAGTGATGGCCAGAGTGGCACTATCTAAGATGATCATGCTTCCCCGACTTCTCTACTATTTCGCCAATTTGCCACTATTGATCCCCCAGGTATGGTTCTGCGACCTGAATGCATTGCTCAGGGAACTAATATGGGACGATGGACGTAGACGAACTACACTCACGACTGTCTGTAGGCCACCCCACACAGGAGGATTGGGAGCCCCTGACTTTGAGGCATACTACCTGGCATCCCAACTACAGTGGGTATCCGGTTGGCTGGCGGGCCGAGGCCAACTGGATTTATGTACTGCCCAAGGAGTAACGGACACGGCATGGATGGCGGCATGTATGGCAAACAGGAAGATAACCCCCCCGGGAACAATATAATGATAAAAGTTGGGATGGCATGCTGGAAAAGATGCACGAAAAGGGTGGGAGTGGGTTCTCCATATTCCCCAGCTCTACCACTGTCGGTGCTTGCCCTGGAACCTGGGGGGAGGGGACCGGGAAACATGGGACTTGGCCCTTGGTTGGCAGCTGGAAAGCTGGAATAGAAGCAGTGGGCAGGCTCTTCAAGGAGGGCGTGATGAGGGGATTTGCTGAACTAACGGAAGAGGGTGTTCCCAGGGGGCAGTTTCTACTCTATGGTAAGCTAGTACACACTCTTAAAGCTCACTGGGACACAGTGAATGCGGAACCCGCCACTCATGAGGTCCTGCACTTACTGTTGACATTAGAGGAGGAATCACATCTGATCGCCAAAATATATATAGCCCAAGTTGAGGCAGCCTTAGACCCTTTACAGTTGCTGAGAGGGCGGTGGGAGAACATGATTGGGCGGGAATTATCTGACTCAGAGTGGAATAGAGTACCGGCCTACCCCCGGATGACATCACGTAACACGCGGTTAAGATACATCCAATCCAACTATTTGCACAGGACGTATCTCACACCCCACAGACTGTTCCGTATATACGGAGGGGCCCCTAGGACTTGCCCGAGATGCGGAGGAGGAGGGGCGGATTTTGACCACATGGTTTGGACATGCCCAGTGATCCAGTCTGGCTGGAGGGAAATATTGCCCATCCTAACTGAACTGTTTGAGTTTGAGTTGAGACCTACCCCTGAGCTATGCCTGCTGGGCCTCAGACCAGCTGCGCTCTGCAGAAAAGTGAGGGGACGCTTCCAGGACCTATCCCTGGCCCTTTACAAGAGACTAATCTCGAAGGGCTGGAAGACTACAGGTCACCCTATACTGACTGACTGGAAAAGGGATATCTCAGCATGGTCTAGAGCTGAACTACAGGTCCTAAAAGCAGAAGAAGCCAGGAATATCCGCCAGGTTCCTATTGCCCCGGGGTGGGAAGATTTAATGACGAACTGGGACAGTATAAATAAGAGGTTGGCAAACCCAGATGGAGAAACAAGTGAAATCCAACCCACACTGAGGATAGAACCAAATGGGGAAAATACATAAACAGACACCCAAAACTGGCCCAAAACCACAAATAGACCACACCGAGAGTAAGGATGCGAAGACAATTAGCCCTCTGACCCCCACTCTACCAACAGAAGTAGCAAGAAGTATGAGTGACCTGCCGCCCTCACTGCGCGCCGGTGCGCCCTGGGTTGACCTTTTCTCCCGCCCAAAAATTGATACTCTATCGTACCTTAAACACTAACAACTATAAAAGCCACTCACACAAAGCCGTAAAGTTGACCTCTTGGGGTCTTTTTCCCCCTTCCTCCTTTCCCTACCTCCAATCAGATCAACATTAATGTCACTTGGAGTTATATACCCTCCACTTCGTGTTTTCCCTTCCTTCTCTCTTCCCTCCCCCACTCCCCCACTATCCTTGTCCTCCCGCCTTTAACAACCCCACCTCCCTCCCAAGTTACAAGAAAGAAGGGGTTTAAGTTTATTGTTTGATTGTTAATTATACAGAACAGTGAAATGTAAAAAGGAAATACACTTTAGCAAGTAAATGAACACAATTTACTAAATAAGGAACAAAAAGATTAACAACAATAAAAGTAACAAACAATGAGCAAAAAGCAAAGAATAGTATAAAAACGAAATGTGTACCAAATGTGGAAATGCAATATGAACAAGCATGTAACTGTATAATAACAAAATGTTAATAAAAATATATTCCCCCCCAAAAAAAAGGTGCAGCACGCAGGAAATCAAACAGGCAATGAAATGGACACATGCTATGAAGACGTTTGTCTGGGGTGCTGAACACGTAGCTCCAGACACAGGACATGTCTCTGAACAACTGACATTTGATGAAAGCAGTCACGTCCTGCCTGATGCGTAAGTACAGGAAAGTACCCTCTTTCTTTGCATGGGTACCCCCATTTTCTGCCTGCTGTCAGTGTGCTTGACAGTGTCTACTGGGATCCTGCTGATCAGGACCCCAGTAGGTATGCTTTCTACCTTCAAATTGGTTGTTGGATATTGTGAACACAGTATTTCATCCACAATTGGCATTCTGATGCCCCCTTATAAGTCCCTAGTATATGGTACCTAGGTACCCAGGGCATTTGGATTCCAGGGGATCCCTATGGGCTGCAGCATATATTTTGCCACCCATAGGGAGCCCACGCAAAGGCTTCTGTAGGACTGCCATTGCAGCCTGCGTGAAAAGGTGCAAGCACCCTTTCACTGACATTTACGCTGCCCCAGGTAACTTATAAGTCACCCCAATAGCAGACCCTCCAGCCCTGAGGGCAGGGTGCAAAATAACTGTGTGTGAGGGCATCCCTGCACTAGCAGAGCTGCCCCCACAACCTCCAGGACCATTTTACCGGACTTTGTGAGTGCGTGGACGCCATATACACGTGTACTGGACAGAGGTCACTATCTAAGTCTGGCTACATAATGGTACCTCTGAACATAGGCATGTTTGGTATCAAACATGTAGGAATCATACCCGCAAGCTTTTGAAAGCATTGATTGTATGATCCCATGCACTCTAGGGGCTCCGTAGAGGACCCCCGGAACTGCCATTTCAGCCTTCTGAGGTTTTCCAGGCAGCCCCAGCTGCTGCCACCTCACAGACAGGTTTCTGTCCTCCTGTTGCTTGAAAAGCTTGAGCCCAGGAAGGCAGAAGAAAGGATTTCCTTTGGGAGAGGAGTGTTACACCCTGTCCTTTTGGCGATAGGTGTTACAGGCTTGGGAGGTGTAGCCTCCCCAAGCCACTGGAGATGCTTTGAAGGGCACTTTTGGTACCCTCCTTCCATAATCCAGTCTACACCGGTTCACTGACCCCCAATCCCTGCCCTGATGCGAAACTGGACATAGGAAAGGGGGAGTGACCACTCCCCTGTCCACCACAACCCCAGGGGTGGTGCTCAGAGCTCCTCCAGAGGGTCCCTGGGTTTTGCCATCTTGGATTCAAGGTTGGCAGGGAACTCTGGGAGCATCTGAGTGGCCAGTGCCAGCAGGTGACGTCAGAACCCACCCCTGATAGGTGCTTACCTGGTTAGCTGACCAATCCCCCTTTCAGGGATATTTAGGGTCTCACCCTTTGGGTTGTTCTTCAGATTCGGATTGCAAGACTCCAGCAGGAATCCTCTGCATCCTCCACTTCGACTTCTCACTGAAGAAACTGTATCTGGACCCTCCAGGAACTCTACAAATTGCAAGAGAGAAGCAAGGCGCCTTCTGCAACATTGTATCTCCAGCTCCTGCCAGCAACTGCAACTGTTTCCCAGTCGTGCATCCTCTGAGGACAGCTCGTCTTCAGCCTGCACCAGAAGAGCGAAGGAATCTCCCGTGGGGTGAAGGAGTCACTCCCCTGCTTCTGCAGGCACTAATTGCAATGACAACTGGATGCGTGGATCCCCTCTCTTGCTGAGCTGCATGGATCCTGCATCACGGGTGGTGGACTGAAGTGGTCCCGACAGTCCTCACGTCCAACTGTCCAACTTTAGTGGAGGTAAGAGCTTGTCTCCCCACACTAGACAGTATGCCTGTGCACTGCGTGTTTTGCAGCTGCCAAGGCTGTTTTTTATCCTTCCACTAAGATCTTCATGCATCTTGCAGCTCCGGCCCCCAGCACTCTATCCTGTGACGCACAGCTTCCTAAGTGGTTCTCCGGTGGCGTAGGAGCCTTTGTGGTAGTACTGCGTGGGCTTCTTTGGCACCTTCCTTGCCCCCGTGCTGTGGGACTCCTGTGTGTGTTGCCTGGTCTTCTGTGGGCTCTCTGAGCTGCTGAGAGCCCCCTTCGACTCCCCCTCCTGGGTACAGTCCACCTGGTCCTTCCTGGTCCCAGGCAGTGCAATTTTCTGCTAACCGCGAGCTTTGCGTGTGCCAAGGCTTATTGGCGGACTCCAGAGACGCAAACCAGACTGCAATCCTCCATCATGTGCGCCAACAAGGAACCCGACTCCATCTTCTTGGGTGCAGTACTAACTGTTCTTTTTCGCCAGTGGTTCTTCTTTTGCACCTTCATCCCGGATAACAGGGGCTCCTGTTCTTCCTGGATTCTTCTGTGCTTCTTGAACTTGGTCCCCTCCTTTCACAGGTCCTCAGGTCAAGAAATCCACTGTTGGTGTCTTGCTGTGTCTTCTGGTTCTTGCATAATTCTTCTTTTCGTTTCTATGTGTGTTCTGGAAAAGTTACTGTGATTTACTCCTGCTTTCCTGCTCACTGGGGTGGATTCTGGTACTTACCTTTGGGTTTTCTAGTACTCCCAGCTCCCCTCTACATACTACACTTGCCTTGGTGGGAAACCGACATTCGCATTCCACTTTCCTAGTATATGGTTTGTGTTCCCTCTAGGCCCATTTCTAACTATTGTGATTTTCACTAATTGCACAGTTTTCTACTGTTTCTATGCCTATTTCTGCATACTAGTGTATAGTCTGTGTATTACTTACCTCCTAAGGGAGTATAGTCTCCATGGTATTTTTGGTATTTGTGTCACCAAAATAAAGTACCTTTATTTTTGTAACACTGAGTATTTTCTTTCATGTGTGTGAGTACTGTGTGACTACAGTGGGATTGCCTGAGCTTTGAATGTCTCCTACATTAGCCTTGGCTGCTCGTCCACAGCTACCTCTAGAGAGCCTGGCTTCTAGATAATGCCTAAATTTCACTAATAAGGGATAACTGGACCTGATATAAGGTGTAAGTACCTTCGGTACCCACTACAAATCAGGCCAGCCTCCTACAGTAAGCCACTCCTCCAGGAAATCCGAAAGTTGCTGAAGGTCTGACGTTTGCTGGGATGCCAAGCAGTCAGGTGCTGCCCAATGCATAAGCCACTCTACTTGGAAATCCAACTCTCATGCACTGCTACATACATAAGCCGCTCCTTCTAGAAATCTGACTTTCCAAGCATATGCAAACATTATGATCAGGAGCCATACTGCGCTCTCCCCGGTTAGGCTGCTGCCAGTTCCACAGCACCAAAGGATCCATTACAGAAGAAACGAGGCTGCAAACGAGGTGCACTGCCATAAAGAAGAATTGCCACCCCGCTGGTTGATCTCCAAAGGTTCGTTGGATCGTCGCCAATTGAAGTGTATGGTCCGGAAAGGAACCACGCGAATCAGGTAAGCTTCAAGTATTTATTCCAGCACATCATTATACAACCAACAGGGCGGCCGGCAGAGCGACAGCTGCCTCCTTTCAAAGATATGCATTACATCCCTGACATTCCACATTCCTACAACCCTCATTGTACTACCAAGAGCTACCTCTCTCCACATTCCACCCATGGGCATGAACCAAACCCAAAACAGAAGTTGGGTGTTTCCACAAAAAAGTGCTTGCCCTCCAAGCAGGTGTGCCCATTTTGTTTATTTATACAGCTGCCTTAACTTGAACATAAATGGGCACATACATGACATTGGCATGCTATTAATTTTTTTCTCTGGCAGCAGCGCAGAAGGGAGTGGGGCAGTCATTAACCTACATGAATTTTTAGGTCTGTCTTGACAGTGCAACTGCCACCTTACCTTTTAACCTGCACTAATATTATTCTACATTTCTTTGCTTCCACGCAAATACATATGTATTCCTATGCTATTTACTTGTAATGCTTCACATTACCATACAACATTCCTTTATGCCAGACTTATTAGCATTTTCAATCCTTGTTTTATATGCCATCAAGTATGGGAAGTATTGAGCATGGGCAGGAGGGCCATGAGTTATAGCGGGCACATAACACACCATAACGGGCATCGCCCAACAATTTTTTTTTCTAGCTAGGCTGCTTTTGTTTCCGGTGTCATTCGCAAGTGAATGTTTTGAGCATGATTAGTGATGTCATTTTAGGCATTTGAGGGACAATCATAATTTACTTTTTAATTATGGTTTTCAGCCTTGAGCAACAAGTGTTGGCCAGCCCATACTGCACACCTGCTTTGGCCTATACCATGTCAGGTGCCTGACCCTTGCACCCTGCCCACCATGGGCAGCAGGGTTCGGCTGCATGGCCTAACCCAAGCCTTTAGAGATGACCCACCGTCAATGCGCACCTCCTTTTGGTGGGCGGTGTATTTTTTTTTTTAAATATTACTCCATTTTTAAAACAAAATTATTAAGGAAATAATGAATTTCCATGTAGTCATACTACACATAAAGATGATCATAATGTTATCAAACTCTGGTATTTTTTTTAATCACTATTTCTATGTCTCCGTGGGACCTTGGTCATTCCCCTGAGATTGGACAACTCTCATGGTGCCCATCTTTTGGTGTGGATGTGTTTCCCACAACACAAAAATCTGGATTTTCAAGATGTGTGGAAAAATGTAATCTCGTTCATCAGACAGTCACACATAACACAAAATGTGATTGGAAGAATTCGTGATTTTAAGAATCATATTTTTAAACAGTGGGCATATATAAAAATAGTAATCATTTGAATTTCACTCTGCACCTTTATATTTAAAAAACTACTAGAAAGATTTACATCACACCAATAAAACCATGCTTTCTGAGTAAAGTATGACATATCTGTTTAGTGGTTTTTGCTATAGGATCGAGCAACATTTCCTATGTGAGCAAAAATGGGAAAACACAACTTCTTGACCCCCCACCCCTTTAACTTTCCACCTGCACAAAAGTACAAAAATATAGGGGCATAAATAAGAAAACTGGCGCTGCACACAGTACAGCACCACTTTCCTTGCATCCCTTAGCACTCCCCTACCACCACCATGTTTGCGCCGTATCTAAAATACAGTGCACCATGGCGCAGTGAAGGGGGCAATAGCATTATTTTTATGACGCTATTGATTTACTCTGCAGGAGTAGCGCCAAAATGTTGCCGCTACTCCTGCAGAGTACATAGAAGCCCCTTGTAAATAATTGTGTGCCCCCTTTTAACGCCTGCTCTGAGCAGGCGTTAAAGTGCCGAAAAAAATGATGCAAGGAAATCAGTTAGATTTACTTGCAGCATTTTTTCGGCTCCCCCTAACAAGTGAATGCCCCTTTTGCATACATTTTGCCTGGCACAGGCCTAATGTAGCGCAGAGGTTTACAAAGTGGCTCAATGCATGCATTGCATCACTATGTAAATATGGTGCAGCGTTTTTGGCCTTCTAACGCCACATTAGGGTAAAAAAATGATGCTAATGTGGTGTTAGAATGCCGCTAGAGGCTCCTAAATATGCCCCTTAGTAAGTCAGACCTTAGCTGATTCAACTTTTGTATGTCATATATCCGTTCACAGAAGACAAATATGTAGGCAAATAGAAAAATGCCGTCAATGAAAAGTGCTTCTAAACCATAGTCACTCATATATGTACGTGTATACATTTGATCCATAATGTGAAATTGAAACATGGGTTTCCTCATAACACCCCCCATACCTACCTGCAGAGCTTTACCAATGTCAAAGCCATTAGCAATATGTGGTAATGAAGGACACATTAATGTGAGATGGTTATCTAAATTATATGCAAGAAAAAGCAAATTATGCGTCATTATCGCGTAGCATTTTCATTCATTTGAGCTATAAGCAACATACAATATTTTTATTGAAATCTGCAAATTATGCGACAAATTATAGGCAAGTCCATCTCATCTCGGTCATTAGAGGTGGGCTAGCCTTTGAGGCTAAAGCTTGGTTCAAGCCGGATGTTTGGCTAAGTTTGGGGTCCTCTTGAACATTTGAGCTAAAAACATCCAACCCTGGCCCCTCTCAGAAGGAAGATAAAGAAAAAAAACTGTGACCCTTTAACCCCTCCTGACTACAACCATGTCTTCCCAGTGCAGCTAGCTCTATACTACATGCTTTTTTAAGTTAACTATTGAGGTTGTGGCGATGACAAGTTACATGCATAATCATAGGAAGAAGGAAATGTGGCCTTGTGGTTTGAACTGCCAATGCTGGACTAAGGAAACTAAGGGGCATATTTATATACCGCCGGCTAGCGCCATTCCAAGATGCCGACCGGGCGTCATATTTATGGAATGGCGGTAGCCGGCAGTAAGGCCCGGCTAGCGTCATCAAAAAGGATGCTAGCCGGGTGGGGGAGGCGCAGGGGGAACAGGAGGTTATGCGTCAAAGGATGACGCTAGTATGGGCAGAGAAATAAAAATGCCTCTACCAGACTAGCGTCATTTTGTGACATAAAACCCCCATGGACATGACTCCTGCCTTAGTAAAGACAGGAGTCATGCCCATGACCACAATGGCAATGCCCCGGGGAACATATGTCCCCTGGGCATGGCTTTTGGGCCCAGTGCCCTGGTAGGAGGCCCAGGTTACGCCCCCCATGGCACTTTAAAGAAAAAAGGAATACTAACCTGTACTTACCTTACTTACCTGGGATGGGGTCCCCCCATCTTCTGGCATCCCTCTGGTGTGGATGGGTGTGTCCCTGGGGCTAGGGAAGGGCACCTGTGGGCCCATTCCATGGTCTTTCACCATGGAAACAGGCTCACAGATTCCCTAACGCCTGCCCTGACCCAGGTGTTAAATAATGGCGCTAAGCAAGCTTAGCGCCATTATTTAAGGCCCCCTTCCCCTGTGCTTGATTTTAGCATGGGGGGATAAATATGGCTCTAAGGCCATATCGTCATTTTTTGCCAGGGATCGCCTAGCTTGCATCTCATTGACGCAAGGTAGTTTTCTGCTGGAAAATATTACTTTAACTCCAAAAGTTTGGTGCTAGACAGATCTAGCAACAAAGTATAAATTTGGAGTTAGGATTGCGCCCAATTTGCGTTAAAAAAATGATGCATATTCGGCGCAAAGCAAGTATAAATCTGGGCCCAAGGGGCATATTTAAGCAAAGTAGCGCTGCACCTAGTGCTGTTCCACTTTCCTTGCGCCCCTTAGCTTTCCCCTACCGCCACAATGTGTGCACCGTATCTAAGATACGGCGCACCTTCACGCAGGGTAGGGGGCAATAGCATCACTTTTATTGACACTATTGTTGTACTTTGCAGGAGTAGCACCAAAATATTGGCGCTACACCTCCAGAGTACATAAGGGCCCATTATAAATAATGGAAGCCCCCTTTTAATGCCTGCTCTCAGCAGGCGTTAAAAGTGCCGTAAAGAATTATGCAAGGAAATCTGTTAGATTTCCTTTGCACCATTTTTTCGGTCCCCCTGAAGGAGGAACGCCGCCTTTGCATACATTATGCCTGGCTCAGGCATGATGTAGCACAAAGTGGCACAATGCATGCATTGCGCCACTTTGTAAATATCAAGGTACTTTCTCACTGCTGGCTAGTGCTGAAGTGCAGGTGCTCTGTACTCTACACCATGGTAACATTGGTTTATCCACAATTAGCATATTTAATTTACTATTAAAACCCTAGTTAAGTTCACTATACGTGCCCAGGGCCTGCAAAATAAAAACTACTAGCAGCGGCTCCTCTGTTAAAGTGGAGGAAAGTCGCCCCACTGCTTTATGCAGTGGACAAAAGGGAAAAATAAACTGATAATAACGTAACACTCTTATCATCTTATTTTTCCTCGTGGAGCCAAGTTAGGGCAGGCAGGGCTGGAGGAGGAAGAAGGCTGAAGGTTGAGTGGTGAGTGCACGTAAATGCACATGGCACTTTGGCCAAACAGTCATGTGCACATTGCATTTCATCACCCGGCTATATTGAACAGCTGGGAGGAGAAAGTGCACAGGGCCCTACTCCCTGTCTGAGCGCCAAAGCAGGGCACTCAGACAAATCATGATGCTGCTGTCATGCTGTTGATAGCAGCTTCATGATTGGAGAGGAGTCTGGAAGCCTTATGCTTCCAGGAGTCTGGAGAGACAGAACCGTCTCTCCCAAAATAGAGGTACTTTTTTTTTTTTTTTTTAAATACCCCTCCCGCCACCACTGGCCGGCAGAACTGATTGTGAACCCAAACACGTCTCAGGCCTGCTATTGCGGAACCTGTGTGCAATTTTAAACTGCCATTTCTACCTGGGCAGGAGTACCCACTTGGCAGGCCCAAACCTTCCTTTTTATTTCATATAAGTCACCCCTAAGGTAGGCCCTAATCAGCCCCAGGGGCAGGGTGCAGTGTATTCATATAGTTGGACATGTACTTTTAAGTTTAACATATCCAGAAAGTGAAAAACCATTACATTTCTTTTTCACTACTGCAAGGCCTGTTTCTCCTATAGGTTAACAATTAAGTTCCCTTAAGGCATCCTTTAAGTGTAATTTCCTATTGGGAAAAGATAGGCACATGAAGCTTGGTGCCTCTGGACTCACAATGTAAAAGCACAACTTATGGTGAAGTCGGATTTTAAATGTAAATCTGAAATTGTCACTTTTAGAAAGTTGATGTTTTCTTACTTTAACCATTCTGTGCCTCTACCTGTCTCTGAATACATGTCTGGGGTAGATGATAGCAGGGCCCTGTGCATTCCCACTAGACAGTCACAGACAAAGGAAGCTTGAGTGTAACATTTGCATCCTGATGGTCCATCACCTGGCTGATGGGTCCTCCTAGGCGAAATGGGAGGAAGGAGCTGACACCTACACCTGATGACTAGGGCTGTGCCCCACCTCACACAAAGAGGAGCATACCACCTCTATACAATGTCTGGAGGCAGGGAATGAATGGAAGGGACCTTGTGATCTTCAAAGGCTTCTTTTGAAGTCTTTCCCCACTTCAAAGACACATTTTGGTATAGGTTTTGGACCCCAAACCCTACCAAAGCAGTTCACATTTGATTCCTGAGGAGAATCTGCCAAGAAGAGGAACTGTGTTGCCAGGAGGGACTTTCACCTTGCTACTTGCCTTGCTGTGTTGGCCTGCTGCCTGCTGATCGCTGTGCTGCCAGGAGGAACTTCCACTTTGCTACTTTCTTTTCTGTGCTGGCTTGCTGCCTGATACCTCTGGCTATGAGAGAGGATTGAAACTACGCTCTACAACCTTTTTGCTAACCGAGAGTTCCAAGAGCTTGTTGGCTTGCCCCCTGTTGGTGAAGTCTCAGGGTCATCAAAGACTTTATTTTCACCAGATCAAGCGCTATGCTTTGCAAAGTCCTGAGCGTTTACTGTTTGATCCCCAAGTACAAACACCGATGACCCACGCTCCTCACCGATTGTAACCAGTCAACCTCTGTGTGAGCTGACACCAGAGCACCAAGAGAAGCCTTCGTTTGTGGACCCCAGCGTCTCCTTGACAACCAGGGATTCCCTCCGTGAAAGAGTACCTGCTGACACTGCGCTCAGGCGAGCGGGGTCAGCTATGAGTGTGATCGTTGCATCAGGACCCTGTGTCCCACTGGGGGTGCTGTGCTTGGCTGCCTTACGTCCGCCAGCCTGCTTGACTGCTGTCAGGATGCAACTAGGCTCAGGGAGATTGCAGAGTAGCTAACCCTGACCCAGGACACTGACATCCTTTGGCTCCAACTGGAGCTCAGTTTTCGTGGGGTTATGTGGTTCTTGCTGCCAATCAGCATGTCACGTGCAGCCGAGGAGGCCCTTTTTGAAACACTGCTTACCTTGCTTACAATTCCCCACTGGGACAGACCCGCTGGACAGACCCGCTGTCCCATCCCCTTGCAGAGCCTAATGTACTTGGACTAGAGTTACTGTAATCATCCTAAGAGAAGCATGTGTTCCAAGGCACCACAATTGCATACTTACTTGCCATTATCACTTATATTGATTGGATTTTTGTAGTTTTGGTCTTATTCTAACCAGTCGATGTTGTTTATTTTCCTACATGGGTGCAGAGTCTTTTTGTGGTATTTTCCCTGTCTTACTGCACTAAGGGTTGCACAAATACTTCACACATTGCCTCCTAAGTTAAGCCTACCTGCTGAGTGCCAAGGTACCAGAGGATGAGCATAGGTTAATTTAGGGTGCATATCAGACTTACCCTGATTAGGATTGTGGTCCGTACTTGAATAGGGTGCATACCACTACCAACTAGAGTCCTCATTTTTTAACAGCAACCAAGATTGAACAAGCATTAGACCTGACAGCCTTAAGGTGGTCTTTCCCCAACCTTTTGCCTGCCTCCCTCCTTTTTTCTGATCTAATTTTTGCTGGGTTTAGGACTCTTTATACTTAACCACTGCTGACCAGTGCTAACATACTTGTGCGCTCTCCCCTAAACATGGGAACATTCGATCATACACAATTGGCATATTGAATCTACTTATACGTCCCTAGTAAAGTGCACTAAGTGTGCCCAGGGCTTGTGAATTAAATGCTACTAATGGCCTGCAGCACTGATTGTGCAACTCAAATAAGTAGTCCCCTAACCATGTCTCAGGTCTGCCATTGCTGGGCCTGTGTGGGCAGTTTCGCTGCCACTTCAACTTGGCGTTTAAAGCTATTTGCCAAGCCTTAAAGTCACCTTTTCTTCCATATAAGTCACACCTAAGGTAGACCCTGGGTAACCCACAGGGCAGGGTGCTGGGTGAGTAAAAGGCAGGACATGTAGTTACAAGTTTTACATGTCCTGCTAGTGAAAAAAAAACAAAGTAATTTTTCACTACTGTCAAGCCTACTCCTCTCATGGGCCGACATTAGAGATAGAATTATATGCTTTGAAGTGGTCATTTCTGATCTAAGAGGAATAGACTTGTCATATTTGGTATGGTTGGAATTGTACTAGGCAATCCTACTTACTGGTGAAGCTGGATTTTGCCTAACTATTTCAGAAATGCCACTTTTAGAATGTAGGCATTTCCCTGCACTTACTGCCATCTGTGCCTTACAGCCTGTCTCCAATCCACATCTGGTCTGCGCTGGTTGACAGCTCACCTTGTGCAGTCCACCCAGAAAGCCATAAACACAGGACACTCAGCTGCATACAGATGGGTTTCCCTGGGCCGGAAGGGTGGAGGGGCTCTCTCTTACACTTCGAATGCCAGTGGCCTGCCCTCACACAAAGGACTGATAACCTCCGCAAGGCTCCTGGCAAACAGGACTGGGTTGAAAGGGGAACTTATACTCTTCAAAACCACTTTTTTAAGTTTCACCCACTTCAAAGCCATTTTGGGTATATATACTGGGTCTGTCACCCCACCAAATCAGACACTTCTGGATATACAACTGGACTCTGACAGAAGGCATGCTGAGCTACCCAAAGGACTCAACTGGACTACTTTTCTGGTTGCCTGACACAAGGAATTCGCGTTTCTGGACAGGTGCTCTTTAAACCTATCAGAGGACTTATCACGGTCTCACAACCTTCCTACTTTTGATGTTCTTTTTACCTGCAATGGCTCACCAAGTCTAAATGACTCACCAGAAGTTACAACTTATTTTGGAAACATCTATACGAACCTTCTCTTTCTGTATATTTGGACACAGTTGACGTTTTTATGTTCATGTTACAGCTCTCTTATACTATTGATTTAGCCGGACATGGATACAGCCTTTTGACATTCTAGCCTTGAAAAAATCACTGTGTGACGAAACACGTGTTGGCTGTTTATGAATATATGTATGATCAAAGGCTATCAATGTCTATTGCACATGAATGATCGGACTATATGGAACCACTTTTGACGGAAATAAAAAACCATACTGGAACACGGAGAAGATCACTATATTATTCAATGACTGACTCCTACCTTTCTTACTTAAATTTTTTGTACTGTAATACTTCTGACATGAGTGCTGTGGTCTCAGCTGTATACTTTTCTGGAAGAACTGCTCTCTTGCTTGTTGTCCTGCTGCCTGCTGCTCCCTGACTCTGCTGAAAGGACTCTGCCTTCCTCCACAAGTGGTCTCCAAGGGCTTGGATTGAGCTTGCCTCCTGATCTGAAGTCTCAGGGCCAACAAAGACTCCATCTACTAGCTAATCCACCAACTTCAGCAACATCAGAATTGGCGCCGCTGTCTGACCCCGAGCCACTGACTGCTCCGGCTCTGTGTTCCTTGCCAAATGCAAGGACCGGGGCCTGCAAAGCAAGTCTGACATTGCCGCAATGCCGCTGAAGTCCCGTGGTGTGCTCGGACACTGCAAAGTACCTGCTCCGCGTTGTGGCCTGCTGGACTCATCGACCCTGCCCGGTTCCTAAGGAACTGATGCCTCGCCACTGATGCCACATCACCTCCACTGCAACCAGGTGAAACTGATGTCTCACCTCCCGTGCCTGGCAGTAAGGACCTGACATCTCACCTCCCCATCCGCAGTAAGGAACCAACATTGAACCGGCTTCAGTGATGCCTCATTTCTCCGACTCCGCGCAACATTATTTTTTCCTCATTTTATCAAGGTACTATGCCTAAGGTCCGTGCGACTCCGTGACTGGCCCCCACTCCTCCACGAGTGGCGTCGAACTGTTGGGAACAGCTCAGTCACAACATCGTAATAGTCCCATTTGGAGCAATTGTGTTTCTAAATGCTATATAGAATTTCATTTTTCAAACTTCATAACTTTACATGTTTACATTGACTTCTTGACATGTTGGTCTTATGTTATTAAGATAAATATTATCTATTTTCGTAAACTGGTGTGGAGTACTTTTTATTGTGTTTTCAATGTGTTACTGTATGAGCTATTGCACAAATACTTTACACATTGCTTTTACGTTAGGCCTTCCTGCTCTGTGGCAAGCTACCAAAGGGTGAGCCCAGGATAATTTAAGTTGTCTAGTGACTGACCCTAACTAGGATTGTGGTCCCTACTTGGACATAGGTGTATACCTCTGCCTACTAGAGACCCAATTTCTAACAACAGGGAAAAAAACATCTGGCCAAGAGCACAAACTGCATCAGATGTGAAGGAAAAGGTGCTCTATGAATGTGTAATGTTACTGATAACTTGATAACTGGGACATCAAGGCCCTGATTTATACTTTATGGTGCAAAACTGCACTAACGCAGTTTTGCACCAAAAAGTTTAGCAATGACTTGCACCATTTCTGTGCACCAGCAAAGTACCATATTTATGGAATGGTGCAAGCCGGTGCAAAGGGTGGGCTAGAGTAAAAAATAATTACGTTAGTCGGGTGGGGCTGGCGCTATGGAAGAAGAGGGTTTTGCACCAAAAAATGATGTTAGGCAGGTTAGAGTTACAAAATAAATGACTCTAACCTTCCTAGAGTCATTTTCTGAGGCAAAACCATCCATACCACATGACTCCTGTCTTAGAAAAGACAGGAGTCATGCCCACCACCCAATGGCCTGCACAGGGGACCAGGGTCCCCTATGGCACTTTAAAAAAGTGGCAAAGCAAGCCGGTGTAAACAGAGTGTAAATATGCCCTGAAGTGAGTGGCTGCAGGCAGAGGAGACAGCATGTCACATATTGAAATACTTACTTTGATATCAACAAGCTGTGGCAAATATTAAAGGAAGTTGAATCACAGACTTTCGGTAAGTAAACATTTATTTTCTACATGTTAGGAGTCTTAACTTGTGTACACATGTTTAGCATAATATACATCTTTTTGTGGTTTTGAAAAAAAAATATGATTAATTTACTGTGTGTTTGTTTGTGGGCTCGGTTTGTACTGCTTTCTTGGTGCTTTCGAGAAATTCTCTGTCTTGCTCACCTCTGTCTGTCACATCAAAACCCAGGTCCTCTATTATGAATGTTTAACTTAGCAGTATCCCTTCATTCTTGGGAGGGGCTTATTAACTTATTAAGATGTCCCCTTATGTGCCAGGATAGTCAGGGAATGAACTGATTGGAAATGAAGAATTATAAAAAATGAAATGGAATAATATTACTCTATACACCTGGCTTGGGCCATAGTGTCTGCAGCTCAGGAAAGAACAGAAGGTGTCTTTTTTAAGAAACACTTTACCCATCCTCAACATCTCGCCCATCCCATTTTAGGTAATCATGAACCTATTCCCTCTCCTCTTCATACACCCACTTAGCTGTCTTCTCCTGCACAGCGCGCCAGGGTTCCCCAGATGGATTTGCACAAACCTACACATGCAGGTGACCATGGCATTTAGGTTTTGTCTGGTTTGACTAATAATCTGCAAGTGTATGCTGTGAGAAAAGGCCTCTTTTTTCATGTTTAGACCCCACTTTTTGTCTAGTATTTGATGTGGTCTCAAAGTTGTTAGTGCCCCGGGCCTCTGCTAAGCAGTTTCTCTTGGCCAGATCTCTTTCCCAGAACTGTTGTGATGCATTGGCATAACTGGTGACACCTTTAGCTGCCACTACAAGTCCCTAGTAAATGGTACCCAGGGCATGGGGTGCTATGGGTAGGCCCCTGAAGGCAGAAGCACAGATTGTGCCACCCTCTAGGGCCATGCATCCAGAAGCACCCAGCACTGCCATTGAAGGCTGTGTTCTGATACAATATTAAAATGCAAACTCAACTCAGCCTGTGTGCCCTGTCCACTATACACTGCATGCAACATGGGTAAGTCACCCCCTGGCAGGCCTTCCAGACCTAAGGCATGGTGCACTATTTTGTATGTGTGGGCATAGATACATGATCGATAACCTCTACTGTGTCCTTGCCAAACCGGGGACATAGTAAACGAGCAGAGCAGCCATTTTAAATGCATGTGCTGGACACTCACCAGTACGAGTTTCACAGCTACATGATGGCCACTTTGAACCGTGAGTTGTTTGGTATCAAACAAATCAGAATGATAAATCAAATCTTGTCCCATAATTGGATTTATTCCCAAATGTACCCAGGGGCCACCTTAGAGGTGCCCCCTGAAAAAAATAACTACACTGACATGGTTGTTGGCTGGTCACAACCAGCCAGCCACCATCAGAGAAGATTCTGGAACCCTGTGGTAAGAGATCCTGCTCTCTGGGTCCCGGAACAAAGCCCTTCCTCAGGAATGTGCACTGACCTGTCAGCGAGCTTCAAAGGGCTTACCACCCTTGAAACCTGACCCCCAAGCCTGCTGCTAGTGTAGATGGCCACCCCCCATTGCAAACCCCCACTTCTGATGGGAGCAACAGCAGGAAAACTCACAAAGGATAGGAGGAGTGGTCAGCCCCAGCTTGCACTACCCCTAAGATGATGCATGAGAGGTGACCCCTTCATTTCATTTTCCTCCCTCTTCAATTGAAGGAAAATAGCCAATTTGGTGTAGGGAAGTGACCTCTGCCCACAGGAAGTGGTCACTTAGTGGGTGTAGCCACCCTAAGGTAGATGACCCATTGGTCACTATGAGGTATTCTCCTAAACAGCCTCTAAATACAGTATTTGGTGGCCATCTGTTGGAGGTTGGGCCTCTATGTAGTGTGCAAAGCTAGGAACACTGTACAGGGGGTCCAGGCAACCACACATTGGTTTACAGGAGTAAAAACTAGATCACAAATTACTCTAATTTTAAGGTAGCTTCATCAAGCAGTTAGGACAATCATGAAGAAGTACAAAGCATTTGTTGTACTCACAGCATCAATCTTGCACTGCAAACACTCAAAGGAATAATTCAAGACCAATTTATAAAAATACTTCAGATTTTTATGTAATTTTTAAGACTAATGTTATCAACATTGGTTATGTACTTTTTGAGATATTAATTTTTGAAATTTGAAGTTCTCCAGCTGGAGAAGTTCTGGCAGCTCCCGGTTCTGGCGGGAGGAGTGGGAGAAGGTCAATGGAACTGTTGCAGGACCACTGCGGGGGACCACGTGGAAAAGCACAGCACAGGTAGGTTTAAAGATGGCTACCTGGTGGTTTCCTTGGAGTGTCGAGGTTGCAAGGGGTGGGCAACCCTTAGGGCACAGCAGTTTCTTCGGTACATGGCACAGGGTGCAGAGCGAACTGTGAGGCAGGTGCTGTGCGCAAGGGGTAGGAGGTAATTTGTTTCAAGGACAACAGGGGCACTCTGGTGGGAGGTCCAGGGTGTTCCTGAACTCCCTCAGCTGGGGCTTCCTGACGGTCCTTTTTCAGCCCCAGGCAGGCTGGTTCTCTTGGTGTCCGATGTTAGCTTACCAATACCCATGGTATTGGCACGGTTTGACCAATGCAGAGTGCAGTGCCACCAAACTTGGCACACCAGCAGGGTTTGTCCTTGCATTTGTTGGTTTGTTACTTGGTCCAGATGCAGTGCTCAGTTTGGGAGTTAGTTGCTGGTCAGTAAAGTGACCCTCACTGGCTTCCTGGTTTCTTGCAGTTGTAGAGTGGTACGGTGATTTCCGTAGCCTGGCAGTTTTCTGGGATAATTTACAGTTTTTCCACTTGCCCAGCAGCTCCTCAGCGGCGATCGTCGGGTCTTGGATGCAGCAGGCAGGGTTTGGCACCTTTTCTTTGTGGCAGCAGGTCTACAGTTCTCGTGCCTTGGATCTTCTTGGTGCTGGTCTTCTTTTGTCCGTCGAATCTGATTTCCTGGTGTAGGGATGCCTACTAAATATTGTATTTAGTGGGCGTTTTAGGGGGACCATGGTAGTGACCAATAGGTCACCTACCTTGTGGTGGCTGCACCCCTTAAAGTAACCACTTCCTGTGGAAAGGGTCACTTCCCCTGGTCAGTACACTGCTCTGTCTCCTGTGGCTCCACCTTTTAAGTAGAGCCCTTTCTTTGGTTCCTCTGAACTCCTGACCCCTGTCAGGAGTTCGAGGCCCTCCTCCACCCGCAGGCTTCTGCCTGCGGCTTATCCCTGGGGTCTAGTGGGAGAGCTCTGCTTTCCTACAGGGCTACCTTCTGCCTCTCTCCTCCTTTTCTCTGCTTTGTGTTCTGGTTCACTTCTGTCCCTTTGTGCTCCTTTTGCTTCACGCTACACTCTTCCTCATCTTCCTCTCACTCTGCTCTCTCACTTTCAATCTCCCCTCTCTTTCTCTCCCCCGCTGCTGCTGCCCCTGCGGCCCCGCCCCCCTCCTCTCTGTCTCGCTGCACTCCCGCCGCTGTTGCCCCCGCAGCCTTTTTCAGCCTGCCCCTTTTTTGTGCAGTTTTTTGCCCCCTCTCCCGCCTCCCAGCTGTCCTAACCTCCCCCCACCTCCCTACTTAATGGTGGCAGCTATGCGGCCACGCCGCTGGTGCGCTAAAGGTGTGCCAAAGGCAAGCCCGTCTGCGCCTGTCTGTGTCTGGACCGTACCTTCTGGCTCCCGTCCCCCCAACTGCCGCCACGCACAACTTCACTACGATGCTGCCACCCTCTGTGCCCTCAATCCAGGCCACTCTCCCGCCTGCCTTCAAGCCTCCCTGCAGACCACCCGCGGACCCTTCTGCTGCCCGAACTGCACCTTCACCAGCCTCCACGCCAACGAACCACCCACCAAGGCAGGACGCAACCATCTCAGATGTATCCTCCTCAACACCCGCTCCGTCCACAAGCATGCAGTAGAGGTATGGAATCTACTCGACAGCCTCCCCAGACGTCGCCTTCCTGACCGAGACCCCTCCTCAGTGCCTGATATCGCCATAGCCATCCCGGACGGCTACAAGATCACCCGCAGGGATCGCTCCAATAAACCAGGAGGTGGCATCGCCATCATCCACAAGAACACCCTCAGGATCACGACCAGCGCCGAAGACACCCTCAGCACCGCCGAACACCTGCACTTCCAGATCCACACTGACCCAAACACCACCCTCTGAGGGATCCTCGTCTACAGGCTCCCCAGTCCCCGACAGCAGTTCAATGACTCCATCACCAACATCATCAGCACGCATGCTCTCGCATCCACTGACTACATACTTCTCAGGGACTTAAACTTACACCTCAAGAACATCAACGAGGACAACACCGCCACCCTGCTCGACAACCTCTCCAACCTTGGCCTCAAACAGTTCATCACAACACCGACCCACTCCGCAGGACACACACTCAACCCTATTTTCTCCACCAGCAATCACATCTCCTTCAGCCACACCACCAAACTCCACTGGACAGATCACCGCTGCATCCACTTCTCCTTCAAGAAACCCACAACACACCAACACCCACAACGGATCCCCCACTGCAGTTGGAACAAAGTCACCAAAGACCAACTTATCGCGACCCTCTCCTGGAACCCACCCATCAACACCACAGACACTGATGCAGCTGCCCGCAACTTCAGGCAATGGGTCGACACCTGTGCCAATACTCTCGCCCCAATCATGAATCCCTCCAACAGATGCACCAACAGAAAGGCCTTCTGGTTTACCGCCGACCTCCACGAATCTAAGCAAACCTGCCAAAGACTTGAAGGAAAGTGGCACCAAGATCAGACTCTTGACAACCACAACCTTCAAAAACGCCATCCGCAGACACCACAAACTCATCCGAGCCACCAAGAGAACTGCCTTCAAAGACCGAATCAACAACAATGCACACAGCCACAAGGAGAGTTCAACATCCTGAGGGAACTCTCCAGCCCCAACTCCAATGCCATCCCGCCATCCCAAGACCTCTGCGACTCCATAGGCTCCTACTTCCACCGCAAGATTGCAGACATCCATGACAGCTTCAGCACCCAGACCCCCCCCCGGCAACCACCAACACCACAGATTTACCTCCGACCACCCTCCTGCTCTCCTGGAACCCCGTTAACAACAACAACACCATCAAAATCATGAACACCATCGACTCTGGCCCCTGCCCTCACCACATCCTCAACAAAGCAAGCTCCGTCATCGCACCCCAACTACGGAAGATCATCAACAGCTCCTTTGAGTCCGCCACCTTCCTGAAGAGCTGGAAACACGCCGAGATCAACGCCCTCCTCAAAAAACCCAAGGCAGACCCAAAGGACCTCAAGAACTTCCAGCCTATCTCCCTGCTCCCCTTCCCGGCAAAAGTCATCGAGAAGGCTGTGAACAGACAACTAACCCATTTCCTCGAGGAGAACTACACCCTGGGCC
Source organism: Pleurodeles waltl (assembly GCF_031143425.1). NCBI lineage: Eukaryota > Metazoa > Chordata > Amphibia > Caudata > Salamandridae > Pleurodeles > Pleurodeles waltl. Next base: position 418,402,890 of record NC_090437.1, on the reverse strand, counting down.
CTTCCCAATCCAGATTCCTCAGCAACCACAGTACCGAAACCACCCTCATCGCCACCACCGACTACATCAGAACCATACTGGACAACGGCGAAACTGCAGCCCTCATCCTCCTGGACCTCTCAGTCGCGTTCGACACCGTCTGCCACCACACCCAATGCTCACGCCTCAGCAATGAAGAAATCCGCGACAGAGCCCTGGTCTGGGTCACCTCCTTTCTCACCGGCAAAACCCAGAGAATCCGCCTACCCCATTCCGCTTGGAGGCCACCAAAATCATCTGCTGCGTACCCAGGGTTCGTCCCTCAGCCCGACCCTCTTCAACGTCTACATGGCCCGGCTCGCTAACATTGCCCGATCCCACAACCTCAACATCATCTCATACGCTGACGACACTCAGCTGATCATCTCCCTCACCACGGACTCCACCAAGACCAACCTCCACGAAAGAATGAAGGACATCGCCGAATGGATGAAGAGCAGCTGCCTCAAACTCAATTCCACCAAGACGGAAGTCCTCATCTTCAGCTCCACACTCTCAGCATGGGATGACTCCTGGTGGCCTGCCACTCTCGGAGCTGCTCCGACTCCCACCGACCATGCACGCAACCTAGGATTCATCTTGGACTCCTCATTATCCATGACCCAGCAAGTCAACGCCATCTCTTGCTTCAACACCCTCCACATGTTCCGAAAGATCTACAAATGGATACCCACCAAAACCAGAAGAATAGTCACCCAAGCCCTTGTAAACAGCAAACTAGACTACGGCAATGCCCTCTACGCAGGAACCACGGCCAAACTCCAGAAGAGGCTGCAACGCATCCAGAACGCCGCCGCACACCTCATCCTGGACATCCCCCACCACTGCCACATCACAGACCACCTGAGAAACCTGCACTGGCTCCCAGTGAACAAGAGAATCATCCTCAAACTCCTCACCCACGCTCACAAAGCACTGCACAACAGCGGACCAGAATACCTCAATAGACGGCTCTTCTTCTACACCCCAACCTGGCATCTCCGCTCCGCCGACCTCGCCCTCGCAACCGTCTGCAGAACTACAACCGGCGGTAGATCAGTCTTGCACCTCGCCACCAAAATATGGAACACTCTTACCACCCACCTGCGCCAGACCAAAGATCTCCTTACCTTCTCAAGACCTGGCTGTTCGAGCAGTAGCAGCACCCCCCCCCCCCCACACCCCTCTTTTCTTCAGCACCTTGAGGCGCTCACGGGTGAGTAGTGCGCTTTACAAATTCCTGATTGATTGATTGATTGATTGACTTCCCTATCCCTGATTGGCTATTTTCCTTCCATCCAAGATGGAGGAAAACAAAATGGAGTGCCCACCTCGCAGGCAACACCTTAGGGGTAGTGCATGCCAGGTGGGGTCACCCCTCCCACCCTTTGTTTGAGTTTCCCGCTGTTGCTCCTGCCAAAAGTGGGGGTTTTCATGGGGGTTGCCATCTGCTGCTAGCAGCAGGCCTTGGGGTTGAGTTTCAAAGGCAGTTAGTCCTTTGAAGCTCGTTGCCAGGGCACTGCACATTCCTGCGGGAGGGGGTGTTGGCACCTCTACCCAGGAAGGGCTTGTTCTACAAACCAGAGAGACAGATCTCTCCACCACGGTTTATAGACTGGGTTTCTGGAAGTGGCAGGCTGTGTAGAACCAGTCAGCAACCATGCCAGGGTAGTTAGCTTTTGCATCTCTAAGGTGACCCCGGGTAGGTTTTCTAATAAATACAACACTGGCACCGGTTTGGATTTCTCATTCTGAGTTGTTTGATATCAAACAGCCCAGGGTTCAGAGTGGCCATCATGTTGCTGTTAAACTCATACTGACCAGTGTCCAGCACATATATTTTAAAATGGCTGCTCTGTTCACTTACTATGTCCCAGGTTTGGCAAGGACACAGAGGGGGCATTTTGCTCATGCAGCTATGCCCTCACATACAATATAGTGCACCCTACCTTAGGACTGATGGCCTGCCAGAGGAGTGACTTACCTATATGGTGTGCAGTGTGGAGTGGACAGGGCACACAGGTAGCGTGCTATGTCGAGTTTTCAGTTTTAGGTTTGCATCAGGGCACTCAGCCTGCAATGGGAGTGCTGGGTGCACCTGGATGCAGTGCCCTAGAGGGTGGCACAATCAGGACTACCCTTAGGACCTCCTACCCTGGGCACCTAAGTACCATTTGTTAGGGACTTTTGGTGGCAGCCAAGGGTGTCTCCATTTGTGCCAATGCATCACAACAGTTTAGGGAAAGAGCTCTGGCCCAGGGAACCTGGTTAGCAGGGGACCTGGGTACTATCAATTTCTAGGCTGCATCATACATCAGGCAAAAAGTTGGGGACTAACCATGTCAAAAGGAGACCATCCCTAGACCAGATAATCAGATTCCAAGGACAAAAGAAGACCAGCAACAACCCTGCCTGCTGCACCCAGGAATCAACAATCACCCCTGAGGGGTTGCTTGGACACCAGATGAACTCCTCAAAGCCCAGAGGACCTCCGCACTTTGAAAGTCACCAAAGATCTCCCTCTAGATTGATGGTATCACTCTCTTGCATCCAAAGATCAAAGACCCAGTGAAGGCCTCTTTACTGACCGGCTGCTGACCAAGGAACCAGATGCCACAGCCAAACCAAACTCCACCCAATGGACCATGAGGACAAACCCTGTAAGTGTGCCACGTTTGGTGGCACTGTGCCCCCCAGTGTCCAAACAGTGCCATAACCTCAGGTACCGGTCACCTAACAATGGACACCCAGAAAGACAGTCCATCCCGGACTGTAAAAAGATTAGGAGGAAACCCCAGTTGAGGGACTTCAGAAACCACCAGGACCCCTCATCAGAGTGCCCCCGCTGACCTGCAAGTGACCCTCAACGTGACCTACCTCCTCCTTTCAAGGGCACCTTTGCACACAGCTCCTGGCTCACTGATTCGCTCTGCATCCGGCCGCCCAGAACCATTTGTGCTTTAAGACGTACCTTTAAGTCCACCTGTGCAGTGCTTTTTCAAGTGGTCCACCGCACTGGCCTGGCACAAGCTCCAAGGACTTTCTGCAGCTGCTCCTGCCAAAACCAGGAGATTCCAGCTAGTACATAGTGCCCACCCATGTCCTCGATATACCTGCAAAAGGGGACATTGGTAAATGTATTGTCTGAATTTAAATGCATTTTTAAAGTATTTCTCCCTTGATTCCCATGGTGCATAATTACTCACATAAGACTATTTTTGCTTAAAAAGTACTTACCTGATTTTGATGATCCAGGTATTAAAAATGTAATACAAATTTCAAGTATGTTGGTAAATTGGTCTTGAGTTATTCTTTTGAGTGTGTGTCTTGATTTATTGAAACGTGGGTTCAACAACTGCATTGTACTTTTCCAAGATGAGCCTAACTGCTCGACCAAAGCTACCATAAAAATTAGAGTATTAGGTGGCCTAGTTTTTTACCTCTGTAAACCAACGTGTGGTTGTCTGGACTCTCTGCACAGTGTGCCTAGCTTTGCACACTACATAGAGAGCCTGCCTCCTACGTATGCTTCCCTGAATGTCCTTTGGATTTGGATATATAGGATTCTGCAAATAAATCAACAAGTACCTTCTTCCTCCTACTTATCCACGGTTGTGGCTTGTTTTTACCTGTGTGTTGGAAACCACACTAATCTTTAGTTGGCATGAGAAAAGTAACAAGTAAGTGGTTCTAGAAGGGGCATGGTCTTTCTAATGAAGTTCATGGCTTAAAGATGTAAACTAATTCCCATAGTGTGCAATCCAACCAGTATTTTGGCTCCTCCCTGAGCTTTCTGTTATTGCATCTACCTATATAACACACCAATTGACATACGCTTAAACAGTGCCAGGACTATTGGCTTTACAAATGGTTGTTAGCTGTTTGACCTGAATAAGTAATAACGATGATTTTGTTGAAAATAGTTTGAAAATGTTTTGATTTTAAAATTGTTAGAATGTGAATTGAGTATTACTGAGGCCTGTGGAAGGGTAAGTGGTCTTCAGAGTGTCTCAATCACTCCCCTTATGTTCACTCTGTTAGATATATGCAGCTTTTTTTTCTTCATATCTCACCCATCCTCACACCATACACCTCTTTTCTCTTCAGTAGCAGCATTTTCTTTTTCATTTGCCTCCAAAATGTTCACGACTGTGCACATTTGCAGAGAATCACAACTGCTACTGAAATATGTGACTATTGCTCTGCACGCTCTTCAGAGATGCCAAGGATTGAATGTCCAATTTTTCTAAACACCTTTTTGACTCACTAAGGAACACTCTTAGAAACTCCCACTGCATTCAGACTAATCTCCAGTGCAAGGCATGCATTATAAAAGAGTAATACACTACACGAAAAATAAATCCAGAAACACAACATCTCAGAAATACCTAACACTCTTAAGGAATGCAAGAACAGTAAAACGTGAAATTTTTACGGGATCTAAATCTCTGACATGGATCCCAATAACGTTTTTGGCCTTCATTGTTCAGAACTCGATCAGTGTTTTTGCCAGTAAGGTTAAGGACATAAATATACGTGTTTCAAAATCTGTTTTAATTACCAGTGCACCTAATACCTGGAGGGATCCGGCCCACTTAGAGGCCTGTACACCATGAACGCCATTTAGTGGTCACCAGGGGTCGCAGCTGTGACCCCTGGCTTGCCTTCTGCGACCCCTGGCACATTGCTTATGACTCCTAGCCTCACGGGAAAGTAATAAGCTTGGGAAACTATTATTTATCGTACATTGCTTATGATTCCTAGCCTCACAGGAAAGTAATAATCTTGGGAAACCATTATTTATCGTTTCTCCTAGACACCAGTTAAAAGGAGTGTATTCTGCTACCCCAGAGCATGTGAAGGGATCAAGAAAGACAGGCGACATTAGGGGAGCGTGTCTCTTCATGGCCTTTAAAATATAGGTCCCTTTCATGCATAAAACTGTGTGAAAGGGGCATTCCATGGGTGTTGCTCTGGGTGTTCCCACGCAGCACCCATGGAACACTAAGGAATCTGATGCATTCTCAAATTTACAAGTCTGGGAATGCGTCACATCCCTACACCACCTCTGAGGTGGGGTAGAAGTCATGCAATGGGGAGAAATATCTTTATTTCTCCTCATTTTTTCTCTTTCTATGTGTGCTGCATTCTGCAGCACAAACAGAAAGAGGAAAACACCTCTCTTGATTGTTTTTATAAAGGAATGTGTCCTTTCCTGCACAAAAACAATCATCCCTACAATGCAGGCATCCTTGCACCATCGTGCAAGGGTGCCTGCATTGGCGCTAGGCACCAATTTGTGCACCAGTACAGGAAGGGAGCACCGAATTGCGCCATATCTTCTATCTTTCTGTCCTTTCCTGGTGGCGCAGGGTGGTGCAGCAAGGAACTTGCTGTGCCTCCCTGCACCACAGGGCTTGTAAATAAGCCCCTGTTGGAAACGGCCCCTTTTGCAGGGTTATGCCCAAACTTTTCGCCTTATTCCTAATATTTTTTCTGATTTGTTTTTACTGGTTTATTGTCTCTGTGCACTTTACCACTGCTAATCATTGCTAAAGTGCAAGTGCTCCCCATATAAATTGTACTGTTGATTGGTTTTTCCATGATTGGCATATTTGATTTACTAGTAAGTCTCTAGTAAACTTCACCAGAGGTGTCCAGGTCCTGTAAATCAAGTGCTACTAGTGGGCCTGCAGCACTGATTGTGCAGCCCACATAAGTAGCCATGTGAACATGTCTCAGACCTGCCACTGCAGTGTCTGTGTGTGCAGTTGTAAACTACCAATTCGACCTGGCAAGTGTACCCACTTGCCAGGCCCAAACCTTCCCTTTTTATACATGTGAAGCACCCGTAAGGTAGGCCCCTGGTAGCCCCATTGGCAGGGTGCAGTGTATGTTAAAGGTGGGACATGTACTGATGTGTTTTACATGCACTAACAGTGACATACTGCCAAATTCAGGTTTTCACTGTTGCAAGGCCTATCTCTCTCATAGGTTAACATGGGGGCTGCCTTTAACTATCCTTAAAGTGCAGTTTCCCTTCGAGATCAGATGGAGATCTGGAGTTTGGGGACTCTGAACTCACAATACAAAAATGCATCTTTTGCTAAAGTTGTTTTTTAAATTATTTGTTTGAAAATGCCACTTTTAGAAAGTGGTAATTTTCTTGCTTAAACCATTCTGTGCCTCTGCCTGCTTGTGTATTCCACATCTGGGTCTGACTGACAGTTGGACTGTTGTGAATTCCCTCTAGACAGTGACACAAAGGGAGCTGGAGTGTAGCCTGCATATCCTGATGGGCTATCTGAGCTAGAGTGGGGGGAGGAGTGGTCACTTACACCTGAAAGGTCTGTGCCTGCCCTCACACAATGCAGCCTCCAACCCCCTGGAGTGTGTCTGGGGCCAGGCGTGGGCAAGACAGGATCTTGTGAACAATAGAGACTTTCCTTTGAAGTATACCTACTTGAAAGGTAGAAAGGGGTATAAGTAGTGGACCCCAAAACCCAGACTTTTAGAATCTTTCCGGAATCAAGAGGAACCTCTGCCAACGACAAGAGCTGAAGAGCTGGAGGAGTACTGTCCCTTTGCTGTATTGCTTTGCTGGATTGGCCTGCAGTTGCTGCTTCTACCTTAAACTAGAGCAAAGGGTGAACTTTGCTGTGTGTCCTGCTTCAGAAAGTTCTCCAAAGGCTTGGAGTAGAGCTTGCCTCCTTTTGGAAGTTTCAGGGATATCAAAGAAATCAGTTTCATCTTCCTACAGCACTGGGAACTTTGTGTTTTGTGCTGTTCAAGGAGAAAAACCACTGTGACGCCATCAACGATGCCACTGGCCTGCACCATGACCGGTCGATGCCACACGGAGCCGCACCGCCCACTTCGCACCGTGACCCTGGTCTCACCGACACCGTCATCTGATGCCACCACCGAGCTGCTGCTCACACCGTGACCTGTAGGCCCCACACTCCAGCATCACTTTGCTCACACCGCAGCCTGGGCTTCCCCGACAACGCTCTTTCTGTCACTGGCACCGCTGCCTGCACTATGGCCTGTGGACACCGCTTGTGAGGTACATGAAGCACCGCCCCGTCCCGCACCGCAGCCCCGGTCCACCGACACCAGCACCATCAACTCCAGTGTCGTCAAACGACGTCCCTGTCTACGCCGCAACCCGTGGACTCTGCATGGAGCCCACCCCATGTCGCACTGCCGACTTAAGCCTACCAACGACAGTGCTTCAGCAACGACACCGCCGCTGCCTGCACCGTGGCCTGGTGACATCGCACGACGCCGCTGGATGACTGTCACTGAGCCGCTGCCTGCACCGTGACCTGTAGGCACCTCACGTTGCACCATCCCGCTTTGCACCACAGCCTCAACTCCATCTATGCCAGCGCTCCTGACTTCTTCAGCCTGGAGTTCGATCTGCAACACGTGTGACTTCAAGGGCCTTACGACCCCGGCACCGACTCCAGAAACGACACCGCAACGCCAGCAATGCCATTCTTCGGAGCTCACCGCGAGGATCACATCGCCTTGCAAATCCAAAGGTACTGTTTGTGGGTCTTCCCTACACCGTAGCTGGCCCACAACGCTGCAGCCAGCCTGAACGATTAGTTTTGTTGATCACTATGCTGTGATAGCCCCGGGTGGAGCTATGGACTTCGAGGAACTGTATTTTTAAGGTAATCCTTGCAAAATTCATATCTTTATTACTGTATGTTGAATTATTTTCATTTTGATCTAGTTTTATACAGATAAATATTGGCTATTTTTCTAAAACTGGTGTGGTGTCCTTTTGTAGTGTTTTCACTTATTACTGTGTGCTATGCAAATGCTTTACACATTGTTTCAGAGATAAGCCTGATTGCTCGTGCCAAGCTACCAAGGGGGTGAGCAGGGGTAATCTGAGCGGGTATTTCCCTTATCCTGACTAGAGTGAGGGTCCCTACTTGGACAGGGTGCAAACAGCCCCAATATGTGGAAAGAGGACACTACAAAGATGTGGGAAACAGAGCCAAAAGCAGGTGTGTGTGTGTGAGTATGTGTGTGAGAGAAAAAGGAGATTAAAGCGACATCAAAAGAGGTGACAGAGATACAGCCAGATGTGAACGAGAGAGAGATAGTTGAAAAGGACAGACATGGATAGAAAGATAGAATGAGGGTCAGAGAGAGGTGACGACAGTATGACAGGCGTGGTATAGATAGATACAGATAAGAAATCAATACCTAAGAAAGAGAAAGAGAGACAGGTGTAAACCAAATAATAAGGAAATAGCTCATGCTGGACCACTGGGAAGTAGATGGGTGATGCAGGGACTTTTAAGAAGGATGCAGCTCTGGGATAGAAGATAACAAGTAATAAAGAGGCAGCTAAAAGAGAGTGGTAATCACTGCTTAATTTGTAAATAAAAACGTGCCGTGCCCAAAGTCCTCCTCTTAAACACGCGGCTTCTGCAATTAAATGCGGGAACACAGAATACTGAGGCGGCGTAATCCTGAAGCCATCTCAGGCCTCTTCAATCCATATAAAGCCACTCCCTGCCCCTTCAGCTGACTCTAGCAGCTTTCTACTTTCTCCCTTTGTTACACTTTTTCGTATTTCCCTTCCTCCATCTTTCCCATATGTGCCTTTTGCTCGCAGCAATGCTTGAGGCAAAAGAATAAGCCCCGGCCCTCAGAAATAAGTGTCGGTGCTCAGCACCGGAAACAACAAGCACAAATTAAGCACTGGTGGTAATAGAGATGAGACACTATTATAGAGAGTGTTCAGAGAGGAGAGGGTAAGGGTGTGGATACAGTTGAGGAAGGTAACAGACACAATGATGATAGAGACAGCTCAGAGAAAGGAAGACAGGTGTAATAGAGAAGGCGATAAAGAGGCATGTTAGAAAGACAACTAAGAGAAGCAGGAAGATGGACTGGTGAAAAGGTGATAGCTGACAAAAGAGAGACAATTGAGAGTGTATTGCTAAAGTGACCAAGGTGGATGGGAGACAGGGCTGTTATGCAGTTTATAAAGAGACATAAAAGAAGATTAAAAAACATCTGATAAAGAGGCAGAGAGTAGGAAATGTGAGAGATAAGGAGAAGATATTTAGAACAGTTGAGAAAGAGAAAGGTAAAGCGAGGTGGGAGAAGGTGAAAGATGTGAAAAAGAGACAGAACAGGTGAGAAAGCCAGACGTGTGAGATAAGATCAGCGAAGGACGATACAGTAAACATAGAGGAGGAGACAGAAGGCGTGAGAAAGAGACAGCAACAGGCGAGAAAGATAGGCGAGTGAGAAGTAATAAAAATGACAGTTGAAAGACAGCTGAAGGGAGGGTCACAGCAGGTCCTATGACATCACTTTCTCTGATGTACTTGGGGCTAAATGGCATAGGATGTCACTTTTGCTACTCCTGGTAATTTGGTGAATCGACGCCCATGCATATGACATTTACCTTATCTATGGAATGCCTTTTTTAAATTAAAATGACATAGCATTTAAGTTTCGTCTAGTATGAGTAATAATCTGCAAGTGAATGCTTCCCTGCAAGTCCTCCGGATTTAGATATATAGAATTCTGCAATAATAAATCAACGTTCTTTTAACTAGTACCTTTTTAGGCTCGAGTCTGCGAGTGCATGTGCTTGCTCATGCGTCTCGTATGCCAGACGCTGTTGTGATCAGTATAGGGCTTGGAGCCCGCCCATCACTCACCATTTGTTGGTTTGCGTGGCACTTTTCTTTACAGCCTCGTAAGTCGTCAAGGCATGTCTGGCATAATTTTCGTTCCTTGGTGTGGAACATGGATCAAGCACAAATTGATTTCACCCTAATTAGTGCCCGTCTGCTTCTCCAGACATGAACGAGGTACTATTTTGTTCTAACTCTGAGTGCCCCCCAAACAGAAAGTTTGTGAATGGCAAAAACGTGCCCAGCAGGCACAACATTGCAAAGTTTTATTTTTAAAGCTAACTTTATTTTATTTGGATAAGTCGTCAGTTTTCACTCGTGTGTGTTTTTTGTTTGTGTCGGGGACGCTGTTGTCAAAAAGTGACAACATATACGAAATATGCGAGACCCATTGCATTGCAAATGCTTGTTTACATCTGTCTCTGCTCAGGTTTGTGCCATTCCCTCATACTTATCCACGGTTGAGGCCCGCTCTTACCTGAGTGTTGGAAACCACACTAATCTTTGTAGATAGCTCAGGAAACAAATCAACAGAATAAATTCCTGTCACACAGACCTACCACAGGAGGGCAGTATTCTGCTTTTAATAGTATTTTCTTTTCTGTTCGTTTTGCATGTGTTCTATCGTTTATGAAGTTCATAAAGGTTCTAGGTAAGGTCACACAGGCCTATAGTTTAAGCAACTCCCAACATCTATGTTTTTTTTTTTTAGACTTTTAAAAAAATGTTTAACGTTTAATTTTGCGTTGGTGGAGTTATAGCCAACCCGTTAACCATACTGCTTAGCATGGCAATTAAACAGGAGCAGTGGCATTCTCTTGCGTTCACTAAGGACAACATTAAAAGTGCAGTAACAATACAGCTGGTAATTACCCTGCCATAAGGGGACTCGGGAACTTCAGTTCTCATTCACTTGGTTATTCCCCATTTCCTCCTAGCATTTCAGCCAGTAACTCTACACACATTAAACAAGGGAGTTATCCGTGCGAAAGATACGAGATCTGCAGAGTTACTGACCTTGTAATTTACCCAGGGCCATAATCTATTAACTGCTTCATCGAAATTGAAAGGCTACTCGGAAAGAGGGCCTAAAAAGAAAGGTCTATAGCTAACGTGCTCCTCGGGCTGAGTACGGATGCTAAGATGCAAGTGAAGATACCATTTGCATAACAAATTCACTGAGATAGGTTTGCCTCTGTGTTGGTGTGTGGCAGAATAGTGGAAATAGACGCATCGGATATCAACCAACTTTGACCCTAAGATAGGGATCGGAAAGTGCCCAGAGGTGAAGATTCTACTTTTCGGGGTGCACTCTTTTATAAACTGTAGTATATGCTCTGGAGTCCAAACAAGAGTGGCACATAGGAATGGGCGATTGCAACGAGCCGTGTTGTATGCTCTGAGGAGTCTATCCAGGACTACAAAGGAGCGTCCCGTAGGGGCGGATGTAATATTACCAGCCAGGTGTCTACCATAGGGTGACATAGGAACAGCTATTGTACATGAGCACTCACTTAGATATAGCAGAGAGCAATCCATTGGAACTGGTATTATATAGCCAGACAATCCAGCCAGGAGGGGCAAATGAGAATCCAACAGAAATGGGCAACTTGTGACGAGCCATGGCTTATATTCTGAGGAGTCTGTCCAGGAGCAGCACAGCGCAATAAACAAAGATGGGTGTTATATAGCGAGCCAAAGTACATGCTCTGAGGAGTCCACCCGGGACGGGCAGAGAAGAAACCCATGGGAATGGCAGGCAGAGACTTGGTATATGCCCTGAAGAGTTGGCCCAAAGTGCACCCTAAAGGACTCGGATGCAGCCAACATAACTTGATTAAGTCCGTCCAGAATGGACAGAAGAGAACCCCATGAAAATGGTAACTATACAAATGTCCTTGAGTAGGCACTAAGGAGTCAATCCAAGAGCGGCGAAGGAGAAACACATGGCAATGGTCATTATACAAGCTGTCGCAGTATAAGACCACCAGCATTAACCTGTGATCCAAGAGTAAGCATTGCAGAACCCTATACATTTTGATATCCCAAACCATCATGTCACCACTCAACACAATTGCGACAGAGACAGCAGAGCTTGGGAAGGAGGCTCTCCTGGGCTTCTCTAAACAATCGTTGGGTTCAGACTCTCTTGCGGCTCGACCCTGTGTTCATGGAATCTTGCTTCTGTATTCGTTGACAGAATCAAAGTGTGGAAACGGACATTTAAAGCACATTTAAATCAGCATTGAATTTCTACAACATCTCATTTACATGTAGAATAATAATTACAAATAGCCTAGTAATCATGAGAATGCACAAAGGGGTAGATTTAAGAGCCCCTAGCGCCTCCTTGCGCCACATTATCGTCATTTGTTTTTACGCTAATGTGGCCCAAAGAGGCCAAAATCGCAACGCCAAATTTACAAAGTGGTGCAATACATGCATTGCGCCACTTTGTAACGCTTTGCGCTACATTATGCCTGCGCCAGGCATAATGTATGCAAAGAGGGCTTTCCCCCATTAGGGGGGCTGAAAAAATGGCTAAGAGATTTCTTTGTGTCATTTTTTTCGGCACTTTTAACGCCTGCTCAGAGCAGGCGTTAAAAGGAGACACACCATTATTAATAATGGGCCTCATTGGGCTTTCCAGGATTAGTGTCAACATTTTGGATGCAAATCCTGCAAAGCTCCAAACTAGCGTCAATTTTTTTTTACACTAGTTCCCCTAACTACCATCATGGTGCGCCGTATCTTAGATACAGAGCACGCATGGTGGCGTTAGGGGGGTCCAAGGGGCGCAAGAAAAGTGGCGCTGCAGTGGGTGCAGAGCCACTTTTCTTAAGTCAGGCCCAAAGTCTATTGTGCCCGTTTTCTTGACTCTTCGTTTCACTAGAGGTGGGCGAGCCAACAAATTAACAGGGAATGTTGAGCCAAAAGTCTTCTCTGGCTTAAGGAGCCTGTGCACAAGCTGAACATTGAAAAGATTTGACACATAAGTCTTGCTGCAACAATCACGTAAAATATGATAGTCTATTAAAATATCAAAGGTGTTTGTATTTACCATGCAGAAGACTTTCGCCTTAACACATTAGATTATATCTCTGCATTGAAAAACATTAATTAAAAGGCAGAATTAAATCAGCACTGAGAAACATTCCTGCACCTGCCCTGACGACAATGCCATAAGTAAGCTAAAAGGCAACTCGGTCATCATGTGCACCTGATGGGCCTAGACTCTTATCATAGTTGGAGCAACCTTATAGGCTATGAAATCAAATATAAGAAAAGTTTTTGTAGAGCACACATACTGAACTTGTATTTGAAGTTGCTCTCATGTGCGATAATGAACAAGAAAAAAAGGCTAATTGAAATAGAGAAATATTCTGGGGCCACAGAGTTTGATCAAGCAGTGAAGCCGAGATCGATTCCAGATTTTCCAGTTCCATGCTTTGGAATTTAGACACTAGATGGGTATCTCTTTCTGACATCTAAGGTTAGTGCTTTGTCCTCAATACTTAGGCCCATATTTATACTTTTTGACGCAAAACTGCGCCGGCGCAATTTTGCGTCAAAAATATAACCGCCGGCTAATGCCATTTTGGTGCGCCGGGCGGGCGTCATATTTATATTTTGACGCACGGCGGCGCAAACCACAGGTGGGAGTCATTATTTTTGACGCACACCGCAGCGTCAAGTCGTAAAGCAAAACGACGTTAACGCGGCGGAAATAACTGTGGGTCGATTTACGACCCCGCAAACCAGATATGCACCGTTTTTTGACGCAATAGCGTAAAAAAAAAACGTCAACACCGCCATTTCACCAGAGGAGAGCCAAAATGGATTCCAGATGCCACTACAGACCCCAGGAAGATGACAGCAGACCAGGAACCAGCCAGGAGGACCCACACAAGAACCAGGACACTTTTAAGAAGAAAAGAAAGTGTCAATTTAGTGCAGAGGAGCAGGAAATTCTGGTTAAAGAGGTGACGGAACACCAGCACCAACTGTTTGTCACCTCAAAGTTGCCAATCAGTAGGAGAGAGGCTATATGGCAACAAATTGTCGACAAGATTAACAGTGTGGCTGAAGTACGCAGAACAGTCATCGAGTGCAAGAAACGCTGGCATGACTGCAAGCGCAGGACCAAGGAAAAGATGGCCAGGAACAGGAAGGCAGCACTGCAGACTGGAGGGGGGAGTCCAGCACACCAGGAGGCCCTGGACCACATGGAGGAGATGGTCGCAGCCATCATCCCTGAGGAGATCGTCACAGGGATTCAAGGACAGGACAGCGCAGACTACCAGGAGACAACGCACATGCAGGGTAAGTCGCATGGGGAATTATAATGCAATAATTTCAACTGTGAGCAGGGGGGGGGATACCGACCACAAAATGCATGGAAGTCATCTTATACATGGAGTGGCATGGGTAAAGGGGCACGGCAGGGGGGCATGGCCCGTTCTGAGAAGACCTGGGGCACACCATTACACAACACCAACAACAGTCCCATGGGGGCATGCTGTCATGCCAACGATGGAGCAAAGGGAAAGCCACGCCAGGAGGGAAGGGCACAACGTCAAACTGACATCCCAGCACACGTCAGCCACCATACCCCCTACATTAACTAGGGCCCTCTTAACAACCTCTAGCCATACCGACAACTGGAATGTAACTGCGACAACAGTTGCCACTACCACCTCTGCTCTGTGTGCAGCTCAAGTAGCCAATGGCAGTAACCTCCCCATGGATCATACACACCTAAATTAGGGGGTGAGGATGACAACTTCCACAATCCCCAGAAACAAGACAAAGGCCCCAGTACTGTCAAATGTCAATGCCCATAGTTGTCGCAAACATCAGCCAATGTAAACAACAATAGGAGCTACACAGCACTAAGGACACACCATGCTGCATATGTCTGGGTCCATCCTGTGCCTGGGTAACAATGCAACATCCCAAATGTCATACTGCTCAGAAAACAGCATTGAGGGGGGGACACATGTAACTGGTCACTGAAATACACCTGCACAGTCAGAGGAGGAAATAGGACACTGATATGATTATCATGGCAATCCAATGTAACACACATTCCCCAACATCAGCAGGTCACATTACCAATGTCAACATCCATATCAGATCATAACATTGCCATGCATAGGATATGCCACATGTCAATTACATTTAAGTGGATGTGAAAGATCAGAGATTGGGGCAGGTCCAGATTGTTAAGTGTGCTGCCAGGGCCATCAGTACACCCACAGCCAGTGAAAGGTCTCACCATGAGAATGGATGTAGACGGAGGCTTGAGTAGGAAAAGAAGGTGGCAATTCTCTATTTGGCATAAACCAACACCTAGAGGCGATGAGGCTGACAAGTCTGATAACTCAATAACATACATGTGACATGCAGGTGGGCCGTAGGCCTGGAAGAATGCCCATCTGAAGGACTGGAGAAATTATCACAAAACAAGATCACAAAGTGAATTCATCAAAAGGCAGGCACGTCACATCAGAATTGCCACAACACAGTAACACTAATTGTACCCTGTTTCATTGCAGAGGAAGTTGGATCTCCTGCGGATATGCCTGTCCCAGATTTCCCTGATGACATTGATGACGAGCCGATAAACATTCCCCAGGAGACTATCCAAAAGGTCCTTGAAACCCTCCAGACCCCACCTTCAGTCACAAGGAGGAGCACAGAACAAGCAGCCATGGCAGAGGATCCACCCACCGCCCCAATTGTAAGACCTGCCAGCTCCAATACAGTTGAGGACTCAGATGACACTGGCACCAGCTTTGAGAAAACTGTAGTTGGAGTACAGCGGGAGCTGGCCAAGGAGGTGCGGGTGTGGATGCAAACTATGGCAGCCAGCCTTGAGGGGGTGCATTCGTGCATGATGTCATCTGCAGATCAGGCAGCAGCTATGCAAGCCCTAACATCCATCCTGCAAGGACTACAAGAAACTGTCAAGGAATTCACCACTGCAGTAAGGGAGTTGCCACAACACCTTGCACCCCCAACCTTCCACTGCATGCACAAATGCAATCATGACCCCCTCAGGGCCGACCTGGCTGCCTACCATCGTGATGTGGCTGCTATTCTCAAGAATCAGCAGACCCTCCTTGCTGCAGTACTGCCCTTAAGACCTTCACAGGGAGCAGCGACCGGGATGTCTGACTCCATGTCTTCTAACACTGAGGTGTGTGTTGCCCCTTCACAACCAACAACAAGGACAGAGGAGGCAACACACACATCAGAAGAAGAAGACATGGAACAGATCACATTCACAAGGAAAATGACCCGGAAGCACTAGTCCCTGCCACATGGCCCACATTTACCAAGGTCCTGCGCTTTGTAACTTGCCAGTCTTGCAACAACTTTACTCAAGCACTGTTCTGCAAACCACTGTATATCTTGTCACCCAGCAGAGTGATTGTCTCTCTCCTACTCATTGGCAAATACTGTCCCTCTGCACTGTCTGAAACATCAACCCCAGCATGTCAAAAGCATTTTCTTAACCCCTTGTGTAGGATCACAATGTAAGATGTCACTATAATGGACTCACAATCATGGACAATGTACAGATAGCACTACAGCACTTTTAAATAAATAGCACTTACACAACAAATCTGTCTCTGGGTAATGTGACATATCAACTGTGCAGTAGATAACTGAAATGTGCCTACTGTCAAATTACGTAGCTTGTCAAAACAACTGTCCTGATAATATGTAGTCAGAGTAATCTGCACAGTGCCCATGATTGCATCATACTCTGCCCATCCTGAGGGACAAATCTGATGAAGTGAGAAACCATACACCATCATGCTGTGTTGGACAGAAGAATGCTTCCTCAAGGGGTATCTAAGTCATGAAATAGTGGCCGCAAAATGTTGTCAACATGTAAAAATAACACAAATAACATGGCACACTAATCTAAGCAAACACTACAAAAACTGCATAAATGAAGGTGTCTGAGTTAACATACACATAGGTAATCATGCTGAACTGTGTCACAAATGATGTATAAGAGTCATGAAGACAAGAATACAAGATTGCCAATGAGAACTCATCTTATAGTCAGACCTAAAACTGTTTCCCCAATACCAAGTCTGGAAGCACTGTTTGTGACTTTGAAAACACACTTATCAACAGAAATACATTGTCATCCATATTAACTGTGATTGGTGGTTGCAACGAAGGGTCAACACTTTGCAAGGTAGCTCTGGGCTAGCTGCCAATCGTACAGCTCAGTTCGGATTTGTTTGTAGCATAGGACACAGATGTTATAGTACAAAATTGATGTACACTGAATCCAAACCCACGATCAAGTACCAATTCAACACATACTATTAAGGGTTAACCAAATATTTATTAAATGCTAATCACAGTTGAGGAAACTGAGGGAAAAATCTTACCTACCCTAATCTACCCTGACTACTCATTACCCACACGTACACAAAAGGAGAGCACTGGGAGTGTTGCTAACCCACACCACCTCCCAAAAGAAATCTATATAATCACTAAAGGTGTGGGGTAGTGGGAACTAAGGGTGGGACTAGGTCAGTCTTCCTTCAGAAACCGGTATTGGTTAAGTCGCTTAAGATCCTGAAGCGGCGAAATCATTGTTCGGAAAATGTCCAAGCAAGGGGGTGCTGTGTTGTCCTAGAGGGGGAGGGGGGATTTCCCTTATGGACTAGGTGGTATCACACACATAATAGTGTCTTGCTTCATCATTTGACCACCTAGCCCCACCCAAGTAAGATGATACTACTTGGGCGGACTCAACCTCTTGGTTAAAAGAACCAGGGAGAGTGCTGAAATTAAACTGACTGGATAATTACAGAGATCCAGAATGGGTGAAAAATAAAATTACCAAACATGTCACCAGAACAAGGGGGGAGAGGCTCATTAGAGAATAATGTCTCTTGGAGTCTAAAAAGAAATACGTATGACCAACATGTTTCTGCCCTCACAAAGTGCTGGTAGGTCAGGGGCATTCGTCAGGGTCGGAGCACACGCAGTAAGTGAGGTGCTCAAAGTGAATAGTGTATGTCCTACCTGAACAAGTAGCTGCCTGGCTCCGGCATGTAGGTACCCCCCATGGTATTCCCTTTGGAGTGAGTGTGACTACAAGGGAAACCCCCCCCCGGCACTAGCCAGACCAGAGGCAAACCGCCCCCAACCCCGGGCTATTATAGACCTACCCCACCGTGAACTACTTGTTCAGGTAGGACTAACCTAAACACATACTATACTATCCTATACAAATATTTATTTTTTTGTGGGTTTTTTTTGTAATTTTTTTTTGGGGGGGGATTTTTTTTTTTTTAAACACACAAGAACCGCAACATAGGCAACACACTTAAGAAGTAAATATATAAAGATTGTGGACCCCCCACCCACTAATATTAACTATACTAACAGCCTATACTAACCTAACACTAAGCCCCCTAAGCCCACTAACTATAAGAACAAGGAAAGAGGAGGGAGGGGAGGGTATCATGTCCATCTAAAAATGTCTAGAGGTTGGCCCCTACGGAGGGTCCTCTTAATAGACTTAACATGCCGGTTAATGTGGCGCACATCCCGGCTCAGGTGGCTCAACTTGCGAAGCACTTTGTCCATCTTACATTCCATTTGGTTGAATGCTGCAGGGTCAACAGATGGAGCTGTGGCAGTCTGGGTACCGGAGGAGGAGGTCTGTGTGGGTGTGGTGCCAGGCCTAGTGGGCTGTGCTGCTCCAGTGGCAATGTTGGGGACTGGAAATCCAGCAGATGTCGGACCAACAGTCCCAGCTGTGGGTGGGGGCCACCTGGCTCGGATTGGTGGTTGTGCTGGTGGTGGCTGTGGTGGGCAAAGTAGGCCCACCCTGTGGGAAGGCTCTCCATGCCCCGGAGGCCCGTTCATTGCGATATCGCCGGGCCATCCTCCGGAACCCCGACTCCACCAGCAGGATGTGCTGGTATCTCATGGCCCGGCGCTGAAATTCACAGACCTGGCCTGGAGTCATGTTAGCAGCTGTGAAGACAAATGCAGATATTCTACATTAGTAACTGCATTGTGTGAAATGGCACAAGAAGTTAATCAGACAATACATCTACTGTACTTGTAACAGCTCATATCACAATGCAGATCATTGAATGTCCCTGAGGAAGTACATGGCAGGCCAGACTACAATGGTTACATCACACATAGCACATCCATAACCTACAAGATGGGTAACAACTAGCTTTGACTTGCAATCTGAGTTCTGCCAGTTATCAGCTAACAATCATGCTGCATATCCTCCGCCAAGACCTGGGCTACAAATGTCAGTGTACGGAAAACAAAACTAAAGCCACATGGTCTGCAAGTTGTAACTGGACTTGCCAGTATAGTACCAAGTGCCAAACCTGACTGTGTATACTAGTTTGCAACCAAACCGTCACTTATTCACATGTATGTGTAACATACTGGTAGCATCAGTACTAGGTACCCCATTCACAAACCCATGCCCATGTTTGAGTGTGGGGGGGTGGATAAACAACTATCAATTTCCAACAACATGTACACCGAGGAATGTATAGAAAACCCCACACATGTTTGGCTCTACACACACACCACAGGTAAGGTCTATCAACAATTAGGAGTCAGCAAACCCTAGAGCAATCATAGGGCCACACGTCAGGAAATGCAGAACTTGGTACACAACATATACTTCCAGTGCGGCCTGACTTACATCAGACACACAGTTGCTAGAACACCCATGATCATGAATTGCATGCACACCTAGGCCATTGCACTCAAGTTCCACATACTTGTAGCACTACATGTGGAAGTACATGCTGCTAGGAGGTTCTACCTACTGTTTCATAATTACGTAGGTAAATAGTGAAGCAGATGTCTATTGGAAAGCAATTTGCGTCCACTTTTCCTATAAGAAAATCACCGAACACCACCGCATCCCTCTACCTCCTCACCGCCGCTGGGGAAAAATCACCCAAGACCAACTAATCAGCACCCTCGTCAAAAACCCACCACCCGACTCAACCGACCCGAGCGCTGCCGCCATCAACCTCCATCAATGGATCCTCGACTGCGCCAACACCTTAGCCCCACTCAAGAAACCCACCGCCAACCAAGGAAAGAAAAAACCAGCCTGGTTCACAGACGAACTGACCGCCTCCAAAAGCCTCTGCCAGAAGCTCAAGAAGAATTGGATCTTAGAGCGCACACCCGACAACCTCGCCTCCCTCAAAGACGCCAACCGTGAACACCACCAACGGATCCGAGTCGCCAAGCGCGCCCACTTCACTGAACGCATCAACAACAACGCCCACGACTGCAAAGAACTCTTCGGCATCGTGAAGGAACTCTCAAACCCCAACGCCAACTCCAACGACATCCCGCCCTCCCAGAAACTCTGCGACGACCTCTCCACCTTCTTCCACCAGAAAATCACAACCATCCACGACAGCTTCAACGCCACTCCGCTGCCAGACCCCACCCCTGACATCTCCACTGACGCCTGCCGCCTCACCGCCTGGACCCACGTGGACGACACCGAAACAATAACAACCATGAACACCATCCACTCAGGCTCCCCCACGGACCCATGCCCACATCACGTGTTCAACAAAGCCAACGCCACCATCGCCCCCAAACTCCGCAAGATCATCAACCTCTCCTGCGACTCCGCCACCTTCCCAGAACGCTGGAAACACGCAGAAATCCAACCCCTCCTCAAGAAACCCAAGGCTGACCCCAACGATCTCAAAAACTTCCGACCGATCTCTCTCCTCCCTTTTCCAGCAAAAGTCATCGAGAAGATCGTCAACACACAGCTCGCCTCGAAGACAACTCCATCCTAGACCCCTCTCAATCCGGATTCAGACGAAACCACAGCACCGAGACTGCACTCCTCGCCGCACAGATGACATCAGAACTCAAATGGACAACGGCGAAACCTCGGCCCTCATCCTCCTCGACCTATCAGCCGCTTTTGACACAGTCTGCCACCGCACCCTACTGACCCGCCTCCATGAAGCAGGCATCCAAGATAAAGCCCTCAACTGGATCTCCTCCTTCCTCTCCGACAGAACCCAGAGAGTCCGACTCTCCCCTTTCCGCTCCAAAGCCACCAACCTCATCTGCGGCGTCCCCCAAGGCTCCTCCCTCAGCCCTACGTTGTTCAACGTCTACATGGCCCCCCTCGCTAAACTGGCCCGCCAACATCACCTCAGCATCATCTCCTACGCCGACGACACCCAGCTCGTCCTCTCCCTGACCAAAGACCCACTCACCGCCAAAACCAACCTCCACGAGGGACTAAAAGCCATCGCCGGGTGGATGAACGACAGCCGCCTGAAGCTCAACTCCGACAAGACGGAAGTCCTCATCCTCGGGCGCACCCCCTCGTCCTGGAACGACTCCTGGTGGCCCACTGACTTCGGACCCCCACCCACCCCAGCCAGCCACGCAAGAAACCTCGGCTTCATCCTGGACTCCGCCCTCACCATGTCCATACAGGTCAGCGCCGTCTCCTCTTCCTGCTTCAACACCCTTCGAATGCTCCGCAGAATTTTCAAGTGGATCCCAACAGGAACCAGAAAGACGGTGACCCAAGCCCTCGTCAGCAGCAGACTTGACTACGGCAACGCACTCTACACAGGCATCCCAACAAAAGACATCAAACGACTCCAGCGTATCCAAAATGCATCCGCCCGCCTGATCCTCGACATACCCCGCCGATGTCACATCTCCCCTCACCTGAAGGACCTCCACTGGCTCCCCGTGGACAAGAGGATCACCTTTAAACTCCTCACCCACGCTCACAAGGCTCTACACAACACCGGACCTACCTACCTCAACTCCAGACTCAACTTTTACGCCCCCACTCGTCAACTCCGCTCTGCAAATCTCGCCCTCGCCATCGTCCCCAGGATCCAGCGCAAGACCTCCGGCGGCAGATCCTTCTCCTTCCTCGCCGCCAAAACCTGGAACTCTCTCCCCACCTCACTACGCCAGACCCAGGACCTCCTCACCTTCAGGAGACTCCTCAAGACCTGGCTTTTCGACCGCTAACAGCTCAACCACCCCCCCTCCCCCAGCGCCTCGTAACCCTGACGGGTACATAGTGCGCTATATAAATGAAATGATTGATTGATTGATTGATTGCTGTACCAATCTTGGAGAATGTGGGTCTGACAGGCTGACTAAATCGGAGCTGACTTCCAGTGCGACTCTTGATGATACAAGTGTTATCCACATGACTAACCCCAGTACTCACAGTGGGGCCTACAGGAATGGCCTACAATCCCTACATGATACCATTGGATACGCATTGGCCAACTCAAAACATGTGAGAAACTGAATTCCCACTCATGGAACAAGAGGAAAGCTGGCCCAACGCATCACACCTTGCTATGCGTTCAACTCACACGAGTCCATAACCAGAAAACACAACACATAACAGACATATCAACACTTACTGGAGTGGTCGGGGTCCTCAAATGTCGCCACCTCTCCCACAGTGTAGGGTGCCGGCCCACCTGTAAGGTATGGAAGGAAGAAATGTGCTCAAAATCTGTGCACAGCGCAACAATTTCATAAACATGTACAATGTGTAGGCTGCATAAGGAAATGGCAGCCATTCAGACATGATGGTACTGCATCTGATATATCACGGCCAACTTGTACATAGCATGGGTCTCCTGTGACAGTTACACACATATCTGCACACATACATTGGCCCTAACTATCTTGTGGTTGCAAACATGCACCGTAATTGGTGACCTGAAAAAATATGGAGTGGAATAGTCTCATCATGTGCATCCAAGAGAGACATCCAAAGCCTGGTTACTTGAGGACTGCATTACCAGTCAAACATGCCTTGTGGCCATGACACATTAATGACACATAGGTACAATGTACAGAGGGAGGGGCAGGGACTTTAGTAAGCCATTCTGTTGTTACAGTTTATTCAATTGATGTGGCCCAGCTATGCTGATTTGCACCAACCATGGAGATGTGAAGCCTTGTGCATACACTTGGACTGCCATCCATATTTGGAATGTGGCACAACTAACTCTAACAAACTTCCTAAGATCTTTGCTGAGGGCACCTTACACCTTTTCACAATGTTTTCAAATCCAGATCTGACATGTATCCAAAAAGATCAAGGAACACAATAATCCCACACATTCATAGTACTTCCGTGAACGCTTTCCTTCCACACTCACCGGACTCACATGAGGCATATGTCTGAGCCACTTTGCTATTATCAATTGGCGTGAAGGCAGCACTCATTTTCTGCATCATGTAGTGATTCTAAAGTCAGTCTAGAAATTGCTTCAACAAACTTGGCCTAAATGTTGGTACATCTGTACTTCTCTGTCAATAGTACCCTATATAGACATGATTGGCTCCTATTTTGTTTGCTTTTCTGACAAAAAGGCCGCACCAATTTCCTTCATGGAAAAGTAACCTGTAAGTTTGCTGAGCACGTGCTACCTGACAGCTAGCAATTGTGATCCTTGCCGTAGTGCATCAATTATCCCTTTATGTTTCCCCAGCATTACACACAGTCAGCAAGTTAGCTGGCAGACATTGTACTAATCCCCTTATGTCACCACAGAGCATTTAATCGTGCACATTAACATGATTCGTACTCACCAACAGTGCCACCATTCATGATTCCCAGGTGGTCCAAGAGATCCTGCTCCGTGGTGATGAGGTCAGCCCACCAGTGCTTCAGCTGGTGGTCACTCCTCTGGCTGGCATACACATGCTGCAGGTGATGCAGCACCTTTCTCCACCGGATTCTGCGCACCTCTGTTGGATACCCAGGTATCACCCTGCCACCTGCCTGGATCATAAGCGGCAAGAAATGGCACACAAGCCAGATGACCCCCCCAACTCCTCTTCCCCCATCCTGCCAAGACGTGGCCTACCAGACATACTTGAGAAGTGAAAGGGAATAGGAGTAAAAGAAATAGAAAGGGGAAAAGGGGGAAAGTAGGGGTACAAATACAGATGAAAAGTAAACGTAACCACTAAAAGAGCCCAACTATCCCCAAACTAACACTACCCACAACAGACTCCCACAAACAACAAAAACACAAGATAAATGGACAAATGTAGACAAAACACAGTAGTACAGTATACAGCAACAATATTTATTTCACAAATTGACTTTACAGATAGCACACAGGACACAAAAGCACAAAATCTCAGGACAACACTCTCTACACAGCCACACAGCCTAGAAGGATCATAGACTGCAAAGTGAAAGTGAAAGTACACCCACTGTACATGATCTGTAAACAGGATATCCTATTACATCACTTCCTGTATAAAAAGTCCCGCCTTTTTCGCGTTATGCGTCATTTTTTGTTTACCAAAACTGTATTTGCGTCATTTTTTTTGACGCACAGAAGTGAAAACTAGCCTGCATCCACATAATAGTACATGGCCTGTACAAATATCTGGATGCAGGCTACTTTTCACTCCTGTGCGTCAAAAACAATGACGCAAATACAGTTTTGGTAGACAAAAAATGACGCATAACGCTAGGAACATCAAAATTACAGTGCATTAACTGGTTTTGGGCAATTTTTCTTGTTTTTTTGTTATGTTACATTTGGGACACATCAGAGATAGGCTGATTGAAGACACTATGGTGTTGGTGGTGTATGTTCACATGTGTGACATCATACTGCAGCGGACCATGATCCGCTACTCCCTTCACAGTATTTTTACGGTTGGCTAACGCAATAGTTGGTCATAAGTGTGGCCTACATATATGTGTTGCAAAAATTGTGCATGTTTGTCATAAGGAGAGGATAGCAGTGTGACGCACATATGTACAATACCTAAATGCCTTTGGCTCAAAGTCTGTGCTTTGGCAACTAATGTATTTGTTGACCAAGTGTGTGTGTATCACATGAAGCATATTTGTACATATGCTTGTATGAATGTGACGTCCATGTGTCCAATCCTTAGATGCAAGTCATTGTAGAAATGAGAGAGGGCATGTGTTAGTCATACATGTAACAACACCCGTAAAGTGGACTTCCAAGATTTAGGGTCACGTAGACACCACATGTGACGTAGCATGCACCAGATGGATGGCAGACGCTTGTTCATGTCAATGGTCCACATTTTCTACATCCTATGTCCTAGAGTATTGGTAAGAGCTTCCTAGACACTAGTTGGTGAATCCCACAGTGAGTCATACACATGCATTGAGGAAGTGGGTACCATGTTGTTTGCACAGACAGACAAGGGTGAATCTCAAATGTATGATGACACCACAGTTGAGGCCATAGAAGTGAGCCCCAACTATCAAGAGGCTGTGGTGGACCATCAGACGAGGCAGCACGCGTCCACATATTTCCAGTGATCAATTGCACATAGGTGTCTTGTTCATGTATGTGGTCCAATGATGATCCTGTATATTGTTTGGGGTGTAATTTGTCACAGTTCGGTCCAGGACTCATCATGAGTCATTGGCAGCTATTCCTGTATCTACTGAGTATCCTTGGTTGATCAATGTGAGTAAAGTGGATGTGGACATGTGAACCAACATGTGGATGGTCCCACCCTGTCACTAAAGACGTGTAATGAGACAGTTAACAGGGCAACCTTGGTGTGCTGAGTGAGATAATGTCTCAGGTGTCATGTTCCAGCAGGTTTCATTACAACATTTGTACACAGGTTAGCCTCTGCAATTCCCACTGCATCTGGGAACATCATAGCCTCTGTGCTGATTATTCTCGCAGCTATTAACCACACACGGCCCATCACTATGTTGTGAGTACTGTGATTCTGTGTGTAAACTGTCATGGTCCTGACATTTGTGTATTTTTCATGGACATTATCAGAGGTTGCTGGTTGTGTTGAAAGCCCCGTACCCAATCCCTGCCTTCGACCCTGGGACACTGTCACACTTTGTCATTCATGCATAAATGCAACCCAGACAAGGGATGGGCCATGAATTTTGCTTTTCCAAGAGGATGTAACTCAAATGGTACAGTTAAAAGGCAGAAGATGCTATACAATGTATTTGTGTATGCATTGAAGAAGCCCATGCCCAATACCCCCTGATGAATGAGAGGTTTGTTAACGCAAGTGTGGTAAATATGTAGACACAGGGATACTTTAGTGTGACGCACAGACAGTTGCCAGTCAGGCTGACAGAATGCAAGGTGATTCAGGATCCAGCTACTTGACAAGTTACATAGTTAGTGGCCTAACTAAGACTGTTTGGAGGACAAACTAGAGAGCTGACATGTCAAACTGTGTATGTCCTTTGTTTTTGAAGGTGACAAATGAACCCAGTGGCTGTGTTACACGGCTTAATTAGTATCAATGCTTACCGGTGTATTTGACATAATGGCAACTCCTATGCTGTACCAGGCATCAGCAGGGGCAGTGCTTTTTGAAATGGGTGGTGTGCATGGAGGTGATCACAGGTGTGGGCTGCAACTGTTTCTCACCAGTCCTGTAGGTGAGACTTCCATTCTAAGGGCCAACAGACATTTTCACATGGGAAGCAATCTACAGGTGCTAACAGGGCTTTGAAACTAGAAGACAGTGTATAAATTAACCTGACGTCCAAGCAGTCAGATGTTCTATGACAATGGCATACCATAGGAAAGGGTGTAGCACACTGGTTTGCTAATGTTGGTCTGTGTGTGTAGAGGAGGGAATATCAAGGTACACGTCTTAGTATTCCAGGGACCTCTTCCGACAGGTGGGTTGTGACCAGGTGCATGGGTGTGTCAGGAGTTAGGAAATGGGCTGACATGTACATGGAATATCATGTGTGCAAATCTGCTCATATGTGTGGCACTTGTGCTGTCTATGTTCTGCTTCTATGGGACTCTGGTCACAGATAGTCCTTGCAAATATTGGATGCAGTTGGACTTACTGCTGTCAAAGGTCTGGTCAGGCATTCCTGTTACTGATGCCAAAGCACATTGACTGCCTCATGTATGAGGCTTGTTTTCCCCTTATTGAGTGATGGTGTCTTAGTGTGCCATATGCTGAGTTGGACCTTGATTTCAACATGTATGTGTGAAATAGTTGTGTACATGATATATGTCATTAACAGTGTGTGTGTGTGTGACCATTTTATGTTAGGCATCACATTAGCTCTGGGATGTTCAGTGTCCTACTCAGTATATCAGCAATGCTCCATGAGGCAACACTCTTATTCTGATAAGTAGAGATGAAGGTGTGCAAAAAGGAATAGCCAGACCATTATATGGTGATTATAATAGGTGTTTATTTAAATTTGTTAACTAAAGTGGTGAAGGTGATCATATTCAAAAGAAATTGTTGACGATCTGTTGCCGCCTGCGTATACCAGAGGCCGTATTCTGTAGTTCCCCCTCATGTTGCAGGCCAGCATCCTCCTCTTCCTCCTCTTCAGGCATGTGTGGCTTTGGTTCCAGGAGGGGAATGTTCCTTTTGATGCAAATGTTGTGCAATATTGCACATGTTAGGATGATCCTACAGACCATCTCCGGGGAATATAGGAGGCTACCACCAGTGATGTTGAGGCACCGGAACCTTGACTTGAGGATGCCAAAGGTCCTCTCGACAATGATGCGTGTCCTCCTATGTGCGTCGTTGTAGGCACGCTCTGCAGCAGTACTTGGGTTGCCAAATTGTGTCATAATCCATGGCTGGATGCCATACCCCTGATCAGCTGCAAGAGAAAATGATTGGGATCATGTTGATGTAGCTGGCACTATTGAAATGACCTTTCATGGCAGTAGTTGTCTTGTGTTGTCTGTGACTCTTTTGTGTAATAATGTAGCATCCTAGGCTTGTAGGATGTACCATCTGCATTGTGTTGTTTCCTTGGCTGAATGAGTGCTTGTCTGCTAACCGTTTGTCAGCAGTATGTTTTGAGATTTGCAGTACAGTGTGCCCTCCCTAGCATTGTGACTTGTGATACAGGTGTCCGTGTGTCTTCACTGGGGGTGAGATGATAGTTCCATACACAGTTAAAATTGACAGTGTTGTTAACACATTCATATCAATGTACCCTGGACATCCCATACCTTTAGACTTAGGCAATGGATTAATGTAAAGGTCATTGGGACACTTACATTTGCAATGTGACATTTGGGCAACCCACTCCACACGTTGTGATCTTTGATGTCTTAACATTAGGCTGTACAGTAATTTCCAATGTGTGAAAGGGTCAATGGTGACCTAAGAAACATGGCTAGCGATATCACGACCTCAGTATGTTCCTGTTGACATGTTGCTGTTGTGGTGTATGTGTTGTGTGTCCTAGAGGGTTGCTGTGCAGGGTGTATATAAGTAGGTTTTTGTACTTACCAACAAGTAGTCCATTGCCATACCGTCCATCCTGGAAGTGTTCATTGATGATGCAGTGACGGAAGATGAATGAGTCATGTACACTCCCAGGATATTTAGCACCGATGTTGGTGATCAATCCCTGGTGATCGACTATGGCCTGCACGTTGATGGAATGTGTGTGCTTCCTGTTGCGGTAGAGGTGTTCAGTTGCAGCAGGTGGCACAAGGCGTACATGTGTGCAGTCGATTGCACCAAGGACGTGTGGGAAGGCACTGATGAGGTAGAACCCCTGTTTTGTTTCCTGCTGCTTCTGCAGTGTGTTAGGGAAGCAGATGTGGCGGTGTGTCAGTCCAATGATGGCATCCAGTACTTTGGGCAAAAAGGCGCCAACCAGGGCACCAGCTGTTTGGAAAGAGCCACTTGCCAGCATATGAAGTACGGCAAGCAGCTTGGTTTCTGTTGGGATGGTGCGGGGTGTCAGCAAAGTGGGGGCCAACTGCGGTTCAATGATGCGCAGCAGCTGCTGAATTGCCTGCCAGTTTAACCAGTACCTCTGGATGATGTCGTGTTCCCTGAGGCCCTGAAGGGTGGTTCTGGGGCGGATATCCTCTCCTGCCTTCTGCACGGCCTTTGGGGTCCCTGCTGGTGTTGTTGTAGCTGCTGTTGTTGCTGCTGGGCTCTGCGTCTGCATGCACGCTGGATTAGAATCACCTCCATGGCTCCCTGTTGCTGCTCTGCTGCTCTGCTGTTTGTTCTGTTTGTTATGATTAAATACAGGTGTGTTTGCCCCATTTTAACGCCTGCCCTGACCCAGGTGTTAATTTTTTACGCAAATCGGGCTGTGTGTCATTTTCCGGCTCCTCCTTTCGGCCGTGCGTCATTTTTGCCCGAAAGCATAAATACGACGCACGGCCGTTTAAGCCATTTTTGGGACGGGAACGCCTACCTTGCATATGATTAACGCAAGGCGGGTTGGCGCATCCAAAAAATGACACACACGGCGGAATTTTGTCATCCGCGGGCTCGGGCGTCAAAGTTTAAATACAGGGCAATGTTTGCGCTGATTGTGGGTCACAATCGGCGCAGACAGAGTATAAATATGCCCCTTAGAGTATATCATTAGAGTGTGGGTGACAGGAAGACTCCACATTTTATTATTGGCAGTTTTTCAGAGCCCAGACCTAGCCCAGGAGATAAAAATGCTTCACACCACACAGAGACTAGGTTTTTTTTGTATTGTTGGTTCAGCACAGTGTGCTGAATCAAGGTGGGAATTCTAACCTGGCTCCCCATTTCACAAGCTCATCAGCTGTAGCCACTAGGCCACATCGTCTTCTGTAAAAGCTCAGCTCGTTTTGGCTTAAGGTTTCAGGAGGACGGCAAGCGGAGCCAGAGCCCGACTTCTGAATCGAGCCCACCTTGAGATTCCAGTGGCTCGCCCAGCTCTATGTTTTACAGCCAATAAGTAATGCCATTTGTTAGACCTGTCAGCCTTAGGGATTGTCTTCCCCCTAACGTTTTGCCTTCCCCCTCCAATTTCTAACTTCATTTTTGCTCGTATTAGGACTCTGCACACTTTACCACTGTGAACCAGTGCTAAAGTGCTTGTGCTCTCTCAGCTGAACATGGTAATATCGGCTTATCCCCAATAATCCTAGTAAAGTGCACTACATGTGCCCAGGGCCTGTAAATTAAATGCTACTACTGGGCCTGCAACACTGGTTGTGGCACCTACTTAAGTAGAACTTTAAGCATGCCTGACATTGCAGAGCTTGTGTGTGTAATTTTAAATTGCCATTTCGACCTGGCAAAATAAACCTTTTGCGAGGCCTAAACCTTTCTCATTAATGCATATATGTCATCCCTAGAGTAGGCCCCGACCAGCCCAGGGGACTGGGTGCAATGCATTAAAAAAAGTAGGACATGTACATTTAAGTTTGACATGTCCTTGTAGTGAAAAACTCTTAAATTCATTTTTCACTATTGCACGGCCTGTCTGACTCATAGGATAACATTGGAGTTGTCTTATTACATTTTGTTAATATAATTCCCAAATGGGAAGAGGCAATTCATTAAAGTTTGGTGTCTCTGGATTCACAATTTAAAATCTTAACTTATGGTTAAGTCGGATTTTAAATAAATTGCAATTCTGAAAATTCCACTTTTATAAAGTAAAGGATTTTGATTTCCCCTGTGATCTTAGGACTGGATTTATTCTAATATTGTTTATGTGATCATATAGGCAGCATCAGTGTTGTTATATTGGTTTTTCTGTGTATTGTGTTTTTTCTTGCTGTTTGATGTGTTTTATGATGAAATCTTTAAACTAAAATAATTCTGTGAGAACAGTATGCTTTTGGTTTCATGTTTGAGTTTTGTAGATTAATTACATTGTTGGGTCTTGTGACCAACACATTGGAAAATACATTGTTAGTAATTCCTCCAGGAACACATTTTTTCTGTACATTGAAATACCCAGTTCCCTGGGGGAATATTGGATTGCCCTGTTGCGTAAGAAAAACTTTTAGAAAGTTAGCATTTTCTTACCATAGTCATTTGGTGCCTGCAGACTGTCTCTGGTCACATGACTGGCTGTAGTTGGTAGTTCATCTTTGTGTATTCCTCCTAGACAGCCACATACAATGGGAGCTGAGGTGTGACTAGATGGGCCATGTTAGGCTGGATGGAAGGAAGAAGCTGGACACAGCCTCACTTACTCCTGAATAGGCTGTGTCCTGCCCACACATAAAGGGTTTAATGCCCCTGTATTGTCACTCCAGCCAGCTTGGAGCCAGAGCATGGGAGGCAGGGAATTCCTTGCACTTCAAAGCCACTGTCTAGAAGTTCCTCCCACCTTCCAGACCCAGGGCACCAAGGTATAAATACTGGTCCACAGACACCACCACATCAGTAGACTCCCGGACCTGCGGCTACTCAGCCAGGAAGAAGGACTGCTGTGCTGCTTAAGAACTGCCACTCTGCTGGACTGCATTTCGCTGGACTCTTGCCTTGCTGTGCTGACCTGCTGCCCTCTTGCCTTGGTGAGAAGGACTAGACCTGTATCTCTTGAACTCAGAACCTAGAGTCACACCAAGGGCTAGTTGGCTGCCTTCTGACCTGAAGTCTCAGGAACATAACAGACTTCCAACCACCCTGCTTCTACCCATGTCATCTGTCAGTTTACCCTGCCAAATGCTGCCACCCCAGGCCTTGACCCTTGAAAGTGGGCCTAAGGAGCTTGCCAGCAGAACCAACACATCTTCTCTGCTGAGTGATGCATCCCTGAGCAGAACAGATGCATCTCCACAGCTGACCAGCACATCCCCAAGCAGAACCGATGCATCACCCTCTGCTGAGTGGATTGGACCCGTCTCAACAGACTCACACCTCCGCCATAACCTGCATCTTGGGTCCTGGCGCATCACCTTCGGAACTGCCACTGTGCGATGCATCTCTGGAGCAGATCCACACATGTCTCGTCGATGGCAGCCTGAATGACAACACCAAACCTCTGCAACGTAGCTCCACCGCTCTTTGGAATCAGCGCATTGCCTCAACTGCGCAACCATCCCTGACACTAGCCTTCGATTTGCAAGCCCTGTTGACAGGATCCTCCATGTCGGTGCAACAGGACCTCACACTGCAGCCTGGCCACATCCCATAACCGCTGCATCGCACTTTCAACACTGATCCAAGCAACACTCCACAACCAGGATTTAAGGTACTTTTTCAGCAGGCCTAACACAGCATGTAGCCTGCCTGCACTGCATTGTGGTCTGCCTGAACTTGTGACTTTGTCCAGGTCCAGCGCGACCAGACATCTCCAATAGCGCTTTGTGCTGTTTGACTATATTTTTACTTAAAACTTAAAAAGTCAATAGCTCCGGTTCTACTGATTGAATTTTTGTTATTTAGGTCTTGTTTTACTTATTACAATCTATTCTATTCCTCTAACTCTGTTGTAAGCTTATTTTGTGGTGTATTTTCACTGAGTTACTGTTTGAAGTGTTGTACAAATATTTTACACATTTCCTCTAAGTTAAGCCTGACTGTTCTGTGCCAAGCTACCAAGGGGTTGAGCACAGGTTAATACGGGATTTGCTTGTGTCTTGTGTTTGTGGTTGCTGCTTGACCAGGACTCACACCCCAGTCAACCAACAATACAATTTCTTACACCACTCTAACTTGTTGAGTACACAATTAGGGTGTTGGAGAGCATCGTTGGTCAATAGGACAACATTTTGTTTAGTCAAAGACTAGTTACACAGATGAGTGTAGTAGTTTAGTTTTTTTGTATATCGGAAGTTCAATGCAATTTTAGTATTGTTTTTTGTGTGATTTAATTTGCTATGATCTTAGCAGTGGTTGTTTATGTCCTATGCTTTCTTAGTAGGTGTGTCCTGCTCTATTGCCAGAAGTTGCGCTAGGTGCTGCTCTTTAGTTGTGACATGCTAGCATAAGCGTATAAGTGTCAAGTCCAAACGTTGATATGTGATGTGATGAAACTGGAGCCGTTCAAGACAGGAGAGGCCAAACCTTATGTCAGGATTTGCTGTCAGGTAGGGAAACCCCCACAAAAATTTAGGCCAGGATGCTCAGGATGCTGCGGTATCATTTCTGACAGATGGAAAGCCATGCAAAGGAAAGTCGATCCTGGGCACAAATTAAATGAAACTGAGGATGGAAATCGTGCATGAGTTCTGCAATATGTGGGGTTCTCTGAGACTTGCTCAATTGATCTGTGTAGGAGCGGTAGAGCTATTTGGGCCACTTGGGCTTATAAAGGGGTGCTGGTTTCCATGTTTGAAGACTTGAGGCCGCGAATCCACAATTCATGACCCATTGTTAGGGGCATGATCCTTTGAAGTTTTTGGTGGTTGGGGTATGTATTCTGCAAGGGCTGCCTAGTGGATAGGCCCAGGGGCAAGTCACAAGGGGTGGTCAATAAAACCTGACAGATGGGCTCATTGAAGGTCAATGATCCCTCTGAAGGATGGGAGCAGGGGTTGATGGCACAAGTAACAACGCATTGTATATATTCTGAGGAGTCAGGTCAGGCCAGGAGCAGTTGGGAGCAACACATTGGAATGGGCAATCATACAGCCAGCCATATTATATGTTCTTAGGAACACACCCATGAATGAAAGAAGAGCAACCCAAGGAATCAATTGGCTCCACACATAATGTGTCTGCAGAGTCCACTCATGGGCACTAATGGCACAATATAAATCATTGATGTGGGTGATGATAAGGAACCAAAGAAAATACATCTGTGGAAGATATGTATTTCTATTTGTGAACAAGGGAGGGGGAGAGAGAATGTGTGGTTCAATGAAGTATGTTAAGTGGTAAACATGGAAGTGGTTCTGGATGTAAGCACTACTGGGCCCTAACAGGCACAAATAGGGAGTCATCACAGGGAAGCTCTCTTAAACTCTCTGCCCCTACCTGTATACCTATGCCCTAGGAGGAAAAGTTAAATGGATGAGGAAACCACAGGAGGAAGGACAGCCTTGGCAGATGGGCAGGCATTAGGGCTAACAGTGTGGGAATGCTTTGGAATTTGAAGAGGTGGAAGAATGTGATGTGTAACTAAGATGGCAAGGAAATAAAGACTAGGGGCATATTTTTAAGATGTGATGCATCCCTGCGTTGTGGAATTGATGCCTCAAAATAATTTGGCTTTGGTACAACAGTTTCTTACACAATGGATGTGTTATATCTACAACATGGCGCACCATTGTATAAGGTCCCAGACTGCGCAAAAAAAAGTGAGGCATCCGTGGGCGTCATGTCGTAAGGATATCTGACCCTTGTGCTGAAAAAGTGACGCATGGTTGATTTGCTGCATGTCAGTCAATACAAAACAGGCTTGCATGACTTTTGAGTGCAGAATGCATAAAAAAGCCAGAAAAAGTGACAC
Source organism: Pleurodeles waltl (assembly GCF_031143425.1). Lineage (NCBI taxonomy): Eukaryota > Metazoa > Chordata > Amphibia > Caudata > Salamandridae > Pleurodeles > Pleurodeles waltl. The sequence goes on along the minus strand of NC_090437.1, from coordinate 418,368,951 downwards.
ATTGCCAAAAAACGTTTTCAACATTCAACGAAAGGGAAAATGGAGCAGGCAGCAGCAGCCAGGGTAACAACCTCAGCACCAGCCAGGATGTCCAACCAGAGTCCCAGGAGGAGATTAATTTCAGCGAGGGGAATAATGAAAAACTAGTATCAGAGGTGACAAAGCATGTTGTCACCTCAAAATTGCCATTAGAAAAAAAAGTCCATAGTGGATAAAGTCAACAGTGAAGGGCAAGTGAAGAGGACAGTGACAGATTGCAAAAAGCGCTGGCACAACTATAAGAGCAGGACCAAGGAGAAACTGGCCAGCAACTTGAAGGAAGCCATGTGCACCAGAGGAGGAGAACCTAAAGTCCTGGAGGAGCTGACGGTCTTGGAGGAGTAGTTGGCATCAGTCATCCCAGCTGAGTTGGTGGAAGGAGTGTGAGGACATGACAGTGCAGAATATGAGGACCAACAAGGGAGAAGTGCACCAAATATGTCAGGTTATGCAGCGAAGCATGCTAGCTTTCGGTGTTTATCTGCTCTGAGTGTAAGGGAAAGGGATGTAAATGGCTACATGTCCAGTCACACATCATAGAAACTTAACTAAAGAAAAACACACACTTGTTGCACAGCCCAGTCGACAGCCGTTGGATGTGTTCAGTCCATGTGTGATGTCCTTCACCAGTCCAGCTTCACTGTTGGGCTTTTGTAACTTTTGTACAATGTATAACATCAGTGTCCAGGACTACAAGTCCCACAATACCATGCAAAAGATGTTTACTGGAACACCATGATATAGCATGACACAGGAACCCTGACCACCCTGAATTGGATAACGCATGTCCCCATTCAGCATGAGGCTAGTGGGTTACTCATTGGGCCATGCAGCCAAATCTAGAGTGCAAAACAATGGAATGGAATGTGGGTGTCAGAGGATTAATTCCTCAGCTGAGAGGAGAGTCATGTGTTGGGCATGTAAAGTACCACCACATAGGGCCTTTTGGAGAGCTATGTTTAGAGCGACATAAGTACAATAATATTGGTCCGAGGCAGAACAGCAAGTGACTATTGTGCTGCACTGGGCCAAGGGAAAGGCAAGAAATGATATTTATTTTTCAAAAATGGTGCATTCCTGTTTCTTCCCCCTGCACTTACACCCTTATGGCTGCCTAACGTCAATGCAGGCACACGTTCACCATGTTGCAAGGGTGTCTGCGTTGGTGCTAGGCAGCCAATTGTGTGCCAGCACACAGGAAAGCACAGGTAATGCACCGTATTTCGTAAATATGATCAATGGCTGCCCTTTCACAAGAAGACTTGTGGTGTTGCCCTTAGTCAATTCCCTATAAATATGGGTCTGTATGTCAGCCAGAAAACTACTGTCAATAGCTAGCATTGACCAGCATTGACATCCATCCATTTTATTGCAGAGGGAGAAACAACTCCTCCTGACCAGCTGCCTGCCCAGGGAGACCCACCTGCTGCCATTAACGTCCTGCCCCCATGGACGATGACACGTTCAAGCAAATTCTGCATTACATTGTGTCACCTTCTCCGGGAGTGGGAGGGGCTGACAGAATCATCGGGTCTCCAGAGGAACAGCATATAACCTAACCTACACTGGATTCCAAGGACCCACAGGTCGTATTTAAACGCCAAGCGGTAGGAGTCCAACGGCAAATGTTGGATGAGTTGCAGGCAGGGATGGAGACCATTGTGGGCACCCTAGAGAGAGTCAGTAGGTGCCTCAGTCCCAGTAAGGACACCTCTGAAGCAATTAGAGGCACTTACACTTTGCTCCAGAGAATATAACAGTCCCTAGCTGACATCACTGGTGTCATGAGGCAGAGACAACAACAACAGCCCTTCCAGTGTGACAACAGTGAGGTTGCCACCCAGCTGGGGGGGTAACATCCTACAGTGCATGGAGCGGAAGTAGGACTCCTGTATTACATCTATGTGTGCCTTCCACTGTGACATTGTTGCTGTGCTGACAAGCCAGCAGGCCCTTCTCAGTGCTCAATTGCCTTCCTTATTGGCACAGGCAAATGCAGCTGGGGACAGAGGAGCCACATCTTCTGCCCCTGATGTGTGTATGTCTCACATTCCTCATGCACAAACACCACCACCAACAGGGGAGGCCCAGCATACATTAGAGGAGGAAGAAGTGGATTTCCCCAGTTTCAGGAAGAGAACACCCCAGTAACATTTGTCTGTGGCCCTTGGCCAGTTTCCCATTGGACCTGTGTTGAGTAACATGCCATCGCCCTTGTCATCTGGCACTGTCTACTTTGTGATTGCGCACCTGTTGCTCTTCTCCATCTGTGGACTGTCAATGTGGCCTCCCTTCTCTAATGGCAATTTGGATCTCCTCCTCACCGGAATACTCCTCTCCTCCACATGTCACATGACATGTATCCCCATAGACTCTGTCTGGACATCCTATAGCTCAAAAACAATGTTGGGGTTGTTGCTGAAAGAACTGCAACTGTGAATCTACGTATTTACACACATGTAAATAAATGCACTGACTTGAACATGAATGTTGTATGTCTACTCATGATGGACTAAGTAGGCCAGTGGCGGCACCTCCATTTGGGTTGAGGAGCATCGCTCCCCCCCCCCCACACCCCCCACCTAGCAGCAGCAACTGCAAAACCTTTACCAGAAAATGATCATAAACTTTGTTTAACTTTGTTTATGATCATTTTCTGGTAAAGGGGGTGGGGCCGTCTCAGGCCGGCCAAACACACATGCGCACAGAGCTCTCTGTAGCCCAGCAACACAGTTGCTAGGCTGGAGAGAGCCAACACAGGCTCCAGTATGCCTGGGAGTGTCCTGGCTGGGTGCTCCCAGCCAATCCTGATGCTGTTTAGAGCAGCGTCAGGATTGGCGCAGGACTGGCTGGGAGCCTGTGCCTGCAGCATCTGGCGACAGAGAGGATCAGTGAGGAAAGGTAAGTGTTTAAAAAAAAAAAAATTACATAAATGTTTATTCCCCCCCTACGCACTGCCCCACCCCTTCAGCGCTCCACAAGCCGCTACAGAAGTAGACCATGGTGGACGATGTGACCCTAAAGATACTACCTTCTACCCAAAGGGAAATGTGTGTAATAGAGCCATGGAAAAATCTACATAGGCCAAGGGGAATAGTTTTGGTGAACCATATATACATCTAGACTAGCAAGTAATTACTCAAGGTCACAAGCATGAAGTGCAACAAGTAGATTTCAGTTAATGGTAATGGTGAATAAAGTCACAGCACAGGTGGGGGGCGCATCCATGGATACTAGTCAGGGAACAACACTGCTGTGGCAATAAAATGATACAAGGGTGAGTACGTGAGTGGCTGGCATCAGCGTGTGAGCCACAACCTCCCTGAATGCTGACAATTGTTTGACAGGATCGTCAATATAACACATGTAGAACTGCTAACACATGCACTGAAACAGTATGGGAATACCTGTTTTGGCCTGTGTGTCCATTCACAGCAAGAGTGCCACTTACATTTTCTAATCATGTGTGAGGATCCCGTATGTGAATCTAATGCAAACTTGACAGGATCTTTTCCATCGGTATTCCACCTAGACACACATGTAAACAAACACTGCATGGAAACCACACAACATGTGTCTAACACCACCTACCATATGTCAACTCCTATGAAGTTAATCACAAAGCAGTCGTGAAAGTAGAAAACATACTTTATTCATATCTAAGTCAAACCTATAAAATGTAAACCTAACTAGTCTAATTTAGCTTACTTATCCCAACTAAAATATTCCTATTAACCTAAAATAGCTAATCTACACTAATTTACCCCAAAACTATCTTAATCTACCTATCCTTAACTTATTCTACTCTACACATGTACCACAACAGACATGTTAAACATCACCCCCACACCCTTACAACACATTTTCACACACTAACAACATGAACTATACCTACACACAAACTAACTTAACATTATAAATATATATTTGTATTTGTTATTTTTTCTACATATAACAAACATCAACCCCCACCCCTTAACAAATAACCCACCCATATCCCTAACTAACAAGAAAAAAAACAATAAAAATATTAAAAATTACTAACACTAAACTATACTAAACTATCCCTTTGCTGACTAACCTAACCTATGCTACTGTACATATCTTAAAAATACATTAAAAATAGAGAAGGGAAGGAATAAAAAGAGAGTCTCAGATTTAGGCAGCAATCTGGTCCTCCGCCTGCTGCAAACTGTAATTGATCGGCATAATCATGTCCAGCTGCTGCTACATTCCTTCAACACATTTCTTAAGTTCTGCCAGGGGATTAAGGGTCTGCTTTTTAAAGCCAGATGGCTGCCCTGGGGTTGGCCCTGTGGTGCAAATGGGGTTGGGCCTAAACATGTTCCGTGAACTGATGCATTCCCCCCCACCATGTGGCACATTGGATGCCTGACTGGTTCCTGCCTTTACTGCTCCTTGTTAACCCCGTTGTTTTGAGGACCATGTGCTGGCCACCTTTTCATCCACATACCTGTGGCCCATCCTATGATATGCCCGGGCATAATGCCTGATGTGGCGGTACCGTTCAAGCCTGATCTTATGTGCCTTTGCTTGGCCTGGCATCATGTTGTCTGTTTATGTATTAGACAAAGCTGAAGCTGTTAATATTTGATTCAACATTAGGCTTTAGTCAACAAAAACATCATATGTGGCGTGTCCTAACTATAAATGTACATTTTGGAACATAAAAATAACAAAGACTCTTTTGAAATATATACTTCTCCAAATGTAATAATGCAAAGGTACTCATGTTCCAAGATAGTAGGTATATATGCCCAAATATACCAGTACACATATTTTTACTAAGACAGATTTGTAAATGTGATGTTGTGTACACTAGGAATGTCATACATGGTAAAAACAAGCTTCTCCCTGGGGTATTTCAAGCAGCATGCAATAGGTCTGAAACATAGATGGAGGGTGGCTAGCTATCCTTCCTTAATACTGTCTTGTTGGACACATCTCCAATCTTGACACAGGTAAATACATGGGACAATATAACATGCTCATCTACTGCTCATGTACTGAAAAAACAAGCAACCAAAAACCATGTGGCCAAATACATACCCTAGTGTCTGTCCATACACATAGTTTGGATTGCTACCTTGATGCACATAACCTCGACCTACAGCCATGTGATCAGTGTGTGTATGAATGCTGTAGTTCTCATATGTATGAGTATCCAGTGCGGTACCCTGCACGTCTTTTCCTAGAGTTAATCAAGGCTGGCATTTTTTATGGGGACCCATTATTGGTAATGGCACTAGCAGCTGGATAGTGTAATGGGCAGTATACTGACCACACAGTGCAGAAATGACTGTGTTCATTTACACATTGTCCTATCACATCCCAAAATTTTAGAATTGTATTGTCACATTTTGGGTATAGGTAAATGGGCATATGAGGACATGAGTCAGGCCTTTAACTGCATTACCATGGGCTGACTGGTAATCATGTGCCATATCTAGTCATACCTATTTTGTCTGCACTGGGGTATGAATCCTCACATTCTACGTGGACCTGACCATACATTCCCATGTGTACAACTATACTAGCAAAATGCAACAGACAGGCAGAGTGCAGTTGACCCGTCCAAAGGCAGGTTCACATAGTCAAACACCCTCAAAAACAAAGGCATGTTGAACATTCCTCCTCTGCCTCCCCTTCTCGCATTTCAATGTGATGCAGCAATCTGAGGGAAGCTCTGGTACACATAATGCAGGATGACAGTTTCCACATATCAAGATACATGTGGTCTAAGAAGTATATCCAAGTACATGTTTGCCATAGGCAATCAAACACAATCCTTAGAGAGCACAGAAAACATTCAGATGACAGTCACTGGTAGCTTTGGGATCCAGCAATGTTAACATCTCTGCCATTGTGTATAGATCAGGTCCACCTACAACACAAAAAACATGGAACAATGCTCTGTGAATTTGGGACAGGTACACTGTGTACAAATGAAGCACAGTACATTTATGTCACAAATGTCTCTTAAAATCTGCACATTAAGGCCCATATTTATACTTTTTGATGCAAAACTGCGCTAACGCAGTTTTGCGTCAAAAAAAATTAGCGCCGGCTAACGCCATTCTGAAGCGCCATGCGGGCGCCGTATTTATTGAATGACGTTAGCCGGCGTTAGCCGCCGTCGCCGTCTGGTGTGCGTTAAAAAAAACGACGTACACCAGGCAGCGCCGGCGTAGGGGGATATGGGGCTTGGGCGTCAAGAAATGGGGCAAGTCAGGTTGAGGCAATTTTTTCGCCTCAACCCGATTTGCGCCATTTTTGTTTCACTCCCAACCCCCATAGAAATGACTCCTGTCTTAGCAAAGACAGGAGTCATGCCCCCTTGCCCAATGGGCATGGTCATTGGGCATAGTGGCATGTAGGGGGGCACAAATCAGGCCCCCTATGCCACAAAAAAAAATAATAAAAGACACTTACCTGAACTTACCTTAATGTCCCTGGGATGGGTCCCTCCAGCCTTGGGTGTCCTCCTGGGGTGGCCAAGGGTGACAGGGGGTGTCCCTGGGGGCATGGGAGGGCACCTCTGGGCTCCTTCAGAGCCCACAGGTCCCTTAACGCCTGCCTTTTGCAGGCGCTAAAAAACGGCGCAAAAGCGGACGTACGTCATTTTTTTGGACTCGCCCACTCCCGGGCGTGATTTTTGCCCGGGAGTATAAATCCAACGCACATGCCTCGGAGTCGATTTTTTTAGACGGGAACGCCTACCTTGCATATAATTAACGCAAAGTAGGTGTCCACGCTAAAAAATGACGCTAACTCCATGGTCTTTGGCGCTAGACGCGTCTAACGCCAAAGTATAAATATTGAGTTAGTTTTGCGTCGAAATTGCGTTTAAAAAAATGACGCAATTCCGGCGCAAACGGAGTATAAATATGCCCCTAAATATTTAGCATATGGCATATATATATATTTGCTACCAGTGGTCTTGCAGTTGCAGCTTGCGTCTTCAAAGCAATGCACATACTTCAACTGAAGCATTTCAACTGTAGCTTTTAGGCAGCAATAAAAAAGTCAAGTAAGTCTTGTGATTATGTTTCTGCTACAAAAGGATCAGACTTTTGTCTAGTGGCAGTTTTGATGACATAAAGTAGCGCAGAAGGTTTATATGCCTACTGCAAAGATTAAGGGGGTCATTCTGACCCCGGCGGGTCGGCGGGAGCACCGCCGACAGGCCGGCGGTGCCCCGCAGGGCATTCTGACCGCGGCGGTTCGGCCGCGGTCAGATGCGGAAAACCGGCGGTCTCCCGCCGGTTTTCCGCTGCCCATGTGAATCCTCCATGCCGCCATGGGGATTCTGACACCCCATACCGCCATGAGACCCGCCAGGAACAGGATGGCGGTATGGGGTGCCGCGGGGCCCCTGGGGGCCCCTGCAGTGCCCATGCCAATGGCATGGGCACTGCAGGGGCCCCCGTAAGAGGGCCCCACTTTGTATTTCAGTGTCTGCTTTGCAGACACTGAAATACGCAACGGGTGCCACTGCACCCGTCGCACCTTCCCACTCCGCCGGCTCAATTCTGAGCCGGCGTCCTCGTGGGAAGGATGATTTGCCCTGGGCTGGCGGGCGGCCTTTTGGCGGTCGCCCACCAGCCCAGGGCAAATCCCAAAATACCCTCAGCGGTCTTTCGACCGCGGAGCGGTATTTTGGAGGGGGAAGTCTGGCGGGCGGCCTCCGCCGCCCGCCAGACTTAGAATGACCCCCTAAATCTGTATTTTATGTAAATAGCTGAGTACATTAGTAAAGTCATCTATTACCTGCACTATAATACAAATGAAATGTACGTGCGGGGGGGTATGGAGAGATGATGGGCACTTTTGCTGGGTGATTGTGAGGGAATTCGAGGAAGAGGTCATGGGAGTGGGAGCACCAGTAATGATTGTTTGACTGGGTGCTAGAGGCGCTAAAGACTTTGACGATTGGTTTGTGACAAGGTGAAGTAATAGTGTGTCTTTTTTTGAGTGTCTTGAAAGAACTTGCTGATTGAGGGAAGAAGCGAAGGTAAGGTGACCTCTACTGTTGCACGTATCACACACACACCCACCAGCAATTTTTTGACTGTCTACGTAGGCTAGTGTTTTAGAGCAACAGTTTAGCCAGTAGCAGATATGGCATCTCGTTGGATGACAGCTGCTCAAGCCCTCACTCGGGTTACAGCTCGGACGTAGGATCAGAGACTGAGGCAGCAGATCCTGAGACAGCATCTGTGGGATAGGACAATGGCACAGACTCTGGGAGTGATTTTTCAGTCGGAGGAGTCCCATTCGATAACTCCTCTTCCATTGATTATGAGGGAGGTGATGAGGACAGTCCTGCTGTTCCTTCGCAAGCACAGTCTGTGCAGCAGGAAAATAGTGGGTTAGCCCAACCCAGAGAGCAGGTGCATGCGGTGGCAAGCTCAGAGAGAGTGTGCTCTTGGGAGCTCCCCAATTTAGTTCAGTCCCAAATTCCACCTCCCCAATCGTATTGTGGAGACATCAAAATGATCTATCACAAAACAACCTGGTTTTGTAAGGCAGGCACCTGGGTTTTTGGTCTTGGGCTCAGTGGCCTCATAGGGAAACCTACCAAACCTAGACATTTCTGGAAACTAGACATCCGGGGGAGTCCACAGAGTTGAGACTTGCGTGGTCTACCCAAAGTTTTCTTACCCAGAATACCCTGTGAAGGTGAAATGTTGAATAAAAACTCAATTGTTTCTTGCATTTCTGCCACACAATCTACAGGAATATGCTGGGATCCACAGAATTTCTACCACACAGCATTTCCCCACCTGTCCTGATGAAAATGCTACCCCATTTGAGTGCCTGTACCTAGTGCCTGCATCAGGAATGGACCACCCCAGGGTCAACAGTTGCCCTCATGTAAGGACCAACTTTGACCATTGTGTGATCTATTCCTGTCGCAGGCATTTTTATTGGGACACTTGGGGGAATGCTGGGTGGAAGGCAATTTGTGACTCTTCTCAGATTCCAAAACTTTCTATCACCGAAATGTGAGGAAAAAGTGTTTTTTTGCCAAATATTGAGGTTTGAAAAGGATTCTGGATAACAGAACCTGGTGAGAGTGCCACAAGTTACCCAATCCTGGGTTCCTCTAGGTGTCTAGTTTTTAAAAATGCACTGGTCTGGTAGGTTTCCCTAGGTACCGGCTGAGCTAGAGTCCAAAATCCACAGCCAGGCACTTTCCAAAAAACACATCGGTTTTCAATGTAAAAATTTGATGTGTCCATGTTGCGTTTTGGGGCGTTTCCTGTCACGGGTACTAGGCCTACCCACACAAGTGAGGTACCATTTTTATCAGAGAATTGGGGAAATGCTGGGTGGAAGGAAGTTTGTGGCTCCTCTCAGATTCCAGAACTTTCTATCACTTAAATGTGAGGAAAACGTTTTTGTTTTGCCAAATGTTGAGGTTTGCAAAGGATTCTGGGTGACAGAACCTAGTGAGAGCCCAACAAGTCACCCCCATTCTGAATTCCCCTAGATGTCTAGTTTTCAAAAATGTATAGGTTTGGTAGGTTTCCCTAGGTGCCGGCTGAGCAAAAGGCCAAAGACCACAGCTAAGCACTTTGCAAAAAACAGGTTAGTTTTCTTTGGGAAAATGTGATGTGTCTATGTTGTGTTTTGGAGCATTTCCTGTTGCGGGCTCTAGGCCTACCCACACAAGTGAGGTACCATTTTTATTGGGAGACTTGGGGGAATGCTTGGTGGAAGTAAGTTTGCAGCTCCTCTCAGATTCCAGAACTTTGAGGCACCGAAATCTGAGGGAAAAGTGATTTTTTTGCCAAATTTTGAGCCTTGCAAAGGATGCTGGGTAACAGAACCTGGTGAGAGCACCGCAAGTCACCTCATCCTGGATTCCCCCAGGTGTCTAGTTTTCAAGCATGCACAGATTTGGTAGGTTTGCCTATGTGCCGGCTGAGCTAGAGGCCAAAGTCCACAGCTAGGCACTTTCCAAAAAACACATCAGATTTCAATGTAAAAATGTGATGTGTCCATGTTGCGTTTCCTGTCGCGGGCATTAAGCCTACCCATGCAAGTGAGGTACCGTTTTTATTGGAAGACTTGGGGGAACACAGAATAGCAAAACAAGTGTTATTACCTCTTGTCTTTCTCTACATTTATTTCTTCCAACTGTAAGACAGTGTGTAAAAAAGACGTCTATTTGAGAAATGCCCTGTAATTCACATGCTAGTGTGGGCACCCCAGAATTCAGAGATGTGCAAATAACCACTGCTTCTCAACACCTTATCTTATGCCCATTTTGGAAATACAAAGTTTTCCTTCATACCTATTTTTCACTCTTTATAGTTCACCAAATAAATTGCTGTACACCCGGTATACAATGAAAACCCATTGCAAGGTGAAGCTCCTTTATTGGTTCCGGGTATCTAGGGTTCTTGATGAACCTATAAGCCCGACATATCCCCGCAACCAGAAGAGTCCAGCAGACATAACGGTATATTACTTTTGAAAATATGACATCGCAGGAAAACGTTACAGAGTAAAACGTGGAGAAAAATGGCTGTTTTTCTCACCTCAATTTCAATATGTTTTTATTTCATCTGTTATTTTCTGTAGAAAAACCTTGTAGGATCTACACAAATGACCCATAACTGTATTCAGAATTTTGTCTACTTTTCAGAAATGTTTAGCTATCCTGGATCCAGCATTGGTTTCACACCCATTTCTGTCACTAACTGGAAGGAGGCTAAAAGCACAAAAAATAGTAAAAATTAGGTATGTACCAGTAAAATGCCAAAATTGTGTTGAAAAATGTGGTTTTCTGATTTAGGTCTGCCTGTTCCTGCAAGCTGGGAAGTTGGTGTTTTTAGAACCACAAAACCTTTGTTGATGCCATTTTCAGGAGAAAAAACCACATGCTTTCTTCTGCAGCCCTTTTTTCCCATTTTTCTGCAAAAAATGTTTTTAGCTGTATTTTGGCTAATTTCTTGGTCTCCTCCAAGGGAACCCACAAACTCTGGGTACCTTTAGAATCCCTAGGATATTGGAAAACAAGGCCGCACATTTGGTGTGGATAGCTTATGTGGACAAAAGGTTATGAAGGTCTAAGCGTGAACTACCCCAAATAGCCAGAAAAGGACTCAGCACTGGGGGTGGGGGGGGGGGGGGAGGGTGGGAGTCCCAGCAGCTAAGGGGTTAATTTACACACTTATAGCTGTTGTATGTAAATGTTATACACATTGCAATACGTGATAATAAGCAAACTTCAGTGATATACTATAGCCCATTTTAATGGCCAATTTGTGTAGGACTGCGCCACAAATCTTTTTGCTGTGCTACACTACGCCAATGTGAAAGTTGCAGGAAAGCACAGTTTTTATGCACTACAGTGCATTCCTGTCCTTTCCCCCTTTGCTAGCGCACAATTTGCTGCCTTGTACCAACACAGGCACCCTTGCACGACAGTGCAAGTGTGTCTGCACTGAATATAGGATTGTTTTTGTGAAGGAAGGGGCACCTTCCTGCACAAAACACAATCACAAGAGGTGTTTTCCTCTTTCTTTGTGTGCTGCAGAATGCAGCACACATGAAACGAGGTAGAAACAAGGATTAGCAATACTATTACACTTGCTCTGGGGAGGAGTAAGCTTTTGGCACTGCACCAGGTTTACCTCATTAAGTAAATCTGAGGCAGGGTAATTATCCATGGGTGCTGCCTGGGAAAACCCACCACAACACCCCTGGAATGCCTCCCGGTGCAAAGTAAAACAATACAGCGAATTGCACTGCCTTTCCTTACTCCATATCTATGAGGCCATAAAGAGGCACAGAAAGTCACTTAGGCGGTCATTCCAACCCTGGCGGTCTATGACCGCCAGGGCGGAGGACCGCGGGAGCACCGCCGACAGGCCGGCGGTGCTCCAATGGGCATTCCGACCGCGGCGGTAAAGCCGCGGTCGGACCGGCAACACTGGCGGTCTCCCGCCAGTGTACCGCCGCCCATTGGAATCCTCCAAGGCGGCGCAGCTAGCTGCGCCGCCGAGGGGATTCCGACCCCCCCTACCGCCATCCAGTTCCCGGCGGTTCTCCCGCCGGGAACCGGATGGCGGTAGGGGGGGTCGCGGGGCCCCCGTCAGTGGGCCCCTAAATGTATTTCACTGTCTGCTGCGCAGACAGTGAAATACGCAACGGGTGCAACTGCACCCGTCGCACAGCTTCCACTCCGCCGGCTCGATTCCGAACCGGCTTCATCGTGGAAGCCTCTTTCCCGCTGGGCTGGCGGGCGGCCTGAAGGCGGCCGCCCGCCAGCCCAGCGGGAAAGTCAGAATTACCGCTGCGGTCTTTCGACCGCGGAACGGTATTCTGGCGGCCCCCGACAGGCCGGCGGCGACCGCCGCCGGCCAATGTCGGAATGAGGGCCTTAGTGTGGCCTGATAGATATGGTTGAGAGGCTTGCGCCACCTGAGCTACAACAAAAATAAGGTACCTGCGGCACAAGCTTCTCATAAATATGCCGATATCTGTCTCCAGTACTGACCTGGGCTGTGTTATGGATGCATTACACACTCAGGGAATCACATACATTGGCTGGTTCAGCCAGTCCACAGTATATGTGGCATCCTGGGTACAGATTGACTGTCTAGAAATGTAAGGTATGCGGCTAGGCATATATGACACATGTTGATATGTGCAAAACAACATTTACTATACAGACATACTCAACAACCACCATATCATGTTGTGGAACATACACTTCTGCTGTTTGGGTTTGGTGTCTGGAGCAATATGTGTGGCACATGCACAGTACCACTGCAGAATAGTGTTTGCCTTAATTGTCAGCCTATATTTTGTTAATCACAATGCCAGCTTGAGTAGCCAAAACAAGTCTGATAACTTCCATGGAGGTATCTGCTTACCATTAGCATGCATCACATTATTTCTGCGAACTTAGAATGTGGATAGGCATTCATACCAGATGTTCATTTGGTCTTTTTATGACACATTATCCCACTCTAACCTGGAATGCATCAATGCATGCTTCCTTGGCAGAAGTGATATTTCATGTGGTCATACCTTTACATCTATTGTTTTATTTTCTATCTCTTTGTGTCCTGTTTTTACTAACACACATAGATGGAGCTGTAGGAGTAACAGCATTGTTTACATCTGAGTGAGACATACCAACACGGTCACATGCATCCATGCGGGTTACAGTTATATCCTTGCCTAGTGGGGCAAGTGTGCCAGCATTGGGCCTAGGTAGCCAATCTGACATCGGCACAGTTAAGGAACCCACATGTATATGTGATATGTGAGATAGCACAATGAGTTTTCTCTGTGCTTGCAAACATTGATGCAGCACATGGTGACTATATGGGTTGCACTGTGTGTCCATACACATCATATGTGCCTCTGTTCACAGTCATCGGTCATAATTTCACTATAATGGCCTCCATGAGCATGAGATGAGGCAGTACAAATGTCTAGGTGTACAACACTCACACAAAGACATTGCACCCTATTTACATTGTCACTTACTTTGGATTGTGGTTGAATGTCTGACCGACTGTACACTGCAGCAGCACACATACATCATGTGCACACTGTGCCACACTGCTAACTATGTTTGGTGTATGTCTTTCCGAAACAAATGTGTGTGGCACATATTGTTGACATGCACACATATTTTGTTACACATGATGTAGTCCTGCGGTGTTTGCAACACCCAGCTACATACCTTTGTGATGGGCCAAAAACTATTAGATAAGATGTGAGTGTCTTGATGTTTGCAGTGACTGTGAATTAAGATTGCTTACACAAAAGTAGTGACCATTCACTTACTACCATTTTTTAACAGTCTTCCAGAAAAATAAATATGTTAGTATCCATTAAGCTATTTCATGCATCTGTGAAAGAGTTCAGCACAATGTTATTTCTCTGCTGTATCCCGGCCATTGTAGGTTGATTTTGGCCTTGGTCTCCATCTTCCTCCTCATTTTCATCTGGTCCTTCCTGGTCCTCATGACCCTTGTTCCCTTGGACATTTGTCCACACACATAGCCTGTGCAATATACAGCACACAAGGATGATTTTGCATACCATGGGAGGGTATAGCAACCTCCCCCTGGACATGTTGAGGCAGCGGATGCAAGACTTCAGTACTCCAAATGTCCACTCACCTATAGCCCTGGTCCTCCCAATTGCATTTTTATACATGCACTCTGCCTCTGTCTGGGGATGTGCAAATGGGGTCATGACCATGGCTGCAGCCCATATCTGCAGTCAGCTGAAGAGACAGGAAAAGAGAAGTCAGTCAATGATCATGATGATTAGTGGACCCACATTCAAGTACATGTTTGTTGTGTGTACCAAATGACTCATACACATTTCAAACAGTATGGGACTTGCACTGGCATTGGGTAGCATACATGCTCTTTCGTTTTTTGATATAACTGACACTGTACTACACATACAAGGTGTAATGTAGCAGCAGGAGGTACAAATTGCACACTTGTGCAGTCCATTGCCCCCACAACATGAGGGAATCCAGATATGGCATGGAAGCTTTGCTTGTTTTCCACTTGCTGCTGCTGTGTGTTTGGGGAACATGATGTGCTGGGGTGTGACGCTGATGATGGCATCCAGGACAGACGGTAGGATTGCTGAGAAGGATAGCTGTGAGATTCCTGTCACTCTGGCTGTGGTGGTTTGGAAAAACCCAGATGCCAGCATGTAAAAGAACTGCAATCAGCTTAGAGGGATGTTGGTATACATCTGTTATGAACTCCCTCCTGAGCCTGTAGCTATGTGATGACCTCCTCCTCCCTGACGTCAATGAGGGTAGTCCGTTGGCGGTAAACACGCACCCCTTCCTGCGCTGCCTACGTTGTGGTAGTGTTCTTCTCGTTGCTCGTAGCGGAAGTATATGCACCTCCATGGCATAGTTGAGCTTGCCAAACTGTTTTGGGTATGTTCTGTTTATATCCCAGTGCCAATGTATCATTTCTTATGCCTGGGTAGCCGATGTGCATTAAATTTGATGCATTTTCAGCTTTGTGCGCTGCTTGCAGATGATGCGTCACTTTTCCAGAAACTTGTAAATATCACTGCATTGGTTCTACTAATGTTGTGTGACACAGCCAGTTGAGGCGCAGGAAAATTCCGACACAGGCCACCGAAAAGTGATGCATTGGCCGTAATGCGCACTGCTTTGTAAATATGGAGCACAGAATGCGCAGCCACTGTGTAAAAAGAAAATGACACAACAGCAGCACAAGCTCCATGTAAATATGCCCTGCAGTATTTATATAACATAACTTAGCTAAAAGGCAGTGGAGCACTGTGCAGGGCTCACGGGAAAAAGACAGTCAAATTGTGATGTTAGGGTAGCTGGTTTCTAGGAGTAAAAGTGGACTTTTACTGCATCATGATGTATTGTTTTGTGATTAGTTGTGTCTTCTGCTCTTTATTAAATTGGAGGAAGGTTGGTGCTGTCTTGATGAATACTGCGATGCCTTTTCACCAAGCCCTGTTGCCTTGTTTTTCCTGTAGTCTGATGGTGTCCTGGCTGCTGGTGTGTCTAGAGTAACTGGAGAGGGTGAGCTTGTCAACCAGGAATGCCTGACATCATGGCTTTGGGTATGATGCAGCTGCTTTTTAAGATGATGCTGGCAATGGCAGCCCATGAAGTTCCATTAAAGTGGGTGTGATGTGATCACATTTCTTCAGGCCTCTGATGAGGCCTGCTGCTGCATGTAGACTGCCTTCAAGGGAAGCCAGTGTGGATTCTGGGAGACCAAGAAGTAGAGCATTGCTACCCTTCAGATACAAAAGCATGAGGGCTAGGATGGCAAGTTTGAAATCACTTTCTGTGAGGAATGGTTTCACTTTCTTCAGTAGAGAGAGCTGGGACCACGCATCACAAATTCTTGCCAACATGTTCCTTGAGGGTGAGATTGCTATCCTGGGTGAAACCAAGAGACTTGGGATTGGGCGAAAGTTAGGGTTTGAGTCTGCCTAGGTTAATGTCTTCAAGACAGGTTTCAACAAGTTGTTGCTTTTTCTTGGAGAATAGCAGGAGTTCTGTTTTGGTTAGTTAAACTTCAGGTAGGTACTAGGTATACAGGCCTGAATGAGGTTGAAGCAGTGTTGAAGGTACTGGATGTCTTAGCCAGAAGAGATCTTCAAATGCAGATGTGTGACATCAACATATTGGGGATGTTTTAAGTTCTCTGGTGTAATGTGCAAATAAGGGTGTTGGAAAATAGGATTTTGTTGCAGCAGCCCCCGTCCCATTTTTTGTCTGGTATTTGATGCAACTTTGACTGAAGTGCACCGGGTTCCTTCTAACAAAGTCTCCAGTGCCAATGTTCTTTCCCCAAAACAGGATAACTGTACAATTCTTCCCCAAATGGCAATACCTTTAGCACCCATGTAAGTCCCTGGTACCCATGGCATGAGTACTAAAAGGGGACCCTACGGGCTGCAGCACATATTGTGCCACCCTAGGAGACCCCACGCCATGCCCATGCAAACTGCCATTGCAGGCTGCATGAAATGGTGCAGACAAAATTGCAAACAGGACGTGGCACACAGCCTGTGTGCCATGCCCACTGACACTGCTTGCAATATATGCAAGTCACCCCTACAGCAGGCCTTTCAGCCCTAAGGCATTATATCACATGTGTGGACATATCTGCATGAGCAGATATGCCCCTGCAATGTCTTTGTCGATTCTTGGACATAGTCAGTGAACAGGGAAGCCAATTTAAGTATATGTGCTGAACACTAGTAATTATGAGTCCTCCCGCTACATGATGGCTTCACTGAAACCTATGATGTTTGGTATCTAACACATTGAATTAATAAACCCACACTGCTCCCAGAGGGTATCTTACAGGTGCCCCCTGAACATCTACCAGCCTCTAGTGTGCTGGTTGACTGGTCCAGGCCAGCCTGCCACCACAGATGCATTTCCGACAAGCCAGGAGGTGAGAGGTCTGCACTCAGAGGTCAGAAACCATGCCTGCTCTGGCAGTGGGTGTTTACATCTCCTCCAAGCAGGATGGCTACTAATCAGCATACCAAGGCCAGGGACTTCAAAGTCCCTGGTGCCTTTGATATGTGACCCTGGCTTCCCCCAGTCCTGGGAGTTGCCACTCACTGCCCTGAGACCCGTTTGGTACCAGGACATGTGGGAAAGTTATCTAGTCAGGAGGCGTGTTACACAATCAGTCTAGTCACATCCCTAAGGTGGGCTACCTGATATGAACATTCAATTTAGAATTCCAGAATCTACGTTTTGGTGGAAATAGGTTTACTAGGTCAGGGTTAGGCCCACTACCCATAGGAAGTGGTCATATAGGGGTGTAGTTACCATAAAGGTAGGTAGCCCATTGGCTACTACTAAACACTCCCCTTAATGCACCGAAATTGAGTATTTAGTAGGCGCCCCTGATACTAGAAATCTGTTTCTTATGACCCACATGGAATAAAGACACCGAAGAGCTGCAAAAAGCAAGAACTGAGGAGCAGCAACTGATTTGGTACCAACCCTGCTGGCCTGCCTGTTGAATTTGACAATTGTGCCAAAGCTGTCTTGTCCTGTAGCTGTTTTGCGTTCCAAAAGCCTGGGAGGACTGCAAGCAAGATCAACAATAGAGTCCCAGACGCCCAAAAACCTGACATCTGAAAGCACCACTACACCCGGGCCCCCTAGCCCGAGTCGAAGTGGATAAATGGTGCCAACAGGGTTCTGAGACCCCCAACCCCTAGAGCTGAGCTCCCCTTTGGGTTTGGTTTGACTGGTCTCCCAGTCACCCTCTGCAGCCTGTTTCTGCAGGCTACAAAGAATCCCAGTTGCTGTGAGCCGATGGTGTGCCTGTGTACCCAAGACCTAAGCCCACCTTTGGGTTAAGCCGGTCTGGTCACTCAGTCCCCACTTGCAGCCTCTTTTCCCCAGGACCGTTTCCCATTGAAGTGAGTAGGACACCCACTGCTATAACACAACCCTGTAACCAGATGCCCCAGTGCCTCCCGAAGTGAAATCTTGGCGCTGCCTCCTACTCTGCCCCATACTCACCTTAACTCCAGAAGACTTCTTCTGTAAGTCGTTGCTAAGTGCCTTTATGCAGTATCTGTTTCTTTCCAACAGGATAACATTTGGGCACCTGACACTGAAAGGCACCTCTGCACCCGGACACCCGAGTGCCTTCCGGAGTGACCTGTTGGTGGTGCACTAAACCCTGCTCTATACTTACCTTAACTCCAGGAGAACAGTCCTGTAAGTTGTTGCCAATTACCAGTATGCAGTATATGCTTCTTTTCCCATGAGATAACATTACCACATGAGAGTGAATGCAAGTCTATTTGCTGTATACTTCAGAACTGCTAACTTAAAAAGTACTTACCAAAAAATGAAGTTCTTGGTGTTAAAAAATATATAAAAATACATGTTATTTTTCTAAATTTGTATGGATCTCTTATTGAGTGTGTCTGTTTCATTTATTGACTTCCTGTATGCAACAAATGTCGTCTAACACTTCCCTTTGATAAGCATAAGCTGCCTGACCACACTACCACAAATATAGCACTTGGGATTTTTAAAGAAAGCCCTGTCCACTTGTAAGGGGATAACTGGACTCTTTACACAGCATACCTCTTTTGAGTCTATTATATGAAGAGCCAGCTTCCAACAAAGGCTTTTTCCCAGGATCTATCTATTGCATCATAACTCGTTAACAAAATCAGATATTGTAGATGGCCTCTTCTAATTCTAGAATCCAAAATAGCTTCCACTTCAAACTTAGGGTGCTCCTGTCATGGACTACTGGAGTACTGGAGGACATTGGATGTTTTAGGATTCTCTTGGTGGTTGTATCTTGGAAATGTTGTTCACAGAATGAATCTTCCAACTCTTGGACAATTTAAGGATGAAGGCTGCAGAACCCATGAACCCTCAATAGTGAATGGTTCTACAAGGGGGGAAAGCTTGGGATGAAACCATGGAATTACTAAGATTGTTATGGACAACCAAACAAGATCGCGTATGGCATATGTGGGTGATGGCATTCTATGCCTTTCTGTTAATTTCTTGTAAGAGGCCTCAGCAAGTAATAAATTGTGAATCACTGGCTTGGGAATGGTTGACAATGACCGTAGTGCATAGGGAAGAGGTACATTATCTGGTGTAAATACAGAAGGCCCAGCTCGAAGATGAAACTCATAAGTACAAAAAAGGTGAAGTATACCATAGAACTACAAGCAAGCTTGGCTAGGGGAGACTCATGTCTCTCTGATATTCTATTATGAAACCATAAGTATTCCTAAATAGTCTGAGTGAGCATCTGAGTCTGTCCATCTGTCTATTGATGGTAACTTGTGGATTTAAAACTGATGGTTTCCAATTGTTCTATTAAAGTATTCCAAAATACAGAAATGAACTGTTCCCCTGTCTGACATCAGGAAGTCCATGGAGTCTTACTATTTCCTTCAAATATTACTGGGCTAACTCAGTGGCAGAAGACAGCTTAGGCAAATAATTACATTTGAATTAATTTACAGTGTTTATGATGCACACGCAAAGAAAGGCCTTTCACAGGAGAATACATACTTTCATAAATTACGCAGAAACATATATACAGTATAAAATATTTTTTTTAAAAACACATTTAAAATTATCAAATCGAAAGATAACTAAAAAAGGTAAATACCCACACGGTTAAAAAGGTCGAAAGGACCCTTTTCCTTACAACCGATAGGCATCTATCTGTTCCTGAAAGTAAAACAAGTCCTCTTTCCACATGTATTAATTTAGGCGCCATTGGCAGGCTTCAAACAATCCCCCATCTGCAACAGTTTCACTCTCCGGTCTTAACTTTTCCTTAATAGATCTTCCAGTCTATTTTGTTGCTTGCCTGGACAGATCACTTAGGAGAAATTAAATATGATCATCTGGCTTATCTATCCGTTCTTGTTTAAGCAAATTACTAATAGTGTTAATTCACCTGGAACTGTATAAGGGACAGTCTAATAAAACGTGTTTCAGGTCACCTAGGACACCCAGGATGCTATTAGCAGAAATTGCAGTATTTCTGAGTCAATTGCAGATTGGATTTCTCAGGCCATTGACTTCCGCCAGATAACGCCATTCCAACGCGCCAGCCGGGCGCCTTATTTATGGAATGACGTTAGCCGGCGATGCGGCCTGGCTAGCGTCAAAATAAATGACGGTAACCAGGCAGCGCAGGCGAAGAGAAAACTTGGGGTTGTGCACCAAAGAATGGTGCAAGTCAGGTTAGAGTCAAAAATATTGGCTCTAACCTGACTAGCGCCATTTTTAGATGCACTACCCCCATGGAAATGACTCCTGTCTTAGCAAAGTTGGCCATTGGGCACAGTGGCATGTAGGGGGGCCTAAGTTAGGTCCCCCTATGCCACTTAAAAAAAAAAAAATTATACTTACCTGCACTCACCATGGATGGGTCCCCCCATCCCTGGGTGTCCTCCAGGGGTGGGCAATGGTGGCAGAGGGTGTCCCTGGATGCAGGGAAGGGCACCTGTGGACTGCTTCCATGGTCTCCCACCATAGAAATGAGCCCACAGGTCCCTTAATGCCTGCCCTGGCCCAGGCGTTAAAAAACAGCGCAAATCCAGCTGGGCGCCATGTTTTAAGGCCAACCTCCTCCTGTGCATCATTTTGACGCCAGAGGATAAATAAGGCGCACTTGCCGTAGAGTAATTTTTTTCACGGGAACGCCTACCTTGCATGTCATTAGCGCAAGGTAAGTTTTCACGTACAAAAAATGGTGCACACTCCATAACTATGGCGCTAGACGGGTCTAGCGACAAAGTATATATATGGAGTTATGTTTGCGCTGAATTTGCGCCAAAATAAATGATGCAAATCCGGCGCAAACAGAGTATAAATATGGGCCTAGTTGTGCCAGTTTTGTGAAGTAGTCCACTATTATCCATAAGACAGTGCATCCTTGAAAACAAAGGGCTTCAAAAATAAAGTCCATGGATATCTGCAAATAAGTTTGCTGTTGTGCTGCTAATGATTGCAACTGGATCCATCTGAATCCCTGGCGAACTATGCCAATAAAATCCTGACTTCAGCTATCCTTCGTGACAGAGACTCATTCTTTACGTCCAAGGCGAGTCAGGACGGCTCGCCTGGTTGTTTGGATGCGTGCAGTTTGATATATATATATATATATATATATATATATGGTTTATTTTTGTTCCGCCCTCCACTTTTCCCAGTCGCCAGCTGCGACTGCAACCTGATGCTCCTAGATCATTGTGTTATTCTGCTATTTTGCACGCAATTAATGGAATAAATCTTTGCAACAAAAAAAATCGTGACATTAATCATTTTTAAATGTGCTCCTAAATCACCAAAAAATTAAATAACATTCTAATCACCAAGCTACCTTGGTAACTCTTACCATAAATTCTAAGCAGCAAATAGATGTTTGGACAGCAATAATCAAAGGTTCAGAAGAATGTTTTGCATATCTTTAGATTTGCATGATATTGACTCGTTCGTGTTTTTTAGCAACATTGGTAGTAGTTGGTTTTTTTTTGCACAGTGAACAAAATACATAAAGTGTGCCCCCTTTTCCACACTTTGTGAGTAAAAAGGGCAACATTCTGAATACAAACTGTTTTTGTCTATGCCTTTGTTAGATCTCCTCGGGACAATATTGTCCAGCCCTAGCAGATGTTTTCTTTGAGGCACTGGTGTGTTATCTTTCCCAGACTGGTTCGACGCACGGTTATTAGTTGATCCCATGGCACGAGCACGTTTAAAATCTCAGCACTGCGCGTGTGAGCTAACTCAAGAATTAACTACATGGGCTTGAATTTATACTTTTTGTTGCAAACGTGTGGGAACGCAGTTTTGCACCATATAGTATAGCGCAGGCTTGCGTCATTTAACAACGCCAGCCGGGCTCTGTATTAATAGTATGGTGCAAGCAGGCGCTATACTTGGGCTAGCGTCTTAAAAAAAGATGGTAGCCGGGTGGGGGTGGCGGTAGGGAAGGAGGGGGTTGTGTGTCAGAAAATGACACTAGCCTGGGTAGAGGCAAAAAAAATACCTCTAACCAGACTAGCGCCATTTCCTGGTGCACAACTACCAACAACATGACTCCTGTCTTAGGAAAGACAGGAGTCATGCCCACCACCCCAATGGCCACCACAGGGGACAAGTGTCCCCTGGGCATGGCCATTGCAGCCTGTGCCATGCAGGGGGCTCCAAGTTAGGGACCCCAGTGGCAAAAAAAAAACGATTTAAAAAATACTTACCTGGACTTACCTGAGATGGGGCCCCCCATCTTCCCGTTTCTCTTTGGTGGGGGGGGAGGGGTGTTACTGGGACTTGGGGAAGGCTCCTGTGGACCCATTTCATGGTGTTTACCCATGGAAATGGGTCCACAGGTCCCTTAATACCTGGTCTGACCCATGCATTAAATAATGGTGCTAAGCAGGCTTAACACTTAGCTCCCTTATTTAGCCCCTCCTCCCACCCGTGCGTCATTTTAGCACGGGGATAAATATGGGGCTATGGGAATAGCACCATTTTTTGGATGGAAACGCCTACCTTGCATCTCATTGACACAAGGTAGGTTCGCTCATCCAAAAAATGGTGCAAACTCCTATATTTTGACGTTAGACATGTCTAACGTCAAAATATAAATATGGAGTAAGGTTTGCACCAAATTTGCGTCATAACAAATTACGCAAATTCAGAGCTAAAGGAGTATAAATATGGGCCATACTCTCCAGACCAATCAGCTGCAAATTGTTACCCACATATTTGAATCTCTGAAGGTTACCACTTACCTCTATCATCAAGACTAAAAGTGTTAAGTGCTTTAGTCCTCCAAAGACGCACCCAGTAAAATAGAGCTTTAAGGGTGGTCATACGCCCAAATTCATAGCACAAAGGAACATTAATTATACACTGCAGTGAGCCAGGAGGTTTTTTTAAAAACCTGTTCTGTGTTGTTGATAAGATACAGAGGTCAGAATGCACCCAAATCACTCCGCCATACACACATGGGTCTTTGGCTTGACCTTCGTGAATTTTCTGGGTAAGTGACATAGTCAACTCCACCCCCCAGTATTTTTGCTAAACATATAAACTTACAGCTTTTAAAAGTAAATCGCAGACCTGAGGCAGGACTGTGGCCCTCGGCTTGCTCTGGGAGTGACTCTGCAGACACGGAGTTCTGAGAGTGGAGACAAGAGTCGAGACGCGAGCTGCGTAGCCTGGAACCAGAAACGTACGCAGCTCGGACGCCAGGAGAGTCCGGAGAGGCAGGGAGAGCCTAGTGACGCGCAGCGCATGGCTCCTTCCCACTGGAGCCCTAGTGCTCTCCCCCGTGGACCCGGCTGGAAAGTGGTCCGACCGGCGTACCGCTCCCGCTCCCAACGAAGCCTCGGAGTTCGTCCCTGTGTCTGGGGAGCCTGATTGTGGCCGCAGCAGGCAGCGCACTCCTCCCGCCGGGAGGCCCCCAGGTGAGCGGCTCATCCTGTGTCTTCCCTCGCTTCCCTCGTGGACCCCTGCCGAAGCAGCCAGTCCAAGTGCGGCTTGCGGGGGGTCCCATCACCCCCTCTGATTGCTGCTCTAAAGGCCATTTTCTTCTGGATCTAGCCTCCCCTCATGGCGCTCATGCCCACGCCCTCAATATTGAGAAGAGGATCGGTGCTCTACCAGCACAGTGCTCCAGGGGCTCGTCTGCTCAACCGGGGCCTGGGCGTCCGCACGTCCGGGGATCCTTACGGCAGCAAGGGGTGCACTCCTCTCGCAACTCAGCCCCTCTGACTGCCGTGTGAGAAGACATTTGCCTTCCAGCTGCGTACTCCACCGGCAGTCTAGCCCATCTGCCTGAAGGGTGAGAAGGCCTTCGCTTTCAAGATCCAGTCTCTCCTCACGGCGTTCCCGCCCACGCCTACGACACTGCGAGGAGGGTAAGATCGGAGTTTTGCCGGCTCAGCGCACTGGGGGACGCACCCGACGTAGCAGAGAATTGAGTGCACAGAGCGCAGAGGAACAGCAGGCAGCTGGAAGCTGTTATTGGTCATCGCTGGATGCCCATTAAGTTGGACTAGGCTGGGTCAGCTGGTGAAGAAGCTGTTGAAACTAGTAAAGAGGGTGACGACCGTGTGAGACTGACCTTGTTTGCCTTGCCCGAGCTGCAAATCTCCTGTAGTAGCATTTTTGTGCCCCTAGCGGGGTAGTCTTTATGATGACCATAAAGAAGCTCCGCTCAAAATTTGCTTTTAGATGAAAATAGTAATAATGACTATAGTTTTGTTGTATGGTGTATTTTATGTGGACCTCAGCTGAGTTCCAAATCATAAATAAAAATGAACTAAAAGTAAATCCTACAATTGTTGATTGCTACAAAAGGTTTTATTGGGGTTAATCGCCATGCATTTTGTTTTAGTGTGATTAGCCGATAACCCATTAATTTTGTAGAAATCTCGAAAGGAAGCGAGGATTTCTGAGTTCCAACTAATTAGCCTGAAATGGAAGGGATGCGATTTGTTTGTCCCCAGAAAGTTGGCACACCGTTAATACAACTGCTTAGCCACCTCACTATATTGTTTATATACAGAATAAAGAACGTTGGAGCAAAAATGCATACTTGGCCTACAAACAGATTTACTGATTTAACTAAAAAATAACACCCTAGATTAGAGGTCTTGATTTAAACAATTTTACATGGACTTTGTCTAATTCAGGGGTTCGATGCCCTTTTTGACTCTAGATAGCATGTGTTGTCTCTTCCGAAGTGAACGGTGAGAGAAGTGGGGAAGTTTATTAAGGGTGTCAGATTAGAGCCAGGACTCATTCAGAGAATTAGTGCTGCAACACAAATATAGCGAGACAAAATGTCTGCCCCTTACCTTCATCAATGTGTAACTCTGGGTCATTTCCATGGAAGTGGTAAGGGTCTGGGATGGGGCCCATTGACCATGAACTAGCAAGGCGACCACGAGTCAGTGACCAGGCTTGAGAAGTGTGAGGATGTTAGAAATCAGTTCTCTAGTTTGCAGAGGTTTCCACTCTGTCCAAGTAGGGACCACAATCCTAGTCAGAACAAGAAAGATACACACTAAGGCCCATATTAATGAAAAAGTGGCACATAAGAGCTGATGCGTCACTTTTTCTGTGCCCCCTCTACCGGCACCTAATGACACAATGGTTGCGCCATATTTATAATACAGAGCACCATGGCGGTTGTTAGTACAATAGTGTCAACGTTTTTTAACACTATTGTGGCGCTTTGCTACACTAGCGTCAAAAATTTTGATGCACAGGCATAATGTGGCACAAGGGTTTACAAAGTGGTGCAATGCATACATGCATTGCGCCACTTTGCAAATATGGTGCAGAGAAAAAGCCACTTTAGCGTAAAAAAATGACACTATGCTGGCACTCAGGTGGCACTAGGGGCTCTTAAATATGCCCCTAAATGCAGCACGCATAGAAAAAGCAAAAAAAAGAGGAGGAATAAAAGTATTGGGGGTGGTGTTAGATTTTGGCGTTGCCTAAGGTTTACAAAATTTCATAAATCTGAGATAGCGTCAAAGGCAATGGGTGTTGCTGTGGCATGCCCACAGCAACACCCATTGCATGCCCCTTTCAAGCACTTTGCTGCGTGGGAAGGGGCCTATTTATAAGATGACGTTAAGCCACAAAAGTAGCTTAATGCCAGCTTGTTAATACGGCGCACTGCTTAGCGCCACAAGAGTGTCACTGAAAGTATCACTCCTGTGGCGCTAGGGGCCTATAAATATGCCCCATAGTGCACTTTAATAGGGACGTACTAGTAAATCAAATATGCCAATCATGGAGAAGCCAATTTTACCATGTTTTAGACACAGAGCAAATGCACTTTAGCACTGAATAGCAGTGGTAAAGTGTGCACAATCCTAAAGCCAGCAAAAACGAAATTCAGTACACAGTCAAAACAGGAGGTCAGAAAACAAAAAGTAAGAGGCAACCACGTTAAAAGATGCCAGGTCTAATAGAGGGGATAGTGGGATTTTTCGTGTCTGACAGGGCTTAACATACCTTCACCTTGTAATGTCTATAAAGGTAGATTGCAGGTTGCTTCTTCCAAAAGGGAGGAGTCAGAAGGATGGGGCCAAACACCCATGAAACAGTAAGGCTAGTCCTAGACAGTGTAACCAGTCCTTAAGTGGTAGGGGCAGTCTGACTTTACCTGGCTGGTAGGACTCAGCATACTTTAATCTAATGCAGATACAGGCAAATTGATGATCATATCTTCAGAATGCGAAGGGTGAGCTGGACTGGACCAATTGCCTATGATTCAGCAAGGCTAGTCTGAGACATTTTGGCCAGCCTTAATGTGTTATTGGGGAATTAGATTTTTTCCTGACTGACATACTTTCATCTTCTCATGTTGATAAAGGCAGATTGAGGGTCACACAGCAAGCAACTGCATCCCATAACACCATAAATGCACGTCAGAGGTCAACACGCGCCACATGAAGAAAATATTTTCCATAGAGGTGCAAAATAAATTAAAAAACGCCCTCCCAAAAACACACATGATGTAGCTTGCTATGCGTGAAGCTAAGCACTTCTGCACCCCACTTAGCGGTAGTAAGCGTGTGTACAGATGCTCAATACAGTACATTTAGTTTGAACCCTTTAGTAGTTAATTGCCAGGTGTGTGAGTCTGTGGTGCTAGCTGCATCTAATTAGCACATAACATGACGTTTTAGTTTGTTTCTAGCACAACTTGGCACTTGGTGATTTCGTGCTAAAGATTTTTGCAGAAGGCCATAGTGCCTGTTCTGATCTCATTTTTTTAAATGCCACCTTTTACTTCATTGGGCTGATTATCGGCATTTGTTATTCCATGTGGCACAATTGTCCGTGTATGCAATCATTAGCTAAAACATGCCACCCTGCGGGTGTACTAGGGGAGCACGTGCGCCAGAGGTCTTTGAGATATGTTGAAAAGTTTTGCCTTTATTTACGTTTATGTTTTCGTTCCTTCATAATCAGTTAACTATCAGTTATGTGTGACTTTGTTAGTGGAAATAAAATGGCCATTATTTTATGGAAACCAGCCATAATTCCAATAAAGCCAGTTTAAGAACAAACTATTGTAATGGGGGATCTGTAGCATTGACCTTTTTGTTACATTTCAGGTTTGCGCTTTTTTTTGTTTTCATTCCCAATTGATTTAGTTGGTTTTGGTCATGTGATGTGAGCCTAAGCAAAAAATTATCATCCAATGAAAAGCACCTATCATCCCAGTTAATTTCTCTTTAAGAACACACCAAACTACCTGGGGAGTTCCAGTGTCAAAGATATTAACAATATTTCGTAGGACTTATACTGTATGTAATTGTGACACGTATTCTAACAGTACTGTAATCTGCGAGGAGTGCCTGTGGGAAATGACATGCTTTCCACAAACGAAGACTGTTATTGAATGAAATGTAAATCATATAATGTCACTGCCATCAAGGAGTAGCTAAGTGTAGTATTGGGGTTTATGTGTAGGATATATTTGTACAATATGTTGTGTGCTATGTTATTGGTGCCCTGTGTTTGTATTTAATGTGTTCTGCTCATTCCAGTAAAAATCTGTTCTAGCTTTCAGAGCATCCAAGTTGAGTTAGTCAGTTGCTGGATCCCTGAGAGCAGGCCAGTATTGCAGGGTCGTGGGCTCTCATTCTGGATTAAACTTCTAAAACCCACTGCAATCTCCGGTGTAGTTCCTCTGTTTAAACCCCGGGAGAGCACCACACTAAGGCCAGATGTACGAAATACTCATTAGGAAAAGCAAAATATTATGTACAAAAATAGAGATTCTCTAATAGCGATTTTTACAGTGTAGGAATCGTTGTTAGGAATTTGCTATTTAGGTAATACCAAACTATTCGTTTTTGTGGGCCTAAAGGCAGGAATGGTTTAGAATTCCTAAATTGCAATTACTAATAGGAAATCACAAATTAGGAAGCGCTAAAGCAAGAGTGACATTCAGGCTAAGCCCCCCTTGCTGCACCCTGAAAAACGTGGTGCAGAAACAAAGCGCACACATACCCTAGGGGCATGTGCGCGCTTTATTGCACTTTAAAAAAAAAAATCTTTTTCGGGTGCTTTTTTTTAAATTGCACATGGTAAACATAGACTTGAAGTTGATGGTAATTTCATTTTCTAAATGCTCATTTTTATTTTAGGAAATGCTTTGTACAAGTGCCAAGAAATTGCAAATAGGAAATCCCTATTTGCGAGTTCCTATTTAGGGAATAGCAAAATGCGATTTCTACAATGTAGAAATTGCATTTTGTGATTCCCTAAAGGCCTTTGTACCTAAGAAAAGGCTGGTTTGAATTTCTTAATGGCCCGTTAAGAAATGCAAAAGGCCTTCGTACATCTAGCCCTAAGCCAATGGCATTTGAAATATGTTTTCTTTTTTTCAATTATTTTCAATTGACATAATAATCTGACACCTGGTCACGGATAATAAAAGTGATGACATGGAATATAGGGGCATATTTACAAGCCCCTTGAGCCTCCTTGCACCACCATACCCTCATTTTTTACGTCAAGGAGGTGTAAGGAGGCCACCACGTGCGCCATATTTACAAAGTGGCGCAACACATGCATTGTGCCACTTTGTAACACCTTGAACCACATTATACCTGCTCCACGTATAATGTATGCAAGTAGAATTCCCACGCAGGGAGGTCCCAAAAAATGGTGCAGTGAAATTTACAAGATTTCACTGCCGCATTTTTTCTCTCATTTTTAATGCCTACTCATGGCAGCCATTAAAGTGACACTCCCATAATAACATATGAGCCTCCCTGTGGTTTACTGGATTAAAGCCATAATTTATGGCACAAATCCAGCAAAGTGCCAGAATAGCATCCTAAATTATGACATTATTGGGCTAACGTGACACATGGTGCGCTGCATGGTAAATACAGAGCTACCATGGTAACGCTAGGGGGGCGCAAGCGACGCAAAAAAAGTGGTGCATCAAAGCTGATGTGCCACTTTCTTGCAAATATCCCTAGTAGTGTTTATTAGAACATTGGAATGTTGAGCACTTCATTGGAGAAAATGGAGTAGCTTTAGGATTCCAATGGCTCAGGGCTCCAGCATTCCAATGTTCGTTTTTCACAGCTGTGAACAAAGACCTCACAAAGTTGAGGGGATTTCAACCCCTTCAGGCTCGTGAGGCCTTTGTTTTACTAATTAGAACATTCTGCCCTGATGCAGCAGAATGTTGTAATAGCTTTATACCCAGCAACAGCTGGGCTATATCGGCCATTAAAGGCCCGCTCCCTTGTTAAAGGTCCTCGTCTTTGGCTCAGGCCTTTAATGCTGGAGCGGGCCTTTAATTGCAGGTATGGCTCACTAAGGCAGGCTATGAAGGTATATTATATGACACTGACACCAACATACATTTTCCATTGGAAAAGGAGGTAGAGAACCAAAGCAACAAGGCCACATGATGCCTGACCACATATTTCACTAACTAAAGCTGCCTTTGACTCTATGGATGCAGTACCTATTCTACAGGTTGGAGAGGATCATTGTCCAATGTCCACCTTTTGAATGGCCATTTAATCTGGGAACCTATCCACTCAGCTCTTTTGAGGTTTGACATTTAAAAGTCCTATCCAGCACTGATCTCTTCTTCATTTCTCAAGTAAATGAATTTGTCAAGATCCACCTGTGGCTATACATGCTTTAGAAAATCTTTCCACATTTTCAATGCAATTCTCACTTTGTGGTGCTGAGAGCCACGGTGATGGCATGTACTGGCTATTACAGCGTCATTCACAGAAAACTCACCAAGAAAGCCCTCAATACGATGCAGTGGTTACACCAACAAGCAGTTGGATTGTGTATGATGATACCATGTGTGATCAGTTACAACCAGCACTGGTAAGAGACAAGAATACGTGCAGAAACTAGCACTGTTGTGTAATGACCAGTAACCTACTGTACCTAACTGTACACCTAATCAATCAATGAATCTTAAAATGGCTGAAGTGGGGAGGCAGAGCTCTGTGCTTGGAAAGCCAGAACTGTGAAATGTTATTTTTTAGAAGCCAGAGGGCAGAACCCAGCTACATCCACTTCATGAAACATATTAAAACTAAACTGCTTGAACTGGCCTTACCTCACATCTACTTATGAAGACCGTAGAAATTGAAGATTATTGTACAGAGGTTCTCATCTTCATTGATTTGGGCCCTGTTTTCCCCCCAGTTATGTTGTACAAACTTAACCAAACTTCCCTCCAGATAGACTGTCTACCACTTAATTCTTCAGAAGCCCATGCATTTTCTGGAGCTTCTCCCTAGGAAAACTCTTTGTCCTGCAGTCTTTTATTTTTCTATGGTGAGCAAATGGTACAGATTTTCCAATCCCAAGAATGTAACTCCTACATGTGACCCGAAAACACCCATGTCCTCATCAAATTGAGGAGAGACCAGGGAGTCTCCGCCTATTTGTATCAACCCATTCTGCAAGATATTAGAGACAGAATGAGAAGCCTCTGTCTCAATTTTCTCTCTAGACCAACGTTAAGGGGCATGTGCATGATACAAAAGTTCCATTGGTTCACTCTGCATGTAAAAATACTGAAAATTAAAGCTGGAGCAGCAGTTTCCATGTTAAGGAAATCCAGCAAACAATTGGATACATTTAGCTACAAAGAAGCTCACTCTGTTTCACACAAATCCATCTGTGTAGGTAAATAAAAGTTTACAGTGATAAAATAGTAACTGCACCAATTCTGCTACTACATATTTTGCTACAGAAAAATAAAATCCTCAGTAAACCTCAGTCTGCTACCTGTAAATATCCACTTTCTCAAGTGCTGTGTGAAAATGTAGCTAAATGTTTCATACTGTAGATAAGCTACGCACCATGACAGCTCAAGAACTATTGGTTAACCACCTTTTACTGCCCTTATCCTCATTTGTTTTCACCTGTTTCTGAGTCTTAAGTTGGGGCTTGTGAGAAATTGGGGTTTTGGTTGAGGGGGGTGTGAGCCCTTCTCAAGCAACAGCAACAAACCTTGTCAGGGTGAACCACAAACAGTCACTAAATTACCTTGTGCTTAATTCTCTGGTAGCTTAGCTCAAAAACGGAAAGGGGTGTTTTCTTAGAGTAAATGTGTAAAGTATGTATGCAGCTCCCAAGTAACAATAAAGTGAATACACAACACAAGAAAACCCCACAACAATTTAGAAAAACAGAGTCAAATTTAATAAATTATTTGACATCAAAATTACAAAAGTTTATTCAGTAACTGGAGATATGTAGTTTCAAAGGTTTAAGGTAAGTATAGCACCTAAAAGCACAAAGCGCCATCTGTAATAACCTGGTCGCACTGGATCAGGACAAAGTAACAAGTTCGGGCAGACTGCAATGGAGTGCAGTCCGGATACATGAACCAGGTCAGTCCCACTGAGAATTGTTCCTTATGTCCATAATGCAGAGTGTTGTGGCATGCCGTGTCGGTTCCAATGAGGAGCTGTGAGGGCTGTGATACAAGGTCCTGTGTCGGATTGCTCTGCGGTTGTTCTATTGAGGAGCTGTGAGGGCTTCAATGCAAGGTCCTGCTTCAAGTTGTGTTCTGTTGGTTCCAATGAGGCCGCAGTTCAGGGGCTGTGTTGGACTTTTTTCCTTTTACAGGGTCATCTCCAATCTTTTTGCCTCCTGCCTCCTATTTTTCCTGACCTGTTTTTGTTGGCTTTTGAACTCTGAGCACTTTACCACTGCTAACTAGTGCTAAAGTGCATATGCTCTCTGTGTAAATTATATTGTTGTTTGGTTTATCCATGATTGGCATATTTGATTTACTAGTAAGTCCCTAGTACAGTGCACTAGAGGTGCCCAGGGTCTGTAAATCAAATGCTACTAGTGGGCCTGCAGCACTGGTTGTGCCACCCACATTAGTAGCTCTTTAAACATGACTCAGACCTGCCACTGCAGTGTCTGCGTGTGCAGTTTTAAACTGCCAATTCGACTTGGTAAGTGTAGCCACTTGACAGGCCTAAACCTTCCTTTTTCTTACATGTAAGACACCCCTAAGGTAGGCCCTAGGTAGCCCCATGGGCAGGGTGAAGTGTATGTGCAAGGTAGGACATATACTAATGTGGTTTATATGTCCTGACAGTGAAATACTGCTAAATTCGGTTTTCCCTATTGCAAGGCCTATCTCGCTCATACGTTAACATGGGGGCTGCATTTAAAAATGATTAAAGTGTAGATTCCATTTGGGAGCAGATAGACATGTGGAGTTTGGGGTCTCTGAGCTCACAATTTAAAAATACATCTTTTAGTAAAGTTGGTTTTGAGATTGTGTGTTTCAAAATGCCACTTTTAGAAAGTGGGCATTTTCTTGCTTAAACCATTCTGTGACTCTGCCTGTTTGTGGATTGCCTGTCTGGGTCAGTTTGACAGTTGGGCTGTTTGCACCTCTCTCTAGACAGTGACACAAAGGGAGCTGGGGTGTAGTCTGCATATCCTGATGAGCCATCTGTGCTAGGAGGAAGGGGAGGAGTGGTCACTTATGCCCTCACACAATGCAGTCTCCAACCCCTAAGTGTGTGTCAGGAGCCTGGCCTGGGCAAGACAGGATTTCAGAAACAAGAGAGACCTTCCTTTGAAGTAGGCCTACTTCAAAGGCAGAACTGGGTATAAGAAGGGCACCCAAACCCCTGAAAATTAGATCACTTCTGGAAATCAAGAGGAACCTCTGCCTGAAGAAGAGCTGAGGAGAAGTGCTGCCCTGCCTGTGACTGTGCTTTGTGGAGCTATCCTGCAGTTGCTGCTTCTGCCTGTGCAAGGGGACAAAGACTGGACTTTGTTGTGCATTCCTGCTTGTGAAGAAATCTCCAAGGGCTTGTCCTGATCTTGCCTCCTGTTGTTGAAGTCTCAGAGCCATCAAAGACTTCCCCTGCCAGCACCTGGACTCTCTGCTGAGACTCCTACCCTGCCTAGTGGTGCCCTATCCAGTTCCAGGGGCCTTGGAAGGTGAAGCTGGCGGACCAATACTGAAAATCCACGCACGGACCGCCGTGTGGGGAAAATTTTGACGCACCGTCCGAGATGTGGCTGGGAAACGACACTCCGCCAACTTTGTGGCTGAAATCTATGCTCCACCTGCACCGCAGCTGGAAGATCGACGCATGCGGCTGGAGAAATGACGTGCAACACCCGCTGACGGAGGCTGATAACATCGCAACCCACATAGCACGGTTTTGCTGAAACTGTGCGGCAGGATTTTTTATGTAAACATTGCTGGGCGAGGAAAAATAACGCAAAGCCTGCCTGGACCTGAGGTGCCTGTCCATATTGACGCATCGCTCTCCTGAAGAGAGGAAAAACAACGCACATCGATCCGACCGGAGGAGGAACGACGCACGGTCTCGCTTGTGAGTGAGAAATTGACGCATCGCTGGCCTTTTCCGATGCACACTCTCCCACTCGTTATTTTGACGCGACACAGGTACTTTTTCACGCTAACAGCATTAGCACTGTTTTCTAAGGATTTAAGACTCTTTTTGCTTTTTAATTTATAACTTGCCTTGTGTATGGTGGATTTTTGTCATTCTGGTCTTGTTTTGTTCAGATAAATATTACATATTTTTCTAAACCTGTGTTGTGTCATTTTGTAGTGTTTTCACTGAGTTACTGTGTGTGTTGGTACAATTACTTTACACCTAGACCCTGACGTTAAGCTTTCCTGCTCGTACCAAGCTACCAAGGGGGTGAGCGGGGTTAGCAGAGGGTGATTCTCCTTTACCCTGACTAGAGTGAGGGTCCTTGCTTGGACAGGGGTAACCTGACTGCCAACCAAAGACCCCATTTTTAACAGGCTGTGAGGTGCTGCAAAGGAAGGCCCTGCATCATTGCATCGAATTAGGTCGCACTGAGTCAGTTCTTAGGAAACTCACAGTTGGGTCAGGAAGAGTACACTCTGGTGTTAGCCAAGGGTCTATGAACTGTGGAGGCACTTATTGGGGACTCTCTCCTGCAGAGGCCAACAGCAGGGCACAGGCAGGTCTAGTTGTCTCTCTGCACCTGGACGGCTGCATCGCAGGTCTCTGGAGCTTGTAATGTCCCTGAAGCTCAGAAAAGGAGGCCACTCAGCTAGCCTTTGGAGTCAGTTTGGTGGTTCTGGGTTCAAGTAGCAGGTCCGATCTTCCTTTCTATGGCAGCAGGTTAGAAGGGCAGTCCTTTTTGCAGCGGCTCAGCAGGGCAGTCCTTCCAGTCACAGGGTATCAGAGCAGTCCTTCATCTGAGTTTCCCACAGGTCCAGAAGAGATCTGAAGAGTTGGCCTGAGGGTCCAATATTTATACCTGGTGCTAGCTTTGAAGTGGGAGAAAATTCCGACTTCCCTCTACATCTCTTTCTTGAATTTCCTGCCGTGGCTCCACTGCATCTGGGATCACAAAAGGCTAGTGTGAACTTCTTTAAATGTGCGCTGAGGCAGTGTCTTTGATGTGCAAACTTGACATGCGGCACCTGCGCCCCTCCCACCCACTCAGAATGGGCCATCCTGCTGAAATCCAGTCCCACTATAGTGTGGATGTCTGGGAGGAATACTTAAAATGTGACTTTACTATTAAACAGGGGTTCACGTTCCAATTCATTTGAGGGTAAACCTGGCATTCTTACTTGTTATGAATCGAAAGTTATCACTTATTTAAGTGTAATAAGGTAACACAATGTTATTCTAGTGAATTTGTGAGTTTTTCACTAACAGGACATGTAAAGCTTAAAAGTACATGTAAAACTTTTTAAATATAATGCACTTTGCCCTACGGGATATTAAGGGCCTACTCTCAGGGTGACATATATGCATTAAAAAGTAAGGTTTAGGCCTGGAAAAAGGTTTGTTTCACCAGGTCGAAATGGCAGTTTAACACTGCATACAGGCTGCAATGTCAGACCTCAGACATGTTTTTAAAAGGCTACTTAAGTGCTGCAGGCCCACTATTACCATTTATGTTACAGGCCCTGGGTACATGTAGGGCCACTTTACTAGGCACTTAAAAGTAAATTGAATGTGCCAATTGGTTGTAAATCAATTTCACCATGTTTAAAGGAGAGAGCACAAGCACTTTAGCACTGGTTAGGAGTGGTAAAGTGTGCAGCTCCTACAGCCAACAAAAATTAATCCAGCAAAAAGAAGGAGGAGTAACACAAACTGTTTGGGGATGACCCTGCAGAGAGGATCAAATCCTGCAATAAACTTTACACAACTCCTTTTTAACCTTTCTTCCTTTGCCCCGTCACATAATTCAGAAACTTGTTACTTTAGTGTCTCACAAATTTCAGACTCTATTTCAAAGAGTGCAATACTACCAACAGTCCTGCATCCATTGGGTGTTTGAATAACTATTTTTATAGTTCAGAAAAAGAGCAGAAAGCTGGATCCAGTAACAGGACAGTTCCATCGTTTTGTAGTTTATCATTTTCAAAATTGAGAAAATCATTCACCTTACTGATTCCCTATTACAGATCAATCAATCAATCAATATATTTGTAGAGCGCACTACCCACCCGTAAGGGTCTCAAGGTGCTGGGGGGGGGGGGGGGTGGGTGCTGCTACTGCTCGAATAGCCAGGGTTTGAGGCATTTCCTGAAGGTCAGCAGGTCTTCGGTCTGTCGTAGCGGCAAAGGAAGGGCGTTCCAGGTCTTGGCAGCGAGGTGGGAGAAGGATCTGCCTCCGGTGGTCATTCTTCGGATGCGGGGGATGGTGGTGATCGCGAGGTTGGTTGAGCAGGGTTGGCGGGGCAGGTGTAGAAGGTGAGTCGTCTGTTGAGGTAGGCTGGACCGGTGTTGTGGAGTGCCTTGTGTGCGTGGGTGAGGAGCTTGAAGGTTATCCTTTTGTTGATGGGGAGCCAGTGTAGGTCTCTCAGATGGGGAGTGATATGGCTGTGGCAGGGGGGCATCGAGGATCAGGCGCGCTGAGGCGTTTTGTATGCCTTGCAGTCGTTTGAGGAGTTTGGCCGGGGCTCCTGCGTAGAGGGCGTTTCCGTAGTCAAGTTTGCTGCTGATGAGGGCCTGGGTGAATGTTCTTGTATCTGTGGGGATCCATCTGTAGATCTTGCAGAGCATGGATGAAGCAGGATGAAGCAGGATGAGGAGACGGCGCTGACTTGCTTGGTCATGGAGAGTGTTGAGTCGAGGATGACGCCCAGGTTGCGTGCGTGGTCGGTGGGTGTCGGGTCTGCTCCCAGAGCGGTCGACCACCAGGAGTCGTCCCAAGCTGAGGGGTTGGCGCTGAGGATGAGGACCTCCGTCTTATCTGAGTTCAACTTCAGTTTGCTGTTCTTCATCCATTCGGCGACAGCCTTCATTCCTTCGTGGGGGTTGGATTTGGCGGTGAGGGGGTCCTTGGTGAGGGAGAGGATCAGTTGGGTGTCGTCGGCGTAGGAGATGATGTTGAGGATGTGTAGCCGGGCGACGTAGGCGAGCAGGCCATGTAGACATTGAACAGCGTCGGGGTGAGGGATGATCCCTGGGGGACGCAGCAGATGATCTTGGAGGCTTCGGATCGGAAAGGGGGAAGGCGGACACTCTGGGTTCTGCCAGAGAGGAAGGAGGTGGTCCACTCCAGAGCTTTGTCCCGGATCCTTGCGTTGTGGAGGCATGTGCATAGGGTGTGGTGGCAGACAGTGTCGAAGGCAGCAGAGAGGTCCAGGAGGATGAAGGCCGCGGTTCCCCATTGTTGAGCATGGCCCTGATGTCGTCGGTGGTGGCGATGATGTCAGTTTCATTGCTGTGATTGCTGTGGATACCTGACTGGGATGGGTCCAGGATGTTGTTTTCTTCGAGGTAGTGGGTCAGTTGTCTGTTGACGATCTTCTCGATGACCTTGGCTGGGAATGGGAGCAGGGAGATGGGGTGGAAATTCTTGAGGTCTCTTGGGTCTGCCATGGGTTTCTTGAGTAGGGGATTGATCTCAGCATGCTTCCAGCTCTTGGGGTAGGTCGCGGTCTCGAAGGAGATGTTGATGACTGCGGAGGTGGGGTGCGATGGTGGCGCTTGAATTGAACAGATGAATTTGTTGGCTCAGTTAGAGCTCCAGGGGGCCCCTCTCGTGGTTTGCACATGCCATGTGCAAAGTGTTCAAATCAGATTTCCTAGGTTTCTACACCTTCCATTTAATGTCTCTTCAACTCTTTGGTGTTTTACAGAACTCATGAAACTGATTTGGCAGTTTTGAGGACTCAAGCTATAAGGCTAGTAGAAGATCCAGATGTCATCCTGTTCATGGTTGAGGATTCTCTGGTCCTTCACCAGCATTTGAGGGTAGCAACCAAGTTACTGCAAGATCTGAGTTTCACTCTCAATCTCAAGAATTGCAATCTAATTTCATTGAGACAAATAGAATTCTTGGGTTTCTTCAGGAATTCTGTTCTTACCTCAGTCTGAAGTTTCAAGATCAAAATAAACACATCATTTGCATATCCTCTATTTCCTTCTATTTATTTCAATATAGGTAGCCTTTCTAGCCCCTTTGCATTGTCAAACCAAGCAGGTTGATGATTTGTCAATGCCAAAAAGTAATTTTATGTTTAGTTGTAATTCTTTCAGATCAAGATTCTGCAATGCAGGCTATATCATTAAGACGCCTAGAATGGAAGAACTATGCAGCATATTTACAAGAAACTGGGGCATCAGTGCTGATTCGCCAGTTTTCTTGCATCACCCCTGCCAACCTAACAACTGATATTTACAATGTGTCACACCATGGTGCACGCTAGGCCAATAGCGTCAAAAAATGTTATGCTGTTGTGGCACTTTGTTGCACTGGCGTCAAAAATGTTGACACTAGTGAAGCAAAGTGCAAAGAAGCCCATTGATTAAAATGGGTGCGTTGCTGTATCGCTTGAAATGACACCAAAAATGGCACAATGAAATCTTGTAGATTTCACTGCGCCATTAATAAAGCCCTCCTAATGCCGGAATGCCACTCTTGCATAAATTATGCCTGGCGCAGGCATAATGTGGAGCAAGGGGTCGCAAAGTGGTGCAATGCACGCATTGCACCACTTTGTAAATATGGCGCAATGAAAATTGCTTCCTTGAACCACATTACCGTAACAAAAGAAATGACCCTAGTGTGGTGCAAGAAGGCACTACGGCTTTGTAAATCTGGCCCTATATTTGCTTCTGCTGCAGACAGTATTAGAATGAGATGCAAGTCTTTGTCAAGGCATTAAATGTAGTCAGTTCAGGTGTCATCTCTGCATATAAATTGTTTGGAGATGCTTGCTGAATCCTTTGCCATCCAATGTTTTGTAAAGGACAAGGTACATTGCACAATGTTCCTGCACATGGACGTGACAGCAGCAAACACTTAACTTTCCTTACTTTTCAGTGTGAGACTAGTTCCACTGGCCTCTGCAGCTGATGCATTTCGTCAGGATTGGTCTCAGGGGGGAAATTCCTCTTGAGTCCTGGCTCAGGTCTGCGTTCAGAAAGTAATCCTAGTCCTATTGGCCCCTTTTTTTTGCAAACACTGTTAGAAGTAGCAGTGGATTTTCCTCTTCTCATTTCCACATTTGCCAATTCCCTTCTCAACCCTAACGGACAAATGAGCAGCCTCTTCCTAACTCAATTCTTACCTTCGGCAGGCATGGAGGATTTTGCGATTGACATGGAGAATCCCAGGCAGTTTGTCAGAAGCTGGAAAATTTCTCTGAAAATCTTGCACCACAGGTAACGCTAAGGCCTACCGTTCTACTTAGTCACTTTGGTCAGGCTGGAAATTGGGAAAATCGGTTGATCCCTTTTCAACTGATTTAACATTCATCATTATTTTTCTAGCTTCTTTGCTGGCCAAGACAAGACTCGTAAGCCAGTTAGTACTTATCATTCAGCAATTACATCAGACAGAATACTTTCCAGTCAGCAGGAAACCCTCCAGTTAACACCCAATTGTCATCTTTTAAAAGGAGCATGCTTTTGCAATCCACCCTTTCCTGTGTATAGTCAATTGGATGTTATTGAAGGTTTTAATTTGTCTGTTTACTGTTCCAATAATGCTGCTTTATCATTGAAAATTCTATCTGTAAAACTGACGGTATTTCTCTGTTTGGTTTCTATCAAACAGTTTTCCTGTGTTAAAGCATTAGATATCTCTGTCAGACAACATGCTCCAAAGGTTGTTTGTTTTAATGTTTGCAGAAGAATACAAATAGTGTGGAGATCCTGTTCTATTCTTATATCCCAAATCAATCTGAACTGTGTTAGAAATTGCCTCAAAGCTTAGTGCTAGAAATTGGTTCTCTAGTTAACAGAGGTATGCACCCTCTCCAAGTAGGGACCACAATCCTAATCAGGGTAAGTCAGATACACAACCTAAACTAACCTGTGCTCACTCTCTGGTAGCTTGGCACAGAGCAGTCAGGCTTAACTTAAGAGGCAATGTGCAAAGTATTTGTGCAATACGTAAATTACAATAACACTGTGAGTGAAACAACACCAAACTGACAAAAATCCAAAAGGTAGAAGTCAAGAAATGACTTTTTAAAGATTAAGGCCCATATTTATACTTTTTGACGCTAAACTGCGCTAACGCAGTTTAGCGTCAAAAAATTTAGCGCCGTCTAACGCCATTCTGAAGCGCCATGCGGGCGCCGTATTTATGGAATGGCGTTAGCCGGCGCAAGCAGACCGGCGCTGCCTGGTTTGCGTGGAAAAAAACCACGTACACCAGACAGCGCCGGCGTAGGGGGAAAATGGCGTATGGGCGTCTTAAAATGGGGCAAGTCAGGTTACGTCGAAAAAATCGTCGTAACCCGACTTGCGCCATTTTTTTTCGACGCCCATCCCCCATCAACATGACTCCTATCATTGTAAAGATAGGAGTCATGCCCCCTTGCCCAATGGCCATGCCCAGGGGACTTCTGTCCCCTGGGCATGGTCATTGGGCAAAGTGGCATGTAGGGGTGCACAAATCAGGCCCCCCTATGCCACAAAAAATAAAAATAAAAATACTTACCTGAACTTACCTTAATGTCCATGGGATGGGTCCCTCCGTCCTTGGGTGTCCTCCTGGGGTGGGCAAGGGTGGCAGGGGGGGTCCCTGGGGGCAGGGGAGGGCACTCTGGGCTCATTTTGAGCCCACTTGTCCCTTAACGCCATCCCTGACCCAGGCGTTAAAAAGCGGCGCAAATGTGCCGTTTTTGGCCACGCCCACTCCCGGGCGTCTCTTTTGCCCGGGAGTATAAATACCACGTAAAGGCCTGGGAGTCATTTTTTAAGACGGGAACGCCTCCCTTGCATATCATTAACGCAAGGAAGGGGTTCACGCTAAAAAATGACGCACACTCCGGGCACTTTGGCGCCCGAAGCGTCTAACGCCAGAATATAAATATGGCGTTAGTTGGCGTTAGTTCTGCGTCGAATTTGCGTCGAAAAAAACGACGCAAATTCGGCGCAACCAGAGTATAAATATGGCCCCAAATCCCAAAACAGTGCTTAGAAGTCAATAGCACTAAAAAGGTTACTTGAGGTCATGCTAGACTGAGGTAAATCCAAAGTTCAGGCCAACCGCGATGAAGGGCAGACCGGCTACTGGACTCACGCACAGCCCGCTGAAAACCACCTTGGATGGAGCAAGTGTCAGAGTCGAGGACTCAATGCATCGGTTCTGATCCATGCAGTCGGGAAGATGCATTGGCATTCAGCCGCACAGCGATGTCCTCAGATCTGCGCTGCGTCATCATGAAACCTCATAGTCAGGTCCCATGTCATCATCAAATTGGTACTGCTTCAGTGTTGAAAGGCACTGTGCGGTTCCAAGCGCCACAACAACCTGGATGTGTTGATTCTTACAGAGAAACAGCTGCAGAATCCACTTCTGAGACCCAGGACTAGATTTCCACCTGAGTCAAAGGAGGACTCACAAATGGCAAAATCCAGCAGCTGAAGCAAATTGGAGAGAAGTCTTTTATGGCCCGAGACTTCAAGAACAGGCAGCAAGCCAACAAGCCCTTAGAGAACTTGGTTCAATGATGTAGAGAGCAGATCCAGTCCTTCTCACTACCATGCAAGAAGCGAAGGGCAGTATCCCAACGCAGCAAAGCAGGTAGCAAAGTGGTAGTCCCTCATACAGCACAGCAATCACCAGGCAGCAAGCCAACACAGCAATGCAGTTAGCAAGGTGGCAGTCCCTCCTGGCAGCACAGCAACTCTTCCTCCTGGAAGAATGTCCTTGGTTCCAATAGAGTTCTCGGTGGGGTTTGAGGTCCAGTACTTATACCCAGTTGAGCTTTTGAAATGGAGGAGACTTCATAGAGAGGCATTTGAAATGCACAAGGTCCTTGCCCTTCCTTCCCCGGCTCCAGACACTCTACAGGGGCTTATGAAGCTCTTTGTGTGGAGGCAGGCACAACTCTATTCAGGTGTGTCAGCTCCCCCCTCCCATCTAGTCCAGGAAGGCCCATTAGCCTGGTGATGGCCCGCCAGGATGCAAATGTCACACCCCAGCTCCCTTTGTGTGTGACTATGTAGAGGGAACGCACAAAGCCCAGCTGTCACCCAGCCCAAACATGTATTCAGAGACAGACAGAGGCACAGAATGGTTAAAGTAAGAAAATGACAACTTTCTTAAAGTGTCATTTTCAGACTTGCACTTTACAATTTGGCTTCACCATAAGCTGTGATTTTCAATTGTGAGACCTGAACCACCAAACTCCATTAAACTTTCTATATTGTTCCCTTTGCAAATTACAATTAAACGATGTTATAATGCAATACCCATGTTTACCAATGAGAGAGATAGGCCTTGCATTAGTGAAAAACGAATTTGATAGCATTTCACTACCAGGACATGTTAAACGTAAAAGTACATGTCCAACTTTTTAAATACACTGCACCCTGCCCAAATGGATAACTTACATGCAATAAAAAGAAAGGTTTGAGCCTGGCAAGTGAGCACACTTGCCAGGTCGAAATAACAGTTTAAAAACTGCACACACAAGCCGGTTGCGTAAAAAAAGCTTCCCCCGTCCCGAGGTGTAGTAGGTGGCACAGTCACCCCTGACCTGCTTTTAGGGTCTGGGCTCGCCCCTCACGCCACACAGCTCCTCCAGTCTGTGCCCGTGCCTTCCACCCTGCCCTCGCTGCTGCCGCGAGTTCGAGGCCCTTCACCACCCGCAGGCACCCACCTGCCCCTCATCCCTGGTGTCTAGTGGGGTCCGTAAGTACTGTGAGTGTGTTTTTGTTTTTGCTCGTATCCTTTTTATTGCCATTTCTGTGTTTTTTGTGCTTTTTAGCTTTCTTGCCACTTGCTCTGTTTTGCACTCCCCTTCCTGCCCATTTTTGGCTCTTCTGAGCCATTCGCTCCCACCTCCCCTTCTTAATGGAGGCTGCTGTGTGCCTGGACTCGGCCCAACGCCAGTCCACCTAGCCCTCGTGCCCCCTACATCGCTAGGTGCTACTACAGGGCCAACGAACTCCACGCCCTCAACCCAGGCCATTCCACCCCCTGCGTCCAAGCCAAACCGAGGCACACCCATGGATTCTTCTCCTGTCGGATGTGCAGCTCTACCTGCGCCCAAGCCACCAAGCTCCACAGCAGCTCCACACACAACCACCTCAGCTACATCCTCCTCAGCACCCGCTCCGCCCACAAGCACGGGGTCAAACTCTGGGACCTACTCACATCAGCCTCCCCAGACATCGCCTTCCTCAACGAAACCTGGATGAACCCCTGCTCGGAACCCGACATCACCATAGCCTCCCTGAAGGCTATAAGATTACCCGCAGAGACCGCACCAACAAACAAGGAGGAGGAATCGCCATAGTCCACAGGAGCATCATCAGGATCTCAACCAACACCAATGACACCATTGATGCCGCCGAACACTTACACTTCCAGAATCACGTCAATGCCAACACCACTCTCAGAGGAACCCTTGTCTACAGACCCCCAGGACCCCGACCACAGTTCTGCGATGCCATCGCCAACACAATCAGCACCCATGCCCTCGCCTCTACGGACTACATGCTCCTCGCCGACCTGAATTTTCACCTAGAAAACGCCAATGACAGCAACTCCTCTCCCTTAATCGACAACCTCGCCAACCTCGGTCTCAAACAACTTGTCACAACGCACACCCACTCAGCTGGCCACACGCTCGACCCCATCTTCTCCGCCAGCAGCCACATCACCTTCATCCATACCACCAAACTTCACTGGACCGACCACCGCTGTGTCCACTTCACCTTCCATAAACCCACCGCTCTCCACCACCCGCAACAGATCCGTCCCCACAGCTGGAACAAGATCTCTGAAGACCAGCTGATCTCCACCCTCGCCCATGCCCTGACACCCAGCACCAGCGACCCCAACACCCTCGCCCCACTCAGGAAACCATCCAACAACCGCACCAGCACGAAAGCACTCTGGTTCACCGCCGACCTTCAGGCCTCCAAGCGGGAGTACTGGAAAATTGAGAAGACATGGCGCCACGAAAAAACAGAGAGCAACCTTGCTGCCATCAAG
The DNA here is from genome assembly GCF_031143425.1 of Pleurodeles waltl. NCBI lineage: Eukaryota > Metazoa > Chordata > Amphibia > Caudata > Salamandridae > Pleurodeles > Pleurodeles waltl. The sequence goes on along the minus strand of NC_090437.1, from coordinate 418,325,349 downwards.
ACAGCCATCCGCAAGCATCTCCAGCTCATCCGGACTACCAAAAGATCCTGACAAAGACTGAATCGACAACAACGCGTACGACAGCAAAGAACTCTTCTGAATCATCAAAGAACTCGCCAACCCCAAGTCCTGCTCCATTGATCCCCCCCCCCTCGCAAGACCTCTGCGACTCCCTCACCACCTTTTTTCACCGCAAGATTACGGACATCCACAGCAGCTTCGCCTCTCCGATCCCCACGACAACCGTGGCCACCACCAACCCCAATGCACCCACCCACACTAACCTCCTGAGCACCTGGACCCAAACCAACGATGAGGACACCACCAAGACCATGAGCACCATACACTCTGGATCACCCTCAGACCCCTGCCCTCACTATGTCTTCAACAAAGCCAGCCAAATCATCGCCCCCCAACTCTGTGCTATCATCAACAGCTCCTTCGAGACCGCCACATTCCCGGAAAGCTGGAAACACGCCGAAGTCAACGCCCTGCTCAAAAAACCCAAGGCAGACCCCGAAGACCTCAAGAACTACCAGCCCATCTAACCTCCTTCCCTTCCCAGCTAAGGTCATCGAGAAGACAGTCAACAGCCAACTGACCCGCTTCCTGGAGGACAACAGCATGCTAGACATCTCCCAATCCAGCTTCCGCAAAAACCACAGCACCGAGACTGCTCGCAACCGATGAAATCAGGATCATGCTCGACAAAGGTGAAACCACTGCCCTCATTCTCCTTGACCTCTCGGCAGCCTTCGCCACCGTCAGTCACCACACCCTCCGCACAAGCCTCCATGACACCGGGATCCGCAACAAGGCCCTGGACTGGATCACATCCTTCCTCTCCGGTAGAACTCAGAGAGTCCGCCCCCCTCCGTTCCTGTCGAAAGCCACCAAAACCATCTGCGGAGTCCCCCAATGTTCCTCTCTCAGCCCAACCCTTTTTAACATCTATATGGCGCCGCTCGCCAACATCGTCTGATCTCATGGCCTTAACATCGTATCCTACGCGGACGACACTCAACTGATCCTCTCACTCACCACTGAATTACTGACAATCATGGCAAATTGATTGCATATCCAAAGAACAAGAGGGCCATGGCGAGTATGTGAAATTGTACACTTCATAACTAAGATCAATCTCCACAACGGTCTGGATGCCATCGCCAACTGGATGGAGATGAGCCGCCTCAAACTGAACTCGGACAAGACTGAGATCCTCATCCTCGGCTCCAACCACTCCGCATGGGACGACTCCTGGTGGCCTGCCACCCTAGGAACCGCACCAACTCCCACCACCCATGCACGCATCCTTGGCTTCATCCTAGATGCGTCGCTCACCATGACCCAGCAAGTCAACGCCATCTCATCCTCATGTTTCAACGCCCTCCGCATGATTCGCAAGGCCTTCCGATGGATCCCCATCGAAACCAGAAGAACGGTCACCCACACCCTAATCAGCAGCAGACTGGACTACAGCAATCCAGGAACAACGGCCAAGCTCCAGAGGAAACTTCAACGTATTCAGAACGCCTCTGCACGCCTCATCCTCAACATCCCACGCCACAAACACATCTCAGCCCACCTCAGAGACCTACCCAGGCTCCCCGTCAACAAGAGGATCACCTTCAAACTCCTCATCCATGCTGACAAGGCTCTCCAAGACGCAGGCCCTGCCTACCTCAATGAGCGTCTCCGCTTTCACGCACCCACCTGCCAGCTCCGTTCCGCCAACCTCGCCCTCGCCACCGTCCCCCGCATCCACTGTACCACCGCTGGTGGCAGATCCTTCTCTCACCTCGCCGCCAAAACCTAGAACTCCCTCCCCATCAACCTACGTCTGACCCAGGACCTCCTGACGTTCAGGAAACAACTCAAGACCTGGGTATTCGAGCAGTAGCATCCCTTCCCCCCCCAGCGCCTTGGACCCTAATGGGTGAGTAGTGATTAATTGATTGATTGATTGATTGATTGATTGAATCAGTGCTGCAGGCCCACTACGAAACATTTAATTTACAGAACTTGGGCACATATAGTGCACTTTACTAGGGATTTACAAGCAAATTAAATATGCCAGTTGTGGATAAACCAATGTTACCATGTTTAGAGTACAGGGCACCTGCACTTTAGCACTAGTTAGTAGTGGTGAAGTGCACAGAATCCTAAAGCCAGCAAAAATGAAGTCAGAAAAACAGGAGGTCAGAAGGCAAGAATTCTGGGGAAACTATGCCAAGGATGCCAGGTCTAACACTGATGAACAGAAAACCATACTTCAACATATTCTTCTTCCGAGTTATTAATCTTTTGGGAAAGCACTTAAACCAGTTTCTTCCTCTACATTAGCTCACAAGTTTAAAATGATTATGTCCCTTGCAGCTATCAACATTTCTTCATTTGGAGCCCATTGAACAAGGGGTGCAATGGCATCTCAAAGCTCTTTGCCCTAATCTGGATTAGATTATTCTGAGAATGGCAGATTGGCCGAATAAGAACACGTTTTGTACATTTTCTTTTGCATCAGTGCCTCATTTTGCTTCAGCAGTTGTTGATATATCAGGCCTTGCCATATAAGAGCATCCTCTAGGGAGGGGATGTGGGGTAAAGGACTGAGCTGCTGACTTTGGAGCTGGGGAGCCAGGTTTGAGTCTTGGCATCGGCTCAACATCCTGTGATTCTGGGCAAATCATTAAGGTGGTCATTACAACATTGGCGGTAAAAGCCGCTTACCGCCGTGCAGAAGACCGCCAACATACCGCCGCGGCCGCAGAATTCCGCCACAGCTATTATGACCCACATCTCGAAATCTGACAAAATTCAAACACCCACACAAGTCCGCCACACCAAAGGTCAGTGATAAACTGGCGAAAACAAAACCTCCACCGTCACGCCAACAGAAATACGCACACACTATCACGACACACGAATCCACGCGGCGGTCTTTCAACCGCAGTATTCCATTGGCGGTACACACCGCTGAGCTCAAAATACACACACTTCTACAAAACACCGCCACATTAGACAATTCAAAATACACACACCTGATACACATACACACACCACTCCCACACACCCATTACAATATAAAACACACACCCACATCACCCACAACCCCCTACAACCAATATTACAGAGAGAAGGCCAGAGAGAGACACCACCATCCACAAACTAGCATCCACAGGCCCTCAACACCATCACCCACACAACTTCCACACACAAAACACCACACACCACTACATATAACCACACTTATCACCACACACACTACCCCACACATCACCTACACCACCCCATGGCACGGCAAAGACACCCCAGGTTCTCGGAGGAGGAGCTCAGGGTCATGGTGGAGGAAATCGTCCGGGTAGAGCCTCAGCTATTTGGAGCACAGGTGCAGCACACCTCAATTGCAAGGAAGATGGAGCTATGGCGAAGAATAGTCGACAGGGTCAACGCAGTGGGACAACACCCAAGAAATTGGGAGGACATCAGGAAGAGGTGGAACGACCTACGGGGGAAGGTGCGTTCCGTGGTCTCCAGACACCACCTGGCGGTTAAGCGGACTGGCGGCGGACCCCCACCTCCTCCCCCACAACTAACAACATGGGAGGAGCAGGTCTTGGCGATTCTGCATCCTGAGGGCCTCACAGGAGTCGGTGGAGGAATGGACTCTGGTAAGTCAAACCTTTAACTACCATATCCCCCACCCTACCTGCATGCTATCACTGACCCCCACCCTTGTCCCCTCCCCTATCACTCCAACTCCTCACAAATTTACTAATATCACAAACCACCCATCCCAACACCCAGCCCTGCATGCAACACCAACGCATGGACACCCATCACTAAAGCATGCCCACTGCACATACCCATACACCCCCCTAAACCATCATCACACAAGTCCCCACATAGGACTGCAAGCACTGGAGTACACGGTCACCCACCCATTGCCCACCATGACACACACAGATGCAATAATTATGCTTTTACACCCCTGCAGGACCACTACCCAACGTCACCAGACAGGAGGGTCCAGACATCTCCATCCCACCCACAGAACAGTTGGTTCCCCTCACACAAGCACAGGCCACCACAGACCTTCCACCCTCTGGTAACACCAGCACCCACCCAGCGGCCCCATACCTCTATCCCCAGGACACGTCAATCAGCTGTGTGTCAACCACTACAGGGAAGCCAGGATAACCCACCACCCCAACAACAACAGGGACCTGGGGGCAGTGGCAGTGGGCACACGGTCCAGGGGGCGGAGGCCCAGGAACAGAGGGGAACTGGGAGGGCTGCTGTGCGACAGGGGGCGGACATTCCAAGGGAACCCACTCTCCACGAGGCCCTCTCCTCCATCATGGGAGCATACCACCACTCCCAGGAGATGATGGCAACGGTACTGGGCAAGTTTCAGGAGACCCAGCGCATGCAGGAGAAACAGTATTTGGGGTTCAGGCAGGAACTCCGAACCATCAGCTCCGCCCTGGGCACCATCGTAGGGGTGCTGAAGGAAATACTCAACACCAGGAGGGACACTGTAGCACTCCAAGGGGCCCCTGACACTAGCATGAACGTGAACTGCCCACCACCTCCGCCGGCGCTAGGACCACCACACCAGCACCACCCCGCAAGCGGACCCTGAGATCCAGGAAAAAGACTGAGCACGATGCCAAGACCCCCGCCAAGAAATGAGACCACCCTGATTGTCAACCCACTGTCCCACTTTGTCACCCTGTCCATATTGGAACTGCCCCAGCTCCACTTCCTATGCACACATGGGCAATGCACCTATGAGACAAATAGACTGGACTCTGCCATGGACACTCCTCCGCCATCACCCCTCACCATTTAACTTCCCCTCCAATATTTTGTATGTAAATAAACACACCTAAAGCACCAAAAGATCTGGAGTCTGTCTGTGATTTTGAAATAGTGTATTTGCAATTACAGTGACAACATTTCCAGGAAATAGTAATGTCAACATACCTATGTCACACAGCTCTAGTCCATGAGGAATCTAAGCAGATGACACATGTTGGAACCCACACCTGTGAAACCATAAGGGAAAGTGACAACTCAGTGACCATACACTGGGTGAAATCGACAGACAGGATAGAGGTAGAAGTTGAAAAGTACTTGTAGTAGGCAGGAATGTATTCTCACCTGTGTTTCACTGGAAATCTTGCTGGATGACTGAGTCCCTGTTGTCAATGTCTTCTTCCTCTGCTTCCTCCTCATCACTGTCCACAGGCTCCACAGCTGCCACAACACCGCCATCTGGACCATCCTCCTGCAGAAAAGGCACCTGTCATCGCAAAGCCAAATTATGAAGCATACAGCAGGCCACGATGATCTGGCACACCTTCTTTGGTGAGTAGAATAGGGATCCACCTGTCATATGGGGGCACTTAAACCTGGCCTTCAGGAGGCCGAAGGTGCGTTCGATCACCCTCCTAGTCCACCCATTGGCCTAATCGTAGTGTTCCTCTGCCCTGGTCCTGGGATTCCTCACTGGGGTCAGTAGCCATGACAGGTTGGGGTAACCAGAGTCCCCGAATAGCCACACCCGGTGCCTCTGTAGTTGACCCATCACATAAGGGATGCTGCTATTCCGCATGATGTAGGCGTCATGCACTGAGCCAGGGAACATGGCATTCACATGGGAGATGTACTGGTCTGCAAACATACCATCTGTATGATAACTCTTCCGGTTCCTGTACACCTGTTTACTCCTGTGGGGGGGGGACCAAAGCCGCATGGGTCCCATCAGTGGCACCTATGATGTTGGGGATATGTCCAAGGGCATAGAAGTCACCTTTCACTGTAGGCAAGTCCTCCACCTGAGGGAAAACGATGTAGCTCTGCATGTGTTTCAGCAGGGCAGACAACACTCTGGACAACACGTTGGAAAACATCTGCTGGGACATCCCTGATGCCATGGCCACAGTTGTTTGAAAAGACCCACTTGCAAGGAAATGGAGCACTGATAGCACCTGCACTTGAGGGGGGATTCCTCTGGGATGGCGGATTGCTGACATCAGGTCCGGCTCCAACTGGGTACACAGTACCTGGATTGTGGCACGGTCAAACCTGTAGGTAATGATCAAATTTCTTTCCTCCATTGTCGACAGGTCCACCAGTGGTGGGTACACCGGAGGATTTCGCCATCTCCTCACATGTCCCAGCGGACGGTGCCTATGAAGGACAACAGTGAGCACAGAGTCAAACAACTCAGAGGTATGTACCCACAGTCTACACAGAACACCAATCATACACAAAATCTGGCCTGTATGTGTGTTGAGCGTAGGCCTAGGTATGTGTGACGCATTTGGTAATTAGGCCATGTGGCCCCTGAAATGGCAGCTGCCTGACCTCTAAAGCGGGACAATGGGATGTGAGGTAACTGCGCTGGCATTGTACACCGTTGCGGTAGGCGGTCGAAGACTGCGGCGCAATGCTGCATTGGTTAACATAGGACCCTATGGGTCCCAGGAGCCAATGATGATGTACGCCGGCGGTGATGGTACGCACCGCCGCGGACGTGACCGCCGCGGATGTGACCGCCATTTTCTAACTGTTTAATCACTCGATACCTGATCTTCGACAGGAGAGGACCTACACTGCAAGTGTTGCTGTGACCTCGGTCTGGAAGAGACAATGGCTCATGCGTCTGGGGAAAGGGCCCCCTGCCTTCACTGCAGAGGAGCTGGAGAAGCTCGTCAACGGGGTCCTCTCCCAGTACACGCTACTCTACAGTCCTCCAGACCAACAGGTAAGTACACAGGGAGCATGTTGTATGGGCTATGCCTGTGTGGAGAGGGCTGGTTGTAAGAAGGAAGGGGGCAGAGTTCTGCGTGCATGAAAGACGGTGAATGCATGTGCCACATAGGGTAGGGATGTGGGCCACTCACTTTGACGGTGCAGTTGGTAATGACTTCTCTTCTTCCCCTGTACTATTCCTCTAGGTCAGCGCCCACCAGAAGAAGGATATTTGGCGTGCCATCGCCAAGGACATCCGGACCCTGGGGGTCCACCACAGACGGAGCACCCACTGCCGGAAGAGATGGGAGGACATTCGCCGCTGGATCAAGAAGATGGCGGAGGCTCAGCTGGGGATGGCCTCCCAACGTGGGAGGGGTGCCCGTCGAATCATGACCCCCCCCCTGATGTTCCGGATCCTGGCGGTGGCCTACCCTGAGTTGGATGGGCGCTTGAGGGCATCACAGCAGACACAAGGGGATGAGTACACTATCATTCAGCTGACTTTGCGCGTAGTGAAGGTGTCTGGGTTGGGGAGGAGGGCTGTAGGCCAGGGCGAGTTCCATAGGCTAGGCCCATTCATAGGGCATGGCCCTGTGGCCCCCCACCCCACCTCTGTAGAGTGGCAAGTACAGCTATTCATGCCCCTGTGTCATCTATGTGTGCAGATGTCATCCATAGCCTTGTAGGCCATTTCCCAGGAATTGCACTGTAGAGCCCAACAGCGCGATGTAGTGCAGGGGGCTCCTGTGTCTGTATTGTCCGCCAACGGTAGCGGTAAGCCATGCACTCAACCTGTCTTTCTTCTGTTCCCCCCCCCCTTTTTTGCGGTCTCCCTGTTCTTGTGTGCATTAGCATCATCAGGCGGAGGTACAGTAGCACTGGAGCACAAGGAAGCTGCATCCCACATGGGCATGGAGGCCCACACTACGGACTCTGAATACACCAGTGGGACGGAGGGCGAGGGGAGCACCACGGCGGTCACAGGATCTGCAACCAGCGACACGGACTCGTCCTCCGATGGGAGCTCCCTTGTGGTGGCGGCAACATCTGTGCCCCCCACTTCAACAGGTACAGCCCCCACCCCCCCTACCAGCACCGCCCTCCCAGCAGCCCCTCAGCCTTCGCCCCGTGCCCGCTCACCCAGGAGGGTGGGCATCACCTTCGCCCCAGGCACCTCAGCCCCTGCCCCTGTCACCTCTGCTGCCCTCAGTGAGGAGGCCATTGACCTCCTCAGGTCACTCACTGTTGGGCATTCTTCCATTTTGAATGCCATCCAGGGTGTAGAAAGGGAGTTGCAACACACAAATGCATTCCTGGAGGGCATTCATTCTGGTCAGGCTGCCCTTCATCGAACCCTTCAAACTCTGGCCTCAGCACTGATAGCAGCCATTGTCCCTGTGTCTAGCCTCCCCCCTCCAACTTCCTCCACCCAATCCCCTGTACCTCTGCCTATCCCAAGCACACCATCAGACCAGCCTGCACACACCTCACCACAAAAGGGAAGCTCAGGCAAACATAAGCACCACACATCCCACAGGCACTCACGCAAGCATCACACACATACAGACACACCAACATCCACTGCCTCCACTGTGTCCCCCTCCTCCTCATCTCCCTCCCAGTCTCATCTACACTCACACCAGCATGTACTACCACTACAGCCACTACGTCCCGCACCAGCACACCCACCACCACACCCCACTCACGTGCACTCACCGCCCCCACTACCATTTACACGTCCCCTGTGTCCTCTCCCAGTGTGTCTGTGACGCCCCCTCCGAAGATACACAAACGCAGGCACACACCCACCCAACAGACATCCACCTCACGACAGCCTCCAGCGCATGCACCTGCACCCAAATCCACAAAAGTTACACCTCGTACAACCACCACCTCTTCCTCCTCTCCCAAACCCCCTCCAGCTACCCGTCCCAGTGTGTCCAAACAACTTTTCCTGTCCCCCATTAACCTATATCCCACCACCCCCCGTCCAACTCATAGCTCCCGTACTAGCCAAAAAACCTCCGGGACCAGTGGTGCCTGTTGTTACAGGTATGTGGAGTGCACCGGCCACCAGGCCAGCCAGTGTGGCACGGAGCCACAGCACAGCCAGTCCCCCCTGTGAAGCACCAGAAGTTGGACAGTGCCCGGTGGGAGAGGGGGAAGACTCCACCCAGCCAAGCCGCTCACAGGGGTCCTGGGGGGGAGTGTGGGCTCAGCTGTGACTCCTCCCAAGGTGGGGAAGGGGCAGAAGAAACCTGCAAAGTCTGGGAGGAGCAGCACGGCGGAGAAGACCGCCATCATCCCCGCTGGCCAGGAGGGCCCCGCCAGCCCCATAGTCGCTGCCCAGGAGCCCACCGCCAGCCCCATAGTCGCTGTCCAGGAGGCCACTGCCAGCCCCATCATCGCTGCCCAGGAGGGCCCCGCAAGCCACAGCCCAGCTGCCCAGGAGGGCCCCGCAAGCCACAGCCCAGCTGCCCAGGAGGGCCCCGCAAGCCACAGCCCAGCTGACCCATGAAGGACCGCCAGCCACAGCCCAGCTGGGCAATGACGGACCGCCAGGGCAAGGACCGCTGAACAGGGCAAGCACTGCTGAACAGGGCAAGAACCACTGAACAGGGCAAGGATGGCTGAACAGGGCAAAGACTGCCATGGCAAGCACCACTGAACAGGTCAGAAACTGCCAACTCAAGCACCGCTGAACAGAGCAAGCACCGCTGAACAGGGCAAAGACCACTGAACAGGGCAAAGACAGCCATGGCAAGCACTGCTGAACAGGGCAAAGACCGCCATGGCAAGCACCGCTGTACAGGGCAAGGACCGCCGAACAGGGCAAGCACCGCTGAACAGGGCAAGCACCGCTGAACAGGTCAGAAACTGCCAACTCAAGCACCGCTGAACAGGGCAAGCACTGCTGAACAGGGCAAGGACCGCTGAACAGGGCAAAGACTGCCATGGCAAGCACCCCTGAACAGGGCAAAGACCGCCATGGCAAGCACTGCTGTACAGGGCAAGGACCGCCGAACACGGCAAAGACCGCCAAGGCAAGAACCGCTAGCCCATTAGCGGCAGGGGCAGACGCAACTGGGACCATCACGGGGTGAGTGCTGCACTCTGGGCACCAGTCCCCCTCCAGAACCAGTGGAGACTTTTACCCACTCCATCTGTCCTGCATAGGATGAAGCACTCTGGGCACCAGTCCCCCTCCAGAACCAGTGGAGACTTGCATCCACTCCGTCTGTCCCGCACAGGATGAAGCACTCTGGGCACCAGTCCCCTCCAGAACCAGTGGAGAACAGCATCCACTCCATCTGTCCTGCACAGGATGAAGCACTCTGGGCACCAGTCACCCTCCAGAACCAGTGGAGAACAGCATCCACTCCGTCTGTCCTGCACAGGATGAAGCACTCTGGGCACCAATCCCCCTCCAGAACCAGTGGAGACTTGCATCCACTCCGTCTGTCCTGCACAGGATGAAGCACTCTGGGCACCATTCCCCCTCCAGAACCAGTGGAGACTTGCATCCACTTGAGAGACTGTGGCTTTGCACTTCCCAGGATTGATCAGTGGGCAAGCCACCCACTGTAGAGACTTGAGAGGCTGTGGCTTTGCACTCCCCAGGATGGTACAGTGGGAAAGCGACCCACTGAAGAGACTTGAGAGACTGTGGCTTTGCACTCCCCAGGATGGTACAGTGGGCAAGCCACCCACTGTAGAGACTTGAGAGACTGTGGCTTTGCACTCCCCAGGATGGTACAGTGGGAAAGCCACCCACTGTAGAGACTTGAGAGACTGTGGCTTTGCACTCCCCAGGATACATCAATGGACATGGTGCCCCCTCGTGGATCTGGCGTTGTGCACTCATCCGGCTGAGGTGCCCCCCCTTCCCTTTCCCCTGAGGTGCCTGTTGTATTTCTATCCGATGCCCCTGCAGTGTTCTCTCCGTCATGTTCGGGTATCTTGTGTGGGCCTCACCCATGCAGTTTGGGCCCAGTGGTCCACGGACTATGAATGGTGGAAAACCTGGACTACTAATCGTGGTGTATCCTTTGTTTATAGTGTACATATATATGTATATTTCTGCTTACTGAATTTTGATATATTACAATAGTTATACTCATTTCCTTTTGTCTTTGCATTCTTCCGGAGGGGTTGGGGGGTGTTACTGTAATGTATAGATATGCATTGGTGTGTGTTGTAGTGGGTGAGGGTCGGGTGGCGGTTGGGGTGTTGAGTGTGTGTGTCCCTGTTTTTTGCCTCCCCTATGTCGTAGGTGCAGTACTCACTGTGGTCTTTGCCGCCAGCGTTGGTGCTCCTCGTAGAAGAGCAGGAAGACTAGCGCTGGGAGAATATGAAGTTCCGGCTCCATGCTGTCCTCCTTCCTCGTGGAGTGTGTAGAGGTGAGCGTTTTTAATTTGAAATGCCTTTTTCCGCCGTGTTTTTATCCGCAGTGATTCCGCCCCGGAAAAGGTGGCGGATTGGCCTGTCATAATAGTGTGGGCGGTACATTGTCTCCCGTCTGTCTGTTGGTGGTGACCGCCGCGCTGTTTGTCTGTACCGCCGTGGCGGTCGGAGTGTTAAAGTGTCTGTCTTTGTTGGCGGTTTCCGCCACGGTCGTAATTGCAAAAATTTTACCGCCGGCCTGTTGCTGGTCTTACCGCCGCTTTAACACCGTCTGCCAGGGTTGTAATGACCACCTAAATCTCCCTGTGCCTAGTAAAAAATAAATGTGTTCTTGTGTAACATAACTGATTGTCATGTAAAGCTCTCCAATACCTTAGGGTCGAGTTCGCACTATATAAAACCGCAAAAAAAAGCAGATATTCCTAGCTGTTAGTGAAGAAAACTCTAGATTTTCTTAAAGACTTGAAAGCTAGTATTGACCCACACAGTTGTATTTATTCTCATCCCCAATATATTTTAGCTTCTACCATTCAAGTCACCTCCAACGAGTAAAAGGACCTTTGGCTCTTCTAGTGCTTCTACATCCAGGACGGAATATTCTTCAATTCCAAAGGTTTCAGCAAATGTATCAAACGATTCCACTAAAACTCATTGGCATCTTGCTAAATTTTCTCATGGCGTTTTCAATCTTGTAATAAGAAGGGTTGCTGACCTGTGCATCTTTTTTCTAGTTCTTCCTTTGTTTCATAGTGTTTAGAAAAGAGGGCTGCTTGCTCACAGTCAAGGAGTTGTTGTAAGGGTAATTATCTGATTGGTTTACTACTGAGTGCTCCCAATTTGCCTGTTATTAAGAGGCTTCATGGGAACAGCAGTTTATTTTTTCTTGGCTGCTCTTAAAATTAAAACAAGAAAAGATAGCATAATACCCACCTTCATATCTTTAATAAGATCTAGAATCTGTCTTCTCTTTCAGTGGCATTACGTTCACTGTAATAACATGAAACACAAATCCAACTCGAAGTAATTGGCATTAGACTGTTAGATCATACAATTGCTCTAAGAGTAAGTGTGATAAGCCTTATGGAAATTTTTACTGTACTGTCTTAGTTTGTTAAGTTTTATTAAAGTGACCTTTGACTTTGATTTGATTGGTGTTGATTCTCACGAAGCGGTACATACACCACAAAGGTTTCTTGGTGCTGCAGAACCCCTTGTGACATGGAGGGTGAGACTTCACAGAGAGCACTCATTTACAGAAAAGATAGGGGACTTTCTAACTGTAGAGAAATGCCTATTTGGTCTCAGGTACAGAGGTACTAGTTCAAGAGTGTGGCTGTTTTTACTGCAAGCATTTGCACCAGTATCTGACCTTTTGACCCATAAGAGAAAGTGGGATTGTTATACTGAAGCAGGCGTAGCAGGAAGGTCTGTTCCGAATGGTAATACATTTTGTTGGTTCCACCCACAACCGATGAAGTTTTGTGCAGTCATCGGAAACGCGTTCACATTTTCCAAGAAGGCACATGACGCATCGCTGCATTCTGTGTTCTTTTAAGCTTTATCCGGCTAAATGCTGACATGCCCGGGTACAGACAATTAGATATGTGTAATTTTAAAATCAATCAGGCAATAATAATAGATGCATGCATCTCTGAATGGATGCTGAGTAGAGCACGTGTGAACAAAGGCAGCAGAAGCACTCTGTATTGGGTTGAGATCCTAAGGATAACTCTCTGTTCTGATTGATTTCTGAGGGTTTCTGAGGGCAGAGGCTGTACCAGTGCAAGAAGGCCATGTTATGGAAAAAAGCTGTGAAGCCATGGAAGACGTTTGCCATTCTAGATGGCAGACAATGTCTCTCTAAGAAGGGAGTTTCTGTACCAGCAACATGTGCAATATAGCTTTGATATTTTTGTATATGTAATTTTACATAGCCCTCACCCCATTGAATGCGTCTGTCATTCTATGTCATTATACTCTTAGGGCCATATGTATCAAACATTTTTGAGATCCTGTTTGTCATTGCAAAAATGCGTTTTGGTATGCAATAAGTCCACTTTGCGATTTGGTAACTTGTTAACGTATCGCAAATTGGATTTGGAACAGCATACCGATTCGGTATTAGGAAGGGTGCGTGTCAAGGGCGTCCCTTCCCAATACCGAATCACAGAGGTATGTATGATTGTTTTGTGACCGTAAATGCAGTCGCAAAACAATCGCAGTTACCACCTAATTCAAGTAGGTGGTAACTAATTCGCAAAGGGGAAGGGGTCCCCAAGGAACCCCTTCCACTTTGTGAATGCATGCAAAAACGTTTTTTAAGTGCAGGCAGTGGTCCTACCTACCACTGCCTACTCTTAAAAAATTAAAAGGAAACATTTCATTTTTCATTTTTAAACGCATCACATTTTCCTTTAAGGAAAACGGGCTACATTTAAAAAAAAAAAAGAGATTGCTTTATTGAAAAGCAATCAGACATGGTGGTCTGCTGAGCCCAGCAGGCCACCATCCCTGTGATTGTAGCCATTCACAATGGGTCACAAATTGCGACCTACCTCATGAATATTGATGAGGTAGGTCCATTTGCGAGCCCTTGCAAATCGCAGTATGAAACTTCTGGAGTTTCATACATTCCAATAGCAATTACTTAATTGCAATTAGCTAAAAATCACAATTAGGTAATTACTATTGTACAGATTGATACATCTGGCCCTTAGATCCTGCTACCATACTAAGGATGTGCCTCTGCCAAAGTTAATTGCCATATGTCAAAGGGTTTGCCTGTAGTATATTTTGAGTTTTCCTTCACCTTATATTTAAATAGCCTTGTGATCGATCGTGCTTTGTCCTTAGAAGTGCTGCCATTGTACCAAAAATGGCTTATGCTTCATTTTCTTTCAAACATAGCACCAGCTACGTTAATTGGGGATTACCTGTGCCAAAGAACTTTGATGTTTCTGGATATTTCTTTATAACGTTTTTACTGCACCCTTATTTTGTATGCAAATGGCTCTAAATTCTGTCGTCCTGTGCTGTCATATATTCTGGGATACTCTGACAAGAGTCAGCGATATACCGGGCACCCAGCTCCACCTCTAAAGATGTGAAAGGTCCCGCCCATTAACTTGGCAGGCAACCTTCATTTAGGAGGAGTCAAACCACACCTCCAAAGCTCTGGAAAATAAATCTCAGCACAGAGTTCAGTCGTGTCTCTGTTCTCCATCTGAAGGTGCCCCTCCCAAGAACCACGGAGCCTTCCTAAGCACTCTGTCTCAGCACTCCGGGTCGCACCCGCTGGCAGGATGATTAAGGAACTGCGGAGTTTGGTAAGCATGGTACTACTCTCTGGGGGCATATCCACAGTAGTTGTGGGAAGCAGGAGATATGTTCCTTTTTTGCTTTGGTCTTGAAGAAGAATGCTTGTGTGCTTGAGGGAATAGCAGCAGCTCTAGGCCAGTGGTTCCCAACCTTTTGACTTCTGTGGACCCCCACTTTATCTTTACTAGAACCCAGTGAGCCTCACTGAATCATAATTAGAATCCGGGGCCCCCAACTGAGTCATTACTGAAAGCTGTGGACCTAATCTGTTAATATTTTTTAATTTTCTAAGCAGTCACGGACCCTGAGGAGGCTTTGCGGACCTCCTTTGGGTCCCCGGGCCACAGGTTGGGAACCACTGCTCGAGGCAACTAGTTTTCTTTACCATACATTTCATCCTTTGGATTGCCTTATTGTTCATTTCGTTAGGCTTAAGCCCTGCAGTGGCCTCCTGTTTGGTGGTAGTGCTTGTAACATGTGCCGTCACATCTCTCCGAGAGGATTGCAGGGGAAAGGCTGGCAGTGGTGTCTTCTCAGTACTGGCTTCCTGCCACTTGGCTGACAAGCTCAGTTCAGAATGAAGCTGCAAAGGCTTTCACTGCACAAGTTCTGTGTTCATGTCACTATGAGCTAATGCATACTTGGACATGCTCAACCCCCTTAAGCAGTCGGCTACAATGAGTCTGGGTGTGCCTGCAATGTGCTGCACTGATATGAATCAAGCACATCTTTTTACATTCCTGTTAGTAATTTTGCAAATAATTATATGGTGTTTTTTTTATAATATCTTATACTAGGGCATTGCGAGTTTGTTGAGCAATAATTACAAGGTAGGCTGGAAGACTAAGCCTGCCTCATTAGCACATTATTCAACTAGTAGATTAAAGACGTTTTCTGTAGGGAACAGGTTAAAATATACTGTCTGGGATAAATATTACACCACATGTATTTATTTTTGGAGTCATAAATAGTATTCCTTTTTATTGTCTAAGATAATGTAGCCATATAGCCTGGTGCCGCGTGTTCTACCTGGTGTTAAAGGCCCTTAACCCGAGGCTTAGGCCTGAGTTGCAGGCCTTTAGCAACCATTATGACCTAAAGCAGAAGGTCCAAAAGGCTTTTCGGATATTCATCCCACTGAGGACAGAATGTTATGAATTAAAAAGCGAGAAACAGAAAGGCACATATTGGAATGTTGGAGCAGAAGGCTTATACCAGTCATTATTAGCCCTGAGTACATTTATTGTCTCTAATGGAGCTCTCAACATTCCAATGTTCTAATGTAATGTATGCTCTGACAAGAGATAACTTTAAGGTATAGTCTGACATAAAGTGGAACATGGAACATTACAGAATAATACACAAACCAGTTTTCAGCTTGGACAGGGTACTTTAGTTGATTCTCGTCAATGGCCCAAATCATTTAACTATAGTTGTTGAAAGGGATGGTGTTGGTGTCCAGGTTCCATTGAACATATTAGCAACATTCTGCATATTGAAACACAGAATTTTAATATCTAGATTTGACAAAAAATGGTCTTGGATGCATTTCTTAGACATCATTTTCTGCTTTTGACTGGTCATACTCAGTGTGCATCTTTCTAATTACTATCCGCATTTTCTTGGATCTATCCATATTCTTGTGTAGAGTTCCACAAGGCTCAGTCATAGTACTTTGTTTAATGTACACAAGCGCCTTCTGGTAGAATTATTCATTCATTTTTTTTAACTTTTTCTTTACTTTGATAAATTACTGACAATCATGGCAAATTGATAGCAAATCCAAAGAACAAGAGGACCAGGGCTAGTATGTGAAATTGTACACTTCATAACCAGTGCACAAAAGGTTAGCATGTTTGTGCATATGGAATAAAGTTTAGCTGTTTCATCAAGAAAATGAGGAATCTGATATTTTTATTGAAGGTGATCTTAAAAAGAAGTCCTGTGGACACTAACTCCATTTAGTTACCTGGCATTTGCTGTCATATATCTTGTGTGTGTATCATTTTACTGCATGGCGTGAGTGAAATAAATATTTAAAATCAAAGTGGTTATGTAAAAGAACTATCTATTTTATGGTAACAATAATGTCTGGAGAACTATGTATTCAGTAGGTAATGAAAACAATATTGCAAACTTAACAAGCCATCAGCTACCAGAACCTGGTTTCAAAGTATGTTTCAGGAGTTTTACACTAGTGATTCAGTCATAACGCTATTAAATGTTTCTCAATCCCACTAACAGGGATATTGCATTGGTCCATGAGTAGAAACTTATGAGATCACCTATGGAAGCGGGTTACAGATTGTATCAAGCAAGAGCACTTATACTTAAATATCTCTTTCGTGAGTCAAACAGGGGTAGACAGATCCAAGTTGCTAATTCGGTTCTATCAGGTCATGCTTCAAAACAGTCACACGAGGGCCATTAGAAACAATATCTGTGCAAACGTGTCCCAGACATTAAGGACCTCATTTACTAGTTTTTGCCACAGGGCAGCGCAGCAAGTCACTTCGCTGCGCTAACCTGCGTCAAAAGGAAAGGGCAGGAATGCAGCGTAATAATGAAATACAGTCATTCCTATCCTTCCGCCTGCGCCGACGAACAAGTTGGTGCCAAATGCCAATGCAGGCACCCTTGCACCTTAGTGCAAGGGTGTCTGCGTTGTTTGCATAATTGTTTTTGCGCACAAAGGGACACCTTCCTGCACAAAAACAATCAGTGGAGGAGTTTTTCTCCTAAGCTATTTCATTGACTATGCTCATATTACCTACCTTTTTCTTTAAAAGAAATATTCAAAGCATGTGAAATTGCAGTGCCTAAATAATTAAACAGACCAGTGTTCAGGTGGATGGGGAAATCTCAGCGATTATGTCCTGCAATCTTTCCATCATTAATGTTTTTTGGAATATTACTTCAATTTTACATAGCCAATTTTTCTCAGTAAACTTTCTCAGGACCCATGTTAACATAACTTAAGGGTCTCATGTGCAAAGCCTTTGAACGTTCACAAACTTTCTGACTTGTAAAATAAGAAGGTTTGTTGCCATTACATAGCATTTTTGTATTTACTAAACACCTTTACAGACTCAAGAAAAGTGTTTGTGAACGAGGTTTAGGAATGCGTTACAAATCGCTATTTGGAAAGGTATTTTGTGGTGTCCTTCCAAATTCTGATTCATACCCTGATGCATTAATGCTTGGCAACGGTACTTCTGGTTACAAACAATTAATCAGTTATGGAATCCCAAGTTCAGGTGGTATCTTATTCACAAAAAGGTTAGAGGTTCTCTTCTTTGGTCTCTTTTTACTTTGTGAATGTTCACAAGCATTTTAAAGAGAGTAGGTAATGGTCCACGGGACCACTGCCAACTCACAGTGAAACTTTTTTTTAAAAAGAGCTTATTTTTTCAAACACAGTATCCTTTCCTTCAAGGAAAACGGGCTGCACTGATTGCACTTGTCTAGCAGGCCACCATTGCTGTCTTGTGATTGTGGCCAATCACAGAGGGACATACATTGTGACTTGCCTAATGAATATTAATTAGGCAGGTCGTTCTGCAACCCTCTGCGATTAGCTGGTTTGTGAACTGATCTATTTCTTCTTAGATCAGTATGTAAACCCCTATTTCTTTCACAAAAGCTGGTGTGCAATCTGCACCCACTTTTTTGGAATGGAGTAATTCACAGCTCAAGCCCTACGTCCTCTCATGTTTACAGCTAAGAAGCCTGTGAGGGTTTGGCTCTGACTAAGAGCCAAGCAGGACGAGTTCTGCTCGGTCTGACTTGGTTCAGCACCCCTTCATCAAGATTTGTCACATGATGGGCGTGCTCCTAGCACAAGAGAGTGAGAACAGAACATGCTGAAGCACAGGCAGATCAAGGACCTGGCTCCTACACAACAGCCCCCGGGAAAGAGCTGATTTTTTCACTGAATAAGCAGGTGGGAGCAAGGGACGAACCACGATTCCAGTTTGGGAGATTGTGAAAGCAGCATTGTGTGAGTGTGGTTGTAATTAAGTTGGCAAAGCGTAGCAAAATGTGCTCACAAATGAAGAATGTTTGAATTGCGAGGATACTTTTCTGCAAAAAGCTTCTTACTTAGAGACTCTTCAAAGTTTTGAATATGTTTTTTTAATAGAACCAAGGGCCTCATTGACAAGGCCTGTGGTGCAAGGCAGTGCAGCAAGTGCCTTGCTGCGCCTCCCTGCCCCAGTGGGAAAGGGCAAAAATGTGTGTATCTACAAGATACGGCGCATTTCAGTCCTCTCCCATGGTGCTAGTGCACAAGTTGCTGCCATGCTCCAATTAAGGCACCCATGCAACATGGTGCAAGGGTGCCTGCATTGTGCGGATGATTGTTTTTGTTCAGGAAAGGGGAACCTTCCTGCACAAAAAAATCACAAGAGTTGTTTTGCTCTTTCTATGTGTGCTGCAAAATGCAGCACACACACAAAGAATTCGGCAGTACCAGTAGAAAGAGGAAAAAAGGGAAGAAATAAAGATATTTCTCCCCGTTGCCTCACTCTTGAGGTGGTGTAGGAATTTGATGCATTCCCAGACTTGTAAATCTGGGAATGCATTAGATTCCTTCAGGTTGCATGGGTGTTCTGTAGGGACATCCCAAGCAACACCCACGGAACGCCCCTTTCATGCAATGTTATGCGTGAAAGGGGTCAATTTTTACAAGCCATAAAAAGCCATGCAGGGCGCTTTGCAGGGCCTTGTAAATATATGGGCTGGCACACTGCGACACCGATGCACCAAAACAATTGACACTCTGGTGGTGCAGTTTGCCACTGGGGCCTCATAAATGGGGCCCTAAATGTACGATGGAGAAAATGAAGCCAGAGCTATCAGTTACACATGGCTGTGAAAGGGAGTATCGAAGAATTTCCATAATTCAGTAAAAAGATTTCAAGTCTCAAGCTCACTTGTCTGTCTTTCATATCCATTTAGCTCAAAGGCACTTTTTTGCATGGTTACCTAGCCAACAACTGACATCTGGGTCTCTAAGCTCAGAAAGAGCTGTGGGCAACGTAAATAACATTAGCCAGAATGTTTGATAGATTTCTGAAATTAACTTGCATTTGAAGAGAGTAGAACTAAAATTAACAAAACAAGAAGGTAGGTAACACTATAAAAGCATCCTCATTGATGGATATTATCCATAATCACTGGTTTTAATGCATTGAAACATACATGTCAAATTCTTTACAGGATTTGCCTTGTAAAAACTGTTATATAAAACATAATAGAACAAAATAGTTCACAAAGTGACTCAGTGTCAGCATTAAATTGTCTTGATCAACAGCAAAAACCCCAAATAAGGATTAAAGGCCTCATTTACAAGGGCTTTGTGCCACCGGAGCGTCACTTTTCTGATGTTCTAGTGGCGCAATGTCCTGCTCCATTTTTACAAAGCAGCGTTAAGCCACTTTTTGTGGCTTAATACCGCCTTGTGAAAACAGCCCCTTTACATGCATCACGTTGCGTGAAAGGGGCGTGCAATGGGTGTTGCTGTGGGCTTTCCACCACAACATGCATTGCATTGTGATGCTGCCCCAGATTTACCAGAAAACATAAGCCTGAGGCAGTGCCAAAAACTAACACCACCCCAGGGGTGGCGTTAAAGTAGCACAACAAGGAGAAATACTCTTATTTCTCCTCATTTTTGTGCATTGTGCAGCACACATAGAAGGAGCAAATCACTATTAATGTTTGTTTATGTGCAGGAAGGTGTGCCTTCCTGCACATAAACAATCATTAAATAATGACAATTTGTTACCTCTACAGGTGCTGCAGAATGCAGCACACATAGAACAAGCAAATCATCATTATTGATTGTTTATATGCAGGAAGGCACACCTTCCTGCACATAATCATTACCTGCAACGCAGGCACCCTGCGTTCCTGAAATGATGCAGTGCTGCAAAATTTTCTGCAGTGCCGTGCTGTGCCATTCTTTATAAATGAGGCCCTAAACCTGTCATTATACTATAGAACATCGACCTTCAATGCCACTGTTAGATGCAGCATGAGGTCAACAACATACTGCCTGCAGGAGAATAATCAGAAACAGTAAAGCACCTTAATGGGAAAATGCACCTACTGCATTATATGAGCTACTTATCTTGTGTTATTTGTGTGGAATAACAGACCACTGGTGGATGTGGTGGTCAAACAATGATGACATTATTTCATACATAAAGTTATTCATAGACCCAGCAATTGCCTCCACCGCGTTGGTCAATTTTAAATCCTCAATTCTTCTACCCTTTGGCTCTTCAGCCTCAAAGAGTATTAGTTGTTCTCTTTGTGCTTTATTTGGCTATTTGATTAAATTAAACCTACTTCTGTTTTATAAGTTGGAGGTAAAACTAGAACCCACTGCTAACGTGATTATCTCCAGGTTTACCTCAGTCTGAATGTGGAGGGTTTTTTTACCCACTGATTTTAGAACTAGTGCTAAATCCACAAGAGCAAAGTCAACTAGCGATTTTAGCATTAGTGCTAAAATCAATATGATTAATATAACCTAAAACAAAATTATGCAGTAAAAATATATAAATTAATTTAACAGGGGAGCTTATGCCACCTGATTGCAACTGCAGTGAGTAGATAGTTGTAAGAAATTGGAATATTATTTGGGGTGAGTGACTACCCACCTAAAGGATTAATCACAACACTTGTCAGGGGGAACTTGCCAGTTAACCTGAGCCTAACTGTGGGAAACTGGCACTTGGTTGCAAAACTCCCCCATTTTTTGCCTGGCTTCTGGATGCAACTTTGACTGGAGTGCACTGGGATCCTGCTAATCAGGTTCCCAGTGCCAGTGGTCTTTCCCTAAAATTGCAAAGGCACAATTGGATACACCTTAGGCTACCATCATAAGGCCATAGTAAAAGGTACTTAGTACCCAGGGCATGTGATACTAAGGGTAGGCCCCTGAGGGTAGCAGCACTGAATGTGCCACCCTCTAGGTCCATGCATCCAGATGCTCCAGCACTGCCATTGCAGGCTGGGTGTCCTGGTGCAAGTCTACAACACAAACTCGACATGGCATGCTGCCTGTGTGCCCTGTCTACCATACACTGCATACACTATGGATAAGACACCTCTCTGGCAGTGCACCATATTATAAGTAAGGGAATAAATGCGTGATCAATATGTCCCCACTGTGTCCTTGCCAAACCTGGGACATAGTGAGTGAACAGATCAGCCATTTTATTACATGTGCTGGACACTGGTCAATACGGTTCCCCAGCTACATAATGGCCATTCTGAACCCTGGGTTGTTTGGTATAAAACAACTCAGAATGATAAATCCAAACTGGTACCTGTATTGGATTTATCTCTAAATGTACACAGCGGTCACCTTAGAGGTGTTCCCTGCAAAAGCTAATTATCCCTGCATGGTTGCTGACTGGTCCTATCCAGCCTGTCACCTCCAGACACCCAGTCTACAAACCTTGGGGGAGAGATACGTCTCTCTGGTTTGTAGAACAATGCCCTTCCTGGGTGGAGGTGCTAACACCCCCTCCCTCAGGAATGTGCACTGTCTTGCTGGTGAGCTTCAAATGTCTTACTGCCCTTGAAACTTGACCCCCAGGACTGCTTTCAACAGCAGAAGGCCTCCCCTATTGCAAAACCCCACTTTTGGCAGGAGCAATGGCAGGAAAACCAAACAAAGGGTAGTAAGAATGGCCCCACCTGGCATGCAACACCCCTAAGTTGTTGCCTGTGAGGTGAACCCTCCATTTCATTTTCCTCCATCTTGGATGGAAGGAAATTAGCCAATCAGGTATAGGGAAGAGACCCCTCCTCGCAGGAAGTGGTCACTTTGTGGTTGTTGCCACCCAAAGGTAGATGACTCATTGGTCACTACCAGGTTCCCCTTAAAACACCCACTAAATACAGTATTTAGTGGGCACCTCTAGACCAAGAGATCAGATGCGACAGACAAAAAAAGACTAGCACCAAGAAGATCCAAGGCACAAGAATTTAGACCTCCTGCGCAAAGAAAAGGCATCAAACCCTTTCCGCCAATCACTGATGAGGATCTGCTTGACAACTGGAAAAACTCTAAAGAATCCCTGAGGACCTCCAGGCTTCTAAAATCGCCATAGAACTTCCTCCAGAGTGGAGCTACAACTCTACAACAGCAAGTAGCCAGCAAACCAGTGAGCGTCACTTCAGTGACCTGCCCCTAACTTCCAAACCAGAAGTCGCAGCTGGACCAGGTGACACACCAATGACCATGAAGACAACCCCTACAAGTGTACTATGTTTAGTAACACCGCGGCCTCCAGTGGTGATACTTATCAATACCCCTGATATTGGTCATCTAACATTGGACCCCGCCTAGGGCTGAAAAATGACTAGGAGGAAGCCCCAGCTGAGAAAGTTTAGTAACACCCTGGACATCTCACCAGAGGGCCCCCGTTGTCCTGCAAAGGACCCTTAAAATGACTTACCTCCAGCTCGAAAGGGCATCCTTGCGAACAGCTCCTAGCTCCTCTCTGGGCCCTAAAGGAAAGAACCTGCTGTGCCCTAAGGGTCCCCCACCCCTTGCAAGCTCAACACTGCAAGGGGACCCCAAGGAATCATCTTTCAACTTACCTGTGCAGTGTTCTTCCAAGTGATCCTCCACAGTCGCCCTGCACCAGCTCCTGAGACCTTTCATTGCTGCTCTTGCTGGAACCAGGAGCCACCCGAGCTTCTCCAGTTGGCACAGTGTCCCCACCGACGACCTCGACCAACCTGCAAAAGAAGAACTTGGTAAACCAACTGTACAATTTTATATGTATTTTTAAAGTTGATCTTCCCATGACTCCTATGATGCGTAATTACGCACAAAAAGACAATTTTTATTAAACTTCAAAAATTCATATCTCAAAAAGTACCTAACCAATTTTGATAATCTTGGTCCTTAAAACTACACAAAATCTGAAGTATTTTTATAGATTGGTCTCAAATATTCCTTTGAGTGTGTGAGTGGCAGGATTGATGCTGTGAGTACAACAAATGCTTTGCACTCCACCAAGATTGGCCTAACTGCTTGACCAAGCTACCTTAAAAATTAGAGCATTAGGTGATCTTGTTTTTACCCCTGTAAACCAATGTGTGGATCCCTTGCACAGTGTGCCTAGCTTTGCACACTACATAGAGGGCAAGCCCCCTACACTAACCCCCAGGTAGCTATGGCAGAGAGCAGATAGGCTATACTTAGGTCAATGAGTAAAGTATTTATGCAGATCCAAAACAGTAAGGTTGTCAAAATGCATAATAATAAAAATCCCCAAATTAATTAGAAGAATAGATTTAAATGTAATAAACAAAATGATCCAAAAATGACAACATTCCAATAAGGGGAACTGGAGATAGGAAGAATAGCACCAAGAAGCATAAAGCACCAATGGTAGTCAAGGTCGTGGTAGACTGGGACCTAGGTGCAATTTGACGCGGACCACAAATGAGCGAGGGTTGGATATACCAATCAGGTTTGTCCTGGTCAAAGATTTTACTTTGTGACTTTACTACTTTACGTCCTGACCCAACACAGGAGTACATTCCTAAAGCTCTATTGGACCCAAAGGCAGACTCTGAGGGGGAGATTTACAAACATTTTGCACTGGCTTACTGTGTCACAAAAGTGACGCTAACCAGCACAAGATGTTTTGTTTCCTAATTTACTTTCCAGTGCAAAACTTGTTTTGCGCTGCAAAGTACCATAAAAGTACTGATTTGCGTTACTTAGCACTAAGGTGGCATTATATGTGTGGTACATGGGCATTTTCTTTCATGCAACCACCCATGCCTTCTGACGCAACACCCTATCTACAAACAATAGTAGACAGGATTTTGTGCCAAAAGTTAACACCATTTGAAAGCAGGCGTTAAAAGGAGAAATATTTTCATTTCTCCTTTCTTTTCCAACTTTGCATGTGTGCTCCACTGTGCAGCATGCATACAAAGTAGGAAAAGTTTTAAAGTGTCTTTAAGCACAGTAATTTGTACTGGAACAGTACCTTTCCAGTACAAAACCTATGCTAGACTCACGCACACACCCTTGCACTGTGGCGCAAAGGTGTGTGTGTGGCACACAGCAGCTGAAATCAGTGCTGGTGCTAGGGAGTGGGGAGGAGGGTGCCATACCTTTGTAGATATTGCACTCTCTTGCTCTCTCCCTGTCACGCAATGCAGCCCAGCATTTTTGTGACACTAACTCAGCGCAAAATGTTTGTAAATCTCATTTAAGGGTCTAAAACACTGACCTCTTGTTAAAGTTACAAGGACAAAGCAATTTACAAGAGTCCTTTCTGCAACTGCCCAGTTGATCAGTGGCAACTGGACCTTGATAGGACCCTATTGTTTGGCCCCTAGCTGACTCCCTGTGAGTCTCTAAGGCCCAGATTTACAGAAAAGGCACAGAACGCAGTGCAGCAGCCAAAAATGCTGCTGGATACACAAGAATTGCTTTACTATACTCTGTACCTTTCTTTCAAGTGTGCCCCCAGTGTTTATGTAAAACCCAGAGACAGAAGCTTGGAAGAACAAAAGAAGGATTTTTAACAACCTGACAGTAGATACATAATAACTGTTTTGGCATCTTGTTTCCCTTCCTTTCAAGTGCTATATGTTAAACCCCGTAGACTTGTCTGGCAGGATTTGACATTGAAGTAGAATTGAACAGTGTAATGTCACAGCTACACCCTGCATATTCTCTTAGTCACAGAGGAGTTCTCTCTGTCCATCCATGTCAGCCTATTGTTTGATCCAGGAAAGCATTTCACACCTTTTCACACCTATATAAATGCTAATTACTGACAGGTAGAAGTGGGGAAGAAATACAAATTTACCTTCCAGGGACTTCAGATAAGGAAAAAGTATCTTTCCAAGGGTCTGATTTAGATCTTGGCTGTGTTACCACCAAACCGTGTTGATAGCGAACCAGAGAAGACTGACAAGTCGAGAGTGTACTACCAGCCATATTTAGATGCTACAGCTCTGCAAGTGGAAGACTGGCAAAGGATTGCTGATGGAGGGAGACGGGGCAGGACCCAGTGGACCTCGTACAATGTCAGGGGCTATGGAATAGAGGTAAGTGACACTCACACTGTCCCTTAGCCACATGTGTCCCCCTGCACTACACACTACACAACACACCATCATCCACTACGATTCCAAAACAAAACAACCCGTATATGCCGAAAACACACAGTGACATACATCCATGACACAACACACACCATTGACACACAACCGCAACAACCAACACAACTACACACTCAGCTAAGCAAACACACTCACATACATGCACAACTACACACATCACAACAATGTCTGCCACACAACAACGCTCACCTGAATGTGTCACACAGCAACACAACATCGGTCCCACATGCAAGTGACACACATACAGACTGAACCATATCACCCACTCCAGCTCGCTCTACTTCAACCAGCCAATCCACACGCACACATATACATGTACTGATTCACATACGCAACAGATAGCACAAACCTACCCGTACAGGTCCCCTTGCAATGCATGGACATAGACACCGTTGTCCAGTGTGAGTTTACCATCATTGTGTACCGTCATTGTGGTGGCAGCATTTACTTTGCAATGAATGATGACACCACAATGACAGTTTAGAACACGTGCAATATGGGTGTTGTGCCAGTGTGTGTCTAGCCATGTGTGACATCATCATGTACCCCACATATGCATCACAGTCATTTGAAAAAAATACTGTAACATGTATATACTTGTGGTGGTCCCGACCTCCCGTCCAGTGTTCACTCACCATTCCCTGGCAATGTGCTGGAGTCTAGCGATGGGGGTTCGTGTTTTCTCTCTCGTGGGTGGCAGCAGTGACAGCAGGTGTTGTCTAGCCAAAGACGTGGGTGGAATGGAGAAAAAAGGTGAGTTTCACCCCTTTTCCTCCAATCCGCCAACTTCGACACTGAGGACGGACCGCCACTTTTTTCTTGGCGGTAAGGCATATTCAAATCTGCACGGAGGGTGCAGTCAACCACTTTTCCCTCTCCTGCCATCAACGCCTGTGTGTTTCTTGGCAGAGACGGCGGCTTAAATGCAGGTTTTTGTCTATGGGACTGCCAACATCTCAATACAGCAGGCAAACAGTAACGGCGGTGGATGGGTTTTCAGTCAAAGTTGACAGCGGGACCGTTATTACCAAGAACTAAAACAGGCCTTCAATGTTACTTTTTCTTCATATTTATTAAAAGTCTGCATTATAAAAACCTGGTAGTATGGCAGCATAAATGAGCCTGTTCTGGGGAGCAGAAAGATATCACTCCACCACCCCACCCCTGCTGGGTAACCCCACATGAGAGTTTCTGGCTCATTTCTCAAGAACAACAAACATAGAGTAGTCAGTTGTGACTTGAATCTTTTCAATGATAATGATTATGCCATACATAATACGAACGATGATGTCAGTGACAATGTATTTTCTGATGTCATCTGTACATATAAATAAAAAAATCATGCACTAGTTACAATAACTAGCAATAGATAGAATTATAGGCTTCATATGTAGATGGGACTGTAGGATTATGTACATGTAGACGCACGCAAAGCGATGATACACATTTAGCAATAGCAAATGTGGCTATTGTTAAGTTGTTGAGTCTATATTGAAATCAATTTTTGAAATAATTTAGGTCCGTTTTACACACCTACAAAGAACTGTCCAAATAAAATGCAAACGGCATTGAGCATGCAGGGGTTTCAGCACATTTTACAAAAAGTTATAGGGGCTGCTCCGACAGTTGCATTTCCCAGTCAGAGTTTCAGAGGAGTATTTGCTGATTGTTAGAACAAAACCGCTGAACATAATTATACCAAACCTGGTATGAATAAAAAGGATGGTCCAATACAAACACTTTGCTTGGTATAAGCATGTTCAGTATCTTTCTATTAGCAGCAAATAAATGAAAACAGAAGCACATCTTGTTTTTTCAAGACCTAATGGCTCTATCGATATAAAAAAAATATTTATAATTAATTTGTATTTTGTTCTTGTTTTCTGTTCCCTTTCCTTTCCGTTTGTCTCTTGATCGCCTTTGGTTTTTTGCTTATTAAAGCAGAACTTAGTATTTTTCAAGAGGTCTTTGGATAGAAGTATTGCTTATTATAAAAGAAAACCTGGCCTGAATTTAAAAAGCAAAAGATCTTGTAAAAATCATACTATGCCCCAGCTAAGTGTCATTCCTAAAGTATGATGCTTAAAGCTTGACTAATCACAAAACCAGTAATTTCACTTGCAACACTAGCTGTCCCTTATGCTTATATCTTCAAAATAATTAATCAAATGAATGCAGCTTGCAGTATTCACAAAATCAAACCTAACAAGCATTAGAGAAGCCAATAGGTCTCACTATTTCTAAAGGAGCAATGGCATTCAGAGTTTCATGCACTTTAAAAGCTGCAAACAGGACTTTCGCAATCCAGGATGCAATATTGTATTCCATTACTAGAGGCTACTTACGTTACACATCTGTGCTTTTTGTAGCTTGCTGCAGTATCTTAAACCCTTGCTAGCGAAAGGCATAACGTGACCCCGTTTTCACTAAGAAATATTTTTGCTTTTAGCCAATGCTTGTATTTTATATTGTTGAAGGCCGAGCAGCTTCCCAAACAATAAAGTGTTGCAAAAACCATGACAAAACAAAAAATACATTGACAAATTCATGAGATTGGCAGCCAACACAGACCTACTGAATTTGCCAATGCAAGTTAATCCTGAAACCAATCCCCGTCTTGTAGTGAGAATGTTTGAAAGCAGTTATTTTTTTAGGAAAATGGTTTATATCCAAAACCACAGACTTTGTGCAAGTGCCCATGACCAAAAAGGTATTTCTGAAAGCAAATATGACTCTTGTGCTAGAGTTCCAAATGTGTTCACTTGCCACTTGTCAGATACAGTTATTTGGATGCTAGGTAGAGGACACAGTGGGAGAAAGGCTACTCAGTCACTCTCCTTGGTGCCTATGATATATGCACTGCAGAGGTGGAGGTACTTTATGTATGGTGGGCATGGTCTTTAGGTATGGAAGGCTAGCTATGGTAGACCGGGTACAATAAGTTTGGAAGGTTAGGTACGGTAGGTGAAAATTGTAGGCAAGTAGGTAAGGTATGTGATAATTAGGCTAGACACGGTAGATAGAATAAGTATGATAGGTTACATATGGTAGGGTGGTTAGGTATGGTACGATATTTATGGTAAGCATGTTAGGTTAGGTAAAATTGGTTAAGTATGAGGGTATGACAGTAGATGCAGTAGGTTAGAGATGAGTGATGCATAAGTACATATAATCCGTAGGTGCTTTTTGGATTCGTTATGTACCATAGATTATGAATGGTAGGTGAGGTATAGGAGGTGCAGACATTCCAGTAAGCTAATTAAGGTAAATCAAGTAAAAGACCTATAGTATGGTATTTGATGTAGATAGCTTAGTTACAGTAGCCCAAGTATGATAAGTAGGTATGGTAGATGTAATTGAGAAGAATGGTTAATTAGGTATGGTAGCTTAGGTATGGTATAAGTGGGTAGATATTGAAGAACTTTAAATTTCGGTCTGATATTTAAAGGTATGCACTATTAAATAATTTTCTTGGCGTATTGCTTACAAATTATAGCATTGTTAATGAGAAGCACAAACACATACCCTTTTTAATAAAAAATACTGTTTAAGAGGTTTATTTCCATGTTGGTGTATTTTCTCATAACATTCTTAAACATACTCAGAATAACTATGATCTAAAAACAGTGACTTTGCTGAACAAGTTCCATTAGCAGAATTATGCCATACTCTCAAAGAAGAGTTTTATGAAATAGAGACAGAAAATGAATTGCGCCTTGGTTGCATGTGGGGATGTTAAAATACATACCCAGCAAAATGATACATAGTAAACAATTTTTAACAAAGAGCCAACATGTTTGTTGGTCTTTAGGGAAACCGTTTCCCCTTTCCTTTGTAAAAATGAATGTAATAAAGGCAATTAGTAAATTGCACTGTCTTTATTTTATTACATGGGTCGGCACCTAATCACCAAGCAGTGAAGCTGTAAATCGACAATTAGCTTTCATTGTGCCAGCAAAGTTAATACACCAGAGAACACAGACTGAATAATGTTATTCATCATTTTGAATCAATAGTTTAATAAAAACACTAATTGATGTAACCATCCTCAAAATGCAAATTCATTGATGGACAGTCAATCTAAGAAATGGCAAACCGTAAAAACGCACGAAGGCCAATGGCTGACTAAAGCTGGCCAAAAGCCCACACTCTTTATATTTCTTTTTGATGTATTGATGTTAAAGCTATCTGCAGTAAGACCCAAACACCACTGAAATTTTTCCTGACTGGTTAGCTAGGCTACTATAACATGTCTCCTCTAACACACTGATCATGACCTTTTAGTACCACATGTCTGCAGTCTGAAAGTAAATCAATGCCCCTAGTTCAACTACCACTACAAAATGAAAGATGTACAGGACCCACTGGGAATGAAACATATGAGGTTAAGAAGATATCTACCAAAATTGCAATCAGAAGTTCTAGCAGTCCCAGTTTCTCCACTTATGCAAACACTGTGGGGCATATTTATACTCCGTTTGCGCCGAATTTGCGTAGTTTTTTTCGACGCAAATTCGACGCAAAACTAACTCCATATTTATACTTTGGCGTTAGACGCGTCTAGCGCCAAAGTTCATGGAGTTAGCGTCATTTTTTTGCGTGAACACCTTCCTTGCGTTAATGATATGCAAGGTAGGCGTTCCCGTCTTAAAAAATGACTCCGATGCTATTGCGTCGGATTTATACTCCTGGCCAAAAATGACGCCCGGGAGTGGGCGGGACTAAAAAAAAACGCATTTGCGCCGGATTTTAGCGTCTGGGTCAGGGCAGGCGTTAAGGGACCTGTGGGCTCAGAATGAGCCCAGAGGTGCCCTCCCCTGCCCCCAGGGACACCCCCTGCCACCCTTGCCCACCCCAGGAGGACACCCAAGGATGGAGGGACCCACCCCAGGGACATTAAGGTAAGTCCAGGTAAGTAATGATTTTTTTGTTTGTGGCATAGGGGGGCCTGATTTGTGCCCCCCTACATGCCACTATGCCCAATGACCATGCCCAGGGGACAGAAGTCCCCTGGGCATGGCCATTGGGCAAGGGGGCATGACTCCTGTCTTTGCTAAGACAGGAGTCATTTCAATGGGGGATGGGCGTCGTAAAAAAATGGCGCAAATCGGGTTGTGGCGATTTTTTTGCCTCAGCCTGACTTGTACCATTTCTGGACGCCCATACGCCATTTTCCCCCTACGCCGGCGCTGCCTGGAGTACCCAATTGTGAATGATGAGGCTATAGGAGGAAAGGCACTTGGATATATATATTTCTTTCATTTAGTGCACTGACTTTAAACAGAGAGCTGTTGCTTCAGAGTGAAGTGGATGTTTGACCTTGCACAGTACCACACACAGGCCCATATTTATACTTTTTGACGCAAAACTGCACCAAAGCAGTTTTGCGTCAAAAAAATTAGTGCCGGCTAACGCCATTCTTAAGCGCCATGCGGGCGCCGTATTTATTGAATGACGTTAGCCGGCGTTAGCCGCCGGCGCTGTCTGGTGTGCGTTAAAAAAAACACGTACACCAGGCAGCGCCGGCGTAGGGGGAAAATGGCGTATGGGGGTCCACAAATGGTGCAAGTCAGGCTGAGGCAAAAAAATCGCCACAACCCGATTTGCGCCATTTTTTTCCGACGCCCATCCCCCATTGAAATTACTCCTGTCTTAGCAAAGACAGAAGTCATGCCCCCTTGCCCAATGGCCATGCCCAGGGGACTTCTGTCCCCAGGGCATGGTCATTGGGCATAGTGGCATGTAGGGGGGCACAAATCAGGCCCCCCATGCCACAAAAAAAAATACGAAAAAAATACTTACCTGAACTTACCTTAACTTCCCTGGGATGGGTCCCTCCATCCTTGGGCATCCTCCTGGGGTGGGCAAGGGTGGCAGGGGGTGTCCCTGGGGGCATGGGAGGGCACCTCTGGGCTCCTTCCGAGCCCACAGGTCCCTTAACGCCTGACGTTAAAAAACGACGCAAAAGCGGCTGGACGTCATTTTTTTTTTGACCCGCCCACTCCTGGGCGTCATTTTTGCCCGGGAGTGTAAATACGGCGCACATGCCTCGGAGTCATTTTTTAGACGGGAACGCCTACCTTGCATATCATTAACGCAAAGTAGGTGTCCACGCAAAAAAATGACGCAAACTCCAGGAACTTTGGCGCTAGACGCGTCTAACGCCAAAGTATAAATATGGAGTTAGTTTTGCGTCGGATTTGCGTCCAAAAAACCGATGCAATTCCGGCGCAAACAGAGTATAAATATGCCCCTAGGTGAGGGCGTTTTAAAAAGGAAGGGTGACATGCTCCTTTTTGGATTTGCTCTTACATGTTTCCATGGTCTCCTAGTGATAACTGTACCCCCGAACGTGGCTGCGGCGATATGAATGATTTATTGTATTGATTGGAAGACAGGAACGGTAATGCAAAACAATTGGACAAAGCAATTCAGTTTTTAGGCGCTGTAGGAAATACGACAGTGTTTTGAAAGGCATCACTGACTTAGATGTGTAATTTTGTACCATGGGAGGACATCAGTACGTTAATCAATTTGATTAGTAAATCATTGAAAGAAGGTACTTTGTGAAATCTAGCAGTCTGGACGAGACTGATTATTTAACAGCTTTTGGATTTAGTGAAAATATACTTGACAACAAGTCAGGCATCATAAGGAATTAGGACAAAGAATGAAGCACACCCATGATATGAGAAATACTGAAAAGTCAACTCCTTATGGTCAGATAATAATTATGTACCCTGTGTAAAATTTAGTTCTATAAAACTTATGGAAAATACTGAAAATAGGGTATTTTATTATTCATTGTTTACGATGCCCTTTTACCCGTTTGCTCTGGCCACTGCATTATGTCTGATATAGTTTATGTATATACAGGTTTAAGCAAGAAGGAGTACGTAAAACAAGTAGAGATCGACTTCTTAGTTTTAATTCACTTCACAGGGAAATATGATGGCAAAGCAGGTATAAAAGTTCCTTTGGAAAGCTGATATTGATTACCATGATCTCTTCAGTAAATTGGACCTGTAGAAATGCATCATGTTGAAGGACGAAACGTGGCGGCTGCTTCGTATTTGATCATGTCAAGAAAAAAATGTTGAAAGATGTTTGCTCGCTTGACTGTATTAAGGTAACTGTGAAGAGAAATTAAGGCCCGTATTTATACTTTTGGACGCTAAACTGCGCTAACGCAGTTTAGCGTCAAAATTTTTTGCGCCGGCTAACGCCATTCTGAAGCGCCATGCGGGCGCCGTATTTATTGAATGGCGTTAGCCGGCGCAAGCAGACCGGCGTTGCCTGGTGTGCGTGGAAAAAAACCACGTACACCAGGCAGCGCCGGCGTAGGGAAAAATGGCGTTAGGGCATCTTAAAAATGGTGCAAGTCAGGTTGACGCAAAAAAATCGCCTCCACCCGATTTGCGCCATTTTTAACGACGCCCAGACGCCATTTACATGACTCCTGTCTTAGTAAAGACAGGAGTCATGCCCCCTTGCCCAATGGCCATGCCCAGGGGACTTATGTCCCCTGGGCATGGTCATTGGGAATTGTGGCATGTAGGGGGGCACAAATCAGGCCCCCCTATGCCCAAAAATATATATATAAAAAAAAAAAAATTATACTTACCTGAACTTACCTGAATGTCCCTGGGGTGGGTCCCTCCATCCCTGGGTGTCCTCCTGGGGTGGGCAAGGGTGGCAGGGGGGTCCCTGGGGGCATGGGAGGGCAGCTGTGGGCTCATTTTGAGCCCACAGGTCCCTTAACGCCTGCCCTGACCCAGGCGTTAAAAAGAGGCGCAAATGCGGGGTTTTTTGCCCCGCCCACTCCCGGGCGTGATTTTTGCCCAGGAGTATAAATACGACGCATTTGCGTCGCAGTCATTTTTTTGGACGGGAACGCCTACCTTGCATCTCATTAACGCAAGGAAGGCGTTCACGCAAAAAAATGACGCTCTTTACTCATACTTTGGCGCTAGACGCGTCTAACGCCAAAGTATAAATATGGCGTTAGTTTTGCGCCGAATTTGCGTCGAAAAAAACTACGCAAATTTGGCGCAAACGGAGTATAAATATGCCCCTAAGCTTTTGGATTTCATGATTTACCACAAAACTTTCCAATTTGTAGAAATCAGTATGCTTCCCAAAGCAAGTAGTTATCTTAGTATGTAAGATCTGTATTCAATAGCATGGTAAATTTATGTGTAAGGCTTTATGTCCATAAAAAGCTATTTAGAAGAAATCTGCAATGTATGGATATGTTTTTTGTTTTTTTGTTTGAATGAAATATATATAGTACTTGTTTTACCTCATTACGAAGCACAGTATAGGTGCTGCGATGAAACCAACAGTCGAAATCTCTTCAGTGTGTTTCTTATCTTCAATTCTCTCTTTTCTTAGGGAGAACTGGATTCTGCATTGAAAAGTGCAGGTAAAAAGCTTGTATTCGTAAACTACTCCTCTCCGAAATGCGGACTGTGCAAGGGGACAGATAGATTAATTCAAGTAAGTACAATAGGAGAAATACAATTTAATGGCTTGTTTATTAAATGCTGGCTTTCGAAGTTCAAAGGGTGTCTGCAGGTTCATCTCTCTGTGAAACAAGGGGCAAATACGACGTATTTTACCGGCCCTTTTGCGACCAGTAAGATGCATTTTCCTATTTACCAACCCTATTTTGTGAGTGGGTAATCTATTACCCACTCGCAAAATAGGGTTTGCGAGTTGCTATTAGGAAGGGGCGTGTGAAGGGCGTCCCTCCTAATAGCGAGTTGCAATGAAAGTTTCGCAACCCTGAATGCGATTGCAAAACATTTGGCGAATGCCACCAATTTTAAATTGGTGGTGAGCCATTTGCAAACAGGAAGGGGTCCCCATTTATCAACAAGGGCACCAACATTTTTTCAGAGCAGCTCCCACGGACCACTGCCCACTCTGATAAAAATGAAAATAACTTTACATTTTATTTTTACTTTTAGGAAATTGGGCTGCATTTAAAAAAAAAACAGCTTTTTTATAAAAGCAGTCACAGACATGGTGGTCTGCTGACCCCAGCAGGCCACCATCCCTGTGAGTGCTGACCATACCCAATGGGTCGCAAATTGCGACCTGCCTTATTAATAATAATGACACAGGTCCCTTGCGACCCATTTGGGAATTGCAAATGGTGCTTTTGATTCGCCAGAAAGAAAATGTGGTGAAACCTGCTTTGTGAAGTCCTTTCACTCCCACTGGGGTTTATAATCAAATTCAACTGGTAGCAAATCCTTAATGTAACACATCAAAAGTGTGGTATTCGTAAACAGGAAGGGGTCCCAAAGGGCCACCTTCACTTTTGTGAATATCAACAAAACCTTTTGCACCTGTTCCTAAAAAATGTTTAGAAAAGTATCTATTTTAGCCCATATTTATGGGATTTTGGAGCAGGGCAGCGCAGCATGTCACCTTGTTGCGCTGCCATGTATCATAGGGAAAGAGCAGGAATGCACCGCATCTATGGTATATGGCTGATTCCTGTCCTTTCACCCTGCACTAGCACAGTTTTGGCACCTAGCTCCAACACAGGCACCCTTGACCCATGGTGCAAGGGTGCCTGCGTTGCATGCACAATTGTTTTTGTGCAGGAAGGGGCGTCTTCCTCTGAAAAAACAATCCTGGGAGTCTTTTTCCTCTTTCTATGTGTTCTGCAGAAAGCAGTGCACATAGAAAGAGGAAAGAACGAGGAGAAATAGTAATATTACTCCTCGTTGCGCCACGCCTGCGAAGGCGTAATGTTTTGGCACGTCCACAGTTTGCAAAGTTTTGTACATCTGGGGATGCATCAAAATCCATGGGTGTTGCATGGGAACACCCACAGCAATGCCCATGGAACGTCTCCCTAACGCAGAGTAAGGCAAAGCAGCGATTGCACTGCCTTGACTTACCCCATATCTATGAGACTATTCACAGCCATGCAAAGTGGCTTTGCGTGGCCTCATAGACATGACTTAAAGTGATGCTATGGCGGTGCAAGAGGCTTGTAAATATTCCCCATTCTTTTTTAATTGACAAAAACAGGCAAATTATTGCTTTATTTAATAGCAATCTCAGACCCCATCATCCTAGTGACTTTCACCAAGCTTAAAGGGTACAAGAAGTGAGTGTGGCTGTAGTCCTGTGTGAGATCACTTGAAATTGGTCTAAAATGTTGCTAATTTTGCAACATTATGGATTTCAAGAATCATGATTCACTCCAGAGTCCTAAAGGTTATCAACAAAAAAGAGGAACTGGATAACAACTGGTTGAATTTTCTGGTCAAGAGATGTTTTTAAGTATTCGCAGGAAGAGCCTCGTTCTGTTACAGAAATTGCATATGTTTGGTGTCTTGGTCTACTCCTGGATGCAGATGGTACTAACAATTAAATATTGTGCTGATACTACTGATTAAGAGTTTCATGTTTCCAGACAGAAATCTAACACTTTAAGAGAATAGTTTCATTTTCGTACTTATATTGTTAGATGGTACCGCTATACCAAGCTATTTCCAATCAGTTTGACCTCTTTTCATGGTGACCGTTGCAGATTGAGGAGATATCCTCTGCCTGTATAAGCAGACTTGCCACAACCACAGCAAACTCTTCAACCCATTCACTGTCCTAGATGATGACTTTGCTGGCTTCAAAATGCAGGTCCTGTTCTCCTCAATTTGGACACCCCTTCTCAATCAGAATTCTCTTTTTATGAATATTGTGATGGATCTGGTGATTTACTATTTACTTTTCTTCACTTCTTAACTTCATGTCTGATTATCTTGACAATATCTGTATTGTTAAGGTAAGCAGTTGTGGAGATAAGGCATCTTCTTACCTTCACAACAGATATATTTTGTCAATGCAAATAGATGAGAAGTTAATAAAAGTAAAGCTACACTTAACTATACATATAAATACAAATGATGATGTAAAGGTATAGATTAAAAAAATACCCAGGGCCTGTAAATTAAATGCTACCAGTGGACCTGCATCGCCTATTGTGCCACCCACTTGATTAACACTTTAAAACATTTCCCAGGCCTGCCATTGCAGCATGTAGGCAGTGTCCCACTGCTGTGTCGACCTGGTCTTTAAAACCCCTTGCCCAGCCTTAATCTCCATTTTTATTACATATAAATCACCCCTAAGGTAGGCCCTAGGTAGCCGATAGGGCAGGGTGTTGTGTAAATAAAAGGTAGGACATGTACTTTTTAGTTTTAAATGTCCTTGTAGTGTAAAACTCCCAAATTTGTTTTTCACTACTGTAAGGCCTAACACTTTCATGGAACATAATTCAGACACCTTATTATATATAGTAAGCTGTCATTCCTAAACCAGAGGTGGTAGACAGATCATGTTTGGTATTTATGAAACTTGTAATGATAAACTCTCTTTAATGGTAAAGTTGGATTTATCATTACACGTTTGAAAATGCCACTAGAAAGTCTACATTTTCCTTCCCTTAGCCCTCTGTGCCACAGCCTACCTTAGGCCACATGACTGGGTGTAACTGACAGTTGAGACTTTGTGAATCCACCCCAGTCACACAATAGTGGGATTAGCAGGGTCTGAATAGCCCTTCAACTGGCAGGATGGGGGAGGGCAGAGCTAAGTAGAGCCCTACTTACACCTGAATAGGCTGAGCTTTGCCACCACACAGTAGGCTTAACAACTCTATATTTTTAGTGCAGCTAGTTGGAGCCAGGGCACTGGAGGCAGGAAACCTTTGGACCTTCACAGAACCCTTCTAGAAACTTCTCCCTACGTCTAGGAGCAGGGCTCCAGAGTATCAAAATAGGGCTCTCAGACCTACTTCTCTGTTCACTACTGGACCTGTGTAAACACTCTCAGAGGACTGCCTGCTGCTGTGAACTTCTGTGCACTCTGTCAGACTGCTGCTGTGCCTGGAAGGACAGCTTTGCTGCCTGGACCCTGCATTGGACCTTCAGAGGCCAGCCCTGCTGTGAAGCTCTGCATATTCACCTGCACCCAGGACATCCAGAAGTGACTCCAAGGACTAGTTTTGCTGGCCTCCTGTTCAGCGCCACAAAGATATAACAGGCTCCCTCCATCTTGAACCCACACATGGACCCAGCCTGAGCTAAGTCCAAAGGTAATAATCTTCACCACATCTTCGCTCCACAGCTATCTGACAATGACGCTCCCTCTTCTTACACTCCTACAGCCTTGCCCAGCTGAACTTCTCCCTTTCAGAAATGTTTTCTTCAAAAAATTTCGTAAGTCTAAAGGGAAGAGCTGACCGGGCCCAATTCACTTTGTGTGTCTGAACCCCTCTCCATTGCAGTTGGCCTTAATTTTTGACCTTGCCTCAATCCAGCATGACGAGATATACGTGGCTGGCGCTTTTCATTTTTAAGCACTATTTTACACTTAAAACATTAAAAATTCCTAACTCAAGTTCCACTAATTGGATGTTGATGGTTTTGGTGGAAAATAATATTAAAATGTTCTCTATTTTTCTAAATTGGATTGGGATTTCTATTGTGTTTTGCTTTCACTGTATTGCTGTTTGTGTGCTGCATAAATACTTAACACATTGCCTCTAAGTGTAGCCTGACTGCTTTTTATACTATACTATCCAGGGTTAAACACAGTTTAAATTAGTGACTTTTTGTAGTTCACCCTGCAAGGGATTGTGGCTGTTGCTTGACCAGGGCTCACTTCCCAGTCAACCAACAGCCCAATTTCTCACAATAGGTTATATAGTGTGCAACAGAGCTCACAAACTGCAGCACTCATAGGTCCACATTTACAAGAAAGTGATGTGGTGCCAAAATTGCCAGCACCGCATCACTTCAGAAATGTAGGGATGCGCCGTATTTACAAAACTAGCCCACAAACCTGTGTTTCCCCTAGCGTTGATGCTAAAATTAGCAGCTTAGCTCCAACGATGGCACCCTTGCACAATAGTGCAAGGATGCCTGTGTTGCAGGGAATGATTGTTTATGTGCAAGGGACACCTTTCTGCACAT
This sequence comes from Pleurodeles waltl, assembly GCF_031143425.1. Lineage (NCBI taxonomy): Eukaryota > Metazoa > Chordata > Amphibia > Caudata > Salamandridae > Pleurodeles > Pleurodeles waltl. The sequence continues at coordinate 418,286,689 of NC_090437.1, read as the reverse complement.
AAACAATCATTGATGGTGTTTTGCTCTTTCTATTTGTGCTGCTGAATTCAGCACACATAGAAAAAAAAAAACGAGAAGAAATAAAAGTATTTCTCCTTGTTACTCCATGCTAACGCCACCCCTGAGGTGGTGTTAGTTTTTGGTTAGTTTTTGGTGCTGTCTCAGGTTTACGATTTATCGTAAATCTGGGGCAGCATCAAAATGCAATGCAAAATGCAAATGCAGTGTAATGCCCACAGCAGCACCTATTGCATCACCCTTACACACTAAGGGGCATATTTATACTCTGTTTGCACCGAATGTGCGTCAAAATGTTTGACGCACATTCGGCGCAAACACTGCCCCATATTTATACTTTGATGTCCGACGCAGTGGACGTCAAAGTTCCACCATGTGCGCCATTTTTTAGAAGGGGGAACCAGCCTTGCGTTAATTATATGCAAGGTAGGCGTTCCCTCCTAAAAAATGACTTTAAGGCCTGTGCGCCTTATTTATACTGTGATGTCATTTTGACGCACAGGAGGGGGCAGGCCTTAAAAAACGGCGCCCAGCCTGATGGGTGCCGTTTTTTAACGCCTGGGTCAGGGCAGGCGTTAAGGGACCTGTGGGCACAGAAGGAGCCCAGATGTGCCCTCCCATGCCCCCAGGGACACCCCCTGCCACCCTTGCCCACCCCAGGAGGACACCCAAGGATGGAGGGACCCATCCCAGGGAAAGAAAGGTAAGTGCAGGTAGGTATTTTTTTTCGTATTGTTTTTGTGGCATAGGGGGGCCTGATTTGTGCCCTCCTACATGCCACTATGCCCAATGACCATGCCCAGGGGACATAAGTCCCCTGGGCATGGCCATTGGGCAAGGGGGCATGACTCCTGTCTTTGCTAAGACAGGAGTCATTTCAATGGGGGTTGGGCGTCAAAAAAAATGGCGCAAATCGGATTGAGGCCAAAATTTTGCCTCAGCCTGACTTGCACCATTTTTTTACGCCCAAGCTCCATTTTCCCCTACGCCGGCGCTGCCTGGTGTGAGTCATTTTTTTTGACGCACACCAGTCCGCAGCGCCGGCTAACGTCATTCAATAAATACGGCGCCCGCATGGCGCTTTGGAATGGCGTTAGCCGGCGTTAAAATTTTTGACGCACAACTGCGTTGGCGCAGTTGTGCGTCAAAAAGTATAAATATGGGCCTAAGTGATGTGTGTAAAAGGGCTGTATTTACAAGGTGGCATTAAGCCACAAAAAGTGGCTTAATGGTGCATTTTTAAATATAGCACAGGGCATTACGCCATGGGAGTGTCACTAACAGTGACGTTCCTGTGACACAAGGGCCTCGTAAGTGAGGCCCTTGTTTTTCAGTCCAAGCTGTCCTGTCCATAGCCCTAGAATTTTCAGTTGACGAGGCATTGCTGGATCTTCAGGGAAATCAGCCCAGCACTAAAGAATGGATGTAGAAACGTCTTTGGGCTTACTTCACCACTATCAGGGAGAACAACCAGCACATCTATGTAGACTGACCCTTGATTTGCTGCCAGACAGGTGGTCAACAACTACCAGGACAAGGTGATATCTCACCAGAAAGCAGTGATCAAACATGTCAAATCAGTTACAATTCCATTTTGGAGATCAAAAACTCTTTGTTGGCAGGACGTCAGGACCAATGAGTCCTGGAAATGTCAAGGTTCTAAGAAATTCTAGGGGAACAACGGCCAGCAGCTCAGACTGCTCATACATATATTAATTTGAACTATCCACTGCTTTTGTCCCAAACCTCGAGCTGTCACTTAGAGGTATGTATCTCCAGTGGAGCAGTGGAGAATGCCTCGGCCCCCCTAGAAAGTTTCTTCCTCTACAGGTTCTCTCTCTGAACATTCCGGCTCATACTCATACTCGAGAGCGATGATAGTTGTTAAAGGCCCTCTTCAGACGTTACAGGATCGAGCAACACGTGTGGGCCTATACAAGGGGAGAAGGCCTTTAACAACTAATATAACCAGTGGCAGAAGGGCTATGCTGCTATTGAAGTATAACCCCATAACGAGAGAAGGACTAGCAGTGGAATATTGGAATAAAAGGTTTCTACTAGCAATTATTGGCCTCTTCTTTGTCTTCAATGGGCTTCAATATTACAATATTCAAATTTAGAAAAATGTGTGCTGTGCGTATTGTGGATTAGGGTGTATTCCCTGAGCTCTCTTGCTACTTTGTGGTCTATATTTTCCATCATGTCTCAGAGTATCTAGAATTTACATTGGTTGCTGCTTAATAGTAAGTGGGGTATGCCTCAGTCCATGCTACATGACAGGACTTCTGTCAGTCCATATTAGATAAACATTTGTACAAGGATGAAAATAGGAGCGTGCCGCAATTGCTCTATATTTTCCCTCTTTACATACGTAGGAAGCAAAAAATACTTTTGATTACTTTAAAGGTGAAGCGGAAGATAAAACAAAGACCAGGGTAAAATAAGATTGCGTGGTTTCAGCACAAATATTGCCAATTGATTTCGCTTCATTTTTGCAAATATGCGCATTCAGAGAATTTAAGCCCATATTTGTGCTCTGTTTGCCCCGGATGTGCATCCTTTTTTTTTCACGCAAATGCGGCACAAACTTAACTCCATATTTACACTTTGGCGCTAGACCTGAACAGCGCCAAAGTGATGGAGTTTGAGTCATTTTTTGTACGTGAAAACCTACCTTGCGCTAATGACATGCAAGGTAGGCGTTCCTGTGCAAAAAATGACTCAAAGGCATGTGCGCCTTACTTATACTCCCGCGTCAAAATGACGCACAGGAGGAGGCGGGCCTGAAAACAAGGCGCCCAGCTGGATTGGCGCAGTCTTTTAATGCCTGGGTCAGGGCAGGCATTAAGGCCCATATTTATACTTTTTGACGCTAAACTGCGCTAACGCAGTTTAGCGTCAAAAAATTTAGCGCCGTCTAACGCCATTCTGAAGCGCCATGCGGGCGCCGTATTTATGGAATGGCGTTAGCCGGCGCTAGCAGACCGGCGCTGCCTGGTGTGCGTGGAAAAAAACCACGTAGACCAGGCAGCGCCGGCGTAGGGGGAAAATGGCGTTAGGGCGTCTTAAAATGGGGCAAGTCAGGTTGAGGCAAAAAAATCGCCTCAACCCGATTTGCACCATTTTTTTCGACGCCCAGACGCCATTTAAATGACTCCTGTCTTAGTAAAGACAGGAGTCATGCCCCCTTGCCCAATGGCCATGCCCAGGGGACCTATGTCCCCTGGGCATGGTCATTGGGCATAGTGGCATGTAGGGGGGCACAAATAAGGCCCCCCTATGCCACCAAAAAAAATAAAAAATTATACTTACCTGAACTTACCTGAATGTCCCTGGGATGGGTCCCTCCATCCTTGGGTGTCCTCCTGGGGTGGGCAAGGGTGGCAGGGGGGGTCCCTGGGGGCATGGGAGTGCACCTGTGGGCTCATTTTGAGCCCACAGGCCCCTTAACGCCTACCCTGACCCAGGCGTTAAAAAGTGGCGCAAATGCGGGGTTTTTTGACCCGACCACTCCCGGGCGTGATTTTTGCCCGGGAGTATAAATACGACGCATTTGCGTCGCCGTCATTTTTTTAGACGGGAACGCCTTCCTTGCATCTCATTAACGCAAGGAAGGCGTTCACGCAAAAAAATGACGCTATTTGCCCATACTTTGGCGCTAGACGCGTCTAACGCCAAAGTATAAATATGGCGTTAGTTTTGCGCCGAATTTGCGTCGAAAAAAACGACGCTAATTCGGTGCAAACGGAGTATAAATACGGGCCTAAGGGTCCTGTGGGCTCTTTTCCATGGTGGGAAACCCCCTGCCACCTTAGCCCACCCCTGGAGGACAACCATGGATGGGGGACCCATCCATGGTGGGTGCAGGTAAGTGCAGGTAAGTATAATTTCTTTTTTTTTATGTGGCATAGGGGGGCCTAACTTGGGCCCCCCTACATGCCACTGTGCCCAATGGCCTCTGGGCATGGCCATTGGGCAGGGGGGCATAACTCGTGTCTTCGCTAAGACAGGAGTCATTTCCATGGGGGTTGTGCGTAAAGAAATGGCGCAAGTCAGGTTACAGCCAATATTTTTGACTCTAACCTGACTTGCACCATTCTTTGACGCACAACCCCCAGACTTCCCTTCGCCTCCCCTGCCCGGTTACCGTCATTTATTTTAATGCAAACCAGGCCTCAGCACCGGCTAACGTCATTCCATAAATAAGGGGCCCGGCTGGTGCATTGGAATGGCGTTAGCCAGCAGTAAACCTTTTGACACAAATCTGCCCTGGCGCTGGTTTGCGTCTAAAAGTATAAATATGGCCCTTAGTTTCCTGGACCTCATTTCATGGACTTATGCAATGACGTTGACCACATAACAACAATCAATAGAACGAGCTAAAATAAGTTACACTGCTTAAAACTAAATATCTTTTGCATTTATTTTATAGGGATTGGCTGAAGAACGCCCACATATAGTTTTCCTTAAAATTAACACAGAAGAAGTAAAGGTAAGCATTTGAAATTATGCAGGAATTTGTACGCAAAACCATGAAAGGCTGGTGACCTGTGTATTTGTTTTTGCTATCATCTTTTTGTTGTCTGCAATTCCAAATTTTAACTGGGGCAGGACTGAGTCAACCATTGATTCCATGGGGCGTGATATTTTAAGTGCCTTTAAACTGTGTGACAATTAGAGGTGGGCGAGCCAATAAATAAACATGAAAAGGCGAGCCAGAGCCAGTGGTCTGGCTCAGATCTTAGAGCCCATTCAGGAGCCAAGCCCTGAAAATGTTTGCTAAATAAGTCAAACAACAAAACACGTAAAATATGAAGATAGTCTCTTCAAAATTAAAAAAGTGTATTTCGCTAACATGTGTAAGCTTTGACATTAATATGTCACATTATAGCACTGAGACTTTCTTATTAAAAGTTATAGGGCCATTTTTACAAGAAAGTGGCGCAGCAGTAGTGATGTATCACTTTTCTAGTGGCCCCTTGCGTCCCTTAACATCACCATGGTAAAGCTGTATTTACAATATGGCGCACCATGGCGCATGTTAGGGACAATATCGTAATTTTTTTAATGCTATTGTAAAGCTATACTGGATTAGCATAAAAAAAAATGACACTAATCCAGTATAGTGTTAAGAGGCCTATTGAAATCAATGGGAGCCTCATTTTAATGACTGCTTTAAGCAGGCGTAAAAAATGACGCTAGAAATGGTGCAATGGAAGCTTGTAGATACCATTGCACCATTTTTAGCGACCCTCTCACGAGGGTATATATTGCATATATTTTGCATGATGTGGCGCAAAGGGTTTACAAGGTGGGGCAAACCTAGTTTGCCCCACGTTGTAAATATGGCACTTTGGTAGTGGCCTGTTAGTGTCACATTTGCGGCAAACATTTTGCCGCAAAAGTGGCGCTAAGGGGCACAAGGGCCTTGTAAATCTGGCCCTTAGGGCCATATATACAAGAATGTGGTGCATCACAAGTGATGCACCACTTTTCTTGTGGCCCCCTTGCGTTCCCAGCCTAGATTTGCACCACCTTGTAAATATGCTGCTATGGTAGTGACCCGTTAGTGTCACATTTGCGGCAAAAAGTTTCCCTAAATGTGGCACTTAGGGCCATATTTACAAGAAAGTGGCGCATCACTAGTAGCCACTTTTCTTGAGGCCCCCTTGCATCCCTTAACACCACCATGGTAGCGCCGTATTTACAATACGGCGCACCATGGCACATGTTAGGGGCAATAGCATAATTTTTTTGACGCTATTGTAACACTATACTGGATTAGCGTAAAAAAAAAAAATGAGGCTAATCCAGTATAGTGTTAAGAGGATAATTGAACTCAATGGGAGTCTCATTTTAATGCCTGCGTCAAGCAGGCATTAAAAATTACGCTAGAGATGCCGCAATGGTCTCTTTTAGATTCCATTGTGCCATTTTAGCGACCCTCTAACAAGAGGACGCCCACTTTGCATACATCATGCATATATTATGCATGATGTGGCACAAAGGGTTTACAAGGTGGAGCAAACCAAGTTTGCCCCACCTTGTAAATATGGCGCTAAATAGAGACCCGTTAGCGTCACATTTGTGGATTTTTTTGTGCCGCAAAAGTGGCGCTAAGAGGTGCAAGGGCCTTGTAAATCTGGCCCTTAGTGAGCTAAGAGACAAGTCAATTGTCATGTAAAACCTGCACGTGGCCCAGATTACTAGAAAGCAACATTATAGCCTATTAAATCACACACAACGGGTTTTGTACATCTGTTAATCTGAACTCTCATACTTGAAAGTGCTTTCATAAACGATAACAAAGAAAACAAGAGTTTTAGTGAAATAAAATATTTGCTCTTGGTCACACGATTAAAGCTAGGAAGGCTCAATTTGTCCAGGTTTTCTAATTTTACTTTGTGAAAATCAGCCACTAATTGGGTATCTATTTGTCTTTTCTCATGTTAAGGCTTTGTTCTTGTGCATTTTTCTACAGTTTTTATATATAGCGTACTGGACCTGGAGATATTGGAGCGCTTTATAGGAGCACCAGTTACATTACACAAGGTCACCATTCATTGTGTACAAGAACAAGGTGATTAAGTGATTCACAGGATGCTCTACTGACGCCAATACTCGTCTGATGTTGGCAGCTCTGGCTGTAATGCCACATCCAGACATGAGGAGGGGAGGTAGTCAGACAGAAGCCACATGAAAGCTCATCTAGTTATGGGCTCAAGGTTCCAAAAGGACCCCTAGCAGAGTCCGAGTGAGGCTACAGGCTTGAGCCTAGCTCCAGCTTTCAGCGGTTTTCCCACCTCTAGTTACAATGCTAATGCAAATCCTGCAGTACCAAGCAATGTATATGTATATGTATGTATATATGCAAACACATGAAGGTGAAATGCTCAAACACAAAGGGGCATTTTTAAGAGCCCCTAGCGCCATCTACCAACACATTAGTGTCATTTTTTTTACACTAATGTTTGGTTAGATTACCAAAATCCCCACGCCATATTTACATAGTGGTGCAATGAATCTATAGCGCCACTATGTAAACCCTTGCACCACATTATGCCTGCACCAGGCATAATGTATGCAAGGGGGGAGTTCCTCCGTTAAGGCGCTGAAAAAATGGCAGAAAGGAATCTCTTTTCGGCATTTTTTCCAGCACTTTTAATGCCTGTTCAGAGCAGGCACTACTCCTGCAGAGTACATCAATAGCGTCATAAATTTTTTTGCTATTGCCCTCTACCCTGCACCATGGTGTGCAGTATTTTAAATACAGCACACACATGGTGGCGGGGGGTGGTAAAGGGTTCAAGAAAAGTGGGCCCCTAAACAATTTTAACAAAGAGCTACTTACTGAACAAACCCAACAGATTCTAACAACCGGTATTTGCCCACACTATCTAACCATGAATATTTAGGTCTGTTTCTAGGTATTTCGGAAAGAGTGACTTATGTTAGTTTGAGTTTATCGATGATTTAGCAGAAGGTAGATGACCTGGTTTCCTTTAATCAAAGACATGTTCAGAAGATTCCATATGAATGCAAGAGAATGGAATTTACATAAAAAGGTTTTTCAAAGGATGTTGATGATTTGGAATACCCTACAGAGCTTAGCATGTGTATGGATTATAAGAAATTGGAGAAAGAAAAACGAGAACAGTTGTTAACTCATCAATTATCTGGGCGTATCATAACTATATAATAATGATGATATAATAAAATAATAATTACATGTATTTCAAAACTGTCTCACGCAGGTGCATGAGCTTTTTATGTCTCAAGCAGAATAAGACCTGAATTGTGAGTTGTTTTAATTGCAAGAAAGTTTTTTTTTTGGTGCAGCATATTCCTTGACTGGGAATGTCCTTCCCTTTCTTTAGTTGCAATGTTAGATCCTCATTACGAGTCACCCAGCGCAGACTACAGGGGAGGGAAGAGAGGAGACGGTTTTTACTTTAGCCAGACAAGGGATGTTGGCCTCTGCACAGTCTGATCCCCTACTATCACCTGCAATTTGACTGGACTGGAGGTAACTATCCCTTTTCAGGTTGAAATTCTCCTCACACCCAGACACCCTCGACAGACTGGTGAAGGATCATAGGTCCCACTTACCACTTGCAGAATATAAATGTAATGGGATAAGGGTCTGTTACTCTGCCAGAGACAGGTATCCCATGCAGTTTTTGGGCTGGTAAGCCATGTCCACATGTTAGTCCCCATTTTGAGACAAACAACTTTGAGTAGCTGGAAGAAGGCTCTAGCACGAGTGACTCCTTGATAACAGCTAGATTACATCCAGTAATTGTCTTTACATTGACTCTTCCTCATTTTAGTGCTAAGATACTGAAGTGTTTTTCTCACAGCTGAAGGACCTGCTCAATTGGAGGTCAGAAGGCTGTTTTGAAAGCACTGGCTTTGACAAATCGTTCCCCCTCCCACCGCAGGGTGTAGCCATCTTTCTGTGTAGTCAGTTGTGCTACCCGAACAGGAACTAATTGGGAGCAAAAGGTCAGAAAGATCCTTTGTTGCACAAAAAGACACACTCTATTCTAAGGCCTTGAATTCAGCTGCATGCTCAAGATTAGTAGATACCACCCTAGCCACAACTAGCATGTGATGCTACCCATACTGTGAGGAGGGATTAGGATACAACGTGCAAAATGGCCTCCAGGTTGTGCGACAGCCAGATTCCACCTTTGAGAATATGGAAGGAGAGGTGCAAAGGGCAAGATAATATGTGCCAGTAAAATGCTTCCCCATAGTACCAAGCCTGGTTCCCCTAGTACAATATTGTATGATTACGTGTCATTCAATCAATTAATCAATCTGTATCAGGGCACTGTGCCACGGTCGAAAAAGCCAGGCTTTGAGCCCCTTCCTGAAGTAGGTTAGGGAGGGAGAGGTGCTCAGGTGGAGGGGGGGGCGTTCGGACTTGGCAGCTGAGTAAGAAAAGGAGCGACATCCGGTGCGGCAGCATCTGGTTCATGGTACTTGTGCAAGGGCTCGGTGAGCGGCGTGGAGGTTTCTGGGAGGTCAGTGGAAGCTCAGATCGTGGAGTGACTTGTAGGCATGGGTTAAAAGCTTGAACTGACATTTCACATGGATGGGGAGCCAATAGAGGTTTCTCAGGTGTTGAGAGACGTGGTCTTTCTGCCGAGTTTTGGACCTTATGGAGTCTTTTCATGAATAGTGCAGTACTGAGGGATGCATGTTGTTGATGAGTATTGAGGCGTGTTTTATATTAATGCAATATTAAATGTTAATTGAGGCCTTAGAGACACATATCTCTTGTTCCCCATCTGTAACCTCCCACACACAGCACACACAAGAATCAGTACATGACAGATACTGGTGGAACATTTAGAGCTGAATAGCTCTGAAAAAGCTGTCTGGGAAACAGACTGGCTCACCAGTGGTACCTTTGTTTTTGTTCTAAAATGTTAATATGCTGCGAATAGTAACCATTATTTAATGTGATAGGAAGATACAGGCCCATATTTATACTTTTTGACGCTAAACTGCGCTAACGCAGTTTAGCGTCAAAAAATTTAGCGCCGTCTAACGCCATTCTGAAGCACCATGCGGGCGCCGTATTTATGGAATGGCGTTAGCCGGCGCTAGCAGACCGGCGCTGCCTGGTGTGCGTGGAAAAAAACCACGTAGACCAGGCAGCGCCGGCGTAGGGGGAAAATGGCGTTAGGGCGTCTTAAAATGGGGCAAGTCAGGTTGAGGCAAAAAAATCGCCTCAACCCGATTTGCGCCATTTTTTTCGACGCCCAGACGCCATTTAAATGACTCCTGTCTTAGTAAAGACAGGAGTCATGCCCCCTTGCCCAATCGCCACGCCCAGGGGACTTATGTCCCCTGGGCATGGTCATTGGGCATAGTGGCATGTAGGGGGGCACAAATAAGGCCAAATAAGGCCCCCCTATTCCACCAAAGAAAATTAAAAAATATGAAAAATTATACTTACCTGAACTTACCTGAATGTCCCTGGGGTGGGTCCCTCCATCCTTGGGTGTCCTCCTGGGGTGGGCAAGGGTGGCAGGGGGGGTACCTGGGGGCAGGGGAGGGCACCTTTGGGCTCATTTTGAGCCCACAGGCCCCTTAACGCCTACCCTGACCCAGGCGTTAAAAAGTGGCGCAAATGCGGGGTTTTTTGACCCGACCACTCCCGGGCGTGATTTTTGCCCGGGAGTATAAATACGCCGCATTTGCGTCGCCGTCATTTTTTTCGACGGGAACGCCTTCCTTGCATCTCATTAACGCAAGGAAGGCGTTCACGCAAAAAAATGACGCTATTTGCCCATACTTTGGCACTAGACGCGTCTAACGCCAAAGTATAAATATGGCGTTAGTTTTGCGCCGAATTTGCGTCGAAAAAAACGACGCTAATTCGGCGCAAACGGAGTATAAATACGGGCCACAATGTTTCACCAGATTGATAAGGGCCAGGCAATGGTTATGATATTTGGGGCCATATTTATCAAACTTTCATGCAGTGCAGCAAGCCACCTTATTGCGCAGCATGAAAGGGCAGGAATTATTTAACATTCGTGCCATTACCTTGCACTGGTGCACAATGTGCTGTTTAGTGCCATCTCAGGCACCCTTGGGCCATAGTGCAAGGGTGCCTGCACTGAGGATATAATTGTTATTGTGTAGGAAGGGGCACCTTCTGGCACAAAACAATCTTCTGAGGGATTTTCCTCCATGTGTGCTGTAGAACGCAGCACTCATAGATAGAGGAAAAATAAGAAGAAATAAAGATATTTCTCCTTGTTACTCATCACCTGGCATTTTGATCAGTTACAGTAAATCTGGGAATGCATCAAAATCCACTTGTGGAGGCTTGGGAACACCCAAACTCCACCCATGGAAGCCTCCCTACTGAAGAGTACCACAACACAGCGATTTGTGCTGCATTGAGTTACTTTAGATTTATGAAGCCACGCAGGGCCATGCAAGGTGGCCTTGCGGGGTTTGATAAATTGGACTGAGTAGTTGCATCCACCTTGCACCCCCTTGCGTAGTGCAAGGGCGCCACAGCTCATTGATAAATCTGCTGCTTACTTTTTGGCACTAGGATCCCTTGCCAATTTGTTGCATTGTAGGCCAGGGCGCTACCTGATCAGAGAATCGGCAAATTATAATTAACTGTACAAAGAATGACAGCAGGAACACCACCCCTAGCTAAATGAAGGCTTAGTCCCTTACACATAGAATATAAAGAAATCATGACCTGGCACCTGCTGTCTGGATGCTCGGATTGGTCACTACAAGTACAAACACTGTCTGCTTTCTAGGTGCATGTTACAGAACCACATAAAAGGTCCTTGCTTTGTTGCCTGGCCAGATCATTGTGACCTTCACTAATGCAGTCTGCATTAAGAGCAGAGAGCAGGGTTTGATTCATAAACAACACAGCTGCCATTCTAGACCTTAGAGGACAGGAACTTGCCTCATGTTCAAATATCAGATAATCACTTCTAGTGACTGCCCAGGGGGCACAGGAGCTGATTGCTGGTCTACTAATTATTCCACCATTGACCTGACCATTGATGCAAAATTGGCGCAAACTTACAAAATACCATTGTATTTTGTAAGTTTGCGCCAATTTTGCATCAAAAAATGACGCAAATGCGGTGCTAAAAAAGTATAAATATGGGCCTTAGAGTCATTTTTTGCACGGGAACGCCTACTTTACATCTCATTGCCGCAAAGTAGGTTTCCACATCCCAAAAATGACTTAAACTCTAGCGCTAAAGTATAAATATGAAGTTAGTTTTGCACTGAATTTGCGTAAAAAAATGACGCAAATTCGGGGCAAAACAAGTATAAATATGCCCCCTAGTTCTTCATGCGCACATAATAATTTTTTGATAGATGACGTTTGTAAGGGTGAACGTTTTATAAAGATTGTAGGGTGAATGTAAAATGGTTATTTGATGCTTCAGCAAACAATGAACCACCGGTCGGTCTCCATTGCACGCAACGACTGCTGTGATATCAAAATGAATAAAAAAGAAATACTCTGTGCATAGGAAATTGCGAAATGTAATCCATTCATTTTTTGGCAGGAATGTATTGACGCTTTTGGAATCACGGGTTTACCAGCATTCCAGTACTACAGAGGCCCAATAAAGGTACAGTATTGTTAATGCAGTTCTTGACATATATTTAGGGTCTAGGTATTAGCACATCTAGGTAAGAGTAAGGCCCTAACAATTTAAAATGTAACAAGGGCACACATATTGTGAATATCATATGAACTATGTAAGGACAGTGACTAACTACCCCCAAGTTTGAACATACTGTGGCAAGAAAAGGTCAAACGAAGCAGACTAGAGATTATCTGTTGTTATACAATGCATTAGTAAAGCTAGATTAATGGCTCAACATTCTCTCATCAGAATTGATAAAAACATTGCAAAGTTCTGAGAATTTGTGAACTGGTTCTTCATTTAAAACAGAGAAATGCAATGATTACCAAGGGGTCAGCATGGGGCACGGTATCTCTGTACATTGCCAAAGGGACACTTTCATAGATCTGACTGCATGCTACTTTCCCAAAGTGCAGAATATAAGTGAGACACATTTTCTGAAAATGTTTGAAGTTTTTCAAAATGTAAGAGTTCAGAAATATGCTGGAGAACATACCGTTTGCTGCAGCAAATTTATGAAACATTAAGGGCCATATTTACAAGCCCATTGCACCATTTTTTGTCACAATAGTGTCACTTTTTTAATGCTAACATGGTGTTAAGTAGCCTTTTCGTCACACCATATTTACAAAGTGGCGAAATGAATGCACTGCACCACTTTGTAACCCTTTGCGCCAAATTTTGCCTGCGCCAGGCATAATGAATGCAAGGGGGGCGCCATTTTTAGCATAATTTTTAAAGCCTGCCTAAGGCAGGCGTTAAAATGATGCTCCCATTGTTTTCAATAGGCCTTCCTTTACTTTGCAGGATTGACACCATAATCTTTGGCGATAATCTTCCAAATCACCATAAAAGTATCAAGATTTTTGACGCTGTTGCCCTAATGACTGCAATGGTGCATATTGTAAATATGGTGGTACCATGGTGTCTTTAGGTAGCAGTTGGGGCACGCAAGAAAAATGGCACATTGGGACCGATGTGCCACTTTCTTGTAAATATGCCCTTAAATATGTCTAATTATTTTAAAAGTCCTTTGCGTGGAAGTACATTTTAGTAAGCTCCAAGTGATATGAAAAACACCTTCTGACCAGCACAATAAGAATGAAGATGTTTTGAAGGAAAACTGGTCATCTTCAAATGAAAATTCTGCAGTAACATTTAAAAAAATGCATCACTACATTTTGATGTAAACAGATTTCAGTCTCATATCACGATTTAAGTAAAATCTGTGCAGTTTTGCCTTGCTTTTTCGTAAACAGTCATGATAATGACTTATCCACTAAAGGTGTTCGTGAATAGGAATAAGGTGTGTGAGGAATAATTTGTCATATTTTTTAAAAAAAAGAAATTAGAATTAATTGAATCCGTCCTTTCCTCCCTATCACAATTTTTTGAAAGTGACCATGTATATGATGACCATAACTCATTGTCTTTATGTTTTTCACCCCGTGCAAAATTTCTTCAGCTCTATGAATTTGCTGGAGCCAACAAGGACCATATCCTGGAGAAGCTGTGTGAATTCGATGTGGACTTTTAAGTATCTTTTGATTCATTCATGGCCTGCATTATTCACCACCTCCGACAAAAGCAACAGCCTGCATACTATTTTACTATAAGATCCAATAAACTTGATTAATCCCCCAAATTTCGTAGTTCGTTATCTCATTTGCATGTACTTTAAAAATAGTGAATTGTCTTTTTTAATACTAATAAATATTATGCAATTGTGAACGTGTGTATGCTTCTCTTATATCCATTGCTCATCGATTTCAAAGACAATATTGGTTATATTGTGAACATCACACATGGAAAGGACTTGATGCCACAGCATCTTGCTCATGGGAAGCATCCCGAACATCGAGTCCTGAACAACGAAGTCGTGGAAAACAAAAGCGAAACAACGCTTTTGTTTTTCGAGACTTCCTTGTTCAGAGCCTTAACCACGCATGTGCTGAACCACGTACATGAGTGGTTAAGGCACAGAAGAAGTGAGTCAACGCGATCAAGGAGGAGGTAAGTTGGGCTGGGACTGGGGCTGTTTTTTTGGGGGTGGAGTGGGGGTCTCGGGTGATTAAGGTTTAGGGGCAGGAGGTCAGGGTTTAGGTTTTAGGGGTGGGGTGTTGGGGTGCTTTAGGTTTTAGGGGAGGGGGTTGGGGTTGTGGTAATTTTGGGGGTGGGGGTTGGGGTGGTTGTGTGGGTGGGGGGGTCACGATAAGTTTTAGGTGTGGGGGGCCAGGGAGGACGCATGCTGAAACCATGCATGCCGTTCACTAATGCCTTTACCAGGAATGCCTTTACAATGAAAAATTATTGTTAAGGCATTCATGGTAAAGCAATTAGTGGTAACAACAAGGTCGTTATTCCGACCTCCTTGTTCAGGCATGGGTGGTTGAAGCACTCGTTGTTCCGACATACAACCCTTGCTCATACCAGATAAATGAAGGTATGTCTTTTTAAGTACCTGCTGCAATAGGAATGGGGCATAGTGTAACATCAGGTAACCCTACTCTCCTATCTAGTAACCACTTTTAGTACACCATCATTGACTAGAAATACTTAGCTAGAGGCAAAATGACCGCAGACTCGACTCTTAGGTTTCAACCAGCAGCAATATGATTTATTTTAGAAACTAATACAGTCTATTTGGAGTATTATGGTTGGGGTAATTTTTATTGATTTCAGATCTTTAGAACCTCTTGCATTTTTTACCATTTTTAAATATATTCGTTTTATTTCTAAACTCTGCCATTAATAACATCACAACATGGAAAATGAAAACTGGGGAGCGGATGATCAGATTATCAGTAGCGTAGAAGTCAGCAATGGAATGCCGTGGCTATTTACCAGGCACCCCAGCAGCCCCTCAACTTTCCAAAGATGATATCTCAGATGCCCCTCAACTCTTAGTCACATAAGAGAGTTGGTCTTACAAATGACTGGTACCACCCCGCCCTGTTTTTACTAGCTGCCGTTGTTGAGACCAGAGGGATATCTTTCATACTTCCTCTGGTCTGCAAGGGTTGCCAGACACCGAGAGAACTTTGTTTAAATGTCCCTACGTCTGTTATTAGGTCATACATAAAATGGATGCAACTTTTCTTTACGACCACCTTCAATGAGACATTTCCTCATGAAGTCTTTAATCAGCGTTTTATTTTTTCATGAAACTCCTCACCCCACGGCCTGGAACTGGCTACAGCCCAATCTCGACAGCAAGTAAAATGCCTCCATCTTTTGAAAACAGTCAAAAATATCTGTCTGTTTACTAGGCTAACACATATTAGGAATATTGCAGCGTTCTTGGTCTCGCAAAGGGATATCCCTTCAGGTCGCTGTCATGGTTTATAAATGATTTTCATCATGATCGTTATTAGGCCGTGGATGGTGGGGTAGTTTTTCTCATTCCCTTCATGATCGTTGTTCTAAAATCCACCAAGGTGAAGCTGTGGGCACTATTGAAAAACCGCTGTCAGTTGTGAGCTATAGTGTCACACTGAAAGGGGCATATTTACAAGAAATACCGCTCGCTGTGTTGCAGCAGCGATGGATCAAAAATACTTATGATGTGCAGAAATCAGTTACCATGCTAACGATGCGCCATACTTCCAATACGGGGCACTCTGGCGTAAGGACCCAAGGTGTGTCAGAAATTCTGGCACGTCCATGCTAACTTTGCCGTAATGGATTGGCTTCAAAAGTGGTGCAGCGCTGAAGCTGGCCTCAGAATTGACGCAACTTCAGTGATGCGTCCAAATCTAAAGGTACTGCATCAGTTTTAAATGACGCTAGTAGCCTAATGCTTTAGGGCCAATGTATATGACTCTAAAATGGTGGAATACCACCTTATACACTTTTACATTAGGCCTGGATGGAAGAGGTAATGGGTGCACATGTCTATGTGTTACATTACAGTGGGCATAGTCTACTTATGTGTATGTAAAGACCAGGGTATGTGTGACTTAGTGAGAGACAGTGTAATGTAAGTGAATACAAGTATGCTGGAATATGAAGTGGCAATACATGTATTACCTACCTTATATGTGTACTTACATGTTGTCCTTTGCCGTACGCAGGCCTGGACCTGGGGACCCCTTCCTCCATGGAGAAGTGACAATCCCGGCCTGTCCCTTGAGAAGCATTCACAAATCACATTGCTTGCTGCAGAGGATGAAGGTATTATAGGTGCCATGTTCCCAGCTTGGTCAAGGGGTCCTGCAACATGATTCTCACATGTGTAGACCCACTACTAGCAGAGGGGAAATAAAATACAGTCATATTGCACTGTGTAAAGTGACATCAGCTGGTCACATTTCCATTGATAAGCTAATGCGTAATTTTTACGCCTTGGTTAAGGAGGCATAGGAATTTTGAGGCATCCTAGGCTTTGCTTCATTTGCCTATTATGCGCCACTCCATTGAAAACTTGCAAATATGGATGCGTCAGTTCTGTTTGGGATTTTAAGAGGTAACGTCTACCTTACATATGATTAAGTTAACCTGAAGCAGCCAGTTGTAGCGCAGGAGAGAAAAGTCATGCATTATGCCTAATGCATTACGTTGTAAATATGGAGCACTGAATGCACCGCCGCAGTGTCAGAAAAATTATGCAGCTGTGATGTAATCTCCTTGTAAATATGCCCTAGAGTGTCTTACATCAGTTGACTGCGTCATGGCCATCAGGCAAGAGTGGTCACGGTGCATCATGCTCTGGCTACTCAATCATATATTCCCCAGAGTAAAGGTCAATGACCATCAGAGATATTGCCATGGGACAGATGCATCACTTGCCTTTGGGCAACCCACACTCTCTTGCTACAGCCTTTAACAGTGGATAGACATATGACCACCCACTGATTAGAAATAGTCAATAGAAGTATACATAAAAGATACAGGCCCACAGGTTCATTAACTACATTTACATCGGCTGAACTTGGCTATAGAGGCCCATATTTTTTTGCATCCCCCCCTACCTGCACCTAACAACATCATGGTTGCGCCGTATTTATAATATGGCGCACCATGGTGGTCGTTAGCACAATAACGTCCACATTTTTGGCGCTATTGTGGTGCTTTGCTACACTAGCATCAAAAACTTTTACGCTAGTGCGGCAAAGTGCAAGGAGGCCCATAGGTTAATATAGGAGGGACATTTTAACACTTTCTCTGAGCACACATTAAAAATGATGCCAAAAATGGCACAGTGAAATCTTTAAATTTCACTGCTCCGTTTGTGCTGGCCTCCTAGTGCAGGAACACCCCCCTTGCACACAATTTGGCTGGAAAGGACATAATGTGGCAAAAGGGGCTACAAAGCATGCATTGCGCCACTTTGTCAATATGGCACAGCAGAAAAGCCACTTTGGCAGCACTAAGGTGGAGCTAGAGGCTCTTAAATATGACCCATAGTTTCTACCAACAGTCTAATTAGTCTTTTATGCAGATAGGGTAGTCTTTTACTGTTGCTTTCTTAGACCTGAACACAGTTATTTTATGTCTGAGCCACTGGAAAAACACTTCACCATTGGAAACAATTTGAAAAACAGATATAGGACGCCTGGAAGCCAGGAGCAGCACCTGAACAGAATGGTCAGCAGAAGAGCTTTTGGAGTATTGATTTAATTTTAAACGCGTTCACACCTTCAGAATTCTATGAATGTGATAGCTGAGGCCAAATTTCCTGAAATCCCAAAAATAGTTGGTTCTGCCAGACAACCAAGCTGGTATGGCCACAGGCTGATCAACTAGCTGCAGAAAACATGCCCAAGTGACCACTGAAAAAGGCCCATGGTCTTGCACCCCTCCTCGCTAGTGTTGCAGTGCAGATCCTTGTTTCATCTTATTATTTTATAATAGTGAGTGATTGGACGCTGCGTTAAGGTCGATGAAACTTTTGACTTGTATGGTATATACTGATTACCACATTGATTGACACATTGATTATTGACATATAAAACAACAGCATTAAACAATAATAATATTCACCAAAGAATCAATATACGATGCACCATGACCCATTTGGCCATGAATAACAACATTTTAGTCTCAATTAAAATATTTATTTCCCTATATTAACAATGCCAGAGTCACATAGGTTATTCTCAACACTAAATAGTACAAATAAAGTAGCATCACAGGCTGGCGAATTGCTTTGAAAAATCTTATTTTAAACAGAGAAAATAAAAGAATACACTCAATAGATCGAACACAAATTAATTGCATGAGTATCTGTGTAAGAGAGATTGTTTATTTACTGAATCAAATGTATACTATGTCAAATCATAAGCATAGAGAAGACACCTCAGTAAGCTCAAATTAGCATTAGCATGTTGGGCATCATGCAAACGTTTTAGTAACATAAATTTATAAAACATCTAACTATGGCACTATCAAAAATAGCAGCAGAATTTTAAACAGTAGCAGCTGGTAACCTGAAAAACAAAAAGACAAATACAAATACACAGAGTTCATACATTTACCTCTCCTTAAGGTAAACAGCAATCAGGTTAAAGCTTTATCAGGGGGATCTCAGTATCAGGACAGAGGCAGTGTAAAGGGGTGACAACTCAGAAATTTGGACTCTAAATTCTCTGAACCATCAAATTAAATATTTAAGGAAGGCAGCATAGCACTATAGGCTCTAAGCACTAAGTGCTAAAATAAGCACCAGAACGTTTGCAGGGAGCCTAGAAAATAATTCAAAATAATAAAGTACCAGAATGTCAGTGGACTATCTGGAAAAACATGAAATGTAAAAGTGACAGATCATAAGAATGAAAAGTGAAGCCTCTGGAAACCAGGGATAATAATGCACCCCAATGTCTGATTCACAAACATTAAATTAAACTTGATAAACTTCTGTGATTGGCTAAAAACTGCATATGTGCACAAATCATTCAATCCCAAAACACCAGCACATCAGAAAATATTCCACTATTAACTTAAATATTCTGTATTCCTCTGTCTCTTCCTTTTTGCGTAAGCACTAATGATATTAATTATTTCCTGCAGTCCTCTCTGCACTATTTTGTGAAGGTCTTTTGTTCAACACATTTCAGAATGTACTTGCTGCCGGACGATAGTCAGAAAGAAATGTTAAAACTTTCAAGTCAGTTCTTTCCCCTTGAGAGAAACACATTCCATTAGTACGAACACAGATTAAACTCATAATTCAAACAAAAGAAGCTTGTAATTCTATAGAAAAGTTTGACACTTTAGCTCGGCTTGGCAGACAGATAACTATACGTGATGACCTTGCTTACTTGAGACACAGCAGAGAACACATGTTGAAAGAAATACATTTAATTATTAAAAGTTTTACACAATTTTGAGGTTCAAACAAAGAATTTGTTATACAGTGGGCATGAAATAATTCTACTAATGTACCATTTTTGGAACATTGGCAGACATTCAACATCATCTCTGGCCTTGTTCTGCCGAAAAGCACAGCAGAAAACTCAAGAATTACTCACATTTATTCTAACATCATTTTTCAAAGCACATGTTCTTAAAGAGACAGAACATATTTTATTTTTCATCACTAAGTTAACACATTTAAAAAAATATGTGCAGGCCTTTCACTCTGATGGTGGCCACTAAACAAGCACATGTTCCATGTTAACATTTATTTTTTCATTTGAGGCATTTCTCATGTTAGTTTATCAGTATGAGTACATAAAATAAATATTTCATGTCAAATCTGCGCTCACAATCCCTCCTCTGATGACTATATATGTCATCACACTTACATCCCAAATAAATTTATTTATTTCATTGTACTGTTTTGCTGAGATTTTGTTTCTCTCACATTTGTACAAATTCTTCTTGTCTTTGAGTTTTTCCCATATAATCTTTCCAATTGAAATTCTACCCTCCTCTGATCCTATTCAAATATTCTTCTTTTGATCACTCTGTACAATTTGCATATTCCCCATATACCAATTAGACAAAAAACAATAATTGAAACTCCTTGTATTAGTTTCAGTACCAATCCTTTCCCTAGGTTACCAATCCAGTTTCCCCACAGCAATCATCCCTTTGCCAGCTTTTTTTCTAAATAGCGAGCTCTGTTAGTTCTTTTAATTTAGTTTCATCTTTTGTTAAATTGTTAATCAAACCTCTAACCTCTTCACTGTTGTCTGGTATGAAGGTACAACAATGACGCAGACCTAGCAATTCACAAACTCCACCCTCCTTTGCTAAAAGAATGTCTAACTCAAGGCGGTTCTGAAGAGACATAGCTCTTACCGCAGCCATTTCTGTATCCAAAAGGATAACAGCCCCTGAATATCTTGTCATCATGTTATCCACAAGTGCTGAATTTTAATAGAATTCAGAACAACTCAACCTGAAGGAATTATTGCTCCAAATATGTCTCCAACAATGCTAGAAACTGATTCTCGCTTTTGTCTTTTTCGTTGTAATTCAGTCATTTTAGTAAATTTGCTCAAAACATTCAGTTGGTACATTTTCGGGAAGACTATTCCCAAATTACATGTGAAACACCATCCTTTAGAAAGACGCTAATATGCATTTTTCCCACAAAAGTAATAGACTCCAGGCACAGGTGGGTCATGACCATTTAACATAAATGTCCCCTTATTCTCAAAAAAAACACATCTACATTCACTCATTCCCACAAATATTTTATCCACCCAACATTGTGGTCTGTATATACAAAGCTTTTCTACATGTTGTGCATCTGAAGTTAGTCTCCCTTGTTTAGTAATGTCAGTGTATGTATTGTCAATCCCAGGACTACGTGAAACTAATCCATTATCTATTTTAGCCTTAATCACCCTTCTCCTATCATCTGTGTAATCTAAAAAACTATTTTCTAAAGATGAAAGCAAACAGGTTAAATTGTTCCTGTGTGTGAAAGCAGTTCAGAAAGTTAATGTAGGTTGAAAGAAACCCTTTTCTCTCCTTGTATCCCGTGCGTGTGCCCCCGAGTGCCGTGCGCCGTCCTCCCCTCTCAGCCCCTCCTTCTAGTAGATTTTAGTAGGCTCTTGTTCCCTTTTCGCCGTCTTGCCGCTTTTTCCCGCCGCTCCTACCGCGCTTTTCCCGCCGTTTTTTGCCGCTCTTTTTTGCCGCTCTTTTTTCCCGCTTCCAGCTCCCCTGCCTGCCCACCTCCCGCCTCCCAGCTGACCCCGCCTCCCCACCTACCCCTTAAATGGCGGCCGCTGCGAGGCAGAGGTAGCGACCACTGACCCTCGGGTAGGTCGCTCCCCTGCTCACGCAGCGCCTCCAGTCCCTGACTGCCTTCCTCTCCTGTGAGTGTGCTCCCCCCTTCTTGCCCGTGTACCCAGAGTGCTTGTGCTGACTAAAAATCCCTTTTCTCTCCTTGTATCCCGTGCGTGTGCCCCCGAGTGACTGAAATTCCCTTTTCTCTCCTTGTATCCCGTGCGTGTGCCCCCGAGTGCCGTGCGCCGTCCTCCCCTCTCAGCCCCTCCTTCTAGTAGATTTTAGTAGGCTCTTGTTCCCTTTTCGCCGTCTTGACGCTTTTTCCCGCCGCTCCTACCGCGCTTTTCCCGCCGTTTTTTGCCGCTCTTTTTTGCCGCTCTTTTTTCCCGCTTCCAGCTCCCCTGCCCGCCCACCTCCCGCCTCCCAGCTGACCCCGCCTCCCCACCTACCCCTTAAATGGCGGCCGCTGCGAGGCAGAGGTAGCGACCACTGACCCTCGGGTAGGTCGCTCCCCTGCTCACGCAGCGCCTCCAGTCCCTGACTGCCTTCCTCTCCTGTGAGTGTGCTCCCCCCTTCTTGCCCGTGTACCCCGAGTGCTTGTGCTTGTGCTGACTAAAAATCCCTTTTCTCTCCTTGTATCCCGTGCGTGTGCCCCCGAGTGACTGAAATTCCCTTTTCTCTCCTTGTATCCCGTGCGTGTGCCCCCGAGTGCCGTGCGCCGTCCTCCCCTCTCAGCCCCTCCTTCTAGTAGATTTTAGTAGGCTCTTGTTCCCTTTTCGCCGTCTTGACGCTTTTTCCCGCCGCTCCTACCGCGCTTTTCCCGCCGTTTTTTGCCGCTCTTTTTTGCCGCTCTTTTTTCCCGCTTCCAGCTCCCCTGCCCGCCCACCTCCCGCCTCCCAGCTGACCCCGCCTCCCCACCTACCCCTTAAATGGCGGGCGCTGCGAGGCCGCGCAGCGGACGCGCGCAGCGGGCGCGCCGCTGGCGCGCCTAAGGCAAGCCCGTCTGCGCCCGTCCGCGCCTGGACCACGCCCAGCGCCCGAACCCCTGGCCCCCGCTTGACCTATGACTCCGCCACCCTCGCCAACCTCAACTCCGGCCGCGCGCCGGGCTGCTACCGCGCCACCCCCAAACGAACCCACGGACCCTTCACCTGCAGCAACTGCCGCTTCACCTGCCTACGGACCCACACCGCCACCACCAAGAACGACGCCCCCGGAAGCAACCTCAAATGCATCCTGGTCAACACCCGCTCCGTCCACAGGCACGCCATCGAACTGTGGAACCTCATCAACTCAACGAACCCAGACATCGCCTTCCTCACCGAGACCTGGATGAACCCCTCCTCGGAACCCGACATCGCCATAGCCATCCCCGACGGCTACAAAATCATCCGGAGAGACCGCTTCAACCGCACCGGAGGAGGCATCGCCATCGCACACAAAAGCTCCATCAGCATCTCGACCCACACCGACAACTCACTTCCCGACGCCGAACACCTCCACTTCGCGATCCACATCGACCCCAAGACAACCCTAAGAGGCACCCTCATGTACAGACCACCAGGACCCCGCACCAAGTTCAGCGAAGACATCGCAGACTTCGTCAACCCCCACGCACTCTCCTCCACCGACTACATCCTCCTAGGAGACCTCAACTTTCACCTGGAGAACCACACCGACAACAACACCACCGCCGTTCTAGACAACCTCGCCAACCTGGGACTGAAACAACTGGTCAACACCCCCACCCACTACACCGGACACACGCTCGACCCCATCTTCTCCTCAAGCAAACACATCACCTTCAGCCACACCACCGAACTCACATGGTCGGACCACAGCTGCGTCCACTTCAGCTTCAAGAAAATCACCGTGCATCACCACACCCGGCAACCACCAAAAAGACACTGGAACCGAATCTCCACAGAACAACTCGCAGCAACGCTCTCCCTGAACCAACCCACCAGCACCAGCAACCCCAACGAGGCCGCCAACAACCTCACCAACTGGATCTCCGACTGCGCCAACCTCCTGGCCCCTCTGAAGACCCAAACCAACACCAACAACCACAAGAAAAACTCCTGGTTCACCACCGAACTCAAAAACTCCAAGAAAGAATGCCGCCTCCGCGAGAAGACATGGCGCCTCAACCCGACAGAGGAAAACCTGACAGCTCTCAAGGACACCACCCGCCAACACCACCAACGCCTCCGCACCGCACGAAAAACAGCCTACCAGAACAGACTTGACAACAACGCCCACAACAGCAAGGAACTATTTGGCATCGTCAAAGAGCTCTCCAACCCGGACGCAGAAACCAACCCCATCCCTCCCTCACAGGACCTCTGCGACTCCCTCGCGACCTTCTTCCACCGTAAGATCGCCGACATCTACAACAGCTTCACGACCACCAACATGAACCCGCCCCCGGAAGCCGCAAACGACATCTCCACCATCCTCGCCTGGAACCCTACCACCACCGAGGAAACCACCCGCGTCATGAACTCGATCCACTCGGGATCACCCTCCGACCCCTGTCCTCACCACATTTACAACAAGGCCGACAACATCATCGCACCCCACCTCCGAGACGTCATCAACGCCTCCCTCACCACTGCTACCTTCCCTGAAAGCTGGAAACACGCAGAACTCAACGCCCTCTTAAAGAAACCCACAGCAGACCCCACCGAACTCAAAAACTTCCGGCCTATCTCCCTCCTACCGTTCCCCGCCAAAGTGATTGAGAAAATCGTCAACGCTCAACTCACCGCCGCCCTGGAAACCTCCGACTCCCTCGACTCCACTCAGTTCGGATTCAGGGCCAACCACAGCACCGAAACCGCCCTCATCGCAGCCACGGACGACATCCGAGCCCTGACCGACAAGGGTGAAACCGTGGCCCTCATTCTCCTGGATCTCTCTGCAGCCTTCGACACGGTCTGCCACCGCACCCTGATAGACCGCCTCTGCAGCGCCGGCATCAGAGGCAAGGCCCTGGAATGGGTCATCTCCTTCCTCTCCGGAAGGACCCAGAGAGTCCGCCTCCCCCCCTTCAGATCCGCAGCCACGGAGATCATCTGCGGCGTACCCCAAGGATCCTCCCTCAGCCCCACCCTATTCAACGTCTACATGACCCCCCTGGCAAACATCGCACGCAAACACGGACTCGACATCATATCCTACGCCGACGACACCCAGCTCATCTTATCCCTCACCAACAACCCCACATCAGCAAGGACCAGACTGCACGACGGCATGAAGGAAGTAGCGACCTGGATGACAGACAGCCGACTGAAACTGAACACAGATAAAACGGAGGTCCTCATCCTCGGCCCTACCCCCTCCGCATGGGACGACTCCTGGTGGCCCCCCACCCTAGGCAGCACTCCCCAACCGACCAACCACGCACGCAACCTCGGCTTCATCCTGGACTCCTCCCTCTCGATGACCAGACAGGTCAACTCGGTGACCTCAGCGTGCTTCAACACCCTCCGCATGCTCCGCAAGATCTTCCGCTGGATCCCCATCGACACCAGGAAGACCGTCACCCACGCCCTCGTCACCAGCCGCCTGGACTACGGGAACACTCTGTACGCCGGCATCACCACCAAGCTGCAGAGGAAACTTCAACGGATCCAGAACGCCGCAGCACGACTCATCCTGGACATACCTCGCCACCACCACATCTCCGGACACCTGAGAAAACTCCATTGGCTCCCGGTCAAAAAGAGGATCACCTTCAGACTCCTCACCCACGCACACAAAGCCCTCTACAACCTCGGACCCAAACTCATCAACTCCCGCGTCTCCTTCTACACTCCTCCGCGCACTCTGCGCTCCACCGGTCAGGCCTTGGCAGCCGTTCCCCGCATCCGCAAAACCACCGCCGGAGGAAAATCCTTCTCTTTTCTGGCAGCGAAGACCTGGAACTCCCTGCCCAGTCACCTTCGCGCCATACCCGAACACCTCCCCTTCAGAAGGCAGCTCAAGACCTGGCTCTTCGAGCACTGATCCCCTAACCCCCAGCGCCTTGAGACCCTTATGGGTGAGTAGCGCGCTTTATAAATGTGATTGATTGATTGATTGATTGATTCACTATTTCTATGTTATTATACTTAGCTATCTTATTAAGATCTTTGATGAGAGGTACAAAAGCAAACACTACATCTATAGTAGAAATACTGACTATACTACCGGTTATAGAATCATGTTAGTAAATGACTACAACTTATGCCGTAAGTGAGCGGTAAACTATGATAGGCAATTCCCTCCTCAACAGAGGCTGGAATCTGCGTGCAAACATAACAATCTCTCGCATCCATTATACCAACATACTCACGCAACAAGCAATAGAAGATAATAGATGAAAGTTCTCCCTGTGAATGCAAATATTTCTAATCTATTTAAAATCTATCTATTGTTGAAAGAGTAAGCACTAATTCTGAAGAAATGGTTTCTAAAGCTATGGTATGGTTGGTCTCATTCTTATCAAAGACAATCACACCTACAATCAGTACCAAACATACAATTGCACAATCACCAAACCAATACCCATATGTTAACAGCATCTATTTTTAGTGTTCTGCTGGTTGTGGTTACCCGTGGTCTTTAAAGAATCAGAAAGTAAAAACAACAACAAAAATTATAGCTATGCAGCAAAAATCTAAAAAAAAAAAAAAACAATTTAAAAATGTTTAAGTCTTCATTCTTCAGTCTTCGATTTCAATCGCTCCTTATTTTGTATTCTTTTTCTTTTCTTTCAATAATGTTCAAAGCTTTATTCACACAGGACCCTTTTGTCAAAAATCGGTAACGTTGTAAAAATCAGTTTAGCAGGTATGCCAAAATCAGGTTATTAAAGTCTCTCAAGAATATTTTCTTCCTAACAAAGTCTCTTTCATTTAGTTTTCAAATTTTCAATTTTTTTCTCAACAAATCTCAATCAGTTTTCTTCATGTGCCAAAATATAGACCTGGAATGTCTCTGTCAAAACAAAAATTCAAAAATTACTTTTGCCATTCATTAGTAGTTGCATGTGCCCTTTCAGGCCCAGAGTATTTTTGATTTCTTTTTGATTTTTGACCATCACTGGATTCACCATCACTCAGATCTTCACTTCTGTTGTTATTGACTTCTTCCTGTATTGATTGCACCAGATTTGTCTTCTTTGACTTTGAACTTGTTTCTGGCCTGTTGTTCCCTTTCAGAGATTTTCTTGTTAATGCTCTTTTCAGTATTGGACTTGAACTCTTCTCCTTCGACGTTCCCGCAACCGGTTCAGGAGGACTCAAATCTGTTTGGTTTAGATCTTCCTCAACTCCATTACCGCTGGGGTCAGTCAATTGTTCAGTCTGGTTTGTCATACCATCTGCTTCTGAGGGCACCCTCGTCTGAGCAGGTCTTCTCTGGACCGTTTCCCTTATTCGTGCTCTCTGGACTGGTTCTTTTACTGTTTCATTTGAGGACGTTGATGACCTTTCATTCTCATCTTCCAGGATTACTTCCACTTCGTCTGACACAGGAGTGGGCAAGTCAACTTGAGCCTGTTCAGGCACTGTCTCCAGATCGTTTGTTCTCCTGGAATCGAGTTTGGAAGTCCTTCACACTTCACAGCTGTAGTAGTAATCAATATCAGCTGGTAAGGACCTCTCCACTGAGGCTCCAAACACGATTTTCTCACTGCTTCCGGATCACAACCCAGTCACCATCCTTCAGGTTGTGTCCTTGCTCTTGTGACAGTTGTAGTGTGGTAGCTTCCATCTGCTGAGAGAAAGAGTGAACCACATCAGCTAGGCCTTTGCAGTAGTCCAATGCCACATCATCTGTAATATTTACAAGAGCATTTGCAGGTAAAGCTGCCAATCCCATGGAACTTCCCATGAGGATTTCATGGGCGACAGTCCTGTTTTCTTGTCAGGAGTACTTCTCATTGACATTAGAACCAACGGCAAAGCATCTGGCCATTTCAGATTTTTAGATGCACACAAATTTTCCAGTCTTGATTTTAAAGTACCATTCATTTGTTCTACAAATCCTGAGGCTTCTGGGCGGTAGCTGCAATGAAGCTTCTGCTCAATGTTGTCATTTCTCCTTGTAGGGTAAGCCTCAATCCAATGAATGAAAGTGCACACAATCACCAACACATATTTCAAACCAGCACATGCAGGCATCTCAATGAAATCCATCTGCATTCTGCTAAATGGTCCTCCAGCCATGCCTATATGTCCCATGTTGACAATTGGTCCTTTGCCCACATTCATCTGCTGGCAGATAACACATCTGTGGCAAACTGCTTTGGCAACCTGTCTAAATTTTGGATTGAACCAGAAATGTTTAAATAACCTAACCATGGCATCTCTCCCCACATGAGCTTGCTCATTATAGTATTTGGCCATCTGAGTCAAACAAAATGTTTGGCAATATTACTTTTCCTTCTCCTGATTCCCAGATGTCATCATCTATTTGAACAGACTTCATCTTAACCCAATCTCTAATCTCATGTTTCCCAACATTATCCTGAAGATTTTGTAATTCTTCCAAATTATCAATGACATGCATCACATAATTTTCATCATCTTCAAGTAACAATTCCCATTCTCCTTTGAAGGATATGCTGTTCAATGCACAGAACTTTGCAACTTGATCCACATATGCATTTCCCAATGACACACAATCCTTTGATCTCTGATGTGCACTGCATTTCACCACAACAATCATTTCAGGCATTTGAATTCCTTCTTACAGATCATTCATTCTTTCACCATTTCTTATTGGTGAACCAGAAGAAGTTAGAAAACCTCTCTGTGACCACAATTGGCCAAAGTCATGCATAATGCCGATCCATATTAAGGGCCATATTTATACTCCGTTTGCGCCGAAATTGCGTCGTTTTTTTTGACGCAATTTCGACGCAAAACTAACGCCAACTAACGCCATATTTATACTATGGCGTTAGAGGCGAATAGCGCCAAAGTTCCCGGAATGTGCGTCATTTTTTAGCGTGAACCCCTTCCTTGCGTTCATGATATGCAAGGGAGGCGTTCCCGTCTAAAAAATGACTCCCAGGCCTTTACGTGGTATTTATACTCCCGGGCAAAAGAGACGCCCGGGAGTTGGCGTGGCTAAAAACGGCGCATTTGCGCCACTTTTTAACGCCTGCTCAGGGCAGGCGTTAAGGGGCCTGTGGGCTCAAAATGAGCCCACAGGTGCCCTCCCATGCCCCCAGGGACCCCCCCTGCCACCCTTGCCCACCCCAGGAGGACCCCCAAGGATGGAGGGACCCACCCCAGGGACATTCAGGTAAGTTCAGGTAAGTATAGTTTTTTTTTTTTATATATTTTTTTGGTGGCATAGGGGGGCCTTATTTGTGCCCCCCTACATGCCACTATGCCCAATGACCATGCCCAGGGGACAGAAGTCCCCTGGGCATGGCCATTGGGCAAGGGGGCATGACTCCTATCTTTACAATGATAGGAGTCATGTTGATGGGGGATGGGCGTCGAAAATAAATGGCGCAAGTCGGGTTAAGACGATTTTTTCGACGTAACCTGACTTGCCCCATTTTAAGACGCCCATGCGCCATTTTCCCCCTACGCCGGCGCTGTCTGGTCTACGTGGTTTTTTCCCACGCAAACCAGGCAGCGCCGGTCTGATTGCACCGTCTAACGCCATTCCATAAATACGGCGCCCGCATGGCGCTTCAGAATGGCGTTAGACGGCGCAAAACTTTTTGACGCTAAACTGCGTTAGCGCAGTTTAGCGTCAAAAAGTATAAATATGGGCCTAACTATCTGTGTAAATAGTCACTTTCAATTGAGTTGAAATGTGGCATGCTCTAGTAAAAGCCACTAGTTATACTTGTGCAGAAAACACTCCTTGAAGCCATGAAGCTTCCAGTATGCTAGTGATAGTACGTACTGCATATACTGCTCTTAATATGCCCACATTATCTCTCAGGCAGGAACCATCAACAAAGATAATTTGGTCATTTTCTTCCAGACAAGTATCTCTAATATCTGCTCAGGGTTTTGTGCATAACTCTGTAACTTCCAGAAAATCATGTTCAGTATCATCCAATTTATCAATGTTTGTTTCCTCATTTGGAAGTAAAGTTGCTGGGTTAAGCACTGTATATCTCTTAATGTTTAAATTTGGAGATCCCAAGATTGTTGACTCTTATCTAGTCAGCCTTGAGCTGGTCAGATACTGTGTCTTAGACCTGGTAAGCAAAATCTCTATGGAATGGGGAACCATTATAGCAAGAGGATAACCCATCACTATACTCTCGCTCTGAGGGAGGCTCTGCTCAACTGCTGCAATGGACCGCAAACAACCTGGTAAAAGCTGCTGTGACAGGATCCAAGATAGATGAAAAATATGCCACTGGGCACTCTACACCACCATGAGTCTGAGTCAAAACAGACAATGAACATGCATTACGTTCATGACAAAACAACAGAAAAAGCATAGTGTAGTCAGGCATACCGAAAGGTGGAGCTTGGCACAATCTCTCTTTCAAATCAGTAAATGCTTTCATACAAACCTCATCCAGCACTATAGTATCTGAAACATCCTCATGAGTCAGCTTCTGTTTGGGCTTTGAAAGAACTGAAAAATTCAGGATCCATTGGTGGCAGTAACCCACCATTCCCCAGAACATCATCACACCTTTCTGAGTAGTTGGTGCTGGCATTTGCAAAATAGTTGCAACTCTTTCTCTAGAAATCTTCCTAGTTCCTTTCTCAAACAAATGACCCAAGTATTTCATCTCTTTCAGACAGTACTGCAATGTAGCAGGGGACACTTTATGTCCATTGTCTCCCAGGAAATTCAAGAATGCAATTGTATCGTATTTACACCCTTCTTTTGTCCTGAGCACAATTAATAAATCATCATTGTACTGCACCAATGTTGACTGATAAGGCATCAATAATGATTCCAAATTCTTTTTCAAGATCTGATTGAAAATGGATGGTGACTCTGAGAGCCCTTGTGGAATTCTACACCAACAGTAGACTTCATTCAAGAATTTGAAACAAAAGAGATATCTGCTGTCCTCATGAAGAGGCGCAGAAACGAATCCTTGACATAAGTCTACCACAGTGAACCATTCAGAATCACATGGGACCTGAAACATAATCACAGCTGGATTTGGCACAACTGGGCAACACTTAAACACTATGGTGTTCATTATGAACATGGCAGGAAAGACCGCACCGCCCGACGGTGGCGGTAACTACCGCCAACAGGCTGGCGGTCTGGACCGCTAAATAATGAAGCACATGAAAAACAGCCAGCGTGAAAACCACTCACCGCCAGCATAGGAGTGCCGACATCGATGGAAGAGGCCGCCCACAGGCCGAAAGAAAGGCCCCACCAGCCCAACAAATAATGGAGCACAAGTCTGCCGTCAGTTCCAGGGCTGGAACGACAGCCACGCGAAGCCTGGTGGAAACTTACCAAATAAAAGGAAACACTTACGCTGAAGCACACATGGAGAGAGAATTGGAAATCATGCCAGTGCTGCTCCCTGCCATATACCTCCACGACCATGACCGCCGACGAAGATGACGACGATAACTACTGCAACCTACTAAACAAGGGAAGAAAGGGCACAGTTACACAAACACCCACCCCATGCACCCCACCCACCCTGCAACGCACCCCCAACCCCTCACACCATCCCAAGCCATAAACACCAGAACAAGAAGTACTTACCAGACACAAGGCCAATACAACCTGCCCAAAGTACACACATGTGCACACCACACCTCCACAATGAAACAATGAACCACTTCTCCAGATTGCGCCAACAGCAACACTAAGCACACAAACTTTAATAAAAAATGAAAAATGCAATGTCCAATTAAGGCCATTGGCCAGTCCAACATGAAAAGGCTGAAGGGCCAAAATGGCCCGAACTTGACTCCCACTTGTGCACATGGTACTCCACTATAAAGGGACATCAATGGGGTAGCCAGGCACCTCAGGGAACAGGGGCAGGGGGTGGCAGGGTGGGGACTAACGTCGGGGGGCTTGGGCTTACGTTTGGGAGGTGGTGGGGGTTTGGGCTTGCTCTTGGAAGGTAGGGGAGCGGGCTTGGTCCGCGGGGTGGCAGATGGACCTGGGCCAGCATGGGGCTTCTTGCTCACTGGGGAAGGGGCACAGGAATGTGAAGGGCGGCCTGGGGCAGACCTCGACGTGGAAGGAGTGGACATGTTTAGGGACGAGACGGGGTGGCCAGTGGGTTCGAAAAGGTCAACACGGGACAGGAATAGTTTTTTAGGGGCAGTTGGGGTGGACATGGAAGAAGGTGTGAGTGGAGGTTGAGGGAGTGTGTGTAAGAGGTGTAGGTGTGCTGGACATGGATGCAGGTGCCTATACAGTATGCTGAGGAGTGGTGGATGTATGTTGGGTGGGTGTCTGGGAACATTTGAGTGTTTTGGGAGGAGGAGGGGTGGACACAGAGGGACAAGACAGGCTGCCAGTGTACATGGTTGTTGTCTGGGTGTCTTCAGGTATAGTGAGTGTGCTGCAAGTGTCAGTCCAAGTCGTTGTGGTGAGTGCAGGTGTAGAGTCTGGGGTGCATGACTGGATGTCTGATGTTGTGGTGACTGCAAGAATGGGGTCAGCAACAGTGAATGAGGGTGCAGTGCTTGTGAGCGTGCATGTTGAGGTGACAGACAGGAAGGCGGGAGAGGTGGACACACTGGGGGAAGTGGATGTTGCAGTGTGTGCTTTTGTATGTTGTATGTTTTGTATGTTGGCTGTGTGTATGCCTGTGGTGGGAAGTGTGGTGCTTGTGTTTCTGTGCATGTTTTTTGTGTATTGAGGTGTGTGCAAGGCTGTCTGAACGTGTGCTTGGGATGGGTGAAGGGAGTGGGGTGCTGGAAGGGGTAGAGGTGGTTGGAGGGGGACGAAAAGGCCAGAGACACTGGCTGCTGTCAAAGAGGAGGCCAGAGCCTCAAAAGATCTCTGTAGGCCAGACATGGCACCATGAATGCATTCCAGGTATGCATTGCACTGCTGCGTCTGGGATGCTAGCCCCTGGACGGCATTCACAATGGTTGTCTGCCCTACAGAGATGGTCCTCAGGAGGTCAATGGCCTCCTCGGTGAGGGCAGCAGGGCTGACTGGGGCAGGGGATGAGGTCCCTGGGGCAAAGGAGACGACCACCCTTCTGGGTGAGCGGGCACGGACAACTGGGTGGGGAGCAACTGGGATGGCGGTGATGGTATGGGGTGGCGGAAGATGACAAAGAATGGGTGGGCCTACTACGGTCCGCTACCACCAGGGAGCTCTCATCGGAGGAGGTATCAGAGTCACTACCGCCAGTGGTAGTAGCCTCCCCCATAGTACTCCCTTCGCCCTCCAACCCACTGGTCACCTTGGCGTCAGTAGACTCTGCTTCCTTGGAACCGTGGGCCGCTGCATCCCCACTCGCCGGTGCTACTGCTCCCTCACCAGATGATGCTGATGTACACAGACAAAACAAGAGTACAGGGGTTGGGAGACAAAACATGAGAGATATATGAAAATACCTGAATGGATGTACAAATTTGGTTCACTCATATTCCCACCTAGCTTACATACCAACACGCAGCACCTACAGCTATAATCATGCCAATGCCCCTGACTAGTGGCCACAACCCTAGCATACACCACTTCTCCCACGTCACAAGGACCTGATGAACTGCAGACCTGACCCTAATCATCTCAGTGCCCATGGGGGCCGGATTGCTGTAAGACACTCATCAGAGTTCCTGGCACTAGACAGCATACATACTACAGCACCCTCAGACATCCATCAAAGAGGCACTCACCCCCTTGTGGCTGCTGTGCAGCCTTCAAGCGCCCATCTAAGTTTGGACATGCCACCGCCAGAATGCGGCGCATTAGGGGGGGTCATGGCCCGACGGGCACCCCTTCCTTGTTGGGAGGACTTCCCTAGCTGGGCCTCGCAGGTCTTCCTGGCCCAGCGCCGCAGGTCCTCCCACCGCTTCCTGCAGTGGGTGCTCCACCAGTTGTAGACCCCCAGGATCCACACCTCCCTGGCGATGGCCTGCCAGAGTGCCCTCTTCTGATGGGCCCTGACCTGTAGGGGACACACAGAAAGGAAAAACAGAGTTCAGAAAATGGCCATGTGATACCGCTGACTATTTGTCCCCTATGGGACCGACCCTTCACAACATCATTTCACCATGGTACTTGCCACGCATTCTACGCCTGTGCAGGAACATACTGACAACACATGCATACAGGTATTCACCACCATCACACACATCCATTCACGTCATCCGCCTACTCACCTGCTCCTCTGGTGGCCCATATAACTTGGCATACAGGGGTAGGACCCCATCCACCAGATTCTCCAGCTCCTCCGTGGTGAAGGCCGGGACCCTTTCCCCTCATGCCATTTGAGTAACCAGAGTCAGGACAAAGCAGCACACTCAGTGGAGTACTTCCATGCACAGAATCTGGGAGTCAAGTGAACCTGGGGTGACGACATGGCGTACGCTCCGCGGCGGTGTGCGCCATCACCGCTGGCGGCGATCATGATAGGCCCAGATTCCCCATTAACAACCATGTTAACCAATAATTGGGTACACAGAGTGAACACCGCCTTACGCCATGACAACAACTGCCAGCGGAATTAGGTCACTTCCACTGCTACATATCTGGAGGGCAGAGGGCTGCCATTTTGCTTGCATCACGCTGAAATTTCCTGATCATGGGCCCCATGCAGGCCCTATGTACCCCAGTCCTTAGTCGCATGCACACATGACTCTTTCCACACCACAACAGTCCAGATGCATCAGTTGTACATCATACATTGCTTGTGTGTAACCTACATATTGTATAACAGTTATTCATACACAACATGTTGTGCATATGTATGTGTGTCCCTCACATGTGTTCTCTACTCCCCCAAGGTACAGACCCATGTGGCGAGGGAGGGCCCCATCTGTGTATAGACCTCTTGTTGATTTGGAGACCATGGTGGAATGGCACATCATTATCAACTACAGACTCAGGCCCTCATTCCAACCCTGGCGGTCTCTGACCGCCAGGGCGGAGGGCAGCGGAAGCACCGCCAACAGGCTGGCGGTGCTTCCTGGGCTATTCTGACCGCGGCGGTAAAGCCGCGGTCAGAAAAGGGGAACCGGCGGTTTCCCGCCGGTTTTCCCCTGGCCCAGGGAATCCTCCATGGCGGCGCTGCTTGCAGCACCGCCATGGGGATTCCGACCCCCTTCCCGCCAGCCTGTTTCTGGCGGTTTTCATCGCCAGAACCAGGCTGGCGGGAACGGGTGTCGTGGGGCCCCTGGGGGCCCCTGCACTGCCCATGCCATTGGCATGGGCAGTGCAGGGGCCCCCTAAGAGGGCCCCACAAACATTTTCACTGTCTGCTTAGCAGACAGTGAAAATCGCGACGGGTGCCACTGCACCCGTCGCACCCCTGCAACTCCGCCGGATCCATTCGGAGCCGGCTTCATTGTTGCAGGGGCTTTCCCGCTGGGCCGGCGGGCGTTCTTTTGGAGGGCGCCTGCCAGCCCAGCGGGAAAGTTGGAATGGCCGCCACGGTCTTTTGACCGCAGGGCGGTCATTCGGCGGTGACCGCATGGCGGGCGGTGGGCGGTGAACGCCGCCCGCCGCGGTCAGAATGACCGCCTCAATCTTGCTACATCCATGAACTATGTGCACTACTGGATCCAGTACTGAGACCGACTACTTGGAATCAGCATGCCATCCCTGCTGAAGCGCAAGTGCAATTTGTACTCCATTTCCGGGCCACTGGCTCCTTTTAGGTGACAGTGGGCCTGGGTGCAGGGTTCTCACAGCCAATGTTTAGCCTCATCCTGTCCAAATTCCTGGATGCATTTGTACTACACCTGCAGACATGTGAAGTTTCCCCAAAGGGCTGATCTCCCTGCAATCAAGTCTGAATTTTATGCCTTTGCTAACATTCCCCAGGTGACAGGTGCCATAGATGGCACCCACATAGCTCTCATCCCCGCAAGAGTAAATGAACAGGTGTACAGGAACTGGAAGAACTTCCACTCAATAAACATACAATTGGTGTGTACTGCAGACCAGTACATATCACATGTGAATGCCATGTTTCCAGGATCAGTCCATGATTCATTTGTCCTGAGGAACAGCAGTGTACCACACATGTTGAGTCAACTACAAGGGGACAGAGGATGGCTCATAGGCGAGTGTGTATGACACTGGTTCTGTATATAGCTGACAGCCAGGCTGTCTGCAAGTAATGGCAGTCTGTGACAGTCCTGTTTCTAACACTTTTGCAGGTGATTCTGGCTATCCCAACATGCAATGGCTCCTGACACCTGTGAGAAATCCTAGGACAGATGCAGAGAGGAATTACAATGAGGCCCATGGACGTACTAGGAGGGTGATAGAGCACACTATAGATCTCCTGAAGGCTAGATTCTGTTGCCTCCTTCTCTCTGGGGGTTCCCTGTGCTATGGCCCTGAGAAGGTGTGTAGAATAGTGGTGGCATCCTGCATGCTGCACAACGTGGTTGTGAGGAAAGCTATCCCCTTACTGGAGGAGGAGGTTGCTGTATATCCACCTACATCATTTGAGAGGGGATGAGAGTGATGGTGAGGATGAAGAGGGGAAAGATGTCCACTCCAGGAACCAGCTGATCCACCTATACTTTCAGTGATTATGAGGTACTGTTCACTTATGATG
Organism: Pleurodeles waltl; assembly: GCF_031143425.1. Taxonomy (NCBI): domain Eukaryota; kingdom Metazoa; phylum Chordata; class Amphibia; order Caudata; family Salamandridae; genus Pleurodeles; species Pleurodeles waltl. The sequence continues at coordinate 418,250,614 of NC_090437.1, read as the reverse complement.
TTGTGTGCAATGCATAATATCTGTCAGACTTATTCACTATTGGGATGTGGGGTCTGTAGTTATTGACAGTGTTACCTGAATATTGAGGTGGCATGTGCCATGATAACAAACATGGTGTACATTTCTGTTTACTCCACACAATGTTGTGCGTGGGGTGCCATTCCTGCCATAAAGGTCTGATTATGGAATTGACTGGCAAATGCATTCACATTTACAACTGATTCGTCAATATGACAGGGGACATAAGATTTGGGGGGTTATTACAACTTTGGAGGAGGTGTTAATCTGTCCCAAAAGTGACAGTAAAGTGACGGATATACCACCAGCCGTATTACGAGTCCATTTTATCCTATGGAACTCGTAATATGGCTGGTGGTATATCCGTCACTTTACCGTCACTTTTGGGACGGATTAACACCTCCTCCAAAGTTGTAATAACCCCCTTGGTGTATATGTGTTTTATTTGGTGTCATTAATGCATTGATGCGCTTTACAGAGATAGGGAGTGGGCTAATGGTGGATGTCCATTGAAGGTACATGGGCTGGGCGATTGGTGGTAGTGGGAATAGGTCCATCTGTCCCTTGCAAGTGGTTGTGTTGCTATTGGCGGGTGAGATTGGTGGCACAGTGGCACACTTGGGAGTCAGTCCATGTCAGAGTCACTTCTTGGTGGGGGGCTTGGTTTTGGCATGTGTTCCAGTGCCTTATCTGGGTCTGAGGGACTGTTTGAGGGTCTGGTGCTGGGCTGCATGGGTAGGGGTGCTGGACTTCTGTGTGCCACCAGTCCAGTTGCTGCTGCTGATATAGATGGCTGGTCTGTGTCCTGGTCAGTGGTAGGGGCTTCCTGGTTTGTGGGGGTCTCAGGCTGGGTTTGGTGGTGGTGCTGCAGCACCCCTGCTATGGTGGCCATGGTGGCATTGAGTTGTTTCCACTGCTCCATGGTCTCTTGATGTTGGGCTATCTGCAACCTTTGACTCTGTTCCAGGGTGGCCAGGATCTGGCCCATCCTGTCTTGTGTATGGTGGCATGCTCTCAGTACCTCAGAGATCACCTCCTGGACTGCAGCATCCATCCTTTGGCCTCCCCTAGGGCCACTGATACCCTCCCACTGGGCCTAGCCCCCTGTGCCTGTGTCCCCTGCACAGGCCTGGCAGTACCACTTGTACTGGGGCCATTGTCATCCTGCCTGTTGGTAGGTGGAGACTTTGGCCTCTGTACTTGTGCCCCACCAGTCTGTGGCCTGGATACACTGGTGTGGGGTCGTTTGGCCAGAGCTGAATTCGTGGCTCGGTGGTAGGTGTGTCAGTGGTGTCCTGGGTGGGGCTGCTGGAGGGTGACAGTCCAGGACTGTGTGATGGGCCAGGGTATTCCTCACTGTCCACACATCCCTCTCCAGTGTCCTGAGTGGAGCCTCTTTCTCCACGTGGGACCATGGCACTCCCTGGCCTTTCCATCAGGGTGACTTGGGTGGTGGGGCCTGTGGGGGGATGGAAATGTATGTTACATTTACTAAATCTGATGAGGAGGCACAGCTCTGCCCTATTTTGTGTAGTTTAATCCCCAACTGGGCCATGCAGGGACCTATTGTGGGGTTGCCATTGCATTTTGCATGGGATGTGAAGGTGCATTGTGGGTGTTGTAGTGCCACTGTGATTCCTTGCAAGGGGTAGGTGGCTGTGCACAGGGAGAGGGGTGTGGGCCTGTTGGTGGGTTTGTGGGCATGCAGGGTGACTGGATGTAGTGATTGTGGCCTGGGTGTGGTAATGGTGCTGGTGGTAGTTGGAGGGGTGGGGTGGTGCATGCATTACATTTGTGATGGATATAGGGTAATTGTAGATGACTTACTCGAGTCCATTCCTCCAGTGAGTCCAGTGAGGCCCTCAGGGCGCAGGATGGCCAGTACCTTTTCCTCCCAGTCAGTGTAGTCTGGGGGTGTAGGTGGGGGTTCTCCACCAGTCTTCTGCACCGCAATGTAGTGCCTGGATGCCATAGACCTCACCTTCCAGCGCAAGTCATTCCATCTCTTGCAGATGTCGCCCCTTGTGCGTGGATGGTTTCCCACTGCATTGGCCTTATTCATCATTGTCTGCCATAACTCCATCTTCCTGCCGATGGGTGTGTGCTGGACCTGTGCCCTGAAGATTTGTGGCTCGACCTTGATTATTTCATCCACCATTGTTCTTAGCTCCCTATCCGTGAAGGGTGGGTGCTTAGGGGGTGCCACGGTGTGTGTTGTGGGTGGTGTGTTGTGTGGATATTGGTGAGGGTGCTGTTGTGTGGTTGGGTGTGTGACTTGTGTGATGTTGCGTTCATTGTCTGCGTGTTGTGTTGTCAGTCTCAGTTGTCCTATTGGTGATGCAAAGGATTGTAAGGGTGTGTATGTGAGTGTTGTGGATGTGTTTCAGGTGTGTGGGTTTCAAACTTGTCAGTGTAGGCATTTCTTGCTGTTGGTCCCATTGCTAGCTGTGGTGGTCCGTACCGCCAATGGTCGTTCAACATCCACTATCCACCGCGGTGATTTGTGCATCATTATTAGGAGGGCGGGGATTTGTCTGCTTGGCGGTGGCTGGTTGGGATGTGCAGCCTTTCCGCCAACAAGGGCCCTGGCAGTGGCTGGTGGTAGCTGACTTTTTGGCGGTTTCAGCTTTTGCCATCATTATATGGCGGGTTTCTGTTCACCACCAATGGCGGACTTCTGTTCACTGTCGCCACGGCGGCCGACGGTGTTTACCGCCATGTTCATAATGAGGGCCTATGTCATTTATTTTTCTCAAATATTGTACAAGTTGAATTTTCCCACAAAGCTTACACAGTCCCATTATTGGTGAATTACATGGGCTGCTCAATACTTCTTTCAGAATCCCTTTCTCCACAAACTCTCCTATCAATGGTCTCGCTCCCTCAATTACATCTTTTGCCATATTGTGGAGTCTGAGGAAAAACTACATTGGGCTTCACTACAACTCTAATTGGATCTACTCCTTTTATCAACCCAATATCTTTCACTGAAAGATCCCAAACTTCGGGCCGTATTTATACTCCGTTTGCGCCGAATTTGCGTCGTTTTTTTCGACGCAAATTCGACGCTAAACTAACGCCAACTAACGCCATATTTATACTATGGCGTTAGAGGCGTATAGCGCCAAAGTTCCCGGAATGTGCGTAATTTTTTAGCGTGAACCCCTTCCTTGCGTTAATGATATGCAAGGGAGGCGTTCCCGTCTAAAAAATGACTCCCAGACCTTTACGTGGTATTTATACTCCCGGGCAAAAGAGACGCCCGGGAGTGGGCGTGGCTAAAAACGGCGCATTTGCGCCGCTTTTTAACGCCTGGGTCTGGGATGGCGTTAAGGGACAAGTGGGCTCAAAATGAGCCCACAGTGCCCTCCCCTGCCCCCAGGGACCCCCCCTGCCACCCCTGCCCACCCCAGGAGGACACCCAAGGATGGAGGGACCCATCCCAGTGAAGTACAGGTAAGTTCAGGTAAGTATAATTTTTGTTATTTTTCAATTTTTTTTTGTGGCATAGGGGGGCCTTATTTGTGCCCCCCTACATGCCACTATGCCCAATGACCATGCCCAGGGGACATAAGTCCCCTGGGCATGGCCATTGGGCAAGGGGGCATGACTCCTATCTTTACAATGATAGGAGTCATGTTGATGGGGGATGGGCGTCGAAAAAAAATGGCGCAAGTCGAGTTACGACGATTTTTTCGACGTAACCTGACTTGCCCCATTTTAAGACGCCCATGCGCCATTTTCCCCCTACGCCGGCGCTGCCTGGTGTACGTGGTTTTTCTCGCGCACACCAGGCAGCGCCGGTCTGCTTGCGCCGGCTAACGCCATTCAATAAATACGGCGCCCGCATGGCGCTTCAGAATGGCGTTAGCCGGCGCAAAACTTTTTGACGCTAAACTGCGTTAGCGCAGTTTAGCGTCAAAAAGTATAAATATGGGCCTTCAGTCTTAACACTTTTCTGTAAGTCGTCAGGAAGATCTGTCACTGGAAATACTCAAAAGAAACTAATCATAGGAGCTTCCTCCTTCACTGACCCATCGAAACTGATCAAAGAAAATTCTTCAGACACTGACTTATTGTTAGCATTGAGTGTTAGATCTTCTTCATCATCACTGTTTGTTTGAATTTCAAGTCCCTCATCTGAACAGGTAATGCAACATCTTTTTTTTGCACAATAGATCCATTCCCATTAAGGACACAGGACTTGAATCACAAACCAAAAATTTATGCAAGCCTTTAAATTTGCCAATTTTAACTAAAACTGGTTCTGTAATTGGGTTCGTCAAATATTGATTAGCAGCCCCCACAATCTGACTTGTCTTCCCTGACAAGGGCAAATCTGGAACTTCTACAGATCTCACTGTTGAGCGTGCAGCTCCAGTGTCAACCAAAAATGAAACTCTGTGACCATTCACCTTTCGTTTAACATCTTTCTGATCCACTTCAAAAGAAGCTGCCATCACACATTCTTCTTCATCTGAACTCTCAGATATCCATTCATCGTTTATTCCATCCTCACTGTGTAACAGAAATTGGTGTACTGTATTGTTCTCCGATTCACACTTAAACCTGTGACCATCTGAGAAGGCATCACCTGCTGTTGATCCATAAGTGCTTGAGGTATCTGAATCTGTTGTCTAGACATTTGAGTTTGTTGTGCAGGAATGATCTGCACCTGTGGCGTCATCTGCTGTAACTGGGGCATTAGCATTTGTAAAGGCTTACATTTTGCATGGGCTGCATGGGTTGAAAGCCTTGCATTGGGTTTACACTATTCTGGAAGTTTTGAATTTGACCTCTCATTCTTGGTCCTTTCACATTTGTGAAATGAATTGACATCATGCTTGCTGAATCATGCCTCCCTGATTTACCATAGGACACTGCAGTTTCCAATGTCCAATTCTCCCATAAGCATGACAAGGTAACATCCTCTTTCCTTGCTGCTCTCCCTGAATCATTATTGCATTCAAATCCAAACCACGATTAACACTTCCCATTCCACCACGACCTCTACTTCTCCCTCTATTCTGAAATGTACCTTGATTCTGAAACATGCCATTTCCCTGTTGCTGCTGAGGCTGGAAACTTCCCTGAATCCCTGTCTTTGCAGCCTTAATCTGTATCACCATCGCTTTCTCCTTTAACTTTTTCTGTTTCAACTAAATCTCATCACTACAGTATTTCGCATACTGTAGCACCTCATCAATCGGTTTGGCTTGCCAGCAAATCAAATGACTCTTAATCATCTGACTAATCTCTGGTCTGAGTCCCTCAACAAATCTGAACACAAAATGAATCATGTCTTTTGGCTCAATTGTTTCTGTACCACTGTAATGTTTAGATGCTTTTAACAATCTCTTATAGTATGCAGCAATTGATTCTTTTGCTTCCCGTGCAGTCCTATCTATTCTCTGCCAATCAATGTTTTTGGGTGACATTCTTGTTTTCAGAAATTCAATGACTTTATAGTAATATTTCATTACTTCAGGTGATGGTGCACCTGCTGTTGGATCTCTTGGCGGCTCACTTGTTGGCCATTCTACACTCCTCCTGCATTCAATCCATAAATCTGCTGGAACAACTTTCTCTAAAATAGTGTTCAAATCTTCCCACAGACATTTTGCAAGTTTCACAAACCTATCTGCTTGCAGATACCATTCCACTGGTTTCTCCCTCAACCTGGGTAATCATTTGTAAATGACAAAATGACACTTCTGCTCCAAGGACATGTACAAAATTCCCTCTTGGAATTTCTCTCATTGGAAAAAGCTTTTACTGCATTTCGGTCCTGCAGTGCTTCTGTAGAAGAATTATCAGGACCTTTTTTAAGCTTGTCTCTTTTCTTCACCCATCTGCCTTCCCATTTGTCTAATGCTCTCCATATCATATCTAGATGCCTTGAAGTAACTCTCTAAGGTGTGTTTTCATTCCTGCAGATCTCAAGTGTTCAAAATCTTTTGCATCAAAATCTAACCTATAACTTCTTTTCAAATGTTTCATTTTTTATAAATCTATCCAATGTTTGTCCGCTACATCAAATAACTGTTGATGTATCTCACCTACTTCTTTTGTAGTCTTCGGGCACAAGTATCTCAATTCTTCTTCAGTGTAGGACTCTAACCTATTTACACCCATGGTTCCCTCAACAAGTTCACTCGCTTCCATTGAAAGCATAGTGTAGTTAATATAATTCCCTCCACTAGAAACATCTTGTGAGGTATTCAGCTTTTCTAATCACTGCGTTAATTGTTGAGCTGTCAACCCTTGTAATGATATGCTATTAGGCTGAGTAATAGGTAGCTGTTTTACAGTTAGACTCAGAGGTGTCATTGACCTCGAGTCAGCACCAATAGGTGACCCTGCACCAGTATTCAAAAGATTATTCAGAGAACCTCTGAAAGGACTCAATTCTATCAATGACCTTATTCCATCAACAACCTGTCACAGGTGTACCTATTTTGGCATTATCACTGATTCCTCCTCCCACTAAATTCTGATTCAGGATTACCTGTCCATTTGTACCATTATTACCCTGGGCATACAATGGTATGGGTGGGCCAATTGTGACAGGTACAGACACTGCATCTGGACTTATTCTGGCATTTACATTCTGAGACTGCATTACACCTGTGTTCTGCATTTGATGTAGTAACAACTGGGTTGGCTCTGACTGAATCAACATTGGTTTATGGTAAACCTGTTTTGTTGGCACTGTAAGATGTGTTGTTGCCTCCACGATTGGCACATTTGGATAAATCCTAGAAATGCTAGGTTGCAGCAATTGTACAGAATCTGTTGACTGATTTAGACTACTCTGCATTGGTTTTTGCACTAAAAGACTAGTCTGCACTGAGCTCTGTGTCATGTTAGGATTAACCTGTGTAGAACTCTCAATCATGTTAAGACTACTATGTATTTAAATTTTGGGGCATATTTATACTCCGTTTGCGCCGGAATTGCGTCTTTTTTTTTTACGCAATTCCGACGCAAAACTAACTCCATATTTATACTTTGGCGTTAGACGCGTCTAGCGCCAAAGCCCATGGAGTTTGCGTCATTTTTTAGCGTGGACACCTACTTTGCGTTAATTATATGCAAGGTAGGCGTTCCCGTCTAAAAAATTGACTCCGCGGCATGTGCGCCGTATTTACACTCCCGGGCAAAATTCACGCCCGGGAGTGGGCGGGTCCAAAAAAATGACGTACGGCCGCCTTTGCGCCGTTTTTTAGTGCCTGTAAAAGGCAGGCGTTAAGGGACCTGTGGGCTCTGAAGGAGCCCAGAGGTGCCCTCCCATGCCCCCAGGGACACCCCCTGTCACCCTTGCCCACCCCAGGAGGACACCAAAGGCTGGAGGGACCCATCCCAGGGACATTAAGGTAAGTTCAGGTAAGTGTTTTTTAATATTTTTTTTGGTGGCATAGGGGGGCCTGATTTGTGCCCCCCTACATGCCACTATGCTCAATGACCATGCCCAGGGGACAGAAGTCCCCTGGGCATGGCCATTGGGCAAGGGGGCATGACTCCTGTCTTTGCTAAGACAGGAGTCATTTCTATGGGGGTTGGGAGTCGAACAAAATGGCGCAAATCGGGTTGAGGCGAAAACTTTGCCTCAGCCTGACTTGCCCCGTTTTTTCACGCCCAAGCTCCATATCCCCCTACGCCGGCGCTGCCTGGTGTACGTCGTTTTTTTCAACGCACACCAGGCAGCGCCGGCGGCTAACGCCGGCTAAAGTCATTGATTAAATACGGCGCCCGCATGGCGCTTCAGAATGGCGTTAGCCGGCGCTCATTTTTTTTTACGCAAAACTGCGCAGTTTTGCGTCAAAAAGTATAAATATGGCCTATGTGTCATGTTAACCTGTGTTGGTGCAGAAGGATTCACACTAGTACTTGGACCATTCTCCTGTGCCACATATGGTGGTGGACGACAATATCTGTAAAATAAACTCATCATTATCTGATTCCTCATTATTAATCAAATTCCTTTCAGGTTCTTTTGATGTCTGCTCTTCATCTGATGAACAAAAACTCTTTTTAGATTTCTTTAAAACTTTTTTTGCATCTTCTTCAATATCTTTAGACACTGCAGGAAATATACCAATACCATGTAAGGTATCAAGCCTTCACTGTTGCTGGTCATTGTCCCACCTAGCTTCTGCTAGTGACTTCTCTGCTCTTCTCATTTTCTCTTAAATTTCAATGCTTGTTTTCTGGCTACTATCTCGCTGCTAATGCCTCAAACTGAGCTGGTCTTGGTGGAGGTTTTAGGCCATACATCACTTGTCTTAAATGTTCTAAAATTCTCAAATTAAATGTCCCATTTTCAGGAAATGCTAAGCTCCGTTCTTTTCTTGTGATTTTGCACCAATGTTTTAACCAAAGGCATGCTCCAGTACCTTTCTCTTCAATTACAATATATGTTGGAGTACCTTCTGGTGGACAAATTTCTACTACCCTAGCTGGAATATATTCATCACCTGTAAGAGCACTTTTTAAAGCTTTGAAAAAATTCATTTTCACAAATTTATGTAAAAAATCAATAATCAAGAAGTGACTTTTAATCCGACAATCCTCTTTGTCTCCTTTCTCAACCAATTGCGCTTCATGGTTGTCCACCAATCCATTCGCAATGGTTCTCACTAACCAACCTATCTCAGCGCGGCACAAAATGATGTCACACTTACAGACAGCGGCTGACGAAGTCTTGCGGCTTGTCCTCCTAAACTCAAAAACATTCAAAACTAATGCAATACTATTTGCAAGCACTTCATCAAAATCTAAAAAAAACAATGTTTATTTACTACAGGTAGAGTAGTACAATCACTTCAGGAACCTTACAGATTTTTACTGATTGCTTTTCACTCTAGCAGCTATTCTTCGTTCTCAGCTCTCCAGATTCACAAGCAAAATTTGACCTGCAAATTTTTCTCTCAACTGATCAATGGATATTCTCCTGGCGCACATAGGACTTGCCAAATCTCAGTCAAAAAAGACCTTGAGTGGAAGGTCCTTTACACTCAACTTGACTCACAAACTTGACTTGCTTACCACGCCCAATTGGCCTACTAAATAGACCAATTACAACCAAAAAAGTGTTTCAATACACTTTAAATATACTCCGGAGTCTTAGACCTACCTCAGGGTCCGTATACCAACAACCACATGGACACTTTTTGAGCACCAAGCACCACACACATGTGAAGTTTGCCAACTTCCCTGCTCTCACACTTTGGAGTACACAAACCCCTTTTTCAACAGTATTTGGAGTACGCCAACTCCCCTAAAATCTCACAAACAACTCAATCGCCTGCAAATAAATTAGCTAAAGCTGTGCAAGCGCATAATCTACTTCATCCAACCTAACAACAGCACTCTGAGAACATTCCCCATCAACATAGGCAGACTCCAAGGACCGGGGACAGTCATCTTGGGTGTTTAGGGACACATCTTCTCCATAATTTTCATCAATAAAAAAAATCTATAAATCTCAATCAAAATCAATAATAATCAATAATTATCAATCAACAATCCATAAAGAAATAACCAACAAACTCTGGCTACCAAAAACTACCGAAAACTGTTGCAGGGTAGATCTTTGTCTCTTCTTAATATTTTATAATAGTGAGTGATTGGACGCTGCCTTAAGGTTGATGAACCTTTTGACTTGCATTGATTATATGGATTATCACCTTGATTGACACATTAATTATTGACACATAAAACAACAACAATAAACAATAATAATATTCACCAAAGAATCAATATATGACACACCATGACCATGAATAACCATACCTTTTAGTCTCAGTTAAAATATTTATTTCCCTATATTAACAATGCTAAAGTCACAAAGATTATTCTCAACACCCAATAGTACAAGTAAAGTAGCATCACAGGCTGGAAAATTGCTCTGAAAAATCTTAGTTTAAACAGAGAAAATAAAACAATACACCAAATAGTTAGAACACAAATCAATAACATGAGTATCACTGTAAGAGAGATAGTATACATTTAATTCAGTAAATAAACAATGGCAAATCATAAGCATAGAGAAAACACCTCATTAACCTCAAATTAGCATTAGCATGTTGGACATCATGCAAAACATACATTTATAAAACATCTAACTATGGAACTATCAAAAATAGCAGCAGAATTTTAAACGGTAGCAGCTGGTAACCTGCAAAACAAAAAGACAAATACACAGCATTCATACATTTACCTCTCCTTAAGGTAAACAGTAATCAGGCTACAGCTTCACCAGGAGGACCTCAACATCAGGACAGGGGCAGTGAAAAGGGGTGACAATTCAGAAATGTGGACTCTAAATTATCTTAACCATCAAATTAATTATTTAAGGCAGGCAGCATAGCACTTTAGGATTTAAGCATTAAGTGCTAAAATAAGCACCAGCATTTTTGCATGGAGCCTAAAAAATAATTAAAAATAATAAAGTACCAGAATATCAGTGGACTGACTGGCAAAACATGAAATGTCAAAGTGACAGATGTTGAGAATGAGAAGTGAAGCCTCTGGAAACCAGGGAAAAGAATGCACCCCAATGTCTAATTAACAAACATTAAATTAAACTTGCTAAACTTCTGTGATTGGCTGAAAACTGCATTTGTGCACAAATCATCCAATCACAAAACATCAGCACTTCAGAAGATATTCCACTATTAACTTAAATATTCTGTATTCCTCCGTCTCTTTCTTTTTGCGCAAGCACAAACGATAATAATTATTATTTCCTGCAGTCTTCTCTGCACTGTTTTGTGAAGATCTTTTGTTCAACATATTTCAGAATGCACTTGCTGCCGGATGATAGTCAGGAAAAAATGTTAAAACTTTGAAGTCAGTTCTTTCCCATCGAGAGAACACATTCCATTAGTATGAACACAGATTAAACTCATAATTCAAACAAAAGAAGCTTGTAATTCTACGGAAAAGTTTGACACTTTAGCTCGGCTTGGCAGTCAGATAACTAGTGACCTTGCTTACTTGACACACAGCAGAGAACAACTGCTGAAAAAAATACATTTAATTAATAAACGTTTTACACAAGATTGAGATTCAAACAAAGAATGTGTTAGACAGTGGGCATGAAATCATTCTACTAACGTAACATTTTTGGAACATTGGCAGACATTCAACATCAGCTCTGGCTTTGTTCTGCCGAAAGGCACTGCAGAAAACTCAAGAATTACTCACATTTTTTTCTAACATTATTTTTCAAAGGACATGTTCTTAAAGAGACAGAATATACTTTATTTTTCAACACTAAGTTAACACATTTTAAAAAATAAGTGCAGGTCTTTCACTATGATGGCAGCCATTAAACAAGCACACTTTCCATGTTAACATTTATTTTTTTCATTTGAAGCATTTCTCATGTTAGTGTATCAGTATGATTACATAAAATAATTATTTCATGTAAATCTGCGCTCACACTGGTATTGTCTATTGTTAGGATTTTTGCACTGTGACTTTTGTCTTGGCACACTTGTTCGGCACTCTCTGCTTTTGTTCCACAGTACTTTTCACTCTGCCAGTGGGGAAACCACCCACATCTGAAGAACCCTGTGGTAAAAGAGTTGCAAACTTTTCCGGGGCTCCCCAGCAGTGACAGGTTGAGCCTGGATCAGCACTCTTCTGAACATAACACTTGTGGAGATTCCTGCAGTAGCATTTTAAGAGGGCACAAGTAGAACCAAAATACCCAGACTCTCATTGTCAGGGCCTGACACAACAGCTGCAAAAAAGACCTGACCTCTCCTAACTAGGACAAACTATCCCCATAAAAAAGTAAATTTAATCACCTATGATGTCATTTCATATTACCATTTCTATATACTACAACAACATCAAACATACCAGTTAAAACTACATTTATAATAAATATTACTTATTTATTTCAACATCAATTCATTAAATCAACTTGTACGTTACATCCATAAAATAATTAATAAAGTTAATAGTATCCAAGATATGTATATGCATCTTCATAAAGTTAATAGTATCCAAGACACATAAATAATCACAGTACTGTACATCCCATTCCTCATTTCATCATTTACCAATAGTTTATATAAAATTAAAAATAATATGATTCTACAAAATTAATAATCATATGATTAACTTTCTATGAACTACTGATAAATGATGAAATGAGGAGTGGGACGTGCAGTATTGTGATTCTTTATGGATCTTTGATACTATTAACTTTAAGAATTATTTTATGGATGTGTATAATTTGCTTTTAACAATGGAAGCTGAAATAAATACGAAATATTTAGAAATACAACTTTTAACTGTAAACTGTAAATAACTATGTTATTTTGGTATACATGAATGGTTAATAAAGAATGAAATCATAGATGATTAAATGTACATTTATATGGGTTTATTTTGTTACAGAGAGGAGATATTTGGTCTGTTTTGTAATTAAAAAAAATCCTTCCCCTTTTCTTTGGACCTGACACAACAGCCACCACTACTTCAGATTCTGCCTGTATGCAGAAAAAGTGTGAACAGTATTGAATCTGTGTGCGTCTCTGTTGGCTGAACTGTTGGATCAAAAAAGGAACTGTTCCTGGGTATCAGCAGCCAAGCCCCCAGGTTGGACTGTCTTTGAAGTAACCATGGTCTACACTAAGTGGTCCCACCTCAGAACCATTGCTGTAGAGGAGGAAATAAAATGGCTTGCACTTCACGCCGGGTGATAAAAATGGCAGACATCTAACAGGACAGGCCCATTCGAAATAAAATGATTGATCAACATTGCCATGCTTCCTTCTGATTCTGGTGCCATGGCAATTCCTTGAAGTCCTACTGTTTAAAATGAGAGCGAGCATTTGAAATCAGCTTCTTAGAACCTTGTACTATATGTGCTTAGGAAGTGGCGTTTAGCTAAAAATAGTGCAAAATAAGTAATAAATAAATTTATACCATGACGCCCGACCCCGCGAACGTCAAAATTCCTCTGTGTGCATCATTTTCTGGATGCGGGAAACCGCCTTGCGTTAATGACATGCAAGGTAGGCGTTCCCATCCAAAAAATGACTTTAAGGCCTTGCACCTTATTTATACTCCTGTGTCATTTTGATGCACAGACGGGGGCGGGCCTTAAAAAACAGCGCCCATCCTGCTGCACGCCGTTTTTTAATGCCTGGGTGAGGGCAGGCGTTAAGGGACCTGTGGCCTCATTTCCATGGTCCCTGACCATGGAAGCAGTCCACAGGTGCCCTTCCCTGCCCCCAAGGAAACCCCCTGCTACCCCCACACACCCCTGGAGGACAACCATGGATGGGGGACCCATCCCAGGTAAGTACAGGTAAGTATTTTTTGTACTTTTTTTTAGTGGCATGGGGGGGCCAAACTTGGGCCCTCCTACATGCCACTGTGCCCATTGGCCATGCCCAAGGGACAGAAGTCCCCTGGGCATGGCCATTGGGCAGGGGGGCATGACTCCTGTCTTTGCTAAGACAGGAGTCATTTCCATGGGGGTTGGGTGTTAAACAATGGCGCAAGTCAGGTAAGAGCCATGATTTTTTACTCTAACCTGACTTGCACCATTTTTTGACGCACAACCCCCATTTTACCCTATGCCGGCTGTGCCTGGTTAGAGTCATTTTTTTTTACTCTGACCAGCCCGCAGTGCTGGCTAACGTCAATCCATAAATAAGGCGCACCCATGGTGCGTAGGAATGGTGTTAGCCAGCGGTACATTCTTTGATACAAACCAGCGCCGGCGCTGGTTTGCGTCAAAAAGTATAAATATGGGCCTAAGTATCAAAACAAATTAAGAAATTTTATTTGGTGATGCACAAATGATAAAATACTCACAGAACCCCAATTTCCACACAATATAATTTGTGTGCTATCTAGTTGTATCAGTACAACTGTGCGAATGTAGTGGCCATTTCAAATGGAAAATGTGCTGTCTAGAAAATCGCCACACCTCCTCTCCGTTACAGGTAGGTGAGTTGCAATTGTTTATTGTTCTAAAAATTGGGTCCTGGTTCTAAAATGTTTGGGAAGAACTGCCTTCATACCTTCATTAGTGCTTCACCATCACACTGACTACAAATTACCATCATATTAAGCGATTTCATCCAAAGCACTCTCCACCCAACATCCACTCTGGCCATTTTATAAACCTTTCAACTGCACAGGACAATGCACGTGCCTTGAGTAACAAGTGTTCCAAAAGAATCTCCTTTCTGTCAAGAAAATGGCAGGTTGAAGATGCAGGAGGAAGAATGTAAACTTGATGTCACCCTTAGCCATAAAGGTGCCAACACCTTTCTCCTTGGCCAGGCTCTCAGCCTTCTCAAATTATGTATTTTTCAGGTTTAGTGAGTTCCCTTGGGCATATGGCTGGTGGGGAATTACTCAGTGCTCAATCTCTTCCTTCTTGAAAACGATGCAGAGCAGTGAGATCGTAAAAAAACACTTCATTGGCAGTAAGTCAAAGAGGGCGGCCTTCTCCACCAGCATAAAAGAAGCAGTCTTCAGGCTAATAATCGTGCATCCTACTAGGGAGCCTAAGAAAGGGATTATAAAACTAATTTATACTGTACACTGTAAGAATACTTCACATCTAACCATAGCATTGTGCAATGTACCTACTGTCTCACGTGTTGGCAATCCTTGGCCCCACAAGCCACCAAGGCTGCACCCACTGCTTAAATTGTTTCTCTGCTTGACAGCTCCCTCACCCTTTAACCATCTCTGATGGGCGACATATGTATGCAATAGCTCCTCTGGAGTTGAGTAAAGGTTATGGGTGGGTGTTCATAACGGGGCATGACTGGGAGCTCTGGAGCCGAGGCTGAAGACATTGCGAGTTTCTCACAGTGCCTGTGAGTGTGTTCATACGACAAGCTCATCCAAACTTTGGCTCCTTTGCAGAGCACACAGAGCAACGGCCACATAAGCGACAATTGTAATTACCATTTATTGTGAAAGTGTGTGAAGGAGGTATACACATCTATTAAAATACTGATAGCGGCAAAAGAGAACAAAATGCAGTGCTACAGTTGAAGAAAGACAGTGTGTGTGTGTGGGTGTGTGTGTATTTGTGTGTGCGTGTGTGAGAGAGAGAGCGAGAAAGCATAATGAAAGGGGTCATACAAGAGAATACATGCAGGAGAAAAACATGAAAAGAAAGTGGTGAAGTGGAAGGAAATGACACATGAGTTAGCATATTAAACATTCTAGAAAGTTTTTTGGGAAAAAGGATATAACCCTCTAAAAGAATGAGGAACTGCAGAGGAACGTGCTATGGCAGTTAGAGCATGAGCTATTGCAACACTTGGAAGACCACCACCTATTCCACAGACCAGGTCAAAATTAGCACAATGCAGCCTTCCTTCTATTTTATTAAAGGTAATTAAGTCTCTATATTCAAACACATGGGTCTGCTGCAAGCTACATAATAGAAGCAATGTCAAATCTGAAATACCGACCAATTGAGACTTACAACAGGGGTGCGTTCCAGCACCGATTCTCTTCAATCTATAAACAGCAGACTTGGGGCAAGTTATATCAAAAGTCAAAACTATACCACCATGGATTGGATCTTTTACACTGCCCATACTTCAACATGCAGATGACCTTATCATCTTAGATCATACGAGAAATGCGGTGGAGAGAGCCCTAGATCATCTAAATGTACATCATATTTGTAATAAACTCACAGCCAACCCCGGAAAGACCAAAGTTGTGATACTTGGCAAATAAAAACACAAGTTGACTTTGCAATGGAGAGTAGGGGAAGTGAAGATTAACTACTCAAGACCTCCAATTACTTGGAAGCATGGCTCTCTGACAACCACAAGCATGGCATACACTTGCAGTACCTTATGCCTGAAAAGCCCATCAGCTGAAGCAATCATCTGAGCCATACAGGCCAAACGTCTGCCCACCATTTCCTATTGGCACCAAGCTTACTTTTATGAAACTATCAACTTCACTAGATGAGATACATTGCAATGTTTATAGGCAGATATTTACCCTACCAAAATACACAAGGCAGACGCTATTAGGGCTGGATTTTGGTCTCGACAAGCATGAGTTGGAGTGTAGGTCATCGCACATCAAATATTACCAATCATTAGTCACTGCCACCTGAACAGCCTTAAAAAAGGCCATCCTCCAGGTTTACAAAACTATGTACAATCCCTGGGGAACATACTTAGCAGCTGCACCCAATGGCCTAAAGGTCAACCTAGACTCGGAACTTACACTTATGGTCTGCACTGGAAGAACAAGTCATGGCCATCTCCCTCAAAAAACTGACATGAAAAAAATTTAACATGCTCTCTACGTGCCCCAAATCTTCAAATCTCACAAAAATGTCAAAACCCAGACGATTATAAAAAACCTTTAAATAAATTGACACAAGGCTCAATGTTATGCCCCAGGCTAATGACTACTGATTTCAGAAAATTGAACTAATTGGTCGAGACAATCGAACTATCAACATTGTAGATTTTGAAACTACAGGCACGAATCGATGCTGCACCTATTATGTTGAGGCCAGGTATTTTAAAGCATGACGCACTTTACTGAGGTCAGTGTTTTTAAACCACAGAATTTATACTTGTAAAGAGGCATGGACCTATTGCCTCAGCATTAACAGATTGATGGTCCCTTCTCAGTTTTGAAAAGTCTCAAAATGTTTGCACGATCCTTGCCAAGGCAATATGTTGCATCACTCAAGATATATGTGTCTAATACTTGTGTCACTGTTTGCATGAATGTCTTTTGTGTCAAGATAAAGGAAAACTCTTTTTAAGCATCTATACGGGCGGCGTCCTGTACAACAACCCAAGCACAGTAATGATAACCAGTGTACAGAATATTTGATGAACATATGTAAATAGGATCATAATAATGCTTGCCAATAACAATAGATAGGTTACTTTCATTTTACTTATGCACTTAAATTTGGCCTGCCAGTCAATTGCATTTGACATGATCACAAGGATTTCCTGCAGGAAAAAAGTTGCAACTCACCCAAGCACAACGTGTGACATGCATTCTTTCATTAGGCACATGTACGTCCATTGATTGAAAAAGTGGGTCTACACAGGAGAGGCCTAATAGGAAACACAGTGCACATTTAGTTGCCACTAATACTGTAATAAAATACACGTTTAGACTTTTCTGAGCACTTAAATTTCATCAGAATGAATTTGGAGTAAGCTAATAGGAAAGGCTGGTTAAGTGAACCGATCAGACCAGTTTTCTCCAGACATTTCTAGGAAAGAACGCCGACTTATTACAGATAATTATTTAGCAAAAAAAATAACAGCACAAGTGAAAAAGGTTCACAGTTTCACAATACACATGTGCAAAGTTAGGAAACTGAACATTCCGCTTTTGTGTCTTGACAGTTCATGTACATGTGACTATAACGGTGTGCTAACAATGAATCTTTTTCGCATAGAAATGTAAGTGAATATTAAGTGGAAATTACGTCAACTTTAGACATAAAGCGTTGCTTCATGAATATATACTTTCTATGCCTATATGAATAGGAACCGTGTGTTGACAATACATATTCAGCTTAAAAAGCTACGAGCAACATCATTTACAAACTCTTGAGCACTACAAGTGTAAGTTTGTGACCATGGTTTCATTGCAAGACTGGAAGTTCCTACTACACTAGGGTCCAGATTTACCAAGGCAGTGGTGCTTAACCTGTTGCCTGAAGACAAAATTAAATAGTGCTAAAATTAATAAATACAAATTAATAACGTGTATACAGATAAAGAATCAACATTGAAAATGTAAAAACAATTCCTATATTTAATTGTAATTTAAACAAAATATTTCAATATTTGAGCATTGAATGGTGTATGCTTGATTTGTTGTTTTTTGTTTGAGATTCAGATAAATGACAATTATTTAGGCTGGGGGTCCCCAGTTTCCAAAAATCACTTAGTGGGGGTCTCCGGATTGCAGTAATGATTTAGTAGGGGTTCACAGAAGTCAAAAATTTAAAAACTGATGAACTAAGGATTTTTGCAAAGCCATGCACTGTGGTATATGGAGTTTACTATCCAGCTTAAAAGGTGCTTCACAATAGAAAGGTTCCCTTTTCCCAGTGCAAAAATTGCTTTGCACTGTCTTGCATGAGGAGCGCATTTATTGGGAGGACCAACCAAGCACCCATAGGTTGTGTTGTAAAGTCTGATCTACTAAGGTATCAGGACTGGGCTTTGCATCTAAGTATAACTCTTTCATGAAGCAGGCATAGGCAAGGACAACTATCATTTTCTAAACCTAAAAAAAAAAAGCAAGCCTTGGCATAACATAGTAATCCTTACTGGAAGGTAAATCAAGTATACAAATCCTACACTTGTCAGTGCACACTAACCTCTGCACCATGGTGCAAGGCTGTATGACACACAATGTAGCCGTGTTTGAATGCCAGCACAGGGGTTGACATAGGAAAAAATGGAGACTACCCTAAAAACCCTATTAGACCTGGGTAAATAAAGACATAATAAGAAAAAATTGTATCATAGTTGGAAATAATACACAATCGTCAATCCAGCAGTGAAACTGTAAATCAATCACTGGAACAACAGTTCATTTATACAATTCTTTTCATATCTCTTAATCAGATAATAAAATAGCCCAAAACCAACATATAACATTACCTCGTGACAGAAATCAATCACAAACAATATATGTACATAAACCCATAGAGTTGCAAATCAACGAAAATTGTACTTCAGTCATTCTTCTACTTTTTCAAAATGTGGTTGTTAACAATACATGTTAATCCAAATGCATGTTAATCCACATGGGAGATGGTTGCTTCATATTCACATTTCAGCATAATGGCTGCTATTATTTGTATTTAGAAAAATATGTATATTGTAAACCATTCTTATAGTTATAAGTTAATATTTCTCACAACCCCTCCCTCAGTAAAAAGGTCGACGTGTTTTGGCCCATTCTAATTGTGGGTCTCTTCAGGACTGTAGGACAAATAAGTACCTAATAAAAAAACCACAAAAAACAAATTACAACACGAAACCCAAAGTCTTAAAAAAAAGTAAAATATTTTGATCAATAAAAACCTTTATTTGTGTTACAGCAGACCGAACCACCTATTACCCAAGTGCAGTCCATGCAAGTAACATGCCAAAAATATGCATTAAAAGAAAAAGTGGGGGAAAGATATATCAAGGAGTCAAAAGTGCCCCATTCAAATCACAACCCATTAATTACATTTAATGTGAGCAAAATATAACAATGTACATAGGTGCTACTAGCGCAGAATCAAAGACCAAAAGACCCAAACACGAGTCCAACTGACACTTACTGCCTATTTTGGAAAAATTGTGTCCAGATTGCCAAATCAGTATCAATAAGAGGCAAATGAAAATGAAAAAAACCTAGAAGATAAGAGAAAGTGGGACACTACTAACTTACTCTGACCTTCCAAATTGAACTCTACAGTGCTATCATTCTGCTAACGATTTCACTCAAAAAACATACTTCAAAGCCGCACAGATGTATCCACTATGCATACTGCCACATCACAGCTTATTTTTGGCTTTAACTTGAAGCCTGACCGCTTCTGCAAACCCAGGAATAACTCCCGATTTCAAGTTGTCTAGCCAATGCGGATCGTTACCTCTGCGACTAGGAGAACCGCTCGCATCGTTTGCAGCTTTAGCGTTTAAGATTACACTTTCTCAAACAAAAATGAAAATAAAGAGTGCTGGCAAAAACATCAGCCCGATTCGCCCTCTAACGTGTGTGCATACTGGGGCACCTTTTATGGCAGCCATCTTAAAGATTTAGTATTTCTCCTGTAGTCTCTATGGCGGCCATCTTTAAATGTACAACTGAACCAGCGGACATTTATTACAAGTATACAAATGAGTTAAAGTACATATTGTCAATTACGTTTCAATCCCTAAGGCTAGACACTCGGGATTATCATCAGGACTCATGAAATTAAGCCTGAGAAGAGCAAAGGGATTACCGTCAACAACGGCGCAACCTTATACTAAAATAAAGGAAGGGGATAGGGGGGAGTGGAAAACAATATTGGAGCTAAACATAGTTAGAAGGGTAGAAAGATTGAGTTGAATCGTTTTACAAAAAGAAAAAGGTGGAAAAGGATTTTTAATGCTCAAATTAGAAATTTGTTTTAAAAAGGCCACAAAACGAATGCTAGGTAAAATAATATAAATAGTAAGTGACAAGCAAAGAGTGAAAAAGCACTCGTGCAGCACATACTAAACAGACGAAAAAGTGAAGGTGAAGTGGTGTGAAAAGCAATTAACTTCACATCTTGAGCATAAAAAAAAAAAAAAAAAAATTAATTACTACTCACTATACAATCTTGGCCATAAAGTAGGGCTCCATGTATTAGATAAAACAACAAGGAACAATAAGTAGACAGACAGGGAACGCATGCAGTGTACAGGATCTAATCAAATCCCTTTAACCAAAGAAGTGTACTTTATCATATAGAAAACAAGGGCTGGTAAGGTACTGCGGTATACTTAAAATGGGGAACTTCCCAAAGGTGTACCTTTCGTTGTATTATGGAATAAACAATGTCCAAGAGCCCAGATAATGAATTTACAAAACAAAATGGCCACTGCAAGAAAAACTGAGAATTGGCCCCAAGGACAGGCACACAGTGCAATAAAGGGGCAGTAGAATTTCACTTACCAATGAAGTACAGTACCATTTGTATGTGAGTACTGTTCTACAATCTGAATTGGATGAAGACACCAGTGAATCACAAGGTTAAAAGCAGGTCGGCAATGGGGCAGTGAAATAGAAGAAGACCATGTGGGAGGTGGCATCTTGGAAAGTATGTAAAAACTGGGCCAAAGTATAGGGCCAGTCGTAGCTACGAACCACAAAAAAACAGGATCCCCAGAGCTGTAGAAATTGCTAGTTAACAATGTGTTACGCAAATTACTAGACAAAGTACAAAAATGAAATCTGCGCTTAAGCAAGAGGAATGTATAAATGAACACACACCATATTGGAAAGGCTGATTATCGTTCAGAATCAAATTATCCAACAAATACAAGAGCTAACAAATGTTTTTAAAAAGCACCACAACAGTGTACTGTCAGCAAATTATAGAAATGGGTGCATACAAGAGGCACACAAACTTCAAAACCATATTGTATTATATAAATACTCAGCTCCTTCTTGAGCAGTATGCGCCATTTTGGAGGGGTTAATATTGCAAGATGTAGTGTGGAGTCACAATAAACAGCAAATGATAGAGCCAAGTAAAGGTTATAAATAACACCACACAATGCAACAGGCACATTAAAGGAATAGCATGACATTGACTAGCTGCCATTTTAAAGTAAGAATGACATAGGGGGTCATTCTGACCTTGGCGGTCCATGACCGCCATGGCGGAGTGCGGCGGAAGCACCGCCAACAGGCTGGCGGTGCTTCCTGGGCGATTCTGACCGCGGCGGTAAAGCCGCGGTCGGAAAAGGGGAGCAGGCGGTTTCCCGCCGGTTTCCCGCTGGCCCAGGGAACCCGCCATGGCGGCGCTGCTTGCAGCACCGCCATGGGGATTCCGACCCCCTTCCCGCCAGCCTGTTTCTGGCGGTGTCCACCGCCAGAACCAGGATGGCGGGAACGGGTGCCGTGGGGCCCCTGGGGGCCCCTGCACTGCCCATGCCACTGGCATGGGCAGTGCAGGGGCCCCCTAACAGGGCCCCACAAAGATTTTCACTGTCTGCTTAGCAGACAGTGAAAATCGCGATGGGTGCCACTGCACCCGTCGCACCCCTTCAACTCCGCCGGCTCCATTCCGAGCCGGCTTCATTGTTGAAGGGGCTGTCCCGCTGGGCCGGCCGGCGGTCTTCTTGCGGTCGGCCGCCGGCCCAGCGGGAAAGCCGGAATGGCCGCTGTGGTCTTTTGACCGCGGTGCGGACTTTCGGCGGGAACCGCTTGGCGGGCGGCGACCGCCGACCCCCGCGGTCAGAATGACCGCCATAGTGTATATACAGAAAGTACCCAAATAGAAGAAGGGGGCAAAAGAGGAGCATTCAGTTATGTACCCAAAGGGGCGGAAAAGCTAAATCCTCATATTCAAAAGAATAATACAGTATAAACCTGTTTTTACAGACTATAAATATGTAAAAGAAAGAGGGAAAACAAGCCTAATGTCCATTCAGAAGACTAAGGCCCTCATTACAACCCTGGCTGTCAAAGACCGCCAGGGCTGTTTTGGAGGTTGCACCGCCAACAGGCTGGCGGTGCAAACTCGTGGATTACGACCGCGGCGGAAGCGCCGCGGTCGCACCGCCGCGACTGGCGGCTTTCCGCCACATTGGTCCCGGCGGTTGTAATCCGCCAGGGCAGAGTGGCTTGCAGCGTTGCCCAGGGAATTACGAGTCCCCTTCCCGCCAGCCTTTCCATGGCGGTAGGAACCGCCATGGAAAGGCTGGCGGGAAGGGGAGTTGCGGGGCCTGGCACAGCCCCACACAGCTTTCCACTGTCTGCACAGCAGACAGTGAAAAGCGCACAGGTGCAACTGCACCCGTCTCACGGCCGCAACACCGCCGGCTCCCATTTTGCGGTCGACATCCCCGCTGGGCCGGCGGCCGGAAACTCTGTTTCCGCCCGCCGGCCCAGCGGGGATGTCATAATGGCCACTGCGGGAGTGCGGCTGAATTGGCGCCGCCCGCCAAAGTTGTAATGAGGGCCTAAGTCTGGCATGAACCCACAGTTAAACAAGGGCAGACCAATCTTTGATGCGGTTGAGGCCATTTTGAAAACTATTAGCATGCAGAATTCATATGAGTTCCTCTTTGTTTAGTAGTGCATTCATTTATCCACTCCTAGGTAGTAACTTGATGACAGTGATGACTTGCCAACAAAGGTTGTTCTTCGTATGTCTATTTGCCATGAAGTGATCCACAAGGGGAGCGTTGGAAACTCAACATATTGCATAAACAACATTCATTGTCTTACAATTAGAAAATTCATGTAAAACAACTTTGGTATTGACATAAACAAATTCCTTTGTTTCAATAGTAAATTGGCACACACTGCATTGCCCACATTTAAAGTAGTCCACTAGCGATGGTAAACCCCGGTCCTCATGTAGAGTACGGCTGGTTGGTTTAGGAGGGAGGTTTGCCCTCACCAAGTGATCGTTCAAGTTTTTACTTTTGTGAAGTGCAAAAAAAGATCATTCAATATGTAGGTCACCCACGTTAAGAATAGGCCAATGTTTCAAAATACACTTTTTTAATTGATTGGAAACAGGGGAGAAGGTTGTCACACAGACTAGGCGATCTGTATTTACTTTGTCTTTAGGAGAGAGTATTACATCACAAGGGCAGCACCAGGCTCTCTTCACTGAATGGTTCACAAGTTTGCGGGGGTAACCTCTAGCAATCAGTTTTTTAAAGAAAGTTTTGGCTTCTTGGAAAAAAATCTTCCTTAAAATAGCAATTCCTCCTTGGATGAGGGCTTGTGTGTGATAAAAGAGTATTTCTTTCTCTTGGTTTATGGTACAGTGTTGTAAATAACTCATCCTCTGAGGTTTTTATCAAAAGGTCCAGAAATGAGATCTATGATCATCTGTGTGTCAAGGTAAATGTAAGCACACTACAGTTTGTATTGAGACATTCAGAAAACTCAAAGTGTCCAAAGGACCACGCCAAATCATGGAAATGTCATCTATGTAGCACTTCCATTCAACAATGTTACAGTGAAATGGGCTGGTGTCAGAAAGAATTTTGCTATATTCGAGATTATCCATGAAAAGTATAGCAAAAGTTTGGGGAAAAACAGCCCCATTGATGTACCTTTCACCTGTTGATAATACTGGCCATCAAAGTAAACCACGTTCTTGTGCGGCATACCTCAAGGAGTTCCAAAATAAAAGAAGGAGCAAAATGGGGACGTGCTTGTTTATTGAGAACTTTTTCAATTACTGTAATACTCTCATTTTGTGGAATCTTAGTATAAAGAGATTCAACATCCAAAGTACAAAGAAAACTAGTGTTTAGATCAAAAGGAAGATGTTCTAGCTTATTAATCATATCCATGCTATCTCTCATGTAACATGGAGCCTCTTGTATGAAGTCTTTAATAAAAACATCTACATATCGGCCAAGTGGTTCTAAAATAGAGCCACATCCTGATATAAATGGCTGTTCTGGGGGTGTTTTATTATTCTATGTATTTTAGGCAACACATAAATGACAGGTGATGATCTATGTTGGCCAATCGTCTATAAATCTCAGTTTTATAGGAGCCTATATCATGTACAACAACACTGCTCCCTTTATCAACTGGTTTGATTACCAACAATGCATTGAGTTTGAGATCACCAAGCACCCGTTTCTCCAGAGTGGAGAGATTGTAAGGGATAAATTAACGTTTTTGATCTAAGGTTTCAATATCTTTAAGAACCATATTTTCAAAGGTCTATATTTCTGAAGGCAAGGTATTGCAGGGTGGATTGAAAGTGGATGGTGGCCGAAAATCTGTATATGAATTAATGGGAGTATAAGGGTTGTTCTGAAAAAAGGCCTGTAGGCAAATTTTCCTAAAAAAGGAAATTGGGACGAATTGTCGGTACAAATTACAAGCCCTTAGTCAGTAAGGATATCTCCTCTGAAGATAATTGGTGCTAAGAGAGATTGAAAATTGGTACTGTAACTACATTATTAGTGCTCAATGTGTTGTCACAGTGTTTTGAAGTGCAGACCTGCTTCAGTAATCCCACTGGTAATATTTATGTCGAGTCTGGTGATCTCCTGGGGTGCTGTACCATTGTTGGGCCTGTCCTTTCCCTCGCCTGGATGGACGTCACTGGCCTCTTCCTAAAAAAGCCACTTTGGGTGTTACTGGAGTGGTGCTCGTTCCCTCCCCTGGATCTGAATTATCAGAGGACCCACCAAAGTGTCAGAAAATGTAATGAGTGTTTTGTTTATTGGATCTACCCCACAGGCATGCAAAGTTCAGATTAGTATATGTCCTATTATTGTAAAAAAAAGCCTCAGATAAGTAGGGGTATGTTCTTTTAATTTTATAAATATGGACATTTTTCCTGACTTTATTTGATTTTTTGTCTAGTTCAATTCAATTAAACTCACTAATATATTTTTCAATTCTTCAAGAAGATTTTTAGCTTCTTGAACCATAATAAAGTCAGGTTGCACCTCCAACAGGCTGGCAGGGCAAACTCATGGATTACGACCATGGCGGAAGCGCCGCGGTCGCTCCGCCGGGACTGGCGGTTTTCTGCCAACCGCCACATTGGTCCCGGCGGTTGTAATCCGCCAGGGAAGTGCTGCTTGCAGCGCTGCCCAGGGGATTACGAGTCCCCTTCCCGCCAGCCTTTCCATAGTGGTAGGATCCGCCATGGAAAGGCTGGCGGAAAGGGGAGTCACAGGGTCCCTGGGGGCCCCTGCAGAGGCATGGGCAGTGCAGGGGCCCCCTGGCACAGCCCCACATAGCTTTTCACTGTCTGCACAGCAGACAGTGAAAAGCGCGACGGGTGCAACTGCACCCATCGCACGGCCGCAACACCGCCAGCTCCATTTGGAGACGGCTCCCATGTTGCGGCCGACATCCCCTCTGGGCCGGCAGGTGGAAACTCTGTGGGGATGTCATAATGGCCACAGCGGGAGTGCAGCTGCATTGGCGGCCGCACGGCGGTTACAACTTGAGGGGCGGAATGAGGGCTTTAATCTGTTATTCTCAAAGACTTATTTCCTCTGAAAGTTTTTTTGGATTCCTCAATTGCCGTATTTGTGCCAGGAACCATCCAGTGTCTGGAACAAGCCAATATAACTAAGTCCATGTATATATTTCTTGATGTCTGCAAAAACACTTTGGGCCATATTTATACATTTTGACGCAAAGCTGCGCCGGCGCAGTTTTGCGTCAAAAATTTTACCGCCGGCTAACGCCATTTCGATGTGCCGTGTGGGCGTCAAATTTATACTTTGACGCACAGCGGCGCAACCAACAGGTGGGAGTAATTTTTTTTTTACGCACACAGCGGCGTCAAGTCGTAAAGGAAAACAACGTTAACGCGACGTAAATGACTGTGGGTCGATTTACGACAGCGCGACCCGGAAAGCGCTGTTTTTTTTGACGCAATAGCGTAAAAAATACCCGCGAACACTGCCCTTTTAGCAGAGGAGAGCCAAAATGGATCCCAGATGCCACTACAGACCCCAGGAAGATGACAGCAGACCAGGAACCAGCCAGGATGATCCATACAGGAACCAGGACATATATAGAAAAAAAAGAAAGTGTCGCTTCAGTGCAGATGAGCAGGAAATCCTGGTTAAAGAGGTGACAGAACACCAGCACCAACTGTTCATCACCTCTAAGTTGCCAATCAGCAGGAGAGAGGCCATATGGTAACAAATTGTTGACAAGATCAACAGTGTGGCTGAAGTACGCAGGACAGTCACTGAGTGTAAGAAACGCTGGCATGACTGCAAACATAGGACAAAGGAAAAAATGGCCAGGAACAGGAAGGCAGCACTGCAGACTGGAGGGGGGAGTCCAGCACACCAGGAGGCACTGGACCACAATGGAGGAGATGGTCGCAGCTGTCATCCCTGAGGAAATCGTCACAGGGATTCAAGGACAGGACAGTGCAGACTACCACGAGACAACGCACATGCAGGGTAAGTCGCATGGGGAATTATAATGCAATAATGTTAACTGCAACCGGGGTGGGGAATACCTACTACACAATGCATGTAAGTTAGCATATATATGGAGTGGCATGGGTAAAGGGGCACGGCAGGGGGGCATGCCCAGCACAGACAGAAGCTGGGGCACGACATAACACAACACCAACAACATTCCCATGGGGGCATCCTGTCATGACAACAATGGAGCTAAGGGAAAGCCTTGACAGGTGGGAAGGCCACTACGTCAAACTTACATCCTGGCACTCGTCAGTCAAAATATATCCTACATCAACTAGGTCCCTATCAGTAATCCAGTAGCCAAAACAACAACTGCAATGTAACTGCAACAACAGTTGACACTAACACCTCTGATCTCTGTGCAGCTATAGTAGCCAATGGCAGTAACCTCCCCATGGAACATACATACCTAAATTAGGGGGTGAGGATGACATCTGCAACAATCTCCAGAAATAAGACAAAAGCACCAGTACACTCAAATGTCAATGCCCATAGTTGACACATACATCAGCCAAAGTAAACAGCAATAGGAGCCACACAGCACTAAGGACACACACATGCTGCATACGTCAGGGTCCCTCACGTGCCTGGCTAACAAGTCAACATCATTAATGTCATACTGCTCAGACAACAACATTGAGGAGGGGACACATGCAACTGGTCACTGAAATACACCTGCACAGTCAGAGGACCAAATAGGACATTGATACTATAAACAGGGCAATCCAATTAAACACACATTACCCAACATCAGCTGGAAACATTATCCATATCACATCGTAACATTGCCATGCATAGGATATGCCACATAACAATTACAATTAGGTCAATGTGAACAATCAGGTTTTGGGGCAGGTCCTGAGAGGCAAGTGTGCTGCCCGGGCAATCACAACACCCACAGCCAGTGAAAGGTCTCACCATACGAATAGATAAACACGGAGGGTCGAGTAGGACAAAAAGATGGCTATTCCCTAATTGGTACAAAGCAACACCTAGAGGCGATTAGGCAGACAAGTCTGATAACTCTATATCATACATGTGACACACAGGTGGGCCATTGGCCTATAACAATGCCCATGTGAAGGACAACAGATACCAATACCAAACAAGATCACAAAGTAAAGTCATCCAAAGGCTTGCATGTTATGGCAAAATTGTCACAACACAGACACACTAATTGTACCCTGTTTCATTGCAGAGGAACATGGATCTCCTGCCGATATGCCTGTCCCTGATTTCCCTGATGACATGGATGACGAGCCCATAAACATTCCCCAGGAGACCATCCAAAAGGTACTTGAAACCCTCCAGACCCCACCTTCAGTCACAAGGAGGAGCACAGAACAAGCAGCCATCACAGAAGAACCACCCACCACCCCAATTGCAAGACCTGCCAGCTCCTACACAGCTGAGGACTCTGACGACACTGGCACCAGCTTTGAAAGAACTGTAGTTGGTGTACAGCGGGAGCTGGCCAAGGAGGTGCGGTGGGGATGCAAAATATGGCAGCCAGCCTTGAGGGGGTGCGCTCGTGCATGTTGTCATCTGCAGATCAGGCAGCTGCTATGCAAGCCCTAACATCCATACTGCATGGACTACAAGAAACTATAAAGGAATTCACCACTGCAGTAAGGGAGTTGCCACAACACCTCGCACCCCAAACTTTCCACTGCATGCACGAATGCAATCATGACTCCCTCAGGGCTGACCTGGCTGCCTACCATCGTGATGTGGCTGCTGTTCTCAAAAACCAGCAGATCCTCCTTAAGCACTTCACAGGGAGCAGCCCCCGGGATGTCTGACTCCACGTCTTCTAACACTGAGGTGTGTGTTGCCCCTTCACAACCAACAACAACAAGGACAAACCAGGCAACACACACATCAGAAGAAGAAGACATGGAACAGATCACATTCTCACGGAAGTGTACCCGGAAGCACTAGTCCCTGCACCATGTCCTACTTTGACCAAGGTCCTACGTTTTGTCAAATGCCAGTCTCACTACAACTATACTCAATGACTGTTCTGCTAACCACTGTATGACTTGTCAGCATTGTCAGTGAATGTCTCTCTCCTACTATTCGGCAAATCCTGTCCCTCTGCACTGTCTGTTACATCACCCCAGCATGTCAGGAGCATCATCCACACCCCTTCTGTAGGATCACCATGTAAGAATGCACCAGAACGAAATCAGCAAACATGGACATTTTGCACTACAGCACCTATCAATAAATAGCACTTGCACACCTAATATGTCTCTGTGTAATTTGACACATCAACTGTGCAGTAGATAACTCTAAAGTGCCTGTGTGACAACCATGTAGCTTGTCAATACAACTGTCCTGACATCATGTAGTCTGATACATCTGTGCAGTGGCCAGGATTGCATCATAGCCTGACCATCCTGAGGAGAATAACTGATGAAGGGACAAACCACACACAATTATGCTGTGTTGGACAGAATAATGCTCCATCTATAGCAATCCAAGTCAACTAATGGTGGCTGAGAAATGTAGGCACCATGCAATACTAAAAAATGAAATTATGCAGCATAATCTAAGCAAACACAACTAAACACTGCATCAATCACCCTTTCTGAGTATACTTCCATGAAGGGAAGTCATGCTGAATTTTTACACACATGATCTATGTCAGCAATGAAGACAACAAGACAAGAGTGTTAACAACACCTCATCTACAAAGATGTCCCTGAACATCACACTGCAGTCCGACCTAATAAATTAACCACAATACCAAGTCTGGAAGCACACTTTGGGGGTGATTCTGACTATGGCGGACGGCGGAGGCCGTCCGCCATAGTACCACCGCCAAATGACCGCACCGCGGTCAAAAGACCGCGGCGGCCATTCAGACATTTCCTCTGGGCCGGCGGGCGCTCTCCAAAAGAGCGCCCGCCGGCCCAGAGGAAATGCCCCTGCAACGAGGACGCCGGCTCAGAATTGAGCCGGCGTAGTTGCAGGGGTGCGACGGGTGCAGTTGCACCCGTCGAGTATTTCAGTGTCTGCAAGGCAGACACTGAAATACTTAGCGGGGCCCTCTTACGGGGGCCCCTGCCGTGCCCATGCCATTGGCATGGGCACGGCAGGGGCCCCCAGGGACCCTGCGGCACCCCCTACCGCCATCCTGTTCATGGCGGGTTTCCCGCCATGAACAGGATGGCGGTAGGGGCTGTCAGAATCCTCATGGCGGCGGAGCGCGCTCCGCCGCCATGAAGGATTCCCCCGAGCAGCGGTAAGTCGGCGGGAGCCCGCCGACTTGCCGCTTCTGACCGCGGCTGAACCGCCGCGGTCAGAATGCTCGTGGGAGCACCGCCAGCCTGTTGGCGGTGCTCCCGTGGTCGGTGGCCCTGGCGGCCACCGGCCGCCAGGGTCAGAATGACCCCCTTTTGTGATGTAGAATACCTACTCATCAACACAAATCCTTGGTGATCCATGTAAACTACTAATGGTGGGTGTACCAAATGGTGGATACTTACCAAGTTAGCACAGGGGTAGCTGCCATGTTAAACCTCCATTTTCTGTGGTGTGTAGCATAGGACACAAATGTCATAGAAAAACAATCACCTACACTGATGTCAAGGCCATGATCAAGTAGCAGTTAACGCATAATGCAAAGGGTTAACTATATGTTTATTCCTATGTTTTCACACCAGAGGCAACTAAGGGAAAAGTCATACCTACACTAATCTAACCTGACTACTCCTAACCCACAACTGTCCCAAAGTAACCTAAGCTAAACTTACTCTACACATATAACAAATCGATCTAAACATCAACCCCCCACCCACCATTATGAGACAGGACACATGCAGGACAGCACATACTAACCTACACACATACTATACTATCCTAAACAATCATATATATATATTTTTTTTATTTTAAATAAATGTTTTTTTTTTATTTTTTTATTTTTTATAAACAGACAGGAATCCCAACATTGACCCCCACCCACCCACCCACACAAAAATGAAAAATAGAAAGAATAAGGACCCCCACCCTCCTCCCTAACACTAACTAAGCTAACAACCTACACTAACCTAACACTAATCCCCAAAACCCAACTATCATTACAAAAAGGAAAGAGGAGAGAGGGGAGGGATACATTTAAAACAAGCAATAAAGTCCTAGAGGTTGGCCCTCCGTAGGGTCTGCCTGATGGACCGAACCATTTTCTTAATGTAGGCCACATCCTGGCTTAGCTTGTCCACCTTGCTAATAAACTTGTCCATTTTCCTGTTTAAAGCCAGGAATGCCGCAGGGTCAATAGGAGGGGCTGCTGCTGTCTGTGTGCTGGCAGAGGTGCACGGTGTGGGAGTTGTTGTTTGCCCACTGGACTGTCCTGCAGCTCGGAAATTGCTGGGTCCAGGTCGTACTGCAGAGGCAGGGTCAACTGTCCCCGCCGTTGCTGGGGCCACTTGGGGAGAACTGGTGGATGTGGTGGTGGTGGCTGTTGTGGGCAATGTTGGGCCACCCTGTGGTGAGGCCCACCATGCTCCGGAGGCCCGATCCGCTTGGTATTTTCGGGCCATCCTTCTGAACCCCGACTGCACCTGCAGGATGTGCCGGTATCTCATTGCACGCCTTTCAAACTGATGTCTCTGTGCGGCACTCATGTTTGCAGGTGTGAAGAGAAAGGGCAACTATTTACCATAGGAAATGCATTGGGTGGAATAGCACAATGGGTCAATTGCACATTACTTTTACTGTAGTTGTAACAGCTATTTTCACAACATAGATCATTGAAAGTCTCAGAGGAAGTACATGGGAAGCCTGCATACAAAAGGGCATCTCACACCTAGCATATCCATGTCTCTACATGATGGGTGACATCAGCCTAAACTTGTCATCCAAATAATGGGTAATGCAGCTGACATTATGGCTGTACCTCTTCCGCCTACTGACTTCACTACATATGTCACTCTATGTGATAACAATCACAACCCTCAATATCTGCCATTTGTAATTGTTTTTTGCTAATATTGAACTCATGTGCCATAACCGAGTGTGTACACTAGGTTCAAAACAAACTTGCAAAAGGTCACAAGTATGTGTAACATACTGGTTACTACAGTCCTAGGTACCCTATTCCCAAACACATGGCAGTCTTTGAGGGTGGGGTGGGAAGAACAACCAACAATCCCATATTCAATGCACACCCAGGAGTGTATAGAAAGGTCAACAAGTATTTGCCTCCACACACAACACCAATGAAGGGCTAGCAACAAATTGGAGTCAGCTAAACCTTGTCCTACACAAGGTCCACACATGTCAAAATGTACTGACTTAGGCCAACATCACATACTACCAGTGAGGCATATTTTACCACACACACAGAGGAGCAAGAACACCCATGATCGTGAGTAGAATGAACACCTAGGCCATTGCACTCTAGTCCCACACACTTCTAGTTCAACTTGTGGAAGTACATGCCCCCGGAAGATCCAACCTACAGTGTACTCAGTCCATCCTCAACTACGGAAGCTGCATATTTAAGACAAGCCTTTTGCAGAAGCCATCTGGGAGAATGTCAGTCTGAAATGCAGACTGAGTCCAAGCCAAGTCCCAGAGCAACTCTTACATTAACCAGTGTATTCCACATGACTCATCCCATTCCCCATAGCGGGCCCGACTGGAATGGCCTACGGACACTAAATCTGAGAGATGGATAAGCATAGGTCTACTTAAACTGAAGTGATATTTGAAATCCCACTAATGGAACAATACTAATGAATGGGCAGCGCATCAAACCTTGAATTCTGTTGAACACACAGTAGTCCATCATGCATCACTAGCAAACAATAAAAATAGCACACATGCAACACTCACTGTAGGTGTCGGGGTCCGCAAAATGAGCCACCTCTCCCACAGTGTACGGTGCAGGTCCACCTGTAAAGCATGGAAGGAAGAATATACTCAGACTCCGTGCGCTGACAAACAATTGCAATTACAAAGACAATCTGAGAATATGACATGCGTAATGAAACACTTTCACACATGCTCATACTGCATGGAATAATTCTTGAGCAACATTTACATTGGATGAGTCTCCTGCTACAGTTACACACCCTACTACACACATGCAGTGGCCAGGACAGTCATGTGGTGTCAAAGATGCACCTCCATTAGTATGCCCCAACAATATAGGGGTGCATTCATCTCATCATGTGCATCCCAGAGAGACATCCAAAAGCTGGTTACTTGAGGACTGCATGACCCCTCAAACTCAAACAGCCTATGTGGTCATTTTCAACACACACCAACCAGACACACATGTGACATATGTGTGGACAACATAGCTAACTTCAATTGACGTGAAGGCAGCACTCATTTATAGCATCATATTGGGTTTACAAATTTCAGTCTAGCTATGGCGTCTACATATGTAGGTATGATGTTTCAACATCCATTTTTCACAGGCTATTGTGACCTGTAGAGTTCAAATTGAGGCATTAACGTGTCGCTTCTCTGACACAAAGGCAACACTACATTACATACAGCTACAGGCAACCGGTATGTGTAGAAAACATGAGCTACCTGACTGCTAGCATTTGTCTTCCTTCACATTGTGCAACAATTACCCAGTAGGTTTCCCTAGCATTACACACAGTCAGCTACTTATCTAGCAGATTGGGTAACAATCATCACATGTTCCCACACAGCTTTAAATTGTTCACATGTAATTGATCTGTACTCACCAACATGGCCACCAATCCTGATTCCCAGGTGGTCCAGCAGATCCTGCTCCCTGGATATCAGATCAGCCCAGCGGTGCTTAAGTTGATGGTCATTCCTCAGGCTACCATAGACACGGACCAAGTGATGGCGCACCTTCCCCCACCGGACTTTACGGGCCTCCGTGTGATACCCCTGTATCACACGACCCCCAGCCTTCAGCATGAGTGGGAGGAAATGGCAAACAAGCCATATAAATCCCCCCAATTCCTCCTCACCCATCCTGGCAAGCCGTGGCCTACCTGACATCTCTGCACTAACAAAGTGGAAAAAGTTGGAGGAAAAGGGGGAAATGGGGAAAGGTAGAGTAGTGAAAAACAAAGAAAACTTAAGAATAAGAGCCCAACTAACCCCAATTATTACACTACCCAGAACAGACTCCCACAGACAATAAAAGAAACACTGGACTTGACAAAATTATACAATACAGACTCAGACAGTATACAACAACAAGACAATGATGACAAAAGCACAATAGAGAAGTACACTGGACACAAAAGCACTAAAACACAGGACAACACTTTCCACACAGCCACACAGTCTAGAATAATCTGAGATTGCAAAATGAAAGTGAAAGTACACCCACAGTACAGAATCTGTAAACAGGATATCCTATTACATCACATCCTGCATAAAATGGCCGCCGTGTTTATTTTTCCGTTATGCGTCATTTTTTCACGCATACAGATTGTGCGTCATATTTTTTGACGCATAAGAGTGCACATAATGCAGAGTCAAAAAAAATTCAGCATTGTTCCCTTATATTTGTTTGAGGCTTATTTTACAGTTCTAGAGTTGAAATTTAAGCCGCTGGCAAATATGATGACCAAATATGAAAATTTATTTTGACTCTGCATTATATGCACTCCTGTGCGTCAAAAATTTATGACGCCCAAGCTGTATGCGTGGAAATATGACGCATTATAGAAAATATGGTGACCATGTAATGCTGGTTATTAATATATTTATTTAAAAATTATATTTTTTGACTCAGCATTATGTGCACTCCTGTACGTCAAAAATTTATGACGCCCAAGCTGTATGCGTGGAAATATGACGCATTATAGAAAATATGGTGGCCATGTAATGCTGGTTATTAATATATTTATTTTAAATTTATATTTTTTGACACAGCATTATGTGCACTCCTGTACGTCAAAAATTTATGACGCCCAAGCTGTATGCGTGGAAATATGACGCATTATAGAAAATATGGTGGCCATGTAATGCTGGTTATTAATATATTTATTTTAAATTGATATTTTTTGACTCAGCATTATGTGCACTCCTATGCGTCAAAATTTATGACGCACAAGCTGTATGCGTGGAAATATGACGCATTTTGACGAATATGTTTTTAATTTGTCAAATTGTGAAAAGAATTTTGTCATGACCAAACGGTGCTAAGTGATACACATTTGGGGTTAGCTATGGCAAATGTCCCTTATAGGATGTATAGAAGGTATTCACAGTGCAATAGTAATGATTGCTCAAAATGGTTATTACCCATAATTGTACACATATTTTGGGTAATTGCTGATGGCTAATTTCAAATGATGAATGGGATACCAGGATGTATTCCTTAGCAAAAATGTGTCCACATTTATCACGGTAATCCAAATTATATATAGGCCAAATAGGTAGTGCAATTGTCACCTACACTTTTTATGGGGGTAACCATGTCCTAATTATGAATTTGTGTATCTTATATGTGTTTTACATTTGACATGTAGGCCACACATGCGCCTTATGCATGTGTGTACTTCACATGTGCATATTTCATGTATATTTGGGGGGCGGTAGAGGTGGACTTAGGCCCCCAGCACCCTAGGGTTTGCCCTTCTAGACTTGCAAATTTATCCAAGGGTTTCATTAATTCAGTAATGCTAAACCTGCAGCAGCAGGCTCATGGAAGCCCATAGGGTATGATTCACTGTTTGCCATTCAATAATCCCATTTGCCCATTTGACGTTTGCCCTATTGATTCTTTGGAGCAATCTGACATACCATTTTGCATTGATATTTTTTGCTAAATCTCAACGTTCCTCATGTGCTGATGACAAATAGGTTAATGATGTATGTGGCCCTTTATGCATTACCTGGTTTAGGGGCATGTTTCATTCTTCCTGCTAGGTTACAACTGGGACACTACTGTGATCGGCTGCTTGCAAATATTTTGTTGATTGGATGGCACATGTTTATATGTGTGGTCCAATGTAGATCCACTATCAACTGTCAGGGTGTATGTTGTCACTGTAACTTCCAGGTCTCCTCATGAGTTAGTGGCAGCTAATCTTGTTTCAATTGGGCATTGTTTGTAGCAAAAATGGAGAGAAGCCATTGAGGACATGGTCACCTACACATGGATGGTCCCACCCTGTCACTGAACACGTGTAATGAGACTTTCGAATGGGCAACCTTTTTGTGCTGAGTGAGAGAATGTCTCAGGTGTCTGGATCTGCCATGTGTCATTGCCACATTTGTACTCCAGTTGGCCTCTGTGGATGGTAATGTATCATGAAACATCATAGCCTCTGTGCAGAAGTAAATTGCTGGTATTCAACACACGACTCATCTTTATCATTTGAAAAAGTGTTACTCAGCGTTTTGAACAGTCAGGGTCCTCATATGTGTTGACTTTTCATGGACATTATCTGAGGTTGCTGGGTTTGATGGAGGCCATTTACACCATCATACACTATGGTCCTGGTCCACTGTCACACTTTTAAGTTTAGGCATTAATGAAGGTCAGACAACGGAAGGGCCAAGATTTGGCTATTCATGGGCACTGTCACAAATCTGATGCAAATGACAGTCAGATGATGCACTACTATGTATTTGAGTATACATTGATGAGGCTAATGACAAATTAGTGTCTGAGGTACAAAAGGTATTGGACAGCATGTGTGGTCCATAGGTGGACCCCAGGTATCTGTAGAGTGACCCACGGACAGGTGCCAGTCAGGCTGACAGGATGCTGGGTCAATCAGGTGCAAGCTCTTTCAGTAATCACATGATCACGTGTTATGACTAGGACTGGTCAGAGGGAGCATTAGACAGTTGAGATGTCACACTGTGTATGTCCTGTGTTGTTTTGAAGGTGACACATGAACCCTGATAAAGTGTTACACTGCAACATTTGTGTCAAAGCTTAATGATGTAATGGCTCACATTCAAACATGTATGCAGTAGGAGGCATCTGCAGGGACAGGGCATGTACATTTGGGTGGTGTGCATGTAGGGGATCACAGGTGTGGCCTCCATCTGTGTCTCACTAGTCCTGTCAGATGGGATTAGCTGATAAATAGCCTACAGTACCTTTCACAGAAGTATCAATCTACAGGTGATACCAGGCCTTATAAACTTCAAGGCAGTGTATTATATGAGCTGTGTTCCATGCAGTGAGATGGTAGTATGACAATGGTCGGCATAGTAAAGGGTGTGGCACACTGGATGACTCTTGTGAGTGTGTGTGTGTAGATGAGGGAATCTGAGTGTACACAAATCGGCATTCCAGGGACCTCTTCAGACAGGTGGGGTGTGAGCAGCTGCAAGTGTGTGTATTGTTTTTAGAAAAGGGCGGACATGTAGATGGGATGTGATGTGCTGGATGCTTGTCATAGGTGTAGCAGTTGTGCTGTGTATGTTCTGCTTATGTGTAACTCTAGTGACAGATAGTAATTGCAATGATAGTAAGTAGTTGGAATTACTGTTGGCAAGAGTCTAGTACTACATTCCTGTTCCTGAAGCATTAGCATGTGAACTGCCTGATGTATGAGGCCTGTTTTCCCCTAGTTGAGTGATGGTGTTTTAGTTGTGTGCCATCTGCTGCGATGATCCATGTTTCCTACATGTATGTGAGTCATATGTGTGGTCCTCAGCTATTGCCCTTCAAAGGTGAACTGTACAGGATGTCTGTCATTTACATGGTGTGTGTATTTGACCATTGTATGGTGGCCATTACATTTGTGGTGTATATTTTTTGTGTGATGATTGTTATGTCATTATTGCTCAATGAGACGACATTCTTCTTCAGCAATTTCAAACTAAAGGTGGGCAGAAAAGAATAGGCCAAACCATGATGTGGTGTTTGTTATCTGTGTTTATTTACAATTGTGCATTAAGTGGTGATAGTGAAAATTAAGAAAATAAATTATTTACAATGTGTTGGCGCCTATGCACTCCAGCAGCCGTGTTTGGTTGTTCCCCCTCCTGTTGCAGGCCAGCATCCTCCTCTTCGTCGTCTTCAGGCATGTATGGACCCGGTTCGAGGAGGGGAATGTTCCTTTTTACACAAATGTTGTGCAATATGGCACAAGTGAGTATGATCCTACAGACCATCTCGGGGGAATATAGTAGGCTACCGCCAGTGATGTCAAGGCAGCGGAACCTTGACTTGAGGATCCCAAAGGTGCGCTCGACAATGCTGTGTGTCCTTTTATGGGCGTCATTGTATGCCCGCTCTGCAGCAGTAGTCGGGTTCCCAAATGGTGTCATTAGCCATGGCTGGATGCCATACCCCTGATCAGCTGAAAGACAAACACAGAATGGGATCATGTAGATGTAGCTGGCACTATTGAAAAACCTTTAATGGCAGTAGTTGTCTTGTGTTGTCTGAGACTCTTTTGTGTACTAATGTGACAACCTATACTTGTAGGCTATACCTTCTGCATTGTGTTTTTTCCTTGGCTGAGCAAGTGTTTGTCTGCTAACCCTTTGTCAGCAGTATGTTTTGGGAATTGCAATAGAGTGTGTCCTCCCTAGCATTGTGACTTGTGATACAGGTGTCCGTGTGTCTTCACTGGGGGTGAGATGATAGTTCCATGCAGAGTTAAAATTGAAAGTGTTGTTAACACGTTCATATCAAAGTACCCTGGACATCCCATCCCTTGAAACTTATGCAATGTATTAATGTAAAGGTTATTGTGACACTTACAATTTGCAAGGTGACATTTAGGCAACCACACTCATTAATGTCTTCACATTAAGCTGTAGAGTAAATTCCAATGTGCGACAGGTTCAATGGTGAGTTAAGAAACATGGCTAGTGATGTGAGGACCTCAGTGTGTTCCTGTCTAGGTGTTGCTGTTGTGGTGTATGTGTTGTGTGTCCTAGAGGGTTGCTGTGCAGTGTGTATATAAGTAGGTTTCTGTACTTACCAACAAGTAGTCCATTGCCATACCGTCCATCCTGGAAGTGTTGGTTGATGGTGCTGTGACGGAAGATGAATGAGTCATGTACACCCCCAGGATATTTAGCCACGATGTTGCTGATCAATCCCTGGTGATCGACTATGGCCTGCACATTGATTGAATGTGTGTGCTTCCTGTTGCGGTAGAGGTGTTCAGTTGCAGCAGGTGGCACAAGGCGTACGTGTGTGCAGTCGATTGCACCAAGGACGTATGGGAAGCCACTGATGGCGTAGAACCCCTGTTTAGTTTCCTGCTGCTTCTGCAGTGTGTTAGGGAAGCAGATGTGGAGGGGTGTCAGGCGAATGATGGCATCCAGTACTTTGGGAAGAAATGCGGAGAATGATGGTTGTGATATTCCGCCAACCAGGGCACCAGTTGTTTGAAAGGAGCCACTTGCCAGCAGGTGAAGTACAGCAAGCAGCTTTGTTTCTGTTGGGATAGTGCGGGGTGTCACTAAAGTGGGGGCCAACTGCTGTTCAATGTTTCGCAGCAGCTGCTGAATGGCCTGCCAGTTTAACCTGTACCTCTGTATGATGTCGTGTTCCCTGAGGCCATGCAGGGTTGTTCTTGGGCGGAATATCCTCTCCTGCCTTCTGTGCTGCCTTTGGGGTCCCTGCTGTTGTTGTTGTAGCTGCTGTTGTTGCTGCAGGGCTCTGCGTCTACGTGCACGCTGGATAAGAATCACCTCCATGTCTCCCTGTTGCTGCTCTGCTGCTCTGCTGTTTGTTCTGTGTGTTCTGATTAAATACAGGTGTGTTTGCCCCATTTTAACGCCTGCCCTGACCCAGGCGTTAAATTTTGACGCACATCGGGCTTTGCGTAATTTTTTTGCTCCGCCTCCCGGCCGAGAGTCATTTTTGGCCGGAAGCATAAATACGGCGCACGGCCGTGTGCGTCGTTTTTTGGACGGGAATGCCTACCCTGCATATCATTAACGCAGGGCGGGTTGCCGCATCCAGAAAATGACGCACACGGCGGATTTTTGTTGTCCGTGGGCTCGGGCGTCAGGGTTTAAATATGGGGCAACGTTTGCGCTGATTGTGCGTCAAATTGTTTGACGCACAATCCGCGCAAACGGAGTATAAATATGCCCCTTTGGATCAACAAAAAAGACGAATGGCAGCAAGAGAGGGGGAAGAGGGAGAGTGGGGGAGTAGGGAAGGAGAAAGAGGGTTAAGAAGGGAAGCAAAAATAAATAAAGGAGGTGAAGAAAACCACTGATCAGATTGGTAATGTACAAAAATCCCTTGCAATCCTGAGATTGTTCTATTCTTCATACATGCAACAAGGGAAACCCAAAGGTGTAAAGGGACCAGGGGTCTAAATATATTAGAAGGAACAGAGGTTCCCTATCAGCAAAATATAGTTAACGAATCAAACATAGAAATACAATGAGTTAAATGAGTAATATCAAAATACAATATTCTATTTGGAGTAGCAATTAATTTTTTGATTTTTTTATGGTCAAGATGTGAAGTTAATTGCTTTTCACACCACTTCACCTTCCACATGTTTTGGATGTGATGCAGGAGTGCTTTCTCACTGTTTGCTTGCCACTCACTATTTATATCATTTTACCTGCCATTCATTTTTTGGCCTTTTTCAAACAAATTTCTAATTTGAACATTAAAAATCCTTTTCCTTTTCAATCTTACCACTCTTCTAACCATATTTATCTTTAATAGTTGTTGCCCCCTCCCTCCCTCTCCCATTGCTGTTTCTTTCTTTTTCCTTTCAGTTGGTATATGGTTACCCAGTTGTTGATGATAACCCCTTTGCTCTTCTCAGGCATAATGTCTTGAGTTCTGATGATGATCCCGAGTTTCTAGCCTTAGGGCTATAAGGCCCTGATTTATACTTTTTGGTGCAAAACTGCACAAACACAGTATTGCATCAAAAAGTTTAGCACCGGCTTGCCCCATTTCTGAGCACCAGCCGGGCACCATATTTATGGAATGGTGCAAGCCAGTGCAAAGGGTAGGCAAGCGTAAAAAAAATAAATGACATTAGCCCGGTGGGGCTGGCGGTATGGAAGAAGGGGGTTTTGCACCAAAAAATGACGTTAGGCAGGTTAGAGTAAAAAAAACAACTCTAACCAGCCTAGCCTCATTTTCTGACGCAAAACCATCCATACCACATGACTCCTGTCTTAGAAAAGACAGGAGTCATGCCCACCACCCCAATGGCCAGCAGAGGGGACCAGGATCCCCTGGGCTTTGCCATTGTACCCAGTGCCATGTAGGGGGCCCATTTCAGGGCCCCCAATGGCACTTAAAAAAATAAAATCTATACTTACCTGTACTTACCTATACCTATCTGAGATGGGGTCCCCATCCTCTGCTGTCCCCCTGGGGTGGGTGGGGGTGTACTTGGGGTCTATGGGGGGGCACCTGTGGGCTTATTCCATGATGTTCAACCATGGAAATAGGTCCATAGGTCCCCTAATGCCTGCCCTGACCCAGACGTTAAATAATGGTGCAAAGCAAGCTTTGCACAATTATTTGACCACTCCTTCCCGTGCGTGATTTTAGCAAAGGGGGATAAATATGGCGCTAAGACCATAAAATCATTTTTTGTATGGGAACGCCTACTTTGCATCTCATTGACGCAAAGTAGGTTTCTACATCCAAGCAATGACTTTAACTCCATAAATTTGGCACTAGATGGGTCTAGCACCAAAGTATAAATATGGAGTTAGTTTTGCACCGAATTTGTGTAAAACAATGATGCAAATTCGGTGCAAAACAAGTATAAATATGCCCCTAAATGTCCTCGACATTATGCACCTTAACTCATTTGTATACGTGTTTCTTTGTATGGATATTGGTACTAATTGGATTTGACACAAATTTCTGGATTGCATTGTGTCACCCAGTTTTGCCTGATGCTTAATACTGGCTATGGAAATATGCCGTGAACAATATTTATTACCCATTACTTATGATGGCAAATTCTCATATATATAATTGATGAACCTGGAACAAAAAGCATTTTGGGGCACACAGTGAAGCGCCACTTTTCTTGTGCCCCTAAGTGTCCCCCCTAATGCCACCATGTGTGCGCCATATTTAAAATAGGGTGCCCTATGGCGGTAGTTAGGGGGCTAGGGTCAATTCTTTTTTTACGTTAGTCCTGGGCTTTGCGGGATTAACCTAAAAAATGTTGACGCTAATCCTGCAAAGCACTCAGAGGCCCATTGTAAACAATGGAAGCCTCCTTTTAACTCTGAGCAGGCGCTACAAAGTGCCAAAAACAATGGTGCAAGGAAATCTAAGAGATTATCTTGCGCCATTTCTTTGGACCTCCTAACAGGGGAACGCCCCTTTTGCATACATTATGCCTGGCGCAGGCATAATGTAGTGCTAAGGGTTACAAAGTGGCACAATGCATGAATTGTGCCACTCTGTAAATATTGCATGGCGGATTTTGCCTTCTAATGCCACATTAGTGTAAAAACATTAAGCAAATGTGGCGTTGGAGTGGCGCTAGGGGATCTTAAATATGTCCCTTTGTTTCTTCTCATTCATACCTGCCTGGCTGGAAAGTGCATACTCTGTTATTGTCTTATGTGTATATGCCCTTTGCTTCAATTTTTCCATGATTCCTTTATTAGTAAATAATTAATTGTATTTTGATATTACACATAGACCTCATTGTATTTATATGTTTGAATTATTAACTATATGTTGCTGATAAGGAACCCCTGTTCCCTGTAATATACTTCGAACTCCACTCTGGCATATCTGCAACTGGCATTATCAATAATACCGTGACTGGTAACTCTGAGGAGCAAAATTCATGAGGTATTTTGCAATTGCCCCTTAATAATGGGATATTATGCAGGAATAAGTGTTTCTGCATTCCACTCCTACGATAATTCCTCATTTTCGGCTTTTTTGATCTGCACTTTTTGCTGTTATAATGTGCTTGTTATACACATTGTAAGTCACATTATTTAAAAGAAAAATGTATTCCAATCCATGCAGTTACTTAGGTTGCTTTCTAAGTCAGGATTTACTACCAACTCATAATAAAGAACATAGGCTTTTACACCAGGTAAACAAAATCTCAATCTAACAATGTTAGAGAAGTGTTTAGTAGCAAGATGTTCCAAGGGCTAGCAGGAGAAGAGCTCACTTTGGTGGCTACTGTACATTCTTGTTATTGTGGTACTGTTCCTCTCACAACGACATTGGAGTTCTCAAATGTGTTATGAGAAAAGGCCTTCTTTCACCTAGTTAGCCCCCACTTATCGCCTGATGTAAGTAGCCTAGAAATTGCAGTACCCAGTGACCCTGCTAACCAGGTTCCCTCGGTCATAGCTCTATCACTAAAACTGTTGTGATGCATTGGCACAATTGGAGACACATTTAGCTGGCACTATAAGTCCCTGGTAAAAAGTACTGAGGTACCCAGGGCATGCGGTACTAAAGGCAGATCCCTGAGGGCAGTAGCACCATAAGGTATGTGAGGGCATAGCTGCATGAGAAATATGCCCCCACTGTGTCCTTGCCAAACCTGGGACATAGTGAGTGAACAGAGCAGCCATTTGAATACATGTGCTGGACATTGGTCAATACACGTTTCACAGCTGCATGATGGCTACTCTGAACCCTGGGTTGTTTGGTATCAAACAACTCAGAATGATAAATCCAAACTGGTATGGGATATTTTACTAAATGTACCCATGGGTCACCTTAGAGGTGCCCCCTACAAAAGCTAACTACCCTGGCATGGTTACTGACTTGTCCTTTCCAGCCTCCCACCGCCAGACAACCAATCTACAACCTTGAGATGAGAGGTCCTTCTTTCTGGGTTGCAGAACAAAGCCCTTCCTGGGTGGAAGTGCTAACACCCCCTCCATCAGGAATGTGCACTGCCCTGGCGGCGATCTTCAAAGGGCTTACCACCTTTGAAACTCGACCCCTAGGCCAGCTGCTAACAGCAGATGGCCACCCCTTTTGCAAACTCCCACTTTTCGCGGGAGCAACGGATGGAAAACACACAAAGGACAGGAGGAGTGGCTCCACCTGGCATTTGCCACCAGATGTTGCCTGTAAGGTGTTGCCTGCGAGGTGTACCCTCCATTTCATTTTCTTCCATCTTGGATAAAAGGAAAATAGCCAATCAGAGATAGGGAAGTG
This sequence comes from Pleurodeles waltl, assembly GCF_031143425.1. Taxonomy (NCBI): domain Eukaryota; kingdom Metazoa; phylum Chordata; class Amphibia; order Caudata; family Salamandridae; genus Pleurodeles; species Pleurodeles waltl. Next base: position 418,206,796 of record NC_090437.1, on the reverse strand, counting down.
ACCCCTGCCCACAGGAACTGGTCACTTATGGGGCGTAGCCACCCTAAGGTAGATGATCCTTTGGTCACTATCAGGTTCCCCCTAAAACGCCCACTAAATACAGTATTTAGTGGGCAACCCTAAGACCAGGAAATAAAATTTGACATACAGAAGAAGACCAGCACCAAGAAGATCTGAAGCATGAGAACTGTGGACCTGCTGCAAAAATGAAAAGGTTCCAAACCCTGCCTGCTGCCCTGGGATCTGACAATCGCCCCTGAGGAGCTGCTGGACAACTCTACAAAAACCCCAGAGGACCTCCAGGCTCCACAAATCGCCAGAGAACTCCCTCCAGAGTAGAGGTACCACTCTAAACCCACAAGAAACCAACAAGCCAGTAGTGGTCACCTCACTGACCAGCCGCTAAGGTACGTGAGCTATGCCCTCACATACCTTATGGTGCAAACTGCCATAGGGCTGGAAGGCCTGCTAGAGAGGTGTCTTACTCATAGTGCATGCAGTGTATAGGGGACAGGGCACACAGGCGGTGTGCCATGTTGAGTTTGTGTTTTAGATTTGCTCCAGAGTACTCAGCCTACAATGGTAGGCCTGGGTGCCTCTGGGAGCATGGCCCTAGAGGGTGACACAATCAGTGCTGCTGCCCTCAGGGGCCCGCCTTTAGTTCCCCATGCCCTGGGTATCTCAGTACATCTTATCAGGGATTTATACTGGCAGCTAAAGGTGTCTCCAATTGTGCCAATGCATCACAACAGTTTTAGCTCTGAGCTCTGAGCCAGGGAACCTGGTTAGCAGTGTACTACAATTTCTAGGCTACATCTACACCTGGCAAAAAGGGGGGGCTAACTATATCAAAAAGAGGCCTTTTCTCACACTTGTATCATGAGGTATCTTCCTCTTTGCCCTTGACCCTGTAAGATGCAATGATCAGAATTAGAGAGTTCTTCCTAATCCTTGCAGAAGAGCTTCTGACATACTGACAAATTATTTTGTCCCTTTGCGCTTTTTGCCTTTTGCCAGCATGTGTTCCGCCCCACATGTTTTCCCTTGATTGGCTAAATTGTACGGTCTCCTTATGCCCAGCCAAATTGAACTTTGATGATTTGAATTGCCTAGATGCTTGTTTTAGGAGGCTGGCCTGGTTTGTAGAGGATACCTTGGGTACTTACACCTTATACCAGGTCCAGTTATCTCTAATTAGTGAAGTAGTAGTGTTCTAGCAGCATAGGCTGATAGAGGTAGCTATAGCAGAGCAGCTTAGGCTGAACTAGGAGACATGCAAAGCTAATGCAATACCACTTATAGTTACACAGTACTTATGCATAAGTAAAGACAATACTCAGTGTTACCAAAAATAAAGGTATTTATTTGGGTGACACAGTACCAAAAATATCTTGGAGACAATGCTGCTTCTGGAGGTAAGTATTATACACAATATATACACTAGACACCAACATTATACAAGTAGTCACAGAACAGTGCAAACAACAGGAAATGATGTAGAATGCAATGGGAGAAAATAGGTCTAGGGGCAACACAAACCATATACTAAGAAAGTGGAATGCAAATCACGAATTCCCCCCTAGACAAGTGTAGTGTGTGTAGAATCGCTGGGAGAGTAAGAATACAGTAAAGTACCCCACCCCAGAGTCCAGAAAAGCAGGAGTAAAGTACTGCAAGTTTACTTAGGACACACTACACTTCGTGATATGGATTATTGAAGTAACTGACCAAGTCTGCAAACAACAACTGCTGGATTCCTGGACCTGAAAACCTGCAAAAGAAGGGGACCAAGTCCAGAAGTCGAAAGAAGTTCCTGGAAGGACAGGAGCCCCGGCCAACCCAGAAGAGGGTGCAAAAGAAGAGTCCCCGGTTGGACGAAGAATGCAGTAATGCACCCTAGGAAGATGCCAGTGGGTTCCTGCATGATGCAGAAGATGTCTCACGACGTGAAGATAGATGCAGACGTGATTTCGTGTTGGAAGTCGCCAACAAGCCTTGGTTACGACAAATGTGCGTTTAGCTTCAAAATGGTGCTGGCTGGACCCAGGAGGGATCTGGGGGCCTCAACTCTGTGTGAGGAGGAAGAGGGGGCTCTCAGCACTTTAGGGAGCCCTCAGGATGCCAGGCAGCACCCACAGGAGTCCCAGGACATGGGGACAAATGAGGTGCAAAACACAGTTGAAGCAGCATTACAAAGAAGGGTCCCACGCAGCCGGAGGTCAACTCAGCGAGTTGAGAATTGCAGGATAGAGTGCTGGGGACCTGGGCCGTGCTGTGCACAAAGGAACTTTGCAAATAGTGCACAAAGGCCTCAGGAGGTGAAGAAGACGCTGTGCACAGGGGTACTGTCGCTCTCAGGGAAGGCAAGGTCTTACCTCCTCCAAATTGTGTCAGCAGGACCTCAGGACAGTCTATGTCAATGGAGTCCACCCTCTGTGTTTCTAGGAGCACGCTCGTCGCTGTGAGAGGAGTCCAGGAGTACCGGTTGTTGACTTCGAAGGTGCCTGGGTGAGCAGGGGAGTGACTCCGTCACCCCATGGGAGAGTTCTTCGGTCCTACTGGTGCAAGATGAAAACAGGGAGTCCCCAGAGCGTGCACACCATGGAAACTGTTGCAGTTGCTGGCTGGAGCTGAAGTTGCAGAGGAAAAGTATCCCTTGTGGATACTTTGTTGCTGTTACAGCTGTTCATGGAGCAGGCTGCGGTTGATCCGAGGTCAGAAGATGAAGTCGTAGTTGCAGAGGATTCCTGCTGGAAATTTGCAAGTAGAATCTGAAGAGAACCCACAGGAGAGACCCTAAATAGCCCTGAGAGGGGGATTGGCTACCATATCAGGTAAGGAACTATCAGGAGGGGTCTCTGACGTCACCTGCTGGCACTGGCCACTCAGAGCCCTCCAGAGGGCAAGAGAGGAAGTGGACTAGCTATTATATTCAAACAGGCAATAAACCTCAGTAAAACAGACAACATCTCCATACAAGGTTGTGAAGCCCTCCTTACCAGATGCCACCTTACTCCAACTTCCTCCTGTAACTTTCTCCTCCTTTACAGACCTCCACCTAACAACTCCACTTTCCCAGATGCTTTTCTAGACACAGTCTCAAACCTTATTACACTATACTCCAATCTATGCATTCTTGGGGATCTACACATTTGGTTTGACAAACCCAATATGCCCCATCCAAAAGCTATCACCACTGGCCTACTCACATTGAACCTACATCAGATTGTACACAATCCAACACACATCGCTGGTCACATCCTAGATGTCATTTTTGCTAAGCCTGAACTAGTTACTATTCATAGCATCACGCCAATCACCTGGTCTGACCACCATATGATAACTTTCCGACATACAACTCCACAAATCAACACACCCCACAACTACTTACATACATACACCTATCGACCATGGAGCAAACTCAATTTGGATCACTTAGAAACACAACTAACAGCAAACACAGATCTAGATACAATTAATTCTGTATCAAAGCTTTATGAGTGGCTATAGGAAGCTTTTGATGTCCTAATACCACTCAGAAAAACTAAACACAATAAAAGAAAACCAACACCTTGGAGAAACACAGAACTTAAAAAGATAAAGCAACAAATCAGAAAGTTGCAGCGGTCCTGGCTCAAAACAAACAACAGTCAAGACAAACTGCAGCTACACAAACTTAACAGGATATACAAATCATCAATCAAAAAGCTAAAAAAAGATACTACTCGGACAGAATTCAAAATGCTCAATCTACAACCAAGGAATTTTATAAAATTCTCAATGAATTTCGAAAACCTACATGCATGGAAGGAAGTCATCCCACTACTCAAGATTTCACAAACAAATTAGCAACTCACTACACAACCAAGGCAGACACATTGGACTCCTATTTAAAACAGAAGAAAACAATCAGCACCAACCCCTTTCCTAAAATACCCTTTAAGAATAAACCATCCCAACCTCTATAGTCCTTCAAACAAATATCCCAGGATGAATTTATGGATTTGGTCAAAGCAAGCAGACCTTCTGGTTGCCCCTCTGACCCTTGCCCACCACAAATCTTCAAGAACATCCTTCTATCTACTTCTGCTGCCACACCTGTAAGAAGAATCATCAACAACTCTTTAACTTCAGGGACTTTTCCTGCAGACCTGAAAAAGGCATACATACGACCTTTATTAAAGAAAACAAACCTAGACCCGCAAGACCCCAACAACTACAGACCAATCACAAATGGATCTTTCCTGGGCAAACTGATAGAAAGAGCATCATTTGCCCAGATGTCACAATTCATTGAAGACAATTCTATACTTTCAGACTTCCAAACTGGATTCCGCCCAGGAAGAAGCACTGAATCGGCACTCATGGCAATCTGGGACGATCTTAAAAACACAGTCGACCAAAATGGAGTTGCTGCACTACTTCTCTTGGACCTCTCAGCTGCCTTTGATACGGTTGACCATGACACCCTAACTCAAAGACTCCACGAAGCCGGCATACAAGGGATTGCTCTCGACTGGATTACTTCCTATCTTCAAAAAAGATCGAATATCATCCACTCGCCCCCCTTCTCGTCCGAACCCTACCTCACAAAGCAGGGGTCCCCCAAGGGTCAATCATCTCACCTTTGCTTTTCAACATCTACATGATATCTTTACCAGAACTGATCAATGATTTCCATCTCACATGCTACAACTATGCAGATGACACACAAATACTACCTAAATTAGAATGCCCCAAAAACATTGAAAACTCACAAATCTTCAGTTGCCTCAGAGCCATTGATCAGTGGATGACCAGGAGCCATCTCAAACTAAATACCTCCAATACAGAAATACTCATATGTGGTGACTGTAAAAATGATGACCCTCTGTGCGTCTGGCCTGACGATCTCGGACCACCTCCTCAATTATCCAAGGAAGTTAAAAACCTAGGAATCACCATGGATTCCCAGTTAACTATGAATGCCCAAGTAGACAAATTAGCACGCACAAACTTCATCACCTTAAAGACTTTACAACGCATCTTCCCCCACCTCGGATTTCCACACAAGGTGCAAGCTACTATCTCGCTTGTACTATCCAAACTGGATTATGCCAATAGCCTCTACCATGGATCATCTCTATCTGTTATGAAAAAACTACAACGTATCCAGAATTCTGCAGCCAGGCTACTATTACATATAAAGCAGCAAGCCCACATCTCCCCTGCCTTGAGAGCACTACACTGGTTACCCGTTGCCAGAAGATGCACTTTCAAGCTGCTTTGTATCACCCACAAAGCTATACATGGAACAGGACAGCTTTTTATCAGAAAGAAAATTACCAAATACATCCAACAAAGAACCCTCCGCTCAAGATTGGCACCCCGCCTTAGAACACCACCATACAAGAAAAAGACTATAGGTGGTACATCTTTTTCCGTCCAAGCAGCCAAACTATGGAATTTATTACCCCCAACTATAAGAGCCACAGATAACTTTCTTGTCTTCAGAAAACTACTTAAGAGTTGGCTCTTTCCTTCATAACCACCTCATTCAAACAACCATGTACTGCATATGCCTATGTTGATAAATATTATTTTCAGATTATATGTATATTTCTATTTATTTATAGTTTCTTTAGAAAATATGTATTGCTACTATGTCATAACAATAAAATACACACACACTCTTTAAACCTGTTTGACTAAGTATTTTTTACCCATGGTTCTAATTATGTATTGTATGTGCATATGTGTGTGTATTCAAGTATATGTGTGTATGTGTGTGTGTATATATATATATACATATATATATATATATATGTGTATATGTTGTTTCTGTGCTTGGCATGTTCGTAGATCATTGCATGGCTCCTGGGTGGGTTGTTATACTAGATATCTATGAATTCCTGCTCTCATCTTATCACACTTATCTACTCATCACTCTTATGTCATGTCTCTATCAAACTATCCTCCATTCTCACTCTGACTCATCCCAAATCCCTTCTACCACTTTCATCTCCTAAATATCTCTGCCGAAGCTCTTCCCTCCGCTTCCACATCTAACTAACCAAACCTCACTCTACTACTGTGACCTCCCACACAACCCTACTAAATTCTCCTGCATGTATCTCACCCTGCTACTATGCTCTCCCTAACCCTTCCACATACTCTTCCCCCTCCGCCCCCCTTTACTCATCCCATGCCTTTGGGTTGAGTAAATGAAGGATATACTCCCAATTAACATTTCTGGATTCCTTTCCTCCTCCACCCCTCCATTACTCCAGTCAATCTAACTAACAAACTCTCATATCCGCGGCTCAAATTAACTCATAATAATACTAAAACTGTACTCATTATTTAACGATACTAATCCATCACTAATTCTTGTTGGGTTCCAGAGTAGCGTGCTACTCATCGAAAAGCGCTTCAACGCCTCATCAGGGGTAGTAAGCGCTATATAAATACGATTACAATACAATACAATACAATACAATATCAGGTAAGGAACTATCAGGAGGGGTCTCTGACATCACCTGCTGGCACTGGCCACTCAGAGCCCTCCAGAGTGCCCCCACACCTTGCAAAGCAAGATGGCTGAAGTCTGGGACACACTGGAGGAGCTCTGGGCACCACCCCTAGGGTGGTGATGGACAGGGGAGTGGTCACCCCCTTTCCTTTGTCCAGCTTAGCGCCATAGCAGGGGGACAAGGGGTCCCTGAACCGGTGTAGACTAGCTTATGCAAGCAGGGCACCATCTGTGCCCTTCAGAGCATTCCCAGAGGCTGGGGGAGGCTACCCCTCCCCAGCCTGTAACACCTATTTCCAAAGGGAGAGGGTGTAACACCCTGCTCTCAGAGGAAATTCTTTGTTCTGCATTCCTGGGACTAAGCTGCTCAGACCCCAGGAGGGCATAACCCCGTCTGTGAGATGGCAGCAGCTGTAGCTGCAGTGTAAGTCTCAGAGAGCTGGTTTGGCAGTACTGGGGGTCCATAGTGGAGCCCCCAGGATGCAGGGAATTGGCCCCCCAATACCAGATTTGGAACAGGGGGACAATTCCATGATCCTAGACACCTCACATGGCCATATTCGGAGTTACCATTGTGAAGCTACATATAGGTATTGACCTATATGTAGTATACGCGTGAAATGGCGTCCCCACACTCACAAAGTCCCGGGAAAGGGCCCTGAACTATGTGGAGGCACCTTTGCTAGTGCAAGGGTGCCCTCACACTTAGTAACCTTCCTCCTAACCTTCACCAAGTAAAGGTTAGACATATTGGTGACTTATAAGTTACTTAAGTGCAGTGAAAATGGCTGTAAAATAGTGTGTGCACTATTTCACTCAGGCTGCAATGGCAGGCCTGTGGAAGGGTTTGTCTGAGCTGCTTATGGGTGGCAAATGAAATGCTGCCGCTCATAAGGATCTCCTCCTGGAACCCCAATGCCCTGGGTACCTAGGTACCATATACTGGGACTTATAATGGGGGTCCAGTGTGCCAATTGAAATGGGCAAATGAAGTCACTAGCCTGCAGTGACAAATTTAAAAGCAGAGGGAGCAAAAGCACTGAGGTTCTGGCTAGCAGAGCCTCAGTGACACAGTCAAGCACTATACAGAGACACACATTAGGCCATAAACTATGAGCACTGGGGTCCTGACCAGCAGGATCCCAGTGAGACTGGCAAAAACATACTGACATGCAGGTAAACATGGGGGTAACATGCCAAGGAAGATGGTACTTTCCTACACTTGTTAAATCTGAGCCATGCTTGTTTTCTATTCATCAGATTATTTTGTTGATGTTTTGTGTTATCCTTATTGAATGACTAATTCACTTGAGGTTAGTTTGCCTTAACCTATTTCGTTGCCTTGGTCAGCCCTTGGTGATACCATGGCCCAGATTTACAAGAATGTGGTGCATCAGTACTGATGTACCAGATCTCTTGCACCCCCCAACCGCCACCTAACGACACCAAGGGTGTGCCGTATTTCCAATACGGCGCACCATGGCACACGTTACGCCAATAGCATCAACATTTTTGAGACTATTGCAGCGTTTTGCTGCACTAGCATCAAAAATGTTGATGCTAGTGCAGCAAAGGGCAAGGAGGCTCACTGATTTAAATGGGTGCGTCCTTTAAACACCTGCTTTGAGCAGGCATTAAACATGACACCAAAAATGGCAAAATGAATCTTGTAGATTTCATTGCACCATTTTTGTGGGCCTCCTAACACCGGAGCGGCCCCTTGCAAACATTATGCCTAACGCAGGCATAATGTGAAGCAAGCGGTCACAACCTGGCGCAATGCATGCATTGCGCCACTTTGTAAATATGACACAGCGATTTTTGCCTCGTAGAGCCACATTAACATAAAAAAAAATGACGCCAGTGTGGCACAAGGAGGCACTAGGGCCTTGTACATCTGTTCCTATATCTTTATAACTTTGTCTTGAGAATTGTCTGCATGACTTTGAGTTTGAGCTTGTAATTAAACTCCTTAACATATTTCTTACTCTGACACTCTCACCCTGGTCCAAAGATTAATTGAACTCGATGAGCACTGACTCCTGCAAAGGATGAAAATACTCCAGCACATGTGTTCCCATGCAAATTGCAAAGGAAAACCAATAGCTTGGCCTTTCAAGCAAGACCTATTAGCCTTGCCAGTACTTGTTATTTACCATTGTCATGGTTTTAGTTTCAAATCCTAAATGTCTACTGAGAACCAGGTTTCAAAGCACAACATTGGACCCATTGATTTCTATGCACTGGTATGAATGAGGTTACTTTTTCTTTTTTATTTAAAAATGTGGACCTCACAAAATGTTCTCTTCTAAAGGCAAACAATGCACCACATACAACACAACACAGCAAATCATATCAACAAATACAGCGACAATACAACATAATAACAACAAATAGCAGCATATCACACCACAAAGCACAACCTAAGGCAAGAACACAAAAAACACCACTACATTGTAATATTGTACTGATGTTGTGTTGCTGTGTTTTTCTGATGTCATGTGTTTGTGGATTATACTATTGTGTTTTGTTGCATTGGTGTTTTGTTTTTACTGGTGCATGGTATTATTGCGTGTGCTCTTGTGTTGTCATTGTGTTGCTGTGTTATATTTCTGGGTTAGCTATATTACACTGTGTGGGTTGTCTACTGATAGTGTTGTGTGAGGTTTTGTTCTTATGCTGTATGTTATTATTGCATTGATGTTTTACAATTATGTTGTTGTTTTATTGGTTTATTATGCTGCATTGTTGCATCACTATTGCAAATTAAATATACTGCCTGATATACAATTTGGCACAGCGGTTCTCCATCACAACTGTGGTGGAGTAGTCGTTCTGCAACCTCAATGTTGGTGCCTACTCTTGCTCCGTCACTGTGATGTTGCTCCATTGGCTCAAAAAGTAAGGGCTGTCGGGGTTTTGACGATTCGACCAACTGACCACCAAAATTAGAGTGGGTGGTCGAATGGTAGGTTTTCACTGTCCATCACTGTAGGGTAAAACCTGTCTGTAAGAGACAGTGAAAATGTGTAAATGACCCCAACACTATGAGAGATACCTTTCATGCTGTGGTGGTTGTTAGTTTTTGATTTTTCAAAAACAAACTCCCACTGTAGGAGTTTGTTTTTGAAAAAACAAAAACATTATAAAAGTTTGATGAACATCCACCAAGATGACAGTACCAACTGTCAAACTTTAAACACATTGACAGGAATTGCCAGTTAGTGGTTCCAGCCAATGAGTAGAGATGTCTGCTGGGTCAGCGGATATCTATAAATGAGGGTAACGGGTATACTATCAAGTTGAAGGAGTATCTACTCAATTGCCCTGTCAAAGTTCAAACCATACTCAGCACTCTAAATCAGGCCCACAGTCCTTAAAAAGCACATTATTGTGATATATTATCACCACTACTGATCCACATTCATGGTACAGTGGAAAATGTGCTTTCAGTAAACACTTCATTATTTACACGAAAAGACTAGTCAGTGCTCACCAAAAATATTTTGTGATCCACAGGTGAAAGCCAGATTCACATAGAATGTTGTAATTTGGCTTACACAGGTTCACTCAAATGTTCGTAGTAAATATATAACATTCTTAAAATTCACAAAGAATGCAAAGACTACTTTAGGGAAGCAGTGACTCTAATACCTCCTAGGAACACTCACATATGCAAACACCTAGTGGCTATTCACAAAGGCATTTGAGAATAAACAAAGTAGGACACTTGTAGCAATCTTTTACATATTCTGACATGCCTTTGTGAATCAGCTGCAAAACATATACATTTGTAAGTGTTTATTAGCTTTACATATTCAGATTACATCAAAATGTCCCAGTTTATCACTTAGATAATGTTTAACAACAACTTAATCCAGTTACGTGTAGAGGACTTTATCTTCTGTCTCGCTATGAAGAAAAAGCAGGAATATAAAATGAGGTGATAATGGTGTAACATATGGTGACATTGAATATTAGTATGATTTGACATTAGCATTTATGCAACCTAGCAGGACCCTCCTTTTTCCACCCCCCACCCACCTGGCCATCCACTCCACTACTTCCAGGGTGCTCATTTTCTTCAGGTTTTCATGCTTATCATATTTTGTTATTTTCCCTGGAGCTCTTGAAAGGTGCTCAGAATTTCCTCTCAGATGCCTTTCTACGTTTTCCTCGTCTCCCCCCATGTACTCCTATAAGTGTGTCCTTTTTAATGAAGTCTGTAGATGTGATGTGATAACCTCAAAACACTCACTTTGATAGGGCTTTCCTAGATCATATGATAAATCTTTGTATGAATCTGTTTTCATGCATGGTATTTTGTGGGACTGTTTGTACTATGTTGTTAATTATTCTATGAGTCATGAACGTATTATGTGGGTAATTGAATGGCATGTCTTTAGATTTTGGCGGTCATTCCAACCTCGGCGGTAAAAGGCGCTTACCGCCAGACAGAAGACAGCCATAACACCGCCGCGGTCGCGGTAAACCGCCACGGTCATTCTGACCCACAACAGGCAAACTGCCAAAATACCGACATCCACAAAAGTCCGCCACACCAAAGGTCAGCGATAAACTGGCGATGACCAAACCTCCACCGTCACGCCAGCAGAAATACGCCCATGCCATTACGACCCACGAATCCACGCGGCGGTCTTTCAACCGCGGTATTCTATTGGCGCTACACACCGCCACGGTCGAAATACACATACTCGTACAAAACACTACCACATTGGACAATTTGAAATACACACACCTGATACACATACACACACCACTCCCACACACCAAATACAATATAAAACACACACCCACATCACCCACAAACCCCTACGACCAGAAATTCAGAGAGAAGGCGAGAGAGAGACACCACAGTCAACTACCAAGCATCCACAGGCACACAATACCAATACCCATAGAACTTCCACGCACCTCACACAACACACCACTAAATAGCACCCCACCTATCACTACACACTCCACCCCATACATCATCCAAACCACCCCATGGCACCTCAAAGACACCCCAGGTCTCAGATGATGAACTCAGGGTCATGGTGGAGGAAATCGGACAGGTAGAGCCCCAGCTGTTCGGGACACAGGTGCAGCACACCACCATTGCCAGGAAGATGGAGCTATGGAGCAGAATAGTCGACAGGGTCAACGCTGTGGGACAGCACCCAAGAAATAGGGACGACATCAGGAAGCGGTGGAACGACCTACGGGGGAAGGTGCGTTCCATGGTATCAAGGCACAACATCGCAGTACAGCGGACTGGCGGTGGACCCCCACCTCCTCCCCCAGAATTTACAACATGGGAGGAGCAAGTCTTGAGCATCCTGCATCCTGAGGGCCTCGCAGGAGTTGGTGGAGGAATGGACTCTGGTAAGTCTCATCTTCACTACTTCATCCCCCCCCCCACCTGCATGCCAACTCATACCCCCACCCTCACCCTCACCCCATCACAACTACCCCTTGCAAATGTCTCACCATCACAACCCACCCATCCCAAAACTTAGCCCTGAATGCGGCCTCAAAGCATGGACACCCATCACCAAAGCATGCCCAATGCACATACCCATCACCCCCCCCAAAAATACCGTCACAACAGCCCCCACAAAGGAATGCCAGCACCGCTGAACAGGGCCCTTCATCTCAAGCACCGCTGCACTGGGCCCTTCATCTCAAGCACCGCTGCACTGGGCCCTTCATCTCAAGCACCGCTCCGCTGGGCACCGCCGTCTCATGCACCGCTGAACAGGGCACTGCCGTCTCAAGCACCGCTGAACTGGGCCCTTCATCTCAAGCACCGCTGCACTGGGCCCTTCATCTCAAGTAACGCTCCGCTGGGCACCGCCGTCTCATGCACCGCTGAACAGGGCACCGCCGTCTCAAGCACCGCTGAACTGGGCCCTTAATCTCAAGCACCGCTGAACAGGGCCCTTCATCTCAAGCACCGCTCCGCTGGGCACCGCCGTCTCAAGCACCGCTGAACAGGGCCCTTCATCTCAAGCACTGCTGCACTGGGCCCTTCATCTCAAGCACCGCTGCACTGGGCCCTTCATCTCAAGCACCGCTCCGCTGGGCACCGCCGTCTCAAGCACCGCTGAACTGGGCCCTTCATCTCAAGCACCGCTGAACAGGGCCCTTCATCTCAAGCACTGCTGCACTGGGCCCTTCATCTCAAGCACCGCTGGCCTATTGGCGGAAGGGGCAGTGCCGCATCTGTGTCGGGCAGGGCTGCACGAAGCACTCTGGGCACCAGTCCCCCTCCAGAACCAGTGGACACTGTCATCCACTTGAGAGACTGTGGCTTTGCACTCCCCAGGATGTAACAGTGGGCAAACCACCCACTGTAGAGACTTGAGAGACTGTGGCTTTGCACTCCCCAGGATGGTACAGTGGGCAAGCCACCCACTGTATGGACTTCAGAGACTGTGGCTTTGGACTCCCCAGGATGGTACAGTGGGCAAGCCACCCACTGTATGGACTTGAGAGACTGTGGCTTTGCACTCCCCAGGATGGTACAGTGGGCAAACCACCCACTGTATGGACTTGAAAGACTGTGGCTTTGAACTCCCCAGGATGGGACAGTGGCCATGGAGGCCCCTCGTGGATCTGGCGTTGTGTACTCATGTGGCTGAGGTGCCCCCCCCTTCCCTTCCCCCTGAGGTGCCTGTAGTTTTTCTATCTGATGCCCCTGCAGTGTTCTCTCCATTGGTGTCAGGTATCCTGTGTGGGCCTTGCCCATGTGATTTGGGCCCAGTGGTCCACGGACAATGACTGCTAAGATTATCGGACTTTTAATATTTATGTATATATTAGTTTTAAATGTGTGATATTTTTATATGCCGATAATACAATATATTTGACTGTTTATGATCATTTCATTTTGTCTTTGCATTCTTCCGGGGGGTTTGGGGGTTGTAACAGTGATGTATTGCTATGCATTGATGTGTGTGTTGTAGTGGGTGAGGGTGGTGGTGGGTGTGTAGCGTATGTGTGCCCGTAATATTTTCTCCTCCCCCTCCCCTGTGTCGTAGGTGCAGTACTCACCGTAGTCTTCTGCGCCGGCATTCGTGCTCCTGGTAGAGGAGCAGGAATACAATAGCTGGTAGGATGTGTAGTTCGGGTTCCATGCTGTCCAGATTCCTCGTGGGGTGTATGGAGGTGAGCGTTTTTGGTTTGAAATGTCTGTTTCTGCCGTGTTTTTATCGGCGGGGCTACCGCCCCGGAAAAGGTGGCGGATTGGTGGGTTGTGATAGGGTGGGCGGTACATTGACTCCCGCCTGTCTGTTGGCGGTGACCGCCGCGCTGTTTGTTTGTCCCGCCGTGGCGGTCGGAGTGTTAATGTGGCGGTCTCTGATGGCGGTTTCCGCCAGGGTCAGAATTCCATTTTTTAAACCGCCAGCTTCTTGGCGGGTTAGCCGCCGCTTTAACACCGACCGCCAGGGTTGGAATGACCCCCTTTGTATTTCCTGGGCATTTGAAGTAAATATTCAAATTTTCTCTCCCATTGTATGTCATTAGACTCCTTTCCTACATTTCCATCCCATGTCTCCAAGTTTTCCTGAGCTTTCTTTTGTTATTGAGGGCCAGATGTATGTAGTTTTGGCTTTGCGATTTCCTAATAGCAAATCTTAACGATTCACTTTGAGTAAATCGCAAACTGGGATGCATAACAGTGTGTTTAACACTGTTTTCAATTCGAAATGAGGTCGCAAAAGACCCACCAAAATTCATGAGGTAGGTCGCAATTTGAGACCCCATTGCGAATGGCTGCACTCACAGGGACGGTGGCCTGCTGGGGACAGCAGACCATCATGTCTCTGATTGCTTTTTAAATAAAGTTTTTTTTTAATTTAGCCTATTTTCTTTAAAGGAAAACGGGATGCATTGCAAACAAAAAAATGAAAAGTTTTCTTTTCAATTTTTCAGAGTAGGCAGTGGTCCGTGGGACCACTACCTTCTCTGAAGAAATATTTTTGCTTCCATTCACAAAGGGGAAGAGGTCCCATGGGGACCCATTACCACTTGCGTATGGGCTACCATCAACTTGAAGTTGGTGGTAACTGGGATTGTTTTGCAACCGCATTCACGGTCACAAAACAATCTTACATCCCTCTGCGACTCACTATGAGGAAGGGATGCCCTTGGCACGCACTCCATCCTAATAGCGACTCACAAACCTATTCTGCGAGTCAGTAACAGGTTACCGACTTGCAGAATAGGATTGTTACATGGGGAAAAGGCTTTTCCCAGTCACAAATGGCCCAATGGGCTATTTGTGACTGGGAAAAGCCTTTCATACATCTGGGCCTAAAAGTAGCGGTCTAAAATAACAGGCAACCAATTTCCTTACGCTACCTATGGAAAACAGTAGTTGTAGCACCCATGAGACTGGGGCTCCAGTGATTTAGTTCCCCATTTTTGCCAGATGGTTTTTACCACTGCTCAATATGTTAGGAACTGTTTGGCAGGTAACCCATCATCATCGATCACTGTTGTCAACAATTTAATTACCTTTGCCTCGTCACAATCCCCTACCTTGATTACCCTGGCCGAGGTCCAGTTCACCATCTTGTGGGAAAAAACGCTGCTTCATTTGTTGGCTTAACAATGGCAACACAAGGGCATATTTGGGACCTTTATTGTTTTTTATACTTGTTTTCCAGCATTAGTGCTATTCTAAGTTTCCAATACATTTCATGGACATTACCCAACAATAATGCAATGAGAGCCTCCTAATTCTGCCACTTGTCCAGTTTCTTCAAGTTCCAGCTAGTCATCTAACAACTCACTGTATTTGGACTGTAAGACAGTACGGCTTATAATCTGGGAACCCAAGATCTATGTTTGTGACTGGGAGGTTTAGAATGTTCAGAGTTACTCTCTTCAGGGTCATTTCACAAAGGCATGTGCAAAAGATATATAGGGGCATATTTACAAGCCCCATAGCGCCACCGTAGCGTCACTTTTTGTGATGATCCGGTGGCACTGTGCATTATGCATATTTACAAGATGGCGCTAAGCCACTTTGTGTGGCTTAACGCCGCCTTGTAAATATGCCCCCCTGACACAGTTTTCTGCAGCAGAGGGGCATGCAATGAGTGTTGCTGTGGGCGTTCAACCGCAACACCCTTTGCTTTTGATGCTGCCCCAGATTTACAAGAAGGCGTAAATCTGAGGCAGCGCCAAAAATGTATGCCACCACAGGGGTGGCGTTAGCATGGTGCAACGAGGAAAAATGCTTTCATTTCTACTCGTTTTTGCTTTTACTATGTGTGCTGCATTCTGCAGCATATATAGAAAGAGCAAAACCACCATGAATGATTGTTTATGTGCAGGAAAGTGTCCCTTCCTGCACATAAACAATCATTCAAAAATGACGCTTTGGTACTCCTTTGTGTGCTGCATTATACAGCACACATAGAGGTGCAAAATCATCATTGTAGATTTTTTATGTGCAGGAAGGGGAACCTTCCTACACATAAACAATCAATCCCCTCAACACAGACACCCTTCCACTATGGTGCAAGGATGCCTGCGTTGGCAGTTAAATTTAGCGCCAGAGTAGGGGGAAACACAGGGGTGCGCCATATTTCTGTAAATACGGCGCATCCCTGCGTTTCAAAACTGATGCAGTGCGGCGCCGCTGATTTTAATGCAGCACCGCGCTGCACCAGTTTGTTGTAAATCTGGCCCATAGTGTGTCAGCCCGTTATATTTTTGGAAATCTACAAGTGTATATTTCAGAGTTTGTAAAAGTAATGCATAAGTACATTTACAATGACCTCCCGCATACCCGTGCCCTCAATAATTGTGGTTCCCTTCGCTTTTGTACTCTGAACACCTTCCCTTAAGAGGCAAATTTCAGGTTTAGGAATAACCTAAACAGTTGTGTGTCTATAACCAAAAGGTATGAGTATGTGGATGTTGACCACCTTTTGCTGGTGCCTCTGTACTCATTGTGGGAAAACTGGACTGATTGCAAACGCCCCCTCAATTTTTGCCCCCATTTTTCACTCATACTGGTGTTTTTCTGACTCTGATGGTGCTCTTGGCCCTGCAAACAGTCCCAGATCCCGTGCTCTGATTAAAATGGTATAGAAAAGTACCATCTTGCCTGGCATGTTACCCCCATTTTTACTTGTGTGTCAGTTGGTTTTTGCCTGTCTCACTGGGATCCTGCTAGCCAGGAACCCAGTGCTCATAGTTTGTGGCCTGAATGTGTTCCCTGTTTGGTGTCTAACTGTGTCACTGAGACTCTGCTAACCAGACTATCTGTGCTTATGCTCTCTCTGCTTTTAAAATTGTCACTGCAGGCTAGTGACCATTTTCATCAATTCTAATTGGCACACTGGAACACCCTTATAATTCCCTAGTATATGGTACCTAGGTACCCAGGTTATTGGGGTTTCAGGAGATCCCTATGGGTTGCAGCATTTCTTTTGCCACCTATAGGGAGCTCAGACAATTCTTACACAGTACTGCCACTGCAGCCTGAGTGAAATAACGTCCACAGTATTTCACAGCCATTTTACAATGCAATTAAGTAACTTATAAATCACCTATATGTCTAACCCTCACTTAGTGAAGGTTAGGTGCAAAGTTACTAAGTGTGAGGGCACCCTGGCACTAGCCAAGGTGCCCCTACACAGTTCAGGGCAATTTCCCCAGACTTTGTGAGTGCGGGGACACCATTACACACGTGCACTACATATAGGTCTATGTCTATATGTAGCTTCACAATGGTAACTCCTAATATGGCTATGTAACATGTCTAAGATCATGGAATTGTCCCCCCATGCCAAATCTTGTATTGGGGTGCCAATTCCATGCATCCCTGGGGCTCCAGCATGGACCCCGGGTACTGCCAAACTAGCTCCCTGGGGTTTTCACTGCAGCTACCGCTGCTGCCAACCCACAGACACGCTTCTGCCCTCCTGGGGTCTAAGCAGCCCAGTCCCAAGAAGGCAGAACAAATGATTTCCTCTGAGAGAGGGTGTTACACCCTCTCCCTTTGGAAATAATTGTTAAGGGCCTGAGAGGAGTAGCCTCTCCTGGCCTCTGGGAATGCTTTGAAGGGCACAGATGGTGCCCTCCTTGCATACACCAGTCTACACCGGTTCAGGGATCCCCCAGCCCCTGCTCTGGCACAAAACTGGACAAAGGAAAGGGCAGTGACCACTCCCCTGTCCATCACCACCCCAGGGGTGGTGCCCACAGCTCCTCCAGTGTGTCCCAGACCTCTGCCATCTTGAATATAGAGGTGTGAGTGCACAATGGAGGCCTCTGAGTGGCCAGTGCCAGCAGGTGACGTCAGAGACCCCTCCTGATAGGTGCTTACCTGGTTAGGTGACCAATCCTCCTCTGAGGGCTATTTAGGGTCTCTCCTGTGGGTTTCTCGTCAGATAACGAATGCAAGCGCTCACCAGAGTTCCTCCGCATCTCCCTCTTCGACTTCTGCCAAATATCGACCGCTGACTGCTCCAGGACGCCTGCAAAACCGCAACAAAGTAGCAAGAAGACTACCAGCAACATAGTAGCGCCTAATCCTGCAGGCTTTCTCGACTTATTCCTGGTGGTGCATGCTCTGAGGGCTGTCTGCCTTCAACCTGCACTGGAAGCCAAGAAGAAATCTCGACGGAATCCTCCCCCTGCTAACACAGACACTAAACTTCTGCTTCACCGGTCCTCTGGGTCCCCTCTCATCTTGACGAGCGTGGTCCCTGGAACACAGGAGCTGGATCCAAGTGACCCTGACAGTCCAGTGGTCCATCTGTCCAAATTTGGTGGAGGTAAGTCCTTGCCTTTCCACGCCAGACAGTAATCCTGTGTACTGAATGAACTGCAGCTGCTAGGGCTTCTGTGCACTTTTGCGAGGAATCCTTCATGCACAGCACAGCCCAGGTCCCCAGCACTCCTTCCTGCATTGCTCAACTCGCTAAGTTGACCACCGGCTTCGTGGGACCCTCCTTTGTAGTGTTGAGACAACCGCCATGCTCAGTTTCTTGAACCCGTGTTCAAGTGCTTCTGCGGGTGCTGCCTGCTTCTGCATGGGCTCTCTGTGTGGCTGAGTGCCTCCTCTGTCTCCTCTTCCAAGGGGCCACCTCCTTGTCCTTCCTGGGCCCAGGCAGCACCCATTTTCCTCAACTGCAACCCTTGCAACTAGCAAGGCTTGTTTGTGGTCTTTCTGTGTGGAAACAACTCTGTATCCTCCAGCATGCCATGGGACATCTTCCATGCAAAGGAGAAGTTCCTGGCATCTTCCGTTGTTGCATAATCTTCAGCTTCTTCCAACGGGAGGCAGCCATTTTGCACCTTCATCTGGGGTTTAGTGGGCTCCTGCCCCCCCTGGACACTTTTGTGACTCTTGGACTTGGTCCCCTTCCTTTGCAGGTCCTCAGGTCCAGGAATCCGTCTTCAGTGCTTTGCAGTCAGTTGTGGTCTTTGCAGAATCTCCTATCACGACTTTAGTGTGTTTCTGGGGAAGTAGGGTAACTTTACTCCTAATTTTCAGGGTCTTGGGGTGGGGTATCTTGGACACCCATAGTTTTTTCGTACACTCCCAGTGACCCTCTACACACTACACTAGGCCTAGGGTCCCTAAGTGGTTCGCATTGCACTTTCTTAGTATATGGTTTGTGTTACCCCTAGGCCTATTGCATCCTATTGTATTCTACATTGTTTGCACTACTTTTCTAATTGTTAACTCATCTGATTTTGGTTTGTGTGTATATTTTGTGTATTTTACTTACCTCCTAAGGGAGTATATCCTCTGAGATATTTTTGGCACATTGTCACTAAAATAAAGGCCCGTATTTATACTTTTTGACGCTAAACTGCGCTAACGCAGTTTAGCGTCAAAATGTTTAGCGCCGGCTAACGCCATTCTGAAGCACCATGCGGGCGCCGTATTTATTGAATGGCGTTAGCCGGCGCTAGCAGACCGGCGCTGCCTGGTGTGCGTGGAAAAAAACCACGTACACCAGGCAGCGCCGGCGTAGGGAAAAATGGCGTTAGGGCGTCTTAAAATGGTGCAAGTCAGGTTGACGCAAAAAAATCGCCTCCACCCGATTTGCGCCATTTTTAACGACGCCCAGACGCCATTTACATGACTCCTGTCTTAGTAAAGACAGGAGTCATGCCCCCTTGCCCAATGGCCATGCCCAGGGGACTTCTGTCCCCTGGGCATGGTCATTGGGCATTGTGGCATGTATGGGGGCACAAATCAGGCCCCCCTATGCCAAAAAAAATAATAAAAAAAATAAATATATATACTTACCTGAACTTACCTGAATGTCCCTGGGATGGGTCCCTCCATCCTTGGGTGCCGTCCTGGGGTGGGCAAGGGTGGCGGGGGGGTCCCTGGGGGCATGGGAGGGCAGCTGTGGGCTCATTTTGAGCCCACAGGTCCCTTAACGCCTGCCCTGACCCAGGCGTTAAAAAGAGGCGCAAATGCGGGGTTTTTTGCCCCGCCCACTCCCGGGCGTGATTTTTGCCCGCGAGTATAAATACGACGTATTTGCGTCGCAGTCATTTTTTTAGACGGGAACGCCTACCTTGCATCTCATTAACGTAAGGAAGGCGTTCACGCAAAAAAATGACGCTCTTTCCTCATACTTTGGCGCTAGACGCGTCTAACGCCAAAGTATAAATATGGCGTTAGTTTTGCGCCGAATTTGCGTCGAAAAAAACGACGCAAATTTGGCGCAAACGGAGTATAAATATGCCCCAAAGTACCTTTATTTTTAGTGACTCTGAGTATTGCAATTCTTATGATATAGTGCTATATGATATAAGTGGTATAGTAGGAGCTTTGCATGTCTCCTAGTCCAGCCTAAGCTGCTCTGCTATAGCTACTTCTATCAGCCTAAGCTGCTGAACACTACTAATCTAATAATAAGGGATAACTGGACCTGGCACAAGGTGTACGTACCATCAGGTACCCACTATAAGCCAGGCCAGCCTCCTACAAATGGTATATGCAAATTAGGCTAATTATAATTGCCTGTACCAACCTACCTACCTATAAGTCCATAGTATATGGTAGGGCATGAGGGTTTAGGGGCCCCAGCATAGGTAGTACACCCATAGGTGCACTGCTGTGGTGCCCAGTGTCATTTTAAAATCAGACCTGCCTTGCTGGCTGCTTTTAAGTTAAAGTTAACTCCAAAATCGACTTTGTAATTAAAAGTACTTCCAAAGTCCTAACCGACCTTATTTTTTACATATAAGTTACCCCTAAGGTATGCCTTATGTGTTCCCAGGTTTTGGTGAAGTGTAACAATAATCAGGGGCTTTATAAAAGATGTTTTATAAGCCCCGGTGAGGGAAAAATAGCCAAATTTGTTTTTCCCCTTTGTGGTGAATGGGCTCCATAGGCTAACATGGAGAAAGCTTATTTTGAAATAATAAAGTCTTATTTGCCATAGGAAGGAGCTAGCTAGATACAGCAAGCTTAGTACCAAATTAAAAGTTGTAATAAAACCAACACCTTGCCACAGTTGAATTCAATATAACTTGAACAGGGAAAGAGTTTTCGAACTCTTGCTAAAACCAACTTCAGCCATGTAGTGCTTTTCTCTGATTGGTCAGCCTCTGGCAGCCTGAGCCAGGCTGCCTTGATGAGGTAGGAAGTGGCCTGGGCTGAAACAAAGGAAGCATCTGGTGGCATGACATTTGCCTCGGCAGATGGTAGAACAGGATTGGGGGAGAGCAGCCAAACTGGACTTCAAAGGAGGGAAGGACATTTGTGACAGCAACTGGTCCTCCCCCATTTCCTGCAGCCCCACACAGCCAGATGCCCTCTGATTAGATTAGGAGAGGGCTGGAAAGGGGTGTGTTAAGGGAAACTTAGCCATACCAGTGGTGGGACTCAGCCAGATCTAAGCTTTAAGATTGAATTTTTACCATCTTGTATTTTGGAGGAATGTTGCTTTCTGGGACAGATTTTGCCACATTTCCCAGGAAGTGGTCACTCAAGAGGGCTGTGGCCTGCATGTGATTGGACAGGTGCACCCCCCCTGCTTGCCACCCTCGGAGCAAGGATACACTTGACAGAGCTGCCCCACACTTCAGATCCCTACTGGAAAGAGACAAGAAGAAGGACTGCCTTGCTGGACCCCTGGCCTGCACATAAACCCTGCACTCAGAAGGACTGCAGCAGCCGCACACTTGAGCTCCACCAAGAAAGGGACTTTGCCTTACTTCTCCAACTCCAAGAAGGGATCTCCTGTAAGCTGTAGGTAGAAAGTAGCTGACCAGAGTGCCATGCATCAAGTCCTACAAAAATAGCCTGGCTGACCAGTGGCCAATGGTAATTTTAAGATTTTGACCAGGTGCATTCTGGAAGTTAAAGTCCTAACCCCTAAGGAGCAACTCAGAGCTTCCAGAACCTCGGGGTGAGTTGTGGACACTTGAAGGACCTTAAAAGTACTTCTGGAAGAAGATCCAGATGTTTGGAAAAAAACTCCATAAATGACCACCCTGATGGTGAGAGTCAAGCCGGCCAATGTCAACCGTGACCCAGCCTGACTTGCAGGTTCATCCTGCTGAAAAGCTTTGGAGCCCCAGACTTCCAGTATTTGACTGGAGGCTAATGGAAAGGCAATCAGACGATGTTGCATCAAAATCGGCTTGCTGAGGAGGGTCGTCTGATGTCGGGGATGAGAAGCTCCAGAAAAGTTTCTAAGTCCGAAAGAAAAAGTTTGACCAAGGCCTCCGCGCAGTGTATCCAAGGAGGGCTTTTTCGAAGTCGGCTTCAACTTTCGACTCGGCCCCTGACAAAGGGTTCCGTCCTGAAAAAGTTTCTAATTCTGAACATAGAAAACTTGACCGAGACCTCCCGCACAGCGTATCCGAAGAGGGCTCCAGTGAGGTCGGCCTCAACTTGTGACTTCGTCCCGGTTGAAGAAAAATCTTCAAGAAAACGTCTCAGTGTGAAGGTAAAACTCTAACCGAGGCCTCCCGCTCAGTATAGCCGAGCAGGGCTCCATCGCGGTCAGCCCCAACTTTTGACTTTGCCCAGTCAAGAGTGACCAGATGTCCAGAGTAGCTCTTTTGATTTCTAAGCACCAGAAAACATTTAGGGCCATATTTATACTTTTTGACGCAAAACTGCGCCGGTGCAGTTTTGCGCCAAAAATATTACCGCCGGCTAACGCCATTTCGGTGCGCTGTGCGGACGTCAAATTTATACTTTGACGCCCAGCGGCGCAAACCACAGGTGTAAGTCATTTTCTTTTACGCACACTGCAGCGTTGAGTCGTAAAGCAAAACGATGTTAACGCGGCGGAAATGACTGTGGGTCAATTTACGACACTGCAAACCGGATATGCAGCGTTTTTTGACACAATAGCGTCAAAATTCCCCACAAACACAGCCATTTCAGCAGAGAAGAGCCAAAATGGATCCCAGATGCCTGTACAGACCCCAGGAAGATGACAACAGACCAGGGACAAGCCAAGAGGACCCACACAGGACCCAGGACAGTTTGAAGAAGAAAAGAAAGTGTCGCTTCAGTGCAGAGGAACAGGAAATTCTGGCTAAAGAGGTGACAGAACACCAGCACAAACTGTTTGTCACCTCAAAGTTGCCAATCAGTAGGAGAGAGGCAATATGGCAACAAATTGTCGACAAGATCAACAGTGTGGCAGAAGTACGCATAACAGTCGAGTGCAAGAAACGCTGGCATGACTGCAAGCGCAGGACCAAGGAAAAGATGGCAAGGAACAGGAAGGCAGCACTGCAGACTGGAGGAGGGAGTCCAGCACACCAGGAGGCCCTGGACCACATGGAGGAGATGGTCGCAGCCGTCATCCCTGAGGAGATCGTCACAGGGATTCAAGGACAGGACAGAGCAGACTACCAGGAGACAACGCACATGCAGGGTAAGTCGCATGGGGAATTAAAATGCACTAATGTCAACTGTAAGCAGGGGGAGGGGGACACCGACACACAAAATGCATGGAAGTCATCATATAAATGGAGTGGCATGGGTAAAGGGGTATAGCATTGGGGCATGGCCTGTACAGAGAGAAGCGGGGGCACACCATAACACAACACCAACAACAGTTCCATGGAGGTATGCTGCCATGCCAACGTTGTAGCAAAGGTAAAGCCACACCAAGAGGGAAGGCCACAACGTCAAACTGACATCCTGTCACACGTCAGCCACTATACCCGCTACATTAACTAGGGTCCAATTAACAACCTCTAGCCATACCGACAACTGGAATTTAACAGTGACAACAGTTGCCACTACCACCTCCGCTCTGTTTGCAGCTCAAGTAGCCAATGGCAGTAACGTCCCCATGGATCATGCACAACTAAATTAGTGGGTTGAGGATGACAACTGTAACAATCCCCTGAAACAAGACAAATGTTCCAGTCCTGTCAAATGTGAATGCAAATATTTGCCGCAAACATCAGCCAATGTCATCAACATTAGGAGCTACACAGCACTAAGGTCACACCCATGCTGCATATGCCAGGGTCCATCCTGTGCCTGGGTCACAATGCAACATCCCAAATGTCATACTGCTCAGGCAACAGCATTGAGGGGGAGGACACATGTAACTGGTCACTGAAATACACCTGCACAGTCAGAGGAGGAAATAGGACACTGCTACGACTATCAGGGCAATCCATTCTCCACACATTCCCCAACATCAGCTGTACACATTACCAATGCTAACATCCATTTCGTGCCATAACAATGCAATGCATAGGATACGCTACATTTCAACTACATATAAGTGGATGTGAAAGATCAGAGACTGGGGCAGGTCCAGATTGTTAAGTGTGCTGCTAGTGCCATCAGAGCACCCACAGCCAGTGAAAGGCCTCACCATGAGAATGGATGTAGACGGGTGGGTTGAGTAGGACAAGAAGGTGGCAAATCACTATTTGGCCTAATACAACACTAGAGGAGATGATGCAGACAACTCTAATAACTTACCACAATACATGTTACATGCAGGTGGGGCATAGGCCTGGGAGAATGCCTATCTGAAAGACTGGAGCAATGAACAGGAAACAATATCACAATGTGAAATCATCGCAAGGCAGGCATGTCACATCACCAATGCCACAACACAGACACACTAATTGTATCCTATTTCATTGCAGAGGACGATGGATCTCCTGCGGATATGCCTGTCCAGGACTACCGTGGTGACATGGATGACGAGCTGACAAACATCAGCCACCAGACCCTCCAAGATGTCCTTGGAACCCTTCAGACCCCACCTTCTGTCACAAGGAGAAGCTAAGAACAAGCAGCCATCACAGAGGACCCACCCACCACCCCAATTGTAAGACTTGCCAGCTCCAATACAGCTGAGGACTCAGATGACACAGGCACCAGCTTTGAGAGAACTGTAGTCCGAGTACAGCGGGAGCTGGCCAAGGAGGTGCGGGTGGGGATGCAAACTATGGCAGCCAGCCTAGAGGGGGTGCGTTTGTGCATGATGTCAACTGAAGAACAGGCAGCAGCTATGCAAGGGCGAACAACTATCTTGCAGGAACTTGAAAAAAGGCTGAAGGAAATCAGCACAGCTGTAATACAGTTGACCCAACACCTACAACAGCAATCCTGTCAACGCGTGCACAAATGCAACATTGAACCCCTCAGGGCTGACCTGGCTGCCTACCATCGTGATGTAGCTTCTATTCTCAAGAACCAGCAGATCCTCCTTGCAGCAGTACTGCCCTTAAGACCTTCACAGGTAGCAGCGACCAGGATGTCTGACTCCACGTCTTCTAACACTGAGGTGTGTGTTGCCCCTTCACAACCACCACCACCAAGGACAGAGGAAGCAACACACACATCAGAAGAAGAAGACATGGAACAGATCACCGTCACACGGAAAAGTACCCGGAAGCACTAGTCCCTGCCCCATGGCCAACTATTACCAAGGTCCAGTGCTTTGTAACATGCCAGTCTCACAACAACTGTACTCAATGACTGTTCTGCAAACCACTGTATGTCTTGTCAGCCTGCCCAGTGCTTGTCTCTCACTTACTCATTGGCACTGTCTGACACATCACCCCAGCATGTCAAATGCATTTTCCTTTAGCACTTGTGTAGGATCACAAGGGAAGATGTCACTATAATGGACTCACAATCATGGACAATGTACATATAGCACTACAGCACTTTTCAATAAATAGCACTTACACAACCACTTTGTCTTTGTGTAATGTGACACATCAACCGTGCAGTAGATCACTGAAATTTGAATCCTGTCAAATTACATAGCTTGTCAATACAACTGTCCTGAATTATGTAGCCTGTAGTGGCCTGGATTGCACCATATTCTGGCCTTCCTGAGGGTAATATCTGATGAAAAGAGAAACCATACACCATAATGCTGTGTTGGACAGAATAATGCTTCCTCAAGGGATATCTAAGCCATTAAATAGTGGCAGCAAAATGTTGCCACCATGCAATACTAACACATATAACATTGCCCACAAATCTAAGCAAACAGTCAATAAACTGCATGAATGAATGTGTCTGAGTTTACATCCAAATAAGTAATCATGCTGAACAGTGTCACAAAGGATCTATGTGAGTCATGAACACGATACTACAAGAGTGCTTACTACCACTCAGCTAATAAGGGTTTCCTTGAACATCACACTGCAGTCAGACATAACACAGTGTCCCCAATCGTAAATCTGGAAGCACTGTATGTGACATTGAAAACATAGTTAATGAAAAAAACACGTTGGGATCCATAGCAACTGTGATTGGTGGTTGCAATGAATGGTCTAATCTTTCCAAGGTAGCTCTGGGGTAGCTGCCAATCTTACAGCTCAGTTGGGATTTGTTCGTAGCATAGGACACAAATGTAATACAACAGAATTCATGTACACTTATGCCAAGGCCCTGATCTACAAGCATTTCACACACACTGTAAAGGGTTCACTACATATTTATTAAACGGTAATAACAGAATGGAAAACTCTGGGAAAAGTCTTACCTACCCTAATCTACCCTAACTACTCATTACCCACAACTGTCCCTAACTAACCTAAGCTAAACGTACTTATCACATGTAACGAAACGTTCTAAACCTCAACCCCCCACCCCCCTTATGAGACGGGACACATGGAGGTCAACAGATACTAACCTAACCACATACTATCCTATACTAAACAAATATATATATATTTTTTACATTTTTATATATATATATATATTGTTTTTTTCAAAACTCACAAGAAACCCAACATAGCCGACACACACAAAAAGAAAAAAATTAAATAATCAAGACCCCCCACCCACTAACACTAACTAAACTAACAGCCTATACTAACCTAACACTAAGCCCCTAAACCCACAAAGTATAAGAATAAGGAAAGAGGAGGGAGGGGAGGGAATCATGTCCATCAAAAATGTCTAGAGGTTGGCCTTCCGGAGGGTCCGCTTAAAGGACCGCACACGCCTGTTGATATGGCAAACATCCAGTCGCAGGCGACTCATTTTCCTGAGGACACGGTCCATTTTGCGCTGCATGTCCACAAAAGCAGCAGGGTCAATTGTTGCAGCTGGGGTGGTCTGTGTGCCAGCTGAGGACGTGTGTGGCCGTGTATGGTCAATGCCTGTGGGCTGCCCTGAAGGTGGTCCACTGCTAGGGCCAGGAGCACTTCCTGATGTTGTTGGCACAACGGTCCCAGCTGTTGGTGGTGCCACCTGGGTTGTAGTGGGGGTGGTGCTGGTGGTGGCTGTGGTGGGCAAAGAAAGGCCACCCTGTGGGAAAGCCCTCCAGGCTCCGGAGGCCTGTTCGGTCCTGTATCTTCGGGCCATCCTTCTGTACCCCGACTCTACCTGCACTATATGCTGGTACCTCATTGCCCGCCTCTGGAATTCACGCACCTGAATGGGTGTCATATTAGCAGCTGTGAAGACAAATGAAAACAATTACATTAGGAACTGCATTGTGTGAAATGGCACAAGAAGTAAATCAGACAGTTCATCTACTGTACTTGTAACAGCTCATATCATCATACACTTCATTGAATGTCCCTGAGGAAGTACATGGCAGGCCAGCCTACAAAGGTCGTATCACACATAGCACATCCAAACCCTACAAGATGGGTAACAACTGGCATGATTTTGGCATCAGAGTTCTGCCAGTTGTCAGCTAACAATCATGCTGCACATCCTCCACCAATGCCAGGGCTACAAATGTCAGTGTATGGGATGGAAATCTAGGGCCACATGATCTGCAAGTTGTAAATTAACTTGCTAGTATAGTACTCATGTGCTAAACCTAAGTGTGTATACTAGGTTCAGACCAAAGATTCACTGATTTACATGTCTGTGTAATATACTTGTATCATCAGTCCTAGGTACACTATTCGCAAACCCATGCCTGTGTTTGAGGGTGGGGGGTGGAGAACAAACTAACAATTTCAAACAACCTTGACACCCAGGAAGCTTATGAAAGCTGGACATGTGTTTGGCTCAACACACACACCACAGGTAAGGTGTATCTACAAATAGGAGACAGCAAACCCTGGACCAATCCCAGGGCCACACATGTCTGGCAATGCAGACCTTTGTCCACATCATATACTTCCAGTAAGCTATGACTTACAACTAACACAGAGTTGCAAGGACACCCCTGGCCATGATTTGCATTCACACCTAGGCCTTTGCACTCAAGTGCCACATACTTGTAGCACTACATGTGGAGCTACATGCTGCTAGGAAGTTCAACGTACAGTTTCATAAGTACATTAGTGAATAGGGAAGCAGAAATCTGTGGGTAAGCATTTTGCAGCCCCATTCTGGGAGAATGTGGGTCTGACAGGCTTACTAAATCAGAGATTAGGTCCAGTGCGACTCTTGCTGATACAAGTGTTATCCACATGACTCATCCCAATTCACATTGCGGGGCCTACAGGACTGACCTAGAATCCCTAAATAAGACAATAGGATAAGCATTGGCGAACTCCAAAATACTGAGAAAATGAAATCCCACTCATGGAACAAGACAAATGATGTGCCAGCGCATCACACCTTGCTATTTGTTCAACATACAGGAGTTCATCACACATCACCAGCAAACACAACACATAACAGACATATCAACACTTACTGGAGTTGTCGGGGTCCTCAAATAAAGCCACCTCACCCACAGTGTAGGGTGCGGGTCCACCTGTAAGGCATGGAAGGAAGAAATGTGCTCACATTCTGTGCACTGACCAACAATTCCAAAGACAAAAACGATGTGTAAGATGACATAAGTAAGTAAAGCCACTCAGACATGACGATACTGCATCCAATATAGCACGGCTAACTTTTACATACCATTGGCCTCCTTTGAAAGTTTCACACATATCGCACACATGCAGTGGTCCTAACTATCATGTTGTGGCAAACATGCTCCTTCATTAGTGAGCAGACATAATAATGGAGTGCATTCAGTCATCATGTGCATCCAAGAGAGACATCCAAAGCCAGTTTCCTTGAGGAGTGCATTACCAGTCAAACAGCCATTGTGGCCATGACAAATGTATGACACATAGTTACAATGGGCAGAGGGGCAGGGACATTTGTAAGCCCTCATGTTGTTACAGTTTCTTCATTTGATGTGGCCCAGCTATGATGAGTTGCACCAACCATAGATATATGAACCCATGTGCATACCTTTGGCCTGCCATCCCTAAACAAAAGGTGGAACACCAAACACCAAATACCAGTGTAAGATGTTAGCTGAGGGCACCTTGCACTTTTTCCCTATGCCTCCAAATCTAGATCTGACATGTATCCAAAATGATAAAGGACCACAATAATCCCTAACATTCATAGAACGTCCGTGAACGCTTTCCTTACACACTCACCAGACACACGAGACATATGTTGCTATCAACAATTGACGTGAAGCCTGCACTCATTTTCTGCATCATGTAGTGTTTCTAAAGTCAGTCTAGCTGTTGTGTCAACAAAGGTCGGTAATGTTTTGGAAAATCTATACCTCACTGGCAAATGTGACCTATAAATACATAATTGCCTCCTGATTTGTGTTGCTGTCTGACACAAAGGTGGCACCAACTTACATTAAGCAAAATTATTCAGTAAGTTTGCAGAGCACTTGCTTCCTGACAGCTTGCAATTGTGGTCCTTAACATAGTCCATCAATGACCCTGTATGTTTCCAAAGCATTCCACACACTCAACAACATAGCTGGCAGATATTGTACAAATCATCTGATGTCACTACAGAGCTTTTAATCGTGCACGTTAACATGATTTGTACTCACCAACAAGGCCACCAATCACAATTCACAGGTGGTCCAGCAGATCTTGCTCCCTGGAGATGAGGTCAGCCCAGCGGTGCTTCAGCTGGTGGTCATTCCTCTGGCTCCGATACACACGTTGCAAGTGATGCAGGACCTTTCCCCACCAGATTCTACGTGCCTCGGTGTGATACCCCTGTATCACCCGCCCACCTGCCTCAATCATAAGGGGGAGGAAATGGCACACCAGCCATATGAACCCCCCAAGCTCCTCCTCACCGATCTTGCCAAGACATGGCCTACCCAACATCTTAGCACAGAAAAAGGGGAATAGGGGACAAAGAAGAACAAAGGAGAATAGGGGGAGAATAAGAAAAAAGTAAACTAAACAACTAAAAGAGCCCAACTATCCCCAAACTATCAATACCCACAACAGACTCCCACAAACAACAAAGACAACACAATACTGGACAATAGTACACAATAAACACTCAGACAGTATACAACAACAATATTTAATTCACAAACTAACAAGTAATGGACCACACAGTAGAAAAATGCACAATTTGACTGGACAAAACTCAGAACACAGCCATACAGTCTAGAAGAATCACAGACTGCAAAGTGAAAGTGAAGGTACACCCACTGTATATAATCTGTTAACAGGATATCCTATTACATCACTTCCTGCATAAAATGGCCGCCGTTTTTATTGTTATGCGTCCATTTTTTTGACGCATACAGTATGTGCGTAATTTTTTTCGACGCACAGGAGTAAAAATTAGGCCACATCCATATATTTGGAAATAGTCTAACACTTAACCAATTTTAAGGGCATAATGCGTTGTTTTTCGGGCATAAGCGTCATTTTTTTACGCTTATGCGTCATTTTTTTATGCATATGCGTCAAAATTTCAGGGCATTAACTGGGTTTGGGTCATTTTGCCATTTTAATGTAATGTTACATTTGTGACACAACTGAGATAGGCTGATTGCACCCACTTTGGTCTTGACGGTGTATGGTCACATGTGAGACATCATACGGCTGCGGACCATGATCCACTACTTCCTTAACAGGATTTTCACTCTTGGCTGACGCACTAGATGGCCATATGTGTGGCCTACATATATGTATTGCACAAATTGGGCATGTTTGGCGTCAGGAGAGGATAGCAAAGTGACGCACATAAGTACAATACCTCAATGCCTATGGCTCAATGTGTGTGCATTGACTACTAATGTAGTTGTTGACCCAGTGTGTGTGCATCACAAGATGCATTATTGAAAAAATGCTTGTATGAATGTGAAGTCAATGTGTCCAAACCTTAGATGCAAGTCAGTGTGGAAATGAGAGAGGACATGTGTTAGTCATACATATAGCAACATCTGTTGTGTGCACTTCCAAGATTTTGGGTAACGTAGACACCACAAATGACAAAGAATGCACCGGATAAATGGCAGACGCTTGTTCATGTCAATGGTCCAAACGTTGTCCATCCCATGTTCTGGAAATTTGGTAACTGCTTCCTAGGCACTTGTTGGTGAACCCACCATGACTCAGGCACATGTACAGACTAAGTGGGTACCATATTATTGGCACAGACAGCCAAAGGTGACCCACAACTGTTATATCACGCCATAGTTGTGGTCATGTGACTGAGCCACAACTCGGCAGTGGTGGACCAGCAGACGAGGAAGCATGTGGCCACATATTTCCAGTGATCAATTGCACAGAGGTGTCTGGTTCATGTGTGTGGTCCAATGTTGATCCTATATATTTTTAGGGGTCTATGTTGTCACAGTTACGTCCAGGTCTCATCATGAGTCAGTGGCGGCTATTCCTGTATCTACTGAGTATCCTTCGGAGATCAATGGAAGTAAAGTAGATGAGTACATGAGAACCTACATGGGGATGGTCCCACCCTGTCACTGAAGATGTGTTATGAGACTGTCAACAGGGCAACCTTGGTGTGCTGAGTGAGATCATATCTCAGGAGTCATGTTCCGGCAGGTGTCATTACAACATTTGTACACAGGTTAGCCTGTAAAGTTCACACTGCATCTGGGAACATCATAGCCTCTGTGTTGATTAATCTTGCAGCTATTCAGCACGCACAGCCCATCCATATGTTGTGAGCAATGTGATTCAGCATGTGAACTGTCAGGGTCCTAACATGTGTGGACTTTTCATGCACATTATCAGAGGTAGCTGGTTCTGCTGGAGGCACCATACCCAATCCCTGCATACGGCCATGGTACACTGTCACACTTTGTCTTTCATGCATACATGAAACCCAGACAAGGGACAGGCCATGATTTTGGTATTCAAAGACAATTTTACTAATATGGTACAATTAAAAAGCAGATGATGCTATACAATGTATTTGGGTATGCATTGAGGAAGCACATGACAAAATACCCCCTGAGGAATGTGAGGTTTGGTAAGGCAAGGAACCTTTAGGGTAATGCACAGACAGGTGCCAGTCAGGCTGACAGGATGCAGGGTCAATCAGGATCCAGCAATTTCACAAGGTACATACTCAGTGGTCTGACTTACACTGGTTGGAGGAAGAACAAGACATTTGACATGGGAAACTGTGTTTGTCCTGTATTTTGGAAGGTGACACATAAACCCAAGGGCTGTGTTACAGGGCTTAATTACTCGCAAAGCATAACAGTGTATTTGACAAAATGGCACCTTCTATGCTGTTCCAAGCATCTGCAGAGGCAGTTCATGTTCAAATGGGTGGTGTGCATGAAGGTGATCACAGGTGTGTGCTGCATAAGTTTAGCAAAAGTCCTGTAGGTGAGATTCCAGTTCAAATGGCCAACAGTACCTTTACACGGGAAGCAATCTACAGGTGATAACAGGGCTTAGAAACTACAAGCCAGTGTACTAATTGACCTGATGTCCATGCAGTCAGATGTACTATGACAATGGCATAACATAGGAAAGGGTGTGGCCCACTGGATTACTATTGTTTGTGTGTGTAGAGGAGGGAATGTCGGGGTACACATATTAGCATTCCAGGGACCTCTTCAGACAGGTGGGTTGAGACCAGGAGCATGGGTGTGTCAGGAGTTAGGAAATGGACTGACATGTACATAGAATGTCATGTGCGCAATGCTTGTCATAGGTATGGCACTTGTGCTGTCTATGTTCTGCTTCTAGGAAACTCTAGTCACAGATAGTCCTTGCAAAGATAGGTGCTGTACGACTAACTGCTGTCAAGGGTCTGTACATACATTCCTGTTACCAATGTAATAGCACATCCACTGCCTCATGTATGAGAAAAAAAATTCCCTTATAGACTGATGGTGTCTTTGTTGTGTGCCATATGCTGCGATGAACCATGTTGCCAACACGTATGTGTGAAATAGGTGTGGTCCTCTGCTATTGCCATTCAAAAGTGAACTGTACAGGATATATGTCATTTACAATGTGTGCGTATGTGACTGTTGTATAATACGCATCACAATTGCTTATGAAATTTCTGTGTCCTGATCAGTATATCAGCAATGCTCCATGATGATACACTCCTGTTCTGATAGTTAAAGATAAAGGTGAGCACAAATGATTAGCCATACCATGATATGGTGATTATTATTGGTGTTTATTTACATTAGTTAATACAGTGATGATGGTGAGTTGTTTTAAAAAAAGTTGTTCACAATATGTTGGCGCCTACGCAATCCAGCAGCTGTGTTTTGTTGTTCCCCCTCATGTTGCAGGCCAGCATCCTCCTCTTCCTCCTCTTCAGGCATTTGTGGCTCTGGTTCTAAGAGGGGAATGTACCTTCGTATGCAAACGTTGTGCAGGATGGCACATGCTAAAATGATCTTACAGACCATTTCTGGAGAATATAGGAGGCTGCCACCAGTGATGTTGAGGCACCTGAATCTCGACTTGAGGATGCCGAAGGTCCTCTCCACTATGGTGCGTGTCCTCCTATGTGCCTCATTGTAGACACCCTCTGCTGCAGTGCTTGGGTTGCCAAATGGTGTCATAATCCATGGCTGGATCCCATACCCCTGATCAGCTGAAAAAGAAAATGATTGGGATCATGTTGATGTAGCTTGCCCCATTAATATCACCTTGCATGGCAGTAGTTGTCTTGTGTTGTCTGTAACTCTTTTGTGTTATTGTGTTCCTTCCTAGGCTTGTAGAATGTACCATCTGCATTGTGTTGTTTCCTTGGCTGAACGAGTGTTTGCCTGCTGACCGGTTGTCAGCAGTATGTTTGGGTATTTGCAGTACAGTGTGCACTCCCTAGCATTGTGACTTGTGATACAGGTGTCCCTGTGTCTTCACTGGGGGTGAGATGATAGTTCCATACACAGATTCATTTTGACAGTGGTGGTAACATGTTAGCATCTATGTACCCTGGACATCCCATACCTTTAGACTTATGCAATGGAATAATGTAAACATCAGTGAGACACTTCCATTTTGCAAGGTGACAATTAGCCAAACCTCTCCATGCGTTGTGATCATTGACGTCTTGACATTAGACTGTACACTAATTTCAGATGTCTGACAGGTTCACTGCAGACCTATCAAACATGGCTAGCGATGTCACGACCTCAGTGTGTTCCTGTCCACATGTTGCTGTCGTGGTGTATGTGTTGTGTGTCCTAGAGGGTTGCTGTGCAGTGTGTATATAAGTAGGACTTTGTACTTACCAACAAGTAGTCCATTGCCATATGGTCCATCCTGGAAGTGTTGATTGATGGTAGAGTGACGAAAGATGAATGAGTCATGTACACTCCCAGGATACTTTGCCACAATGTTGGGGATCAATCCTTGGTGATCCACAATGGCCTGCACATTGATGGAGTGTGTGTGCTTCCTGTTGCGGTAGAGGTGTTCAGTAGCAGTAGGTGGCACAAGGCGTACATGTGTGCAGTCGATGGCACCAAGGACGTGTGGGAATCCATTAATGAGGTAAAACCCCTGTTTTGTCTCCTGCTGCTTCTGCAGTGTGTCTGGGAAGCAGATGTGGCGGGGTGTGAGTCCAATGATGGCATCCAGTAGTTTGGGCAAGAAGGCAGAGAATGATGGCTGTGATATTCCGGCAACCAGAGCACCAGCGCTTTGAAAGGAGCCACTTGCCAACATGTGAAGTACAGCTAGCAGCTTGGTTTCTGTTGGGATGGTGCGGGGTGTCAGAAAGGTGGGTGACAACTGTGGCTCTATGATGCGCAGCAGCTGCTCAATGGCCTGCCAGTTCAACCTATACCTCTGGATGATGTCATGTTCCCTGAGGCCATGAAGGGTTGTTTTGGTGCGGAATATCCTCTCCTGCCTTCTGCGCTGCCTTTGGGGTCCCTGCTGGTGTTGTGGTAGCTGTTGTTGTTGCTGGGCTCTGCGTCTGCGTGCACGCTGGATGAGAAGCACCTCCATGTCTCCCTTTTGCTGCTCTGCTGTTGCTTCTGTGTGTTCTGATTAAATACAGGTGTGTTTGTGTCAGAGTCACCAGATCCTCGGGGTCTGTGCACGTTCACCAACACTTCCACCACAAGACAGCTCCAATACTCGGATTTGAATTGTCACAGAGTCTAAGAGAGCCCAAGTGGGGTAAAGGGGATTAGGAAGGGAACAGCTGGGAAGGAGACCTGTAGGAAGCAAAAAGGTTAAAGCACACAATATCAAGATTACATCATATGAATCAATGCTAGGATATGACTCTAAGCATTGTCATTCTGAAAACATGGACAACCTAAGGATAGACTTAAAATGACTAGGCTTCAAGATGACTGGATACCTGTGAGAGAATCAAGAAAGGTTAAATGCAACTTTCAAATTCAAGTATTATCCTTTGCATGAGGATCATAAAACAATCTGAATGATTTCTAAAACCATCATATGAATCGTGCTTGAGAAACATATTAGGAACACACAACATTCCATCTAGAACTCTGGCTTTTTTGTTCTCTCAAATTGCCGGAACATGAATTGCGCACATTGCAGATTTTTACATGGGTAGTAAATACCATAGAATGATTGTGCACCATGAATAACACAGATTAGACTTGAGAAATAAATCACACGACTTGCCAACTCGAAAGCCATCAAGTAAATGCCTTTAAATGGTAGTGCATAATGAACACCGTGATTTGAAACACAGAAAAGGAATTGCGCGGCTTGCCGATTCGAATGTCACCAAATAAATGTCAGGAAATGGTAGTGTACAATGAGTAACATGAATTACACACAGGAAATGAATCACATGTCTTGCCGATTCGAGTACGACCATGTAACTGCCAAGGAATGTTATCGCACCATGAATATTAAGGGTGAGAGAGCGTAGCTTACATAACCTATATTGAAATGAAATGCTTATATCAATGTATAATGATGCTGCATAGAAAACAATAATAAGAACGATTTTGCTTAAACGTGCACCTGAATTATCATTACAGTAAATGGCCACCAATGTATACGCAAACTAACAATGATGAATAAAATGTTTATGTTATGTTTATTTAAGTTTATATTAACATTTATGTTACTCTTTATAGGCCTTAAGTTAGCGTGAGCTGTGGGTTTTAGCTGCCCAGCTCTCATATTAAATGCATTTTTCTTTTTTTCCAGTGTGCTGACTCGCAAAGGGCCATGACCCTGCAAATGTTCTTTTTCTCCAACTTGGAAGACGAATGTATCTATGTCGATTCCGTTCCCAAGCGCATATTCGGTGCCTTGGTTTAAGAGTAATGTGCAAATTGAAAAAATGTAGATTAATGTAATGTACAAGGTCATTTAGACCGATGGACAATGGATCTGCTGACCCAAAAGACGTGCCAAAGAGTGAAGTAACACCGGACGTGCGACCTCCGAAGACGTCAATTACGAAGACCAATCAAAGTGTTATGAATAAATGTGGGGTGACAATTGGGATTACCTAATGCTAAGTCTGATAGGTTAAAGATAGTGGGGTATAGTAAATGTCCAATAGAATTTTGGGGGAATGTACTAAGAAAAGGGATAAAGACCCATGTCACAGAAGGGCCATTAGAACTAGGTAGGGGATGCTATTGATTTTATCCAGAAACTCTGTCACTCTGTTCGGTGACTTTGAGTCTTATTAAAACCATCCTCACCCATAGACTGCCCATTTACACTTCTCCTCCTTATGAGGGAAGTGTCCCCTATGCCCTTTAGTTAAGCTTAGACTGATGGTGTTTTGACCGATGTCCTGAAGACGAAGACTGATCCTGTGTGCTGATCTAATCCTTGGAGGTTAATTATGACAATGCAATTTGTAATTTGTCTGTTTGCTTTTCCTTTCTAGGTACCAACTGCTTAATTTTGATAGAGACCATAGTCAGATGTTTTCCAAATTGGTGTTCTAAATTGTTTTGCATGAAGCCCAACATGCCGATGCTAATTGGTGGTTAGGACAGGTGATCATCAAATTAACGCAAATAGACAAACAACTGACATTATGCTATGTTGAACTGACACATATTTGAGACTTTGCTGTATTCCGATCTATGTTTGCACCGTGTTATATTTTGATGTTTATGATTCTTGCCTTATTGAAATCTTACCAGAGTTGCCATATCGTAACTATGCTGTTGTGTTTCTCGGCTTTGAGATTGACGCACTTCCTTTTAGACTGTAACTAATAGGGAATAAACTTCATAAAAATTCTATTAAAGGTGTGGTTATTCATGGCTGAAAGGTCTCAGTTGCGTCGTCAATTTGATTAATGTCTTTGACCAAAGTGAAATGTATTGTGGTGATAAACATTGATGACATTATTGATATATTGATTGACATATTGATCAGCTATCTCGTCCTACGGTGTCTCTCAACTGGGTCAAAAGATTCATTGGCCTAAAACGAGTCCTAATGTGTAATAAATTAACATAAAAGGACGCATTAACAGTTCTGGTAGCAGAGCGACGGTTTTGGCCCTTTGGAGCCCTAGGACAGAGAATCATTGTTTAAATTGTTTTTCTGTGATAATGCAAATTGGAGGTATGATGGGTTTCTAAATTCACCATGACTTTCCCGGGATCTCGGAGCCTGCCTAAGTGAGTTGGGAATGTTCTCGGCATCATAATGTGTGTGATATAGGGGTTTGCGCTTGCTCAGCTTATGCCTTTTTGCAGGAGATTGTGAAATCTGCATGTATCTAGGTCAGGTAAATGTTGTCTTATTAGGAGTAGGCGCACTCCGCAGTATGAGAGTAGGGAAGTCGGCGTACTTCATGTGAGTGTGGCGCTTTGTGCTCAAAATTATCCACGTGGTTGGTTGTTTATGTACGGACCCGTCGTGGTCTAAGACTCCGGAGTATATTGACAAGTGTAGGAGACACTTGAGTTTATGTTGTAATCTGTGCGGTTTAATAGGTCAATCGGGCGTGGTTGACAAGTCAAGTGTGAGTTGAAATGTATGTATGAAACCTTCGATGGAGATTTGGCAAGTTCTAAAGTGCACTAGGACGAGCCATTGACAAGTCGAGAGTAGAGTTTGCGGGTCAAATTCTGCTTGCATATGCGGGAGCTGAGAAGGAGAGAGTAGCGGCCGAGGCTTCAAGTGAAATCTCTGTAAAGTTCTGAAGCGAACGTGTTACCCTTCCTGTAGTAAACCGGCAGATTTGTGTTGTCATTAAAGGTGCTCGCAATAGTTTGCATTAGTTTGTGTGAATTCAGTGAGGGGTGGACAAGCCGCAAGACTTTGTCAGCTGCAGTGTGTGAATGTGACGTCAGTGGTGCCGTGCTGAGATAGGTCAGTTGTCGAGAGGGGTCGCGCACGGATTGGCTGCCGTCCGTGAGAGGCAATAGGTTGAGAAAGGTGGGTGAAGAGTGTCCTGGGAACTAAGTCGCTTTCTGATTAAAAATACAAATAAGAGAAAATCGCAAAATGAATTTTGTCAAGGCATTTAATAGCGCTCTGAAAGGAGACGCGTACATTATGGCAACTGATGGGGAGCCTACACCGCCCGAGGGTACTCCAGCTTACATGGTTATGGAAGAGCAGGGTGTCGCGCCTTGTTTATGGATGAAACAGTGGCGCAAATTAA
Source organism: Pleurodeles waltl (assembly GCF_031143425.1). Taxonomy (NCBI): domain Eukaryota; kingdom Metazoa; phylum Chordata; class Amphibia; order Caudata; family Salamandridae; genus Pleurodeles; species Pleurodeles waltl. The sequence goes on along the minus strand of NC_090437.1, from coordinate 418,167,992 downwards.
CAGAGAAAGAGGGATGTCTAGCGTTCCCAGAACATGGGACGTTCAATCCGAAGGTGCTAGAGAACTTAAAGTGGATGTTAAGTACACAAAAACCATCTCCGAGGCCAGCTCAATATGAGGCTCTAGCGATTTGGGACTTGATGGCTCTTAAACATAGACAAGAAAGGTTTCAGAGAAGACTGAAAGGGGCAAAACAATCTTATGCAGAGGCTAGGTGGGATAACGAGAACAAAATTTGGAGACGGGGAATTGTAGACGGATTAAAATTGTTCCCAGCGATGGCACAGGGAGAAGAGACACAGGAAAAGAAAGCCTCCTGTAAAACAGATAAAGACTCTAATAAATCTAAAGAGAATAAAAGACTTTGGGAAGAAGAAGATGATTCAGATGATGAGGAATTCATGGACAGATTATTACATGATCGCCCGCCACCTTATGCGGTGAGCGACAGTGCTCCAAGCACTAGCGTAGATCCTGGGAACCAGACGCTGGAGAAGGGAGTTGCTGATACGGTACAGACTAGTGATACAACTTCGATACAGAATGGTGTCAGTGTACCCACTGCGCCAGACATGCAGATACAGTTGCAGCCTCCACCGCAGATACAGAGAATCTACCCAGACGTTCCAATACTTGAGACTACTACAAATCTGATAGTGCCACCAGACCCGATATATACAAAATCAAGGTTAGTGCAGATTGAGTCAACTCCGATATTGCTGTCCCAGCCGCAACCACAATTGATACCAGGGTACAACCCAGTGGCTGGTCCTCCATTAGTGCCTTTCCCGGGTACTTTGGAACAGACCTATGGAGTTACTGCTCCACTGAGTTTGGGACCAGGTCAGACACCTGCTGCCATATCGTTACCGATTACTGTTGGTCCACCAGTGCCATTGTATGCACAAGGCAAATCTGGTGTATGTGATCAGGGAGTAATGACCCAAGATGCGATAAAAGGAGGGTCTATTGGAAATCCCCAGATAATGACCCCAGGAGAACAAGCCGTTGAAAAGCCGAGGTCCTTAATAGACCTTAGCCCAGTAGAAGCATCCTTGGAAGCAATGCGTCAAGCAGGGCTAGGGGTTTTAACTCCACAGACGATGAGTACGAACGCCTCACAGTCACCAATGATACATGCAGGGAAAATTTCACTGCCGGGTTTTACAGTGCAACAGCTGAACGAATGGTTAGAAAAGACTTATACTTCACAAAAGACTACAGTGACTGCAGTGGAACCGGAAAAGGCAAGGCAAGATGACTACCTAAATCTTGTAAGATTGGGAGTGGAAGCTGCCGAATTAGTGGAAGGTACAATGGGGGTAAACAGATTGGAGTCATACACAGAAGCAGAACTGAGATTTCTATGCCCCAAGATTACTAAAGAAGTGGGCAAGGTGCACCAGAGATTAGCAAATCTGGCAGACAAATATAATATTGACATTGAGAACACTAAACATTTGAAAAAGGAGTTATAGATTAGACTTTGATTCTAAAGATTTTGAGCCCATGAGGTCTGCTGGAATGAAGGCGCATTTAAAAGAATTGTTGCAAAGTGCGTAAATTTGGGGTGCATTAGAAAAATGGAAAGGCAGATGGGCAAAGAAAAGGGATAAGGAAAAGGGTGACACTCCAGGGTCAAGTCAAGCCAAAACCTCACCCGATACGGAATCAGTAAAAATACTACCGATGAGAGAAACAGCTAGTGGTGTTTTGGTACATGTACCGTGGTCCGGAGGAGACATCCTATCCTTTACTAATGATTATCCCAGATTGAGGGAGAAACCGATCGAGTGGTATCAGCAAACAGATAGGTTCGTGAAGCTTGCAAAGTGTCTCTGGGAAGACTTGAATACCTTGTTTGAGATCATTGTTCCGCCTGATTTGTGGCTCGAGTGTAAGAGGGGGTAGATTGGCCGACAAAGGAACCAGCAAGGGATAAGGTGACCGGAGCACCCTCTGAAGAGGTGATGAAGTATTATCATAAGGTGATTGAGTTTTTGAAACAAAAGGTGTCGCCGAAGGTGACTGATTGGCAGAAGATTGACCGGACCTCACAAGAGGTTAAGGAATCAATACATGCTTACTATGAGAGGTTGCTAAAGACATTCAAACACTACAGTGGTACTGAGACAATTGAACCGAAGGACATGAACCATCTTGTGTTCAGATTCGTTGAAGGGCTGAGACCAGAAGTTAGTCAGATGATTAAGAATCATTTGATTTGTTGGCAAGCGAAGCCGACTGATGAAGTATTGCAGTATGCGAAATACTGTAGTGATGAGATCGAGCTGAAGCAGAAAAAGCTGAAAGAGAAAGTGATGGTGATGCAGATAAGGGCTGCACAGGCAGGAGTACAGGGAAATGGAGTTCAACAGATGATACAGCAACTACCGCAAATGAATGGTGTCTTTCAGGCGCAACTCAGAGGTCGAGGCCGAGGGTTCGTGAATCGCGGTCCAGACTTGAATACCGTTGTGGTTCAAAATGACATACAAGGGGTGAAAAAGATGTCACCATGTCACGCGTGCGGGGGCGTGGGGCACTGGAAACGGGAGTGCCCAAATGTGGTGCAGGATGGTGTTGTTCAGCAAAGCACTAATGTCGGTACATTGCAAAATGTGAGAGGTCCAAAATTGAGAAATCAAAACCCGAATTTCCAAAATAATCTGGTACAAATGCAAGGGGTACAGCTGTGTTTCCAGCCAGCGCAGATGCAGCAAGTACAACAGCAGGTTCCCATGGTACCTAGACAGCAAATGCAATTAACCATGGCTCCAATGGGACAGCAACAGGTCATGCTTCCTCAACAGGTCACAGGTCAGGTAATGAGTCAAAATAATTCAGTACAACAATTCCCATTACGAAGTGAAAGTGGCATGAATTAAGAATGGTCGGATGATAGCTCAGATAGTGAAGAGTGCAGACTTGCAGCATCCTTAGAGGTGGATCAAAGGGGTCCCTATGTGGAAGGGAAGGTAATGGGTTACAAAGTCTCGTTTTTGGTCGACACTGGAGCTACACGCTCTACAGTCAGGAGTGCAGAGGTTCCGAAGCTACCACTTTCGGGGCGTACCATAAGGGTAGTCGGAGTGGCAAACCAGTACCTGACAAATCCGATTACAGATCCAGTGCAGGTTGAGATCGGCAACTTCCAGGGACTACATAGATTTGTAGTCTGTGATTTAAGTCCGGTATCCCTACTGGGAAGGGACTTACTATGCAAGACAAAATGTTCAATTACCTGTTCCAATGATGGAATCGAAGAACAGACAAATAGTGACGATGAAGGAGACGAAAGTCAGTTTTCAGAAGAAGAGACAGGGACAACAAATGAGGATTATCCTTTAATCAGCTTGTTTCCTATGCTTACAATGATTGATCTACCTGTCGAGTTACAGGGAACAGTGACAGAGAGAGTGTGGGATCTGACAGGAAAGGAAGTGGGGCTAATAAAAGGTGTAGAACCAGTTAAAGTACAAGTAAAGCCAAATGCAGTGTTTCCCCAGGTGCCACAATATCATATGGCACAAGATGTTCTTATTGAAGTGTTGCAGATAATTGCTGATTTTCTAAGACAGGGAGTCCTGAAGGAAGTTTTGAGCAGTCCATGTAATTCTCCAATAATGGGTTTGAAAAAGCCCTGTGGGAAAGTCCGAATTGTACAGGATTTGAGAAAAATAAATTAGATTGTGGTAAAATGTTGCCCCATGGTGCCCAATCCAGCAGTGATCATGTTTCAGGTTCCATGTGATGCTGAGTGGTTCACTGTTATAGACCTGTCACAAGCCTTCTTTTCGATACCTCTTCATGAGGACAGCCAATTTTTGTTCAGTTTCAAATTCCTGGATAAGGTATAGAGTTGGTGCAGAATTCCTGAAGGGTTTTTTGAATCACCATCCATTTTCAATCAGATATTGAAAAAGGATTTGGAATCCTTAGTATTGCCTTTTAACTCGACCCTAGTACAGTACATCGGTGATTTGCTGATTGCATCCAAAACAAGGGACAACTGTAAATATGATACCATTGCCTTACTGAATCATTTGGGAAAGAATGGACACAAGGTGTCACCTAAGAAACTCCAATACTGCCAGAAAGAGGCAAAATACCTAGGGCATCTAATTGAAAGAGGGTCCAGGAGAATATCGAAAGAAAGAATAACAGCCGTACTGCAAATGAACCCTCCAACAACAAAAAAGGGATGTCAGAATGTTCCTGGGAATGGTGGGCTACTGTTGTCAGTGGATGCCCAATTTCTCGATCATCTCAAAACCTTTGATAAAACTGACAGGCAAAGAGATCAAGGATGAGCCATATACCATAGCTTTGTCCAAAGAAGAACTTGAGTCATTCATGGAATTGAGAGACTGCATGTGCAGGGCACCAGCGTTAGGTATGCCTGATTATACGAAGCCTTTTCTATTGTTCTGTCATGAACGTGATGCTTGTTCTTAGTCTGTCTTGACACAGGTCCATGAGGTGCAAATCGCCCTGTAGCATATTTTTCAGCTACCTTGGACCCCGTCGCAGCAGCCTTACCAGGTTGTTTGCGCGCAGTTGCAGCAGTTGGTCAGAGCCTTATGCAGTGTGAAGGCATAGTCATGGGATCCCCCCTAACAGTAATGGTTCCGCATTCAGTTGACATTTTGTTGACTTGAACTAAAACTCAGCACATGACAAATGCCCGTCTTACTAAATATGAGACAATCATACTGGGGTCACCAAATGTTTCGCTGAAACGATGTACTGTATTGAACCCGGCAACTTTACTTCCTGCTGAAAATACTGAAATTAACAATGAGGAAGAATTTGAACATGACTGTCTTGAGGTAACGGAATTATGTACCAAACCACGACCAGATAATCGAGACACACAGCTGAAAGAAAATGATTGTATCATGTTTGTCGATGGGTCCTGTTTAAGAGATTCCGTCGGAACACTGAGGGCTGGTTACGCTGTATGTACCATAGCTGGTATCATTGAAGCGTCCTGGCTCGAGAAAGTGTTTTCCGCACAAGTGGCAGAATTAATTTCCCTTACTAAGGCATGCCACGCAGCTGTGAATCTGAGAGTCAGTGTCTATACTAACAGCAGATATGGATTCGGAATCGTACATGATTTCGGCCAACTGTGGTCACAGAGAGGTTTCATGACCTCTTCTGGTTCTCCTGTGAAAAACGGTGAACAAATAAAGGATTTGTTACATGCAATTCAGTTACCTCTTGAAATTGCCGTGGTGAAATGTAATGCTCATGTTAAGTCCCAAGACTTTGTGTCCATGGGAAACGGTTATGCAGATCAAGTCACAAGGTTTTGCGCATTGAACTGTATATCGTTCAAGGAACAGTGGGAATTGTTCCCGCAAACTGAAAATGACACGTTTGAACCTTGCATTAAGGGTGGTCGATACCCTAGATGAGTTAAAAACATTACAGGGTCGTGCTAGCAAAGAGGAAAAATGATCCTGGCAAAGGATGCAATGTGTACAGAGAGCTGATGATTTGTGGGTCTCAGAAGAGGGAAAATTAGTCTTACCAAACAGCCTTGTGTCCCAGTTTGCCAGGCTATACCATGGACAAGCTCACCTTGGGAGAGATGCAATGATCAGATCATTTAAAATCGATTGGTTCAACCCAAAGTTCAGACATGCCGCAGAGGTTACCTGTCATAGGTGCATCATTTGTCAACAGATGAATGCTGGAAAAGGGACTGTGGTAACTTTGAGCCACATTGGGAGAGCTGGTGGTCCGTTCAGCAAAATGCAAATGGACTTCATTGAGATGCCTGTTTGTGGAGGATTGAAGTACGTGTTGGTAATTGTGTGTGTTTTCAGTCATTGGATTGAAGCCTACCCCACACGTAGAAATGACAGTCTCACAGTTGCAAAGCTGCTGCTTAGGGAACTAATACCAAGGTTCGGGTTTCCGGTCTCTATAGAGTCAGATAGGGGCAGACACTTCGACAATGAGGTGATTAAACTCCTGTGTGCAGCATTAGACATCGAACAAAAGCTGCATTGTAGCTATCGCCCTGAAGCATCAGGACTAGTAGAGCAAATGAATGGTACTTTGAAATCAAGCATGGCAAAGATGTGCGCAGCTATCAATATGAAATGGCCAGATGCATTGCCCTTAGTGCTGATGTCAATGAGAAACACCCCTGACAAGAAAACAGGACTATCCCCCCCATGAGATCCTCATGGGTAGAGTTATAAGGTTGCCAGCAGTACCAGCAAATGCTCTAGTGAATATCACAGATGATATGGTGTTGGACTACTGCAAGGGTTTGGCTGATGTGATTCGCTCTTTCTCTCACCAGGTAAAGGCTAACACATTGCCACCGATTGGGGATCTAGGTCATACCCTACAAGCCGGTGATTGGGTGGTTGTCAAGAAGCACGTGAGAAAGTTGTGTTTGGAGCCACGCTGGAAAGGGCCGTTATCAAGTAATCTTGACAACAACCACTGCCGTGAAATGTGCAGGCGTTCCAAACTGGATACATGCCAGTCACACAAAGAAGGTAACGTGTCCAACTGACGAGGAACTTGAAGTTTCCGGCACAACAGTTCCAGGAAGAGAAGTCTCAGGGCCAGAAAACAACCAAGAAGGAACTGAGACTGCAGGAGAGCCCACTGAGAACAGCCTTGTCCCTCAACCACTGAATGAGTTCGAGAGAGGTGAAGAGTGCCTATCTCAGTAGAGGCGGCAGGAGAACTAAGTCAAGGAGAGGTTCTCCCAGAAGTAGACGGATACGGGTTAGAACTTGAACCCGTTACAGATCAAGAAGAAGAAATAATAGAAAGAGATCAGAGTGTGCCAGCATCCCCTGAGCCAGTTGCAGGTCCATCAAGTGAAAACACCATATCACAAGAGGAGGGTGCTGACCAACGTCCTGAAAAGACATATCGGAAGAAGACGCATAAGGGTGATAACTGGCCAGAGAAACCACTTTTAAGGATAAGAAACATACCAGATGAAACAATCATAGAAGAAACTGATACATCCCGAGTGGAAGACCTAAGTGAAGGAGAACAGCAAGGTGAACGAAGGTTGAAAAGAAAGAGAGTTGCAAACAGAAGATATACAGGTCCTGAATGGGCATATGCTACCACATCTGAATGGCAACAAGAATTTTTAGCATTCTGTTTTGATCGAGAAGTACCAGGCCAATACTACAGTACCTGAACTAATTCCAAGGAAAGACGTAGTTAAAAATCGATATTGAAAACTGAGGAAAAAGAGACTCATAAATTACCGGATGTGACATTAGAACCGGATTTGACTTTGAGAAACCCGATTACGACAAGCTGCTAACCTGATTTGACAAAGGGGTCCTGGAGCGAGTGAAAACGCTGTAAATACACGCAGAGAGCAAAAGAGAAAAGAGTTCTAAATCATCCTCTAGTTGATTGTTATTCTGCTATCTGATTCTATACAGACATGGCTTATAATAGAGGTAGTAACAAGGGAAGTAAGGTTTGTGGTTGGTTAAGCCTTATAATAGGTATTGTGTGTGCAATAATAATTGTGGGAGTGATTGTGGGAATGCCGTGGTTGGAGAAAAAGACTATTATCGCTACTTCAAAACCTGAAACTACAACTCTAACACCGTGGGAAAGATCTGAGCAGGATGCAAGACACTTGCATGAGGGAACTAATTCAAAAGGGGAACTTTCTACTAATGTCTTCTATCGCTTACTGAATGAGTATGTAGAGACTATGGATGCAAAAAGACTGTTATGTGTGTACCAAGATTCCTTCATTTGTACAAGAAGGGGTTACCTACCATAGCCTTCCTCTAACCTACAGGATTAGCTGTAGTTTGCTACTAACCAGATTCTATAATCAAGAGCATGTGCAATACTTTTATTCAAATCTGTATGTTGTGTTTTCCTTTGTACCCGTGATTGAATTCCTAAACAAGTTGGCTAAAGAACATGACATAAAAATAGTTAGAGGATTCTTTGAGCCAACGCTTACATTTGGAACTGCTTATGCACACCACAATAATCTGACCTGCTTACTATCGCCTGTAGAGAAAAGCTTTTTAGATCATACTGATGATAGATGCAAAGCATTGAAAGAAAGATTAGAAAAAGGGTTGGAGAAACGCACATTTGCAAATGATTATGCTTACACCGCAATCAAAACGCAAGGCAAACTGGCTATAGATGCATTACATGTAGGTAGGCTTTGTATATATAGGCCACAATCTGAGCAGGACAATTTGTTTGTGGGAACGAGTGAATGCAGACATGTGTTTTTGTTTCAGAGTAAGTGGACATTTATGTTGAATGGACAGGATCCAGTGATACCTGGGATCTATTACATCTGTGGACTTGATGCTTATTACCATCTCCCTAAGGGATGGTATGGGACATGTTATTTTGGAATAGTTTTCCCAAAGATTTATCAGATTGATGACTTAAAACAGATACCTAAAACGTCTGAATGACAACATCCTAGGCAAAAACAAGAATCAGTGGCTGCTGTCATTGGTGATATATTTGGAGCTATAATCCCTTCAGTAGGGGTTATATTGAATTCTATGAAGATTCAAAAGTTGTCTACTATTATGGATAACATGCTGACAAATTTTACAGGGGCTATACTCCTGATGGATACTGACCTTGCTGCAGAAAGAGCTAGGACTCTTTAAAATCAGCTTGCTTTAGACATTCTTTTAGCAAAGAGTGGAGGGGTCTGCAAGATGTTCAATGAGCGCCATTGTTGCTCGTTCATTCCAGACAATAGTAAAAAGATTAGAGGTATGCTTACTAACCTAACTAGAGATAGTGCAGGTTTGAAGGATTTGAAGGAACCTGGAGTTTGGTAGAAATTTGGAAAAGGAATTGCCAGAGTAGGGAGCTGGTTTACCAACATTTGGAATGGGGTACTTGCAAAAATACTAATGGGTCTATTAATTGTCCTGGCCTGTCTATTAGGATTATGGGGGGTATGCAAAATCAATGATAAAATTAAGAAGAATTGGACCTAAAGAACCAGAAGAAATGAAGAAAGTGAAAGAGAGAAAATGTTCAATGAAATTTGGGAGAGTTCATATAAGGGACAAGGGGCCAGATGCAGGAAACGATTAGCGAGTCGCAAACGGCAAAAATTGCCGTTTGCGACTCGCTAATCGCATTTCCCGATGCAGAAATGCATATTGCGAGTCGGGACCGACTCGCAATATGCATTTCAGAATCGCAAATAGGAAGGGGTGTTCCCATCCTATTTGCGATTCGGAGTGGCATGCAATACCATACCATCCACTTCAAGTGGATGGTAACCCACTCGCAAATTGGAAGGGGTCCCCATGGGACCCCTTCCCATTTGCGAATGGACCCAAAACCATTTTTTCAGGGCAGGTAGTGGTCCAAGGGACCACTACCTGCCCTGAAAAAATAACGAAACTAAAGGTTTCGTTTTTTGTTTTAAGTGCAGCTCGTTTTCCTTTAAGGAAAACGGGCTACACTTAAAAAAAAAAACTGCTTTATTGATAAAGCAGTCACGAACATGGAGGTCTGCTGACGACAGCAGGCCTCCATGTTTGCGAGTGCCTAGACTCGCTATGGGGCAGCAATTTGCGACCCACCTCATTAATATTAATGAGGTGGGTCATTGTGACCCCATAGCGACTCGCAGACGGTGTCTGAGACACCGTTCTGCATACCAATTTGCGAGTTGCAAATTGCGAGTCGCAGGGACTCGCAATTTGCAAGTCGCAAATTGGCATTTTCCTACATCTGGCCCAAGATGTTGAAATGCGCATTATGTGTAAAGTGAAAAATTTAAATGAAAGGTTAAAGGTAAAGGTTTGTGTGATGACGAGCGTCATCAGAGGAGGGACTGAGAGAGCGTAGCTTATATAACCTATATTGAAATTAAATGCTTATATCAATGTATAATGATGCTGCATAGAAAACAATAATAATAACGATTTTGCTTAAACGTGCACCTGAATTATAATTACAGTAAATGGCCACCAATGTATACGCGAACTAACAATGATGAATAAAATGTTTATGTTATGTTTAATTAAGCTTATATTAACATTTATGTTACTCTTTATAGGCCTTAAGTTAGCGTGAGCTGTGGGTTTTAGCTGCCCAGCTCTCATATTAAATGCATTTTTCTGTTTTTCCAGTGTGCTGACTCGCAAAGGGTCATGAGCCTGCAAATGTTCTTTTTCTCCAATTTGGAAGACGAATGTATTTATGTTGATTCCGTTCCCAAGCGCATATTCGGTTCCTTGGTTTAAGAGTTATGTACAAATTGAAACAAATGTAGATTAATGTAATGTACAAGGTCATTTAGACCGATGGACAATGGATCTGCTGACCCAAAAGACGTGCCAAAGAGTGAAGTAACACCGGACGTGCCACCTCCGAAGACGTCAATTACGAAGACCAATCAAAGTGTTATGAATAAATGTGGGGTGACAATTGGGATTACCTAATGCTAAGTCTGATAGGTTAAAGATAGTTGGGTATAGTAAATGTCCAATAGAATTTAGGGGGAATGTACTAAGAAAAGGGATAAAGACCCATGTCACAGAAGGGCCATTAGAACTAGGTAGGGGATGCTATTGATTTTATCCAGAAACTCTGTCACTCTGTTCGGTGACTTTGAGACTTATTAAAACCATCCTCACCCATAGACTGCCCATTTACACTTCTCCTCCTTATGAGGGAAGTGTCCCCTATGCCCTTTAGTTAAGCTTAGACTGATGGTGTTTTCACCGATGTCCTGAAGACGAAGACTGATCCTGTGTGCTGATCTAATCCTTGGAGGGTAATTATGACAATGCAATTTGTAATTTGTCTGTTTGCTTTTCCTTTCTAGGTAACAACTGCTTAATTTTGATAGAGACCATAGTCAGACGTTTTCCAAATTGGTGTTCTAAAGTGTTTTGCAAGAAGCCCAACATGCCGATGCTAATTAGTGGTTAGGACAGGTGATCATCAAATTGACGCAAATAGACAAACGACTGACATTATGCTATGTTGAACTGACACGTATTTGACACTTTGCTGTATTCCGATCTATGCTTGCGCCGTGTTATATTTTGATGTTTATGATTCTTGCCTTATTGAAATCTTACCAGAGTTGCCATATCGTAACTATGCTGTTGTTTTTCTTGGCTTTGAGATTGACGCACTTACTTTTAGACTGTAACTAATAGGGAATAAACTTAATAAAAATTCTATTAAAGGTGTGGTTATTCATGGCTGAAAGGTCATGTTTGCGTCATCAATTTGATTAATGTCTTTGACCAAAGTGAAATGTATTGTGGTGATAAACATTGATGACATTATTGATATATTGATTGACATATTGATCAGCTATCTCGTCCTACGGTGTCTCTCAACTGGGTCAAAAGATTCATTGCCCTAAAACGAGTCCTAATGTGTAATAAATTAACATAAAAGGACGCGTTAACAAGGGTTAAAGCACAAGAAAACAAATCGCACGTCTTGTTGATTCGAAGGCCATCATGTAACTGCCAAGAAATGGTAGCGCACAATGAATAACATGAATTAAGCACGAAAAAAGAATTGCGCTTCTTGCGTTTCGGATGCCACCATGTAACTGCCAAGGAATGGTAGCGCACAATGAATAACCTGAATTAAGCATGAGAAAAGAATCGCGCATCTTGCTGATTCGAATGCCACCATGTAACTGCCAAGGAATGGTAACGCACAATGAATATCAAGGGTTAAAGCACAAGAAAACGAATCGCGCATCTTGCCGATTCGAATGCCACCATGTAACTGCCAAGGAATGGTAGCTCACAATGAATATCAAGGGTTAAAGCACAAGAAAACGAATTGCGCGTCTTGCCAATTCGAATGCCACCATGTAACTGCCAAGGATTGGTAGCGCACAATGAATAACATGAATTAAGCACGAGAAAAGAATTGCGCATCTTGCCGATTCGAATGCTACCTTGTAAATGCCATAAAATGGTAGCGCACAATGAATATCAAGAGTTAACACACAAGCAAAGAATCGCGCGTCTTGCCGATTCGAGTATCAGCATGCAAATGCTACGAAACGACCAAGCGCTCATTCACACGCACAAGAGTAAAATTGTCTATCATGCAAAAATTAGGCCCAAGAACTCAAGAGTCTTCGATAACGGGGTCGGGGGCCCAGCCCGACCTCCATCTTACCGCCCTGATCTAGGATCACCCATTAAAGTGAAAAGGGCAAGGCCTGGAGGATCAAAATAGGCTACCGGAACAGGAGCTCAGGAAGTTGCTGCTGCTCTGCACCGGGACCTCTGAATAGTGAGCACGTGGAGCTGGGCTGGCTCCCTTATATGGAGTCTTGGCCCAGCCCACCAACCACACCCAGGCATGCTGCAGGGAAAGCTTCTAGAAGGCCCTGGAGGGGGACCACACCTTGACACAGTCTGAAAACCTGCAGCAGTACATAGCATGTGAACAGTATTTATATGCATGCTGAACATAAGTCTTTAAGATTAAACTCTGCAATGCAAAAGGTTAAACAACATCATATCAGCACAATGCATAAATTATGTTAGCTTGAAATTGTTGTGTTTTTGCATTCTAGTCGCCCGTAGAGCGCGCACTGCCCTGATGTTGACAGTTTGCCCCATTTTAACGCCTGCCCTGACCCAGGCGTTAATTTTTTACGCAAATCGGGCTGTGCGTCATTTTCCGACTCTGCCTCCCGGCCGTGCGGCATTTTTGCCCGGAAGCATAAATACGAAGCACGGCCGTTTAAGTCATTTTTTGGACGGGAACGCCTACCTTGCATATGATTAACGCAAGGCAGTTTCCCACATTCAGAAAATGACGCACACGGCGGGATTTTGACGTCCGCGGGCTCGGGCATCAAAGTTTAAATATGGTTCATGGTTTGCGTTGAATGTGCGTCCAAATTTTGGACGCACATTCGGCGCAGACGGAGTATAAATATGCCCTTCAATCTTTAAAAATTCATATCTCCGGTTCCCTTTATTGGATTTCTGTCCTTTTAGTGTCATTTTAAAGACAAAAATATAATCTATCGTCATAAATTGTTGTTGGATTTTTATTGTGTTTTACTTATTTACTGTTTTGTTGATATTTACACACCTGTCCCCTAGGTTAAGCCTAACTACTCGTGGCCAAGCTACCAAGGGTTGATCAAGGATTAATTCACTGAGACCTTAACTGGACATAGTGGGGGTTTGTGGGCTGTTGCTAAGTATAGGTACCTACCTGCCCTTACCAATAATCCCCTTTCCAACACTGATACACCGAGAAGCCCGGTGAGGTAATTCACACAAAAAATTATACTATATTAGTGTGATTTCATGTATGAATTAGCTCTTAAGGAGTAAAAATTCTGTAAAAAAACATATTTAAAAAAAACAAAACTGAAAAGGCTAGCTCTTACAATAAACGGCTGAGGTAGCTTTGGAAGGTGACAATTTTCAGATTCCCATAGCACCCAGTAGAGTCGGTTGCATTTATAAATCAAACAAAACTTAGGGGCCAATTTAGATGTTGGCAGAGAGGTAACTTTGTTGCTACAGCTACAATGTTCCCTCCCCACCAACACAGTGGTCCGCCCACCCAAATTCAATGTGGATGGACCATAGGTTTGCAACCGACAAACTTTTCCAAGGGCCCGACGGGGTAAGGGCCACCAGAGAATTGGCTATAAATCCATCCACCCAATTAGCCTGAGCAGATATATAGCCATTTAATTTCTGTCCTTTATCACCAAGCAAACCATTGCGGTAAAAGACAGTAAAAAACACAATACGCCAACTTGCCCTGGGAAACGGCTTCCATTAACTTTTTTGTTTTCAAAAATAAATTTCTGCTGTAGGATTTTCTTTTGGAAAATATAACAAAAGCAGTTTGGTACAAGGCTCGGCCATTTTGATGGCGCCATGCACACTGTAAGAGGCATTTCTGGCAAAGCTTTAGAACTGACCGCAATCTTGGTAATTACTTCAAAATTTGGCGGAAGGCCTCTCCATAAGGGCACTAGAGTAATTTTCTCCATCACACTGGCAGAGAAATGGGCCACCTGCCGATATATAAATTGCCTCCTTAATTCCCTGTGATAGAGTCTGAGAAATCTTAAATCAACATTACATTCTTCACAATTAGGACTGGAAGCAAGCATATTTATTTTGCATATAGGTGAAAAATGCATAGTGACATTGTTACTGAAAAAGTAATCCATAACTTGTCAAATACTTGTCATGCATACAACATAAAATATGTTTTTATTGAAATGATTGTAAAAGGTTTTTGATCACCCAAACTACTCTATCATGAACAATGCTCCATAAAATCCACACGCATTTAATAGCACTTAACATGATTTTCAGTGGTCCTCAGCTGGAACGCCCATGAATCATTTCCTACTTTCCCAAATGGCTCGCATTAGGCGAATCCAAATATACCAGTTACCAGAACAGTGTATCAGTGTAGATAAACAATGTTCTGAAGTTACAATAAGCGAATGAAAGACATGCTCTGAAAGATAAAGTTTGCAAGAAATTTTGTTCACCATTTCCTAATTTAAGGAGAGACATCTCACTGGGGTTTTTCCTAGGGAGAAAAACATTGGCTTAACACTAAAGTAAACACATAGAATTTGCATTCTGTTTTATACAGTTATGATTGCTTTCCCTGTGTTTTCTCCTCTTAGCATTCCCATGAAGGCTGCAGGCAGATTTTCAAAGCCATTAGTGATGTGCTCTCTGTACTTCAGTTTGCCCTGCAAATAAAAGAAAGGTTTGTTACTCTGAATAAATAAACTCTTGGCATATTTTTGCATAACATTGTGAACGTATGCAAATATCCTCAGACTTTAACACCCTTTGTTCCATCCAGGTATACCACTCAGTTGGATGTCCTTGCTGAGTGTGTTTATATGAGAGAGTGTATGAAAGTGTGAATTTGTGTGTATGTATAAGTGTGTGTGTGTGAGTGAAAGTGAAATTGGAGCTAAAAGGGAGTGTGATGTAATTTCCGCTATCCCTGGCATTTCGGTGAATTGACGGCCATGCGTCTATCCTGTTGTAGCCACTTGTCCCGTGAAGACCACAGACACAACAAGAAAATGGTAAATGAAAACAAACAAATCCGAGCAAAAACTAGTGTTGAAATGACCATGAGAAATGGTGGCTGACTGTAAGGCACTGGGCCTGTGATAACGTTTCTAGGCCACAAGCAGCAAGTGGAGAATTTACATTCTAAATGAAAGTTCTATAGTTCCTGGTGCGTGCTAAAGAGTTTCCTCTTAGAAGTGAGTGACGAGTGTGAATTAGGGGTGTATTCAACATCAATTTGGAATTTTGTGTTCTATCTTAGAGATATTCAGTTGGGCTTATGGGCAAAAAAAGGATTGTAACCTGGGCCTAAATTATCTAGCTCTAAAACCGTGATGGCTGTCCTGGTTAAAAATGCCACGTATGAGGGACAGACACAATTGGACGGTAATAATCAGTTTTCATATCTTACCAAAAAGATTCAGAAGAACCCATTTACAACTGTTGACTGTAATTTGCAGAAAGGCCCTGCTCCTGGATGACTCGTTATGTTTTATACTTGCAAGTAAACCATAATCTATTCTTAATGTGTGTTGTTTTCTGAAGTGTGTTCTTTGTCGACTACGTAGTCAATAACAGAAAGACAGAATTAGATCTATGGATCTCTATGTAATTGTGTGCATTCCTGATCTGTCTGTTATGGATGCATGGTTACTGGCAGAAAAATGACTGGCGGAAAAACTTCCACTAATTGTGTCAGATTAGCTTCGAAGTGACATCAAACCTTCATTATACAATTAGTGTTGAAATTACAGTTGGCCTGTTGCAAACGGCTTCTTCTGGAACCAGCTTTGGGAGGTAAGATTGTATGTGGCTAATTTTCTAAAATGTTTTGAAATGAAAATGTCACTTACCCAGTGTACATCTGTTCGTGGCATCAGTCGCAGTAGATTCGCATGTTCTGCAATAGCTCGCCATCTGGTGTTGGGCCGGAGTGTTACAAGTTGTTTTTCTTCGAAGAAGTCTTTCGAGTCACGGGACCGAGTGACTCCTCCTTTTGTCTCCATTGCGCATGGGCGTCGACTCCATCTTCGATTGTTTTTCCCCGCAGAGGGTGAGGTAGGAGTTGAATTGTAGTAATAGTGCCCATGCAATGGAGTGACTAAGTATGCACCTATTTAAGGTTGAGATGATACATATATAAATAATTGAAGGTAACTTCCAAACTGCTACAGGCTTCCGGGGAGGCGGGTGGGCACATGCGAATCTACTGCGACTGATGCCACGAACAGATGTACACTGGGTAAGTGACATTTTCAGTTCGATGGCATCTGTCGCTGTAGATACGCATGTTCTGCATAGACTAGTAAGCAGTTATTTCCCCAAAAGCGGTGGATCAGCCTGTAGGAGTGGAAGTAGTCTGAAATAATGTCCTTAATACGGCTTGACCTACTGTGGCTTGTTGTGCGGATAACACGTCTACACAGTAGTGCTTGGTGAATGTGTGAGGCGTAGACCATGTGGCTGCCTTACATATT
Source organism: Pleurodeles waltl (assembly GCF_031143425.1). Taxonomy (NCBI): domain Eukaryota; kingdom Metazoa; phylum Chordata; class Amphibia; order Caudata; family Salamandridae; genus Pleurodeles; species Pleurodeles waltl. The sequence continues at coordinate 418,151,425 of NC_090437.1, read as the reverse complement.
TCTTGCATTGGGATGTTTCCTAGAAAGGCCATGGTAGCACCTTTCTTTCTGGTTGAGTGTGCCCTTGGTGTAATGGGCAGCTGTCGTTTAGCTTTAAGGTAGCAGATTTCGATGCATTTAACTATCCATCTGGCTATACCTTGTTTTGAAATTGGGTTTCCTGCATGAGGTTTTTGAAATGCAATAAAGAGTTGTTTAGTCTTTCTGATGTTTTTTGTTCTGTTAATGTAATACATCAATGCTCTTTTGACATCTAATGTATGTAGTGCCCTTTCAGCTACGGTATCTGGCTGTGGAAAGAACACTGGAAGTTCCACTGTTTGATTTAGATGGAACGGTGAAATAACCTTTGGCAAAAATTTAGGATTGGTCCTTAGGACGACTTTATTTTTGTGTAGTTGTATAAAAGGTTCCTGTATAGTAAACGCCTGAATCTCGCTTACTCTTCTCAGGGAAGTAATGGCGATGAGAAATGCCACCTTCCAGGTTAGGAACTGTATGTCGCAGGAGTGCATGGGTTCAAAAGGTGGACCCATAAGTCTAGTTAGGACAACATTTAGGTTCCATGAAGGAACAGGTAGTGTTCTTGGTGGTATAATTCTCCTAAGGCCCTCCATGAATGCTTTAATGACTGGTATTTTATATAGGGAAGTTGAATAGGTAGTCTGCAGGTATGCAGATATTGCTGCAAGGTGAATCTTAATGGAAGAGAAAGCTAGGTTAGATTTTTGTAAGTGAAGCAAGTAACCCACTACATGTTCTGGAGTTGTGTGTAATGGTTGTATTTGATTAATATGGCAGTAGCAAACAAACCTCTTCCATTTACTTGCATAGCAGTGCCTGGTGGATGGCCTTCTTGCTTGTTTTATGACTTCCATACATTCTTGGGTAAGTTGTAAGTGCCCGAATTCTAGGATTTCAGGAGCCAGATTGCTAGATTCAGCGATGCTGGATCTGGGTGTCTGATCTTTTGGTTGTGCTGTGTCAACAGATCTGGCCTGTTGGGCAATTTGATGCAGGGTACCACTGATAGGTCTAGTAGCGTTGTGTACCAGGGTTGCCTTGCCCAAGTAGTTGGTGCTATCAATATGAGTTTGAGTTTGCTTTGACTGAGTTTGTTTACCAGGTAAGGAAGGAGAGGGAGAGGAGGAAAAGCGTAAGCAAATATCCCTGACCAGTTCATCCATAGGGCATTGCCTTGGGATTGTTTGTGTGGGTATCTGGATGCGAAGTTTTGGCATTTTGCGTTCTCCCTTGTCGCAAACAAGTCTATCTGATGTGTTCCCCAGAGTTTGAAATAAGTGTTCAGAATTTGGGGGTGAATTTCCCATTCGTGGACCTGTTGGTGATCTCGAGAGAGATTGTCTGCGAGTTGATTTTGTATCCCTGGTATAAACTGTGCAATTAGGCGAATTTGGTTGTGAATTGCCCAATGCCAAATTTTTTGTGCTAGCAGGCTTAACTGCGTGGAGTGCGTCCCCCCCTGCTTGTTTAGATAATACATTGTTGTCATGTTGTCTGTTTTGACGAGAATGTATTTGTGAACTATTATTGGTTGGAAAGCCTTTAGTGCTTGAAAAACTGCTAGAAGTTCTAGGTGATTGATATGCAGTTTTGTTTGATGTACGTTCCATTGTCCTTGTATGCTGTGTTGATCGAGGTGTGCTCCCCACCCTGTCATGGAAGCATCTGTTGTTATTACGTATTGTGGCACTGGGTCTTGGAAAGGCCGCCCCTTGTTTAAATTTATGTTGTTCCACCACAGAAGCGAGAGGTAAGTTTGGCGGTCTATTAACACCAGATCTAAAAGGTGACCCTGTGCTTGAGACCACTGTGATGCTAGGCATTGTTGTAAGGGCCTCATGTGCAGTCTTGCGTTTGGGACAATGGCTATGCATGATGACATCATGCCTAGGAGTTGTAATACCATCTTTGCCTGTATCTTTTGTGTTGGATACATGCGTTGTATGATGGTGTTGAAATTTTGAATTCTTTGTGGACTTGGAGTGGCTACTCCTTTTGATGTGTCTATTATGGCTCCCAGGTATTGTTGTACCTTGCGTGGCAGAATTTTGGATTTTGTGAAATTGACGGTGAACCCTAGTTTGAAGAGGGTTTGTATGATCTGATTTGTGTGATTTGAGCACTGTTTGAACGAATGGGCCTTGATTAGCCAGTCGTCCAAATATGGGAACACATGTATTTGCTGCCTTCTTATGTGTGCAGCGACTACCGCTAGACATTTGGTAAAGACTCTTGGTGCGGTTGTTAATCCGAAAGGCAGTACCTTGAATTGGTAATGTATTCCTTTGAATACAAACCTTAGGTATTTCCTGTGCGATGGGTGTATTGGTATATGGAAATAAGCATCCTTGAGGTCTAAAGTTGCCATGTAGTCGTGTAGTTTTAGCAATGGCAATACTTCCTGTAGTGTGACCATGTGGAAGTGGTCTGATTTGATGAAAGTGTTCACTACTCTGAGGTCTAGGATTGGTCTCAGTGTTTTGTCCTTCTTTGGTATCAGAAAGTACAGTGAGTAAACTCCTGTGTTTATTTGTGTGTTTGGCACTAATTCGATTGCATTCTTTTGCAATAGTGCCTGCACTTCTATCTCCAGGAGATTGGAATGGTGTGTTGTTAAATTTTGTGCTTTTGGTGGTAGGTTTGGAGGGAATTGTAGAAATTCTATGCAATAACCATGTTGGATAATTGCTAGAACCCAAGTGTCTGTAGTGATTTCCTCCCATGCTTTGTAATAATGGCCTATTCTTCCCCCCACTGGTGTTGTGTGGAGGGGGTGAGTGACCTGTGAGTCACTGTTTAGTAGTAGGGGCTTTGGGGCTTTGAAATCTTCCTCTATTTCTAGGGAATTGCCCTCCTCTATATTGTCCCCGAAAACCTCCTCTATACTGTCCCTGGTAACTGGACGGTGTGGCTTGTGAGGTGCTGGCTTGTGTGCTTTGACCTCGAAACCCCCCTCGAAAGGGCGTTTGGGCACCGGAGCTCTTCGATCTTCGATGCGGTGTGGAATCAAAGTACGCCGATCCCGAACGCAACAATACCGACGAAAATCTTCTGAAATTAGCTAATTTTCCGTTCTGAAACTCGGAGCGACAGGAACACGTCCGAACCCGATGGCGGAAAAAAAACAATCGAAGATGGAGTCGACGCCCATGCGCAATGGAGACAAAAGGAGGAGTCACTCGGTCCCGTGACTCGAAAGACTTCTTCGAAAAAAAACAACTTGTAACACTCCGGCCCAACACCAGATGGCGAGCTATTGCAGAACATGCGTATCTACAGCGACAGATGCCATCGAACCTTAGGTTTCCTCCTAACGTCACTATTTCTGACATTAGTGGTACTTTCAAAAAGTCCCAGAAGTGCACATGAAAATCCACCAAACTATAGATCTTTCTCCATACTACTGAAAATAGTTCACAAGAGTAAGTATAGTAAGTGTAAACTATTTACTTTTAACCCCTTCGCTGCCAGGCCTTTTCCCCTCAGGTGCAAGCCTTTTTTTTTTGTTGCTATTTGGGGTAGTTCGTGCTTAGGTCCTCATAACGTTTTGTCCATATAAGCTACCCATGCTAGATTTGCGTCCTTTTTGCCCAACATCCTAGGGATTATAAAGGTACCCAGAGTTTGTGGGTTCCCCAGGAGGAGACCAAGAGATTAGCAAAAATACAGCAAAAAATTCATTTTTTTCAGAAAAATGAGAAAAAAAGACTGCAGAAGAAAGCATATGTTTTTTTCACTGAAAATGGCATCAACAAAGGGTTTGAGGTGCTAAAATCACCATCATCCCAGGGAGCAGGAACAGGTAGACTGGAATCAGAAAACCACATTTTTCAACACAGTTTTCACATTTTACTGGGACATATGCCATTTTTGCTATTTTTGTGCTTTCAGCCTCCTTCCAGTTAGTGACAGAAATGGGTGTGGAACCAATGCTGGGTCTCCGTCAGCTAAAATTTCTGAAAAGTAGACAAAATTCTGAATTTAGCGAAAGGTCATTTGTGTAGATCCTTCAAGGTCTTCCTACAGAAAGTAAGAGCTCAAATAAAAAAATATTGAAATTGAGGTGAAAAAACAGCCATTTCTGTCCATGTTTTCTTCTATAACTTTTTCCAGCCATGGCAGATTTTTGAAAGCAATATACCGTTACATCTGCTTGACTGTTCTGGTTGCGGGGATAAATAGGGCTTGTAAGTTCATCAAGAACCCTCGGTACCCAGAGCCAATAAATGAGCTGCACCTTGCAACTGGTTTTTATTGTATACTGGGTATACCGCAATTCATTTGGTGAAATATAAAGAGTGAAAAATAGGTACTAAGGACATCTTTGTATTTCCAAAATGGGCACAAGATAAGGTGTTGAGAAGCAGAGGTTATTTGCACATCTCTGAATTCAGGTGTCCCCATTCTAGCATGTGAATTACAGGGCATTTCTCAAATAAATGTCTTTTTTACACATGTAGAGAAAGACAAGGGGCAATAACACTTGTTCTTCTATTCTGTGTTTCCCCAAGTCTCCCGATAAAAATGGTACCTCACTTGTGTGGGTAGGCCTAGTGCCGACGACAGGAAACGCAACATGGACATATCACATTTTTACATTGAAATCTGACGTGTTTTCTGGAAAGTGCCTAGCTGTGGATTTTGGCCTGTAGCCAAGCTGGCACCTGGGAAACCTACCAAACCTGTGCAGGTTTTGAAAAGTAGACACCCAGGGGAATATAGAATGGGGTGACTTGTGGGGCTCTCATCAGGTTCTGTTACCCAGAATCCTTTGCAAACCTCAAAATTTGGCAAAAAAACCTTTTCCTCACATTTCGGTGATAGAATGTTCTGGAATCTGAGAGGAACCACAAACTTCCTTCCACACAGCATTTCTTTAAGTCTCCAGATTAACAAATGGTACCTCACTTGTGTGGGTAGGCCTAGTGCCTGCGGCAGGAAATGCCCCACAACACCACATGGACACCACATTTCCCCCAAAAAAACTGACATGTTTTTTGCTAAGTGCCTAGCTGTGGATGTTGTCCTCAAGCTCAGCCGGCACCTAGGAAAACCTAGCAAACCTATATTTTTTTTAAAACTAGACAGCTAGGGAAAATTCATAATGGGGTGACTTGTGGGGTTCTCACTGATGTAGGAAGAATAGGAATACATCACATACAAACAAACATAAGTTCCTAAATCCCATACACAAACATTTTAGGCTAGATAGTTGTAAACCAATGTAAGTAGTGAAAGGTTTAATACATGACATGTTAAAAAAGACAGACTGTGGGATCAATAGAAAAGGCAGGTCATATTTAGGACAAACAAACACTTTTTACTTAGGAAACATATACACATGCTGCATTGTTAAGTTAGCTGTGCTGAAACACATAAGAGGCCCAAGCCACATTAGAATGAGAGTTTTTCTTTAAAGCTGCACCAACTGTTGCTTTCAAAATGTTCACTTAGCATGAACAGGGTGGAACAGAAGGGTGTATCCTTCCTTAGCACAGGGGTCCTAAAAACCACTAGTCATTCATATTGTGTTAAGGGGAACTGTGTAAAGGGTCAGATAAGTATTTGCAAGGGAGGGCTACCATGAGCAGCACGCAACATATAATCTCTTGTTGTGCAGAAAGATAGATATGGTGAATGACGTCACTGTAACTTGCCCACCCATGAGGCCAACAAGTGCAAGTGCTTCTTTCCAGAGGCACCTCATTACCTTATCTGTACTGCTTGTAGTTGCTTACGTAAATGCTGAACTCTTGACCACAGTTTTTTGTGGTTTTTACAGTATAAATGCTACTGGTGTTTGAACCAGAACTTTGAACTTCAGTCATGGCCTCTATGTGAGACTGCCTGTTGTTCCCAGCTGAAAATCGATTAAACTTATATTATTGTGTCAAAATGATTTGTTTTATTTTATTAACAGATTTCCCTCTAACATCACCAGGTTCTATTACCCAGAATCCTTTGCATACCTCAACATTTGGCAAATAAAACACTTTTTGCTCACATTTCAGTGATAGAAAGTTCTGGAATCTGAGAGGAGACACAAATTCCAACCAGCATTGCCCCAAGTCTCCTGATAAAAATGGTACCTCACTTGTGTGGGTAGGCTTAGTGTCCATGACAGGAAATGCCCCAAAACACAACATGGACACAACATATTTTCCAAAAGAAAACAGACCTTTTTTTTGCAAAGTGCCTCTAGCTCATCCAGCACCTAGGAAAACCTAGCAAACCTGGACATTTCTGAAAAATAGACACATAAGGTAACTCAGGATGGGGTAACTTGTGGCACTCTCACCAGGTTCTGTTACCCAGAATGATTAGCAAACCTCAAAATTTGGCAAACCCCCCCCACTTTTTCCACACATTTCGGTGCTGCAAAGTTCTGGAATGTGAGGAGAGCCACAGACTTCCTTCTACCCAGCATTCCCCTACATCTCCTGATAAACATGGTACCTCACTTGTGTGGGTAGGCCTAGTGCCTGCAACAGACAACAGCAAATGCCCCAAAACATTATGTGGACACATCAAAAAAATGTAGCTAACAAATCAAATTTTTCCCACATTTCTGTGTGGGATCACCACACTGGCTCAAATTTCCTACTACCCAATGTTCCCCTCGGTCTCCTGATAAAAATTATACCTCAGTTGTGTAGGTAGGCCAAGTCCTTGTGACAGGTAAGAGCCAAAAACTTGTCGAAACTGAGGGGGAACCAAATAAGGTCCAAAAGAGCAGTCAGAAAAAAAAAACAATTTTAGGCTGACAAGTGGGGCAGAATCTTTTTCAGTATAGATGCGACAATGCTGGGTGGTAGGAATTTTGTAGATTCCTGCAGATTCCGGAAGGGTACATCACAAAATGAGGGAAAAATGTGTGACTTCAAGCAAAGTTGGAAGTTTGCAGGGGATTGTGTGTAAGAAAATGGTGCACATGCATGTGAATCACACCACCCTGGACTCACCCAGATGTTTAGTTTTCAGATGTGTCTAGGTCTCGCAGATTTTTCAACATGGCAGCTTCCCAAAGTCCAAAAAGTGCAGCCCTCACCATTCCAAGTGGGACGATTTTGAGAGTTAGACAAGCTCTCATGGCCCAAATGTAAAACTAAAACCCCAAATAATCAAATGTCCTCTTGCTTGTCATTGGGATAAGATCTTTTAGTGTGCAGGGGAGAGCTGAAAGACTGTTAGCCCCTTCAGCTGGGGTGGGGGCATAACCATGCCCATACTGGTTGGTAGCCACCAGCCCATTTTTTTTTATTCAGTGGCATCTATTAGGATGGATCAGGGGTAATTGCATCACCTGTCTACCGGCGGGCAGAACAACTTTGTCCCCATTTATTTGGGGTGGGCGGTATGGCCATACCCTCACACTCTGTTTTTGAAAAAAAAACATTTTCCTGGTGTCTGGTGGGCTTTCTGCCCCCCCTGGGATCAGATGTGCTTTACAAAAGTAGTCTGATCTGCCCCCATGGGAGGCAGAAACAACCAACAGTAATGTGCCCGCATTGGAAGCGAACCTTGCCCAAGGGGCTGCCCCCCAAACAAAACACACACACACCAATCCCTGGTGCCTAAGTGGTTTCTGCCCCCCCCCCGGGTTTAGATTAGCCTAGTAGAAATAGGCCGATCAGCCCCCCAGGGGGACAAAAATGGCTAAAATAAATTGCCCCCCCCGGGGAGTGACCCTAATGTAAAATTGGCGCAAAAAACAAAATCCCTGATGTCTAGTGGTTTCTGTCCGTCTTGGGGGCACATTGGCCTAAGAAAAATAGGCTGATCTGCCCCCAAGGTGGGCAGAAATGGCCTAAAATAAAATTGCCCCCCCCCCCAGGGGAGCAACCCTTGCCTAAGGGGTCTCTCCCCAACTGTAAAAAAGAAATCGCCCCAAAAATCCCTGGTGCCTAGTGGTTTTTGCCCCCATTTGGGGGCTGATCGGCCTAATAAAAATAGGCCAATCTGCCCCCCCCGGGGGGGGGGGGGGCAGAAATGGCCTAAAAACAATTTGCCCCTCTGGGGAGTGACCCTAGCCTATGGGGCTGCTCCCCTACTATAAAAAAAAAAGTAAATAATCCCTGGCGTCAAGAGGTTTCTGCCCCTCCATCTGGCAGATGGACCTAATTAAAATAGGCCGATCTGCCGCCAAGGGGGACAGAAAGGCCCTTAAAAAAATACCACCAGGGAAGTGCCCCTTGTCCAAGGGGTCGCTCTCCTTCATTATTTATATATATAAAAAAAAATCCTAGTTTCTAGTGGGCAGTTCTGCAGCCCGATCGCTTTACGATCGGGCTGCAGAAATGCTCAGAAAGACATCAGAGGAAAGAAAAAGACTTTCTTTTACTTTGATGCCTCTTTGATCTCCCCTACCCCCGATCAGAGGAGAAATGATTGTGCTATGGTGGCGACCTCTACTGAGGTTAGTGTGTGATTGTGCACTGACGTCATCAGATGTCACTGGGTGGGGGTGGCTCGGGGGGCGTTGGGTGGAAGGGGTAGTGATTCTCTTTCCATCGCTGCCCAGGGGCGGGGGGTGGGTGGCCAGTGGGTCGTGTGCAGGATGAGCTGGTCTCGTCCTTGGCATATGGCAACCGTGGCTGAGGGCAAGACCAGCTCGTCCCAGGCACCCAAGTGGTTAAGCCTGCACCATGAAAATATTTATCTAAGTGCAGAAACTTCTGAGTGTTTAATTAAATGAAGTGTGGGTGCAGGAGGCTGGCCTGGGTTGTAGTGGGTACCTAAGGTTCTTACACCTTATACCAGGTCCAGTTATCCCTTATTAGTGAAATGTAGGCAGTGTCTAGAAGCCAAGCTCTCTGGAGGTAGCTGTAGCTGAGTAGCCAAGGCTTATCTAGGAGACACGCAAAGCTCATGCAATACCACTGTAGTCACACAGTACTCACACACATGAAAGAAAATACTCAGGGCCATATTTATACTTTTTGACGCACAACTGCGCCAACGCAGTTGTGCGTCAAAAATGTTAACGCCGGCTAACGCCATTCCAAAGCGCCATGCGGGCGCCTTATTTATGGAATGACGTTAGCCGGCGGAGCTGACTGGTGTGCGTAAAAAAAAATGACTTACACCAGGCAGCGTCGGCGTAGGGGAAAATGGAGCTTGGGCGTCACAAAATGGGGCAAGTCAGGCTGAGGCAAAATTTTTGCCTCAACCTGATTTGCGCCATTTTGTTTGACTCCCAACCCCCATTGAAATGACTCCTGTCTTAGCACAGACAGGAGTCATGCCCCCTTGCCCAATGGCCATGCCCAGGGGACTTATGTCCCCTGGGCATGGTCATTGGGCATAGTGGCATGTGGGGGGGCACAAATCAGGCCCCCCTATGCCACAAAAAAAAAAAAAAATATTACTTACCTGAACTTACCTTAAGTTCCCTGGGATGGGTCCCTCCATCCTTGGGCGTCCTCCTGGGGTGGAGAAGGGTGGCAGGGGGTGTCCCTGGGGGCATGGGAGGGCACCTCTGGGCTCCTTCCGAGCCCACAGGTCCCTTAACGCCTGCCCTGACCAGGCGTTAAAAAATGACGCAAAAGCGGCTGGACGTCATTTTTTTTGACCCGCCCACTCCCGTGCGTCATTTTTGCACGGGAGTGTAAATACGGCGCACATGCCTCGGAGTCATTTTTTAGACGGGAACGCCTACCTTGCATATCATTAACGCAAGGTAGGTGTCCACGCTAAAAAATGACGCAAACTCCAAGATCTTTGGCGCTAGACGGGTCTAACGCCAAAGTATAAATATGGAGTTAGTTTTGCGTCGGATTTGCATAAAAAAAAAGACGCAATTCCGGCGCAAAAAGAGTATAAATATGCCCCTCAGTGTTACAAAAATAAAGGTACTTTATTTTGGTGACACAAATGCAAAACATACCATAGATGCTATACTCCCTTAGAAGGTAAATACTACACAAATTATATACACTAGTATACAAAAACAGGTGTAAAAACTGTTAGAAAACAGTGCAATTTGTGAAAATCACAATAGTTAGAAATGGACCTGGGGGAACACAAACCATATACTAAGAAGTTGGAATTCGAAAGTCGGTTTCCCACCTAGGCAAGTGTAGTGTGTAGAGGGGTCTGGGAGTACTAGAAAACACCGAAGGTAAGTACCAGAACCCACGCCGGAACCCAGGAAAGAAGGAGTAAAACACAGTAACTTTCAAAGAAAACACACAAAAACTAAAAAGATTATGCAAGAATCAGAAGAGACTGCAAGACACCAACAGTGGATTCCTGGACCTGGAGACCTGTGGAAGAAGAGGACCCAGTCCAAGAAGCACAGAGGAGTCCAGGGAGAACAGGAGCCCCTGCTAACATGGATGAAGGTGCAAAAGGAGAACCACCGGTGAAGAAGAACAGTCAGTATTGCACCCAAGAAAACAGAGTCAGGTTCCTAGTTGGTGCGAGGGAAGTCCCACGCCGGATGGAGGATTGCAGTCTGGTTTTGTCGCTGGAGTCCGCCAACAAGCCTTGGCACACGCAAAGCTCGCACAGGAAGGACCAGGTGGACTCTACCCAGGAAGGGAAGTCAGAGGAGGCTCTCAGATACTCACAGAGCCCACAGAAGAGCAGGCAGCATGCACAGAAGTCCCACAGCACGGGGACAAAGGAGGTGCAAAAGAAGGCCCATGCAGCACTACAACAAAGGCTCCCACGCTGTCGGAGAACCATTCCAGAAGATGTGCGTCGCAAGATAGAGTGCTGGGGGCTGGAGCTGCGCGGTGCACAAAGAACTTCATGGAAGGATGCCAACAGGCCTTGGCAACTGTAAAACATATGGTGCACAGGGGTATTGTCTTGCCTGGGGAGGCAAGCTCTTACCTCCACCAAAATTGGACAGTAGGACCTCAGGACCGTCGGGACCACTTCAGTCCACCACCGGTGATGCAGGATCCACACAGCTTGTCAGGAGAGGGGATCCACGCAGCCGGTCGTCGATGCAGTAGGTGTCTGCTAAAGCAGGGGAGTGATTCATTCACCCCAAGGGAGATTTACTCGCTGTTCTGTTGCAGGCTGAAGACAGGCTGTCACCTGAGGATGCACAACCAGGAAACAGTTGCAGTTGCTGGCAGGAGCTGAAGATACAATGTTGCAGAAGTCGTCTTTGCTTCTTTGTTACAGTTTGTAGAGTTCCTGGAGGGTGCAGATACAGTTTCTTCGGTGAGAAAGTGAAGTAGAGGATGCTGAGGATTCCTGCTTGGATTGCAATCCGAATCTCAAGAACCACCCAAAAGAGAGACCGTAAATAGCCCTGAAAGGGGGATTGGTCACCTAACCAGGTAATCACCTATCAGGGGAGTGCTCTGTTGTCACCTGCTGGCACTGGCCACTCAGATGCTCCTAGAGTTCCCTGACAACCTTGAATCCAAGATGGTAAATCCCAGGGACCCTCTGGAGGAGCTCTGAGCACCACCCCTGGGGTGGTGATGGACAGCGGAGTGGTCAATCCCCTTTCCTAGGTCCAGTTTCGCACCAGAGCAGGGACTGGGGGTCCCTGAACCGGTGTAGACTGGATTATGCAAGGAGGGCACCAAATGAGCCCTTCAAAGCATTTCCAGTGGCTTGGGGAGGCTACCCCTCCCAAGCCTATAACACCTATTTCCAAAGGGAGAGGGTGTAACATCCCTTTCTGAAAGGAAATGCTTTGTTCTGCCTTCCTGGGCTTGAGATGTTCGAGCAGCAGGAGGCAGAAACCTGTCTGAGAGGTGGCAGCAGCTGGGGCTGCCTAGAAAAGCTCAGAAGGCTGTAATGGCAGAAGTGGGAGTCCTCTAAGGAGCCCCCAAAGTGCATGGAATCATACAACCAGTGCTTGCAAAAGCATGGGGGTATGATTCCTACATGTTTGCCACCAAACATGTCTATGTTCGGAGTTACCATTATGTAGTTGGACATAGGTAGTGACCCATGTCCAGTACACAAGTAAAATGGCATCCCTGCTCTCACGAAGTCTGAGAAAATGGTCCTGGAGGTCATGGCATTGGACAGCCTTCTGGTTATGCCATTGCTTCTGCAATTCTTGGCTTGCCTGAAGGTTTTTAGTGGCCTTTTTCATGTACTCAGCCATTCTAGATCTTAGGCCAAACACATAATCCACCACATCTTGTTTAGGGGGCTTCAGGGGTTGCTCCCAACCCTCCTTGACAAGTGCTAGTGGATCCTAACAGGGCATCCAAAGAGGAATCAAAGGAGCTGTAGACCACTACTTTTTGTGGTACCTCTGTGTAGGCAAAAAGGAGGCAAGGTAATAGGACATCTTATCTCCTCCTGAGTTTTTCAAAGAGTCCCATAATCATGCCTTTGAGTGTTTTATTAAAATGCTCAACCAACCCATTTGTCTGCGGATGGTAGACTGTGGAAAATATATAGGTTACACCACACTCTTTCCACATTGCTTTGAGGTATGCAGACATGAAATTGCTACCTCTGTCTGACACCACCTCTTTTGGGAAACCCACCCTGGAAAATATTCCCAGAAGGGCTTTGGCCACTGCAGGTGCTGTAGTGGTCCTAAGAGATATAACTTCTGGATACCTGGTGGCATGGACAACCACCACCAGAATGAATCTGTTTCCAGAAGCTGTGGGAGGGTCAAGGGGGCCAACAATATCAACCTCTAACCTCTCAAAGGGTACCCCAACCACTGGCAGTGGGATTAAGGGGGGGCTTTGGAGTGCCACTTGTCTTGCCACTGGCTTGACAAGTGGCACAGGAGCGACAAAGCTCCTTGGTATCTTCAGACATGTGAGGCCAATGAAAGTGAGGGACCAGTCTGTCTCAAGTCTTACTTTGCCCCAGATATCCAGCCAGGGGAATATCATGTGCCAATGTTAACAAATAAATCTCTGTATTGTAAGGGAATGACCAGTCTCCTGGTGGCACCAGGGTTTGGGTCTCTTGCCTCAGAATATAAGAGAGTGTTCACCCAGTACACCCTATGGGTGCCACTGATATACCCTGCCTCTTCTTTGACAGCTTGCTGTCTTAAATCCTCAAGTGTGGGGCAGGTTTGCTGTGCCACACTTAACTACTCCCTGGCAGGCCCCCAGCACCTAAGAGTTCCGCTGTGTCAGCCTGAAGCTCCTCATGTGTAGGTTCTGTTCAGGGAGTTGACTCTTCCTCCTCAAAGGGAGAATCATCAGTGGAGGGAGGGATAGTGGATAGCTTTTTACCCTTTCTACCCCTGCTTTTGGGAAGCTCTTGGTCTATAGTTTCAGGATCCAAGTTTCCCTGTCCTCTTTGCTTCTTGGCCTGAGCCCTTGTCAAAGCAAAGATAAGCCCAGGAATGCCCAGCATGGCTACATGGGCCTCCAAGTCCACTTCAGCCCAAGCTGAAATCTCCAGGTTGTTCCCTAGTAGACGCTCTACAGGTAGGTCAGTGGATACTACAACTTTTTTAGGACCAATAACCCCCCCAGTTGAGATCAACAGCAGCCATGGGGTGACTTACAGTGTTGTTATGGGCGTCAGTCACTTGGTACTGATGACCAAGTAGGTGTTGCTCAGGGGCCACCAGTTTTTCAGTCACAACTGGGACACTGGCACCTGTGTCCCTGTAGGCCTCAACCTGAACACCATTTATTAATGTTTGTTGCTTATACTTATCCATATTAAGGGGACAAGCGACAAGGGTGGTAAGGTCAATGCCACCATCAGAGACTAAAACAGCCTTAGTGGTTTCCCTAACTTAACCAACCCCCAATACACTTCCCAGAGTGAGGCCTGCTATACCCTTGAATTGACTGTTGGTAGTGTTATTTTTCCCACCACTACTGCTATTGCTAGGGGCACTAATTAAAGCATTGGGGGTTGTGGTGGTGGGGAGCATCTATCAGGGGAGGGCTCTGACATCACCTGCTGGCACTGGCCACTCAGATGCTCCTAGAGTTCCCTGCCAACCTTGAATCCAAGATGCCAAAACTCAGGGACCTCCGGAGGAGCGTTGAGCACCACCCCTGGGGTGGTGATGGACAGGGGAGTGGTCACTCCACTTTCCTTGGTCCAGTTTCGTGCCAGAGCAGGGACTGGAGGTCCCTGAACCGGTGTAGACTGGATTATGCAAGGAGGGCACCAAATGTGCCCTCTTAAGCATTTCCAGTGTCTTACGGAGGCTACCCCTTCCAAGCATGTAACACCTATTTCCAAAGATAAAGGGTGTAACACCCCTCTCCTAAAGGAAATGCTTTGTTTTGCCTTCCTGGGCTCGAGCTGCTCGAGCAGCAGGAGGGCAGAAACCAGTCCGAGAGATGGAAGCAGCAGGGCCTACCTGGAACTCCTCAGAAGTCTGTAATGGCAGTACTGGGGGTCCTCTAAGGAGCCCCCAGAGTGCATGGAATCATAAAACCAATGCTTGAAAAAGCATTGGGGTATGATTGCTACATGTTTGATGCCAAACATGCCTATGTTTGGAGTTACCATTATGTAGCTGGACATAGGTAGTGACCTATGTTCAGTACACGAGTAAAATGGCGTCCCCGCACACGCGAAGTCTGGGAAAATAGTCCTGGAGGGGTGCCCTCACACACAGGTACTCTGCACCCTGCCCTCAGGGCTGGAGGGCCTGCTACAGGGTTGACTTATAAGTGACCTAGTGCGGTGTAAATGGCAGTGAAGGGTGCATGCACCTTTTCACTCAGGCTGCAATGGCAGTCCTGCAGAAGCCTTTGCATGGGCTCCCTCTAGGTGGCAAAAGATATGCTGCAGCCCAGAGGGATCCCCGGGAACCCCATTGGCCTGGGTACCTGAGTACCATATACTAGGGACTTATAAGCGGGCACCAGTATGCCAATTGTGGGTGAAATATTGGGTTACCAGAATACAACAACCAAATTTAGAGGAGAGAGAGCATAATCACTAGGGTCCTGGTTAGCAGGATCCCAGTGAACACAGTCAAGCACACTGACATCAGGCAGAAAATGGGGGTACTACAGGCGCGTGGCGCGGGGTAGGTGTTCCAGCTGGACTTAGGAGCAAACAATAATACCTCCTTGGTTGAGGCTAGCGCGGTCCTAGGAAGCTCAGTCTCGAATATGGGATGGGCGACTGATTGACAAACTGACTGACAAATTTTGTCTTCAATTTGTAAGTGACATTCCAGCACTTCATAATTTTTTGAATAGGAGAAGTAGTTTTCTGGGTCCTGACCAAGCGTCACGGGATCATTTATTGACCAACAAAAGACGTGAAACATGTTGACCATAAATAAGACAGGATTAGGCATACTACCCTTCCTTCTTCATAGAGTAAAGCGGGACATTATTCCCACTAAGACTCCCTATATATTTTTAATCTTGGCCTGAACCTTTTTTCTGATTCATTAAAGTGATGTTTTAGGCTCAGAGCTAATTTTATTTTGCTTACACTCTCCTTCACCCACTCACCCTTTTCTCTTTCTCAGTCAGTTCTCGTTCCAGACCTCCATTTGGCGATTGGCCTTCGGTTAAGTACCACCCCTACTTCTGGGTGGTCCGCCAGACATTGCAGCACCGGTCTGACAAGGAGACAGCCCAATGATGAAACCTGTCACCCTATTGGGTGCTTGAGGGCTCTCCTGATATTAATTATATATCTTCGCCCCTATCTTCCTATATACTTAATAGGTGTTTTAGTCTTTTGGAACAGTGCACTTTTCTATATAAGAAAATGGGGGTAACCATGGCAAAAAGAGGGTATTTTCCTACAGTGGAGGAACTGCATGTCCTTTCACACAATGGAAATGCAAATAGTCCAAATTCTGCCAGTAATAAGTGGAATTTGTGGTGAGACAAATCTGCAAACCTGATTCATACAATCAGGATATGTAGACTCTGCAAATTCTACTTTGTGTGCACCCAAAGTTGTATATAAGTCACCAACTATGTGTTCTCTTGAAAAACAGAATGTTCTATTCAGATCACTCAGGTTTTTGCCATTTGTAAAACAATTGAGAAATCGGCACTTTTGTAAATATCCTGTAATTTTTACAAAACTCCCACAAGAAATGCAATTAAGAAAAAAACTGCTCCTTATTTTATCTTCTCTGGGCTACCACTGAGCCAAGAAAAGAGGTTGAGCAACTGGCCAGCAGGCAACAGGGGTGTTAACTACCTCCGTTCCCTGTCTGGTAACAAGTATCACTTAAAATGCACAGGGTCCACCAGCTGTGCAAACAGCCTGCAAAGTGATAGCCAGAGACGGACTTTGGAAGTGCGTGCTTAATTCAATCTCACTGCATTCATTTTATTGTGACCCACCTCCCCACAGCATCCTGCCTCCTGTAGACCCTGCTGCGCCCACATAATTCTTCCCCTCCCTCCCCTTGCTGTACTGTGTCACTTTGCCCCCTCCCTCCATATACCTGTGACTATTCTGGACCTCACCGCTACTACCATCTATCTCTTGTAACCTTCCATCCCATGTCTTATCTCACCCCCACAAACTCTGCTGCCCCTTTAACATCTCTGTCCCCATATATGGTGCACCTCATCCTCCAGCAACTCATCTGGTCCTCTCTAAACCACACCTCCTCTGACTGTGACTTGTCAGAGTCTCCAGCAGTGATGGACCACACGCAAATTGTATCTCTGGAGCAGGTATATTTCTGGCAATTGCAAAAATCCTAGACATTTTGGGGATTTAGGCTACAAAGGTGGCCTTTTGTGCTACACAATTTACCAACCCGAGCCACAAAACCTTGCGCGGCGGGAGTGGGGGTTATAAATCTATTAAAAAATACCCAAATAACCATAACCATTTCAGAGATACAATTTCATCAAATGTTATGTTCGCCATAGCAAATTAATATATATGCAAATCATATGTCTCACCTTCTAGAAACTAGAGAAACCATTTACGATGGGTAGGCTGTAATTTAGACGAGCACACAGTGCATCTGTTTGAGGACTAATTAAGCTTTATGCTGGTAAATAAATCAAGTTTTACACGTGTTCTTAACAGGCACACCGTCTTTAGAAGTGTGTTATGAGCTGACAACTCCAAATCAACAATGGAGATAAAGCTTTACCTCCAAAATCCAGGCCAGCAATTGCTTTAAGCCTTCATCATATCTCTTTATCCAACGATGCACAAGGAATCCCTCCATGCGTAGTTCTTTCGAAATTAAAGGAAACTGGACATAAGGACCTGATTGGTGAAAAACACAAAGAGTTAAATAACTAAATATCAAATTGACACAATCATATTTATGTGACTAGTAGTGTTGTTCAAGAAGCCATGTTTCCTCAAAAAACAATCACAGGTCTTCTAAGAAGAAGTTGCATCTTGCACCATTATCTACACAATTTTGCACCTGATTAAAAACTTGAACAGTTGAACACGTTTTATCTCTTGCTGAATCAGACAACAGACTAGCTCCAAAATACAGATGTGTATGGGTTCATATTTGGTTTGCAAGTTACTATTTAATAAGCTGCAGAGGCCTGGGAAGCGTCTTACATATAATCATTTTCCAGGATCTTAGGACCTGATTTATATGTTGGCAGTAACGGGTCTGCCTCCACTTCTTCAGCTGAAACCTAGTCCGCCGTTTTTGCTGTACACACGCCTGATTTAGATGTTGGTGGTTCTATATACTTTAACCTACCCGAATCCTGCCAACTCCACCAAGGATTCCCATCTGCCGTGACTGCTCCATAGGAAAGTGGCTGGCGGCGAGAGCCCAACCACACTTACTGCCACGCAGATTTGGATGTGCCTTACCACCAAGCAAAATGTGGCAGTCCAAGCTCCACTTCTGAGTTGGTGGATTGGGGGTGGGGGGGTTGTGATGTCTGTAGGTGTGATGTTCTGTGAGTGTGTTTGTGTAGATGACACACGACTCAACCAACAAATTTAGTTATGTTGGTTGTGTCATGTGTGGGTGTTATATTAGTAGTGTGTGTATGTTGTGTCATAGAAGTATGTCAATGTGTGTTTGCTGCATGTGTGTGTTGTGGTGGAATGGTGTGAGAAAGTAGCCTCTTTCTAGCCTTGTTACCCCCACTTTTGGCCTGTTTGTGAGTGTATGTCAGGGTGTTTTCACTGTCTCACTGGGATCCTGCTAGCCAGGGCCCAGTGCTCATAGTGAAAACCCTATGTTTTCAGTATGTTTGTTATGTGTCACTGGGACCCTGCTAGCCAGGACCCCAGTGCTCATAAGTTTGTGACCTATATGTATGTGTTCCCTGTGTGATGCCTAACTGTCTCACTGAGGCTCTGCTAACCAGAACCTCAGTGGTTATGCTCTCTCTTTACAAATCGTCACTAACAGGCTAGTGACCAATTTCACCAATTCACATTGGCATACTGGAACACCCTTATAATTCCCTAGTATATGGCACTGAGGTACCCAGGGTATTGGGGTTCCAGAAGATCCCTATGGGCTGCAGCATTTCTTTTGCCACCCATAGGGAGCTCTGACAATTCTTACACAGGCCTGCCACTGCAGCCTGAGTGAAATAACGCCCACGTTATTTCACAGCCATTTACCACTGCACTTAAGTAACTTATAAGTCACCTATATGTCTAACCTTTACCTGGTAAAGGTTGGGTGCTAAGTTACTTAGTGTGTGGGCACCCTGGCACTAGCCAAGGTGCCCCCACATTGTTCAGGGCAAATTCCCCGGACTTTGTGAGTGCGGGGACACCATTACACGCGTGCACTATACATATGTCACCACATATGTATAGCGTCACAATGGTAACTCCAAACATGGCCATGTAACATGTCTAAGATCATGGAATTGTCACCCCAATGCCATTCTGGTATTGGGGAGACAATTCCATGATCCCCCGAGTCTCTAGCACAGACCCGGGTACTGCCAAACTACCTTTCCCGGGGTTTCACTGCAGCTGCTGCTGCTGCCAACCTCTCAGACAGGTTTCTGCCCTCCTGGGGTCCAGCCAGTCTTGGCCCAGGAAGGCAGAACAAAGGACTTCCTCAGAGAGAGGGTGTTACACCCTCTCCCTTTGGAAAAAGGTGTCAGGGCTGGGGAGGAGTACCCTCCCCCAGCCTCTGGAAATGCTTTGATGGGCACAGATTGTACCCATCTCTGCATAAGCCAGTCTACACCGGTTCAGGGATCCCCCAGCCCTGCTCTGGCGCGAAACTGGACAAAGGAAAGGGGAGTGACCACTCCCCTGACCTGCACCTCCCTGGGAGGTGCCCAGAGCTCCTCCAGTGTGCTCCAGACCTCTGCCATCTTGGAAACAGAGGTGCTGCTGGCACACTGGACTGCTCTGAGTGGCCAGTGCCAGCAGGTGACGTCAGATACTCCTTCTGATAGGCTCTTACCTGTGTTGCTAGCCTATCCTCCTTCCTAAGTAGCCAAACCTCCTTTTCTGGCTATTTAGGGTCTCTGCGTTGGGGAATTCTTTAGATAACGAATGCAAGAGCTCATCAGAGTTCCTCTGCATCTCTCTCTTCACCTTCTGCCACGGAATCGACCGCTGACTGCTCAGGAAGCCTGCAAACCCGCAACAAAGTAGCAAAGATGACTACTGCAACCTTGTATCGCTGATCCTGCCGCCTTCTCGACTGTTTTCCTGGTGGTGCATGCTGTGGGGGTAGTCTGCCTCCTCTCTGCACTAGAAGCTCCAAAGAAATCTCCAGTGGGTCGACGGAATCGTCCCCCTGCAACCCCAGGCACCAAAAGACTGCATCACCGGTCCTCTGGGTCCCCTCTCAGCACGACCAGCGTGGTCCCTGGAACTCAGCAACTCTGTCCCAGTGACTCCCACAGTCCAGTGACTCTTCAGTCCAAGTTTGGTGGAGGTAAGTCCTTGCCTCCCCACGCTAGACTGCATTGCTGGGTACCACGTGATTTGCAGCTGCTCCGGCTCATGTGCACTCTTCCAGGATTTCCTTTGTGCACAGCCAAGCCTGGGTCCCTGACACTCTAACCTGCAGTGCACGACCTCCTGAGTTGTCCTCTGGCGTCGTGGGACCTTCCTTTGTGACTTCGGGTGAGCTCCGGTTCACTCTTCTTCGTAGTGCCTGTTCCGGCACTTCTGCGGGTGCTGCTTGCTTCTGAGTGGGCTCTTTGTCTTGCTGGACGCCCCCTCTGTCTCCTCACACAATTGGCGACATCCTGGTCCCTCCTGGGCCACAGCAGCATCCAAAAACCTTAACTGTGACCCTTGCAGCTAGCAAGGCTTGTTTGTGGTCTTCCTACACGGGAACGCCTCTGCAAGCTTCTTCACGACGTGGGACATCCATCCTCCAAAGGGGAAGTTCCTAGTCCTCTTCGTTCTTGCAGAATCCACAGCTTCTACCATCCAGTGGCAGCTTCTTTGCAACCTCAGCTGGCATTTCTTGGGCATCTGCCCACTCCCGTCTTGAGTGTGACTCTTGGACTTGGTCCCCTTGTTCCACAGGTACTCTCTTCTGGAAATCCATCGTTGTTGCATTGCTGGTGTTGGTCTTCCTTGCAGAATTCCCCTATCACGACTTCTGTGCTCTCTGGGGAACTTAGGTGCACTTTACACCTACTTTTCAGGGTCTTGGGGTGGGCTATTTTTCTAACCCTCACTGTTTTCTTACAGTCCCAGCGACCCTGTACAAGCTCACATAGGTTTGGGGTCCATTCGTGGTTCGCATTCCACTTCTAGAGTATATGGTTGTGTGGCCCCTATACCTATGTGCTCTCATTGCAATCTATTGTGACTGTACATTGCTTGCATTGCTTTCTATTGCTATTACTGCATATTTTTGGTATTGTGTACATATATCTTGTGTATATTTGCTATCCTCATACTGAGGGTACTCACTGAGATACTTTTGGCATATTGTCATAAAAATAAAGTACCTTTATTTTTAGTATATCTGTGTATTGTGTTTTCTTATGATATTGTGCATATGACACTAGTGGTATAGTGGGAGCTTTGCATGTCTCCTAGTTCAGCCTAAGCTGCTCTGCTAAGCTACCCTTTTCTATCAGCCAAAGCTGCTAGACACCTCTTCTACACTAATAAGGGATACCTGGACCTGGTGCAGAGTGTAAGTACCCCTTGGTACTCACTACAAACCAGGCCAGCCTCCTACGTTGGTTGTGCAGCGGTGGGATAAGTACTTGCAACTACTTACCACTTTGTCATTTTGTACTCTTCATAAGAGAAAAATATACAAAACAAGTTCAGTGTATGTACACCTAACCAAAAAGTTTTGCTTTTCTTCTCTTACTCTTTGGCTAAGTGCTGAAAAGTACCTCTAAAACTTTCAAAAAGTTTCTTAAAATTGAAAAAGTTTTTTTTCTGTTTCTTAAAAAGTTCTAAAACTCTTTCTTTCTTTTTCTGTCCCTTAAACCTTTTTCTATCATGTCTGGTACAGACCAAACTCTTGATCTGGCTAGCACTGCTTATGACCACCTTAGCTGGAAAGGTGCAAGGAGTCTCTGCATTGATAGAGGTTTAGGGGTAGGGAAGAATCCCTCTAGAGAATTGTTGGTTAATATTCTCATTGAAAATGATAAGGCCTTAGGTGGCACATCAGGTGACAGATTAGCTGATGGTTCACAATCTGATTCTGGGGTAGCCCCAGCAAAAGTGTTACATGAGAATCTTCCCAACCTGCCCCTTAGCAGGCCACCTAGCATAGCTGGTACTAATGTGAGCTCTCATCACAGTAGGGATATCAAGGGGCATATTTATACTCCGTTTGCGCCGAATTTGCGTCGTTTTTTTTCGACGCAAATTCGACGCAAAACTAACTCCATATTTATACTTTGGCGTTAGACGCGTCTAGCGCCAAAGTTCATGGAGTTTGCGTAATTTTTTGGCGTGAACACCTTCCTTGCGTTAATGAGATGCAAGGTAGGCGTTCCCGTCTTAAAAAATGACTCCGAGGCATATGCGTCGGATTTATACTCCCGGGCAAAAATGACGCCCGGGAGTGGGCGGGGCTAAAAAACCCGCATTAGTGACGGATTTTAACGCCTGGGTCAGGGCAGGCGTTAAGGGACCTGTGGGCTCAGAATGAGCCCAGAGGTGCCCTCCCCTGCCCCCAGGGACACCCCCTGCCACCCTTGCCCACCCCAGGAGGACGCCCAAGGATGGAGGGACCCATCCCAGGGAAGAAAAGGTAAGTTGGGGTAAGTATTTTTTTTTGGTGGCAATGGGGGGCCTGATTTGTGCCCCCCTACATGCCACTATGCCCAATGACCATGCCCAGGGGACATAAGTCCCCTGGGCATGGCCATTGGGCAAGGGGGCATGACTCCTGTCTTTGCTAAGACAGGAGTCATGTTAATGGCGTCTGGGCGCCAAAAAAAAATGGCGCAAATCGGGTTGAGGCGATTTTTTTGCCTCAGCCTGACTTGCCCCATTTTTGGACGCCCAAACGCCATTTTTCCCTACGCCGGCGCTGCCTGGTGTACGTCGTTTTTTTTAACGCACACCAGGCAGCGCCGGTCGGCTAACGCCGGCTAACGCCATTCAATAAATACGGCGCCCGCATGGTGCTTAAGAATGGCGTTAGCCGGCGCTATTTTTTTTGACGCAAAACTGCGTTAGCGCAGTTTTGCGTCAAAAAGTATAAATACGGGCCCAATCCTTTAGGCCAGGTTGTTAGAGTGCCATCTGTTAGGGACAGGTCTCCCTCTGTTCATTCACACCATTCTTCTGTGTCTAGGCATGCCCAACCCACCCACCCTGATGACAGAGTATTAGAAAGGGAACTCAATAGATTGAGAGTGGAGGAGTCCAGGCTGAAGCTTAAAAAGCAACAGCTGGATCTAGACAGGGAAGCATTTGACTTAGAAAAAGAAAGACAGAGGCTGGGGTTTGGACCCCATGGTGGCAGCAGCAGTATTACAGATAGTAATCCTGTAAAAGAGCATGATTCTAGGAATCTGCACAAGATAGTTCCCCCTTACAAGGAGGGGGATGACATTAACAAGTGGTTTGCTGCACTTGAGAGGGCCTGTGTTGTACAGGGGGTCCCTCAAAGGCAGTGGGCTGCAATCCTATGGCTATCTTTCAGTGGAAAGGGTAGGGATAGGCTCCTTACTGTGAAGGAAAGTGATGCCAATAATTTTACAGTTCTTAAGAATGCACTCCTAGATGGTTATGGCTTAACCACTGAACAGTACAGGATCAAGTTCAGAGAAACCAAAAAGGAGTCTTCACAAGACTGGGTAGACTTTGTTGACCATTCAGTGAAGGCCTTGGAGGGGTGGTTACGTGGCAGTAAAGTTTCTGACTATGAAAGCCTGTATAACTTAATCCTGAGAGAGGATATTCTTAATAATTGTGTGTCTGATTTGTTGCACCAATATCTAGTGGACTGAGATCTGACCTCTCCCCAAGAATTGGGAAAGAAGGCAGAAAATGGGTCAGAACAAGAGTGAACAGAAAAGTTCATACAGGTGGTGACAAGGATGGCAAGAAGAAAGATGGTGAGAAATCTCAAGATAAGCATGGGGATAAGGGTAAAACCAAAGATCCTTCTTCAAATCTTAAACACTCTTTAGGGGGTGGGGATAAAACAAATTCTTCTTCTTCTTCACAACCTGCACACATTAAAAGCCTTGGTGCTTTGTGTGTAAAAACAGAGGCCATAGGCCAGGGGATAAGTCCTGTCCAGGTAAACCCCCTGAGCCTACCACCACTAATACAGCAAGCTCTAGTGCCCCTAGCAGTAGTGGTACTAGTGGTGGGACTGCTGGCAACAGTCAAGCTAAGGGTGTAGTTGGGTTCACTTATGGGTCCATCATAGAAACTGGGGTAGTCAGTCCCAAGACAGTTTCTGTCACACCTAGTGGCATTGGCCTTGCCACACTGGCTGCTTGTCCCATTACAATGAATAAGTACAGGCAGACAGTTTCAATAAATGGTGTTGAGGCCCAGGCCTACAGGGACACAGGTGCCAGTATCACTTTGGTGACTGAAAACCTAGTGGCTCCTGAACAACACATCATTGGACAACAGTATAAGATTATTGATGTCCATAACTCCACTAAGTTTCTTCCCTTAGCTATAGTTCAGCTTAGTTGGGGTGGAGTTACTGGCCCTAAGCAGGTGGTAGTATCACCTAGCTTACCTGTAGACTGTCTCTTAGGTAATGACCTAGAGGCCTCAGGTTGGGCTGATGTAGAGGTTTATACCCATGCAGCCATGCTGGGTATCCCTATTTCTACTGAAATGAAAAAGCAAAGGAGAGAAGGCCTGAAAACTCAGGATCCCTCTCCAACAACAGGTATCACTGTATCCCCTAACCACCCTGCCATACAGGATACCATTCCTGTGGTGGGAGAAACCTCTCCTGGGGTGGCACCTGTTCCAAGGGACTCATCAGCTGGCATAGCTGTACTCCCTGAGGTGGAAGTACCTCTCTGTGGGATAGCTCATATTGGTGAGAAAAAGAGCACCATTTTAGTTAACATGGAGCATCCCACCAACCCTCCCAGAGAAACTTTAGTGCAGAAACCCTGCACTGCCTCACAACACTTAGGACAGCATCCCTGCCCTAGTGTGGAGCTCATAGGACAGCATCCCTGCCCTGCTCCAACTAAAGAGAAACAGCATCCCTGTTCTCTCTTCCAGCCATATGGACAAAGTTTTTGCCCAGCTATGACTTTACTGAGACAGCATCCCTGTCTGGCATTTTCATCACTACAAATAGGTTCAGTGGACAATTCCCACTGCTCTAAACTAAAACTTATTGATAGAAGCTCTGAAAATATATCTTCACATTGTTGCTTAGCTAAAAAACTTCAAACAGGGTGGTTTACATTTCCACTGGGAAGTAACCATATAGTGGATGATAAAGGGAGTAACCAGTCTATTGCAGAGCTACTCTCTACTTATCACCACTTAGACAATAAAGTCTCAACTGGCCAAGGTTAGCCTTATTGTCCTTCATTTGGAGGGAGGGGGGGGGGTGAGAAAGTAGCCTCTTTCTAGCCTTGTTACCCCCACTTTTGGCCTGTTTGTGAGTGTATGTCAGGGTGTTTTCACTGTCTCACTGGGATCCTGCTAGCCAGGGCCCAGTGCTCATAGTGAAAACCCTATGTTTTCAGTATGTTTGTTATGTGTCACTGGGACCCTGCTAGCCAGGACCCCAGTGCTCATAAGTTTGTGACCTATATGTATGTGTTCCCTGCGTGATGCCTAACTGTCTCACTGAGGCTCTGCTAACCAGAACCTCAGTGGTTATGCTCTCTCTTTACAAATTGTCACTAACAGGCTAGTGACCAATTTCACCAATTCACATTGGCATACTGGAACACCCTTATAATTCCCTAGCATATGGTACTGAGCAACCCAGGGTATTGGGGTTCCAGGAGATCCCTGTGGGCTGCAGCATTTCTTTTGCCACCCATAGGGAGCTCTGACAATTCTTAAACAGGCCTGCCACTGCAGCCTGAGTGAAATAACGCCCACGTTATTTCACAGCCATTTACCACTGCACTTAAGTAACTTATAAGTCACCTATATGTCTAACCTTTACCTGGTAAAGGTTGGGTGCTAAGTTACTTAGTGTGTGGGCACCCTGGCACTAGCCAAGGTGCCCCCACATTGTTCAGGGCAAATTCCCCGGACTTTGTGAGTGCGAGGACACCATTACACGCGTGCACTATACATATGTCACCGCATATGTATAGCGTCACAATGGTAACTCCGAACATGGCCATGTAACATGTCTAAGATCATGGAATTGTCACCCCAATGCCATTCTGGCATTCGGGAGACAATTCCATGATCCCCCGAGTCTCTAGCACAGACCCGGGTACTGCCAAACTACCTTTCCCGGGGTTTCACTGCAGCTGCTGCCAACCCCTCAGACAGGTTTCTGCCCTCCTGGGGTCCAGCCAGGCTTGGCCCAGGAAGGCAGAACAAAGGACTTCCTCAGAGAGAGGGTGTTACACCCTCTCCCTTTGGAAAAAGGTGTCAGGGCTGGGGAGGAGTAGCCTCCCCCAGCCTCTGGAAATGCTTTGATGGGCACAGATGGTGCCCATCTCTGCATAAGCCAGTCTACACCGGTTCAGGGGTCCCCCAGCCCTGCTCTGGCGCGAAACTGGACATAGGAAAGGGGAGTGACCACTCCCCTGACCTGCACCTCCCCTGGGAGGTGCCCAGAGCTCCTCCAGTGTGCTCCAGACCTCTGCCATCTTGGAAACAGAGGTGCTGCTGGCACACTGGACTGCTCTGAGTGGCCAGTGCCAGCAGGTGACGTCAGAGACTCCTTCTGATAGGCTCTTACCTGTGTTGCTAGCCTATCCTTCTTCCTAAGTAGCCAAACCTCCTTTTCTGGTTATTTAGGGTCTCTGCTTTGGGGAATTCTTTAGATAACAAATGCAAGAGCTCACCAGAGTTCCTCTGCATCTCTCTCTTCACCTTCTGCCACGGAATCGACCGCTGACTGCTCAGGAAGCCTGCAAACCTGGAACAAAGTAGCAAAGACGACTACTGCAACCTTGTATCGCTGATCCTGCCGCCTTCTCGACTGTTTTCCTGGTGGTGCATGCTGTGGGGGTAGTCTGCCTCCTCTCTGCACTAGAAGCTCCGAAGAAATCTCCTGTGGGTCGACGGAATCTTCCCAATGCAACCCCAGGCACCAAAAGACTGCATCACCAGTCCTCTGGGTCCCCTCTCAGCACTACGAGCGTGGTCCTTGGAACTCAGCAACTCTGTCCCAGTGACTCCCACAGTCCAGTGACTCTTCAGTCCAAGTTTGGTGGAGGTAAGTCCTTGCCTCCCCATGCTAGACTGCATTGCTGGGTACCGCGTGATTTGCGGCTGCTCCGGCTCCTGTGCATTCTTCCAGGATTTCCTTTGTGCACAGCCAAGCCTGGGTCCCCAACACTCTAACCTGCAGTGCACGACCTCCTGAGTTGTCCTCCGGCATCGTGGGACCTTCCTTTGTGACTTCGGGTGAACTCTGGTTCACTCTTCTTTGTAGTGCCTGTTCCGGCCCTTCTGCGGGTGCTGCTTGCTTCTGAGTGGGCTGTTTGTCTTGCTGGGTGCCCCCTCTGTCTCCTCACGCAATTGGCGACATCCTGGTCCCTCCTGGGCCACAGCAGCATCCAAAAACCCTAACCGTGACCCTTGCAGCTCGCAAGGCTTGTTTGCGGTCTTTCTACACGGGAACACCTCCACAAGCTTCTTCACGACGTGGGACATGCATCCTCCAAAGGGGAAGTTCCTAGTCCTCTTCGTTCTTGCAGAATCCACAGCTTCTACCATCCAGTGGCAGCTTCTTTGCAACCTCAGCTGGCATTTCTTGGGCATCTGCCCACTCCCGACTTGAGTGTGACTCTTGGACTTGGTCCCCTTGTTCCACAGGTACTCTCATCTGGAAATCCCTTGTTGTTGCATTGCTGATGTTGGTATTCCTTGCAGAATTCCCCTATCACAACTTCTGTGCTCTCTGGGGAACTTAGGTGCACTTTACACCTACTTTTCAGGGTCTTGGGTTGGGCTATTTTTCTAACCCTCACTGTTTTCTTACAGTCCCAGCGACCCTCTACAAGCTCACATAGGTTGGGGGTCCATTTGTGATTCGCATTCCACTTCTAGAGTATATGGTTTGTGTTGCCCCTATACCTATGTGCTCTCATTGCAATCTATTGTGACTGTACATTGCTTGCATTGCTTTCTATTGCTATTACTGCATATTTTTGGTATTGTGTACATATATCTTGTGTATATTTGCTATCCTCATACTGAGGGTGCTCACTAGGATACTTTTGGCATATTGTCATAAAAATAAAGTACCTTTATTTTTAGTATATCTGTGTATTGTGTTTTCTTATGATATTGTGCATATGACACTAGTGGTATAGTGGGAGCTTTGCATGTCTCCTAGTTCAGCCTAAGCTGCTCTGCTAAGCTACCCTTTTCTATCAGCCAAAGCTGCTAGACACCTCTTCTACACTAATAAGGGATACCTGGACCTGGTGCAGAGTGTAAGTACCCCTTGGTTCTCACTACAAACCAGGCCTGCCTCCTACAAATGGCAATGGATAATGGTGTGTATGCGGTGTGCTGTGTCATGTGCGATCCAGGTAGACACATATGGCAAAGGTACAGTTTTTTTGTGTGACTTACCTGTATTCCATAACCACTGCCATTGTCCGATGTCCTTTGGGTCCCGCTGTGTCCTCCCTCTGTCAGAAAACAGCCGCCAGTACACCGCCTGCCGGACTATCACATCTAACTATGGTGAGCGGAACACCGTCGACATGACAGTCTTCTCAGGTCTGCTGCTGCAATGGTTTGGCGGTTACACCGCTAAGATCTAAATCAGGCCCTCAGTCTTTCAAATTTTCATAATGCTTTGCTGTTATCTTTCAGAATCATCTCCTATCTTTCTGAATTATGTATTATTCATGTGAAGTAATAAACATTAATTTACATTTCAAATGATACAACTGTGCCAAAATAAAAGAATAATCCATGCTTTGTTAGAAATGTTTGTTTGACCTGACATTCATTGAGTGATATTTCCCAAAACCTTTTTTTGCCGTTACTCCTCCCGTTTGGCCAAAATCATTGTTGTTGGCTTTGGGAATCTGCGTACTTTACCACTGCTAACCAGTGCTAGGGTGCTTGTGTTCTCTCCTTCAAACATGGTAAAATTGGCTTACGTCTAATAGGCACATTTAATCTACTTGTAAATCCCTAGTAAAGTGATACTCCCTGTACAGAGAGCCTGTAAATTAAATGATACTAGTGGGCCTGCAGCACTCATTGTGCCACCCACTAAAGTAGCCTTTTTAAAACATATATCAGATCTGCCACTGCCGCCTGCAGTGCAATTTGAAACTGTGATTTCGACCTGAAAAAATAAGCCTTTTGCCAGCCTAAACTTTCCTTTTTCATGCATATACCTCAATCATAATCTACTCCCTGAAGGCTATTAGGACAGAGGGGCTTTTATTTAAAATGTGGGATATGTGAGTTTAAGTTTTACATGTGTTGGCAGTGAAAAACTCTTAGAGTTGTTTATCACTACTTCATGGCCTATCTCTCACATTGACCTACACTGGGTTACTTTATTACACTTATTAAGTGATAACTCTTGAGTGGAAGCAGGTAGAAATGCCATGTTTACACTCAAATGAATTGTAATTTAAAACCCTCTGTCATGGTGAAGTCGGATTGCAAGTTATAGTACTGAAAATTTTACTTTTAAAAAGTTGTCATAATAATCACAGGGGCTAACCATAAACCAAAAAAGGATGATGTACTTAATAACCAGGAGCAACGAAAATCCTTCTAGGTGTCAGTCAACAGAGGAACTCAAAATATTAATTGATTAAGAAATAAGGCTACTGGTTGAGCGTGTTGAAACCATACTCAAGCAGCAACCACAATCCTTGTCAGGGTGAGCCACAAGGAGACCCCAAATTAACCTGTGCTCAACCCTCTGGTAGCTTGGCACAAAAAAGTCAGGTTTAATTTGAAGGCAATGTGTGAAGTTAGTTATTGAGAACTTCAAACAGTACTAAAGGGAAAACGCAAGAAAAATCCCACACCAATGTAGAACAATGGAGCAGCAGAGCACAATTTCATAAATAAATCAAGACTAAAACAACAAAAATCTAATCAGTAGAAACAGAGATATGCAATTTTAAAGATTGCATTGAAAATTGCACCAAAAATCTAAAATCACTACTTGCAGCTATCTGGTTGTGCGAGCCTGGGTGAAAGGCACAAGTTCAGAGTGACAAGATGGAGAGAGCATCAGATGCAGGGGCATGTTAGTTTCACTGAAAAGTTACCTTTTTAGTCCAGTCAAAAAGGCCTGTTCACTGTAGAGGGGGTTGCAAGGAGCAGGGAAGCATCACTGCTGGATGTCGATGTAGCACAAAGAGCAGGTCTGGCGTCATGGCTGGTCATCGCTGTAGCACAAAGACTATGTTTTTGTCAGGAATGGTCAGGCTGGAGCTTTACAGTAGCTCTCGCCGCAAGTGGTCAATGCTGTAGCGTGAAGAGTCAGATTGACGGAACTTCATGTTGGGGGCAGTGAGAGCGACTATGTTTTAGTGCCAATGGGGCCATTCACAGTTGCAAAGAGCCCACAAACTTCAGTTCAGCTTTTCTGAGGCCACATCAGGGTTCAGGACCTGAGAGGTACCACTTGGAGGTCTGGAGCTGGATTCAGCTGGATCTGGGTGCCGGTTCTGGTGATTGGGAGCCTGTTATGTAAGAAGATGGACAGTAGCCAAGGACCACTTTACCACACTACCTATAAGTCCTGCAAAATACGTTTACTTGCTACCCACCACTATAGGTTAGCTACTAGATAACCCAGCATAACGATCATTTCAATACATTAGAGAAGCAACAAAGTAAATTAACAAATAATCAGCTTCACAGAGTTGATCCAGGGATTTCTTATTGTTTGAATTCTATTCTTCTTTACATACGAACAAAAGCACACTCAATGAGTTTTGCCCAAAATAGAGCCTCACCAGGACAACATCTCTATGAGTGGTCCATTCCACACAGAAAATCCAGGCAGAGTTAGTGTGTTAAGCGCAAATGCAACAGCAATCATGCATTAAAAGCACTCAAGAAATATGTCAACCATCTATTACTCAGTAGCCGATGGTCACTATATTTAGTAGAAATCGTGTCTGTAGGGCCATAATTCCACAGGTTCAATAAAATCAGCAATCCAAGCCGTGCACGGCAAAAAGTGACGCCATCGGAGTTAGCATATAAAACAGCAGTTTGACCCTGTGCAATTAAAGTGTTGTGGACAACATTTGCACTAAATATAATGACCATTGGGTGCCTCTTATGTCCCTGTGGCTCTGAACACG
The DNA here is from genome assembly GCF_031143425.1 of Pleurodeles waltl. Lineage (NCBI taxonomy): Eukaryota > Metazoa > Chordata > Amphibia > Caudata > Salamandridae > Pleurodeles > Pleurodeles waltl. The sequence continues at coordinate 418,120,640 of NC_090437.1, read as the reverse complement.
AGGCCAGCAGACTAGATCTTGTAATCACTTTGGGAATACTGGGTTCAGGTGCAGTTCCAATCTCTCTGACATGCAGGAGAGCAGCAGGACAGCAATCCATCAATTTAGCAAGGTAGTAGTCCAGAAGGGCAACGGTCCAGAAAAGTGTCAATCCTTTCAGAAGCATAGTAGTCTTTCTTCCTGGCAGAGTCCCCACAGGTTCAGAAGTGTAATGACGAGTTGGTGCCTTAGGTCCAATATTTATACTAGGGGCCACCTTTGAAGAGGGAATAGCTTCTTCAGGTATCCCTTTGAAGTACAAAGGTTTCCTGCCTCCCCTTCAGACTAACTAAAGCAGTCCTTTGTGTGGAGGCAGTACACAGCCTAATAAAGTGTAAGTAAGGCTGTGCCCAGATCTGCCCTCCAATCCTGCCTATGATGGCCCATCCAGGCACACCTAAGCCCCTATTGTGTGTGGCTGTCTAGAAGAAATACACAAAGCCCAACTGTCAGTTACATCCAGTCATATGACCCAGTGGCAGGCTGCAGGCGGCACTAAAGGGCAGGAAAAGTCAAATTCCTAAAAGTGGCATTTTCAAAGATGTAATTTAAAATGTGACTTCACCATAAGAGAGGATTGTTCATTACAATTTCAAAGACCACATACATAGACTGGTTACCTTTTCCCATTTGGAAGTTACAGCTTATGACATTTAATTACATAACTACAAAGTTAGGCTATTGAAGAGGTAAGCCTTGCAGTATTGAAAAAATAAATATATGAGTTTTTCACTCCACAGACATGTAAAACTTAAACGTGTATGTCCAACTTTTTAAATACACTGCATCCTGGCCGCTGAGCTGTCTAGGACCTACCCTATGGGTAACATATATATTAGAATGGAATGTTTGAGCCTGGAAAACGGTTTCTTTTGCTAGGTCCAAATGGCAGTTTCAACTGCACACACAGGCTCTGTAATGCCAGGCCTAAGACATGTTTAGCGGGCTACTTAAGTGAGTGGCACAATCTGCTGCAGGCCCACTAGCAGCATCTATTTAACAGGCCTTGGGCACAGGTAGTGGCAAGTTACTAGGGACTTACAAGTAAATTAAATATGCCAGTTGGGTATAGGCCAATTCTACCATGTTTTATAGAAAGAGCACATGCACTTTAGCACTGCTAAAGTGTACAGTCATAAGGTAAGCAAAAACGGTCAACAAAACTGGAAGGTTGAAGGTAAAATGTTAGGGGGAAACCTCACTGAGGATGCCAGGTATAATAATTGTCAATTCCATCATAAACAAATAAATATAAATTATAGGAGACTTGGATTAAGTGCAATAACACTTTATATATAATAATAAATAGGAAACTAGAAATCAAGAAAAACTACAGCAAACATTAGTGGAGCTCTGTGGAAAGTGATCACACAGTGCAAGTGATTGCGCTGAAAAAAATACAACGGTGCGGTGATCATAAAAGGCAATAGACGATGCAATGGGCAAGTACAGGATACTACATTAATGAATTTATAATAAGGAATAATTCCATCATTATTCACAATAATTCCTAATTGACCAATTTCATAATAAAATTTCTTTACGCCCTCTCTTGCCGACAACATCTCAATCCTTAGGGGAATTGGTGAGGTCTGTATCAGTACAGGAAACATTTTTCAGATCTAGTTAGATCAAACAAAAAGGATAATTACAGTATTTAAACTGTATGTGAAATTACGGGTTTTCCATTAGGTTCCAATGTCTCCAAGAAATATATAATTACCCAGTTCAATTAGAGAAGACTATCACTTTAACAAAGAAATGGGAGGACAAAAATCAAAATGGAATTCTGACAAAAACATGAATTAAAAAAAAAGTTAAGGTGTCCAAGGCCGTGAGCAACCCATGCCACTTACACAAAGATGAAACTGCACAATCCTAAATCTGCAAAAAATTAATTAAACAATGTACCTCAAGAAGCCTAATTGGGCAAACGGGGAAGCACATAGATGAGAAAAAGTGCACTCACTTGTTTTAGTCATATTGAAGACTGCTGCAATCAATTGCAGTAAGTCTAGTCTTGGTTAAATAGGAACAGAGGGGGTTTGTGATTGGATTCATTGACAATCAATGCTTGTAATTCCTTTGTTGAGTGACACCTAGAAGAATTCTTATTGCTCCTGTTCACGTTTTGAAATTTTGCATTTTTTTGCCCTAATGATTTGTGCCTTCTGCCAGTATCCTGGGTCACATGGCTATGAATGTCTCTGCTGTTGGGGTTTGTGTATTCCTCTCAGACAGTGACACAAAGGGGGTCATGGTGTGGACAGGATGGGCCATCCTGACTGGATGACAGAGAGGATCTGTACCCAGCCTCAAGTATACTTCAAAGTGTGTGCCTCCAGCACACACATGGTACCCTGGCATCAGCTTTTTGTCACCCCAGACTTCTTGGAGCCTTGACAGGGTAAAGGGAGAAGTTTCTATAATGTGTGGGTAGGACAGGGTGTTCTCCCACACACAAAGGCCAGCACCAGGTATACATATTGGACCTCCCAAGCCACTCTTCTGTACACTCCTGGACATGTGGACATTACAGAAGAAGGGCTGCTGCCACCAGAGGACAGCCCTGCTGCTACCAGAGGACTGCCCTGCTACTTGAGGACCTGCTCTGTTCATCCCAGGCTAACTTAAGTGAATCCAAGGGTCAGTTGGCTGACCTAATGTCGGAGCTATAGGGACACCACAAGGTCCAGAGGTTTCCATGCCACTGGCAAGTTGACATGGTTCACTGGACGTGCCTGGGCCTATAACCAGACATGCTTGAGCCCAGCTGGCATCTGATAGAGTAAGTTACAGAATCCTAGGAGGTGCCTTTCCAGGTCCTGGTCCCCTGTTTATTATCTGTTCATCTCTTCCTCTGAAGAAGGGTGAAATCCTGACATTTTGGGCTCTTTGTGACCGCAAACCGGTCCGTACGCGCTCTGGTGAACCTGACTCTTCATTCTACAGCAACAACAGCCCATGGTGACCCCCAACACAAAGCTTCAGCATCGACCATCCTTGATGTCCGACCAACTCTTCGTGCTACAGTGACGACAACCCGTACTACCCGGCCTGCTCAGAGCAGGTGTTAAAAGGAGGCTCCCGTTGGTGACAATGGGCCTCTGGGTGCTTTGCAGGTTTAGTGTCAAAATTGTTGACGCTAATTGTGCAAATTGCTAGACTAGCGTAAAACATTCTGATGCTAGTCCCCTAACTACCGCCATGGTGCGCCGCATTTTAAATACAGCACACACATGGTGGTGTTAGGGGATGCTAAGGGGTGCAAGAAAAGTGGCTCTGCACTGTGTGCAGCCCCACATTTCTTAAATATGCCCCCAAATGTGACTTTCAAAACTCAGTGCTAACACTGCTTTCCACCAAGTCATCAGAGGAGCTCGGATCTCGTAGACTGGATGTACATATTATTTTCGGAATATGTCCTGGAGCCAAAACAATATTCCCTTGTTTAATAGAACTGCAAAATAGGACCAAATATTTTCGAAACTCAAGATCCTGTCTCTCATGAGGGTGATTAGTTTTTCCATGGCATATATTGAACAAATATCTGTCCACCATAGTTGCAGCAAGGAAGCGGCCTGGGATCACCACTGGTGGGCTACTGCCAGACAAGCAGCTAGAAGCAAATGTGTAATACATTTTTTGCTATGCGTGATCAGTGATAAAATAGAATCCTCCCCTGTATCACCCAAAATCAAAGTCGCAAGGCTCAAACCAATCTCTAACCCTTCACTTTCCTTAATTTGCTTTACAATTTCCTTCCAAAATGATTGAACTATTCTACAACATCACCACATATGTGCCATAGTACCTCGCTCTTTCATACAACACCAGCATCCTAAGGCTGAAAAAAACATAGCACCAATATGCAAGGGGTCAATATTATTTTATAACTATTTTTTTTATATACCGTGCCTACTGAGAAAATTGAGGCCTGCTCCCAGATATGATTCTAGGAGGCTTCATCAAGGGAGATTGCTAACTTCCCACTTAAGAGTGTTTGGAGGTTTAAAATCTACTAGGGAAGCGTTCAATAATTTATACAATTGGGTAATTACCACGTTTCTTAATAGAGGATTCTACGGGTGTGAGATCCCTCACAGCCTGAGTCTTGCATGACCCCTAGGTAACCCAATGCACCATTTACATCAAATTGAAATTGCAGTTGCCATCCAACCTTTTGAGGCAAACAATCCCTACAGAAGTCAAGGGTCTACCCTTATGATAGAAATCTGCAAGACTAGATGGGAAGTTTGGTGTCAAACTTCTCAGAACAATAAACCCACACTGATGCCAGTGTTGGATTTATAAAAAAATGCACGCAAAGGGCATATTAGAGATGCCCCCTATATCTTACCCAATTCTTTAGTGCAGGACTGACTGGTCTGTGCCAGCCTGCCACTGAGAGATGAGTTTCTGACCCCATGGAGTGAGAGCCTTTGTGCTTTCTGGGGCCAGAAACAAAGCCTGCACTGGGTGGAGGTGCTTCACATCTCCCCCTGCAGGAACTGTAACACCTAGCGGTGAGCCTCAAAGGCTCAGGCTTGGTGTTACAATGCTCCAGGGCACTCCAGCTACTGGAGATGCCCAGCACCTGGACAAAGCCCCACTTTTGGCAGCAAGTCCAGAGGGATAGTTAGGAAAAACAAGGAGGAGTCACCACCTCAGCCAGGACCACCCCTAAGGTGTCCAGAGCTGAAGTGACCCCCTCCTTGCAGAATCCTCCATCTTGGGTTGGAGGGTCAGGGCCAATAGGGATAGGAATGTGCTCCCTTCCCCAAAGGGAGTGAGCACAAGGAGGGTGTAGCCACCCTCAGGGACAATAGCCATTGGCTACTGCCCTCTGACCTCTAAAACGCCCCTAAATCTTGTATTTGAGGGCTCCCTGATCCAAGCTAGTCAGATTCCTGACAAACTCACAAGAAGAAGGACTGCTTAGCAGAAACCCCAGCAGAGAAGGAAAGGAGACAACAACTGACTTGGCCCCAGCCCTACCGGCCTGTCTCCTGCTTCAAAGAGCCTGCAGAAGAAAAGTGACGCATCCTGCAGGTCTAGGGACCTCTGAAGAACCTCCAGAGGACTGTCTGCATCACAGAGGATCAAGAACTCCTGTGGACAGCAGCCCTGTCCAAAGAAGAACAGAAGAAGAAACCTCTTCTGAAGGACTCCCACCTCACTCCAGAAGCGTGAGTCCTAACCACTCTGCACCCGACGCCCACGGCCCGAGTCCAGGTGGCACAACCAACCAGAGAGGACCCCCAGGCAACGGTGACCAAGTGCCTACCCTGGGTTGACCTCTCCATGACGATGTCTGCCGATGGAATCCCGAGTACCCCCCTGACCGCGACTGACCTGGACGAAGATAACCGAAGCCAAAGGACCCACTGCACCCGCAGCCCCCAGGCCCTGGAGAAATCAACACCCGGTGCAGCAACGATCAACAGGTGACCCTCTTTCCTGTCCAATCGGTGGTGTGCCCGAGGCACACTCCCCTGGACCTCGCCTGCATTGCCTGAGTGACCCTGGGGTCCCCTCATAGAGTTTCATTGGAAATCCGACACCCTGTTTGCACCCTGCACCTGGCCGCCCCAGTGCCGCTGAGGGTGTGGGATTAGTGCCTAATTGGGGCCCCTCCAGTGCTCTTCTAATCCCCCCGGTCTGCCCTTCGAGCTGCGGGCACTTACCTGCTGGCAGACCGAATTCAGAGTACCACCTGTCTCCATAGGAACCCACATTAAAATTGCTCAACTTTGGCTTCTGCACCTGGCCGTCCCCATGTTGCTGGTGGTGGGTGTTTGGGGTTGAATTAAACCCCCAACAGTGGTCTACCTATAACCCGGAGACAGGAACTGTAAGTCGTGTACTTACCTATAAAAATGTACTTTCCTTTCTTCCCCCAGGAACTGTTCTGAAAATGCTGTGTCCACTTTTAAAATAGATATTCTCTGTTTTCTTAAAAACTGTTTACTTGACTAAAGTGAAACAAAGTTACATTGATGTCTATGCTAAGTACTTACCTGCAACAGTATTTACTTCTGAACTGAGTCTTGTGGTTCCAGTAATAAAGTAACAAAAATATATTTTTTCTGTATAAAAACCTAGTGGTCTGGAGTTCAGTCACTGAGTGTGTGTTTTCATCTATTGCTTGTATTTACAACAAATGCTTAACACTACCCTCTGATAAGCCTAACTGCTCGACCACACTACCACAAACTGAGCATTAGTATTATCTATTATTGTCTCTGTCAAGCCTCTTGGGGAACTCCTGGACTCTGTGCACGCTATATCTCATTTTGGTATAGTATATACAGAGCCACCCTTCTACAGTTACCTACTTTGACAGATGACCAGGGCCAATTATATATTAGTACACTGTAGTGTGCAAAACTAGGCACACTGTACAGGGGGTTGAGGCAACCACACGTTGGTTTACAGAGGTAAAAACTAGATCACCTAATGCTCACATTTTTATGGTAGCTTGGTCGAGCAGTTAGGCCAATTTTGGAGAAGTGCACAGCATTTGTTTTACTCACACATTTGAAGGAATAACTGGAGACCAAAAACAACTTCTGATTTTTATTTAAATGTAAGACCAAGATTATCAAAATTGGTTAAGTACTTTTGAAGATATGGATTTCTGAAGTTTTAATAAATGCAGTCTTTCTCTGCTTAATTATGCACCATAGGAATCAATAGAAAGACACCTTTAAAAAATCATATAAAATCACACAGTTCCTTTAACAAGTTCCCCTTTTACAGGTTAATCAAGGTCATCGGTGGGCACACTGTGCCAGCTGGAGAATTTTGGGTGGCTCCTGGTTCTGGCAGGAGCAGAGGTAGAAAGTCTCTTGGAGCTGGTGCAGAGCCACTGAGGGGGACCACCTGAAAAAGGTCTGCTCTGGTCAAGTTAAAGGTGGTTCCTTGGGGTCCCTTTGGAATGTCCAGATTGCAAGGGGTGAGGGACCCTTGGGGCACAGCTGGTTCTTCATTGCAAGGCACAGGGCTGGTCAGGTGCAGAGTGAATCGGTGAGCTAGAGGCGGTGGGCAAGATGCCCTGTGGATCTAGAGGTAGGCGAATTTGAAGGTCGCTTACAGGACAATGAGGGCACTCTGGCAGGAGGCCTGGGGTGTTCCTGAAGTCCCTTGACTGGGGCTTCCTCCTGGTCCTTTTTCTTAGCTCTGGGAGTTCATGGGCGATTGGTGAAACATGGAGGTCCTCTGGGTTTCTTAAAGTCAGTCCAGTTGTCCAGCAGCTCCTTAGTAGTGATTGTCAGGTCCTAGGTCCAGCAGGCAGGGTTTGGCACCTTTTCTTTGAGCATCAGGTCCACAGTTCTCGTGCCTTGGATCTTCTTTGTGCTAGTCTTCTTTGTGTCCTTCGAATCTAGTTTTCTCATCCCAGGATGCCCACTAAATACTGAATTTAGTGGGCATTTTATGGGGTACCTGGTAAGGTCCAATGGCACACTTACCTAAGGGAGGCTACACCTACTTTAGTGACCACTTTCCGGAGGAAGGATTACTTTCCTAAATCTGATATTTTCCTTCCATCTAAGATGGTAACATCTTAGGGGTGGTGCAAGCCAGGTGGGGTCACTCCTCCTACCCTTTGTGTGGTTTGCCACCTTTGCTCCAACACCCTGTTTAAAAGGAAGGGGATGGGACCTTTCGCCATGTTGACCAAACTGGACTGAGATAGTAAGATCAGTGTATAACCGTTTAATCAGGTTCAACAAATCCTGCTCAACCCCCATTGTATCCATTAATGCCCACAATTTCTCTCTGTTCACCATATCAAATGCACTGGATAAATCAATAAAAGCTAAGTGAGTGGATTCTCTTTTGACAGTAACATATTTGCTAAGAATAAGGTACAAATTTAAGGCCTGATCCACTGTACCTATACCAGGCCTAAATCCATATTGAATTGGGGATGTCACCCAATCCTCAAGCCGATTCAGAATAACTCTCCCCAAAATCTTTGCCATAGAGTCAATGAGAGAAATGGGTCTATAACAGATGGGATCAAGCCTATTACCTTTTTTAAAAATCGGGACATTATTGCCGTTTGCCAAGAGGAAGGGATAGAGCTTTTAATGGCACTATTCAGAACATTTGTAATTAACGGGGCCTACAAATCAGGTTAAGATTTAAATAGGTTCACTGGAACCCCATCGGGTTCAGGGGCTTTCCCTGATTTCATTTTTTTTATTACTGTGGTTACCTCATGTATCTCAAATAATAAGCCGCTCTTATTTGGTTTTGGGGTAACCAATACAGGAGGGTCACAATCCTCCTTTCCATAATTTGGGTCATTTACCGGCTGAAATACTGATGTAAAATGTTTCACCCAGCCCCCTCGGGTATCAGACAGTCATCCTCCTTATTATCCTGTCCTGAAAAATACGGGTGATTAACCACCTTCCAGAATTGTGTAGGGTCCCTCAATTCCGTGGCTGCCATGAATTTTCCCATGCTCTAGATCGAACTTCGTTCTTCCTATCCTCAAGGGCTAACTTATATCGACCTCTAGCCTGTTTGACTAAATCTCTGCTAAATGGGATAGTTTTAATAGCTGTTTTTAGATTTTTGTGAGCAGCTGTACAGGCCGAATTAAACCAGTGTTTAGGTTTTACACCTTTAGAAGGCTTAGCATACGTTAATGCCTCAGAGATAGCGCAGCTTAAAGACTCATAAGCAGCTACGAGATGGACATAAATAGGTTGCAAGGACAAGCACTTATCAATATGAACCTTATTTTATAATATAATGTCCTCATGAAAAGTGTTAATATCTACTCTGTCCCACTTCATACGTAGGCCGAAATTTCTTTTAAAAACTGCTCTCTCTTTACTTTCTATACTGGGTAAAACTGCCCTAGTTTTAAGGGCTAGTTTCATGCTCAAAGGACTGTGGTCACTAGCACAATGAGATATTATCTTAAAATCCAGAATTAGGTGAGAAAGTAAGGAGCCAGTAAGAATAAAATCAATTATGCTACCATTGGGACTCCCCGTGTAAGTAGGTATCTTACGTATCTGACTATTTGTCATATCCCTCGCATAGACGAGATCAAATTTGTAACAAAGCTTCACCTTGATTAGAATGAATGAAGTGTGTAGATGACTCTCTGCCTTCTATAAAGGCACCACACCTATAAGATAATTCATGATTGCATAACGGAACATTAAAATCTCCAACCCATATCATTTTTAACTCCCTATCTGGGAGTTTTTCTAAGGAGTTTAGGAGATCTATTAATTCTTTGAGGCTATTATTATAAAAATTCAAAAGTAAAATGTCCTTACACCCTTCCATTGATAATTGAATCACCATGAAAAAGGCAGAGGACTAGATCAAAGACACCTCCATTTTTGGGAGTTGTAAGGACACAAGTACCAAAAGCCCACCACTTGCTCTACCCGCTGTGGATGGAAGTGCTGATTGACACACAGAATGATAGCCATCCAAATAGGAAGGGGCCATAGTCCAAGTTTCCTGAAGGCAAATAATATCATAAGTAGATACAAACTCCAGCCATTCTAAATTTTCAACCTTGGATCGAAGCCCTGCGATATTCCAACTAATTAAAGATACAAATTCAGTACTTTTCTGAGACCTATTCATTGGCTCCTTAATTATAGCAGCATCTGTTATATTTTGAAGTAAAATAACTGACTCATCGGACCCTGTCAATATTGCCCAAGGCATATGCCCTACCTCCATCCCAGTTTCCTGCAAGGTATCAATCATATTTCCCGTCCCATCCACTTGTCAATCATAACATCAAGAGATGACAAATTCTGATAACAATCAGGGTCGAAAATATGGGCCTGTGAAGATATCTTTGACATTGCTACATTTGATCCACTGGGGACATTAGTAGAGGAAGCTATTAAAACGGTTGGATTATAAAAGAAACTTAATGGGAAAATCTTAATTCCACCATCCCCTTTTGCACACCATGACAAAGTCATCATCAGATAGTTAACCAAACGGGGGTTGGCAAAATTAATCACTATACAATCTCCATCATGTACTTTTGTGGACAGACCCACCCACTTCACCCTTCTTGACATGATAATTTTACTATTTAAATCATCTTGATGTCTAAGCTTTAGCCTCAGCCAATGTGCACATTTCCTTATTAAAGACCGGGTATCTTCCTTCTGGGTAGAGTCAAGAGGAGGCACATTCGCTAAGACTAAAACATACGGCATACTGTCCGGGGAAAGCTGTAGAACTTCCTTTTGAGCAATTGAGGATCTGGGTCTGAGGGCTATTTCACGTTCCAAAGGGGTAGTCATACTACCAATCGGAATAGACAAAGATTCTGTTGGTGGATCACCATGAAGTCCGCGAGTGGATATGCAATGAGCCAAAGATTGATTCTGATCAGATAAAAAATGTACTTGCTGTGAGTCTTTAAATTCAGACACGGTTTCATTGGTGAAACTAACCGCAGGTTTTATACCGGTTTTTACAATGGGCATTTGGGACAAAGATTTAAAAACGGTATCCTGTAACTGCTCAAATTTAGTACTGATTAGTGATGTTAGTTTCTCCTCTAGAGCTAAAAAAAAGGGGTTTAAGCGTTAGGCCCAAATTAGACAAAAGATTATCATAAGAGAATCCTAAATCTCTGGTATCAGAACCTAATGCAAATAATGATGGTCCTGCCGTAGAAAGACAATCAGCCGGGATTTCCAATAATGAAGAAGTGGTTTCCGTTGCCTTCGACACCTGTTTTGAAATTTTGCGATATCCTCCTGCTTTCCTTTTTTTTGGGGGGAGGAGGAATCGCAACCAAATGGTCCATAGTGACTTCATTACATGCATTAGAAGATTGAGGAGAATGCAAATCAATTATATTGACTTTGGTTTGAGGTAAACCATGATTGGGGGTGGCAGCCAAAGGATCTGCGGTCTGAATATATACCACATGCTCAAGAGGAATTCTTTGAGTTAAACTATTAACTGCCCGATCCTTTCTTCTACTTGGACAATTTCCGTTTCAATGGCCCGATAACTGATGATAAATAACTAGTTATTGATGATTGAACATGTGATTGAACATGTGTACCCTGTGTTCCTTCAGCCCCAGATGTAATATTCTTCCTTTTACCCATCACCTCAGTATATAACAGGGGCAAAGAATGCCCAAGATTAGAACAATTCACGCGGGGGTAACAAAGGGCCAAAAGTACTATTTATCAAAAAGTACATAAACTGTTAGGAGCTCTTCAATTAACAGTTCTAATTAATTGTCTTACTTTCTTATTTCTTACGTAGATATTATTATCTCATTCCTCAGGACTGCAAACATCAGAGGGGGGGCCCAGCGCAGTCTCATTCGGTCACGGACGGGCTCAGGATAGGCCCGCCCTTGGCCCTGGCTTCGCCCGGGCACCGCCCGGGCGCGTCCCATGCTGCGGGAGACTGCCGGGCGCTTTACGCGCTAGCTTCAAGGGCCCCGCCACTCTGCTCCGTGCTTGGCTGGTTGCCTAAGAGGTCCAAAACAGGGCAAAGCGAAGGTGAAATATCAGTGTCCTCATCATCGGTACACCAGTTTGTCTTCCCAGGGGTCAGATAGAACAGTCCAGCATACTGGTTGAGGGCTTGCCTGCAATCAGTTTGCAGTTGTTCTGTGAGGGTGACTGATCTTGTGGGTTGCTGGAGACATGATCAGGGAGCAGCTCACTCTCATATTCCTGTCCCTCATCTGTAACCATGAGCATGGTCACGTCAGCTCTGTCATATAATGGTTTTAGGCGGTTGACATGGATTATTCTTTTTGGATTCTTGCAACTGCCGAGGTCAACTAAATAATTGTTGAAACACAAAAGGAGAGTATTGTGAGTAACTTAACCCCACCCATGCTCCCGTTTTAACTAGAAAACCATAAACACACAAAAAGTGTGGGGTGTTGCTGAAGGGAACTGGACTGTTAGGCCCTGTTCAGGAAGCGCTAGTTGGGCGCGTATTCTCCGGGCAAGGAAAGGGTGTGAAGAGTGGCTGTACCTTCGAGAGAGTTCCCTTTACGGACTAGGTGGTCTCACACACATTATAGTGTCATGCTTCATCATATGACCACCTAGCCCCACCCAGGTAAGATGATACTACCTGGGCGGACTCAACCTCGTTGTTAAAAGAACTGCTGAGGGAGTGCTGAAATTAGATCCAGCTGGATAATAAAAGGAATCCAGATAAAGAATTGGTGAATAATTCTAATAAAATTACCTTACAAATCACCTGTTTCACTGGGGATTTTTAATGTAGGTGTTCGTAGGTTAGTATAAAACCAGGGTAGGGACTACGTTGAGAATGATGACTCAAGGAGTCTAAAAGAAAGGCACCAACATGTTTCTGCCCGCACTGAGAGCTGGAGGGTCTGGGGCATTCATCAGGGTCTGGGATCCCTAAAGGACCGGGAGCATGGCTACACGCTCGATAATAAGGAAAGTGCTCAAGTTGAGTAAAAATATGTGGGGCCTACCTGATACAAAATACAAAATAGTGGGTGTAGGTAACAAGTTCAATACCCACGATTAGCTAAAAAAAACACAAACAGAGGTCGTGTTGACAGTAGGCACTCCGAGAATGGTAGTAATTGAAGACAGTCCACATCACATGGCTAAATATAGGAGGTTGGATCCGACCAGCAATATTCCTAGTGTTGTAGACTCGTCAACCTATTTACATTAACGTTTATGACAAAGATGCTGTGTTTGATAATTCACTCTTCAACATTTTTACATCAAATTGACCCTTGTTCAGACTGGCTTCTTGAAAAAGTGTATTAAATACAGCTTGGTCAACTTGGGCTTACATGAATAAGCACACAATAGTGTTTGGTGAGTGTCTATGAGGTAGACCAAGTAGCTGCTTTACAGATATCAGCTATTGAGGTATTGCTGTGGAACGCCATTAAGGCTGCTTTCTTGCATGCAGAATGCGGCCTAGGTTGAGCAGTGAGATACCTTTTGGCTTTGCTATAGTAGGTGTGAATCCATTTAAGTAGCCAACAAGCTTCACCTCTTTATGAAATAGCACAACCTTTGTGTGGTTTAGAGTATGCTAAAAAACATCAGTTTTGTCTTACAGATGACTTTGGGGGTCATTACAAAATTGGCGGTAAAAGCCGCTTACCGCCGTGCAGAAGACCGCCAATACACCGCCGCGGCCGCGAAACTCCGCCACAGCTATTATGACCCACATCTCGGAATCCAACAAAATTCAGACACCCACACAAGTCCGCCACACCAAAGGTCAGTGTTAAAGAGGCGCAAACAAAACCTCCACCTCCACGCCAACAGAAACACGCCCATGCTATTACGACCCACGAATCCACGCGGCTGTCTTTCAACCGCGGTATTCCATTGGCGGTACACACCGCCGCGCTCAAAATACACACACATCTCCAAAACACCGCCACATTGGACAATTCCAAATACACACACCTGATACACATACACACACCACTCCCACACACCCAACACTATATAAAACACACACACACATCACCCACAAACACCTATGATCAAAAATTAGTCACAAAGGCCAGAGAGACAGCACAGAATAGACAACCTCACCACACAGAGGCACACAACACCATCACTTGCACAACATCCACGCACAAAACACCACACACCACTACACATCACCACACACATCAACACTGACACCGCCCTACACATCACACACACCACCTCATGTCACGCCAAAGACACCCCCGGTTTTCTGAGGAGGAGCTCCGGGTCATGGTGGAGGAAATCCTACGGGTAGAGCCACAGCTATTTGGCTCACTGGTGCAGCACACATCCATAGCCAGGAAGATGGAGCTATGGCGCAGAATAGTCGACAGGGTCAACGCAGTGGGACAGCACCCAAGAAATCGGGAGGACATCAGGAAGAGGTGGAACGACCTACGTGGGAAGGTGCGTTCAGCGGTCTCCAGGCACAACATCGCGATTCAGCGGACTGGCCGCGGACCCCCACCTCCTCCCCCACAACTAACAACATGGGAGGAGCAGGTCTTGACCATTATGCATCCTGAGGGACTCTTGGAGGAGTCGGTGGAGGAATGGACACTGGTAAGTCAATTGTTAACTTCCATATCCCCCACCCTACCTGCATGCTATCACACACCCCCACCCTCACCCCCTCCTCTATCACTCCAACTCGTCACTAATGTACTCATAACACAAACCACACATCCCAACTCCAAGCCCTGCATGACACAACTAAGCATGGACACCCATCACTAAAGCATGCTCACTTCACATACCCAGAACACCCCCCCCCCCCAACCATCATCACACAACCCCCACACAGGAATGCTTGCACTGGGGTACACAGTGAGCCACCAATTGCACACCATGACACACACACACATGCAATAATCATGCACTTATGCCCCTGCAGATACACGAAGGACTGTCACCACCCCGGAGGGTCCAGACAACTCCACTCCACCCACAGAAGAGGCCCACAGTGACGAGAGCAGCTCTGCCCTACTGGATCCTGATGACCAGCCCGGACCATCGTGGGCCTCGGGACAGTCGGTTCCCCTTGCATAGGCACAGCCCAACACTGACCTTCCACCCTCTGGGAACCACAGCACCCACCCAGCGGGCCCATACCCCCGTACCCAGGACAGGTCAATCAGCCGTGTGTCCACCACTACAGGGAACCCAGGATAACCCACCACCCCAACAACAACAGGGACCTGGGGGCAGTGGTAGTGGGCACACAGTCCAGGGGACGGAGGCACAGGAACACAGGGGTACTGGGAGGGCTGCTGTGCAACGGGGGGGACAGGCCAAGGGAACCCACTCTCCACGAGGCCCTATCCTCCATCATGGGAGCATACCACCACTCCCAGGAGACGATGGCGACGGTCCTGGTCAAGTTTCAGGAGATCCAGCGCCTGCAGGACGAACAGTATTTGGGGTTCAGGAGGAGCTCAGGACCATCAGCTCCGCCTTGGGCACCATCGTAAGGGTGCTGAAGGACATACAGCAGACCTTGAGGGACACCGTGGCACTCCAAGGGGCCCCTGACACTAGCCAGGACGATGAACTGCCCACCACCTCCGCCGGCGCTAGTGGACAGGACGCCCCGCCACAGGACCACCACACCAGCACCTCACCCCCTGCAGACGGACAACCACCATGCAAGCGGGCCCTGAGATCCAGGACAGAGCAAGATGGCAAGACTCCCGCCAGGAAATGAGACCACCCTGATTGTCCTCCCACTGTCCCACTTTGTTACCCTGTCCATACTTAAACTGCCCAACCTCCACTTCCTATGCCCATATGGGCAGTGCACCTGTGTGACCAATAGACTGGACTCTGCCATGGACATTCCTCCACCGTCCCCCATCACCATTTAACAAGCCCCCTCCATTTTTGAGCACTTAAATAAACACCCTTGATCCACAAAAGAATGTTGAGTCAGTCTATGATTTGGTAAAATGTATTATCAATGACAGTGTCCAAATGCGTTTCTAGTTGTAAAAGCAACATACCTATGTCACAAGACCTTGAAGGATGCATGCAGATGACACACGTTGGTAACCACACCTGTGAAACCGTAATGGAAAGGTACAACTCAGTTACCAAATAATGCTATGAAATTACACACAGGATAGAGGAAGACGTGTGACAGTGAATGTAATGGTAAAAATGAAAATGCTCTCACCTGTGTGTCACTGGAAATATTGCTGTATGACTGACTCCCTGTTGTCGTTGTCTTCTTCCTCAGCTTCCTCCTCATCACTGTCCACAGGCTCCACAGCTGCCACAACACCGTCATCTGGACCATCCTCCTGCAGAAAAGGCACCTGGCGTCGCAATGCAAGATTGTGAAGCATCGAGCAGGCGATGATGATCTGGCACACCTTCTTCGGTGAGTAGAATAGGGAACCACCTGTCATATGGAGGCACATGAACCTGGCCTTCAGGAGGCCGAAGGTGCGTTCGATCACCCTCCTAGTCCGCCCATGGGCCTCATTGTAGCGTTCCTCTGCCCTGGTCCTGGGATTCTTCACTGGGGTCAATAGCCAGGACAGATTGGAGTAACCAGAGTCTCCTAATAGCCACACACGGTGCCTCTGGAGTTGACCCATCATATCAGGGATGCTGCTATTCTGCAGGATGTAGGCGTCATGCACTGAGCCAGGAAACATAGCATTTACCTGAGAGATGTAAAGGTCTGCCAAACATCTACATTCTACATTCATAGAATGATAACTCTTCCGGTTTCTGTACACCTGTTCACTCCTGTGGGGGGGACCAGAGCTACATGCATTCCATCAATAGCACCTATGATGTTGGGGATATGTCCAAGGGCATAGAAGTCACCTTTCACTGTAGCCAAATCTTCCACCTCAGGGAAAATGATGTATCTCCTTACGTGTTTCAGCAGGGCAGCCAACACTCTGGACAGCACGTTGGAAAACATAGGCTGGGACATCCCTGATGCCATGGCCACTGTTGTCTGAAAAGAGCCACTTGCAAGGAAATGGAGCACTGACAGCACCTGCACGTCAGGGGGGATTCCAGTGGAATGGCGGATTGGTGACATCAGGTCTGGCTCCAACTGGGTACATAGTTCCTGGATAGTGGCACAGTCAAACCTGTAGGTGACGATTAAATGTCGCTCCTCCATTGTTAACAGGTCCACCAGCGGTCGGTACACCGGAGGAATCCGCCATCTTCTCAATTGTCCCAAATGACGGTGCCTAGGAAGGACAACAGTGACCACAGAGTCAACTTTTTTCCAGGTAAGTATCCACAGTTACACAGAACACGACACCAAACACAAAACCCTTCTTGTATGTGTGTTGAGTGTAGGCCTACCTATGTGTGATGCAGAAGTAAATGAAGCCATGTGGGCCCCTGAAATGGCGGCTGCCTGACCTCTAAACTGGGACAATGGGATTGTGGGGTAACTACGTTGACATTGCACACCGTCGCGGTAGGCGGTCGTAGACCGCGGCGCAATGCTGCATTGGTTAACCTTGGACCCTATGGGTCCCAGGAGCCAATAAACAAGTGCGCCGGCGGTGATGATACGCACCGCCGCGGACGTCACCGCCATTTTCTATCTGTTCAATCACTAGATACCTGATCTTCAACAGGAGAGGACCTACACTGCAAGTGCTGCTGTGACCTCGGTCTGGAAGCAACGATGGCTGCTGCGTCTGGGGAAAGGGCCCCTGCCTTCACTGCTCAGGAGTTGGGGAAACTAGTAGACGGGGTCCTCCCCCAGTACACGCTACTCTACGGTCCTCCAGACCAACAGGTTAGTACACAGTTAGCACAATTGTATGGGCTAGGCCTGGGTGGAGAGGTCTGGTTGTAAGAGGGAAGGGGGCAGACTTCAGGGAACATTAATGCATGTGAATGCATGTGCCACATGGCTAGGGTAGGGTGGGGGGACACTCACATTGACGGTGCAGTTGGTAATGACTTCTCTTCTTCCCTTGTGCATGTGATGTAGGTCAGCGCCCACCAGAAGAAAGACATTTGGCGTGCCATCGCCAAGGACGTCCGGACCCTGGGGGTCCACCAGAGACGGGGCACCCACTGCCGGAAAAGATGGGAGGACATCCGCGCCTGTAGCAAGAAGACGGCGGAGGGTCAGCTGGGGATGGCCTCCCAACGTGGGAGGGGTGCCCATCGCACCATGACCCCCCTGATGTTCCGGATCCTGGCGGTGTCCCCCGCCCCTCTCCCACTCCCCAGTGTTCTCTCCCACCCTCCCCCTCTCACTCCCGACATCCCCACACCCACACATGCACACATACACACTCATACACACACACATACCCACATCCACCCACGCATGTACACATACAAACCCACACACTGCAATGCACACCAAGATACATTGAAGCACACACTCAATCACAACACATAACATACATGTGCACTCACATTCATTCAGTCACACACGCATTCCACGTGACTCACACCCTCATGCACGCATACAAAAACAAACACAACCCCCCACACACACAACACCCCCACCACCCCTCTCCTGTTGGAGAATCCAACTTACCTGCTTGCAGGAGGTCTTCCGGCAGGAGATGGGACGCGGCACTGCTGCCAGCAGCAGCGTCCATCAGAAAAACACCGCCAGGCCGCATCATGGCTCATGATACGGTAGGCGGTGTTTTGCTGGTGTGGCGCTGCTGCACCTTACTGACGTTCGCCGCCATGGCCATCAACGGAATTCTGCCAGCCTTCTGGTGGAATTCTGCCTACGGTCATAATGTGGTTGGCGGCTGGTAGCCACGGCGACGGTATGTTGGCGGCCGTCACCATGGCGGTAGGCGGCATTTGCCGCCAATGTTGTAATGAGGGTCTATGTCTTCAAAGACCGCTATTTCTGGGGGTAGGTTATTTCTGTCTCGGCAAAATGTAGGTTTGGGCCTAAGGCCACTGGTGTTCACCTCAGTATCATGAGGAGGATTAGAAAAAATGGCTTTAAGTCTAACTTTCTACTGAAATCTAGGCACTTCAGTCTTAGTTTCAACAGGGTCTTGGACCTTAAGAGGCACGAAAGATAGACCTTTATTCATTATTTGATTTTCAAAGGTTGTAAGGGGATTTATGGACAGATTGTAAGTGTGAATGAGATCTTTAGATTCAAGCATAGTGTCATTCAGCACCTGTATGTTATTCTTCTGGTGCTGAATATACCTTGCTCCTGATACTGCTCTCTCGGGCCAACGCTTCCTCTCCCTCAGGGGTTTCCTCTGCCGAAAAAAGGTTGAACCCCAGTGTATTGTAAATTAGAGAGGGGCTGGCCTTGAATCTCTTGCTCAGAATCTGATGGTGCATCTGAAAATGTGATTAATCTTTTCCAGGATCTTGTCTGATACTGTAAACTGAAATTACTAGCATTACTGTTTTTATGGAAATCCTTCTTCAAGTAAGGATATACACTTTCCACGCTGAAATTCCTGATGTCTCTAGCAACCTTAGTAGTCTTCTGGTTAACTGTATGACTCTTAAAGTCAGCAATGTTTTTTAACACTTTCTAGTAATTGCTTAGCATCTTGAATAGTCCTATCAATAGAAATCTCCTGTTCCAAATCTTCAATCTCTTTCAGTTCGGTATCACTAATGCGTAACGCTGTTTCAACTGACAAAGGCAGCCAGTCGCTAGAGCATTTAGTGCCAACACCACTAAATTGAGTTAAATATGTTTTGTCAAAAATAAAATTTACTAGCACGTTTTTGACCTGTAAGCCAAGCGCAATTGTGTTATTATTAAGGTGTTCTAATAGCACCTGGACATGCAGCTGAGCTCTTATATTTTTTTTAAGCTGTTTTAATCTCTCAATCTTATCTAAATTATATGGTACCAGTGAAACCTGGTCCCCGCTGAGCAACGATGGATGTTCTAATAATTTTGTAATTTGGGCCTCTGTATAACTAACCATATGGGGTTAGTTATACATTGCTACACAACACTACTAACAGTGATCAAGACTATAATTACCATTGAGATTACTTATACTTTTATGTATATCAGTATTTATTACTGACATGATAGCAAAACCCCACACACCTAACCAGGTGCACATCAACTTAAGAGAAAATAAAAAAGGAGTTCACCCTAATAACCCTACTACTCCTGGATAGAAGAGAACATTTGTAGAAAATGTGATGCAATAGTAGGAAAGAATGTCATCATCAGCACACCAGTCAAACCCTAAATCAATCACGGGAAGAGCAATAAATTTCTACATTTCATTTAATGATATTTAAGCAGACATTATTCCAGCCTAGCTCAAACAATATTAGACATGCCAAAAGCCCTTCTAGACAAAATTACGTATCATATAAAACATTTAAGACAAAGAAATTATACATAAATAAACATAAACAATTATTTAACTGTTTCAATTAATCAAAGATGCACTCCGTCCTTTCACTCTCAGAAAATGAAAATGTCACTTCAGTGTGGCATCAGTCGCAGTAGATTCGCATGTTTTGCAATCGCTCGCCATCTGGTGTTGGGCCGGAGTGTTACAAGTTGTTTTTCTTCGAAGAAGTCTTTCGAGTCACGGGACCGAGTGACTCCTCCTTTTGTCTCCATTGCGCATGGGCGTCGACTCCATCTTCGATTGTTTTTCCCCGCAGAGGGTGAGGTAGGAGTTGAATTGTAGTAATAGTGCCCATGCAATGGAGTGACTAAGTATGCACCTATTTAAGGTTGAGATGATACATATATAAATAGTTGAAGGTAACTTCCAAACTGCTACAGGCTCCCGGGGAGGTGGGTGGGCACATGCGAATCTACTGCGACTGATGCCACGAACAGATGTACACTGGGTAAGTGACATTTTCAGTTCGATGGCATCTGTCGCTGTAGATACGCATGTTTTGCATAGACTAGTAAGCAGTTATCTCCCCAAAAGCGGTGGATCAGCCTGTAGGAGTGGAAGTAGTCTGAAATAATGTTCTTAATACGGCTTGACCTACTGTGGCTTGTTGTGCGGATAACACGTCTACACAGTAGTGCTTGGTGAATGTGTGAGGCGTAGACCATGTGGCTGCCTTACATATTTCTTGCATTGGGATGTTTCCTAGAAAGGCCATGGTAGCACCTTTCTTTCTGGTTGAGTGTGCCCTTGGTGTAATGGGCAGCTGTCGTTTAGCTTTAAGGTAGCAGATTTGGATGCATTTAACTATCCATCTGGCTATACCTTGTTTTGATATTGGGTTTCCTGCATGAGGTTTTTGAAATGCAATAAATAGTTGTTTAGTCTTTCTGATGTTTTTTGTTCTGTCAATGTAATACATCAATGCTCTTTTGACATCTAATGTATGTAGTGCCCTTTCAGCTACGGTATCTGGCTGTGGAAAGAACACTGGAAGTTCCACTGTTTGATTTAGATGGAACGGTGAAATAACCTTTGGCAAAAATTTAGGATTGGTCCTTAGGACGACCTTATTCTTGTGTAGTTGTATAAAAGGTTCCTGTATTGTAAACGCCTGAATCTCGCTTACTCTTCTTAGGGAAGTAATGGCGATGAGAAATGCCACCTTCCAGGTTAGGAACTGTATTTCGCAGGAGTGCATGGGTTCAAAAGGTGGACCCATAAGTCTAGTTAGGACAACATTTAGGTTCCATGAAGGAACAGGTGGTGTTCTTGGTGGTATAATTCTCCTAAGGCCCTCCATGAATGCTTTAATGACTGGTATCTTATATAGGGAAGTTGAATAGGTAGTCTGCAGGTATGCAGATATTGCTGCAAGGTGTATTTTAATGGAAGAGAAAGCCAGGTTAGATTTTTGTAAGTGAAGCAAGTAACCCACTACATGTTCTGGAGTTGTGTGTAATGGTTGTATTTGATTAATATGGCAGTAGCAAACAAACCTCTTCCATTTACTTGCATAGCAGTGCCTGGTGGATGGCCTTCTGGCTTGTTTTATGACTTCCATACATTCTTGGGTAAGTTGTAAGTGCCCGAATTCTAGGATTTCAGGAGCCAGATTGCTAGATTCAGGGATGCTGGATCTGGGTGTCTGATCTTTTGGTTGTGCTGTGTCAACAGATCTGGCCTGTTGGGCAATTTGATGCAGGGTACTACTGATAGGTCTAGCAGCGTTGTGTACCAGGGTTGCCTTGCCCAAGTTGGTGCTATTAATATGAGTTTGAGTTTGTTTTGACTGAGTTTGTTTACCAGGTAAGGAAGGAGAGGGAGAGGAGGAAAAGTGTAAGCAAATATCCCTGACCAGTTCATCCATAGGGCATTGCCTTGGGACTGTTTGTGTGGGTATCTGGATGCGAAGTTTTGGCATTTTGCGTTCTCCTTTGTCGCAAACAAGTCTATCTGAGGTGTTCCCCAGAGTTTGAAATAAGTGTTCAAAATTTGGGGGTGAATTTCCCATTCGTGGACCTGTTGGTGATCTCGAGAGAGATTGTCTGCGAGTTGATTTTGGATCCCTGGTATAAATTGTGCTATTAGGCGAATTTGGTTGTGAATTGCCCAACGCCAAATCTTTTGTGCTAGCAGGCTTAACTGCGTGGAGTGCGTCCCCCCTTGCTTGTTTAGATAATACATTGTTGTCATGTTGTCTGTTTTGACGAGAATGTATTTGTGAACTATTATTGGTTGGAAAGCTTTTAGTGCTTGAAAAACTGCTAGAAGTTCTAGGTGATTTATATGCAGTTTTGTTTGATGTACGTTCCATTGTCCTTGTATGCTGTGTTGATCGAGGTGTGCTCCCCACCCTGTCATGGAAGCATCTGTTGTTATTACGTATTGTGGCACTGGGTCTTGGAAAGGCCGCCCTTTGTTTAAATTTATGTTGTTCCACCACAGAAGCGAGAGGTAAGTTTGGCGGTCTATTAACACCAGATCTAGAAGGTGAACCTGTGCTTGTGACCATTGTGATGCTAGGCACTGTTGTAAGGGCCTCATGTGCAGTCTTGCGTTTAGGACAATGGCTATGCATGAAGACATCATGCCTAGGAGTTGTAGTACCATCTTTGCTTGTATCCTTTGTGTTGGATACATGCGTTGTATGATGGTGTTGAAATTTCGAATTCTTTGTGGACTTGGAGTGGCTACTCCTTTTGATGTGTCTATTATGGCTCCCAGGTATTGTTGTACCTTGCGCGGCAGAATTTGGGATTTTGTGAAATTGACGGTGAACCCTAGTTTGAAGAGGGTTTGTATGATATGATTTGTGTGATTTGAGCACTCTATTAACGAATGGGCCTTGATTAGCCAGTCGTCTAGATATGGGAACACATGTATTTGCTGCCTTCTTATGTGTGCAGCGACTACCGCTAGACATTTGGTAAAGACTCTTGGTGCGGTTGTTAATCCGAAAGGCAGTACCTTGAATTGGTAATGTATTCCCTTGAATACAAACCTTAGGTATTTCCTGTGCGATGGGTGTATTGGTATATGGAAATAAGCATCCTTGAGGTCTAAAGTTGCCATGTAGTCGTGTAGTTTTAGCAATGGCAATACTTCTTGTAGTGTGACCATGTGAAAGTGGTCTGATTTGATGAAAGTGTTCACTACTCTGAGGTCTAGGATTGGTCTCAGCGTTTTGTCCTTCTTTGGTATCAGAAAGTACAGTGAGTAAACTCCTGTGTTTATTTGTGTGTTTGGCACTAATTCGATTGCATTCTTTTGCAATAGTGCCTGCACTTCTATCTCCAGGAGATTGGAATGGTGTGTTGTCAAATTTTGTGCTTTTGGTGGTATGTTTGGAGGGAATTGTAGAAATTCTATGCAATAACCATGTTGGATAATTGCTAGAACCCAAGTGTCTGTAGTGATTTCCTCCCATGCTTTGTAATAATGACTTATTCTTCCCCCCACTGGTGTTGTGTGGAGGGGGTGAGTGACATGTGAGTCACTGTTTAGTAGTAGGGGTTTTGGGGCTCTGAAATCTTCCTCTATTTCTAGGGAATTGCCCTCCTCTATATTGTCCCCGAAAACCTCCTCTATACTGTCCCTGGTAACTGGACGGTGTTGCTTGTGAGGTGCTGGCTTGTGTGCTCTGACCCCGAAACCCCCCTCGAAAGGGTGTTTTACGGAATGTGCTGTAATTCCCTCTGCTCTGCGGGGAGTAGAGTGCGCCCATGGCTTTGGCAGTGTCCGTATCTTTTTTGAGTTTCTCAATCGCTGTGTCCACTTCTGGACCGAACAGTTCTTTTTCGTTAAAAGGCATATTGAGAACTGCTTGTTGAATCTCTGGTTTAAATCCAGACGTTCGGAGCCATGCATGCCTTCTGATAGTTACAGATGTATCAATTGTCCGTGCAGCTGTATCTGCAGCGTCCATGGAGGAGCGGATCTGGTTGTTGGAAATGGTCTGTCCCTCCTCAACCACTTGTTTTGCCCTATTTTGTAAGTCCTTGGGCAGATGTTCAATGAGATGTTGCATCTCGTCCCAGTGGGCTCTGTCATAGCGCGCAAGTAGTGCCTGAGAGTTTGCGATGCGCCACTGGTTTGCAGCTTGTGCTGCGACTCTCTTACCAGCTGCATCGAACTTGCGGCTTTCTTTATCTGGGGGTGGTGCATCTCCAGATGTGTGAGAGTTGGCCCTTTTCCTAGCTGCTCCTACAACGACAGAGTCTGGTGGCAGCTGTGTAGTGATGAAAAACGGGTCTGTAGGAGGCGCCTTATACTTTTTTTCCACCCTTGGTGTGATTGCCCTACTTTTGACCAGCTCCTTAAAGATTTCTTTTGCGTGCCGGAGCATACCAGGGAGCATAGGCAGGCTTTGGTATGAGCTGTGGGTGGAGGAGAGTGTGTTGAATAAAAAATCATCCTCGACCTGTTCTGAGTGGAGGCTTATGTTGTGAAATTGTGCTGCTCTAGCCACCACTTGAGAATACGCGGTGCTGTCCTCTGGTGGAGATGGCTTCGTAGGGTATGCCTCCGGACTGTTATCTGACACTGGGGCGTCGTATAGGTCCCATGCGTCTTGATCTTGGTCACCCTGGCTTATGGTGGTGTGAGCTGGGGAGTGTGATGGAGTTCGTGCTGGTGAGACGTTAATCACGGGCGGAGGAGAGGGTGGTGGGGTAACTCTTTTCACGACTTTTGGTTGTGGTGTCTGTTCAGTTTGGAACTCCAACCTTCTCTTTCTTCTAATGGGGGGAAGGGTGCTTATTTTTCCTGTCCCCTGCTGTATGAAAATACGCTTTTGCGTATGGTCCACATCAGTTGATTGTAGCTCTTCCTCAAACCTATGCTTTTGCATTTGTGAGGTTAGCGAGTGCTCTTCTGTATAAGAGCCTGATGCTGGGTCGCTTGCAGTTTGTTTCGGCACCGAAACCCTGTCTGCGTGTTTTTTCGGCTCCGAGGTGACTTTTTTCTTTTTCGGGCCGAAACCTCTCGGCGTCGATCTTCTTCGGTGCCGCTGTCTCGGCGTCGAGCCGTGTCCACACCGGCATCTCGGTGTCGGGGCTTGTCTCCAGCACTTTCTCGGTCCCGAGAAGGCTGCGTGCCGGTGTCTCGACCGGAGTCGGACGATCTCGGCACTGTTTGGGCCTTTTTCGGTGCCGACGGTCGGTCACCGAATTTATGGGTGGAGCCATGGCCTGATGGCAGTGGCGTCCCCTGGGCCTTGTAAATCTTCCTCTGTGTGGTTTTCGACGTCTTACTCACGGTTTGTGTATCGTCGAATCCTTCGGAGTCCGATTCTTGGATAGAAAAGGATCCCTCCTCTTCTTGTTCCTCGAACTCCCGGTGGGCTGTCGGAGCGGACGCCATCTGAAGTCTTCTGGCTCGACGGTCTCGGAGAGTTTTTCGGGACCGGAACGCACGACAGGCCTCGCAGGTGTCTTCGCTGTGCTCAGGTGACAGGCACAGGTTACAGACCAAGTGTTGGTCTGTATAGGGGTATTTATTGTGGCATTTGGGGCAGAAACGGAACGGGGTCCGTTCCATCGGCGTTCTTCAGCACGCGGTCGGGACGACCAGGCCCCGACGGGGGATCGAAAAACTACCCCGAAGGGCACCGGAGCTCTTCGATCTTCGATGCGGTGTTGAATCTAACTACGCCGATCCCGAACGCAACAATACCGACGAAAATCTTCCTAAATTAGCTATCTTTCCGTTCCGAAACTCGGAGCGACAGGAACACGTCCGAACCCGATGGCGGAAAAAAAACAATCGAAGATGGAGTCGACGCCCATGCGCAATGGAGACAAAAGGAGGAGTCACTCGGTCCCGTGACTCGAAAGACTTCTTCGAAGAAAAACAACTTGTAACACTCCGGCCCAACACCAGATGGCGAGCGATTGCAAAACATGCGTATCTACAGCGACAGATGCCATCGAACATATGGTTTTGATCTCTACTTTATACACTAATCCACAAAAGAAATGAGTATCTGCTCTTTCTAAATACAAAGACAAATTAAATGAAAACCGATCAAACAAATCGATCTGTCACTAACTTTGTAATGGCGGCACCCGGGCCCTGTTCAGCGGACGTATAGGTTAGCCTTAAGTCGTTGATGTGCCCCCGTTGGCTCTTCGTAAAGACATGCTGCAGTATAATGAGCCCCCACAGACAGCAAGTTTGCAGCTCAGGTATTTATCCAGAAGAATCAAACGCCTCCTTGCCTGACCTTAAGATGGCACTTGCTGTGTGAAGTAGTGGCCCATGAAGTGATGCCACATGGGATACGTTGAATGGACGCCCTGCCCAGTGCTCCTACGGAGGACTCAAGCATTCACGGTTAGCTACCTCAAGATATGTGCATGGGTCTGTGGCTGCTATGCATGGCTAGAATGACCAGGACATTTAGTGCAGCCAATGGAGCTACTTAGTGGAGCTGAACTGCTGGTCTGGAGAGGTGCCTAGAATTCTCGCAACCTGTGGGACCCTGCAAGGCCTGATAGTGCTGGAGCTGAGGTGGCCCTTGAGGCCCTAAACTATAAACCTTTTGTTATGGCAACTATTTGGACACAACAGGAAAGGAAACAGAAATTAGGATGATTAGGGGAGGTGTTCACCCTCTCTGAGGCATATAGCTCTATGCCGCCGAAAAAGCTTCGAACAAGCAGAGTATCCACGTATTTCCCCTCATCGGAAACCCATGCCATGCCCTCACCCACCACTATAGGGGTCACATGGCACTCACAAAGGAGGATCTGCTTTCCTCCCTCCAGGACTTTAAACATGAACTGCACGAAGAATTAAAGGGGGACCTGACCAACTCTCTGACTCAACTTGAATCAGACATCAAAGCTAGGTTCTCTGTCATTCAAGAAGACATCGATTCTGTGGGCACAAGCACCCTGGACCTTTAGTCCAGGGTGCAGAAAATGGATATTGCTCAGCTATAAATGAAGAAACAGCTGCTTCTATTCGATTGCAAATGCAAGCCCCACTACTGAAGTGTGAAGAGGTTGAGAATAGATTGTGCAGCGAGAACATACGCATCCGCAATCTTGAGGAAGGAGCAGAAGGCCCAGACCTGGAAGTCTATGTGGTGGGCCTATTTGCTGAGATTTTGGGAGATACTAACCTTAAGATCAAAGTTGAAAGAGTCCATTGAGTGGGTGCTGAAAATGCCACCGGAGGCAGTCACGCGGTGATGTGCTAGTAAAACTGCATTCCTTTAAGACGAAAGAAGCGATCCTCTGAGTGGCATGGTTGAAAGCAGACATCTTCTTTCAAGTCACCACATGCTCCCTCTTCCAGGATATAGCCCTGGCAACCTTAGCCCGCAGACAACAATTAAGATCTGCTACTGACAAACTGAGGCAAGAACGCATTTGGTACATGTAGACATACCGATTTGGTCTGGTGTTTGAATATCGCGATACCACTCACCATGTTACCGATCTACAATCTGCAGCTAAGATTCTTGACATCCCACTCTCCAGTGATCATTACCAAGAGGAAAGAGCAAGCTCTCATCCCCTCATGTCAGTCAGAGACCAGTTGTGCCCGCAGAGACGAAAAGGTGACACTTCAGAGACTATTCATCTTTGCTGAGCAAGCTTCCTTCTACAAGGGACTTAAATGATTTGACGGAACCAGAGAATTAGTCTCTGCAAAAACCCTGCAACCCTGACGGGGGTGTGTGACGTTACCTTCACTGTTAGCGAGTGGCACACTGACCCTAATGGAACTCTACATGGGCATGTACGGACGAGATCGTCGTACGGAGATGTGTTTCAGACAGCCCCGCACCGCTTGAACATGAATAGCTTCTAAAGCTGTTTCTTGTTTTTCGATATCATGATCTGTAAAGGAAGCAGTGCCGTGTCATGCAAGGAGGGGGGAATGGGAAGGAATTAAGAGAAGTATGGTGCTTCCTAATGTTAGAGGGACTGAGGAGAGACAACCATTCCACAGGCCGGGCCCACAGTTAAGGAACCCAGCGACAGACCATGTTAAACCCACATTACTATGGTAAGCACTACACTGTCTTGGAACATTAAAGGCCTCAATTTACCCAATCAATGCCACAGATTATGGAAATACCTGTCGAGCCAACAATATGATGTGGTAGCACTCAAGGAGACACATCTTAAACAAGGGGATTAACATAGGCTGCATCACAAAATCTACCCTATTGTGTACAAATTGGGTAGCACTACTTTTTCACTCCTCCCTAGGCTTCTCCCCAGATGATTATAAATGTGACAAAGATTGAAGACTTATCATAGTGAAGGGTCGTCCTGCAGGGTGACTCTGTATTTATGCTTCGGTCTATGTCCCTAATGTTAACCAGGCCCCCTTTATCCAGACATTTTTGACACTGTTGGGAGATTTTGCCGAGGGGGAGATTATCCTGATAGGAGACTTTAACCTCACATGGAATTTGACTATGGATAGCACCCATCCCCATAGATTGCTCACAGGGTGCTTTTCTAAAGAGCTAAAGAATGATCTACAGACTGTACGACTTATAGACGCCTGGAGGACGCTACATCCCACCACTAAAGACTATTCCTTTTTCTCTCATAACCATTGAGGATTGACTATGGTTTCCTCCGCCAGTCGCTCAAGCCAGCACTACTCACAGCTTCCTTTCATCCCATCACCATCTCTGATCACGCCACACTACAGTTAACCATGGATTGCCCCCGTCCCCTTCCAGGCTGCATCACTGGTTCTGCCCGCAGCCCTGATAAGGGCTCGCCTCCTTCAAGACAAACTCCGTAAAGACATTAGGGACTTTAAATTGAATCCCTCACAGGACACTAGTCCCTCTACCACCTGGGATACATTCAAAGAGTTTATTAGAGGGAACTGCATTGCTCTAGTATCAACACTTAATAAGCAAAGAATGAAAGATTGGTTAACATTCGAGGCAGCACTTAGGAAGGTCGAGCAAGCATACAAACAGCAACCAGCACTTCTGCAGCGGAGAGTCACAACACTTAGAGGGAAATTAAATGAGATCTATAGCAACAGGGCTGACTATACACTATTACGACTTTAAGGCTCCTTCTACAAACATGACAATAAAGTAGGACCAAGACTGGTGAGACAACTCAGAATTAAATGGGAAAGGGAGTATATAGGAGATATACTGACAGATAATGACAAAGTAGCAACCTCTGATATGGAGAAAGCCCTCACCTTCAGCAAATTCTTTGCACAATCGTACTCTGCCACTCCTACAAATGCTCAGACCCAAAGGCAATAGACGCTGTGCATCTCCCACAAGTGACTGCAGACCAAAACAAGCTTCTAGCCATGCCAATTTGAACTGACGAAGTTCATGAAGTCATTAAGGCCTTGAAACCCGATAACTCACTGGGACCAGACGGGTATACAGCCCTTTTCTATAAAACATTCAGCTCCAACCTCATCTCACATCTGTTTTTCCTTTTTAACTATACGATCCAGTCAGGGGCAGTCTCACGCACGATGGGCATAGCCCTTATCTTGATAATTCCCAAGCCAGGGATAGACGTTTGCTCCTGTGGCTCCTACCGCCCCATAGCTTTACCTAATTTGGATGTCGAACTCTACACAAAGATATTGGCCTCCAGATTAGAGGACCGCATGCCAGAGTTGATCCATCCAGATCAATCAGGCTTTATTAAAAGTAGGCAGACACATGGCAATCTGAGAAGGGTTGTCCACTTGTTTGAAAAGGCAATGAAGAAAAAGATACCGGCTATACTATTGGCCCTAGATGCAGAGAAAGCCTTTGACTGAGTGGATTGGCCCTTCCTCTTTCCCACTACACTCCGGGTTGGCTTCTGCAACCGAATTAGTGCCATGATCTAGGCCAATTAAGCCTCCCCCCGCTCTAGGGTGATGGTCAACGGGGTGGGTTCTGGCTTTTTTAGGCTCCAAAGAGGAACAAGACAGGAGTGCCCCCTTTCTCCATTATTATTCACTCTCAGTATGTAACCTCTTTACGTGATATGCCGGATATTTAGGGACTGCCATTTGGATCGCAGCTCTAAAAAAATGTCCCTCTTTGCAGACAACATTCTCTTGACCCTGGCTTCTCCACAGTTGTCATTAGAGGCTCTACAGAGAGAACTACAAATGAGTGAAGTGGTGGCGGGTTTTCCAGACTTTCATTTATATTTTAAGGCATCTCAACTATGAGTAATATCTGAATCATCCTTACGGAAGTCAGACAAGCACTGGCTCTATATAGACAGGGCGGAGGTGGGCAAATACATC
This sequence comes from Pleurodeles waltl, assembly GCF_031143425.1. Classification (NCBI taxonomy): domain Eukaryota; kingdom Metazoa; phylum Chordata; class Amphibia; order Caudata; family Salamandridae; genus Pleurodeles; species Pleurodeles waltl. The sequence goes on along the minus strand of NC_090437.1, from coordinate 418,090,438 downwards.
AGGGATGTCCTGTGGAAACCGAAGGCAGACAGACCACCCAATGCCTATCTGAGCAAACCCACCGTGACAACACATAAAATTTGGGATGAGGTAATTCTTACGCGTAGTTGGTCTACCCCTCCCGCTTTACGCTAATTCACTTTAAATCAGCCTTTCTTCCTACACTGCACCCGGAACCCTTTGATGCTTGGAGGAAGGGAGGTTGTCTCACCATAGCTGATTTATTCCATGGTTGGGACATTAGCTCTTTTGAACACTGTCAAAGGGACTTGCATATTCCCCCCACAGAACGCTTTTGCTACTTGCAACTAAAGCATTGGGTCCTTCAACCCGACGTCAGGGAAGCAGCTACTAGAGATCTAACCCTCCAATGAAAAGTTTGCAAGAAGGGCAGGGACATCTAGGGGCTGTATACCCTTTCTGTAGTCCCTCCTGCTATCTTCTTACACACTCCCCGCAACCCAGATACAAAAGCTTTTGGGAGCAGGTACTTGGCTAGGATATATCAGAAGTCAGCTGGAGTAAACTTTGGAAAGATATTCCTCACTTTAACCGTTTCACTGGCATGCGAGAAGTCCATTATAGACAATTGTTTTATTGGTATCTATATCCCACTAAACTCAAACATATGTTTCCTGGCACATCAGATCTCTGCGGAGTGTTGGAGAGGTTTTAGTCTAAGGGAAGACTTTCTATATATTTGGTGGGACTGACCTGACTATTCGCCCATTTTGGTCTGAAAATCTTGCTCAGAACAAGGAGATCTTGGGGTACCTGAATCCTGATACCACTGTTTTTCACTATTAGGTTTAAGGGACAACACCCTAAAGCGTCAACCCAAGGGGGACATAGCCATTCTGTGGCTATGCTTGGGAGGTGCTAGTTGCCGTGGCAGCCTCATGGAAGAAAAAAGGGGCGCCATCACTTTCGCATTGGCATGCCAGACTTTGGCAGGCAAGTACAATGGAACGGATAACCAACATATTTCTAGACAATAATAAAAGGTTTGGGCGTGATTGACAAAGGTTAACTTAGACCAAAAGTCTAAGTTTAGACCTAAAGTCTAACTTTACTCATAGTAAAATTAGACTTTTGGTCTAGGTTTGGACTTTTGGTCTAAACTTAGACTTTTGGTCCAAGTTTTCATTTGTGAATCAGGCCCTTTGAATTTATTTGGGGCCCCATTGTGTTATATCTATCTCGAGGCCTCCCCCTCAGTGCTTGCCCCTCCAGCACGAGAGCGCTCCACCTCTTCCAATTTTTAAAGAGGGGCAATGACGAGGCATTGGACACAGAGGCAGCCCCTTAGAGGTCAGATGTTTTATAGTCCCCCCATACCAATGCTTTTATCTCTTGATGCTACCGCTAACATGTTTCACAGATGCCTAAGTTGTTTTTACTGTACAGCCCTGTTCTTTTTATTTCCTGTTCTTGATTTTTGGATTCGGGGTGGTTTATCTTCAGACATACTCGTTCAAGCAATTCATGATGTTTCAAATTCTTGTCCATATTTCGAATTATGTAGAATACTAACTCAGTATATAAGGGATACCCAAGTGTCTTAAGGCCGCATGTACAAAGCATTTTTCCAGTCGCAACTGGCACGATTTACAGAATTGTCCTGTTTGCGACTACAAAAATACTTTTTGGAATGTACAAAGCCCTAATTGTTTTTAATTAACTTTTTGAACCTGGTTTAACATATTGCCTCAATCTTTTTAAATCCCACTGCACTGGTTAGGAACATTTTATCAAAGTTTTTAAACGTATTTAAACCAAACCCTACAATAAGCTTAAATAAACTATTTTACTACTTCAACTTCCTTCCAAAGAACAAGATAATGATAAAAGAAGTCTACATGTGGGAATGCTTAAATAAATGCTAGCACATTAACCAAAAATCAGCGTAAAATTAAAAAATATGGATTAAATTATGTGTAGTACTTTTTTTAAAAATTATTTCCACATCACAAAAAGTTAAACCGTTTTAGCACTAAAGGTTCTCAAATCGAAACAAACTGATAACTTGCTCTAAAGTCATTCAGTTCATTTTTTGCCAGTGTTAAATCATGCAAAACAATTTATAAGTCTAATACAAGAAACTGTCTACCTTTATTAATATCAGAGGGTGAGAACATACTATATTATTATAAAGAATATTATACGTATTCCAATTTGAAAAGGATAATTGGAATCATAATTTAAAGAATCACCTTTAGAAGTTTCTAGGTCATTGTATTCGGAGATAGCTCCACACACAGCAATCCGTCCATACATTTTCATCTGCAGCAAAGCAATGCTTGAAAATTCTCCACCCACCTAAAAAGAAATGACATAAGAAATGGCATAAGTGAAAGTTAAGTGTATTACAAGAACTCCAGTTACACACAAATCAGGCATGTCTCATATTCTACATGGACATGGAGGGGGCCTTTGGCTAAATGCAGAGGAAATGTGCTCAAACACGTTAGTTGCCACACATGAAAACCAGAGTATAAATCAGCACTAATAAGAGTGGAAAAAAATCAATTCAGCTATAAAAAGAAGAAAACCAGCACATGGCCTGGAGATGATTGTTACAATTTGGTGATACTGAAACCACACCAGTAAGTATTGCTCAATCAATTGAATGTAGTATATTTACCATCTGCCATAAAGGCATAAAATATAGGGGACGATTCACAATGAAAAACCTTAGATGAGTAATCTACAAAATGCATAAATGTTCATTTACTGATATGCATAAATTAGGACTTTTACCTAATTTACTTACTTATTCATTGTCTTTTTGCATTCTATAAAACTATGCAGTGCATAAAGTATGGACATAACTGCCAGGTATTCCTGTGTTTTAGTGACAAGTCTGTTTTACTGATCACTGCCTGCACACTAACTGCAAATTTATTTTAGATTTTGTGGCCTATACATTACTATTATTCTATTACATCACATCTGTTCCTAAATGGGACCTTGCAAAATATTGCATGCATTGGTGTACTACTGTGCATTTTCTACAAAGTTTGTGCAAGTTCCACTTGAGTGTAAGCTAGGATGATGTGGTAAGTGTATTACAATAGCAGGGCAAAATCAACTCAGGTATAAATATATTACTTCTCATTGTTTACCAAATTTGCATTGTTGAACCTTTACCATTGTCAGGCAAACCCTTGGACACACCCTACTTCAGCACATCTATAGATTATATGTATGTAAGGTACAATTACATTGTATGAACAGAGATTGATTGTCTTCTGTTTTCGTGGATAATGGTCTCTTTATGAGTACATTAAAAACAAATTTCAGGGACAATCCCATCAGCCTGGAATATCAGTATGACACACCTCAAAAAGTAATAACCCCTGTATGTATTTGATTGCATTACTTGCCTGCGGACAACAAGCAAATGAAACACTGAAATAACTACCGGGCTCATTAGCTCCTCACACTCTCTGTAAATTGCAGTATTTAAACAAGCATTTGCAATGCAATGGTCTCATGTTTGCTTGAGTCAGAACTATTACGTTTTAAACTCCTAACCAGACTTTTCTTGCCACATAAACTGAAAAGTAAAACATTTTCATATAAGCGAGCCGACGGCCGCCATGAGGGCGAAGCAGACACACAAAGGAAAACAGACATTCGCTCGCAGTGAAACGTATTGGCAAAAGTGTAATTATCCATGTAGCTGGCAAAAGTGCAATCATCCATATAACAGGGTCGATGTCATGCAAAGAGCTCGACTACTGCCCAGCGAGATCATGCTGCCCACGAAATAAAGAGAAAAAGTAGTCCAGAAACCATACAGAAAACATAGAGCCTCATATGTTTTCAGTAGTTGGCCGGTGCGCTCGAGGAGGGCAAGCCCACGAACCAACCAAACTGATGAGCGTGGTTAAAAGCCCATAGAAAGATTACACCATGGACAAAGCGCCTTGTGCGCTTGACAGTAAAAAGGACAAAAGTAGAGCTAAAAAAGAGCACATGCGTGTCTGAGGAGTTATTTATTTAGCAACTTGTTTGCACCTCAATGCATAGTGTCCTCTTGGTTTCATGCATTAAATAGGCCGTGAGTGTGCAAAGCTTCATTGCAAAGGTGGGTATCGTTTTAAAACAACACTGTATCAGCTTTTGGTAGTTGTGAAAAATAGAGAGAGGAAAAGAACTTGTATGGAATGGAGATGAACATGATCTGACAAGTGATGGGCTACGAGTGACAGACATGGATGCAGTGGCAATGTTTGAGGACAGAGATATCATGAAACAAGTAGTACTACACTTGAAGCAAGCAAGCATGCTTTTTATGTGTAAATGATTTCCTCTAGCAAACACTGTAGGGCTCATCAGTGAATGGGTGGCTAGACTACTGTAGCAAGAGCTGCTTTAGAATATTGTTGCAGCCTTAAAGCAGTGGTTGCCACTAGTATACCATTTTCTAACAAGATGTAAGGAGGGCCAGTCTCTAAAATAAAGTTAACCTGTCAGAACGGAAGAAGTTTGGGAAAGAAACTGCAGTAAGAATCAACAAGTGACACAGACTGCTTTCAGAAGTCATTGTTGTGGTCTTGTTTCAGCATCCCTTCAAAGGTACAGATCATCCCAGTAGTATGGGGAGCTGAGAATTTTCCATTTCACGTTTAAGTCTATGTGTGGCATACATACTGCTTAGAAGTCATAGACATGGCATGGGCATGAAGATAGTTACAAATGTGATTCTTTCAAATATTACAGTAGCCTGAAATGATGAGGAGAGAAGTAAAGGCAGATGCAGAGACTGATGAAGAGATTGACTGGTGGCGGAGAGAGACATTACCAGCTTGACAACACATCAGCTCCTGCATCCCAGGGTCTAGTCACTGATGATTGGTAAGACTGTACCACCTGCACCACCAGAGATAGATGATGAAACCAGTCATAGGTGAAATAACAGTGAAATAAATATGTTAGTGATAAGAAAAGAACAGTCACTCCTTGTTATTCAGCTTATCTATATGCCATTAATAGGTCAGTTGCACAAACAATGTCAGCAAGCTAGAAGAGGATATGCATCTTCTTAAATCTGGCCTATTAAGTATTCAAAAGCCCTGCCTGTGCAAGTGCAGATCCTGGAAATTTCGATCAAGGTCTGGATTCAGGAAACACATCCACACATCTGTGAGTTGCGGCAAAATGCCCCTAACAATGTATGGCGGCAGTTTAGGAGTTTACAACTACAGATTCACGATCACAATCGGAGCCTGCGAGCTTATGGAGAGCAGGAAAAAAACACAGGTTCTGCAGTAGCCGTTTCAGGCTGGACATCCATGCATGCTAGAGAAGACTGCGCATTGGCTTTCATCTGCAACATGGATAGAGATATAAAGCCAGATGATGCCATTAGGCTCCTGCCCCTGCACTCACCCATGTCTCCAGTTGAAAGGGCACAGACATGTAAAGGCCTTGAAAGGGCATTCATGTTAATGTTCAGAGTTTTTAAGTACTTTATTATATGAGTTAGTGAAAATAATTTACAATAAAAGAGTTTATAATGAAAATGGTGAGACATAAAACCTTAATAAAATCTGAGATAGTCTATAAATTATTTAATTTCCTTCTTTTGAGGCGTTCTTTAAGGTATGCATATTTGGCCAAATTCTTGTATGTTTCCTTTGACACATAATTGCATATCTTCTGCAATTACTCTAGCAGTTTTTAATGGAACATCGGGTGTAAACACTTCTTATGATACTTCAGTAATGTAGGGTACATACAGAGAATGGCTTCTTCCATTTCCATAGACATTAAGGCTTCACCTTTTTCTCAGACGCTGTCCACGATGCTTCAAAATGATGCAGAGGAATATTTAGTGATATAAACCTTAAGAATGCCTTTTTTGTTTGTGGGTGAATTGTTGAGTTCAAATAAGGTTGTCTTTTTGGCGGATGTTTTTCTTGATTAAGTATTTTCTCTTTTACTTATCCATCCTTGAAGATGATGGTAAATTATATTAATTCAACAGAATTTTGTATTGAATATAAGAAAAACATTTGCAAAAATCCGATTGAAGTTAATTCCTTTTTAAAATGGTTTTGAAGCATTCTTTATTAGAGGTTATGCAATCACAAACATACTTAAGGCTGTTGATGTTGTTAGAGGGAATGAATAATAGAAGGCCCAGCTCTATTCATAATAAAGATTTGAACATGGAGGTTCTTAGGTTAAATATGCCTAAAACAATGATAGTGGTTTAGTGATTTTGAAAGTAATTGTTTATCCAGGCACCCCCTGTATTTCCTACAAAAATGTTTAATCATCCTACAAACATATATGGTTTTATTGGAGCAAATGAACAATATAGGTGTTCCATGTGAGTTTATTGTTGATTTCCTGGATGATTCTATGATTTTCAAGGACAAAGTTGAATTTTGATTTATCACATCTAAAACACGATGTTTGTCTTTATGTAATTTATCTTTAGCCCAAGTTGTTAATTCGTTGAAGTCGATGTAGTTGTCACTCTGTTCAATTCAAAATCTTTATTTCGACCCAATGGCCATAAAAGAGTATAAAATAATAACCGGAACAGTCTCTGCCAGAACAGGAACAGTTGCAATCTCACCTTATCACTTAGTTTCCTAAGGGCAAAATCTAACAGTGACGGGTGCAAAGAAGTACTAACTGGGAGATTATTTAGGCTCCTTATAAAACGATTTTCAACCGTTTCAAGGGACCTAACTTCTGAGTGCCCCCTAACTCTATCTGTGTAGCTGATACAACCACTAGGTCACCTGCATAAATTAAGGGTCTCATTTTCAATCTTATGATGCAGGGCACAGGGCAGCACCACAGGCCTTTTTACTGTGCGGCCCTACGTCAAAAGAAGAGGGCAGGAATGCACTGTACCTATAAGATACCGCGCATTCCTATCTTTTCAGCCAGTGCAGTCGGTCCCCAACGCAGGCACCATTGCCAGGTGGTCTGTGTTGCAGGCATGATTATTTTTGTGCAGGTAATACGTTTGTTTTTGTGCAAGAAGGGGCACCCTCCTGTACAAAAACAATCACAAGAGGTGTTTTCCTCGTTCTATGTGTGCTGGAGAAAGCAGCATACATGGAAGGAGGAAAAAATGAGGAGAACATTTCTCCTTGTTACACCTGCTCTGAGAATGGGAAAGTTTTGGTACTGCCCCAGATTTACGCTACGTTGGAAATCGGGGGCAGTGTCAAAAACCATGGGTGTTAAGGGGGAATACCCGCCGTAATGCCCATGGAACACATCCCTATCGTAGTGTGAGGCAATGCAGCGTCTTGAGCTGCGTTGCCTCACTCTATATCTACAAGGCCATGAAAAGCCACGCAGGGTGGCTTTACAAGGTCTTGTAGATATGGCTCTGAAGTGTGCACTACAGGAGCATCAAAAAAGTGACTCTCAGGTGGTGCACAGGGACTTGTAAATAAACCCCTAAGTGAGTAATCCGAGTCTACTCCTGGAGTGTGGTGTGTGATATAGTCTCAGATACTGCTAATATAAGGATGGTACACAATAAGTAGAATTTCCAAAGTGTTTTATAGATTTTAAAAATTGTAAGACTATTGTTCAATTTATGTTAAGGCAAACTGAGCTAATTTGAGTTGGTATGTTTGCTGTTAATTCCAACTGCTTTCTTGATGATTACTGTTGATTTTAAATATTGTTTATGATATAATAAAGTACATTTCGATAAGCACATGGGGTGCCTTTCTGGACTTTCTCAAAACATTTTGGAGGGTCTTCGCAAAGGTAACTTACACTTGTGAGTAAGGTACATGTGTAAATTTACTGTTACACGTTTGATTAGATTTACTGCTTTTGGCTATTCGCCATTTATGAGTATAAAATTGCTCAAAAGTATGGACTGACATATCTCCTCCCCTTTTAAACACGGGGTGCAGCCAAATCTACGATTGTGCTTTACTACTGCAAAAAGGAGCAGTACTAAGTCCAGCAACACACATGGTCAACCACTGATTCTGTGATCCACTCAACACTCTTCCATTCAAAATAATGCAGGCATAAAATAGAACCCCTAGGAAACAATGTTAAATTCAAATAATTAGCTTCACTTTTAAAATATACATAAATCAAATTGAATGTTAAAAATTTACATTTTAATAATACAAATTATTACATGCTAAAATATTTTAATAATATTAATATTTAAAAATTAATTTCAGTTGTTTCTATATATACCATTTTATAATTTTCAATAGTAAGTCATGATATTTAAATTAATTAAGTATTCAATTCAAAATTAAGTTAATTTTGATGTAGCATTTGTTTTATGTTGCACTGTATTTAAAAAAAATATATAAAATTAATTAAAAATAATATTTAACACTAAAATATTTGTACTTTTTTTCTTAATGTTCAGTAATCTTTTTACATGTTACCTATACTTTATCATGGGATATCTCCACCCCTTTAGAGCAGGGTGAGTGCCTGCTTCGTTAACTGATTCTGGCAACCAGGACTCATATATGTATAGTGACTTGGGCTAGCTGATGTCAATAGAATCTTGCCCTTTCATTAAAATCGCTGGGAGTGGATTTTAAACATATAAGGGCAGATTTAACCGCATCACTTTTTGTGACGGTCCGGTGGCGCTAACTTCTGCTCCATATTTACAAGGAGGTGTAACGCCACTTTTTTTTGTGGTGTTATGCCTCCTTGGCAATATGGGGCCCTCCGAAGCAGTTTTCTGCATCAGAGGGGCGTGCAATGGGTGTTGCTGTGGGCATTCCACCGCAACACCCATTGCTTTTGCCTCAGATTTACGAGAAGGAATGCTTTTATTCCTCCTCGTTTTTTGCTTTTTCTATATGTGCTGCATTTATTCATTGCAAGGCCTCACCATGCATTCTGCAGCACGCATAGAAGAAGCAAAATGCCATGGATGATTGCTTATGTGCAGGATGGTGTCCATTCCTGCACATAAACAATCATTCCAAAATGACGCTTTGGTACGTCTATGTGTGCTGCATTTTGCATAGAAGTGTAAAATCGCCATAATAGATGGGACACCTTACTGCACATAAACAATCTATCCCCTCAACGCAGACACCCTTACACTATGGTGCAAGGATGCCTGCGTTGGTGCAGGCAGCTTAATTTAGGGAAACGCAGGGTTGCGCCATATTCCACTAAATTCGGCACATTCCTACATTTCAAAAGTGCTGCTATTTCTAGTGCAGCACCGCGCTGCGCCACTTTGGCTTAAATCAGGGCCATGGACCTTCAGTGTGTATAGGGCAGATTTCCAGGGCCTAAAGAATACAGGGACATGTGGGCTGTTCCTAACACAAGTATTGTTTGTTGTCCCTAGAATCTTGGTTAACGGATACTACTGCGGCCTCAATAAATGCCTAGAAACTCCTTTAGTCATTAAATCTCAATGGGTTGTGAACACAAACAGTCAAGACCTACTCCTGGAGTGTGGTGTATGGTATAGTCTCAGACACTGCTAATGTTTGAATGACACACAATAAGTAGTTTGCTCAAATAGTTTTATAAATGTAAACAATTGTAAGAGTATTATTCAGTTAGTAGTATGGCAAACTGAGCTATGTGAGTTGTTATGCTCGCTGTTAACTGCTTGCTCGATGATTACTGTTGAGTTTAAATACTGAGCTTATGACAGTAATTCGCAAGACTTCCTTGAACTATTTACCTCACTAAACGTTGTTTGTAGAAAGTCCAAAACATAGTAAGGGCCACATATTAGACCATCAATGAAATCTGATTAATTCCCATGATAGGAAAGGTTCAGATTGTGCCATTAGTTTAGCGATACCATTTAAATACTAGTGTTCAAAGCATTGAGGTATGAGCCTGGCTCGAAAATGTATCCCTTGCTCAAGTTGTTCTCTGCCCAAATCAATGTCCAACACTGACAGGGGAAATAACTTTGCTCTGTCTGTATTGCATGCCCCTGCACTCCATTGAGCATGAGAAGTAGGGAGATGTTTTACATTTCTACCCAAGGTTAATGGCATAATAATTCTGAGAATTGAAAGACAATACACCCTCCCACCTAACAGAAGCAATTTAGGGCTAGATGTATCAAGCATTTTTGCAGGCGCAAATGGTCCCATCGGGCCGTTTACAACCGCAAAAATGCATTTTAGTATGTATGAATACCAATTAGCAATTTGGTAAATTGGGATTGTGACTACATAGCGATTTGGTATTTGGTCCCACGGACTACTAGCTGCTCTTAAAAAATGTTTCATTTTTCTTTTTTATACGCATCCAATTTTCCTTTATGGAAAACGGGCTGCATTTAAAAAAGAAAAAAAGATTACTTTATTTAAAAGCAATCACAGACATGGTTGTCTGCTGAGCCCAGCAGGCCACCATCCCAGTGACTTTAGCATTTCCTAATGGGTAGCAAATTGCGACCAACCTCATGAATATTAATGAGGTAGGTTGCTTTGCAACTGATTAGGAAACGTAAAATAAATCTCCATGAGTTTCATACCTTTGAATAGTAATTCCCTAATTGCGATTCGCAGGGAATCACAATTAGGGAATCGCAATTTAATAAAATTATATATCTGGCCCTTAGACTCTTACAGAATTACCCAGGAATGGATAATCATTTTAATAAATGGCTGCAGACCATTTTGAACCCCTGGACAAATGGACTACCCATGGCCGTAATAAAAATGAATCCTGATAAATAAAGAATGACACTGACTCCACTGTTTAGCAATGTGATCATCAGTGGTCAAATTCTTCCCTCCAAAAAAGGTCCTATTGTCCAACAAAATACACAAATGAAGACCTAGACCATAATCCAATGCAACTACTGTTTAATTGCCTCGCTAGATGAAGAAGGGAACATTTTCACAAAACATCTTTTAACTCACTTATCTCAATGTGCCACAGAGAAACAGATTATAAAGTATCTTCAGTGTTCAACAGTTGATAAAATATTGACCATATCACTCTTAGCAAACAAAGCATTAATTATAAAAGACAAACAATACTTGAATGCTTTATAGATTGCTTGACTGCTTTCGAAAAAGTTGACAGGAACACACTATGGGCCAAATTATCAATGTGGGGAATCAATCATACATTACTACATTTACTGATTGAACTTCATGCTGACACATGGGTTCGAGTAAAACTCTCTCATGGTCAAGATATAGAAACTGAGGGGCATATTTACAAGCCCCTAGCGCCACCGGAGCATCACTTTTTGTGATGCTCTGATGGTGCTGTTCACTGCGCCGAATTTACAAGGCAGCATTATGCCACTTTCTGTGGGTTGAATAAGCAGCACTATGAGGAGGTCATGGACACAGGATTACCTGCACTACACTTAAGCATGTACCCTGCACCACAACTTATCCACAGAGGGATCCAAAGGCTCTTTGGACTCTCTTTATCTCTTTGTCTGCTAGCTTGGCTGAATTTATGACTTAGTTAAACAAGAGAGAACTATATAACGAGGATGATTCATTTATATTTCAACATATGACAAGTGGCATGTTAAGGCAAACGATTAGTAAAGTGATGCAATAGCACGATTATTAAGTAAAAAAGTAAGGAAAGTACAACAAGTGGAATACAATAGTGTCAATTGTCCTAGAGGGAAGGTCTGGATCATATCGATGGGGGGTAAATAGGCAGGTATACTATGGACCCATCATCATTTAAGATGGAAGAAAATCATTCAAGAAAATGCGTATGTGTTGAGACAGGAAATTAAAATGGCACAAGGTTCTGGCTGGTCTTGGAGGAATCCCAGCAGGTGTGCTTATAAGTTGAACCCTAATAAAGAAAGATAACTTGAATAAAGTGAGACAGATCTCTGATGCAGAAGGGGGTCACAGAAGGAATCTAATGAAGTCTCACAGTTCCTGAAGCTGCTCGACACATTAACTACCCATTTGTTTAGAGGTGAAGAAAATATTCTACTTGGGGTCAGGTGACACAAGATGTGAACAAGATGGATGCATGACAATTTTCTCAATACTGTTCTTGTTTTTGGTCCTTTTGCTGCTGCCGAAAAATATTGGAGAGTTGGCTGGTGCAACAGCTGTACGATGAAGTGGTACTGTCCCCGTGCTGACACTGTCATGTAACCTTAATTGACACTAAAGTTTCTTTCAGATTTTGGGATATTTTATATTAAGATATCCTTATTGTGTTAGCTGATTGTGTGGAGCAGTCGACACTCATGCCCCAATTCACACATCTTTTTTTGCCAGGAGAAAGCATGACTTATGCATACATACTTTCCCTACAAATAAAAAAATATACATTATGCATGTAGAGGTGTAAATTAACTGTGTGCAGGGTGTGCAAGGTATTTATAAATCATGCACTTGCATTGTTTCACGTGCACGTGGCACGGTATGCATTCCCCAAAAAGTGGCCAGAGACAGACAATGCAAATTAGGTGTTCATCCACAATGTAATAACTGTAAGGGTGTTTGCAAAAAAATATCGCCTATGGCAAAGTGCGATGTGGGGCTGGGCAGAGGGCCTAGCCTGTGGCCAAGACCAGCACCTGCCCGTCATGGTCGCCCAAACCCCATGTGGGTGACCAAACCCTCTGCCATGCACAGCCTACGGCCGCACACAGTTTGCAGTTGGGCACCTGCCCTGCACCCAACAATCTGCAAGCAGCCAGCCCCGATAGAAACCAATCCCACATTTGTTTTATAATTCATTTCCACAGTCCCTCGGAGGTACCCTTATCCTGCTCCCTCTTATGATATTATTTTTAACCATTTTTAGGACAGGCGACCAAGTCCTACAATAACGACCTCTGAAATAATTCTGCTCAAGTTGCAGCCAGCCAGATTGCCCCCTCAGAGATTCGGAAGGGTTTTTTTTTTTTTATTTCATCCCAACTGTCAATATAGCCATACATTTTGAATCTTGAGTTCTCCAAAACTGCTGAACAGATTTGCACCAAATCCCATAAAGCACACTTTCTCAGCAAAGGTCTAGCTTCCTCCCAATTATGGCGTATTTTCATTCAGCCATTTTGGATGTAACACTCTCTAAAAATCTCTATGGAAATTGCATTTTGGGATCTGTACATTTTCTCGGCCTCTGTTTTATGGATCAATCTGCAATTTTCCATGTAGTATCTAAGATGGATGAACTTGTTGTTTGGAAATGTTCATGAAGACCCATCAAACACCACCCACTTTTGAAGCAAAATTAGCAAAAACAAAAAAAAACGCTCTTCCTATGGAAAGTTTAACTTAACTATAACTACACCAAATTTGGCCAAAGGCTAGCTTTTAGTATGCAGATCACACTTTCGCTTATTTGGTGTAACTCCGTTCAGTAGTTTTTGAGATAATAAAGGGAAAATAAATTTGTATATCTCTGGCTGCGAGGACTTCGCAAATACAAATTTGCATGCAAAAAGAAGCGTTACAATTGTCCGACAGCAATCTGACCTGAAAGTTGCAGCCGCCATTTTAATTTTACGGGACATGGTCCCCGGGGGTGAAAATCCAAACTGAAAGTGGCATAAGGGGTCAGGGTGAAGGTACTCTGACCCCAGGGGTAGGTATGTTTATGGGCCAATTATGGGTTTAAAATAAGTTTGCATCTCCATGCCTGATATTCGTGAAAATTTGTGAATTTTCACAAATTATTTGTGAATATGGAAAATTTTGAAAGAAAAAGCACAGACTCATTCATACACTAATTCATTCACTCATACATGAACTCGGACTCATGCACTCACTCAGACTCACACCCCCACTTTCAGACCCATACTAACACTCAAGAACCAATTCACAGACCCACTGACGGAGACAAGCCCTGTTGCTAACCTGCGCTGCCCACAGCTGAAGGCCCTGCACAGCAGGGGTTGGAATAACGCAGAGTAATTAAAATTGCTTTATGTTAAAAAAAACATAGAAATTCACTGAAAAAAACAAAGGTTACAGGGACATAATAGTTTCTGAATTTACTTGAAAAAAACAAAGACATTCAGTAGTTAGAGTTCTTTTAAGTAACTACAACTCAAGCCCTAAGGTAACTATAACTTGCGCAACATTTGCGATAAAATTATTGATAAGAAAACTGTGCATGACAAGGGGACAAGTTATAGTTACCTTAGGGTGTAAGTTATAGTTACTTAAAAGAGCTCTAACTATAACTTCCGTGTAACCTTTGGTTTTTTTCAGTGAATATATATGTGTAAATATATATATATATATATATATATATATATATATATATATCTCAAGGGCCTGGTGATGACGTCTCAACTTCGGCTAGCAAACACTTGCTATTTTCATGGCCACTGTGGCCTATTAACTATATGAGTGCCAGATACTGCTTCTTCAGGCGTGGTCTTTAGTATCACCATGAAGTAGGTCAAAATGTTCCTAGTAATCTGTCAATGGAGCCTCTCTTATAATGAACTATCCTAACATCTTTCAAAGACCACGGGCCTGATTTAGAGTTTGGCGGAGGGGTAACTCAGTCACAACGGTGACGGATACCCAGTTTGCCAAAATATAAATCACATTATTTCCTATGGGATTTATATTTCAGCGGATGGGATATCCGTCACTGTTGTGATGGAGTAACCCCCTCCGCCAAATTAATTCAGCCCCTAAGTATAATTTGATGCAAGGGGGTACAAAGTACCATAAAAAGATTCTGAGCTGGTGACCCTATGGGTAAATTTTACTTTTTGATTTGGAACGTACCTGAAGACAGTAATCTCTGAAAAATTGACCAAACGAATTCTTGGTTTGAAGGGGCTAATTTTATAAATACTTAAAGCATCACTTACAAATTGGGAATGTTCGGTGATCCATTTCCTATCAGAAGAACTGTATCTTTCTGCAATTCAGCAAGAGCAACAATGTATCTTCTCCAAGTAGACAAAATCCCATTATCTCTGGTGAATAGGGCTTTTTGTTTTTTTTCAAAGGTGAATCTGGCTCATGCCTTAACTTGCAAATGTATAAGCTTTTGGCAAAGTCACAGGTCAATCTTAAAAGCCTCTCCTCTTTCATATTTTCAGGGAATTACATTTCACGTATGTATATATAATTATGCTGATGCCAGTATGCTTTAGCAGACTTAGGACCTGAGGTTTTTTGGGGATGGATACCGAAGGGAAAGGATTTCCTATTTCAGCCTGAATCCCATAATTAAGAAATAGCTAGTCCATGTCTTCTCACTGGAATGGGAAACAAATGCACGGACACAGAAATACTTGGGGGCTTATTTACAAGCGGCTTGTGCCACCAGTGCATCGCTTTTTGTGACACACCAGTGGCGCACACGGCAGGTCCATACCTACAAGGCCACTTTGCGTGGCTTTTCATGGCCTTGTAGATATGGAGTAAGACAATGCAGCGCAAGTCGCTGCCTTGCCTTACTTTGCGTCAAAAAGGTGTTCCATGGGTGTTGCTGTGGGCTTGATTTTGGTGTTTTCCCAGATTTATTAGGTTTTGTAAAAACTGGGAATGCGTCAAAAGCCTACGCCGTCCTTGGGGTGGCGTAAGAGTGGCGCAACAGTGAGAAATATCTTTATTTTTCCCCCTTTTTTCCTCTATGTGTGCTGCATTTTGCAGCACACATAGGAAGAGGAAAACGCCTCTCATGATTGTTTCTGTGCAAGAAAGTGTCCCTTCCTGCACAAAAAAAATAATTCCCACAGTTCCTCCAAACATTTGGCCATAAAAGCAGAGAGGTGATTGAATTGAAATATTTACATTTGAAGAATTCAGTGAGGCTTTATCTTTTTAGCAAAGGTTTGACTTCTGCCATTTACCCTGACTGCGAAAGAACAACTCTGTAAGAGATGTATTATACAAGGCTAGCAGATGAGCCTTATGAATGATAAACATAGTCTTCATGAATTTGGCGTGTCAAGGATCCTTAGTTCATCTGGAAGGACGACTGGTTGTTCTAACTGTAGTCCTGAGACAGTAGGAAAAGACTCCAGTCTTATAGGGAAATGGTGGAACTGTCCACCTGAGAGCTAATGTGGTCGGTGAAGTATGTTATGTGTAGCGATAAGGTCCCAAATATTCCAGATTTAGCTATAAGAATGGCTAATGTTGCCACTTTGGTGAGTTAGGGATGGGAGGACTGTACTTACTATATTATGTTAAATTTAGGCTCCTTAGGTTGGGAGGTTGTGTAAATACGTTCTGAATAGGAAAAAGGTTTTAGATTACCCTAATTTTGGCTTTATATATGCTCATCAAGGCCAGATAGCTAATCTTGGTGTCAGTCGCATAGTTTGTCTGTCACTTACTTTCTGTTTTCACCACAGAAGGTTTAAGGATCCTCAGTTGTGAGGAAAACCAAGGCTTAACTCTTGAATAAGAGAAAAACAAATAGCAGAATCTCTGCTTCTGTAATTTCAATATCCTAAGCATGAATGATGGCTGACTAGACCGTTGGAAGACTCATATACAAGGCACTGATGAAATCAACAAGTTTTACCAAACACAATAGCATTGCACCTGCTCCTGTCAGACCAACCCATTCTACACTTCTCTGCCATCTTACTATAGTTCATCTCTTTCGGGGTTAGGCCCACTAAATCCATATGAAGAGCACACTACTGTCTACAGCTGCCTATTACATTTCATGTATAAGTTCAGCACATGCTCCCTATGACCTCTAGGTGGTTTCCAATCTGAATGGTAATGAATCAGTTGATATGTTTCCACAAATGTTTCCCTGGATCCATCACTACTCAAAATTGAAAGTTCCCCCACAGCAAAAACTTCTGGAACAGGAAAGTCCTCAGCATGGTAAGGGATATGTACTTCTGCCCTGAGTGCCCAACTATACTGTTGTCTGAATCCCTAATGCTGATTTTTTTGTCATAGGCAAACACAAATCTTATGTGTGCGCCATGATATAGGCTTGTCTCGTGGACTGCTGTCTAGTTGGACAGGAAGGGGCACCCAAACCACTACCCTCCTAGTAGGGGAAGGCAGCAGCCTTCACCAGGAGTTAAGAAGCATGAGGGAGGTGGTAGTAGCATACCGTGTAGTGATCAGTAGTAGTGAACAGGGCCTTTTTACTCTATGTCACTGGAGCGTGGCCTACAGGCTCACTCAACATTTCAAAAAGTTCTGCTGCTGTGTGCTTAACTCACCCTTGGCCTACATAAGGCAGATGTGGAGTGCTGCATAGAGCAGGAGCAGTGACTCTGTGTTAGTTGTATGTGTGCCTGAAAAGAGTACAGTACAAGGATCAATCAGTACTGTGTAGTACATGTGTGGTTAGTACTTGTGTTGGGTGTATGTATGCCTGAGAGGAATACATTACATGAGAGATTTAGTGCTGTGCAGTGCGTGTGCAGGGACCACATGCGCTGGATGTAGGTGTGCTTGCATGAAGTACAATACATGAAAGGTGAAGAAACGTGCAGTGCACACTTAGTGAGAGTGTGTGCTGGCAGTGCATGTGTTTTGAAATAACACACCCTGTTTAAAGATAGAAAAGCTTCAGTGCTAAACAGTGCATGCAGAATGAGTGTGTGTGCGGAAGGCATGTGTACATGTGAGGGTACGATGCATAGAGATATTAGCACTAAACAGAAAGTGTGCTATGAATACACACTGAGGGAGTGTGCCTGCAATGGTACATTGTAAGGAGGACGCTTGGTTCCATTTTGGAAAGACCATGCCTGCCTGTTATAGATATGAGGAGGACAGAATTCCCCCAGGGACAGATTTGTGTATTGCTCCATTCCTGTGAACTGGGTGGGGACACACTGGAGGGAAGGAGGAGACTCCTTTTACATCTAAAAAAACTGCTCTTTGATTCAGTGTTAGATCAGAAGGAAGGGGGCTGGATACATCTCAGGGAGGGAGATGGGGCTAATAAGATAATCTTAAAGAGGAAGAGTGAGGGTCTAGGATTAACTCTATGATGCATATATCACTGTGACTGACATCCAGGTGTAAACTCTGGTCACTCCCATGAATTATGTGGTGGACAATCAGTTTTGGAGTTGTATTTGCTGTGACAGACCTCTTTCCTAAAGGAAGGTGAAAAAGTGACCACTTCAAACGAAGATGATACCCAACATAAAACTTCAAAGACCCAAACTTACATTACATGCAGTGTCCAGAAAATGACTAAAAGAGTGGGAGGTTGAGTCCCCAAAAATGTAGCATCTGTCAAGCAGACAGACGGGCTTTGTGATAAGGGGAAGCTCTACAGGACACCTGCCTGTGACCAGAAATGGTGACCAAGGCTTCCTAGTTTCTCTGCTGGATGAGGGAACATCACCCAGGGAAGCCAAGAACACCTGCTTTGGAGCCTGTAGCACCAGCCCCTGCCTGCTTGCCAGGATCAGTGTGCCCTGTGAGGAAGAGGACAGTGTTGGAGCGAGCAAGGTCCAGTGGGAAGCCCTACCGTGAGGACTTCCTGTGCAAGGTGTGAGGATTCTGCTGTGCACTGATCGGGCTGTAGCCCATGTACAAGACTGTTTTCGGTGACCCATGTATGCCAAAAGAGGGCTCCCATTTACTGTGCCAAGTATTGAGAGCTGTGTGGAGGGCCCCAAACCCACACAGCCTTATTACGGTGACCTCATATGCCAAATTGGGCCACCAATGAAGAAGTTAAGTGGCTAGCATGCCAGGACTCATGAACACATGAGTGGTGACCCCACTTGCCAGGAGGGGCCACTGTAGTGCGAGTGATTGCACCTGAGGAGTTTACAGAGTGTCCAGAAGTTACCAAGGCAACCCTGTATGCCAAAAGGGTCTGCCGAGACCAAATCATCAAAGACTTTGGGCAGTCACCCACAACTGAAGGGAGGCTGTGACCGGCGTGTCAAGCTGCACTGAAGGATCTGCCCTGACTGACCCCTGTGGACCTGGAGAATGCATAGAAGGATGCCGCACCCTCATGGGACTCCAAACAGAAGCTGAAGGGCTGAGTTCTCCACACCGAGGAGAACCTGACGTACTGCATTGCTGTGAGTTGCTCTGATTGCTTGGGAGAACAGCTGCACAACTCCGAACAGTGAGCCTGCCACCTCCCAGTGCTGCCACGTGTACTGCGAGCAGCATGACTTCTCCGAGCATGATCGGATCTTTCAAGTGCCCCCACTAAGGGCACCCGTGGTAACGCTAAACACTTCCATGCTGCAAGAGAAGTAAGATTTGAACTTCAGCCTTTGGGGCCCCAGTGGATTCACTGCTAAAGATGCTGAGGCACAATAGACACTTTTGACTGAAATCCTGAAGAGTCAAAAGGGAACTCTTGAGTATGGCCTAATAGTTTTAAATCCCTGATGCAACAATCAGTGAATGGGGAATAACTCTGAAGAGGTAACACGAAGGAGGGTAGGACAGGAATTCACCTGACGACTTCTTGAGGCTCAACCTGAAGGGGGATTGTATTGTTGCATGTGAATATCGTATTTCTTTGCATGTGTAGAGTTAGAAATAAAATACAACTTTTCTTTATAAAAGCAAGTATTTGGCTGGACATTGATTTATTGTTCGTACTGTTTGCACTTTGTGTTGTGAGTCATGTTCACTGTCCTGTATCTGCACCGACCCTCTCCCCCACCCCCACCAAGGAAGCATTGACTGCTCAACCAAAGCTACCGCTGAGAGTCAAGTGTGGGTTGAGCGGGATCCACAGTAGGTACGGCCCTGGGACATCAGCAATAAAAGTCCTCACCTGCCATGGTTGTGCCCAGTAGGCCCTGCATGTCCCGTGGCTCTCTGAAAGGGGTTCTGACAGAAGCTTATCCTTGTTTGCCTCCAGTTCAGTTCTCATGTTACCACATCCCTTAATGACAGGTTGCAAAGTATGGCACATTTCCAGTTTCCAAATTAATCGTCTTAATTATCAGTCCTAGGATGATAAACATTTATTTGCTTGTCCTTTCCTTTAAGCAGCAGACAGAGAAGGCATTCTGAGCCATCCATGTGTTAATAATTTCAATAACATTAAAATATCCACCTTAGATCAGTATGTCTATATTAAGGGGCACTTCCATGCCTTGTGATAGAATCTGACTCCAACATGGGCACACCTAGCATATTGTTCTGAAATTGTGCATTCAACTCTATGTAGTAACATGTATACAGAGCCTATGAACTTGAATCTAACATATCTGGATACCCCATTGCTTACTCATCTATTTCCAATCATAACCTGCACTTAAATGGTCATACCTTGGCTGCTGCCAAAAAAGCCCCACAGAGCGAAGTGATTGGGCACCCTACTTTAAGACAGATAGTAATGCTTCTCGTGCAGTATCGACTTCAAGTTTATGTCACTAGGGAAGCTCAAGCTAGGCACTGCGTGTTTAACACAGTCTGGACAGCAACAGGAAAACTCACTGTTTAAATTCCCAGCTTTACAAGAACAAAAAGAAAAAACAATAGGTGGACACTTTAGGGTTAGTCTTGCACGCAAGTCCTGACAAAAAAATGAAAACGATAACAATAATAATAGTATTTACAATAATAACAAAAAGAGGAAGAGGAAATAAAATAATATTAATAATTTTCATAAATAATCGGTGAGCAATATATAAGCTTGTGTAGCTAAATAAGTATTGTGTACTTATAAATAAGTATGGTGTACTTATTGACATCTTAATATAAATAAAAAACATTTAATATTTGCCATAAATGTACATAATATTTTACTAAGACTGTACATTTTATTAATTTGCTCAATGCCACATCCTATTCATAAAATAAAACTTTGCACAAAAGTGACACTCTATAATATTAAAACATACACTGGCTATGTCATGCTAATGGGAAAAAGTTCCCTTTTAAAGCTGGCTTCTGCATTTGACAAATATTCCCTGTCTCATGCAGAAAAAAACACATCACATGCACTGGAAAAGAATCATTCTGCTGAAGGCGTAATAATGCATCCAACATGCACTTGCATTATATACTAGGCTTCACATTTTTTATGTATACACACACATACTTTTCCCTATGTTTTGCTACACGAACATGCACCATACCACCATCAACAATTGCTGCTCTTCTGGTTGCCTAATCCAGTAGAAGGGGCTGAGATGTGAGATAGCACAGTTATATTATACATCATACTGGAAAAAGAAAAGCACTTCTGATCCCCATGAAAGTGGGTAAGCGGGACTAAGCGGAGATCATAGAGGAACAGGAACGGCAATCAACAGGATATCAGATACACTGCTGCCAGGTTTACTTATGAGTGACATTCACAGATCAAATGTGTGACACTTAGAATGCACTGTTTGTGAGTAAAAGCACGCAATGAGTGTATGGAAAGAAATATCAGAAAGGACACTTTTGAGCAACGAGACGCTTTAAAGAGATCTTAAAACTGCTACAAAACACCTGGAATGGAATGTCACTGATCTACTACCCCTTAATAAAATGATCCAAAACACTCTCCTTGAAAACACTCCCACGCACTTGCACGATCTCTACACATCCTACATTTCACATCTGCACCTGCTTGCAGTACCATGGACAAATCGCATTGCTGCCCCCCGTGTAAAATTGCTGGACCATGCTTGTCTACCTACGCTTTACCACAAGGCTAATCATTAAATCCAAACTCTTCCTTTCATGAGTAAAAGAAAATTACACGTCTGCAGAGAGACATCACTCTCTAACCACTGAGTTTCCCTTCTGGAGTAGCCACTTACCCACTGATGGGAAATGCTGGAGCTCAGCTGTGGTGGTCTCTTGCGGTGGTGGTCTGCTGTGCTCTGCTGAATGCCACCTGGACTCTGGCATGGCAGAAGGAGGCAGGCTCTGATCCTCTTTCTTTGGTTGCAGGGGGAGGCTCAGCCAGTGCTGGTGATCTCAATTGTGAACTGAATCTGTTACGCTTGTCAGCCATGAATTTGAAAGGCCGCGACAGTGCAGCGCCCATCACCAGACACAAGCCTATGCCCCCGCTGTCCCCTCAACACACATTGCAAACAGATGCGCTGTTTGTTATCCTGGGCCCCGCTCGGACGACACCGAAGTCTGCCTGGAGGCCAGGGCTGCTGAAGCGGGGTACCTGCAGAAGCCAAATTCACAGAAGTTCTGAAGTATTTGGAAGTCTGGCCTCTTTTCTGCTGCCTCCGATTAAATAATCCGTTTCTACTATTTTTCTGTCTCCAGTATCTCCTGCAACAGCATTTAGCTAAGGTCACTTTTCCCTTAATGGCCATATGCCTAAAACCATTCTTGACCCACTTTAGGGGTGACGGGACAACCCCTCTTTTGTACACTCCATGCTGAAAGGTTTTACCATTGTCTTGCAAAAGGTGGCTTTTTCGGATTTCTAAAATGCTTCATATTTTGTGCTGCGCCGGTCACGCTCACCTACCGCCTCCTCAGAGGAGTACTGAGGGGTTGTGTGTCAACTAGAGGAGGTACCACTGTGGCAGCGGCAGTCAAGGCAGGGAAAACAAAGCTGCCCGCCGCCGCCTCATTTTCTAAGGAGGACAATCAAACAGGGCCTGGTCACAGTGGGGTGGTGCCTGCTTGTAACAGACAAGGGACCACCCGGGTCCTCGTGAGGGCTCTGCAGGGTCCTCCGCCAGGTAATGAATTGTTTATTAAAGGCCACGTAGCACAAGGTAGCTGCCCAGCTCGGATAAATGAAACCCCCAGCCTGCTGAACAGAGTTCAGTGTGAGTTGTTTATGCTGGATTGTGAAAAATAAGAGGCCACAGTGTACTTCTACACAGCAGGCTCACATAGCACAGCAGAGCACAGCATCATAGGGCGGTCAGTGTGGCAATGCAAAACTAATGCATTTTAGTGCGGTGGTGCGAACAGCACATTTAGAATGCGTTAGTCTAACCCCTGATGCGTGGTACTTGGCAGGGCTGCACATAAGGAGTGAATGATCATATACAAAAAGAAAACTATTTTTCTGGTTGAATAATCTTGTTCACATGTGTTGTGCATTCTCTCTGAAATCATTTCTGATTTTACCAATGCACTTTATAATGTTCCTTTAGAATGCACCCTGAGCTGTATTTTAGTTTATTAAGAGTGGGGAGATTCTCCAAAGCTAATTTGGGAAGATTGTACTCACGTTATTCAGAAACTCTACCCCCAGTAACCGAGATGCATTTGGGACTTACTACCTCATTCTCCTTCTTGTACCCCATCTAGTCCTAGCCCTGCTCCTATGAATTTACTCACTGTCATTATCAGTGCTTAATTTGTAAAAAATAATTGAGTGCCAGGGCTTAAGGTATTTCTCACAGGTCCCTGCAGCTGGCATTATGTATATGCCACTTCAAACTGTAGGTTGTAAATTCTAGTTTTATCATGTTTTAAGATATATTTAATAAATACTCATCTAATGAACTCTGTCATAAAACATATACAAATCACCAACATATGGTTGGTGCTTATAAATATGTGTCGGTGACTAAAACTAAGTGTCAGTGCTCAGCACCAGCAAACACTGGCACAAATTAAGCACTGGTCATTCTGTTCTTTTGGTATGATGTGTTTCCTCCTTTCCTCCCTACTCTGAAAACAAAATATTATTCAACTGGCCAATGTAGCCACCGGTCTCTCCGTGGTACAAAAATCTTAGGTGTGGAAACCACATTGCATATTGAACAATACGAGGCCTCAGCTTCACAGCTCTCATGTATTTAACAACTATCAAACGTGTGAGTCCCAAACTAAACTGTGCATTTTCGATACGAGAGGATGTCTGTTGTGGCTGTTCCAGCATATGAAATGCAAAGAGCTCCCAATTCCAATAGGTTCCGATGTGGGGGGTGGGAGGAGACAAGACCCTGGGCTGCAGTGTGCTTGTAAATAGGCAGAGCTGTTCTAAGGGTGAGAGGAGGTGACCGGTCCAGTCCTGGGAGGTGAATGGAAAAAGGGCTCTGGTGTGCATTCCAACAGAGTGCACCTCAACGACAGTAAATATTTATAAACAACAGTTATTTGATGTTTTATGCTTTGAACTGGAACCTTGTGACGAAGTAAGCAAAGCTGGTGTGTTGTATTTACGAATTGTTGTCTCATACTTTTATGGTTATGTTAATGTAGTCATAGCAAGATGACTTACAGTCTTGAACAGAGTTGTTTCCTAATCTCGGGGTCAGTAGTCCTTCCAAACCCCAACTTTAACTTACGTTGTCAAAGTAGCAATCATAGCCATTAGGTGATGCCTTCTTCAGAGCTTCTTCCAGAGAAGGGACTGTTTTGTAGTTGAAGACTTCATCAAAGCCAATCTCCTTTAGATAGGCAACCTTGTCATCTGCTCCGGCACAGCCAACTACCTTGCCACCCTAAGAAGGTACAAAGGAAGAATGAGAAATCTTATATTTGCGTCTATCACATACTAAGTCCCACAACTAATATTCAATTTTCTCTAATTGCAGTTGGTTCTATGAGGTATGGAAGATAGAAGCAAGATGTATATCTAAAGTGTACTCCTTCCTATCAGGGAACATTTAAGTAGGGTATAGATAACCGTCGGGGCCACCCCTATCTTGACAAACAGATCTGTTTATTATTTCATTAGCCATTAGAGTTTGGCGGAACCACACATTCACCTGGATCTCAGGCTCTCATGTGATTCCGTGAGTTATATACCTCCAAGAGGTCTGACGTGACTATAAAGCAACAGGATTCAGCAAAACACAACGCTCCAAATCATAATATTAGCAATGATTTGATTGCCTGGGGTCGGAGAGGCAAAAATGACTGCACTCATTTTGCTCTAAGTGGGAGCCGTGTATTAGGGTAAGTAGTGTGTATCCTTTGCTTGTGAGTGTGAGTATTCATGCATCATTTACTATTTGGTATTATGTACTCGATCAAGTGCCACTTAGTGTACATAATACATGGGTTTCAGTTTAGTAAAAGGTGCCTTCCTTAGGTCACATAGCAGTAATGATGACTTGAAAGATTATTTTAACCTAAAGGAGAATGTGGTTCTTTCCTTCTCAAAGTCACATAATGGCCAGATGACTTGTAATATTATTTTAATGGATGGTGCTGCCGCATATCGAACACAGAAGTATCGTAATGTAACAATATAGTGGTCAAAATATTGAGGATCAAAATATCAAAAGGTAAGTGCATAAAGAGTAAGTATAGATGTATTATTCCTAATTCCACGTCCATATACCTTTACGATATATACATATATATATTCATCATCAATGCTGGTGTCAGGCCAAAAAGTATAGGATAAAAATATCTGCAACTGCCATTAAAAAGAAGTTTGAATAGCACTCTCAGGAGTGCAGCTCTATTTTCCTCCTTATTTTGCATAAATGTCTGTTGGCAGCTGGATGAAGCATTAACCCACATTGAAGCCGCATCGCCTCTTCCTGGTGCCTATTTGCATTTTTTCTCTCTTTGGAGACTGATATGTGGAGTTAGGTATAGAAAATCTATACTTACTTTTCAATGTTTCGGTTTTGATATTTTGTCCTCGATATTTTCATAGCACACTATTGAGTCTTTGATATTCTGGGGGCACACCCTTTTAAAGTACAGCAGTACGTGATTCTGTTTTTTCGTTACTTAACGGCAAGATGACTTGTACTATCCTTCTAAAGTACACGAGTACATGGTTCATAGTGCAACACCATTCTTCTTCCCTACACACAGATACATTTTTAGTTGTTTAGTGTCCTGCTTTTTCTCATCAGAGATCTTGCAGTTGCAGATTTGGGGTACACTTGTGAAACGTGTAGCTTAACATAAACACAGTAATGTGCAATTGTTTTGTAAAAATACTTACATCAGTTTGAAATTAATTAGCAAGTTGATGGTCAGAGAAACAGATATTAAAAAAAGTGTAGCAAGCTCTGACTACACCATCGTGGGGAAGCCCCATTCAGGAGAGATCTCTAAACGAGGCGGCTAAGGATTTGCATTTAAGAGGTTTATTCGGGAGAGGCATAAATGTTCCAAGTCCGAGAGGACCATGGCTGGGACCAAATGATGAGAGGGTTTTGTCTCTTAGTTAGGTCTGGCAGGAGTGAACAGGATAAAGTGGAGGGGTGCCTGTTTATGGGACAGTGGCCGGCCTGAAACTTGATATATCAGGGTTCACGCAGTAGGGTAAAAGTGGCTAGTTAAATGTGGAACCTCCATACCTCTAATTTGGTGAGTACCATAAGATGGGTCAGATGGCTGAAGAAGAGAGCATTGTCTAGTACAGGTCCAGCTGCAACAGCCCAATTCTGCCAACTCTATGTTAGAGAAAAACTGCAGCCTGGCCAGGCAGCAAAGTGTGTTGTCTGGCAGTAGGCATGACAGCAATATGCCCCATTTGTTGGGTGGGAGAGACCAACCAGTTGCCAGAAGCACTAACCAAAACATGAATGGGTATAGCAAAAGTCCTCTGCTCCACTTAGCAGATCTGGGAAGGCTGAAACTGGTGGATCGGATGAGAACAACTCTTGTAGGTTAGGAGTGGCGAAAATGTACAAATTTGTTCTGTTCAAATGTTCATAACACGTTTTCCTTCTATGTGAAACTGTATAGAGTGATCAAAGGTTGGAAATTTTCCTCAGTCAGCAATGTAAGCATATTGGCTTTTAATCATGTTTAGAAATTGTTAAGTTAATGATGTTTAGTCTAGCAACCTCATCTCTACTGTTAGAAATGTGGTCTCTAGTTGGCAGTCAGTTTACACCCTGCCCAAGGAGGGACCCTCACTCTAGTCAGGATAAAGGAGTCACATACCTAAGATAACCCTTGCTCACCCCCTTAGTAGTTTGGCACAAGCATTCAGGCTTATCTCAGAGGCAATGTGTAAAGTAGTTGTACAAACACACAAAGTAACACAGTAAAAAACCACAAAAGGACTCCACACCAGTTTAGAAAAATAGCCAATATTTATCTAAATCAAACAAGACCAAAACAACAAAAATCCAACATACACAAGTAAAGCTATCAACCTAAAGTTAAAAAGAGTCTTAATCCATAAGAATCAATGGATGCAATGTTTAGCACAAAGTACCTTGTATGCATTAAAAATAAAGCCACAGAGGCAAGGGTGCATCAGAAAAGCAAGCTATGCATCGATTCTTTACTCGCAAGTGAGGCTGTGCGTCGATTCTTTCTCCGTTGGCTAAGTGATGCGTCAATTCTCTCCTCGCAGGGAAGGGATGTGTCATTTTCCAGACAAGCAGCCTCGATTTCTTGCACTGATGTTAAAGATTTGACACCCAGGGACAATCTGTGGAAAATCCAGATACACAGCAACAATGGATCCACGCTGAAGCAGGCGATGCATTAATTTCATCTCCGTTGCGTTAATTTGTCAGCTGCGGTGCAGCCGCTGCATCGATTTTTCTGCCACTCGGCTCCAGTGCGGGGATTTTCTCACAGGTTTTACTAGCTTCTCCTTCCAAGTGCCCAGGGACTGGATGTGGCACCACTTGGTAAGTCAGGGGTCTCAATTAGGAGAGTCCAGGTGCTGGCAGATGGAATCTTTGATGCCCCTGAGACTTCACAACAGGAGACAAGCTCAGTTCAAGCCCTTGGATAAACTTGGAAAGCAGGATGTAGAACGCAAAGTCCAGTCATTTCACTTCAAGGGCAGAAGTAGCAGCAACAGGACAGCACAGCAAAGCAGCAGGCAGAGTGGCAGGTCCTCCTCAAGCATCCAGCTCTTTTCCCTGGAAGAATGTCCTCAGTCAAATCAAATCAAATCAAATCAAATCATTAACATTTATAAAGCGCGCTACTCACCCGTGCGGGTCTCAAGGCGCTAGGGGAAAAAGGGGGGGGTTATCGCTGTTCGAACAGCCAGGTCTTTAGGAGTCTCCGGAAAGCGGAGTGGTCCTGGGTGGTCCTGAGGCTGGTGGGGAGGGAGTTCCAGGTCTTGGCCGCCAGGAAGGAGAAAGATCTCCCACCCGCCGTGGAGCGGCGGATGCGAGGGACAGCAGCGAGTGCGAGGCCAGAGGAGCGGAGGAGGCGGGTGGGGACGTAGAAGCTGAGGTGTCTGTTGAGGTATTCCGGTCCCTTGTCGTAGAGGGCTTTGTGTGCGTGGGTGAGAAGTCGGAAGGTGATCCTTTTGCTGACAGGGAGCCAATGCAGGTGTCTCAGGTGTGCGGAGATGTGGCTGCTGCGGGGTATGTCGAGGATGAGGCGGGCCGAGGCGTTTTGAATGCGTTGCAGGCGATTTTGGAGTTTGGCTGTGGTCCCGGCGTAGAGGGTGTTGCCGTAGTCCAGGCGGCTCGTGACGAGGGCGTGGGTCACGGTTTTTCTGGTGTCGGCGGGGATCCAGCGGAAGATCTTGCGGAGAATGCGGAGGGTGAGGAAGCAGGCGGAGGACACGGCGTTGACTTGCTTGGTCATGGTGAGAAGAGGGTCCAAGATGAAGCCGAGGTTGCGGGCGTGGTCTGTGGGGGTCGGTGCGGTGCCGTGTTCTGGCATTGTGGGGATCAGCAATCAAATACTTATACTCATTTCTGCCTTTGAAGTAGGCAAAATTCAAAGGAAAGCCTTTGCAGGGCACAAGACCCTGCCTCTCCCTGCCCTCTCCCCAAACACACCCCATAAAGATGGAGACTGTATTGTGTAAGGACAGGCACAGCCCTATTCAGGTGCAATTGTCAGCTCCCCCCTCCACTCTAGTTCAGGAAGACCCATCAGGATGTGCAGGGCACACCTCAGCCACCTTTGTGTTACTGTCTAGAGTGAATTCACAAACACCCTAACAGTAGGTCTGACCCAGACCTGGATTCAGCGGCCAAGCAGAGGCGCAGAATGGTTAAGCAAGAAAATGCTCACTTTCCAAAAGTGGCATTTGCAGACTTACAATCTAAAAAACAACTTTACCAAAAGATGTATTTTTAAATTGGGAGTTCATACTCCATATCTCCATCTGCTCCCAATGGTAAACTGCACTTAAAAGATATCTCAAGACAATCCTCATGTTAACCTATGGGAGAGAGAGGCCTTGCAATAGTGAAACAGAATTTAGCAGTATTTCACTATCAGGACATATTAAAAACACACCAATACATGTCCTAGCTTTTAAATACACTGCACCTTGCCCATGGAACTGCCTTGGGCCTACCTTAGGGATGACGTACATGTAGTAAAAGGTAAGGTTTGGGGCTGGCAGTTGGGTGCACTTGCCAGGTCGACATGGCAGTGCACAACTGCACACACAGTCACTGCAGTGGCAGGTCTAAGACATGTTTACATGACTACTCAGGTGGGTGGTGGGATAAGTGCTGCAGGCCCACTAGAAGCATTTGATTAACAGGCCCTGGGCACACACAGCGCACTTTACTAGGGACGTACTAGTAAGTTAAATATGCCAATCATGGAGAAACCAATCAGCAATCCAATTTAGACAGAGAGCACTTCAACTTTAGCACTGGTCAGCAGTGGTATAGTGCTCAAAGTCCTAAAGCCAACAAAAATGAAGTTCAGCACAGGATCATAACAGGAGGTCAGAAGCCAAAAAGACAGGGGAAAACACGCCAAGAGCTGCCATGTCTGACACCTGCCAATAGTGCTTTCTTAAACTGCAAACTTACCAGTATCAAATACAACTTTCCCTGTCTCAGCTACAATCCAGCCTGCTTGAATTACACCAATGCCTGTTTCAACTATGTGCTCACATCTACTACAATGCTGGCTACATCCACAGCAGCCTCTACTGCAATTTAATCTTACCTGCAGTGGTAGCTGGGCTAAATGTGATGCTCTACATAAATGTTTCTATTATTTTTTCACAAGTAATCCTAGTAGACTATCCTAAAAATGAGTCTAGTTTGTTGCAAGAATGCAATGATAATGCAGACACAATGGTTGCTGGTTCAGAAACGGCCCATTGGAGCAGGCAGCACTCTCATTTGTTCTAGTCTCATTGGAGTGCACACCTTTCTGGAATGTATCTAAATCATATCCCACTCCACTTGCACATTATATCCTGTCACAAGATGTTTGCAACAAACCAAACAATTTGGAGCTGTCGACACCAGTGTCCCTAATATGGCCTTTTTAGGCCCCTGTCTAACGGCATAGAATGTAGGTGGGGAAGAGTGAGGGTCAGTGTGTGTCATAGTGAGGATTTGTTGTTTTGAGGAAGCATAAGTGCCATTGTGTGTGAATTGTGACCATATTTGTTGCCCATGAAGAGTATGTGGATTTGGGGGTTTTGAGAGGAATGGGCCATATAAACAGAAAATGCAGAAATTGGACCAATGTATTTCGGTGGCTGCTTAGGGACCTGTGTGTCTTTCAGATCAGGTATCAGTGCCACCAAATATTCAGCGTGATGTGAAATTTGTGAATCACTTGAACTAAAATGACTGCCTTCCTTTGGAAAGTCCAGCTCTGAAACGAATATCCAGCAGTATTCGATACAACAGCGCAGCTTTGTGACTGTTTTCCTTGGAGCGTAGGCAGCTAACATTGTGGTGTGCGGAAAAGGAAGGAGCATCCAAATTCTCTAAGCATTTTCTGCAATATTTATGCGAACATATAGGCTAAGGCTGGTGATTAATGTAACGTTTTCAGCAAGAGCTAGCATGTTTAAATCGAGGTTTTCGCACCACGATTGTGGCACAGACGTCTATAGTTTCCACACAATGGTTGTATGAAATGGTAGCTTTTGCAGTTTGACTGGGTGGGTCCTACTGAATGTGGAATGGACATGTTCAGTGGTTTAACCAGAATTGCTCATGCTAGCTCATCTCACACGCCCAATGGGAACGGAAGAAGGGCAATGCAGCGTGATTTACAACAGGCAAGAAAAGCTTGCCACAGCATTCTCTAGCTCTGAAAGGTGTGGTGTGTATTCATGACCTGGGGGGATGGGCAGGGTTAAAATTACTTTGAAAGCGCCCTGCCCAGGTGACTCACTAAACACGCATAAAGCTGTGTCCCACATTCATGACTAATAAGGAAATAATCTGTCTTCTGACTTGCTTCCCACTCAAGTGTCATTGGTGGTTTCTCGCATTTCAACCAGGCTGGAGCAATCTCTGATTTCTTTGGTTGCGTCAGGGCCCATTACTGTAGGCTCTTAGGGCCCCTATGAGTAAGCCATTTGAGCACCTTGGTGAATTTTGTGTATGCGTTTTTACAAGGACAAACTGCTATTGGTGTTATTTTGATATTGAAAATATTTATCTATATTGGGGGCTTGTGGCCAGTGGAGATTAGGTCTGATTGTGAAAGGGGATATATTTATAAGGAAATGGTGTAGCACGGTGTCGCAAACAATCTTGCTGCGCCAAGCTGCGTCATTTCCAGAACGCAGAGATGCGCCATATTTACAAGAATACGGATCATCCCTGTATTCTCCATTGTACTGGCGCTAAATTAGCTGCCTAAAACCTACCCAGGCACACTTGCGCCATGGTGCAAAGGTGGCAGTGTTGCAGGGGTGATTGTTTTTGTCTACAAAAAGTGGCTTAATGCTGCCTTGTAAATATGGGGCAGGAAATTGCGCCACTGGAGCTTTGCAAAA
Source organism: Pleurodeles waltl (assembly GCF_031143425.1). Classification (NCBI taxonomy): domain Eukaryota; kingdom Metazoa; phylum Chordata; class Amphibia; order Caudata; family Salamandridae; genus Pleurodeles; species Pleurodeles waltl. The sequence continues at coordinate 418,058,992 of NC_090437.1, read as the reverse complement.
AGTGACGCTCCAGTGGTGCAAGGGGCTTATGAATATACCCCTTAGATCCTCAAGTTTGCAAGCCTGAGGATATTCACCAAAATTTGGCAGGCAATTCAAACTCGAAAGATTAATTGACTTACACATATGGGTAAAGGAATACGGTTTCCTTAGGAAGAAACAAAAAAAATAGAAACTTCCAATGAGCGTTTGTGCTGCTATATACACATAATGAAATACGCTTACCATCTTGTGCCTAAATTAATGTGCATTAAGAGTGCTCCTCGCAATTATTTCTGAGCTCCCAAATATCCAAGTAAAATGGAATTTGCATGTTTGTTTGAGGTATCATTTATGGCTAATCACTAAGGGCCTGATTCACAAACTGCATTTTGTAGAAAGAAAAGTCAAACTACAGTAGTACTTCTAGCTTAGTACAGCACCCCATTTACAAACCTAAGATCTCCATCTCTATCTCCTCTCTCTTCTATATGGAGAGATCTCTACACAGGCAAGTTACTATCTAGTACAAAAAGGGAGGGTTTTAGAAAGGGGTACGGATGGGTCTGGGAAGATGCATGCCAATACAAACATCTACCTACAAAAGAGTAAACCCATTGCTATTAACAAACTACACTTCTAAAATTATGACAGCTCAGAAGGCCACGAAACAGACATAAATGTACTCCAGCCGAGCCTTGTTGTAAGTCTGGCATCACACATAGTCATTTGCAGGTACTGCAACACCCTTTCATGGAAAACAGTGAGAAGAAGGGACTTAAAACAAAACTAGAAATAAAAACTAATTTTTAAAAACAATTCAAAGTTTAATAATGTTTTAAAACTGTTGTTATATGTTACTTTAGAGAGATCTCCACCACAGTTACTAGCAGTAACTTTACACTCATAAATGTTGCTCCACCCAGTGGTTTTGGGGAGTGGGGGTATGGAAGTCTACACTTTATAGTACATTTGCACTCAGAAATGATGACTAGCCAAAAAAAGCAAATTTACTACAAAGTGTAACTTTAAATTTCCATGTGCAGATTTCCTCACTTGTAAATTTAGCTTTGTGAATTGGCACATTATGTCTTTGTGCCATAACACTGGAAAATATTTCTACTTCAGTAGCCATTTTGTGGAATTTTACAAATAAATGTAATTATGGAGTTTGGTTAATATTTTTCTCTGGATTATAGTTCTGATTATAAATTAACATACTTTTCTTTTATGACTACTGCAATGAATTTCATGGAGGCCACCAGAAAAATCCATGAGAAATCTTCCATTAGCACAAACGTTTTCCACCATGCTCATTCTTGGCTTGAAATGCTTTGATCTAATCACACCAGCATTAAAATCACTCCATTTGGCTGACAATCAAAGAAAGGATTGGAATTCAACATATTTTGTCAGTTACACAAGGCTTTGCACACAAGAGTAAACCCACTAGGGTCAAATAACCTTTAGGAGCTATTAACATCATACTCGGTGTCATATTGCAATGTGATGTAATGCTATGCTAAATATGTGTTTATCAATTTCCCCCGGCCCCCGTACCTTTTTGGTTCCTCCTAGAAGGAGATTCTAAGCTGAGTGCCAGAGTCATTGTGTGCTGATGCAGACCGGCAGCTACACGGAAATAAAAACATCTCTCTCACATACAGCTTGCCACCTTATATTTTATCCAACTCACAACACTCGCTGCTGCAGAGACCCAAAGGGTGCCTTCCAAACAGAATTTTACAATGTTTTTGTCGAGAAACAAATGGTCTGGAGTCCAGTGGCAGCTGGTGAATTGTTGCTACAGCTTCCAACCATGCAACATCAGGAAGTGGTTTTGAATCCCGCAAATCTCCTTGTGCTGAAAAATGTAACACAGTCTGTAACTTTTGTAAAGCGCCGTTTTGTCCTTGGGCAAAGTTCACTCTATGTAAAACTGCCAAAAATAAAACGTGACTTCTTCCTTTCCCCAATGCTCTAATGTGAACCCCCAAGCACTAAGGACATGGCACTAATGTTCACATATTATGAATGGAGGGGCACCAACGAAATTCACAACAAATGTCAGAACATCCAAAAATGTTGCTCCAGGGCAGCTTTTATTAGTTTCAATATGCCAAACAGAAACCAGCCAATGCGCTTCGTCCACCATCTGTGAACTTCATCAGGGCACTGTAATCATATCAATTATTCAAATGGACATAATAAGCCATACTGCGAGCTCTCCAAACGCTCAATGCGACGCAATTTGGATGTTCTGACAGTTGTGAATTTCGTTTGCGCCCCTCCATTCATAATATGTGAACATTGGACCCACTTGGTCGCACCTTTGAAGCAGCAGGCGCTATGGTTGGGAGCACAACATAAAGAGACACAGTGGACAAGGGGAGGTGCGGTTGCTTTTGGCTCACTGTTCCAGTTGGATTACATCTCGGACATAGCACTAATATTTGATGTCGGCAAAGGACATGCATCACAGAGAATTTACGAAATCAGCAAGGTTGCAGAATAGATAGTTCAATGGATTCTAACAGAGGAGCAAACCAAATATCAATAAGAATAAAGCTCTGTTTTAAAAAACGTTGCAGCTTTCCAAGCACACCCCTCTAAAATATGCTGAACTGCTTTTCAAATAAAGGTTTAGAAAACAAATCCTGGAATGTTAAAGTATGCATAGTGTGTATGCAGCCTGAGTGATTTGGCAGTGACAGTTACGTTTATGAGAAGTATTTTAGGCAAGGCTGTGGGTCATTGTAGAAAAAATGTGTTTTATGGTGAACTTTACGATCGTTCTGAAATATAGACTGCTTTTTAGCCATCGCCGGGATGGTTGGCACTTCTTGGTACTTCTGTTAACCGCTTGCGCCGAGGTTGCTGAACAGGTGTTTTATCTATAGGTTTTTAACCAGCACAGCCATAAAGAGGGGAATGGCCACTAAAAGAATAATGAATAAGGGCAGGTCAAAACCTGTGACAAGTTTGTGTCTATCCACACTCTTGGGGCTCGATGACGTAAAAGTGTTTATCTAGGAAAGTTAATGTTTGGTTGTTTTTTAACATAATCTTCTTTGGTGATAAAATTATGTGCAATCGCACCCATGCACACATGCACATACACTAGAGCACGCTCTCAGACACATACATAAACAACACAGACACGCTGTCACTTAAACATACCAGCTGGAAACTTACGACTTCCAACTTCCAAGATCTAACAAACGATGCTCCAGCGCAGCTCACAACCTTATGCCCAATCAGAAGTTCAGATAGAAAGGGAGGCTGTCCCTTTTCCTTTATGGTGGCTTCTGATGGGCATAAGGGCGCCTGACTGACAGGCCCCAAGCCACCACTATCTGACATGCTGCACTCAGGGACATCCTTAGGGCTGGTGTCATCCTGTGCAACATTTTTTGTTGGTGCCATCCCAATGACCACCTCCATCATGGATTGCCTTGCTACCATCTCATAACAGTGCCTCTCAAAATTCCGATCTCTCATTAGGCGGAACATTAATCACCAGAGTTATCTTGCCACTTTTCTTGTCTGAAAATTGCTGGAGGCAAGGAACGATGCAGCAGGTGCTTTTAAAACCATAATATACTTGCAAACACGGCACCCCCACCTGAAGTCAGCGTCGCACCACCCTAGAGCCAATCCTGGCTGCACTGCATGATGCTAGTGCAGCATATCAGATATGTATTGAGTCTGTGATAGAAGGGGCTGTAACATCCCATGCCTGACACATGCACAAGACAGCCCAAGGGAACCCTCTTCTGGAGCAGGGCAATATTGCAGGTTTTACTTCTAAACAAATGATCAGTAGATTGTTTGTTTTCATGCAAAAAGCTGTAATATGTAGTCATTAAAATGAAGAGTAAAGTGTGATTTTTGGAAGGTCGCTGCCCTTGTGCCCCGATGGAGAAACCGCCACTGAGTCAGATTAGTGCTCCATCAATCCTCTTCCTTCTGGAGCTTCCCTGCCTTTGCCAATTTCCCACCAGAATACGTCATACCTACTAAGTCTAGGAACTTGAATAACTTGATAACCTTCCCGTAGTTACTACTTTCCCTCCTACCTGCCTAATAAGCGCTCTCTAGCTTCCATGACTTATATGAGCATGTTAATAAACAATAAAATAAAATACACTGGGTGAGGAGATTAACAGTGTTTTTATCTTTACTGCCTGTTTAGAGCTTATCTTACACTAGGCAACAATTTATTCCACATTGTGCAAGATTATGTTATGAAGGGTGAATCACCATAGGCAAAGCAATTACAGACAAAGGGGCTGATCATGAGTTCAGTGGACGGCTTACACTGTCTGCCGAGTTTCCGTTGGGGTGGTTGCCGCCATAGTGGCTACCTCCCTGCCGGCCCCATTAAGAGTTTCCCTCCAGGTCAGCAGGCTGAAACCTGAGTTTCTGCCACCTGGACTAGTGGGAAACAGCCTACAGCATTGTATCCGGCTCGCAATCGAGCTGGCAGCAAAGCTGTAGAGCGCAGGGCACACCAGCACCATCGCAATTTTCACTGTCTGTGATCATTGTGAGGATGCTGGCCAGGGGGGCCCGGCACTGCCCATGCCAAGTGCATGTACAGTGCAGGGCCCCCCCTGTTGCCCCCTGCACCTGTTCTCCACCAGCATATTCATGCCAGTGGTAGCGCCATGAAACCGCTGGTGGAGAAGGAGGTCATAATCCCCAGGGCACCACTGCTTGCAGCGCCACCACCAGACCACCGGGATCTTCGATCCTGGCAGGGCTGGCGGTTCCCTAGAAGCCCGACCTCCGGGGTTCTGCATTGGCGCACTGGCAGCCTAGTGAATACAGATAAATACATTTGTAGGTCAACTTTGCAATAATGATTAAGTGGCTGAGTGTCAGGTGTTTTCCCAGCATTATCGAAGCTTGTACTGCTATCCCAAACAAAATAAACTTACTTTGATTTTTGCAATTTGTCCAACAACTGAACCAACGGCCCCAGCAGCAGCATTTACTAGGACTGTTTCTCCATTCTTCATTAGACAGACATCCAACAAGCCAAAGTATGCAGTCAATCTATGAAGAGTAAATAAAATAGCTTAGCAATACTGTAAAACATGTTTCCAACATCTTAAGTTTGTAGACTCAGAATTGCTTAAAGAATTTTTGTTTTCTTCTACTCTACTGTCACAAAAAAACTGAATTTTATTGACTGCTTCCATAAGGCCGCCTGCTTACTTCAGCAACCTGGTTTAAAGACATAGAACTATTCTTAAAACCCTAGCTACAAGGTCACTTCATACTCCCCCTTGTCAATGTTTGTGTTAGAGCCTAAAGTGACAGGATCTTTTCACTCCATCAGACCTCTACTTTCCTTCCATGTTTGCAGAACTTCTGCTTAAATGTTCTTCCATCTGGCATATAATAATATATCACTACTGGGAAAAACTTAGAACCAGATTGATCAAGGTTATATGTGGCCCTTGCACCACGTGAGGTGGCGCAAGGGTGACGCCAAACCAAAGTGAGATTTATCAAGCCACACAAGGCCACCTTGCATGGCCCTGCATGGCTTGATAAATATGGAGCAAGTCAAGGCAGAGCAAATCACTGTCTTGCATTACTCTGCCCCAGACAGGCGTTCCATGGGTGGAGCATGGGTATTCCCAAGCATACATCCATGGATTTTGGTGCATTCCTAGATTTACCAGTGGTAGTTATGAGAATGCACCAAAATACTACACCTCTTCAGGTGAGGGATAGCTAGGAGAAATATCTTTTTCTCCTAGTTTTGTCCTCTTTCTACAGGTGCAGCATTTTGCAACACGCATGCAAAGAGGAAAATGTCTCTGAGGACTGTTTTGTGCAGAAAGGTGCCCCTTCCTGCACAAAAACAATTCTGCCTACAGCAAAGGCACCCTTGCACCATGACTCAAGGGTGCCTGCAATGGCACATGGCAGCCAATTGTGCACCAGGGCAGGGGGAAAAGACAGGAATGCGCAGTATCTCAGAGATACAGCATATTCCTGCCCTTTTCTTTTGACGCAGGGCAGCTCAGCAAGAATCCTTGTGGCGTTGCCCTGCACCTAAACTTTGTAAATGAGGCCCTAGGTATTTATATTCATCCAGATAAATATATAATACAGTGATGTAAACAAGGTGCTATTGTCAGAAGACTAAACATTTGAAGTAAATAATTTTTGGTTTTGAAAAGTGTAATAATAATGAGAAGACAAGATAAAACTGCCCCAGGGAAACCCAGCAGCACGCCTGTCAACATTTCAAGGTTAAAATAAGGCTGGTATATGCTCAGCACAGGATACACCATCAGCAAGCCACTGAGATAGCGGAGAACAAAAATTGACAATATGCATGGATTTTTTTTTACTTTGTGGAAAATAGCTCATTGTAAGGTTCATGGGGCAGTGACATTGGTTAAAGCTGACGTGCAATGAAGCTCACTTTACAGGGAAATGTAAAGGAAAAGCGAGACAGTGCACTTTAATGCACGCTTAGCCAGAGGCATTGGTCATAATTGTTTTGTATAAAATTCCAATTTAGAGAGTCAGCTTTGAGTTAACTCCCCCAATAAACATTTGGAAATGTTGTAAGAAATTATTAGTTTTAAAGCACACAATGCAGGTAACTGGTCCGAACTGGATGGAGTTTAAAGGCAGAACACTACTTGGGTGCTCAGGACATATAGAGGGGCTGTTTTGGGTCACTAAGAATGTGGAAAACATGGCAGCAATAATCAGGGAATTTCACAGCACAGAGTAGTTTTAAAACACATTTAACATGCATGGGCAGTGCAGGGGCATCCAGGGGCACCCCTTCCGCCAGCCTTTCCCTGGCAGGGAAACCCACCAGGGAAAGGCTGGAGGCTGAGGAATCATTATCCGAGGGGAAGCACCGCTGCCCTGTTGGATAATGATTCCGACCTCCACCAGGCTGCCTGACGGAGGCAGCCTGGCGGTGAGTTAGGGCTGCCAATGGCAGCCCTCATGGTGTTCATAATGTGGCGGTGTGGCCTGCCATGCCGGCTGGCGGGTTTACCCATTCAAAATTACCACCTTAGTGCCAAATTCACAAAGGTAAACCTTGACCTTATACTTTAGGTCTACAGTTACCTTTGGGAACTGGGCCCTTAGACCTCAGGTTTAAAGTCAGACTTCAAGTCTAACTTTATCTTTTGTGAATTGGGCCCATTGTGTTTAGACAAGGGAGGGATCTTCTATGGTCACTATGCTCAGAAAGAATGATGGGCAGTTGTTTCAAGTGTTTGTCAGTGTTGTTTATATGTTCACAAGTGTAGCACTGTTCATTTGCATAGCACATTTTAAATGACCTGTATTGAAGTAGCTGATAACATAGACACCTTTATTATTACTATAATTGTGAGCTGGCTCCTCCTTGACTTTAAAGTTGCAACTTGCAGGTTAAGGAGATCTTTGAAGCAGATAGGTCGATCTGTTGACCTACAAACAGAGAAACTTGCTTCAACTCCCTACGCGCAGGAAATGAAATACTGATTCCAACACACACTCCAAGCTAGAAAAAAGGTGCACTGTGGGAACTCTGTGGATGTGCTTGTACTGGGACACTTCTGCATTCTATAGATCATAATGCACGTTTTATCAGAGCTCCATGGATGTCTAACTACTCATATAATAATGTATCACACACAGATGCAAGAGTAGTGTAAGAGCTTTGTGGAGTTATTGGGTCTCTGATACTAGGGTATGCTGCAAAGGACATTCAGCAAATATGGTACTGGTTCCAAACTGGTAAGGATTCTACGCTGGTGTTCTATGGCCATATTTTTTGTAGGACGGACTTTTGGGATAAAGAGCTATGTTTCTATTGTGCTGATGGCGAACTAGTATCTAGAGCATATTTTAGTCTGTAGAATGAGTGTGGTCCACGAGATAGTTTAGGTAGACAACATTGTGCAAGTATTTTGCTGAGGGAGGAGATGGTAACTCTGCATGGTATATTGTAACACTGACGACACTGGTAGAGCCAGAAATGAAGGTCACAAAAATGCACACACACACCCATTAATCAATGGCTGAATACTTGGGGGTGAAGTGAAAAATAAAGAGTATTTTTAACTGCAATCTCCCAATGTGGGGTTTCGAGGAAGCCGTTATTTCATTTTACTTTAGGTTTTTATATATTCCTACCTGAAGTGAATTGGGTATCACTGACAGAAGGGTTTTTCAAGGGCAAGTCGATGAGAGATCCTACCCTCCAAGGCCACACTTCAGTTTAAAGGGAAGCCTCCTACCTGAGCCTTTAAAGGCCCCGGGGATCATCGCCACACACTGCTAATTACCCCACATATTACATTGCTCATTACGTCTTCCATGGAATCATTGCAAATATCACTGCAACATTTGTGATTAAATTATTGATGAGAAAACTTCACGAGGGGTGTTCCAGTTATAGGTACCCAAGGGCACATTTATAGTAACTTGAGATAACCATTAACTGGTGAACTTCTGTTTTTTTTTTTTAGTTTAAAACATTACATTGTAGCTGAACATTTTACTTAACTATAACATTACTTTTAACTTTAGCTGTTTTCAGTTAATCTATCTATCTATCTATCTATCTATCTATCTATCTATCTATCTATCTATCATTTTTCATGTCTTACAGTCTCTTAGGGTACTTATATCAATTCACGACTGAAATTCACCTATATTTTCCAGGTTGATTAGATGGTGATTGACAGACTATTGCTAATGCTAGTGGGCATTTTTAGCAATTGGTAATGGTCTGGATTTTATATGTATTCTCCCATGCAGTGAAACTATGCTTAACTGAGCAATCTATATCTTTATTTTTCTTTGTAACAGGTTCATGGACAATGGAAAGAGTCATGTGTTCATAGTAGACATATAAGCCACAATGATAGATCGTGTAATATAAGTTTTCAAACAATGAGTTTGAGTTGTAAGTTTCATCTTATTAAGTTTGGAGACAGATGTTTTTTACGAAGAGGGTTAGCGCGATGAATAGCATGTTGAATAGAATGCAGGCGGACAGGGGTTTGATTCCCCGGATGAAACAGGATATATTTATTTCAATTTTTGCAGTTTGTATAATGTGTTTTGGTATGGGTAATAGTTATCTAGCTCCTCTTAGTTTGTATTATGCAGATTTACTTATGATTGAAATTGTGTAACTATAAACCTGTTCAGATATGAATGGCTGCTCATTGACAATGTAAGGGGAGTCTTTAAAAAGTTCTTTAAAAAATTGCTCCTATTAGGATTTTATTATTTTCTTTTAATAAGGTGGGTCGAATTGCTCTAGTGAGCACTGATGATTGACCAGGCGTAATTGCAACTAGCGGTCACATCTACGTGGCAGGAAATTTAGTATTGAGAGTGTTGCTTTAGCGCTGATGGGTTGATAGACCACGCATTAACATTTATACACTACAGCATCTTTTGCTTGTTGGTAAGTTACAATGTTGCCAGTGGTGGCTAGCTTTTGCGAATAAGTGTGTAAGACATAAGTACTGTGAAGAGTAGAAGGTTAAAAAAATGTATGCTCTTGCATGTCTCTCGATGGATCATGAAAAATAGGAAGGAGTAGGTGATCTTTAAATACAGTCCGGTATGCCCACTTGTCACTGTAGGAAGGAGTCTTACTGAAGATGGTATTCATCCTAGTCTACTAATTACGCCCACTGGCTCGGGAAGAGTTGTGAGTAGAGTCAAGCCTTCTCCAACAACCTACCATGCACACCCATTATTAAAGAGAGGAGTCTCAGCAGAGGGGACAGTTAATCCAGGATTCCTACTAATGCTGCAGACACCTGTCATCTGAGACAGAGAGAGGTCTCAAAGGAGAGGCTAGTCACTCACTACACCCTATTATGCACACCCAACATGTGAGAGGGGTCTCAGCGAGCAGGCCAGTCTCCTTCCGCATACCCTACTACACACACCCATCATCTGAGACAGCGGTCTCAGTGGAGAGACCAGTCCCTCTCCACAAACCATTCTATGCACAACTGTCATGTGACAGACAGGTCTGGAGGACAGGCTGGTCCATGTACACACTCTAATATGCACACCCATCATGTCAGAGAAAGGTGTGAGAGGAAAGAGAAGTCACTTTCCACTCACTACTACGCACACCTGCCATCTCAGAGAGAGGTCTGAGAGGAAAGGACAGTACCTCTCCACTCACTAATATGCACACCTATCATCTGAGAGAGATGTCTGTGTAGAGAGGCCAGTATCTGTTCCCACATCCCACTACGCACACCCGTCATCTCAGAGAGAGGTCTGAGAGGAAAGAAAAGTTCTTCTCTACTCACTTCTATTCACATCAGTCATCTGAGAGAGAGAGGTCTTAGTAGAGAGGTCTGTCTCTCTCCACTCACACTACTATGCACAGTCACCATCTGAGACAGATGTCTCAGTGGAGAGACTAGTGCCTCTCCACACACCCACTACACACCCCGTCATCTGACAGACAGGTCTGACAGGCAAGGACAGTCCATGTACATACTCTAAGATGTACACCGGTCATGTCAGAGAGAGGTCTAAGAGGAAGGGCAGTCCCTCTTCACTCACTACTATGCACACCCATCATCTTAGAGAGAGCCCTGAGAGAAAAGGGCTGTCCCGCTCCAGTCACTACTACTATGCACACCCATCATCTTAGAGAGAGGCCTGAGAGAACAGGGCAGTCCCTCCCACTTCCTACTACTTATAACTGTCATCTCAAGAGAGATGTCTGACACAAAAGAAAAGTTCCTCTCTACTCACTACTCAGTCATCTGAGAGAGTGGTCTTAGTGGGGGAGGTCAGTCTCTCTCCACACACCCTACTACATATACTCGTCATCTAAGAAAGTGGACTGACAGGAAAGGTCAGTCTATGTATACACCCTAATATGCACACCCGTCATATGAGATAAAGGTGTGAGAAGAAAGGGCAGTACCTCCCCACTCCCTACTATGCATACCGGTCATCAGAGAGACAGGTCTTATAGAAGAGACCAGTCCATCTACATATCCTTATATGGGCACCCGTCATCTGAGATAGAGGTCTGACAGGAGCGCCAGTACATCTACACACCCTACAATGCACAGGGTCATTTGAGAAAAAGGTTTCAAAGGAGAGGCCAGTCTATATAGAGTATCTACTATGTACATCCATCATTTGTGAGAGTGGTCTGATAGGAGAGGGCAGTACCTCCCCACACACCACTATGCCTATTTGTAACTCAAGAAAGAGCTCTGAAAGGAGAGGGTCGTCCCTTCTTACACTGTAGTAATGTTCTATTTAAGATAAAACACTGTAATTAACTTTATTCTAAATGTACAATCTCACAAATGGCTCACGAGGGCCAAATAGGAATTAAGTCATTTGAAATGTAGATTTTCCTTGTTTTAATGACAGAAAGTCTTAATTTTATTAAAGAAACGGAGGCGAGTATTATGCGTTTCTTTTCTTGCTTTATTTAAATAGCAGCAAGGAAACCAAAGGACTACAAATCCCAAAAAGGCAAAGAAAAAGAGCCAATGGGAAACAAAAGGTAGTTCAAACATGCCAACCAATCAGGGTATATGTATAACATTATTACGTCACTTGACTGCGAACAGCCCTTTTTTCCTGTGCGGAAAGTCAACTAGAACGAAACAAAGGAAAAATAGAGAATAAAATAGGAACAGCCATAATAAAGGACAATAAATCTGAATGAAAGTTCATAAGTCCAGGAAACTGAAGATGAACCGGAACAGAAGGATGAGCCGCTGTTCCAACTGTTGCTGAAGACGAATGTGAAGATGATATTCCGGTATCCAAACCGATAGGTGCTGATTTATGTGGAAGGTTGAGCTGAGGATCATGTCACTGAAGGGATGGGAAAAATAGAAAGTAGTTAAACCAAGTGGTGGGATAATACTCGCCTCCGTGTCATTAATAAAATTAAGACTTTCTGTCATTAAAACTACGAAAATCTACATTTTATGACTTATTATGCTTGTTCAAAGTGAATTAATCACATTCATAGAAACATCACCAACAGGTTTGCGATAAAATACTCCAAATACATTATCATTAGACCAATCTGCATATCTAAGAATGTCCTCTAAGCGGGAACCCTCCCAAAAGGCTTTGGATGCCATAGCTCCTCTGGAGGAGTGCGCTCCAAACATGGAGGTATCAATCCCCGCCAATGACATAATACATTAACCCACCGGGCTATCGTGGCTGAAGATACAAAATTGTAGGGTTTTTCTGAAAGAGATAAGAAGTTGGGAAACCAAGGACGTTCTTAAATCTGCAGTCTTTTGTTTGTAAACTTTTAAACATTGTCCAACACATAACTTGGGATGATCTTGAAAATATGGATAAAAGACTGAACTTAAATTTGTTTTTGTTTGACGTATCACTGTGAACAACACTCCAGATGGAGTAAACTGTTGAGATGAAATATCTAAAGCTTTAACATCAGAAAGACGCTTAATGGAAATGAGACGTAACAACATTGTTAGTTTGGCAGATAACATTTTCAATGTAAGCATTGACATCCCATAATTTTCTGTATTTAGGTAATGGGGGATTAGAAATGTTTACTCCCTTTAAAAGTTGACAAACAAGAGGATGTTCGCCCACTGGTTTTCCATTTACATAAACATGATTGGATGAAATAGCTGATCTATACAAATTAATAGCACAAAAGGTCTTGCCTTTATTAGCTTCTGCAGCTAGGAAATTAACGATGAAGGTCACATCTGCTCAAAGGGAATCAACGTGTTTTCCCAGACACCAGCCGTGCCATTAAGACCAAGCTGATTTGTAAGCTTTTCTAGTCCCTGGGGCCCATGATTGTCTGGTATGTTCTGAAGCTTCCAATGAAATGAAACGGAAATGTTGGGAACCCCCTAAATTTTCCACGCCGAAAGAGAAAGAAGATTGTTTAAAATGAGGTTGTGAGGACGGTGTGAAGTATTCAACAGAAGGTCCAGAAAAGAAGGAAGAAGGAAAGGGAAATCTATTGAAAGTTCCAAGATGGTTGGGAACCAAATCTGGGATTGCCAAAATGGAGCTATGAGTACTAGAGTGGCCTGCTGCTGTCTTTTTAGTGCTAATACCCTGCTCATCATGAGGAAAGGGGGGAATGCATAATTCAGGGACTTTGACCAATCCTGTAGAAAGGCATCTGATGCTAAGGCCAACGGATCCGGTCACCAACTGTAGAATTGAGGAAGTTGAGAATTGAGGCGAGATGACAACAAGTCGATTATCAAAGGGGCTCCATTTGTTCTGAACCTATTGAAAAATTATGGGATGAAGTTTCCAGTAGCTTGAATCTCGAAGATGGCAAGAATGCCAATCTGCTATGGAATTGAGAGCTCCTGTTAGATACTCTGCATGAACCGAAATTTGGTTTAAGAGGCTAAATTCCCAAAAGCCCTTTGTGAGTTCTGCTAAGGGTTTGGATTTTGTGCCTCCGAGATGATTTATGTATCGGACCACAGAGATATTGTCCATCCTGAGAAGGATGGCACATCAAACCTTGTTCTTTGCGAGGGTTCTGATTGCAAAGGAGCCGGCAAGCATCTCTAAACAATTGATATGCAATCTGGACTCCTCTAAAGACCATGTACCTCCAGTCGATATTGGACCACATCGGACACCCCAGCCTGTTTGGCTTGCATCTGATTTTATCACAAGATCTGGGGCTGATGCAAAGATAGTTCTTCCGTTCGAGGCATCTAAATGGTCTATCCACCACTGGAGTTCTGTTCGAGAATCGAGATCGAGAGAGATAGAGTCTGCATAAGAAAGGCCTTTTCTTAGATGTTGAATCTTTAACCTCTGTAGAGCATGATAATGCAGGGGACTTGGAAATATTGCCTGAATAGAAGAAGACAGGAGACCGAATATTCGGGCAAGTGATCTTAGAGAAATCAAAGAGCCGCGCAGGATCTGGAGAATCTCTGATTTTATAGATTTTATCTTCGCCGAAGGGAAAAGAAGAATGGCAGAGACTGAATTTATTTGGAAACCTAAGAATTCTATAAGTTGAGTAGGATGCAGAAAGGAGTTTTCTTTGTTGATGATGAAACCTAGGTCTGATAGCAGAGAACATGTTAGATTCAAGTGAGACATGAGGGACTGAGGAGGTTGGCTTATTATAAGGATATCGTCTAGATAAATAATAAGTCTTACACCCTGAGCTCTGAGAAAAGCTACAACCGGTTTCATGAGCTTGGTGAAACACCATGGAGCTGATGAGAGACCAAATTGTAGAGATGTAAAGTGAAAGTGTTGGTCGAGCCACTGAAATTGGAGAAAGTTCCTGTACTCTGGATGAATTGGAACAACAAGGTACGCGTCCTGTAAATCCAACTGAACAATCCAATCATGTTGGAGGAGGGTATCTCTGAGATGGAGGATCATTTCCATTTTGAAGTGATGATTAACTACAAAATGATTGAAAGACTTGAGGTAGATTACTGGTCGCATCTTCTTGTTCTTCTTTTGAACCAAGAAGATGGAGCTGGAAAAACGTGATGGATCTGGCTGGGTAAACAAATTTGGTAGTTTAAGAAGGAGTGAATGTATTTCTGAAGAAAAAAGGTTGGACATTTCTGTCAAAAAACTTGGAGGTGGAGGAAAAACTAATTGGACAGGAGTTGAATAAAGCTCAATTATGTAACCTTGAACAGTGTTTAAAACCCCAGGGTTGGAGGTAATTGACAGCCATTTTGGTAGAAAGTGATGAAGACGACCGCTTACAGGAATATGACCAAAAGGTAAGCTTACCTGATTGATTGGAAGGTCTGGAATTTCTATAGCCTCTGGAGCGGAAGCCTCTGCCTCTCTGCAGGTAAAATTGCGGACTATAATCGTGGTAGGACAAATTGTAGGAGCCTCAGGAACCTTGGTTGTAGTAACCGCGGCCGGCAAAGCGGTTCCTGCCTCTGCCAGCCCTGGCAAAAACATGTTGCGTAAACATTTTCTTTAAAGACTGATGAGCCTTGTCCAAAGAGGTAAAGGTGGCCACATATTTACCCAATTCTTTTAGAGATGTTTCACCAAAAAGTAAACCTTCAGTTTTGACATGAGGTTGTATCGTCGCTAGGTTTATTAATTTTGGATCAAGTTTGAGCAATAGTCCTTTTCTTCTTTCGTGTGTGAGAGTGGAGTTAGCATTTCCACGGAGGCAGACAGTCCTCTGAACCCATAACGCAAGATCTTCAGGGTCAATGAAAGAGCCATCTATCCTAGCCACCTCTGCCATATCAAAAATTCATGTAAGAGGATCGATTACATCTAAAAGTTTGTCCTGACAAGAGGACCATGCCTTCTCCACTCCTTTCTGAGGATCTTTAACAAATTTCGTAAAGAATGTGATAACGGGTTGATCAATATTAGGAGTAATGGTGGCTTTTTGGGAAAGAGAAGGGTGCGGGCATTCAGATTTTAACATGGCCCTGGTCTGCTTGTCTAAAGGGCAATTTAGTTTGGCGGAAACGTAGTCACCTACATGAGATGCACGAATCCACTCAGTAGAGTTGGGATGAAGAATTAAAGATGGATCAAACACTGGCAACCCTTTACAATCCAAGAGAGGTTTGGAATTGGAAGCCTCCAGTGAAGATAACCTGGGTTTCTTTGGAATAGGTGAAGAAGTTTTGTCATCCTTGTCAGATAGATAAGAATCTGAATCCATATCAGGTATGTCATCGTCGGTATCAGGTATGAAAGTAATGACTATAAGGGCCATAAGGTGTTTTGATTTGGATATACTCTTTAAAGACAATTTTAAATTATCCTGATTCTTTTTCGCCTTTGAAGGAGTCTTGTGAGGAGCCGCGTCCTCTGCCACATGTGAGGGAACCTCACTCACCTTGAGCGCCAATTTTTGTAAATTTTAAGATTGTAAATTTGGAGACAGGCGCTGTCTGCTTTTCCCCGCAGACTGGGCCGAAATTGTTTTATTAATCATTTTTAAAACTGAGGATTCCAAGTTTTTTGATAATTTCTGAATAGAATTGTTGACTGCCTGTTGAACAGAATTCTGAATGAAGACATTAATGTCTTGTTTAATTGCAGTGACCTCATCAGGGTCCACCTGTTGTGAAGGAGAGCTGCTAGACTCCATGGCCTGTAAATATATATATATATATATGTATAAATGTCTCCAGCAAGGTCTGTAAGGAAAAACAGTAACCACAGGGTTAAAAAATGAAGAGGGAGAAAACTCCGCCTATGGGCAGGGCCAAAAGCTGAGGAGAAACGAACCGGAAAGGTCTGTCGAATGCTTTGCTGACAGAATGTCGAGCGGTGTGGGGCAGAAAACTCTGACTGAAGCGCAACAAAGAATATGTGAAAAAGGAGCCGACTGAAACGATGTCAGCACTCCTCTAGTGCAAGAGAAATATGGCACCCGCATTTGAGAAACGGTTGAAACCGTTCAGAAGAAAACACGCACGAGGAGAAAACAGTTTTTAGTGTGCGCAGCAACCTGCCGACTAGGGGGGAAATATCGTTAAATGAACAAAATAGATGCAACACACGGTAAGTACACCAACTATATATATATATATATATATATATATATATATGTACAGTCTATAGAAATATATAAATATAAACATTAATATAAAGGAGAGAAATAAAGGTACTTAACTTGGCTGCAAGCAGCAAGAAAGGAGGGCTGTTCGCAGTCAAGTGACGTAATAATGTTATACATATACCTTAACTGATTGGCATGTTTGAACTACCTTTTGTTTCCCATTGGCTCTTTTTCTTCGCCTTTTTGTGATTTGTAGTCCTTTGTTTTCCTTGTTGCTATTTAAATAAAGCAAGAAAAGAAACGCATAATAGGTGCCTCCGGTCTTGTCATAAAATTTCATGAGTGATTTCATAAATGATGTCATAGAACATGTCATGAGTGATGTCATATGTGAGGTCATAAGTAGTGCATGGTGGGCGCACAAATTATAGTTAGTGCTGAAAACTGCTGAATTTGTGTTTTCTTTGTTCAAAACCTAAACGCTGTCAATGAGAAATTGACCTAATTATAACATAGTTTTTTTCTGTGAATAAATATATATGCATATATGTGTGTGTGTGTGTACTTTCCTGCCGTACTCTGATTGCATCCACCAGTGCAGAGCAGTGGGAGCAGGACCCACCTACATATCAACAAATAAAACTGCGTCACGATGAACAAAGAATGCTCGTACTCCCAGGGATGATAATGCCAAGAAGTTTATTGGGTGAGGGACCATAGAGATCTGGGACTTTTACCACTGGGCATTTTCCTAATACTCTTTTAATTTGACTTAAATATATATATGTACTGACAGTCGCCAGTAGGTAGTTACAATGAGGACTTACTTTCCATAGACAGAGAATTTTTTGTTTGGTAATAACTTTGGCACTGTTTGACGATTAATCTCAACATTTTCAAAACTAGTTTGACATTCACTTCAGCTGATGTCTGGAAAGTGTTGGGGTGATTCGTGTAGGGGGAGCAGAAAAAGAAGGGGGTCCCAAAACAATTTTTTTCTCTGCAATTTCCCATTGAGATTTTA
Organism: Pleurodeles waltl; assembly: GCF_031143425.1. Lineage (NCBI taxonomy): Eukaryota > Metazoa > Chordata > Amphibia > Caudata > Salamandridae > Pleurodeles > Pleurodeles waltl. The sequence goes on along the minus strand of NC_090437.1, from coordinate 418,041,443 downwards.
GACACTACAGCTCGAACGGCTGGACAGAATTATACCAAACTTGGTAGAAGGCTAGCTCTTGGTCCAGAAAGAGCCTTTCTGTAATTTTGTGTAATTCCCTTGAGTAGTTTTGGAGTTATTAATGCAGTGATTGGCATGCCGCAACCTGACACGAAAGTTGCAGCCGCCCTTTTTATATATCGGGACACATTCCCGGGGCTTCATAATGAAAGTGTCAACTGATAGAAGGGTTCAGAGTAGAGGTACCCTGGCCCCATGGGTGTGATAGAGGGGTCGCTGAGGGACACCTGGTGGGCAAGAAATTGCCCAAAAATGTTTTTTTTCCACGGACGTGGATCCAATGCGGGGCTCAGCGCACCCATACAGCCATCAAAAAATCAGTTATGCACCCACACCAACACTCACACACCCACGGACAAACCCACACATCCAGTCACACAATCACACACCCACTTACACATCCACAGAAGCATTCACACATCCACTCACACGCTCATCCAGTCTCTGACACACCCACTCACAAACCCAAGCAACCACTCACACACATTCACACCCATAGAGACAATCAGAAACTCACTTGCACACCCGATTACCCACTCACACACCCACTCACAGACCCATACAGCCACTCTCAGAAGGAGTTATAGACTCATACATCAACTCGGCACCTACTTACACATCCACACAAGCACTTACACACGCACTTACGCACCCATCCAGCCTCAGACAATGATGAAGTGGGTGCCCTGGGTGGACTCCAGGGCACCTACTCTTTATTAGCCAGACCCCATGGGGTAGGGTCCCCATGGACGAAATCACCAGGAGGAGGGGGTTGTGTGCCTCCCTACCAGGTTGGGTGCCTTTGGGGAGTTGGCAGCATGTGTGGGGAGGGTCACAGGGAGGGGCCACAGTCCAGGCCCTGCGGCCAACCCCTGCCATGCATGGTTGAAGGCCATGCGTGGCGTATAGTGGCCGCATGCCGGGGGTTGGCCGCAGGCCACCATCTTAGACTTAAAAACTCTTCTAGAAAAAGATACATTCGAGGTGAGCAGATCCAGAGTGTTTGTGCTGTTGTAGGTCGCACCATGTGAATGCGCTGTTCTCCAGCTAAATCTGTGGAACTATTCACAGTTCCTCACTTCCTTTTTTGCAAATACAAGTGTGTGTGTGTGTGAGCACATTTGTGTTTATGTGCATATTTTCAAATCTGCCTGTTTTATTGAATTGCATCTTGAGATTGTTCATACTTTAATGTCTTTTCTATACTGTCCACTGCTCACCACATCAGTCTAGGCTGTATTCCACAATAAATAAAGAATAAGGAAAGTAATATCTTGATTACTCAGCATGCACTTTCAAAAGAAATAAAAAAGTAATAAAAATTATAGCATTGTACATTACCCAGGCATGCCAAGTGTTCCAAGAGCCAGTGACTTTGGAATTTTTTCTGGCCACTCTGGAAGCAGTGGGACCAGACCTGCACCGTTAGAAATGGAGTGTGTTGTCCATCCAGAATTGGAAACTACATAGCCACCAACTGGGAAGTTAGGATTCTTACTTTCTGTGATTCTGAAACAAAAATCATGATTTAAGAGACAACCGAGTCACTCATTGATTCCCTGCATTATGCACACATATATTAACGTTGATTCATGTTTACAACATGGAAGCTAGGGATTTGGGTTTATGATCACATTATGATTCTTCCACTTGCATCAAGTCTTTATTTGAACAGACAATGTGTTAACAGATTTCAGGAGCTTTGATCAGTTTAGAAAATTGAAGGCCACATTTGCAAGGCCCTATTGCCACCGGAGCGCCACTTTTTGTCAAATTTAGGCCCCTCCGACAAAGTTTTCTGCGTCAGAGAGTCCTGCAGTGGGTGTTGCAGTGGGCGTTCCATCGCAACATCCATTGCTTTTGGCGCTGCCCCAGATTTATGAAAAATCATGAATCTGTGGCAACGGCAAAAACTAACGCCACCCCAGGGGTGGCAATGGCATGGCAAAATGAAAAGGAATGCTTTTATTTGTCCTCGTTTTTTGCTTTTTCTATGTATACTGCAGAATGCAGCACACATATAAGACGCAAAATGCCATGGATGATTGTTTATGCGCAGGAAGGAGTACCTTCCTGCACATAAACAATCACTCCCCTCAACACAGACACCCTTGCACTATGGCGCAAGGATGCCTGCGTTGGCAAGGGCAGCTTAATTTAGGGCCGGTACAGGGGAAAACGCAGGGCTGTGCCTTATTCTTCTGAATAGGTTACAGCCCTGCATTTCAAAACTGTCTCAGTGTGGCGCTGCTGATTTTGGCGTAGCACTGAGCTGCACCAGTTTCTTGTAAATCGGGCCCTACGTTTCAGGGAGAAAATGAAGGATGAATAGTTGCTTGCCTGTCTCAATTGCTTCAATGAGACTATGGACCTAATTTAGACTTTGGCTAGCCCAGCGGTCATCTTTGTGAATTGAAAGGCTGCACTGTAAGAGCAGTTTTTTTAAATGTACTAAATGTTTAGAGGACGGTGGCTGTCTTTTTTAATGACCATCTATCAAACTTTTAACTTTTTTTGTTTTTCAGAAACAGACTCCCAAAGTAGGAGTCTCAATCAATTAAGGAATTATAAAGCATGGAAAATCACCCATGAGGGTCTCAAGGCACTGAGAGCAAGGAGAAGACAGGAACAAGAGCAATGCAGCAGCATGGGGAGAGCTGGGCCGGGATCTACTCAGTGGGTTCATGCTGCAGCATCCATTAAGTAGGTCTTGATAGGAGGGAGGGGCACTAGGAGGCAGGGGACAGGACTAGGCAGGAGGTGGGAATTAATGGGCGGCATGCAAGAGCAGCAAGGGAAAAGCAAGTAGAGAGCAATGAAAATGAGGGAAAAGCAAGAAGAAGGCACACAAAAAACAAGGGAAAAAGCAAGGAGAAAACAGTGAAAGTGAAGGAAAAGCAAGGAGAAGGCACACACAAAATGGGGGAAAAGGCAAGGAGAAAGCAGTGAAAATGAGGGAAAAGCAATGAAGGGTACACAAAAAACTGGGGGAAAGCAAGGAAAAAGCAGCGAGACAAGGGAAAAGCAAGGAGAAGGCACTAAAAAGTGTGGGAAAAAGCAGGAAGACAGGAGCAAGAGCAATGCAGCAGCATAGGGAGAGCTGGGCCTGAGACATTCTCAATAGGGTCACCCTGTGGCCTTTACTAAGTAGGTCCTGGGAGGGGCCCTGGGAGGAGGTGGACTGAGCTCTACAGAAGGCGGGAAATAACGGGCAACATTCAGTCTGCTTCTGAAAAGCAAAAAAAACTAATGACCCTCACACCCTGGGAGGTTTCTCCCAGGGTGTGGGGGGTCATTGTTGTATGTTTACTATTTCTTACTGCCATGTTTTTCCTGGCAGTGACGGACGGGGAAAAAAGGCATTACACAGTCCAGCAGGGGGACAATTTAACATCCTACCTCTGGTGGCCCCTTATCTATCAGACTATTGGAGGAAGTGTTCTGTGGACAGAGACGAAGGGAGCTACATTGATGGAATACATAAGGTCCGTCTGTTTCTAACTGAGGTGGGTGAATCAAGGGTTTGGTGTTTTTGTGATGCAGTACCCTTTCCACCAAACCAGTGAATCTCCATTACTTTATCTTTGTTTCCTCCTGACAGTTTATTTATTCAGTATTACAAAATGTATCCTTCCACCCAGTACTCAATTATAAAATGGTGACCTGGTCTATTGCTCCTATACAAATACTAAGGGGCATATTTAAGGAATGTGGCGTGGCACACAGTGCTGCACCACTTTCCTTGCTCCCTTTAGCGCCCCCTTACCACCACCATATGTGCACCATATTTAAAATATGGCGCACCATGGCGCAGGGTAGAGGGCAAAAGCATCATTTTTTTTACGCTATTGGTGTACTCTGCAGGAGTAGCGCCAATATATTAGCGCTACTCCTGCAGAGTACCTAGGGGCCCATTGTAGTCAATGGCATCTCACCTTTTAACACCTGCTCTGTATTCTCCTTATTCTCTTAGATCTCTCTTGTTTTCTTTTTTCTGTCCTACTCATACTGTTCTTTTCTCTTCTTTTCTCTGTGTAGCTTCCTCTATATTTTTCTCACTTGTCTTACCATTTTACCAGTCTTTTCTTCACTCTCACCCGTTTGTTTGTTTGTTTCCATTTTTGTTCACCTTTATCTACTTCTATACCACTTTTTTTTTTTTTTACCTTCACATTGACTTTGTCTTCCCTATTTGTCGTCCTCCTTTATTTATCTTTTTGCCACATATTTCTTTCCTTTTTCACTTCTTTTTCTCCCTTTCTTTTTCACTGTTTCCATCATTCTCTTTCTTTTTTTGTGGTATTTTAAATCTTTCTCTCCCTTACTTTTATTTTCTTTCTTGCCTGTGTGTTTTCCTTCCCCAATGTTATCTCTGTCTCCCTCTTCTTCTCTTTTTCTTTTATATAGCTGCCTGTCTCTATTGGTTATTTAAATTCTCTACCTGGAGAGAGTATTCCCTCGTTATTTATGACTTTTTAGCAAGAATTTGCTGAGCTGCAACAGGTGACAGTGATATGTCTTTTGTGCTTAAACTGACTCTCAGACTCCTTGATGCCAGCCAAATTCGAAAGGACAGTACCATAATCGGTGAAGTTGCCCCCCTGGCATCAGAAAAGAGATCATGTTCACAAGCTATTCTCTCTCTCAGAAGATCACATCGATAAATGAGGAGATATAAAGAGCAATCCAAATCATAATACATTTTCCTTGTTATATAGATGTTACCCTAAACATTACTCAATGTCTTTACTGCCTTGATAATGCACATACCTGCCATTAAAATGTGCTCCCAATACAACCTCATAATGTACATATGTCAGCCATCAATTGAAAATAGGTATCGCATATATTATTAGAAACAAATATACTGCTTTCGAAACACTTGTACAAAGTATGCTGATTGTAGTTTGTCGCTGAGGCATCGTGATCAACCTAAGGCTATGCCTCTTGTGAGCCATGGCCCTTCCCCACAATCAGCGGTGGTATTAGCACCCTACACTATGTTCACCTTTGTATATTTCTAACATGCCACAGAGGAATGTTCCAAACACACCCGTATGATGTTCGTACATACAAGTCATGGTTAAATGTCACAAATTTTAAAAAACTGTCAAACATTTATGTGCAAAAGTTCAGTGAAAACAGTTGCGATGAATTCTGACATAGATGTGCAAACACAGAAATAGTAAAAGAGTCGAATCATTTTCAGGGTAAACGAGTGATCTGGATGTGAGATAATGGTCAGAAAGAGAGCGAGTCCAGGCCTCTTTTATTATCAGTTTGGAAAATAGACACTCTCTCTTTGTAAAGGCAGAGATGAAGTTATGCATCATCATTTCTGGAATCTTAATGAAAGTTAGACATATATTAGTAAGAACAAACCTACATTTAATTTGTATAGTTTTAAGCCATATGTTTTGTGTTTTACACAAACTCACAATAATTCAATAATTTAATGGTTTTTAGCTGCTCTTATATTTTCATGTGGTTTTATGTTCCCCCAAGCTCCACCTTTGATAATGTAGATTTATGCTGGTCTCCCTCTTTCTCAAACACAACTCTCCTTCATGACACTTCACCGAATCACCTTTCTTTATGTTTTCTTCAGTTTCTAAGGCCATCATTGGAAGCTGTGAGGAATATAGAAAGAAAGTTACCACACCTACGGCCACACTTACAAGGCCTTAGACCCTCTTAGTGCCACACTACCATCATTCTTATTCTCTGGCCTCCTTAATGCCATTCTCTTTTGCAATATTTACAAAGTGGCGCAATGCTAGCACTGTGTAACCCCTGAGCCACATTATACGTGCGCAAGGTATAATGTATGCAAGGGGGGTATTCCCACACAGGGAGGCCGCAAAAAATGGCGCTGTGAAATCTACAAGATTTCACTGCAACATTTTTTCCATCATTTTTAATCAAGCAAAGTGCCACAATAACGCCATAAATTGTGATGCTATTGTGGAAACGAGCACCATGATGCGCCATATTGTAAATAGAGTGCAACCATGGTGTTGTTAGGTGGAGCCGGGGCGACGCAAGAAAAGTGGCACATCGGGACTGATGCACCACTTTCGTGTAGTTCTGGATCCTGTAATTGCCATTAACCGGATTAACCTAGAACAGTGGCAGCTCGTGCAATTTGACAGTGGTGGGGTAGTGAACTGTGGTGAGCGAGTGAACAAAGCTTCCATGTTAAAGAAATACCCTCTTTTTTAGGACTCCTTATCATATTCCAATATGAGCTTTGTGGCATGATTTCCATGACAAACATTTTTGAGGGTCAGCTACAGCACAGGCTGTTAGAGCCAGAGCCAACTACTGGTTCATTTCTGGCTCGGCTCCTACCCTTAATTTGTTGGTTCACTCACTTCCAGCGCTAATGTCTTCATTAGCACATATGAGAGTGTCTTGAAGTGTGTGAGCTCAGGATCAGTGCTGCACAGTAAAGGAATCTTTTACTGTAGTATTCAGTCTGAGCTCACATATTTAAAAAATGTCTCATAAGTGATAATGCAATTGTAAATTGTATTCATGTAGTGCTTCCTACCCCTACCAAGGTTTTGTAGCGCTTTACTCAGAGAAGCATGTCAAATTCTGTTTACGTGCAGGATTTTCAGGATTATAATAGCAGCTTTGTGTAGGCCATGAGAGCACCAGCAGGCACACACCCCACAAGCACCTATGAGGTAAACACAATTCAAAATAAAAAATGCTTTCATTTTCGCACAAGAACTGCAAAATACAAATGTTGCGTTACAAATGTTTGTGCTACATGTGCTCTTCCACTTTCTCTCTGATGATCAGGGCAGGATGAAGGAGGGCAGAGTATGTTTAGTGAGTTTGTGTAATGCTTCTCAAGGCAGGCAGCACTGGGGCTGTCTCCAATATGGAACACCCGCATCATAGGCACAATGAAGTGCTAGATCTTTCACCTGGTTGTGATTCAGCCATCCTGTGGGATTATTCAGGCACACCAAAAAAAACCTGCCTAGAAACTTCCTCACCTGAACAGCAGAAAGTGCAGTCCCACCACTCACACTTGTCATCTTCCAAACCTGCAGTGCTCAGAAAGAACAAGCAATCAGTAGCCCCTCCCCAATGCAGCACTCACTGAGTGGCTAAGGGGAGTCCTATCTTCAATCACTCTTACTTCAATGTCTGGTGTCCATCCTCAAGACAAAGGAATGCAGGCAATAAACTTCCACTGTCTAAGAAAGTCTGTGTTTCAATGTGTGTTCCTCTACTTAGGATGGCATGCATGTCAATAGGGGTTTTCATAATGAAGGGGCTCAATTGCCCAGGCTCCTGAGCAGTTCTGCCCAAGGATGTCAGCATGTCAGCATTAACATTAAAATAGATGCTAACATAGATGGAGAATAAAATATTAAAGTTCTGTCCCCTGTGTCTTCTATAACCCTCACACCTCCCAACATGCCACAGTGGTGACATGAATTGGAAGGTGTTAGACCTGGCACTCTTGGAGTGATCTACCCCTAACATTTTGCCTTCAGACCTCCTTTTTTTGATGAGTTTGTTTTTGCTGGCCTTAGAACTCTGCACACTTTACCACTACTAACCAGTGCTAGAGTACTCTGCTTAAAACATGGTATTGGAAATGGCCCTTTGTGTATGGTTATCCCTGTCTTTTTGCCTCTGACCTGTTTTTGAATGTGTGCTGCATTTCGTTTTGTAGGCTTCAGGACTCTGGGCACTTTACCACTGCTGACCAGTGTTAAAGTGCAAGTGCTCTTGGTGTAAATGGTATTGGTGATTTCTTCATCCATGATTGGCTTAATCAGTTGACTATTAAGTCCCAAGTAAAATGCACTATGAGTGTCCAGGGCCTGTAAATCAAATGTTACTAGTAGGCCTGCAGCAATGATTGTGGTAAGTCCATAGTAAAGTGCACTAAGTGTGGCCAGGGTCTATAAATCAAATGCTACTAGTGGGCCTGCTGCACTGATTGTGCCACCCACATGAGTAGCCATGTAAACCTGTCTCAGACCTGTCACTGCAGTGTCTGTGTGCAGTTTCAAACTGCCAGTTCAACCTGGCAAGTGCCCCCACTTGCCAGGCCCAAACCTTCCCTTTTACTACATGAAAGTCACCCCTTAAGTGGCCCAAGGCAGCCCCATGGGCAGGGTGCAGAGTATATAGAAGGTAGGACATGTACTGGTGTGTACTGGTGCATTTTACATGTCCTGATAGTGAAATACTGCTAAATGTGTTTTTTACCGTTGCAAGGCCTATCTCTTCCATAGGGTAACATGCTGATTGCCTTGAAATATCTTTTAAGTATAATTTCCCATTGGGAGCAGAAAGAGATGTGGAATTTGGGGTCTCTGAACTCAAGTTAAAAATACATATTTTGGTGAAGTTGGTTTTTGAATTGTAGGTTTGAAAATGCCACTTTTGGAAAGTAGGCATTTTCTTGCTTAAACAATCTGTGTTTCTGCCTGTCCGTGGAATACACGTCTGGGATAGGATGACAGTTGGGCTGTTAATGGATTTTCTCTAGACAGTCACACAGAGGGAGTTGAGGTGTGCCCTGCATTTCCTGATGGGTCTTCCTGAGCTAGAGTTGTAGGAGGAGCTGACACTTGCACCTGAATTGGGCTGTGTCTGTCCTTACACAAAGCAGTCTCCAACCCCCTGGAGTGTGTCTGAGGTCAGGGCAGGGAAAGGCAGGGTCTTGTGCACTACAAAGACTTTTCTTTGAAGCTTGCCTACTTCAAAGGCAGAAATGGGTATAAGTACAGGACCTCTGACCCCACAAAGTTAGAATCATTCTGGACTGAAGGCACTCTGCCAGGAAGAAGAGCTGGATGCTGTAGTAGGGACTGCCACTTTGTCTGTTGCCTTGCTGTGCTGGCCTGCCGCTTGCTGCTTTTGTTCTGGGAGTGAAAGGACTGGACTTTGCTTTCTACATCCTGCTTCTAAAGGTTCTCCAAAGGTTTGGACTGAGCTAAGAAGTCTCAGGGACATCAAAGATTTCATCTGTCAGCACCTGGGCTCTCTTGATGAGAGTCCTGACTTGCCAGGTGGTGCCATAGCCAGTTCCTGGGCGTGAGTTCTGGTGTAATAAAGAGGAAACAAGCACATCAACTCCAAAGCGACTTCGGAACCACCGCAGTTGTCCGACTCTGCACCGCTGCTTGCACCAGAGCTCAACCACCAACACAGCAGGCCCAAAGCAACCACAGCACCTCTGAAGTCCCGCCACGGCGTGAGTCCAGAGTGTCATATCACTGATGCCTGTGACACCCAATTCCTACTCTTACGCAGCACTTGAGGCTCCATGGTGTGATGGCAACACTCCAAAGTTGACGCCTCTTGTCTTGACCTGCTGGATTCATCGGCCCTGCCCTGTTGTAAGGAACCGATGCCTCGCCACAGACGCCACATCACCTCCCCTGCAACCGTAAGGAACCAACGCCTCACCTCCCCTGCCTAGCAGAACCAATGCCTCACCTCCCCAGTACCAGGAAGGAACCAATGCCGCACTGGCTTCAGCAACACATCACCTCCTCGACTTCATGCAACGTCTTTGTTTCCTCGTTTTCCAAGGTACTGTATCTGGGGTCCGTGCGACTCTGAGACTGGCCGACATTATCTCGCAAGTGGTGTCGGACTGTTGGGAATGACTCAGTCAAGACACCGTTATAGCCCTATCTGTAGCTACTGTGTTTCTAAGCACTTTACTACAGTTTAATCTTTGAAAATGTGTATCTTTACTTGGGTATGTTGGATTTTTGTCATTTTGATCTTGTTTTACTCAGATATATATTGGCTATTTTTCTAAACGGGTGCGGAGTACTTTTGTGGTGTTTTCACTGTGTTACTGTGTGTACAAATACTTTAGATGTTGCCTCTGAGATAAGCCTGACTGCTCGTGCCAAGCTACCAAGGGGGTAAGCTGTGTGACTCCCTTACCCTGACTAGAGTGAGGGTCACTACTTGCATAGGGTAAAAACCACTGCCAACTTGAGACCCCATTTTTAACACATGGTTTCATTGGCTTATTCCCAAATGGCATACTTACATTACTTAGAAGTCCCTAGTAAAGTGCACTACATGTGCGCCCAGGCCTTTACACAAAATGCTACTAGTGGGCTTGCAGCATTGATTGTGCCACCAACTTAAGTAGCCCTTTAAACATGCCTCAGGCCTGCCATCACAGCCTGTATGTGCAGTTTTTAAACTGCTGTTTCGACCTGACAAATTAAACCATTTGCCAGGCCCAAACATCGCTTTTCAATACATATAAGACACCCGTATGGTAGGCCCTACAGCCCCTTGCACAGGTTGAAGTATAGTTAAAAGATGGATATGTGCCTTTAAGGTTTATGTGCCTAGTAGTAAAAAACTCTTAAATTCGTTTTTCACTACTGCAAGGCTTATCTCTCCTATGGGATAACATTGGAGTTGCCTTAATATGTTTTATAAGTGTAATTTCCAAATGGGAAGAGATAATTAGTTCATGTTTGGTGTCTCTGGAATCACAATTTAAAATCATAATTTATGACGAAGTCTGATTTAAATTGCAACTCTGAAAATACCGCTTTTAGAAAGTTAGCATTTTCTTGCCTTAGCCATTTATTGCCTGCAGCCTGTCTCTGGTCACATGACTAGGTGTAGTTGGCAGTTGAGCTTTGTGTATTCTTCCTGGGCAGCCACACACAATGAGGAGCTTAGGTGTGACTGGATAGGTCATCACTGACAAGATTTGAGGGAGCAGCTGGGCCCAGCCTCACTTACACCTGAATAGGCTGTGTCATATCTCCACACAAAGGGCTGCATACCCCTCCATACTGAGTCTGGCACCCAGGCCAGAAAGGCACAGCATCTGTGCACTTTAACAGCATGCCTCTAGAAGCTTCTCCCCACTTCAAAAGCACAATTGTGCAAAAAAGAAGGACCTCAGACACCAGTACACTTCTGGACCTGTGGATACTCTGCCAGGAAAAAGGACTGCTCTGCTGCTACAAGGACAGCCACTCTGCTGGACCTGTGCTCTAAAGGAACTGCTGCCCTGCTGTGCTGACCTGCTACACTCTTTCCTGTAGAAGAACTGGAACTGCAACTTCATCTTGAATGCAGGGCCCCAGAGCATCTCAGAGGGCTAGTCTGCTGGCCTCCAGATCTGAGCCGTAGGGACATAAAAGGCTCCCCAACAGCTCCTGGACCTGTCTTCAGAGAGTTCCTTTACAATTAAATGGTGCCTTTGGTGTGGCTCACAGGCTCTTAAAACCAAGATTTTAGGCTCTTTGCAATGGCGAACTGGTCTGTTCGCAACTGAACTGGGCAGCGCTCACTGAAGTTCAGAGTGAGCCACCACCAGCCCATCTTTTTGCACAACAGCATCAACAACCTGTGGGGAAAAGCCAATGCAAACCTCCAGTCCACCCATCCACGACGCCTGGCTTGCTCCTTATACCACGCTGATTGCCTACCACAATATACTCTCCTTGCTCCTTGAAACTCGAATTAGATTCTTGGCACAAAACTTGAGAAGGTAAATCTTTAGCTTAACTAATTGGGACCCGCATTCCATCACGGTTGGCCTGAACTTCTGACTTTGACTCAACCCAGTGCCACCAGATAGCTGCAGTTGTCACTGTGTGCTTTTAGGTGCTATTTTACAGTTCATTCTTTAAAAATTCAGAACTATCATTCTACTGATATGATTTTTGTCATTTTAGTCTTGTTTTAATATTTAAATTAAACTCTATTTTTCGATCCTGGTGTGGGATCTTTTGTGTTGTTTTTCACTGTCATACTGTTAGAAGTGTTGCACAAATCCTTACATATTGTCTCTAAGTTAAGCCTGACTGCTCTGTGCCAACCCAGTAGGGGGTTGAGTTCAGAATATTTTGTGGTTGTTTTTACCCTTCCCTGACTAGGATTGTGGTCCATTGTGAAATCAGCCACTTTGATTCAGACGGCAGATTGCTTCATTCAGGAGCAGGTATGAGTCATAAAGGGTGCAGCAATGGGCCAGTGCAAGCAACTCAAAAACTATTGTATATTTAAAAATATCAACAGGCTGTCACCGCGTAGGTTGCACCATCATCTGATGTATGTTTAGATGTGTGTAGGTACTGTACACTTTAATTAGTAAACATAGGAATCCAACAGACTGCACCCTAAGAAGCTTGCATTTCTACATGCACAAGTGTGTTCTTCATACATATTCAACATTCCATAACATGACACACACACCATATCTTATGCACAGATCTTTCAACACAAGCCTGAAGACATCTAGAAGGAAAAGAGAATGGTAAACTTATGTACAAACTTCTCTGGAGACAGGCAGTGAGTACACCTTCCTTTATTAAGTACTTATAAGAGTAAAGTCAACACGACCTGCGCCCTGGAGGTTCAAGCTGTAACTAACTTGAAGCCTCCTATAATGCCTACAACACACCTTTTCCCTTAAATGAAACAATACATATTATTAATGGATTCTAAAATGTCACCAATAAAAGTTGTCATGAAAGTTATACAACAAAGAACCTGGTACAAAACAAGATATAACCAAACAAATGTCTTATCACTAAATTTGCACCCTTAAAGGTTGACATCAATATTAAAAAATCTATAACCTACAAACATAATAAAACTTAACAAGAGTGCCTTGTTGTTCAAGCAACATAATCTTGCAGATACCCTGGATGTTTAACTTCCCGTTAGATCTCGTACTCAATTGTATCCCTATGTTGTGTTTTTGTGTTCACCACAATATCACCATCCCTCACCTCAGTATTGCTTCCAGTTACACCACACTCGCTTTCAGCATTTGCCTTCTCATTTTCCACAGTACCGCACTCATCAAGCCAGCTAACTCCCCTTTTTCTGCACCCATGGCCTCCTTGCTCATTTTACATCTTACAACCATGTTCATGTTCTACACTCTCATCACTAAGGGGGTCATTCCGACCCTGGCGGTCATAGACCGCCAGGGCCGGGGACCGCGGATGCACCGCCAACAGGCTTGCGGTGCATCCAGGCCAATTCTTACCGCGGCGGTAAAGCCGCGGTCAGAAAAGGGAAACCGGCGGTTTCCCGCCGGTTTTCCCCTGGCCTGAGGAATCCTCCATGGCGGTGCTGATTCCGACCCCCTTCCCGCCATCCTGGTCCTGGCGGTAAAAACCGCCAGGAACAGGATGGCGGGAACGGGTGTCGTGGGGCCCCTGCAGTGCCCATGCCACTGGCATGGGCACTGCAGGGGCCCCCTAACAGGGCCCCATTGAGATTTTCAGTGTCTGCATAGCAGACACTGAAAATCGCGACGGGTGCAACTACACCCGTCGCACCCTTTCCACTCCGCCGGCTCCATTTGGAGCCGGCATCCTCGTGGAAGGGGGTTTCCCGCTGGGCGGGCGGGCGGCCTTCTGGCGGTCGCCCACCAGCCCAGCGGGAAACTCAGAATGACCGCCGCGGTCGGTACGGTCTTCTGACGGTTCCCGCTTGGCGGGCGGCGGGATTAGAATGACCCCCTAAGTCTTGCTGGATTTTTGAATACCTCTAGAATTTCCAATGGTTCAGAAAACTTGTTCTCACATTTCTTACCTCTCTTGGGCAACTCAACATGCACCTTATCTCCCTTCTTTACCGCACAATCTTTATAACTTCTATTCCTGACCGCATACTGCTTGCATGCACCTTGTGCCTTAGCAATATTCTCTTCAACCACTTCACCATCCATTTTTGGTTGTCGTTCATAAAAGGTACTCTGTCCCTCATAATAGTAAAAGAGCTGTACCCTATGATAGATTGTGTGGTGCGGTACATCCACACTGTTTTCCTAATGCAAGTCATCCAGTTCATTATTTTACTTTTATATTGCAAACTCCCTTTTGTGACATGATTAAATCTTTTCACTTTGCCATAACCACTAGGATGATACACTGAAGTGAACTTGTGATCAATCTCAGTATGACAAACCTCCCTCACCCTCACTTCTGAATTGCACAATATTATCTGTAATGATTTTTTTAGGCAAACCTTCTCTTTGAAAAATGTCATCAAGGAATTTCGCCACATTCTCTGCATTTGTACAATTTACACATTCCACGTTAGTCCATTTGGAAACATAGAGGGTCATAATGAACATGGTGGTAAACACCGTTCCCTGCCGTGGCAACGCAGAACAGAATCCCGCCATTGGCAGTGAACTGAAACCCGCCATATAAAGATCCAAAAATCTGAATCCAACAGAAATTTCCCTGCCACCAGTCACGGCGAAAATGCTGGACATCCCACCCCGCCACCGCCGAGCACACAAACTCTCCGCCCTCCAAATAATGATGCACAATCACTGCAGTGGTCAGTGGAAGTCGAACGACCATTGGCAGTACAGAGTGCCACGGCCAGCAATGGGACCCAACAGTAAGAATTGAACACATTGGCAAGCTTGAAACCCACACACCTGACATACATTCACAACACTATAAAACAATCACTGACACACCCACCAATCCTTTGCATCGCCAATAGGACAACTGAGATTGAGAACTCCACAAGCAGACACTGAACGCCACAACACACGAATCACACACCCAACCACACAACAGCACCGTCACCTAGATCCACACAACACACCACTCACAACACACACCATGGCACCCCCCAAGCACCCACGCTTCACAGAAAGGAAGCTAAGGATCCTGGTGGACGAGATACTGAAGGTCGAGCCACAATTATTCGGGGCACAGGTCCAGCACACACCCATTGCCAGGAAGATGGAGTTATGGCAGACCACTGTCAACACGGTCAACGCAGTGGGACATCATCCATGCACGAGGGACGACATCCGCAAGAGATGGAACAACCTACGTGGGAAGGTGAGGTCCATGGCATCCAGGCACAACATTGCGGTCCAGAAGACTGGGGGAGGACCTCCATCAACACCACCTGACTACACTGACTGGGAGGAAAAGGTACTGGCCATCCTGCACCCTGAGGGCCTCACTGAACTCACTGGAGGAATGGACTCGGGTAAGTCGTCTACAATTACCCCATATCCATCACAGCTGTAATGCATGCACCATCCCACCCCTCCGACAGCCACCAGGACCACTACCCCACCCAGGCCACAGTCACAAAATCCAGTTACCCTGCATGCCCACAATTCCACCAACAGGCCCACATACCTCCCCTTGTGCACAGCCACATACCCATGCAAGTAATCACAAAGGCACTACACCACCCACAATGCACCTCCACATCCTAAGCAAAATGCAATAACAACCTCACAAAGGCACCCTGCGTGGCCCAAAAGTGGAAAATCTGCACAAAACAGCCCAGCCCTGTGCACCCGATCCGATTATGCAATTGTAACAGACAAGTCCATTCCCCCCAACAGGCACCACCATCCATGCTACCCTGATGTGCAGCACAAGGAGTAGCAGTACCCCACATGGAGACAGAGGCAACACCCAGGACACTGGAGAGGGAACCCTGGCGAGTGAGGAATACCCTGACACCTCACACAGTCCTGGACTGTTACCATCCAGCAGCCCCACCCAGGACACCACTGACACCCCTACCACCCACCCACCAACATCAGGCCAGGGCAACAGGCCCCACACCTGTGTATCCAGGCCACAGGCCACAGGCTGGTGGAACACAAGGACTGAGGCCACAGTCACCACCTGCCAACAGGCTGGAAGACGATGGCCCCAGTACAAGTGGTCCTGCCAGACCTGTGCAGGGGACACAGGCACAGGGGGCTAGGCCCAGTAGGAAGGCATCAGTGGTGGTCCAGAGAGGAGGCCACAGGATGGATGCTGCAGCCCAGGACGTGATCTCTGAGGTCTTGGGAGCATACCACCATACCCAGGACCGGATGGGCCAGATTGTGGCCACCCTGGAGCAGAGTCAAAGGCTGCAACACCAAGAGAGCATGGAGCAGTGGAAACTGCACAATACCACGATGGCCACCATAGCACGTGCACTGCTGCACATTGTCCCAACCCAGCCTGAGGCCACCACAGACCAGGAAGCCCCTATTACAGGTCAAGATACTGACCAGCCAACAACAGCAGCAACTGAACTTGTGCCACCATCTGAGGACACACAGGAGACCAGCACCTCAACCCGTACAGGCCAACACCAGGCACCCAAACGGTCCCTCAGGCCCAGATATGGCACTGGAACACCTGCCAAGACCAAGGCCCACTCTAAGAAGTGACTCTGACAAGAACTGTCCCTCTAGTGTGCCACTGAACCACCATCCACACTGTGCAATAACAACTCCAAAACTTGTAAATAACAGATGGACATATTACCACTGCCAACAAACGCTGAGACCATGTAGCCAATATGGACATCCACCAGTAGCCCACTCCCATCACTGTAAAGAGCACCATGGCATCCCTGTCACCAAATAAAACACCTGTTCACCAATGTAAATGTCCCCTGTCATTATGTTGAATCAAATCGAAGTGTGCATGCAATTGTCATTTAAATCATTTATTCATATCTCAATTGCAGGAATGGCACCCCACGCATAACATGGGGTGGTGCCAACAGAAATGTCTAACAAGTTGTCCATAATGTCACATGTCCCATGCAAAACTGGTCACAGTGACAATGTCTATAGACCCAACACCCCCATAGAGGATAAGGCATACCAACAGAATGCAGCACAGACAACCACAGCATCAAATAGCACCACTTAGTTACTGGAAGTACAGTTGGATCAGTTGGTTTCTGGAGTGTACATCTTCCCCCTCCTAATCATCACCATCACTCTCATCCCCTCTCTGAGGAAGCTGGTCTGGATATACAGCCCCCTCCTCCTCCAAGAGGGGAATAGATTTCCTCACAGCCACGTTGTGTAGGATGCAGCAGGCCACCACTATTCCACACACCTTCTCAGACTCATAGGCCAGGGATCCCCCAGAGATATGGAGGCAAGCAATCTAGCCTTCTGGAGACCTATTGTGCACTTTATCACCCTCCTAGTACGTCCATGGGCCTTATTGTAATTCCTCTCTGCATCTGTCCTAGGATTCCTCATTGGTGTCAGGAGCCAATGCATGTTGGGATAGCCAGAATCACCTGCAAAAGGGGGCAAAACAGGACTGTCACTGACAACCCTCAGTTGCAGACAGCCTGGCTGTCTGCTATGTGCCAAAAAGTGTCAGACACACTTACCTAAGATCCATCCTCTGTCCCCTTGTAGTTGTTCCATCCTGTGTGGCACACTGCTGTTCCTCAGCACAAAGGAATCATGGGCTGGACCAGGGAACATGGTATTCACATGTGAGATGTACTGGTCAGCAGTACACACCAATTGAATGTTCATGGAGTGAAAGTTCTCCTGTTTCTGTACACCTGTTCACTTACTCTTGGCGGGGATGAGAGCTATGTGGGTTCCATCAATGGCAAGTATCACATGGGGAATGTTGGCAAAGGCATAGAAGTCTGACTTGATGGCAGATAGGGCAGCACTTTGGGGAAACCTCACATAGGACTGCAGGTGCCGTACCAATGCATTCAAGAATCTGGACAGTACAATGCTAAATATTGGCTGTGAAAAACCTGCACCAATGCCCACAGTCACCTGAAATGAGCCCGTGGCCAGGAAATGGGAGTGCAGAGAGCACTTGCACTTCAGTAGGTATGGCAAGCTGATTCCGATTAGCTGGGCTCAGTGCTGGATCCAGTAATGCACAAAGTTCATGAATACTAACAAGGTTGAGTCTGTAATTGATAATAATGGGACGCTCCACCATGGTCCCCAAATCAACAAGTGGTATGTACACCGATGGGGTCCTCCCTCACTACATGGGTCCATACCTAGGAGGAGTTGAGAACACATGTGAGCAACACACATACATCTGCCCAACATGTTAAATATTCAGCACTGCTGGCATACAAGTCGATGACACATATGCATACTAGGATGTTATACTGGAGTGACATATCCTAAATGATACATCAGGACTGTTGTGGTGAGTAAATTTCTATTTGTTCATGCCTATGGGGGTTGGGGACAATAGGGCCTGCATGGGGCAAATGAGAAATTAATAACGGCATAGTAATAGCCAAAATGTCTGCACCTGTGATTCAGAAATGTTGTAGTGGAAGTGACCTCATACCGCTAACGGTTGTCGTAATAGCGTAAGGCGGTGTTCACCGGTGTGTGACCATTCATTGGTTAACATGGTTGTCAATGGGGAATATGAGCGTATCATGATCGCTGCCAGGGGTGGCGGTGCACACCGCTGCGGAGCGTACGCCATCTCATCACCCCAACTTCACTTGACTCTTGGATTACGTGCATGCAATGTCCTGACTCTGGTCCTGGAAATGGCACGAGTGGCAGGGGAAATGGGCCCGGCCTTAACCACTGAGGAACTGGACAAGTTCGTGGACGGGGTCCTAACCCTGTACGCCAAGCTCTATGGTCGACCAGAGGTACAGGTGAGTAGGTTGATTGGGGGGCATCGATGTGTGTAATTGTGGTAGATGGCTGTAAACATGTGAGCACGTTTGACACTGTACAGTCATGGGATTTATGACATGCTGCGTGTGTGAGATCCTGTTATGCTGTTGTGAGTGTTCGTCCCATAGGGGACGTATAGCCAGCTGTATCTAATGGGCATTGTCTGACCTCTGTGTTACTTTCTCTGTGTGTCCCATATAGGTCAGCGCCCATCAGAAGCGGGGACTCAGGCATCCCATCGCCAGGGAGGTACGGACCCTGGGGATCTACAACCGGCAGAGCACCCACTGCAGGCAGCATTGTGAGGACCTGCGGCGCTGGGGAAGTCCTCCCAACGAGGAGGGGGTGCCCGTCGGGCCCTGACGCCCCTAATGCACCGCATTCTGGTGGTGGCGTATCTGGACCTGGATGGGCGCTTGAAGGCTGCACAGCAGACATAAGGGGGTAAGTACAGAAACCTTTGTATGCCTCCTTGATGGATGAGTGAGTGTGCTGTAGTATGTATGCTGTCTATTGGCAGAGACTCTGACTGATGTAATTTTACATAATGCCCCCCAGGGGAAGTAGGTTGTAAGGGACAGGTCTGCAGTACTTCAGGTCCTTCTGTGATGTTTGAAATGGCTGTAGAGCAGGTTTGTGGCCACTATTCAGGGGCATAGCCATGTGTATAGCGGTAGGTGCTGCATGGCAGAATATTTGCAGGGTGTAAGTATGTGTGAACCAGTTATGTACCTCCATTCAGCTATTTACAAGCATCTCTCCTGTTTTGTCTCCCCATCCCTGTTCTCTTGTGTTGTCTGTGTACATCAGCATCATCTGGCGAGGGAGCTGTGGCACCGGCGAGTGGGGATGCAGCAGCTCACGGTTCCACGGAGGCAGAGTCGAGCGATGCCAAGGGGACCAGTGGGTTGGAGGGCGAGGGGAGTACCACGGGGGAGGCAACTACCACTGGAGGTAGTGACTCCGATACCTCCTCCAATGGGAGCTCCTTTGTGGTGACGGACCCTAGTGGGCCCACCCATTCTGTGTCATCTTCTGCCACCCCCATACCATCACTGCCCTCCCATTTGCTCCCCACCGAGTTGCCTGTTCCCGCTCACCCAGAAGGGTCGGCGTCTCCTTTGCCCCAGACACCTCATCCCCGGCCCCAGTCAGCCCTGCTGCCCTCACGGAGGAGGATATTGACCTCCTGAGGACCATTTCTGTAGGGCAGACAACCATCATCAGTGCCATCCAGGGCTGGCATAGGAGGTGCAGCAGACCAATACCTACCTGGATGGCATTCACGTTGCAGTGTCTGGCCTACAGGGATCTTTTCAGGCTCTGGCCTCCTCTTTGACGGCAGCCAGTGTCCCTGGTCATTCCGTCCCCCCTCCAACCACCTCTACCCCTTCCAGCGCCCCACTCCCTTCACCCATCCTAGGCACACATTCTTACAGCCATGCACACACCTCAACACACAAGAAGCACACTAAAAAACACAAGCACCACACTTCCCACCACAGGCATACACACAGCCAACATACAAAGGCACACACACCAACATCCACTTCCCCGAGTGTGTCCACCTCTTCCACCTCCCTGTCTGTCACCTCTACATGCACACTCACAGGCACTGCACCCTCATTCACTGTTGCTGACCCCATTCTGGCAGTCACCACAAAATCAGACATCCATTCATGCACCCCAGACAGCACACCTGCACTCATCACAACGACTTTGATTGACACATGCAGCACACTCACCAAACTTGCAGACACACAGACAAAATACATTTACACTGGCATCCTGACTTGTCCCACTGTGTCCACCCCCCCTCCTCCCAAGACACTCAAACATTCCAAGACACCCACTTAACACACATCCACCACACCTCAGCATACTGTACAGTCGCCTGCACCAACGTCATGCACACCTAAACCTGTCACGACCACTCCCTCTACCTCCACTCCCACACCTTCCTCCAGGTCCACCCTGATTGCCACTAAAAAACTTTTCCTATCCTGTGTTGACCTATTCGAGCCCACTGGTTCACCCCATCTCATCCCTAAATGTGCCCACCTCCTTGCCCTGTCCACTCCTTCCACGTCGCAGCCCCCCATGTCCGCCCTTCCCATTCCCGTGCTACCTCCCCTGTGAGCAAGAGACCCCGTGCTGGCCCAGGTACCTCTGCCGCACCCCAGTCCAAGGCATCTCCACCAGCTTCAAGGGACAGACCCAAGCCCCCTCCACCTCCCAAATGGAAAGCCAAGCCACCCCTCCCAGTTGTAAGTCACCATCCCCACCACCCCCTGTTCCCTGAGGTGCCTGGATGCCCCATTGTTGCCCCTTTAAGGTGGAGTACCATTTGCACTTGTGGGAGTCAAATTGCGGCCAGTTGGGCCCATCGGACTTTGGACTATGGACTGGCCATTGGTAAATGTGTACGACTTCTATGGCTCCTGGAGCTTAATATAAGGGTTGTGTGGCCAGTGTTGGTTTTGCCACGCTCTGGATCTGTGGTTCATCGTTTCTTTGTGGGGGGGGGGGGGGGATGGGGTGTTGTGCACATGTGTGTACTTTGGGCAGGTTGTCTTGGCCTTGTGTCGGGTAGGTACCTCTTGCTCTGGGGTGTATGGCTTGTGCTGTTGTGAGGGGTTGTGGGTGCGTTGCGGGGTGGGTGGAGTCAGTGGGTATGTAACTGTGCCCTTTCTTCCCTTGTTTAGTAAGTTGCTGTACTTACCATTGTTGTCTTCGTCGGCGGTCTCGGTCGTGGAGGTATATGGCAAGGAGCAGGACTGGCATGATTTGCAACTCTCTATCCATGTCTGCTTCGGCGTGTTGTGTGAGCCTCCGGTGAGTGTTTCCTTGTATTTGGTTTGTTTCCGCCTGGCTTTGTGTAGCTGTGGTTCCCACCCCAGAACTAACAGCGGTCTAGTGCTTCATTATTTGATGGGCAGGTAGGGCCTTTCTGTCGGCCTGTGGGCGGCCTCTGCCGTTGTTGTCGGCACTCCTCTGCTGGCAGTGAGTGATTTTCAGGCTTCCTGTTTTTGAGATGGTTCATAATTTGGCAGGCTAGACCGCCTGACTGTTGGCCGTAGTTACCGCCACCGCTGGCGGAGCAGTATTTACCTCTATGTTCATAATGAGGGCCATAGTGTATGGCTACAATGGCAAACTATGAACATCTCTTCTCCTTCTCAATTGGTCTTATGATATCCACTCCCAATGTTTCCCAAACCATATCTCGAAAAGGTACCGGAACCAATTGGTGCTTCAACAGAACTTGCGACACCTGCATCCCTACAAAACTCATATTCTCTAACCACTTTCTCAATTTCAACATCATTGTCCATCATCACACAACTTGATAATGGACTCTCTTAAATCTATAAGGGGCACTACTTTCACTCCTCTAATGACATTCTCATTCATAACTGTTAATTCATTCTGGACCTCCCAGAACTTCCTATAACAATTATCCAAATATCTCATTTCCAGACAACCTTCTGTTACAAATGTTTTCACGTTCTCCATAGTAACATCCTATCCGTATGCCTTCCTTGATTTATCCTCCGAGATGGCATCCAGCCTTTAATCACCCATCCATGCTACACTCACAACATCCACACTGTCTGTAACAACTTCATTTAATGCCAAAGGTAGTCTACTTAGACAGTCAGCCACTTTATTTCTGACTCCTGGGAGGTATCACACGTTGTACCTATAGTCCAAAAACTGTATAGACATCCTTGCAATCCTGGGTGTGGCATTAAACAAACTTTCTGAAGATAGCACTTTAATTAAAGGGTTATGATCACATCATGCTTCCACTTCAAATCCACACACAAAATTTCTAAATTGTTCTAAACCTCATACAATGGCCATGGTTTCTTACTCTTGATGCAAAACCAGGCCACTCAGGGGGACCACTTGGAAAAGTGTGGTTCTGGCAAATTTAAAGGTGGTTCCTCGGGGTCCCCTTGTGGTGTTGATGTCACAAGGGGTGTGGGACCCTGGGGTACAGCCGGTTCCTTGTTGCAGGCCGCTGGGTGGCCGGGTGCAGGGCAAGTTGTTGATCCAGGAGCTGTGCGCAACGGAGTCCCTTGGAACTGGAGGTAGGTCTCTTTGAGGGGGCTTACAGGACAATGGGGGGCACTCTGGTGGGAAGTCTGGGGTGTTCCTGAAGTCCCTTGGCTGGGGCTTTCTCTTTTTCAGCTCGGGGGAGCTAGTTTTCTGGTTGTCCGACATCAACAGACCAGTACCCAGGGTGCAGTGCCACCAAACTTGGCACACTTGCATGGTTTTTCCTGGTGGTTGTTGGTGTGTCATCGTGTCTGGCTGCGACTTCCAGTTCGTGAGATATCGGCCAGTCAGTGAAGTGACCCTCACTGGCTTGTTGATTCTTTGCTGGTTGCAGAGTGGTACCTCCACTCAGAACGGGAGATCTTGGACGATCTGTGAAGTCTGGATGTCCTCTGAGTTTCATAAGGTCAGTCCAGTGTCGGGTCCTGGGGGCAGTAGGCAAGGTTTTGCACCTTTTCTTGATGCAGCAGGTCCACAGTTCTCTTGCTTTGGATCTTCTTTGGTGCTGGTCTTCTTTGTCCTTTTGAATCTAAAATCTTGGTCTAGGATTGGTCTGAATTTAGTGGCTGTTTTGGGGGGAACCTGGTGGTGTCCAAGGAGGCACTTACCTTTGGGTGGCTAAACCCACTATTTTTAGGGGGAACCTGGTAGTGTCCAATGAGACACTTACCTTTGGGTGGCTACACCCACTATAGTGACCACTTCCTGTGGGAAGGGTCAGTGCACTAAACCTAATTGGCTACCTTCTCTTCATTCAAAATGGAAGAAAATGAAAAAGAGGGTCTACCTCACAGGCAACACTTTAGGGTTGGTACATGCCAGGCGAGGTCACTCCTCCTACCCTTTGTTAGGTTTCCCACCTTTGCTCCTGCCAAAAGTGGGGGTTTGCAAAGGGGGATGTCATCTGTTAGTAGGAGAAAGCTTAGGGGTCGAGATTCAAGGGAGGTAAGCCCTTTGAATCTCACCGCCAGAACAGTGCACATTCCTGAGGGAGGGGGTGTTAGCTCCTCCACCCAGGAAGGGCATTGTCCCAAGGTTTGTGTATTGGCTGTCTGGAGGTGGCAGCTGGCTAGGACCAGTCAGCAACCATACTAGGATAGTTATCTTTTGCAAGGGGCACCTCTAAGGTGGCCCCTGGGACAATTTAGGGATAAGTCCAAGACTGCCACCTGTTTGGATTTATCATTCTGAGTTGTTTGATACGAAACAACCCAGTGTTCAGAGTGGCCATCAAGTAGCTGAGAAACCTGTGTTGACCAGTGTCCAGCACATGTATTACAATGGCTGCTCTGTTCACTCACAAGGTCACAGGTTTGGCAAGGACACAGTGGGGGCATTTTGCTCATGCAGCTATGCTCTCACATATAATATGGAGCACCCTGCCTTAGGGCTATAAGGCCTGCCATAGGGTTTCTTATCCATAGTAAATGCAATGTATGGTGGACAGGCACACAGGTAGAGTGCCATGTTGAGTTTGTGTTTTAGGTTTGCACCAGAACACTAAGCCTGCAATGACAGTGCTGGGTGCATCTAGATGCATGGCCATAGAGGGTGGCACAATTAGTGCTGCTGCCCTCTGGGGCCTACCCATAGTACCCCATGCCCGGAGTACATAGGTACCCACTTACTAGGGAATTATAGTGGTAGTTAAGTGTGTATCCAATTGTGCCAATGCATCACAACAGATTTAGGGAAAGAGACCGGCCCAGGCAACCTGGTTAGCAGGGGTCCTGGGCACAGTTTCTAGGACACATCAACATCAGGCAAAAGGTGGGGGGGATAACCATGTCAAAAAGAGGCCCTCTCTCACACTCAGAATGTGCACTCTACGTAAAGGATTCCATTTTCCAGGCATGGAGGCTCACTGGCCCAGGCAACGGCAGACAGCTGGGATTGCAGGAGGCCATGCTTTGATCACCGGGTTGGTTATAATAATGGAGACCCTGCACTGAGGAAAGCTATGAACAGATATACTGCACATGCTTATACAGCAGAACCATGCACAGTGTATCTCTTTATAGGATTATAATTTGTGACTCTGTGACTTGAGGTCACATGCTCAGTGACTGATATGCCTCCTTCAAAGGCAGCCACCTGTAACTCCACCCTTTCCCAACTTGTCACAAGGTGGGGTGGGGGCGGTGATGCTTTCAACCCCACCCTGCTTTGTGATGAGTTTGGAAAGGGTGAGGTGGTGAGACAGCCACAAAACGATTGACAAGCAGCTCCAGGAAATACAGGGCTGATGCCCTAGATGCCATGGGCTGCTTTAAAATGTGACACTACTGTGCGTCATCTCTGGGTGGTCCTAGAGGACCCACCAGTATTAAAGGTCACGGCTGGCGCTAGGTTAGCTCTTCTTAGCCTGCAAGTTAAAGGCTCGTCCAAAATAAGATAGCTGGCACATACACACAAGTGCATGTGCCTCTGGACACTGCCTGGCTGCTGACTCTCGAGTGAGTGTGAAAGGCAGCCCGACCAAGAGGCACACATTGTTTTCTAAGGCATTGCTGTTAATAATTACCATCCACTTGCCTCACAAAATTGGCAGAGTGGGGCCCCCAAACCCAGGCATACAAGCCGACTCCGGGCACTGGGATGAGATACTGACCATATGCTGTAAACACTGCTTTTTCTGTGTTTTCAACTTGGAAATAAGGTATAACATGCAGAATCGGTATTTAACAAACCAAATTCAAATTCAAAACATTTTTCCTTTCGTCCAAGCCTTTTCCCCCAGTAAATAAAGCAGGCTTATTTGAATGGTCCTAAAACGTCTGATGGTGCTATAATTAAGGGCTGGGCACGATCAACATTGCTTCGTAAGCCTTCATTAAACAGTCATCCACTTACTGAAATGCCCATCTGCAGGTTACATTAATGCCATCAACTCCCAGCTTTAAAATGCACTCAGGAAGGGCACAAATTGAAGTGGTTTCCTAGTTGTCTTGCATCTAAATTATAAGTCATAAACACAGCAAGGACATTGCAGTCAATTATAAACTAAAACACATATTTCCATCCAAACTTCATAGAGATTTCTGGTTACTGTTCACACAGTTTAAGACTCTTCGATATAGATTTTGTGTTCATCGTATTTTTAAATGTTAGGAATATGGATGGATGGATTTTCTAAAGTGTGAATGTAAGCTTAACCTTTTGGATTGGTGCTGACTGGTCTACGGTAGATACCACAGCTGAACTAAACAACTGCATTGAAACATTTTGGAAGATGAGAATGATTTCATTTTGATTAATTTGGTTGTGATGAATAAAATATAGCTGGTTTTCTTCCATAACTAATTGAAGTGTCCAGATATAGTAAATTGACCGTGTGAGGAATCCTGTAATCAAATGTTAAATATATTTACACACTCCAAATTAACATACTTGTGAAACAAGAGCCTAAACAGACAACAAGGTAATGGAAGAAATAAGCAATAACCAATCAGAAAAGAGAATCTATAGTTATCACTATATATGAAAGTCGTTTGTTTGTTCTAATATAGTGGTTATACCTGGACATATGGCGGCGAAGTACCCACACCCATGTGACTGCTCGCCTGTTCACTTAAACATATGTACTTTGTTAAGATTTTCTGCATGCACTGTACAGCCTTTGTCTAAAGCTGTGTATAATCACGCATTATTACGTCTCTTTCATGCATATAGTGCTTCATACACCTGATGAGGCACAAAGGCACTTTTGGTGGACGTGTATAATAAAGTCCTTAGACAATGTTTTTATGTTTCCACATATTGTTAAGTTCAGCACTTCTTTTAGAACGGCTTCCAGCTCAATAAAATGGAAATACAGCGATATACAAATATGTCGCCAATAACTGCTCTATATGGTGAGAATATCTCATTAAAAAATAAGAATTCCTCGCATCAGGTATTAGTCCACGGTCATAGGATGGTAAGATCTGTATGACACAGTACTATCTGTGTACATGATGGGATTACCTTACCTTGTGACGCGACAACCTGAGCATATGATAACAATATCTGACCTTGAGCAGTTGAAGAGACCTTGCTGAACTTGAGTAGAGAAGACGACATGACATGATCATCCACTCTTAGAATGCATGTGCAGACAGTGTGTTCATAGTTATTGGGATGCTGTGTTTCAGACCTGACCCTTTTTGCTGGATCATCCCCAAACGTTTTGCCTCCTTCCTCCTATTTTTCTGACGCCTTACTTTTGGTTCTAGGACTCTGAGCACTTTATCACTCCTGGTCAGTGCTAAAGTGCAGGTGCTCTTTCTTCTAAAGTTGGTATGATTGTCTTACACCTAACTGGCACATTTAATTTAGCTTCCCTTGTACAGTGGTATCTCTATGCCCAGGGCCTGTAAATTAAATGCACTAGTGGGCCTGCAGCGATGCTTGCGCCACCCACAGAAGTAGCCTTTAAAACTTGTCTCAGGACTGCTAGCACAGCGCACCCATGCACAGTTTACTGCCACAGGGATATGGTATCTAAATTAACTTGCCGGGCCTGCAACACCTCTTTTATTACATGTGAGTAACACCTAAGGTAGGCCCTAGCTATCCCTATGGGCATGATGCAATTTATGTATAAGGCAGGACATGTGCCTGGTTGTGTGGCTTGTCCTGGTAGCCTGACAAACAGCCTATTTGGTTTCTCACTGCTGAGAGTGCTGCCTTGCTCACAGGATTGCATTGGAAATGCCCTGCCTTTTGTCTAGGGGGTATTGTCTGATCTATGAGGAGTAGCGTAGGCATGTTTGGTATGGTTGTAATGGTAGTGTGAAATGCTGCTTACTGGTGTAGGCAGATTTTTTTTATTACCATTGTAGAAATGCCATTTCTAGAAAGTGGGCATTTCTCTGTGCTTATGACTGGTGTTTTGCATCTTGACTCCAATCCACGTCTGGGGCAGAGTGGCAGCTGGGCTTTGTGCATTCTTTTCAGACAGCCTGTGCACAGGGAAGGTGGAGGTGTCCCAGAGGTGCATTTGGATACTGAATGGTCTTCCTGCGCTGAGAGAAGGAGAGGCGGGGCACTCCTGCATTTGTAAAGGCTGTGCCCTGGCCTCACACAAAGGGCTCGTTACCCCCAACTGATGTCTGGTGCCTGTGCTGGAGGAGAGAAGGGACACTCCTAGAACCAGTTGGAACTGGTTGGAACCTCTTTTCCCCCTCGTTGAAAAGCTTGTGCAAAACTGAGCATAAGTACAGGGAGTTTTCCCCATGTTAGGAGAGACACTCTGACACAACTGAACTGGACACAGGATGCTGCTGGAGGGACTCACCAGGAACCGTCCTGGACTGCTGCTGTTGTGCCCCATTTTTGCTGTCTCTAGGGGCTGGGTGCTGAGGCCCCTGTTCCCTTGCAACCTTATCCCTGCTTTGAAGCCTGGGCAGGACGAGCGCTTCACTTTTGGCTAATCAGGGTGCTTTGCTCTGAGGAACAGCAGGGCATCCTGAGCACTTCAGTTTCTGTGTACAAAACTCTGAGAGCCTTGCTTTCTGTGCACACAGCATGTCCGGAGCGCTTTGTTGCTGCCACCATGAGCAATCACCGCCGCAACCCAGGCGGGTCTAGTGCATTGGGAAGCACTTATTGTTGTGCCTCCGGGGGACTGGACCACTGTGAGGGGTGCCCCTGGGGCACAGGCAGGCACTTCCTTTGGTGCATTCACCGCTGCGGTCCGGGAGGGCTGGAGAAGGAGGCTCCCACACCACATTGTGTGCAGACGCATCGCCGGGCGGTGGAGTGGCTGCTTGGAGGAGAGGAGACCTCCTCAGAGGCCTCTCGCCCCCGCCAGGCCCCCGTGCTATTGTAGAGGTTTACAGATGAGAGAGAAGCCTCATCAGAGGCCCCTGTGCCTGCTGGATCCCCTTCTTGGAACATTGAGGCTCACAATGAGGAGGGAGGCCTCATCGGAGGTCCCCCCTTGTTCCCTGTAGTACTGGAGATTCGCGGGCAGGTGGGAAACCTCTTCTGAGGTCCCTCATTCCTGCTGACGCCCCCTCATTGTCTTGTGGCTCGCGGGTAAGGTGGTAACCTTGCCGGATGTCCCCCACTGTTTGCTGGTGACACATAAGCAAGCCAGGGTGGCGCCACTTGATGGAGGTCCCAGGCCCTGCCAACACGGTTTCCTCATCACCGACGGGGCTAGACACGGAGCACAGGATCCCTGAGGTTGGGACACGTGAGTCCAGAGTTACCGCATTACTGCCCCTTGTATAAGTTAGGTGGGGGTGCATTTATGATGATGACTTGCCATGTGTTCTCCGGTGTTCCTTTTAGGGGCATTTATGATGAGATGTATATTATGACATGTGCATTCCTGTCAGTAATAGCAACCTGACTACTGCGTATGTTGTAGGATAACCAGTAACCTATGTGTTGTATGTGACTACTGATGGCTTTTGCAGAGTATTAGTACTTTGTAATGTTCTGAGAACTGCTTGGGTAGCAGAGAATTACTGACATATTGTATTTGGTTTAATGATGTTTCATGCAATACAGTTTATTTTTATATAACTTGTGGGTTTCCTTTGTGGTGTATTTATTGCATCACATGGCCGTGTGTGTTGTGCAATCGCTTTACACATTGCCTCTGGGATAGGCCTGACTGCTAGCGCCAGGCTACCAAGGGGGTGAGGAGGAGTTATTTTGGGTTTGTAACTCCCTTTCCGCCTGGCTTAGGTGCATACCCTACCCAACCAGAACCGCATTCCTAACACTGTAGAAACATGTACCAATCACATCCTCTCATGTGTATATGCAGACCAGCTGTAATAAGGATTTGGGGCATGACAGCGAGCAGCAGTAAGTAGCCCTCAACTTCAACTTCAGCTTCAGCAGCAAGATAAGAGAACTTTCTGAATGCAGTGGAAAATTAAATAGGATCCGGTCTACTGTAATTAGCGGACATTGAGCAACTTTTTTTAAATTTGTGTTTTTGCTTACCAACTGCTGTGGCAGTTAAAGGTTCTTGTACCCTTACTTAACATGCCGGCTGGGTTGATATTGGATCTGGCACTTTAGGGGCACTGCCCTAGATTTTTGTCTTCTGTTGCTAGACCCATTTTTGTTGGCATTAGGACTTTTTCCTGCTAACCAATAGAAAAGAGTTTGTGCTCTCTCCCTAAAACATGGTACAATTGGTATCTACCTGATTTGTACATTTAATTTACTTATGAGACCCTAGTAAACTGTACTACATGTACCTAAGGCCTACAAATTAAATGGTACTAGTGGGCCTGCATCACTCAGTCTAAAAGATTATTGATTTATTGTTGGATCAAGTGCCTGATAGGCAACACAAACAATCACATATACATTATTTATAAAATATTACAATACAATTCGTACTAACATTAAAATAACATTGACTTTGATATCTCTAGAGGACATGTTAAATAATTTTAGTAAGGCATGGATTGCACTCACTGACCACAACATTGACATGTACAGTTTTATCTAAGAGCTCCTTCTGCTCGACCTTTAACTCCTCAGGAAATACAACTGGTAATTTACCTGATTTTTACTTTACCCTTTGTTCTTTTAACAGCACCAATTCTTTGCCTATCATTTAATCTGCTATTATACATCAGATCAAATTTTTCTTTTTATCCCTTAGTTTGAATGTGTCAAGGTTGCTGTTGTGATTAATGTTTATTTCAGAGCCTCTAAACACCTTTGTGCCACCCACTAAAGCAGCCTTTACAAAACGTGTCTAAGGCCCCCCACTGCAACTTGTAGTACACCTTTAAGCAGTCATTTCAACCTGGCAAAATAACATTTTTCCAGACCTAAACCTTACTTTTAAAAACTTATAAGTCAACCCTAAGGTAGGCTCTAAAGGCTCATACAGCAGAATTCATTATAAGTAAAAAATAGGACATGTGTGTTTAAATTGTATATGTCCTGGCAGTGAAAAGCTCTTAAAGTTGTTTTATACTGTCATAAGGCCTATCTCTGCCATTGACTAAAACTGGGGTACCATATTACATTCAAAAAGTGCTAACTTTGGTTTGGGAGCAGGTAGAGAATTAGTGTTTACACTCAAATGAATTGTACTTGAAAATCCTTCGTAATGGTAAAGTCAAATTTTATGTCCCAGTTCTCAAAATGCCACACGCCACAAGTTGGCATTTTCTTGTCTTAACCTTTTGTGCCTTCTTCCACTTTCCTAGGTCACATGACTGTGAATGGTTCTGCTGTTGGGGTTTGTGTATTTCTTCTAGACAGTAAAACAAAGGGGGCTTAAGTGTGGACAGTATGGGCCATCCTAGCAGGATGACTGGGGAGGGACTGTACTCAGCCCCACTTACACTTAAAAGTGCTTTGCCTCCTGCACACATACATGACACCAGGCCTGCCCTGCCCTTTGTCACCCCCTGGAGTCTTGCCAGGGGAAAGGGAGAAACCTTCTAGAGCCAGATGTGGGGCAAGAGAAGGCGTTTCCCACACAAACACTGGCACCAGAAAAGGACCTGCTTGCCTTTATCCCAGGCAAACCAGAATGACTCCAAGGATCAGTTTGCTGACCTCCTGTGTGACCTAAAGGGACACAAAAAGCTTCAGAGGTCTCCCTGCAACTGTGAAGCTGGTCTGCTGCAACTGGAACTGCCTAGACCTCCAACTAGACCCAGCTGAGGCCTGCTGATCACTGCTAGAGTGAGTCTATGAGACCCAAGAAGAGCCTCCCTAGGTTCAAGGCCTTTGGCTTGCATTAGATTGTACTCCTCCTCAAAAAAGGTGAACATCCTAAAGCTTGGGCTCTTTGCAAACAGGCCAATTTGTGCCAAGACTGTGCTGCCTACAATGACCACCAACACGAAACTCCAGGGAAAACAGCTCTTTGCATCAACATTAACTGCCATCAATGACCAGCCACAAGACACCTGCACTTCAAACTAAAGCAACAACAGCCCACGAAACTTCGCCAACGTGAAGCTACAGTACTGATCGTCCACGTCGATTGACCAGGTTTCGCCCTACAGTGACAACTGTCCGTGACACCTGACCTACTCTTCAAACTACAATGACACCCGTCCGTGATGCTCAGCCCATTCTTCGCTGCATCTTCCAATGCAAGAGGATCTCTTCAAGGCAGACTTTGAAGGTAACTCTTCAGTGGGACTACCCTGGTCCCTATATTCGACCTATTCTCTATCACAGTTGGCTTGAACTTGTGACTTCCCCCTGTCTAGCATGCCCAGATGTCCTCGAGTGGTGCTATTTCTTTCCAAGTACTGTTCCGTCTTAAAAATTTTAAATTTAATTGCCCCAGTTCTTTTGATTCGGGTTTTGACATTCTGTATCATTTAATTTATTAAAATATACTCTGTTTTTCTAAACTGGTTTAGGATTTTTCTTGTGTTGTGCTTTTACCTTATTACTGTTTGAGTGCTGCATAATTACTTTACACATTGCTTCAAAGTTAAGCCTGACTGCTTTTGTGCCAAGCTACCAGAGGGTTAAGCACAAGTTAATTTAGTGACTTTGATGGCTCACCCTAACAAGTATTGTGGTTGTTGCTTTCACCTTACCCCCAATCAATAACCACATTTCTTACAATTGTTTTAACAGTGAAATAGGGTATAATATGAGCCATTTTCTTTGCTGTAAAACATTAGATACAGATTTTCTTTGTACTACGTTTCCTCGTAGTATGGGGATGGGTTTTGGAATGTAATAAAAAATATATTGGAAACATAGGCCCTCATTATGACATTGGGGGTAAATCCAGCTTACCGCCACGATGACGGCCGCCAACTTACCACCGCGGTGGCGGATAGCCATTCACCATATTATGACACACACACACCAATCCGACAGAATTCAGCCACACACACAAATCTGCCAGTCCAAAGGTCAGTGATAAAGTGGCGGTATGAAAACCCACACCGTTATGCCAACAGAACAACGCCCATCACATTATGACCCACGAATCACCACAGCGGACATTCAATGGTGCTAAACCATTGGCAGTACGTACCGCCGCGCTCACAAGGGACACCCACATACAAAACAACACCACATTGGACAATTCAAACAACACACACCTGACACCCACCCACACACCCACACCACTATAAAACACACACCCACATTACCCACAACCCTTCACGAATACAAACCATTGCCACCAGAGAGACACCAAGACCACTGAGACAGTTAGAGTCACATACTACTCAAACCTATACACCACTCTCGCACTCCACATCACACACCCCAACACATTACCCAACACACCCTCACCAACACACCTCACATAACACCCATGGCACCACAAAGACACCCCTGTTTCACAGAGGAGGAGCTAAGGGTCATGGTGGAGGAAATTGTCAGAGTAGAGCCACAGCTATTTGGAGCACTGGTGCAGCAGATATCAATAGCCAGGAAGATGGAGCTATGGCGGAGAATTGTGGACAGGGTCAACACCATGGGACAGCAACCCAGAACAAGGGATAACATCAGGAAGAGGTGGAACGACCTACGGGGGAAGGTACATTCTATAGGAGGAAGACACCAACTCGCTATACAGAGGACCGGCGGTGGACCCCCACCTCCTCCTCCACAACTCACAGCATGGGAGGAGCAAGTCTTGGCAATTCTGCATCCTGAGGGACTGGCCGGAGTCAGAGGATTGTACTCTGGTAAGTCAACTCTGTACTATTATCACCCCCCTACCTGCATGCCATCACATACCCTCACCCTCACTCCCATCACTCCACTACATCCCACACACTCCACCATCACATGTCACTTATCCCAATGCCAAGCCCTGCATGCTGTAGCAATGCATGGACCCCCCTCACAGCCCTGCATGGACACTCATCACTAAAGCATGCACAGAACAGAGAACTAACAATCCCACCATACACTAACATTAAAAAGTGAAAGCTGGCAGGGCAAATCCAACCATAGAGGGGAAGCCAGGGATGTACAATATGTCATAAACATAAACCGTAACACATCATTTACATCCCCACAGGTACCCCAACCAATGTCACCGGAGAGGAGGCGCCAGCACTATCCAGTCCCCCAACTGATGACAGTAACTCTGGTCTTCAGGATCTGGATGATCTACCTGGCCCATCAGGGACCACTTGACAGCTGGTTACCCAAGCCCAGTCACGGACCACCACAGAGCCTCCCCCATCAGGAAACAACACCACAGCACCCACTCAGCTTACCCACCCCTCTGTCCCCAGGACATGTCAATCAGAAGTGTGTCCACCTCTGCAGGGACCCCACACCTCGCACACAAGACAATCAGGGACCTGGGATCAGTGGCAATGCAATATGTGTTCCATCAATCGCCCCAATTATGTTGGGGATATGTCCCACTGCATAAAACTCGGCCTTCACTGTGGCCAAATCCTCAACCTGGGGGAAAACAATGTAGCTGCACATGTGTTTTATCAGGGCAGACAACACTCTTGTCAGCACTATTGAGAACATTGGCTGTGACATTCCTCCTGCCAAGCCTACTGTCACTTGGAAACAACCAGTTGCCAGGAAATGGAGTACAGATAGCACTTGCACAAGAGGGGGGATCCCAGTTGGGTGACGGATAGCAGATATCAGGTCAGGCTCCAATTGGGTACACAGCTCTGGGATTGTGGCCCTGTCAAGTCTATAGGTAAGCATAATGTGTCTGTCCTCCAGTGTAGCCAAGTCCACCAAGGGTCTGTGCACGGGGCTATGTCTCCATCTCCTACTCATCCACAGTGGGGGGACACAAGAGTGAAGAGGCTGTCACAAACTGAGGATTGGAGCCACAACAGTAGAAAGCATTCTGTAAACATGTAATGGGTCAGTGTGATTTGTCCAGTGTGTGCCTATTTCTCCTGTGACACAGCAGGATTACGTAGGGCTGCTCCCCCACCATGAAATGGCGTCCGCCTGTCCTGTGCGGAGGGACAGGTGGAAATGAGGTCATTCCGTTGACGTTGTGCGCCGTGTTGTGAGGCAGTCAGGAACCGCTGTGCAAATCCTCATTGGTTAATATGGAGCCCTATGGGTTACAGTGGCCATTGGTGATCTGTGCCGGCGGTGACGGTATGCACCGCCGCGGACGTGACCGCCATTTTCTATCTGATTCCTCACTTGCTACCTGACTTTCCATAGGAGAGGACCTACATTGCATGTGCTGCTGTGACCTGTGTCTGGAACCTACCATGGCCTGTGTGACCGGGGAAAGGGCCCCAGCCTTCACTTCGGAGGAGTTGGAAAGACTGGTGGATGGGGTCCTAACCCAGTATGAACTGCTGTATGGGCCTCCAGACCAACAGGAGGGTACACTGTGGGCAAGATGCATGTGGCATGCATGTATGGAGGTGTGTGTGACGGCTCCGTGTAAGGAGGGAGGGATGTCCTTCTGGCTGGGTACACATTGGGTGCTGGGCTATGTGTGTTCCAATAGTGCTATAAACAGGTATGGTGGGCCATATGTGTAACTGGCTGGACTGTATGTCTAATGGTGCTTTCCTGTGTGTATTGCCTCTGCAGGTCAGCGCCCATCAAAAGAGGGGTATATGGTGTGCCATCACCAAGGACGTGCGGACCCTGGGGGTCTATGGCAGGCGGAACACCCACTGTCGCAAACGGTGGGAGGACCTGAGACGCTGGGCATGGAAGACGGCGGAGAACCAGCTGGGGATGGCCTCCCAATGAGAAAGGGGTGCCTGTCGGACCCTGACCCCACTGATGGCCCGCTTACTGGCGGTGGCCTATCCAGAGCTGGATGGGCACTTGAGGGCATCACAGCAGCCACAAGGGGGTGAGTACAGTGGCTATCATTACAACATATGGCTGGTGGGGTGGAATCCGGGTGGTGGATGTGTGTTAGTGGGTGCCCGTAGGCCAGGCCTGAAATAGCAGGATAGGTCCTCTGGTGGCTAGGGTTCTGAAGGGATAATCCTGCCTACGTAGCTGGAAAGCATCCACTACTGGTTGGGCTGTGTGGGTCCCAGGTGTGCTGCAGTTGGCGATGTGTGCCCCCCTCAAGCCTTGGTGGCTAGCAATATCAGTGGTGGTGCAATGCATAGTGCGTAGGCCTGTTACCTGTGTGTGAGGGTGCTGTGTACGCCAAAGGTGGTATTGGTGCAGCCATTGACCCAGTGTATCCTTTGTCTCTCTACCCCCTTTCTTGTTTTGTCATCCTGTCCTTATGTGCATTAGCATCATCTAGTGGAGGAACAGAGGCACCAGCAACTGAAGGAGCTGCATCCCACAGGACCCAGGAGGCAGAGACCACCGATACTGAGGGCACCAGTGGGACGGGGGTGAGGGGAGCACCATGGCGGAGACTGGGGGGACAACTCAGACTCAGATACCTCCTCCGATGGAAGCTCCCTGGTGGTGGCAGACACTTCTGTGACCACCCCAGCTGCAGGTACAGCCGTCACCCCCGTACCAGCACCGCCCTCCCAGTAGCCTCTCAGCAAGTTGCCTGTGCCCGCTCACTCAGGAGGGTGGGCATCTCCTTCGCCCCAGGCACCTTAGGCCCTGCTGCCCTGAGTGAGGAGGCTATTGACCTCCTGAGATCCATCTCTGTAGGGCAGTCAACCATTGTGAATGCCATCCAGGGGCTGGCAGCTCAGATGCAACAATCTAATGCATTCCCGGAGGGCATTCACACTGGACTGGCGGCCCAACAGAGATCGATCCAGGCTCTGACTTCCTCTCTGATGGGAGCCATTGTCCCTGTTACTACCGTCCCCCCTCCAACCACCACTTCCCAGTCCCATTTCCCTCAACCCCAACCCATACCAAGCACACAGCCAGTGTGTTACGGCAAACACAAGCACCACACTTCATCCCACAGGCACTCACACAAACACTATCCACTATTTCCACTGTCTACCCCTCTTCCTCCTCCTCCACCTAGTTACGTCCACACTCACACCTGCAAGCACTACATCATCATCCACTACCTGTATCATCACAACACCAAGCAGAACACACACCTCACTGACAGACACCTCCACAACAGCCATGCACATGCCCCCTGTGTCCTCTCCCACTGTCTGTCCCCCCCAAAGTACACAAACATAAGCACTCAGACACCCATCAGCCATGCACCTCACAACAGCATACAGCCCATGCACCTGCAGCCATACCAGCAGACACCTCCAACAAACACTCCCTCATCCTCCACTCCCATTACTTCTTCCTCCTCCCACCCCAGTATCCCTAAAAAGCTTTTTCTTTCCACCATTGACCTCTTTCCTACCCCTCACCTCCATCCTTCACGTATATCCAGGGTATCACAAACCCAGCCAAGCACCTCGCCACACAGTCCACGGGCCCACTTCCATCCGCACCTACTTGTGGTGGAAAGGATTCCAGGCCACATATACTGAAGGGGAAGGAGCCTGCAACAGCCACGGAAAGGGGAAGGAGCCTGCACCTGCCATCCCAAAGGGGAAGGAGCCTGCAACAGCAGTCATGAAGGGGGAAGATCCTGCACCTGTTACCCGAAAGAGCAAGGAGCCTGCACCAGAAGGCAAGAAGGGTAAGGAGCCTGCAACAGCAGGCAAGAAGGGGAAGGACCCTGCACCAGCAACTGTTACGGTGCCCCCACCACCAACCGTGGTTGTGCAGCCATTGCAGGGTGCAGGGGCTGTGCAGGAGCATCCCACTACCACCACCGGTACCACCACAGAGCAGCCGTCACTGCTGGCGGATGCAATTTGATCCTGCCTCCATGGGCTGCTGTGCAGCCTGTCCACTCCAAAACCAGTGGAGAAGACACTCACTCAAGAGACTGCGGCTTTGCACTCCCCAGGCCCAAGCACAAGGCATGTTGTCCCCTCCAGAACCAGTGGGGAAGACACCCACTCGAGAGACTGTGGCCTTGCACTCCCCAGGACAAAGCATAGGGCATGTTGCCCCCTCCAGAACCAGTGGGGAAGACACCCACTCGAGAGACTGTGTCCTTGCACTCCCCAGGACCAAGCACAGGGCATGTTGCCTTCTCCAGAACCAGTGGGCAAGACACCCACTTGAGAGACTGTGGCCTATCACTCCCCAGGACCAAGCACAGGCCATGTTGCCCCCTCCAGAACCAGTGGTCTTGTCTCTGCTTCCGGCTAGGTGCCCTCTCCCTCCCCCTGAGGTGCCTGCCTATTTGCCAACTGATGCCCCTGCAGTGTTCTCTCCGTATTGATGCAGGTGACAAGTGGAGCCTTGGACTTTGCCCTGTGGCCATGTTGCCCACACGAACTGAGGACTGGGCAGTGTCCCTTTTTCTGTACATTTTTAAATATCTGTAGCATTGGCTAAATTATTATTTAGCCTGTGTTGATCTTATTACAATCACGTTTGTACTTTGGTACATTCCTGTTGTCCTTGCATTATTCAGCCAATTTAGGGGGATTAACTTGTTTTCTTGTGCAGCTGGTTGTGTGTATGGGGTGTGTATGGTGTGTGCGTGTGTCACTGTCGTTTTCCTCCCCCCCTTCCCTTGTGTGTTAGGCGGCTGTACTCACTGTCATCGTCTTCACTGGCCTTGGTGTTCATGGTGGAGCAGAACGTAGTATATCATCAGAAATACTTGCAGTTCTGGTTCCATGGCTGCGTGGTTCTTCCCTGTGTCTCCAATGGTGAGTCCTTTCACTTCTGTGCAGTGTTTTCCGCCAGGCTTTTCATGTTGTTGGTACCACCCCGGAAAAGGTGGCGGATTGTCTGGTCATAATATGGTGGGCAGAACTTTGACTTCTGCCTGGCTGTAGGTGGCTACCGCCGTGGTGGCTGTTGTTTCCACCCTGGCAGTCGGTGTGGTACATTAGATGTCTTTTGGAGATCTTTCCGCCATGGTCATAATTCGTCAATAGTTACCGCCGGCCTGTTGGCGGTATTACCGCCACTTTATCACCGACCGCCAGGGTCATAATGAGGGCCATAGCTTGTATAATTTGTAATTACTTAGACATATGAGGGCCCCACTTGCTTTGTGGCAGGACTGACGTACACAGGTTGTAATTTTGTGGGAGAGCCAGGGATTACGATGGCAATGTCTGATATAGGGGAGACGTTCAATGGCATATCATTGTAATACCTGGCATTTGATGGGGAACTGGGAACCTACTGGAAAGGCAATTTGTGGTACATGAAGGGCCACACTGGATTTATGATGGAAATACATGCCAGGGTGTTAGGAATAAATTTGCACTAATCAATACCTAGATTGTTGGTGGGGTGGAGGTGGAGAGTAACAACTGATGTGGGACTCTAACTCAGCATAGGATTACAGCACTTGGCATATGATCCCATCATCCATGCATAAAGAAGAAGTGATTAAGGTGGCATTTATTTTTCTATGATATTTCAGGGTGAAATGACTGAATTAATATCATCCACTAGTAATCACTAGCTCATAGGTCTACACCACTGAGCTGACCAGATGCAAATTAGGATTGGTCATCACAAAAAACAGTCCAGCCTAACTTGCTAAACCTCATCATTCTCATGGGGAACACAAAAAACCCTCATTTTAAACATGTTGTGTCTCATCAAAAAGTGCAGTTTGACTTGGAGGCAAAGTCCACATATAGATATACCTCTCCCGCTTTGGGAGGCTCACTGAGCATTTAGCACAAAAACGTATGGGCGGAATGCTTAAATAAATCTCAGCCACTGAAAAACACTCTGGGCCCCGGCCCATACTATTTTTTTTTTTAGCTTTTCTGTGTCATTAAAGACAGTGATCACACATGTAAATCGGTCCCACCCCAATAATTTTTTTTTTCAAGCATATGATTTCAATGAAACAGATCCTCAATAATTGGCATAATACCCTTAAACACTTATTGATTTCTGGTTGTATACCTGGAAAATAAATATTACTTGCGGACAACATTCCCAATTTTGCCCATGCAAGAGCATAATTACTCACTATGCTTGGTTTCCTGCAACTGTCTATTTCTGGAATTTTCTCCCCACTTACGTCAAGGTTTACCCTGGCGCTGATTCGTGGACAGTGCATTTGACACTGAGGAGCCAAGGAAATCATTTTGACTTTGCTGCTTTAAGATTCCAAAAACACAACATTCTTTGGGTGTCAATACATCCATAATTTCAACAGAAGTGTACTAAAATAACAATGATTTCCCTAAAGAAGGCAATCTGATGCCAACACTCCTCTTAATAACTTAGAGGAATGCGCGAGCACCCCCCACATATCGTGAAAGGGTGCTATTAGTCGTGCCACAGCAGGAGCCCCGCCTTTGTTGCTAGGGAACTGGGCTGATGGCGGTGATGTCATTAGAAGAAGCAGCGAACAGCTCAGGGGGCCATTTAAGCCAGCGCTCCTCTAGACC
Organism: Pleurodeles waltl; assembly: GCF_031143425.1. Lineage (NCBI taxonomy): Eukaryota > Metazoa > Chordata > Amphibia > Caudata > Salamandridae > Pleurodeles > Pleurodeles waltl. The sequence continues at coordinate 418,001,537 of NC_090437.1, read as the reverse complement.
AGACCTCTTTGTCTCCTTCCTGCACCTAGAATGGGTCCCAAACCCAGATCTGTGACTGGGGGTGAATGTTTGATTGGTTTTGCATTCGTCCTTCATTTGTGTTTGTTGGCTTTTGTCGCCCTACCGGTGTGATTTATACTTTTTTAGCGGCGCATTTGCGTCATTTTTTTATGCAAAAGGGGCGCAAACTTATAAAATATAATTGAATTTTGTAAGTTTGCGCCGCTTGTGCATCAAAAAATGGCACAAATGCAGTGCTAAAAAAGCATAAATAAGACCCTAAGTGTGCCAGGTATGCCCAGACATGGGTCCCGGGCTCACTATGCCACTGGATTCAAGCTAGCCTGGCTGATGAAGGGTGATACCCTGAAATCGGTCCCAGGATTCTTGTTTCCGGTCCAGGGATGACCTGGCCTGGCAGTTTGGGCTGGACTGTTTCTATGGGGAAGAGGGTCAAGACTGATTGGTATATGGCTGGGTCCAAACTGGGGTGGCATGGTGAGCAAAAGATTTGACGGATTAAACAGAGATCTGTTACAGGGGGTGAATGTTTGATTGGTTCTGCATTCCGTCCATCATTTGTGTTTGTTTGGTAATGTGATTCAGTGGCACAGCTGGGGGTTGGTAAGTACCCCCAGCCCGCTAAGCATTTTTCTTAGGTCGGCCGTCCGGTAGTAGGTAAGTATCCAGGAGCAGTTGCAACTGGCTCTGCATGTGGTGGCGGGGTAGCGCAGTGTGGGTCAAGGGTCTGAATGCTTTCTTTTTGGTACAAGCTGCCACCTAATGGCTGCTGTTGCTCAGACCTGGGTTTGTATCCCTGCCTGAATCATCTTGTGGCGCATTGCGTTGCTCCCTTCACCAAAAGGAGCAGGTAAAATAGAGCAATCAATCCTTAATGGTGTTCTCAGATGCCACTGTGTGCAACAGTTTGTGCCCCCTGGGTCGAGAGCAAATTTTGGATATCTTGGGGGTCCGGCTGCATGGAGGGAAGTGGCATGGAGAATGGCCTTGTGGGGGGCAGCTGCATTTTAGGTCACTTTGGGTCATGCTGTTGGTTCGCTCATGATGCATGGCCTTCATGTATAGTTTGCTCTTCATTTTGTGGCTGCTCTTCTAGTTTTGGAACCGTGGAAGGTGGCGCTCAGTAATTATACACGAGTGACGATGTGGCTTAATGGATAATGCATCTGACCTCAGATCAGCAGAGTGTGGGTTTAAGTCCCTTTGTGGTAGGACATTTTCAAAGGTTATATTAATCTCAGGCAAACGCAACAGTACTCAATGTTAACAAGTCGGAATAAATTGTACAAGCAACAACGTGTGGGTCTCCTTCACACAATTTGACCAAGGGCTGAGCCAATTTGCTCAGCTTGTCAGAGTGGGATCCTTTTAACGTCAAGGTTATTTCTTTGGTAAGGTTAGTTACAAAAAAAGAGAGAGACTTTAGTTATATGTAGTATCCTTGCGAAATATAACTGGTGCTCATGTAAAGCTCTCCAGTACCTTCAGCAGCTGGAGGGAAGGGTATTGCGTTGGGGCTTGGCCCCCCATTCTTCTACACTATGCTCCTTTGGTTTGTGAAGGCCTGTGTTAGTATGCTGAACCTTCCTTCTTTTTCACTTAGTGTGAGTGTTCTCCGAATTCGAATTTTCCCCATTGCTGTTATTGTGTCTCGTTGTCCAGGAAAGGCTGTGGTTTTGGCTGTGGTGTTGGGGCAAGGGCGGTAGCGTTGGTGTTGACAGGGCCGTTGACATACTGGATCGCAAATTCATAGATGGGAAGGGCCTCACCAGTCAGTATTTAGTACTTTCTTGTGTTGGGTAGCACGGGGGCTGCCAGGGCAAACCCTAACATTCTTCGTGTTCTTTCCCCTAGCATGGCCCCAAAGGGCACACGCTCTTCATTGGAGGCTCCTACTAGCCAGGCAGAGTTTCGCTCACTCAGTGAGTTGTGGAAGATGGCTAAGACCCATGGCATCGATTGGGCACTAACGAAGCTGGCAGAAGAACCGGAGAAGGACCAACAGCAGCCTGTCCCCTTTCTGAAGCGGCAGAAAAAGTTCCTGCACTACAGACAAACTTTACCTGAACCAGGCAGGGCCAAGACCAGCACGAAACCTCAGCCCGCTCCCTCCCGCCAGGTTGAATTAGCAGGTTAGCAGGTCAACCCCCTGCCTCGAGGGCCAGGCCCACAGTGGCCCTCTTTCAGCTAAAAAGGGGGGGGGGGTAGCCGGACAGAGTAACAGTGCTTTTCTCCCCAGAGCTCAGGGAGAGCATTCATTGTAGGCAGGTGTGGTGCCCAAAGCTGCACAACCATTTGAGGTGACTTCATTGCCACCCCACAGCTACCTCAGGGGTCTCCACAATGTAGGTGGGGGGTGGGCGTGGCGCAGTCTGTTACCCAGGTAAACCCACTGGGGGCAGGGAGATGTTGCAGCGCAGGTCTGGGCTCAACCGTCATCAGCACCCCCCACCGTGTCAGCGACTGAAGTGCAAGCTCCTCTTTTGGTCAGTTCAGTATTGTTCGGTTCCGCGTCTCCAACTTTGGCCCTGCCAGCAGCTATAACTGATATGAAAGAGAAGATCTATAAGGTTGAGTACGTTGATGCCTTCGACTTAATGCAAGCTTAGTCCCAGCAATGTCTAGAGGAGGGAAAGAGGGCGAGCATGAGCCAAAGAAGGTCTGGGTGGAGTGGTCCCTCAATAACTGGGTGACAGGGTTTTAAATCTACGAGGCAATTTTGACAGAGAAACACCCGAATGTAGCTCCCCAGATGTTTGCATATGTGTCCCTAATTCATAGTATGGCCTTGGAACTTCAAGGTTGCACTTGGCTCCAGTACGATATTAGGTTCAGTCAGATAAAAGTGGTTAGGCCAGAAATGGCATGGGACCAACTGGAGATCAATATTTGGCACTCCGAATTTACAATGGCCCCTTCAGGATTGAAGTTGTTGCAGTCCTTTCGGTCAGACAAGGGTCCTGGGGACAAGAAATTTGCATGCTTACAGTATAACAGAAAAGAATGAACCATGGGGCGGCCTGCAAGTTCAAACACCTTTGCTCCTTTTGCGGGACTCCATGAGACCAAATGTTTTAAAAAGCACGGAAATCCTAAGGAGCAAAACGCTCCCAAAAGCTGTTAATCCTGTCCAGTTTAGCAAGCTCCCATCCCCATCCATATGCTTGTCCTTACTCACCTCCTAAGCAAATATAATAACGGTCGGGACCCTCACCTGGTTTCAAAGATGGGTTCGGCATCCCTTCAAATGCCCCTTTCACTCCACTACCCCTCAAGAATCAGCTCTCAATTTTGCAGCAACCAGGAATTGCTAGGGAGAAGATCATGAAAGAGGTTCGAGAGGGGAGGATCGCCAGCCCCTTTCAGTCTCCCCCTTGCCCGGACCTAGTCTGGTCACCACTTGGTTTGGTCCCTAACAAAGAGCTGGGCAAATTCCACCTCAATCACAATTTGTCCTTTCCACTGGGTTCCTCAGTCAATGACGGTCTAGCTCAAGTTCTGTGCACTGTGTGCTACGCCACATTCGATGAGGCAATATGCAGACTGCAGAAGATGGGGAAAGGGGCTATGATAGCCAAGTCTGACACTGAGTCTGCTTTCCGCCTCCTGCTGGTGCACCCAGAGGACACTCCTTTGCTGGGTTTCCCCTTTCAGGGGCAATTCTTTGTTGATCTCTGCATGCCCATAGGGTGTTCCACTGCCTGCTCTGTGTTTGAGGCCTTTAGCAGGTTCCTAGAATGGGCAGTGAGGGATCTGGTGGTCCTTGACAGAATAGTTCACTATTTGGATGACTTCCTGTTCATGGGTGCCCCGAGTTCCCGATGTGCAGAAAGGCCCTACTGGGCTTCCAACAGTTGGCACTTGGGGGTAACATTAGCGGAAGACAAGACTGTGGAACCCTACACATGTTTAACTTTCCTGGGCATTGAAATTGACTCTGTAGAGGGGGTGTAGGCCCCGCTAGATAAGGTTTTAGCCTTATCAAGGCGTCCATCAACCTGTACCTCGCGATCAAGAATGTCACCCTACACCAGCTGCAGGTGTTTGTGGGCCAACTGAACTTTGTTTTGAGAGTGATATCAATGCGGAGGGTCTTTTAAAAAAACATTGCCAGGGCTATGGAGGGGTCCAAGCCAAACATCATCACACCAGACTCACTTCGGGGGTCAGGGAGGATCTGCTCACGTAGAAAGAGTTTCTGGGTGATTTCAATGGAACTCTCTTACGGCGCTGTACAACACAATCCAACTCGGAGCTGGGCAGCATAGGCTTTGGGGCGATATTTGGCAAGCATTGGTCACAGAATAGGGTGTCCACTGGGCTCACTCGTAACATTACTTTCTTGGGGCTGTTTCCCGTTGTAGTTGCCTTAAAGATTTTGAGGGGTGCCTTAGCCAACAGCAAGATTGTATTTAGGTTTGACAGCATGTCGGCGGTGATGGCAAAAAACAATCAGAATACAAAATGTCCTTTTGTGGTTTGTCTGCTTTGGGCCCACATTCTTAGCTGTCTAGTGCATAATGTCTATTTTTCAGCAAAGCATGTTCCAGGGGTACATAATACGGTGGCTGATGTGTTGTCTCGTTCTAAGTAGACAGGGTGTGCTGTTGGCGCAAGCAGACAAGGACATTTTGGGTAAGCACAGGGCTAGTTGGAGCCCCGTTGCTCTACCGAGATGCCTGGTTTGAACTTTGGTGAAACTGCGCCTGTGATCACGTACCCCAGCAGGGCTGATGCACTATGCGATGCCTGGGATTGGTAGTACCCTCCAGGATGGATGGAAGAGAAGGTTGGTAACAATGTTTGTTCGGCAAATGCCCTCTACTGGTTTGTGCATGGACGCCTGGGACAGAACCTGGTGGATGGTGCAAGTTGGGGCCTGCTGGCACAGTGCACACTGTTGGCTTCACACCAGTGAAATCGCAGGTTTATGCTTGCAAGTTTATGTATTTCTGTACCTAATATAACCTTTTGCTTCTGGCTTGTACTACCTTGGTTTTCAATTAAGTGAATATCTTATATGTACTTTTATGTTTTCTTGTGAGATCTTGTACTGATTAAATAAAGTTTCATGTTTGGATTGTGACTAAAGCGCTGCGCGTTAGAAACCACAAACTTGTTATGAGACTTATGTGGGTGAGTTGTACATTGTGTGCACACTACAGTAGTGTGAGCAACGTCGGTGAAATTTTCAGGAGGCTAGCTATTTAGATGAGCAAACGGGATCAGGCAGCGGCATAACAAACGCCCAGAAGCCCCTGCAATGCAGGGGGGCCCCAAACTCCAGGGGATCCCCTCAGCACAGTACACTGGCCTGAGACCTCCAAAGTGAGTCCAAAGAGCCCCCCCCCCCCCCCCCTCCATTACTGTGTACCCCATCAAGTTTCGTTACGGTCGAATTGTGACAAAAAATAGGCCGGGGCACCAAAATAAAAGTCCAATTAGTGAAGAGACCAATGTTTGCAAATGGGGGCAGTTTTGAAACTGTAAAGGGAAACGAAATAGTTTTAGTGTGCTTGCTGCAGATAATGTGTGCATTATCAGGGAAATCAACAGTAAAAAGGCGACCCATCAGACCATAAAACAGGCCAACTAAAGAGTCAAAAAACAGTTCAGATATTGACCTGTCAGACCAGCCCGTCCGGCACACAGAGTGGCCTCCAGGCCAGTCCAACCCTGAAAGTGGTAGAAGAACCCCCCAAAAAAGTCGTTAAACGCTGTAAACCTCCTTCTGTAAAGAGGTGTGAAGAAATGCTTTAGCGAACGGTTGACTGTGTTGTAATCCATAACAAACGAGAGAACATAGCAGTTTACCCACAAAGGGACAATTATGTAGATTTGAAAGTACTGTGCATGTGCAGAACAAGTTAAAGCCACCGAAGTCTTGAGCTTGTTCGCCATCTAGTGGCAATACCTAATATTCACAGTCGCAGTCGACGATGAGTCCTCAACTCAAGACCGACAAGCACATGTCCCACCGCTAAAAATAGGACTCAAACCTGCATATCCTGACTGATGTTAAAGAGGGTTGTGAGGCTGAACACTGGGATGTCCTCGAGAGTAACTTGTAGAGGAGAAAGGCAGCTGCAGCAGCACTCAGAAATCATCAAAAGCTCCAGTAGCTACTCTTTCAAGTAATTCATGTGTATAAAATCTAGATATTCTCTTCTAAAATACTTCATTCTGAGCACAAGTTGGTGCTTTGTTTTGTCTGCATAGTTATGGTGCATGCCTTTTGTATCTGAAACTTAAGTTGCTTAAGGTTAAGTCTTCAATTATTAGAGTGAAAGGTTACTGTTGATTTGAGGTAAACATTTTTCTGTTGCTCTTTAGCTTGTTTAATTCTAATTTATCCTTCTCTCACTCACACAAACCATTCTGTGTGCGTTCCCAAAAACAAAATATATACAACTTAGAAATGAGTTCACTTTCCTGGTCAGGTCACTATTTAGATTCTGCTGACATATGGACATGAAAACCCACACTGTCAGGACAAGGAACTCGCATCATTTGGTCACAAATACAAAGAATATTGGCCCAATTAATCGGTTTGTAAAGCCCTGCATCACATTATACCTGTATCAGGTATAATGTATGCAGGGTAGGCGTTCCCACTGAAAAAGCCACGCAGAACTGACACAGTGAAATTTACAACTTTTCACTGCCTCACTCAATCACATTATTGCGTCAAAATTGTACCGCCTGCTCAGACCAGGTGTAAAATTGACACTAGGGTTTTTCCAATGGGACTCTCCTCGCATTGTTGAAGTTGCATCAGTTTAACGACACTCCAACAATGCATCACTTTAGCGACAACAGATGCTTCAGAATTTCTGACACATCTGTGAAAAACGTGCGCCATGGAGCTCTGTATTGAAATCGTTAGGGGATGTGCGTCAGGTGCAAGAAATCTGACGCATCTATGACGATGCGTCAGTTTCTTGTAAATGAGAACCTAGGTAAGGTGGCAGATGTGCAGCGATGACCAATCACTACAGAATGCTGTCAGCAGGTCATAAGCTTCTGAGTCAGGAAACATAAAAAGAACGCAGAACAAATCGGGTACAGTTACAGTTGGAAACATACAGAACTCATATTAATATCCACATTAGGGATTAACATGGGGGATGTCAAATGTGTCAAGAAAGTTCATTTCACCAAGATAATACTGTGTACAATCAACCTAGCAAACACATTCTTCAAAATCATCCAACAATGGACCCAGATCCCTTAAAAAAAACACCCTCATGATATCAGACTAACTGCAAAAGCTGTGTGATATTCTTCAACTACACATTTGAGTTTCAACCTAGATAGGGCCACAAGATCCCCAGTGCCACCCATTCAGCCCTCAGTAATCTGCAATACCCAACCCACCTGGTTTCTCCGTTGCAGCTTTCACAGAGATCAGTTCAGCAGCTAATAGCACAAGGTCCTCAACAACAGAACCAGGTGCGATGTCAGCATCAAGGTATTCAAACCCACATTTGCTCCAGATGTCCAACGGATGGTTGTTCCTTTCTTATTACAGGCAAGATTCTTGCCTTCTGAAAATCCCTGTGATCACACCTTTTTATGTGAAACCCACTGCTGACCCAAAAGACCTGATTAAACAATGTCCAATATTTACCACACGCTATGGAAATAAAATCTTTAAGAGGGAGGTCATTAAACTGTTGTAAGAGTAAGTGAAGGCCTGAAATAGTTTGGGGTATATTCACAATAAAGTGGCACAGTCCTGCGCCAAAATTGGCAGCGCCGCGCCACTTTAGAAACACAAGAATGCATCGTTTTAGCAAGAATACAGCACACCCCTGTGTTTACCCGTGTTGGCGCTAAATTTGCTGCCAAGCGCCAACACCGTCACCCTTCCGCCATGGAGCAAGGATGGCTGCATTGCAGGAGAGATTGTTTTTCTGCAGGAAGATACACCTTCCTGCACAAAAACAATCTTCAATGGCGATTTGATGAATGCTGTACACATAGAGGGAGCAAAAAATTAGGAGAAATGAAATTAAAGACCTCCGGATCGTAATGTAGATCAAATTCAGCTAGCCGGTCTAATTCCCTGTGCTCCCTGTTAGGTACTACTTACGAATTTCAAGGGTTTACTGGAACAATATTGGAATAGACTGAATTCTTGCACTCAAAAAAAGCCAACACAGAAGAATTGTTTCTGCCCACTTGAGCTCAGAAGAATTTGCATGCAGTGCACCGCAAAGGTTTTCAACGTAACCATTGCAATTTGCCATGCACATGTGCTCATTCGCCCTTCACATTGATTCACACTACCAACATTTCCAAATATCCTCCCAAATGACACCTACATAGATAGATAGATAGAAAGATAGAAAGATAGAAAGATAGATAGATAGACAGATAGACAGATAGACAGATAGACAGACAGACAGACAGATAGATAGATAGATAGATAGATAGATAGATAGATAGATAGATAGATAGATAGATAGATAGATAGATAGATAGCCATTGTCTAGTTTTGTTTTAAAGGATTTTCCATTGAAAAAGCAAAAAAAACATTTTGGATGTGCCTATAACTTTCGGTTTGTGGATGTTTATTAATGAAATTTACCTAATTCTAAATTTTGAGAAAATCTGTTGTAGAGTGGTTGAAAAGGTGTATCACCTTCCATTTGAGCTTTTATAGGAAATGTTGCTGAAAGACAGAGCAAAAACTGCTGATTGCAAATTTGGCATTCATTTGGAAATTAATTCAGACAGCGTGATTTGGTGTATATCGGTTTAGAAGTTTTTGAGATATTAGCATTTGAGAAAGATGCTGTGTGGGATCTTGACACACTTTTGTATATCTTGTCAGCTGAAAAGGTATTTCTGAATTTGTGTATAACTTATGACTCCACAATGCAGGACAGTAGAAAACTATCATACCAAGCACGTCAATGAGTTTAGATTCTGTTAGGCAGGGCAGTAGGTAGGTCATTTAGGTTCACCTTGTTGATCAAAGCATGAACTACATGGCTCTGTTGGTATAGGATCCTGCAAGTATTGGTATAGTCAATAGGTCTTGCCTATGTGAGATATTTTTGATTTGTCAATTTGTTTGTGAATTTGTATAGTACGGTACGGTCAAGGCCACTGGAATTATGTGATTGTGTAGCCACAGTGCTTTCCTCATAATTCTGGATTTGTTGCATGTGCCACTTAATCCATTATATGCTGCCGGATCTGCATGTTTTACAACAAAAAAACAGCTGCATTGTGAAAGTCAGCATGTCATTGAAACTGGGCTTCTGGGTCTTAACAGGCCTGAAAGATAGTTGAAAGAAAAAAAATATGCCTCAAAAACTTTCTTCAGTGGAGAATACAACCAAATCTCAGTGTCCAGCACTTTTACAAAATAGGCCATGGTAAAGGTGACATGGACAGAACACTGGGCTGCAGCACACGGAGAATGTACAAGGGAACGTGAGAGATAAAAGACACTGTGACATTCCTGAACCCTAGGCTTTTTAGTCAGATACAATCTCAATTTCTTATACCTTTTCCCACAGAAGGATGGATGGTGTGAATTGTGGAAAGCCAAACTTACAGAACAAATATCGCATTTTGGTGGAAAAAAGTATCAGAAATTAAATGAGGATGAAAATTAAAAGAGTATTATAGTGAGGCAAGGATCTTACAGTGGCGTACCTTCAGCCAATACCCCTGTCTCCACCTCCTCCCTGGTCTCCAGGACCCTCCTTGTGTCACCACTACTATTCCTCTGTGTCTGTCTGAGGTCATTGTTAAAATGACATTCCCAAGCCAGAATGCCAGCATGATCAGTCGTTCTTATCACTGTGATATCACAGCAAGGATTAGTAGCTTGCACTGCAGGAAGTACAGCTCACTGAAGATGATGCGTTGCTGCATCAAAGATGTTTCAATTTGTGCTGCAGCACGCACTGTGATGTGTTGGTCGAATCTAAAGAGGTGAAACCAAACTCCACCCAAAGCCATCTGGAGCAGCCAGCAAAATTAAATTAGAATCTGTCGCTGACGAGGGAAACTCAAAGCAATGAGAGTGATGAGGAAGCCAACCAATGGTGTGTGATGGGTGGGTGCTTAGCCGTTTTTAGATATGTTTTTAAAATACAAAAAATCTTGCAGCGACATTGCATGCACTGTCTTAGGCAACACCTAAAAGGCAAGACCCCTGGAACAGATCTATAGCATCTAATAATGGTGCACCTAATCAGTGCTGCCAAACATGGTTTCTGCAATGTTACTGTCAAGGCTTCTGATAGAGCTTCCCTGAAGGGCAGAAAAGGCTCTTAGTTTGGTGGGTCTGTTTGCAAAATTTCTGTAAGCAATTTTGGTTGGTGTTCCACAGTTGGCAACTGTAGTACCAACACCTTTGTCCCTCTATCGTTCCACCACTGCAAACACGGCTTTCCTCAGTGGGGGCCCCAGTGGGGAATCCAGTTCCTTCTATGGAGAAGTGTGAAGGAGACTAGCATTCTGGAGGTGCACCTACAGCCCCCAAATAGTATAGCGAGGGGTAGCAATTTATCAGCCTCCTCCTCATCTTCCTCATAACCCAGAACATTCTAAAGACCTGATGCAAACATCTGAACCAGATGTAAACAAAGCCTCAAACTGTCAGAAATGCTGGTGTGGAGGCAAAAGCTCAACCAGAGATTCTTCCCGCAATGAGGGTGGTGCCTTAGTGATCATATAATGAGACATTTGCCATAGTCTAGCTAGCCTAACTCCGCTCCGGATTCAAGACTGGAGTTGGAGTCAAATCTGGAACCGGCAGCTCGGGAGCTGCAGTAGAATTAAACTGACTTAACCCAGTGGGCCTTTGGCAGTAGTTTCAGCATTGTCTCATTGAAGGCCTGTATCCACTGCGGAGCCGATGAAGGCCCAAGAAATTTGGAGCGTATCAGCTTCAAACGTGGGATGGGGTCCAAGTTGGAAGACTGGTCTGGAGTTGGGACCTTGGAGTGTCAACTGCACAATCTTTTCATGAAGTGGTGATAGCGAAGGGAAGATGAAGCCCATCTGGACCTCTGATGTTTGTTCCATTAGGATGGTGATCTGGACAGAGACCCGGAATGGGGGGGGGGGGGCAAGATATGAAGTGAAAATGGCTTTTCCTCACACTCCCTGCATCAGGAAGCTTTTATCTCATGACTTCTCAAAAAACCCAAAGCAGACCCTGAAGACCTCACAAAATACCGACCCATTTCTCTTCTCCCCTTCCCTGCAAAAGTCACTGAGAAGATAGTAAACGCACAACTGTCTCGCTTCCTAGAAGAAAATAACATACTCAACGCCTCCCAGTCTGGATTCCGCAAGATCCACAGCACTGAGACCGCCCTCATCGCCTGCACAGACGACATCAGGACCAGAGTGGACCAGGGCGAAACCGTCGCCCTCATCCTCCTAGACCTCTCTGCAGCTTTGACACTGTATGTCACCAAACCCTCCGTGCATGCTTTTCGACGCCGGAATTAGCCACAAGGTCCTCGACTGGCTCACCTCCTTCCTCTCCGAAAGAACCCAAAGAGTTTGCCTCCCTCCTTTCCGGTCTACAGCCACCAAGATCATATGTGGGGTCCCCCAAGGATCCTCCCTCAGCCCCACCCTCTTCAACATCTACATGGCTCCTCTCGCCAACATCCTCCGCCCCCACGGCATCACCATCATCTCATACGCTGACACCCAGCTCATCATCTCCCTCACCAGGAACCCAGCCACCGCCAAGATTAACCTGCACGATTAACCTGCACGCCGGATTCCTCAACATCGCCAAATGGATGACAACAAGCCACCTCAAATTGAACTCAAACAAAACAGAGATCATCATCTTCGGCCCCAACAAGACAGCATGGAACGACTCCTGGTGGCCCACCACCCTCAGACCACCCCCAACACTCACCACCCACACACGCAACCTTCGCATCGTACTGGACTCATCTCTCTCCATGACCCAGCAAATCAGCACCATATCATCCTCCTGCTTCAGCACCCTTTGCATGCTACGCAAGACTTTCAAATGGATTCCTTTAGAAACAAGAAGAACAGTCACCCACGCCCTCATTAGCAGCAGACTGGACTATGGCAATGCCCTTTACGCAGGGACCACAGCCAAGCTTCAAAGAAAACTCCAGCGGATCCAGAGCGCAGCCACAAGTCTCATTCTCAACCTCCCTCGCCACTAACACATATCCACCCACCTCAGATCCCTACATTAGTTGCCCATCAACAAAAGGATCATTTTCAAAGTCCTCGTCCACGCTCACAAAGCCCTCCATGACACTGGACAGGCCTACCTAAACGAACAAGTAAACTGCCACATACCAACTCGACAGCTGCGCTCCGTAGACCTCGCCTTCGCTACAGTCCCCCGCATCCAACGCACCACCTCCGGTGGCAGATCCTTCTCCCACCTCGCCGCCAAGACCTGGAACTCCCTCCCCACCAACTTACGCAAGACCCAGGACCTCCTTACCTTCACAAAGCACCTAAAAACATGGCTTTTCGAGCAGTAAATGCCCCCCATTTCCCATCGCCTTGAGACCCTACCGGGTGAGTAGTGCGCTTAAGAAATTATTTGATTGATTGATTGATTGATATCTTCACATTAGGCTTGGACTTGAGAAACCAAAGGAAGACTTTGTGCAGGTCCTGCAGCAGACATCTGCTTCTTGCAGGTACTTCATTGTTTGAAGCCTGTGTTCTCCGAGTGAGACATACACTACCTATTTTGGAGCCCAGGAAAGTACAGGGAAAAATCTGGGAGTGGAGCTCCGGATCTGCATCACAGGGCATAGAAAAAAAGAAACAGATGTAAGCACACACATGTGGCACCTACATATGGTTCTGCACTGTCAATTCAAGATATGGAATGAGGCAGATGTAGAGATCTATGACACCACATAAGAACTCAGAGGACCAATTAATTAAAATGTTTTTAGAACCTGTTTAGCACGTGGGGATTTCTAAAGGTGAGTAATGAGCAGTTAGAAGAATTCTCCAGAAATATAACTGGTATTGTAATATCACTTAAGAAAGAGTATTTTCACTAAATTACCTAATTGAGACCTTCATAATATTGTACAGTCTCCAAATTCAATAACCCACAATAGTGCCATGGAGTACATATAGGTTTACCATCAGTTTGATTTTGCTCGATGATAGTGCTTGAGATGTCCCTCCTTTGGAGCTGGACATTCTTTCACAATTCCTACATGTAGGACAGTACCACTCACTTCATGCTACATGTCCTCAATAAATAAATGTTTGCTCTTCACCCAAATAATTTTGACTTAAATTTCTGGGCCACATTTTATTTTACGTATACACAACCTAGAGCATCAGCCTAATATATCTCTCTGAAGCAACTGCCAGGAGAGAAGGAAACATTTCTATTACAGCAGGAGCATACACACAGAGTGGGATTGAGTTTGGGGTCTGGAACACCCCACATTCAAAGAAACAGGACTTGATGGACAAACGTGGCTGATAAGAAGCTGTTGGACCAGGCCTAAACAGCACATTGTGCAACTTTGTGCATTTTTACATTAAATAAATATTTGCTTAGAGGAAGGTAAAACGTCATATGATTTGCTTCTTGCCCTAGAAAGTGCGTTTCGTAAACTGTGTTTATGCAGAATGTTTCAAAATTGGCTGACATTGTATCAGTGTGGCAAATCAATGGCACAACTTCCTCTTTTAAACTGAGATTGTGAAAATATCCAGCTACCTCTTATTTCCCATTGCCAGCATAGTAAAGGAATACTCTTACTAGCTGCAAGAACGAATTTTCACAAGGTTCGAAAATTAACTATCTTGCTGTCAAATTTCTCAATCTAAATCAGACTCTTAATTTTGTTATGATGCACTTTGATGTCTTTTTTGAGGAGGTTTGTCCTGTGGAGGTACAGTTAAGAACCATGTACGTGAACCTGGAAAAAATCTAAAAGTACTACACATAGAGCAATGAAGCATTTTTTTCCGGCAAACTGTATTGACTACTCTGAGATTTGAGAACATTTCTCGCTTGTGAAATACACCAAAATAGGGAAAACGTTACTTACCAGTAGACATCTGTTTGTGGTGTATAGTGCTGTAGATTCAAATGCTGTGCATAAGCTCACTATCTAGTGTTGGGTTCAGAGTGGTACAACTTGTTTTTCTTCCAAGAAGCTTTTCGAGTCACAGGATGGATTGACTCCTTGTAGGAGGCTGGCCTGGTTTGTAGTGGTTACCTTGGGTACTTACATCTTACACCAGGTCCAGTTATCCCTTATTAGTGAAATGTAGTAGTGTTCTAGCAGCTTAGGCTGATAGAGGTAGCTATAGCATAGTAGCTTAGGCTGAACTAGGAGACATGCAAAGCTCCTGCAATACCACTTATAGTTACACAGTACCTATACACAAGTAAAGACAATATGCAGTGTTACCAACAATAAAGGTAGTTTATTTGGGTGACACAAGTCCAAAAATATCTTAGAGACAATACTCCTTCTGGAGGTAAGTATTATACACAATATATAAACTAGACACCAAAATAAGGTAAGTAATTAGACATAAAATAGTGCAAACAATAGGAAATTCTATAGAATGCAATGGGAGAAAATAGGTCTAGGGGCAACACAAACTGTTAGAAATGGGGTCTTTGGTTGACAGTCAGGTTACCCCCTATCCAAGCAAGGACCCTCACTCTAGTCAGGGTAAAAGAGAACCACCCTCAGCTAACCCCTGCTTACCCCCTTGGTAGCTTGGCAGAGCAGTAGGCTTAACTTCAGAGTGCTAGGTGTAAATTATTTGTACCAACACACACAGCAGCTTAATGAAAACACTACAAAATGACGCAACACCAGTTTAGACAAAATAGGAAATATTTATTTAAACAAAACAAGACCAAAACGACAAAGATCTGACATACACAAGTGAAGTTATGAATTTTTAAAGATTAAACTAAAAAATAGCGCTTAGAAACACAAAATGCTTTGGTGAGGTGTTAACACGGCGTTAGGGAGTCAGAGAAATGGTATAAGCAAGAAAATGCTCACTTTCTCAAAGTGGCATTTTCAAACACACAATCTCAAAATCAACTTTACTAAAAGATGTATTTTTAAATTGTGAGCTCAGAGACCCTAAACTCCACATGTCCATCCGCTCCCAAAGGGAATCTACGCTTTAATCTGTGCACTGTCAGGACATATAAAACACATTACTATGTGTCCTACCTTAACCATACACTGCACCCTGCCCTTGGGGCTACCTACGACCTACCTTAGGGGTGCCTTACATGTAAGAAAAGGGAAGGTTTAGGCCTGGCAAGTGGGTACACTTGCCAAGTCGAATTTACAGTTAAACCTACACACACACAGACACTGCAGTGGCAGGGCTGAGACATGATTACAGAGCTACTAATGTGGGCGGCACAACCAGTGCTGCAGGCCCACTAGTAGCATTTGATTTACAGGCCCTGGCACCTCCAGAGCACTTTACTAGGGACTTACTAGTAAATCAAATATGCCAATCATGGATAAACCAATCACATACAATTTACACAGAGAGCATATGCACTTTAGCACTGGTTAGCAGTGGTAAAGTGCTCAGAGTTCAAAAGCCAACAGCAACAGGTCAGAAACAAATAGGAGGCAGGAGGCAAAAAGATTGGAGATGACCCTGCATAAGCAAAAAAGTCTAACACAAACCATATACTAAGAAAGTGTAATGTGAATCATGAATTCTCCCTAGACAAGTGTAGTGTGCAGAGAATAGCTGGGAGAGTAGGAAAACCACAAAGGTGAGTAAAATACTCCACCCCAGAGCCCAGGAAAGTAGGAGTGAAGTAATGCAAGTTTCCTTAGGACACACTACAAGTTGTGATTAGAGTTATTGCAAGAACCAAGCAAGACTGCAAACAACAAATGGTGGATTCCTGGACCTGAAGACCTGCAAAGGAAGGAGACCAAGTCCAGAAGTCGGAAGAAGTTCCAGGAAGGACAGGAGCCCCTGCCAACCTAGAAGAGGGTGCAAAAGAAGAGTCCCCGGTTGGACGAAGACTGCAAAAATGCGCCCAAGGAAGATGTCAGCAGGTTCCTGCATGATGCAAATGATGTCCCACGAAGAGATGTTGGATGCAGGAGAGTTTTGGCACTGGATTCGTCCAACAAGCCTTGGTTCCAGCAAATTCGTGTTTTGCGTCAAAGTGGCACTGTCTGGTCCCAGGAGGGACCTGATGGCCCCAACTCTGCACGAGGTGGAGGAGGGGGCTCTTAGCACTTCAGAGAGCCCCCTTAGGACAGTCTGTGTCGAAGGGGTCCACCACCTGTGTTCCAAGGAGCACGCTCATCGCCAGGAGAGGAATCCAAGAGAACCGGTCATCGACTTAGAAGGTGCCTGCTAAAGCAGGGAAGTGACTCCGTCACTCCACGGGAGATTTCTTCAGTCATACTGGTGCAGGGTGAAGACAGGGATTCCTCAGAGTGTGCACACAGTGGAAACTGTTGCAGATGCTGGGTGGAGCTGAAGTTGCAGAGGAAAAGTATTCCTTGTGGATACTTTGTTGCTGTTACAGTGGTTCCTGGAGCAGTCTGCAGTCGATCTGAGGTTGGAGGATGAAGTAGTAGTTGCAGAGGATTCCTGCTGGAAACATGCAAGTAGAACCTGAAGAGAAACCCACAGGAGAAACCCTTAAAAGCCCTGAGAGGGGGATTGGCTACAATATCAGGTATGGACCTATCAGGATGAGTCTCTGGCGTCACCTGCTGGCAGTGGCCACTCAGAGGCCTCCAGAGTGTCCCCACACATTGGAAAGCAAGATATCTGAAGTCTGGGACACACTAGAGGAGTCCTGACAGACAGGGGAGTGGGCACTCCCCTTCCTTTGTCCAGTTTAGTGCCAGAGTAGGGACTGGGGGTCCCTGAACCGGTGTAGACTGACTTATGCAAGGAGAGCACCATCTGTGCCCTTCAAAGCATTTCCAGAGGCTGAGGGAGGCTACCCCTCCCCAGCCTGTAACACCTATTTACAAACAGAGAGGGTGTAACACTCTCCTCCCAAAGGAAATGCTTTGTTCTGCATTCCTGGGACTGAGCTGCTCAGACCCCAGGAGGGCAGAATCCTGTTTGTGAGTTGGCAGCAGCTGTAGCTGCAGTGCCAGCCTCAGAGAGCTGGCTTGGCAGCACTGGGGGTCCATGGTGGAGCCCCCAGGATGCATGGAATTGGCTCCCCAATACCTGATTTGGAATGGGGGGACAATTCTATGATCTTAGACACCTTACATGGCCATATTCGGGGTTACCATTGTGAAGCTACATAAAGGTGTTGACCTATATGTAGTACATGAGAGTAATGGTGTCCCTGCACTCACAAAGTCCCGGGAATTGGCCCTGGACTATGTGAGGGCACCTTTGCTAGTGCAAGGGTGCCCTCACACTTATTAACTTTGCAACTAACCTTCAGTAACTGAAGGTTAGACATATAGGTGACTTATAAGTTACTTAAGTGCAGTGAAGATGGCTGTGAAATAGTGTAAAAGCAGAGAGAGCATAAGCACGGAGGTTCTGCTTAGCAGAGCCTCAGTGACACAGTTAAGCACTACTGACAACACACACATTAGGCCATAAACTATTAGCACTGGTGTCCTGGCTAGCAGGATCCCAGTGAGACCGGCAAAACACACTGACATATAAGGTTTTCACACTGACACACACTCACAAACAGCCCAAAAGTGGGGGTAACCATGCTAGAAAGAGGCTACTTTCTCACACTCCTCCACTAGGTAAGACGGCACATGGGCATCGAGTCCCTTGTTAGATTGTTTCTCTGCAGATGGGAGAGTGAAGTAGTGAAATACAGTGTAAAATAAAAAAGATGTACGTGCAATGTATCAACATATGTACAATATTTACATATTAATAAATTGCAACGTCCACACGCGTCTGGGGAGGAGGGAGGGCGCATGCGAATCTACAGCACTACATGCCTACTGGTAAGTAACATTTTACATTTGTTGGCCTGTGTGGCTGTAGACACACATGCTGTGCATAGACTGTAAAGCAGTCCCTCCATAAAGCAGTGGCTAGTGTGTAGGAGTTGCAATTGTTTGAAAGAGTGTTTTGAGTACTGCTTGCCCAACATTTGCTTGTTGACGTGCAAATACATCTACACCAGTGGTTCCCAACCTGTGATCCGGGGACCCCTGGGAGTCTGCGAAGCCTTCTCAGGGGGTCCACGACTGCTTAGAAAATTAAAAAATACGGGCTCTTCTTTATTGGGTATTGAGAAAGCCACAACAAGTTGTTTTGTTTTCCTAAAGTCCTTGGTTCTGTCTAAGAGCCCTTTTAACATCAAGAGTGTGTAGAGCCTATGTGCCACAGAATCGGGTTGAGGGAACAAAACTGATAATTCTCTTGATTGAATGATAAAAATTGTGAAACTACTTTTGGAAGGAATTTTAGATTAGTTTGTAATATGATGTTTTCCTTATGAATTTGGAAGAAAGGTTCTTCTAAAGTTACAACCTGGAGCTCACTAAAACATCTAAGGGAAGTGATAGTGACTAAAAAAGCTACTTTGCATGAGAGGAATTGTAAAGAAAAGGAGTTAAGTGGCTCAAAAGGGGGAGCCATAAGCCTTGTGAAGACAATGTTAAGATTCCAGGACTGGAGGAATCCTTGGTGGAATGATTCTTTTAAGTCCAGCCATAAATGTGTTGATAACTGGAATTCTAAACAAAGAAATATGCTGTCTGTTTTAAAGATATGCAGCAATGGCTGCCAAATGTAGACGAATAGAGTGTAAGCAAGATTTGCTTTTTGTAAATGTAGTAAATAACAGACAATCTCTTGTGATGTTGGCTTAAGAGAGTCAATGTTTTAGGTTTCGCAATAGCAAACAAAATGCTTCCAATTTGCTGCATAACATTGTCTAGTTGTAGGTTTACGTGCTTCTTTAAGAATATTCATACATTTTTGTGGTAATTGTAAATACCCAAATTCTATGACCTCCAGAGCCATATCGCTAGGTTGGGCGATTTTGGACCTGGACCTGGATGCCTTTTTTTTTCCCTGATTTTGTGTTAGAAGGTCTGGTCTGTTGGGGAGCTTCAGATGTGGAGCTACTGAGAGATCCAGGAGTGTTGAGAACCATTGGCTGACATTCCCATGTAGGATCTACCACGATCATGAGAGAAGATTGTTTGAGCTTCCGAACCAGAAAAGGAATGAGTGGGAGCAGGGAGACAAGCGTAAGCAAATATGCCTGGCCAACTCATCCATAAAACATTGCCTTTGGAATGTGGGTGTGGATAACTGGAGGCGAAGTTTTGGCATTTTGTGTTTTGAGGTATGGCAAATAGGTCTATTGGAGGTGTTCCACACTTTTGAAAGTACTGGTGGAGGACTTGTGGGTGGAGATCCCATTTGTGGACTTGTTGCTGCATCCTGCTGTGCAGGTCTGCAAACTGATTATCTGCCCCTGGGAGATATTGTGGCCACTACATGAATGTGGTGATGAATTGTCCATTTCCATATTGCTTGTGCAAGATGGGATAGTTGATGAGATTGTGAACCCACCTTCCCCCCCACCGTTTGTTGCAATTATGGAAGGAACACTTTTATTGCTAGGAAGGCTGTTTGCAGTTCCAGGTAATTGATATGCAGGGACTGTTGAGTGGTGTCCCATTGCTCTTGGACTGTGAGGTTGTGGAGATGTGCTCCCAAACAGGTGAGGTGTCTGTAGTGAGAAAGATCTGAGGCACAGGGTCTAAAAAGGGCCACCCTTTTATAAGGTTTGTGGTGTTTCACCAGTGCAGAGAGCAGTAAGTCTGGTGGTCCAACATAACTAGATCTTCCATCTGATCCTATGCATGAGACTATTGATGAGAGACGCATTATTGGAGGGGATGCATATAAAGTCTGGCATGAGGTACGATGGTGATACAAGATGCCATCAACCCTAACAGTTGCATAACAGTCCTCACTGTGTATGCCTGGTTCTCTGTTAATTTAGCAATCATTGTTTGAAAGGCTTGAATTCGGACTGAGCTGGAAAACGCTAGGTCTAACTGTAAATTGAGAATTGCTCCGAGATGAGGCTGTATCTGGAAAGCATGAAAATGAGGCTTGAGGCAGTTGATGGTGAACCCCAGAGAGTGTGGAAGACAAATTGTGAGTTGAAAGTTGACACTGTCTGCATGAATTGGCTTTGATGAGAAAATCATCCAAGTAAGGTAAGGCATGAATTTGTTGTCTTTTGAGATGTGCTGTAACTACCGCAAGATATTTTGTAAATACCCTGGGAGCAGTTGTGACTCTGAATGGTAATACTTTGAATTGGTAATGTTGTCCTGTAACTACGAATCGTAGGTATTTGGGGTGTGCCAGATGAATGGGAATGTGAAAGTAAGTGTACTTTAGGTCTAACGCTGTCTTGAAGTCGCCCTGTTGAAGAAGGGGAATAACATCCTGAAGAGTGACCATATGGAAGTGTCCTGAGATGATGTAATGGCTTAAGGGTGTGAGATCTAATATTGGTCTTTTTGGGTATTAGGAAATCCAGTGAGCACACTCCTATACCCTGGTGTTGTAATGGTACTGATTCTATAGCCCATTTGAGAAGAAGAGATGGACTTCCTCCGTGAGAAGAGCGAGATGCTATTCTGAGAGTGTGAGTATGAGGGGGTATATTTGGTGGAGTGGAAGTGAGCTCCAGACTCTAACCATTTTGTATAATGGAAAGTACCCATTGATTTGTGGTAGTTTGAGGCCAAATTTTGTAATCTACCCCCTACAGGAGTGGTGTGAGCTGGTAGGTTTGGTAGAAAGTCATTGTTTGGTGGTGGATGTGGAGCCTCTAGATGCAAATGGTTTTCCTCTTCCTTTGTTACTGTTCCTTCTTTATGAACCTCTAAAATAACCTCTGGTGTATTGAGAGGTGGGCTTTGTTTGAATGGAAGCCTGCTCTTTAAAGGATGATTGAAAGCCTCTTGAAAATCCTGTGCGACGAAAACTACCCCTGTGTGTACTGGCTTGGAATACCCCCATAACTTTGGCAGTTTGATTGTCTCTATTTAGCTTTTCAAGTGTGGTATTCAATTGTGAGCCAAAGAAATGTTCTTTATCAAAGGGCATGTTCAACACTGCCTGCTGTACCTCTGGTTTAGAACCTGAGCATCTGAGCCAGGCATGTTGCCTAATGATGACGCTGGTGTTAATACTGCATGCTGCTGTATCAGCAACATCGAGCACACACCTAATTGATTTATTTGAAATTGTTTGTCCTTCAGCTACAATTTCTACACCCCTTTTACGATCTAAAAGTCCCTCCATGGCATCCCAGTGAGCTCTATCATACTGTTATAGTTACGCCTGGGCGTTAGCAATCCGCCAGTGATGGCTGCTTGAGCTGCCACTCTCTTACCTGCTGCATCTAATTTTTTGCTTTCTTTATCAGGAGGAAGTGTGTCTCCTGTTGATCGGCAATTAGCCTTTTTGCAAGCAGTAGAGGCAACAATAGAATCTGGAGGGATCTGCGCTTTTATAAATTAAGGGTTAGTGGATGCATCCTTGTATTTTTTTATCCACCCTGGGATTGAAAACTCTTGATCTAACTAGCTCTTTAAATATATCGTCTGGGTGCCTGAGCATACCTGGGAGCATTGAAGGAAATTGACTCTCCTGGTGTGTAGTGCCAACGGTGTCAAATAAAAAATTCTCTTCTATTGGATCTGTGTACCTGTGTACACTGTGAAATGCTGCTCCTCTGGCTATAATCTGTTGATATGAGGTGGAATCCTCAGGTGGTGAAGGCCTAGCTGGATAGCGATCCAGATCATTAGGTGTAATAAGAGCCAGGTCATATGTATCCCTGGTTTTAGGATCATCTCGGGTACCTCCTAAATCATGAGCTCCACCAGGTGGCGAATTAGGTGGTGTGAACCCCAAAGGAGGGGAGATGTTGGTGGAGGAGAATACTGTGGAGAGGTAGCTGCAGGTGGAGAGGGTTGAGGAGAAGGCTGAGTGAAGAAAGGAGTCTTTTCCTTTGTAGTCTTTTTTGGAGGGAGAGAGGAGTCAAGTGCCTTTTGAAAAGTCAATTTTCTCTTTTGAGGGGGAGGAGGTGAGGTTACAATCTGTCCTGTTCGCTCTTGAATTTGAAGTTGGCACTGATGAGCATCCATAACTTCTAACATTGGCTTCACGGGTGAAGGGGTGGTTGGAGACTGTCCAGAATCCAAAGAGATTTTTTAAAGATTTTAGATACCAAAGTCTTTTGTGTATGGTATATTTTCAGTTCCAAAACCGTGGATGGTTGTTTTTGACTCTTCTGTATCAAAGTGGTGGATACTGATGTGGTCGGCAGCAAAGCACCTTATATTTTTGGTTGTGTCGGATCCAAAGTGGAGGTGCTCAAGGTAGATGCTGAAGATTTATCTTAATTTTTTTTTGGTGCCAAGCCAGAAGACGGGACATCCAAATGAGTTTCTCAGCTCTGACCATGGCTGGAAGGCAGTGACAGACCGATTACCTCTTTTGATATAGTTTTGACCAAGGCTGAAAGAGTCTTTTTACTCACCATTTGTGCCGACTGCAACAGCTGACTCTCGATGTCAGATTGTACATTGGAGTCCAAGTCTTGAATGGAGTTCTCGCTTCAGCTCTTCCTGTGCATGCTCGTCGCTGTAGATGTCCGATGTGTCGTTTGGAGTGTGAGACGCTATTTCCATCCGACGCGCTCTTCATTCTCTGAGTGTCTTTTTTTATGGAAATTAATGGCACACTTCGCAAGTCTACTTGTTGTGGTCGGAGGAGAAACACAAATTACACACCTGGTGGTCATCGGTGTGTGGAAATTTGGAGTAACATTGAGGGAAAAACCGAAATAGAGTTAGTTCCATTAGGGCTGCATAGTTAGATGCCACGTGGAGGAGGTAGGCCCAAAGAGGGCACATGAGGGCTGCGTCTGCCACAAAGGGCTGAAAATCGATTCCTGGTGTAAGGTGGAACCAAAGACAGAGTATGGAAGAATACACGATTGAAAGCACACTGATGGCGATAGAAAGACACAGAGAATACTGTTTTGGACTGTATCAAGCCGAGAACTCGGAGCAAGAGGAACCACGTCTGAACCCAACAGCGGAGAGAAACAATCTATTACTGAGAGGAGGAGTCACTCTATCCTGTGACTCGAAAAGCTTCTCTGAAGAAAAATAAGTTGTACCACTCCGAACCCAACAGTAGATGGCGAGCTTATGCATAGCATGTGTATCTACAGCCACACATGACATCGAACACTTTTGACCAGTTCTGAGTGACCACAGAATGTTTGTATAGTAGCAGATGTTACAATACCTTCAGCACAAAGCTGAGTGTGTTTACATATTTTAATTCTATAGCAAAAGATGCTTCACAAATTAAGCAACATATAAAAAGATCTGAGAGTGAAACACATCTGAGAACATTTTAAAACACTATCACTTTTGGACATGCTGTGACAATTTGCTGTGATTGATGATGTATGTATTTAATTTCCTTATCCATGATTTCTTATGTGCTACATGTCACTTGCTGGCTACATAGCTAATTTTGTGTTCAGCTTAGGCAGTATTTGCTCATTGACTGCTAGAAAAATGGACAGAAAATACACATTTTGAATGTACTGTTGGTGGATGGATGTGTTTCGCTTTGAACGTTCGGCACAGACTCTGCGATGGCCTCATACCTACTGTTTCCATTTAATGAATTAGGAATTACCTTGCCACCTGAGTGCCCATCATGAGGTCTCCCTCTTTCAAGGAACGCTGACTGTAAGGCCTGAGAAGGAAATTCACAAATGTTATTGCAAAATATACACATTAATCGGGCTGTACACAGATATTCATGACTCAGGGGTTAGAACTTAAAAGCACATACACAGTACTAGAATCCAGCAGCGTCAGAAAGAGCTAAAACTGTTTGAAAATTTCAATTGATTATATTTTAAAATCACACTTAAGAGATGAACACTTAGGAACTGACATCCATTAACCACAATCATCAAAAAACTGATTCTCAGTGTTCACATACTCTCATGTAGGTGAAAGTTAAAGCCACATACATGATTCCATGCTGACTTTAACATTGTTGCTTTTGTTACCTTACAAATAATGAATGTTGTTAGATTTTCTAAAAAAATATCTCATTGTCCAGTATTAGCAGATGATTGTAGTACAAAGTCACAATCTAACATTCTAAATTCTCCAATCACAAATGATAAATCCAGCATTACAACTCGTTAGACCATGATAATATCAAAAACATATCCCAAAGAATTTGAAGTCTTCTCAAAATCATGCTAAACGAATTAGTAGGGATATTGGAATTTTAAGTACAGGACACTCTCAAACAACATCAACAATTGACTTTCTACCGTTCGGCCTAAACAAAAGGAATTACCTTAGAGCATGTAGCATCATTATGTATCTTCAAAATGCCCCATTCTAGTTTTGCAGAAAATGAATTTGGGAAAAACCCTTCAGATTCGAGGGATGCAATGTCCCAATACCTTACAAAAGTAGTAGCACAACATACGACCAAGGCCTAGAAGGTGTCTAATGATTCAAACACACTATTTTACCCATGATGTAAATGTTCCTTTTATGCTTTCTTGGTCTGTCCATGCACTGCAGATATTAAAATTAATAGGTGAGCAAACTTTCATAAACTTAGCATTTCGCTGACGATTTTCATCACCAAGGTGTAACAAAAAAAGTAATTACAGCCTCCACTACTTACTCATTACAGAGAATACATTCAAATTCCCCATGTATAATTCCAACACCGGTGCTTTTGCTTACTCACAGATCACGCTTCTCTGATCATAATTCTATATTATTAAATGGCCTTGTAAAGTTACGATTGTTCCCTGATTTTGGAGGTTAGTGCCAGATTTCGAAGTTTTGTCCTCAACTGAATGGTGACCTTCTATGTTTCCCTGTTTTTGAAGACTTTTGGCTACGTCCCCATTATCTGAGAAAGCTGCCATCACATTCTTCTGTGGAGTGATCCTAGTGCATCCTTGTTCATGTGTGGACTGAAATTAGCAGCAGACTGGCAAAGTTGTGTGATAAAACTGTCAGTGGGTCTTCCTGGTTTCTAATGTCTATCCAGTGATCAGCTTAAGAATTAAAGTGTAGAACACAGTTGTTAATACTGAGAGGCCTGTAGTGGCACATGAATTTACAGCAGTGTCCTATCACAATAAAAAAAATAAAAAGCTTCATTTACACATCTGAAAAATCCCACTTTGTCGGTGAAAATATAAACCTATACTAATCCGCAAGGGACTTTCATAAATGTATTGAGATAAATTTATATCTCAATATAGATTCCTACTACCATTGTGGCAAATGACACCCTAGACAACGTAAAACAAAGTTTTAAATGCCACTAGTATGCAAGTTCCATTTTCCAACCATTTTGATCTCCTTGTTGCTCTAGGTACCACACAACAAATTAGTAAAATAAAAACACTAGAACTGTCAAAACAAAATCATCAATGTAGAAACCAGGAACTCGTGTCCTAATAATTCCTTCTTTCACATGCAGTTGTCTCTTCTAATATGTACATTCTTAAACATGTTTGTATTGTTTAGCACAGACTGTGTCCTTAGTCACTTTTTGTCACTCCAATAAGATTATGCAAATTATGTGCAAGGAGAACAAGTGATTTGCCCAGGATCACACAACTGGGGAACTCCTGAACCGAACAAGTCTTGATGCTCATAAAGAGAAAGTGGAGAAGTGTGTGCACATTATTCACCAGGCACAGTGTTCCGAGGGGCACAGCCTTTCTACGACATTACTATTGTTTTAAACATTTGAAATTCATATGTACATGTATACATAGAAACACACCCCTGAACACTCACATGTCTTTCATTACTGGAGCAAATGAATAACGAATCTAGAGTGATGTTAAAAACATACATTTCAAGGAACTGTTTAGCTCTTCCTTTAGAACTCTGTAAACTGTAAAACGTTTTAATTCACAAACAAAGGTAGCCAATTGACATTAAACTGCCCAATGTCGGTCCCCAGTGGAACACAGAATGGAGTATTTAGAATGGGTACCTAGAGGGCGAATTACAAATAGTGTCACGTGCCACGTAATGGTAAATTAAATTTACAGTGTGGCATATCACGTGTACAATGTGCAAGGTGAGAATTTACCATCAGGACCAGAGCCTATGGAACAACCATATGAACTGCACATTGTGACATGCACAATGCTATAAACTATGAAGCAGATTGTTGCACAATGTATATTGTGACCTACATTGTCTGCATGTACAAAACCTTGCACAATCGTAGTGATAGTAAGTATGTAAAACATATTGTAAAATGCCCAATTCCAGTGTAAAACATGAACCAAACATTGGCAAAGTGAATATGTTTCACTATGTGTGCTTCTTCTTTGATAGGCAAATTTGTGTGTGTGGTTCTCGGGATGGGTGAGTAGATGGATACGAGAATGAGTCAATATCTGAATGTATTAGTGAGATGTAGGAAACAAGTGCATAGAAAATTCATGATCGAGTGCATGGCTGGATGAGTGTGTGAATGCAAGGGCGAATGGCTGAACACATGAGCACATAGATGGATGGATGGCTAATTGAATGGGTGAAGGCGTAAATGGGTAAGTGGGTGCATGGGTGTAAGCAGAGCTATTACATGAATCCTACAGGGTGACGCCTGAGAGAATAGTACTAACAGTGTTCTAAAAATTCTGAAAATTGCTAATACTACCCGAGAGCAAGCATTACACCAGGAGTGGGCACCATCATGCTAACTGTGCCTATAATATGCCAAGAATTGTCTCTGTTATGTCAGTACAATCATTATGCTTGAGTAGGGACCAAGGTGCTAAAAAGTTTCTCAGTATGTCAAGAAAATCTTGCGTTCTTCAGATTTCCCCAGCTCAGAAATGCTTAGGTCATGTTTACAACATCAGGATCAGTTATTGATTCTATCTGCCGTTTGAATTTTATGTACTGCTCAGTAGTATTTTGAGCATATTTTCCATTTTGGTTATCACTTAATAATCCTCAGTATATGTTTAGATTTGTACCATCACTCATATTTCAAATTCATGTACTTATTTGTACTCCGAAATCTTGAACAACAGCCCACTTTGCATCATGATTTGCATTCAGACATGAAGGGCCTCATTACGACACAGGTGATCTTTAGACCACAAGGGTCACAGTGGTGGTCTGACCGCTGCCAGAGCGGTGGTCCTACTGCTTTGGTGGCGGTCTGACTGCCACATTACGACTGTGGCAGCTGCACTGTGGACGGACCACCAGCATGGCCAGTTTACCTCCACAGGAGGGACTGGCGGTCCTAATTCTCCAGAGCAGCGTTGCAAGCAGCGCTGCCCTGGGGATTATGACCCCCTTCTTCGCCAGCTTTTACAAAAGTAAAGGTTGGCGGAGACAGGGTGCAGGGTTACCCAGGGCGGCCCCTGCACTGCCCATGAACTTGGCATGGGCAGTGCAGGGGTCCCCATGGCCAGCCCCATCGCGCTGTTCACTGTCTGCACTGCAGAAAGTGAACAGCGTGAAGGGTGCTGGTACACCCTACGCACTGCAACATTGCTGCCGGCTCAATTATGAGCTGGCATCAATGTTATTAGCTGTTCGGAAATTATAAAGGGGCCTGAGGGAAGGCGGCCGCACTGGCGGCAACCTGACTGCAAGAGTTTGGCGGACTTTCTTTTCCGTTCACCATTCTCATAATGACCCCCAAAGTCTTGTCAGAATGTGCTTACTTGTGCAATCACTCATTAATCCAAATAATCTAAAATAAAGATACCATTGACCAAACTTTAATGATTATCCTATCACTGGTCTTTTCTTTGCATAGTAAGGAGAAGTTGCCTTGAACACATAGGGCGTAGCAATTAGTCATCACGATAAGGGAAAGTGAGGAGTCCAGCAAAACTATGAAGCAATGGAGTAATTTGAGCTTGCTAAAGAAGCTACTCCAGGGGCAGCTGGTGTTAAAGGACCGGCAGAGGGGGGTCACCCTACCATTCTGTGGGGAAACAAACAGATAAGAAGAAACATTGAAACACAGAGCTGCTGGAAATAAATGATGGTTGCTGCTTAGTGACAAAGCTGTCTGAATTTAGAAAAGGTGAAGAGTTGAGGTGGTGGCCTCCTGTGCATGTGTATGGCTGTGCGAGGGTTTCCTTATCCTGGAGGCATAAACGATGAGTGACGTCACAGTGGTGGGCATGGTCTCTTTTACTGCCACGAACAGGTTTACTTTAAAGGCGGGAATTTAAAAGGCCCAGGGTGGTTTTGGAATGCCTCCATTAATCTCAATAGCCAAGGGCATGGCATGCGGATTTGAACAATGTGGGAGTGGGTGCTGGCAGTCACCTCTGCCTCCTTCACTCCAACTCAGCAATGGCTATGTCATAGAAGGGTAGAGGCATGGGGAGGAGATCAGCAGTTTCTGCTACAGCGTAGGTTTCCCAGGCTAGTTCAGCCTAATTGGGACGTTCGAGTTATGATGGGGGAGCAGCTGCCGTGCTCTTCGGCCATCATGTTTTTTAGGTCTTGCATGGACAGCGCATGCGCTATCTCTTTTAGCCGTGTTTTTCACAGTAAGTGGTCTACAGCCGCCCTTAAGCTTACCATTTGTTAGCTTCAGTACGGCCTCAATTTTTAGGGTCGAGCCTGCGTCGCATGTGCTCGCGCATGCGTATCGCCAAGCGAGACGCTTTTGCAATTAAAAAGGGCTCGGAGCCCTGTCCACGTCACGTCAGTGTTTGTCATTGGCTTGTGGGCTTGCCTGTTAGAATCTGCTTGATTTCATAAGTGGAAGGCATGCATACGTCATGCCTTTTCTGGTGGATAGCCCTCCTCGAGCGCATCGACCAAGTACAGAAAACATGCGAGGCTCGCTGTTTTCTGTCTGGCTCGTGGACTACTTTTTCGCACTTTTCCCAGCACGATCTCGCTTGTTTTTTATTATTATTACTTGCCACTTCAAAGAGGTAAATGCCATTTGTAGGTTAATCTGGCCTCGCCCTAAAAGTAGAGTGCAGTTGACAAAGTTCACTTCATTGAAATTAGAAGCAGCCGCTTACTACTGCCTTTCGATGTTTTTGACTCTCCTGAGGAAGGCGTGGCTGCATCTCAGTTACAGGCAAACAGGAGTTTATTTCCACATACCGACACGCAGAGCCCTGCAGAGAGCCCTGGCTCGCAAAACATTTCATGTGAAGACATGTTGTGGTCCTGAGGGAGTGCAAGTCAATGTAACTCTTGCCCTATTTTGTTAATCTCCAGGTATGTAGATTTTTAACGTAAACTTGCATCTCAAGGACCTACATTTAATATGATGATGTGAAACTTTGGAGGGTATGTGCCGTGCTAACTAACTGACACCACAGATTATATACGGCTCACATTTGCGATCAGGTTTCTGAGGTTGCATTGACAAGTGTAGCCTGCCCTGTGGCTTAGCAATGGTGTCACGATTCCCAGTGCAAGTGGGAACTACAGCACCAGCTGCTGTTTGGTTCGTAAACTACACCAATGCTTTGCGTTCCGTGGCACCCTCAGTCCTCTTGGCCTTGGTGCCACTGCACTTGCTACACCAGCGATTACTATCCCCCTGGCTCTAAGATCACTGTAAGGGACATCGGAACTAATTCTGTTTTCCGTGTTTGTATATTGATGGCTAGCCAAAACATTTTTTAAGAAGTGCACAGAAAAAAAACGAATCTCACCCGTACAGTGAACCACAATAGACAATATACACTCATTCATAGCTATATTCACGTCCTAAGAAAGTTGCATGGGACTTTGAGAGCCGGCCAGTGTTTTACTATCGATTAATTCATCACTCTCCAATCTGATAATGCCTTGCCTTTGTTGGCAGCATCGTCTGGATTCAGACCTCCGTAGCTGAAAATGTTGTCCGTGTCGTACCTTATTGAAACACAAAACATGACTATAATTTCATAATTTTCTTTAAATATTGTATGGGCAGTACTCCATTTGTTTTTGATTATTTATTTATTTTGGCTGAATTAACATTTTAAATCATATTTGAGCTTTTAGAAAGCAAGGCATACTAACAATGGAGTTGAAATATTTAATTATACATATTGCAGACTTTTGGTGATTGCTTTAAGATGGTGGGTGCCTGGCACAAGCTGTAGTTTTCAATTTTTTCATTGGTTCACTAGTCCATTCGGACGTCAGTTGGTGACATCACCTGGTTTCACCCAACCTCTCACCCTCTCAACTTGACCTGCAAGTATTAGAGCGATTTATATGAGCATCACTTACATTACGCAAAGACGCATTTGTTTGTTTCCTTTTTAAAGCACTGGGAAGATTACGTGATTTGCCCAGGATCACAGGATGTTGAACCGACCCAGAGACTTGAAACTGGTTCCCCAAGTCGGCAGTTCTTTCTATCATGCCACATCTTTACATGTTTATAGTCACAATGCTTGCAATGTGCTTACTTTATCATCACAAACAATGTACCAATGCATATATACACAGTCCTCTCCATGGGTCTGCAGTCCTCGTCTGCAATCCCGCCTGCTTTTGTGGTTTCACCCAAATCCATCTTTTTGCTGTACTCGAGCTAAATGAGTTGGAGCTCTTTATGTGAGCACCAGTTGCATTCCACAAGGACACATTTTTTTAAATGTATTTTTTAGGGCACTTTTGTGATTTGCCCAGCATCACAGGATGTTGAGCGGACACCTAGACTCAAACTTTGTATTTCGCTGTACTATTTTGCCCTTGCCCAACACTGAAGCAGACTTCCTATTCAGGCTCAGAGCACCATGACGCCAGCACTACAGGTAACTGAACATGTAATTTCATTCTCAACAAGCATTGGAAAAACTAATAAGCTTCACTTAAGCCCTATGAAATATCTAGTGCCTTTGTCAATGTTCATAACCGTAACACAGCAAGGTGAGCTGCTGTCCAACATGGCTTAAAGTAATAAAACAAAAGCTTACCACATCATAGCAGTATTTTTAGGGTTGAGCCTGTGTCATATGCGCTTGCGCATGCGTTTCGCTAAGCGAGACGCTTTTGTAATTCAAAAGGGCTCGGAGCCCTGTCCACGTCACGTCAGTGTTTGTCATTGGCTTGTGGGCTTGCCTGTTAGAATCTGCTTGATTTTATTAGTGGAAGGCATGCATATGTCATGCCTTTTCCGGTGGATAGCCCTCCTCGAGCGCATCGACCAAGTACAGAAAACATGCGAGGCTCGCTGTTTTCTGTCCAGCCTGTAGACTACTTTTTCTCTCTTTTCCCAGCGCGATCTCGCTTGGCAGAAGTCGAGCGCTTTACATAATATCGTCCCTGTTTCACAGTTTATTGCACTTTTTCCGGTTAGTACATAAATGCACTTTCACCAATAGGTTTCATTACCAGTGAAAAGTCGGGTTAGGAGTTTACAACGCTATCAGCTCTAACACGAGCAAACGCGAGACCCGTTGCATTATAAATGCTTGTTATTGGTTTGTGGGCTTCCCTAATAAAATCTGCATGCTTTCATTAGTCGAAGGCACCCATATGTCATGCCTTTTCCGGTGGCAAGCCCTCCTCGAGCGCAGCGACCAAGTACAGAAAACATGCGAGGCTCGCTGTTTTCCATCGGGCTTGTGGACTTTTTTTCTCTAATTTACAAGCGCGATCTCGCTTGGCAGAAGTCGAGCGCTTTACATACTTGATTTCACTTTTTCGGGTTATGTACATAAATGCACTTTTGCCCGATAGGTGAAAAGTCGGGTTAAGAGTTTACAACGCGATCAGCTCTAACATGAGCAAACACGAGACCCGTTGCATTGTAAATGCTTGTCTTCTTTTCTGCTTGCCATGGCATGAGTGCGTCATATCGCCTCTTGAGCTTACCCATCTCCTGGAGCATGGGCTAGGCACTTGTGTCCTTCTACTGCTCCGTTTTTTGGACCTACTTGTTTCTTTGTTTTCAAGCACTCCATAGGAGTGCTTGTGTTTTCATTGTCTCTATGATATACCGCTTTATGTTGCTTCTTTTCCCCCAATCCACTGCCCTTGTCGTTACATCTCTGCCCTCGCCCCTGACCCTTCTCTTACCCCCACCACCCCGTCCCATTTCTCTCCACCCCACAGGTATCGGTTCCTTCGTCCCTCATCTGCTTGTCCCTGGTTATTGTTCTGCTAAGGTATTTACAATACGGGGAACTTATGTGCCGGCCATACTCTGCCATTTGTTTACTTTTCTCACTGCCTCCTCTTGTAGCCGCTGTTACTATGAACAGATCGTTGCGGTGTAGTGTTGTGTGTTCTTTTCAGTCTTGAGAAATTGTTTGTTGTATTTCTTTTCTGCTGGTATTCCTGCAAATTTTAACTTTGTCTGCACAAGAGCTCTAAGAACATGAAATCAGGAAAACTACAGTTCACTACTGAGAAGAAAACGTTGCAGCATACGTAGCAAACTCCACAGTGCCCATTAAAGGAACTACGCATATATTTAGCAGCTGACGCACGTAGTGTGTTACATATTATGACCATGTGTGCATATATTTTTACAGATGTTATTTATTTGGGAAGTATATCTCACCGTACTTCCAGGATACGTTTTTTTTTTTAAAAAAAACGAGCTTCACTTTAAACGACGGAACAAAGCATGCAATTTGAAAGTTTAAAAGACATCATCAAAGTAACGTCTGTGGGTAGCAAATGTGTCCAGGCTGAAGGCGTCTGTTTTGAAATCTGTTATGCTACATACATCTGGATAGCTCGTTTAAACCATCCGTATAGTGCAGAAATGCTTTTGGAATCCTTGACAATGCTGAGATGCTTGTTCGTAGTAGTGTTCTGTGGACTTTGCACTTACATATTCTTCGTGTTGTTTCAAGGACACATATCAGATAGACGAGCCAGGTTAGAATTAAGTAATGAATGCATTGTTTAATGAAGGATTGTGTTCAATAGCGCCGGCTAGATCTTGTTATGTACTCCTAGAGGGCACTATGCACATGGATGTGTGCATGTATGAGGACTTTGCGGATTGTTTTATTCTTTTAGGGGTGCACGGTCTATAAAGTGTTGGTCACCGTTGCCATCTCCGTTGGCATCTGCTGTGAGCTGCAGACCTATGTATTTTTATTACCGACACCGCCCCTGCTTCTCAGGACACTGATTTCACAGCGAGACTGACCTTAGAATATCTTTTTTTAAATCTGTCTTTGTTTGTAGACAGTAAACAGAACGTCATTCTTTTACACCTCAGCCTGAAGGGAATAAGCCCTGCCAGTGTGTGACATCAGCCTGCAGAGCCGCGTGACCAAAAATAGTCAGATTTTCGCCATCGTTTGGCTGGAGCGCTAGCTATAAATGATGAGCATCTGCTATATGGGAAGATAGGGACGGATATAAATGGCGGATGCTGCAACTGACACTTTAGAGAACCCCTTGACAGCTTAAGTGACCCTGGCTGATACTTGAAAGGCCATCGCAGTCAAATGCTTTATTTAAGATATCCTTTGTATGTAACGTTCTCTCTTTACTGACTTTACTGAAATGTTCCTCATTTCATTTTAAACATTCTTTAAAGCCCGGGGGTCACTATTTTCAGCATGAAAGGTTTGTATATTTCACCTAGATTTGCATGGACAAAATCTGACTACAATGTCTTTAACCATGATGATGACGATGATAATGATTATTATTGTTACTACTACTACTATTATTCGTAGTAATAGTAGGAATGGTTGTAAAAGCAGTATTATTATTGTTATTGTCAATATTGGTAATAATAATAATGATAAGAGTACTAAGAATAATACCTAAGATCATAATAACCATGATAAAAATTGTTATAAGGCATTCAGATACTGACAGAGATAAGTAGTGACTTAGGAGAAGGAAATAAGTCGAATTTACTATAGGGAAATACATTATTCTTGCACTTCCTGAATTGCTTTCTCCTAGTCAATAAAATGGTAATATTAATAATACCTTGATTTTTTATATAGTGTCTTGTACCTACAAATTGTCATGTTATGGCACTGTGAATGACTGATGTTTGTATTACTCAACTCATTGTTGGTCGTTTTATTAACCTTGGAAAAATGAAAGACTAAGTCAGTCCTGCAGGGTTCCTTACTTTCCCAGTTGTATCCTGGATGTTGTGCCTACTTGTATTTAGCCAGCAAGTGCAGGCTCTCCTTTCCCCTACACACCTATTGCTTTCATTTTGACACTGCTCACATCTATAGTAGCTTTCAGCAACAAGGCTTTGAAGGACAGTGTTATTTTGCCTTTTCACAGAGCCATGCACTGGTCCTGCTGTGTCCTGGAAAATAGCATTATGGGAGATTTAAAAGCCTGCGTCGTTAATTTAAATTTCAGTCTTCAGCTAACAGTAAAATACTAGCCAGTTTTCAGTGAGGTAATCCTTCATTTAAAGAGTTCAATTCATGAAGAAAATACCTTCATGAATCATTATTTTTGCTTCCATTAAAGACATTCAGAGAACGTTACCCTAGTTAGGTGGTCCTGACTAAGTACTGTGGAACAATTCAAGAGGTAAGAGACTCAGATAATGCTTCTGGTAAGGGAGCAACCACTTGGTACAGCCACTGTCCTCAGAAGCCAAAAGTTAAAAATAGCTGAGGCACAGCTACAAAAGTAGAAACATTTGAAAAAACCTTATTAAAATTAAACCGTTTATGGGCAGATGCTCAGTTTGCACTGAAAATACAATACTTACCCCTCTTGACACCATCCACTCAGCCTGGAAACATCTGTTTGAAAAACAGTTTCTAAAACGTGTTGCACTGTCACCAACCGAGGGATAGGTTGCTCCATTGGTTCAGGGCTATGACTTCCAAGCTTTCTGGAAGGGAGATGTTACAGCATGCTTCAATAACCTTACGGGCAATGAAGCTGGATAAACAGATGATACAGCACTGCTTGTCATCTGCCTTTTAAATTACAATGTACTTTCACTTCCAGGAAGTAAGTAAGGTGTAGATCTTTAAGTAATGGAGCACCAGTTAAGGAAATATGTAAGACTGAAACATGAATGAACCAGAGTTTAGGCTGAGGCATGAGTAAGGTGCAATCATACTGAGGAACCTGAAACCTAACGTGCCTCATCGACAAAGGGAAAACACAGTGACCCATAATTACAAAGCTTCGAAACAACGCTTGAAAAAAAAGCAAAGATGCTTTGCTAATTCACGTCAAATGAAGAGAACATAACTTTGACATGTCTACAGTGAAGTGTTGCAGCTCTGCTCTGTTCCTACACAGGTGCAATTCCTGCAGCCATGCACCAATGCATCCACCCTGGTGCCTTAGTGGAAGGGTGTCTGTGCTGTGTTGTTGTCAGCAAAGTTTATGTGTGAGCAGGAGGTCTCTTTCGGCATAAAAACTAGGCTGAAAAGCAATATCGTCTGTTTAAGTGCTCTGCACGGTACAGCGCACATGCAAAGAGAAAAACAAATATTTCTCCTGGTTACATTAGCCTCTGGGAAGCACAGGACTTTGGCGCAAATCAATGTCTACACGCCTTTGTGGGTATAGTTTTGCAACAAAATCCATTGGTGAATGCACGGGAATGCCCAACGCAGCACCCACAGAACGCCTCTTCGATGCAATTTGGTTACAAAGCAATGCAAATCGCCATTTGCTTCACCAGAAGCAAAGTCTTTGTAAATCTGGACCAGAGTAAATAGGTCGGTCGATGCAAGTTTGAGGGTACACCTTCATCTGTACCATACAATGTGCTGCCTGAAAAGCTAAGAAAAAAACCCAAAAACATTCAACTGTGATAGGACATCTAATTTTAGCAGAAGAAGTTTGGCTAAAGACCCAACTCATTACTGGTAGGAAATTCTGTGCAGTGTTTTTGGTTCAAATGACTAGCGTGGACAATTTTGCATGCCTTTAACTATTATATTGTGACAGCCTTCCCTCATTTATATTTCTCACACTACTGTATTTCATTTGCATTTTAGCTCTGTAGTTTGTTATTTTTTTCTACATGGTTTAATGTTGACGACAGGCTTGCCCTTTGAGGATATTTGTTAATTGTACGCTGTATGTTTTTCTTTAAGTTGTAGTTTAAAAAAATTCTCAAATAAAAATGGAAAAACAACTAAAATAAAGTAAAATCATCTGTATTGTGCACTTATAAGATTGGATTGGGGTTTCTGAATAAGAAACTGCTCCTAAGACTGGGTATTTTGGCTTTGCCTAATGTCCTAAGGGTTATATTTACAAGAAATTATGCATCTCTGTGTTGCAGCAGCGATCCATCAAAACTAGTTATGATGCACAGAAATCCGATACGACACAATGGGTGAGCCATATTTACAATATCAGGCATCATGGTGCAAGGACCCAAGGTGCGTTAGAAATTCTGAAGCATTTGTAGGAACTTTGCCGTAACAATTCAGCCTTTAAAGTGGCATATCGTTGAAGCTGGCCTCAGAACTGACCCAACTTCAGCGATGCGTCATAACTCAGAGGTGCTGCGTCACTTTTAATTGACATAAGTAGCCTAATGTTTTTGAAACAATGTAAAAGACTGTAAAATGGTAGAATATCACCTTCTACACTTTTACATTTGTCCTGGATGTAGTAGGTTATGTATGCAGTATGTCTACGTGCACATTACAGTGGGCATAGTGTATTAATGTGTATGTAGGAACCTGAGTATGTGTGACAGTGAGTAACAGCGTAATGTAAGTGAATACAACTACATGTTGGAATGGTAAGTGGCAATACATGTTTTACCTACCTTATCTGTGTACTTACCTGTTGTCTTTTGCAGTACACAGGCCTAGACTTGAGGACCCCTTCCTCCATGGAGAAGTGACAATCTTGGCCTGTCCCTTATAAAACGTACACAACGTCACATTTCTTTGCTGCAGGGGATGATGAGATGAAATCATAGGTGCCATGGTCCCAGTTTGGTCAAGGGGTCCTACAACATGATTGTCACATGTGTAGGCCCACTACTAGTAAAGGGGAAGTGAAATAAAGACATATTCCAGTGTGTAACGTGACTTCAGATAGTCAGATTCCCATTTAAAAACCATTGGGTCATTTTTACACCTCGGTTAAGGAGGTGTAGGCATGTTGACACATTTTGGACTCTGCACATCATTTGCCAATGATGCGCCACTTTCCTGAAAACTTGAATATATGGATGCATCAGTTCTACATGTTTTATTTTTAAGAGGCAATGCCTATCTTGTATATGATTAACGTAACTTGATGCAGCCGGTTACAGAGCAGAAAATAAATTATGCAGGACAGAAAAAGGTGACGCATTAAGCCAACTGCATCACTCTGTAAATATGGAGCACTCAATGCACCATCGCTGCATCAAAAAAAATGAAGCACCAGAGGCGCAAGCTCCTTGTAAATATGCCCTTAAATTTTTAGCAGGTGTGTGAGTGGTTAGTGCATTTAGAGTGGCTACTCTTAAACTTTAGAATGTCCTAATCCTTGTCTCAAAGATCGATATGCGTTAGGGCAATTCCAAAGAAATTTAAGGTGCTTTAAGTTTTTTTAGCCACCCTCATGTTCCTCATGTTTACAGTTACTCCACACCTCCTGTTTCTCACTGTTGGAGGGGATCAGTTTATTTTTATACCTTTGATTTCTATTACTAAGATACCTATGGCATGAACATTTGCACTGCAGAAGCAATTAACTAAGAACCACTTTATTTTCACATTGTGCAAGCCTTCAAGTGGAAGGACGACTCAATAAACATAGAAATACAAATAGATGTTTTACTCCATTAAGTAAAATGGTCTTACCTCATATATGGATCAACACTGAAAAACTGAGCTTCAAGCAGCACCTCTGTGAAGAAAATGAAACAGCACAGGACATTATTACAGAACGACTGGTGTTTGGAGAAAGGGTAAAACAGTTATCTATACAAATGGGCCAGACGCATTGCAGGTGGCCTAAAATAAATTTTCCAATTGTGAGATGTCACAGCAGCGTACAACGCTTTTACAGATCTATTGCACAGATGTGACACTTGTTGCCCAGGACTTTGCATAGATTTCGTGTGTGAAGTATCAATACATAATGTAATAGTAACTCATGCTATTTACAGCCCCTAGAAATGATAGACATGCCGAATTAAAAACCAAGTTACTGTTAGTAGTAGTTAGAGGAGGAAGAGTGATACAGGTATTCTTATTCTTATTCTTCTTCTTCTTCTTCTTATTATTATTATTAATAATATTAAGAATAATATTATTATTACTACTTCCAAAAGAAGAGTTGGTCAAATCTGCCTGGACTATGTGAGAGAGGGGATGCAGCCATGAAGTGAGCTTAAACGTATTCCTGCACTGATGAAGAAGCAGTAGCCGCAAAGATAATCTGGTCTCAAGAAGTTTAGCCATAGCTCACATTTGGTAGCTTGGCCTGAGCAGCAAGGCATGCCTCAGAAAAGAATGTGTTATTTTGTTGCAACAACCATCCTTACAATGCTATAGTATTAAATAAATAATTTACAATTTTGTTATAAATGTAAGTAAAATATGTAATTTTAATTAAAAATGCAATGAAAATATACAGCTATAGGTAAAATAGTCACTGTAGCTTAGAGATAGATAATACCCCCTTATCTGTACGGCGATAAACAGTTAAAATGAAGATTAGGATCTATAGCTTAGAGATGGATAAATACCCCCTTATCTGTACAGTGATAAACAGTTAAAATGAAGAAAAAAGTTCAGCAGCTACAATAGGAGTCTTTTGGGGTGACACTAAACCCTAACCTTTTCCTTATCAAGGATTTGGAAAAGATAGGCCATTATGCAACAAGAAACAAATGACAGTAGAGGGCTGCAGTGCATCAATAATATCCAGTAGAGCACATTACTGCATGCACATTCACAGATGTCATATGGCTCCAGTTAAGTCAATTGTTGGGTGCTGCAGGCTTTTTGAGATGTGCAGTGCAACTAGCATGTATCCAATGTGTAGTTATAGTTAGGACCTAGTAACTACCGGGAACATATTTTTTAGTGTGCTAATAACTCTGGCGCTGTTTAATGAATCTTCATGAAACTTTACAAAAAAAATGTTCATCCACCTCAGTTTATAGCCAGTGTGGGTAAGACTGATTTCGGGCCTGTCAGTCCCAGGGGAACTTGATGCTAGTTAGTGCTGTGGCACTGAAACGCTGTTGACTTTAAATTAGTGTCAAAGGGAACTCTTAAGACTAGTACTACTGTGGCTTAGCCTGGATGTTACCAATAGTAAATGGGGAATATCCACTATTGCAAGAGCGAGAAGGGAGTGGAACAGGGAAACACCAAGAAAACATTAGAGCCCCAACCTCAGGGGTGACTGTGTGATTGTTTATGAATGTCATATTTTTCTATCGTGTTGGTTAGTGGTAGAAATAAAATACTTTTATTTTTTCATAAAAATGAATATTTGGCTAGACAATGATTTACTGCTCCTGCCGCACACATTTTGAGGCGTGAGCCCACGTTCACTATTCAGTCTACACCTCCCACTAAGCAAGCCGTGGGTTGCTTGACCATGTTACTACTGAGAGTTAGTGCAGGAGTACTTGGCCCATTTGCTTGGAATCCATAGTATGTTAGGCTTCAGGACATACAGAGAAAAAGGATTTAGCCCTTACGGCAGCCCTGTGCCCCTCTGAAAGGGTTTCTGACAGGGCATACAAATTCAGAGCCATCCTGTGGCAACAAAGTGAAGTTATCAATTTAGATCACGGTTTAGATCACGATTAGTCTTTACAATTGTATTTGCCAAGTAACCTTTATCTGGCTTGGACTAGTGA
Organism: Pleurodeles waltl; assembly: GCF_031143425.1. Classification (NCBI taxonomy): domain Eukaryota; kingdom Metazoa; phylum Chordata; class Amphibia; order Caudata; family Salamandridae; genus Pleurodeles; species Pleurodeles waltl. Next base: position 417,961,655 of record NC_090437.1, on the reverse strand, counting down.
CCTCATTACGAGTTGGCCAGTAATTAGTCCTATTTTTATCGTAATTGATAAAATCCAGCTTTACTTGGCCAGAATTTATTTGGTGCAATAAATACTACCCAATTAGAATTTTTCCATTTCTATGGTGAATAACATGCAGCTTTTAATGCTTACTGCACCGCAATGTGAATATCAGAATTTACCAGACATTTGTCACAGAAAAATATCAGGGCTCACATTCCCTAGAGCACTCAGATAGCTCTCCTCAGTCATTCTATGTGAATGGATCCCCACATCTGCAAGGTCAATGTGCTTGTGGCTCGATCTGGACAATCAGACCTGATGCAAAGTTGGCAGCTCCACACCAGCTCTGTTTACACAGCAGCCATCTGAGTACTCTTTGGAGCACTGCCTTCCTTAGTCAAAGAGAATGTGGACCCGGAAAAACAATTGGGTCAGTGGCTCCCAATTGTATACAGTTAAAGCAGACAAGGAGTGAGGATTCTTTTTGTTATCAGAGCCAGTTTGTGGTGTTTTTTCTTTCATGTGTCCTCTCAGGCTTCTCTGAAATAGTCATTGTATAGAGGGTTGCTCCTCACATCATGGTTGTCTCCAGCCAGGAGTACCCATTAAAGTGATGCAAAGATGTGAGATCTTCCTGCAAGTCTCACCTACAGGGGTCCCTTTCACCTTAACAATAGAGTCTGCAGTCCCAACCTTCACCCCTGCCATCTACCAAATGATCATGCTACAGGAAGATTATGTAGCTTTCTCTCAGCAAAAGGCCTTATTGAATTTCTAAAGGAGACATGTCTTCTCTTTCCCCACTTCAGCCTAGGTCTCCTCTTTCTATCTTCAAGAATGACAGTAATACATATCCACTGTCTGGGAAAACAACCTCACCTCTGTTTGTACACAGAAACAGGCTAGGAGCATCTAAAAAAAATCCTGCAAGCCTCATTACTGTGATTCACTCATACACACAATGCATGCACCACACAGGGGACACAGAAAGTGAGAATGTAATAATCATCCGTGACGTTATAATTTTGGTGCACTTACAAACATTTCCAGTGGATTTTCAACCACATTTACAGCTAATGAAAAGAAGGGTAAAGCTGTGTTAGCAATGTGTGAAAAAGTACAATAGCCCATATTTACAAAGGGTAGAGAAAGGGTAGAGAAATTTCTCGACAGAGAAACATTTTCAGATTGGAGGACAATGGAAATGTATGGTACTTTTGCACCTCAATAAAAACTGTAGATAGACAGACCTTTCACAAAAGAAAAACATCACTCATTTATAGAGAGCCACACACAGATGAGTACATCAATTTCTGTATATTTAAGCGTGCCCACTGTTGGGAGTTTTGTGAGTTTCAAAACATGCCCTCGGTGTTCTTTTACGCACTTGGTTTGATAAGCAATGTGGATAAAGTGATGAAAGCTGTCTGATGTCAGCAGGCTACTGCCATTGTCCCAACATCACCAAAGGTACCCCACTGATGTGTAGGTACATTTCAGGGTATGTAAACATCAGTTCCAAGAATTATACTTCCTCTTCCACGTAAGAAGTGACAATACAATTCTATGTTCTTTCTACCATATTTTTAATGAGTTGTGAAGTGTTGTGTCTGTAATACTGAATAAGGACATTTTCATTAGATTTCCCTCACTTTCATACTCTGTGCCTCCATTTTGGTTTCCCCTGTGCAGCTCTGGTCTATTGGAGGCAAGGGGCATGCCCCAGTCACAGGTTTCAACACATCCTTCAGTGAATGCGGGTTGTTCTGCCACAGGTGGGTGTGTGTATATATACAGGTGTGTGTGTGTTGATGTGTATGCATTTTTACACATATGCCTCCCAATTTAGTTAGGCACAAATATTACTTGGAAACAGCACATGCACAAAATGCACATTTTCCTGGATCTGCAGTAGGTCCTTAGAGTGATGTTTAATACTATTCAATGACACGTCCCCATGGGCTATATTCATATTGTTGTTTCTGTAATTGGTTTTCATTGGCTAACACACAACATATTGTTTTAAGTGCAACACCTCATGCATGAAATGCTACTGCAACTATAGAACTGTTATTTGTAAAAAGTCTCACTAGTCCTTAAAGACAAGAAGAGCTACATCAAATAAGAAGAAAAAATGTAGGGTGGTTACCATTCCAAAGGCAAGCGCAGCAATTCTATAATTCTACTTACCACCATTTTTTATCTCCGGGAGTTGTCTTTGCACAAGTTTAAAATCAGAATGTTTCGGGAAGCCTTCAAAGTGCTTGATCAGCAGCCAGGACCTTGATGTCACCATCTTGGACAACCTGTATCAGAAAATATCATGTTATCACAATATCTACCAAGAATGCACTTTGTACAACTCCTACAAAAAGAACATTCTTTGATTTCACTTACGACAGCACAGAGGATTTTGATATTGCACCCAATGAAAGCATATACTCCAGGATTCGGAATTCACAAGATGCGATAAACTACACCAAGTAGAAATTTGTACCCAAAGATGGGGCGTAGCAGGTAGACTTTGGGTCTTTCTGTCCCGAAATCTTCATGTCCCAATATTCCACTGACTTTTTACCCCATTACATTTTGACATATCTATCCTTCCAAATTTAACTGAGGTAAAATTTGAAAGAAGCAAGCTTTATTGCAGCACATGTAATTATGGTCCTTGCACAAAGAGGCCTTTCTGCACAGGGATCATAATTTAAGAAGTTACTCGCAACCGAGGCCCTAGAAGAGAAACAAACATTCAGTATGTATTCTAGCAAAGTAGCAAAATGCGTCACCCAAAGTTGGGCTCAACCCTCTGTAGGAAAAGCAATTTTTACACAATCCTCCACCCCCAACCCACCAACATTTGTGCACAGGAGACTCAGGTTCATTCGGCCAAAAAAATGTATAAATATGGGCCCAGGTTCGCCAACCACATTTCTTGTGTTAGTGCTCTATCTCTGCCCCTACCTCTACAGTGGTCTCTTTGCCAACAGGAGGGCCAGTGCCACCAGTTCCCTATAGGCTGTGCTAATTCATTGCATCCAGTCGAGCACCACCACCTCAAGATCTACTGCTGTAGTCTCCACGGTCATTACTGAAAGAGTGCTCCCAAAACACCCCCAGAAGTGGTATATTTGGGAGCAGCTGCAGGCAAAATGCATGAAATCCACTTCTTAAGCAGTGCGAGAGGTTAACCCTGACTTGCAGATCAGATATTCAGCAGGGTGTGGTATGCAGGGATTCAAGTGAGATGAAAAAAAATGGGGGAGGGTCTCTAAAAGGGGCATGTTGTATCTAATTATATGCATGGCTTAAAACGTAAACTAAATTTCTGTGATTTCCATATTGTGCTGGTATTTTGATTTCTCTTTGAGCTTTCTGTTATTGCATCCAGATATATGAGGCAAATAAGTGACATAAACATAAAACCAGCCAGTATTGACTTTATCAATGGTTGCTCTGGGTCTGTTTTTTAAAATTTGTTTCAGGCCAGATTACATAGCGTGGAGGGTTAATCTATTAAATGCCCACACCCTGATCGGCAGATTAACATGCATTTAGGTGTGGGGCGTGCATTATTCGCATTCTACCGCCAGATGTCGCATATAAACAGAGGATAGTACCAATAATAGGAAAATGCGCTTGTGTACAAAGATAATATAATCCCATGTCTGGCACTAGAAATTCGCCTTAGTCCAACAGCAGGGTCAGCACTTCCCATCTGAACGCAGTTCTTTGCTCTCTCAAACTAATCTCATCACTTGGGATCGTAGTAATAAGAAGAATGTTTCTGAATATCCCTTTGAATCCATAGGCCCAGATACTTGACTGGAAACTCGCACTGTTTAAGCGGGAAATCCGGCACAAAGTTAGAAGTAGCAGGGACCTGATTCACAAAGTAAACTTGCACTTTTGGTTACAATTTATTTGCTGTTCACAAAAAATTACCAGTTGTATCTTTACGAGTGCAGATTCTTCGCACGTAAAAAGCTAGGTCTTTTTATGTGCGGAGACTCCACACTGGTAAAGATACTACTCTTAAATGCCTTTGTGAATAGCACAAAATTGTAAACTTACACAGAAGTGTAAGGTTACTGTGGTATTCTAAGCATAGAATGTGTGACATCATAATGCTCATGATGTAAGTCTGGGTTTCCAGGGGAACCAGGAGGCAGTTGAAGAGGGAGATCTGATACAAAGAAGAAGCATTTGTGACGGCTGGGGTGTACTTAACTGAACTTAAATAAACTGGAAGTTATTACCACATCTCATCGCCTCCCTACATCATTTCATTTACCTTTGTGAATCAGACCCAGATTGTCACAGGGGACATGACAGACTTGATCCAGTTTATGGTAATCCCCAGTATACTGTCACATCCAATGTTTTCCACGGGGATGGGATTTAAGCGTATCTCAGGGTCCCCTATGCAGAGAGTCATGTCATCACCATAGAGGGAAATCAGTATAGAGTGTGACGCATTTTATGGCATATGTTGTATAGTATTAAAGTAGTTTAGCAGCCAAAGTTTACAGTATGAGGACAAGAAAATAGGGGACAGTGAGCAGCCCTGCCTAGTGCCTCTTTTAGTCAGTATTAGTGAAGAGGCTAGCCCATTTATTGTGACCCACGCAGTGGGATTTGTGTAAACGATTTCTAGTTAGTTCACAAAGAAAGAAGGAAATTCTATCTATTGTAGGACGTTGAACAGGTATGAAAACTCCACAGATCTAAATGCCCTTAACGCATCCAAGAACACTGCGGTTGCACTGTAGTTTCTGGGTTGACCTGGTGGAGCAGTGCGAATGAGGGGACCCAGGGGAAATGACTGGTGTAGACAGTCTCAAACCGGTTGTCTTTGTGGGATGGAACGGGCCACAGGGACAAATGTACAGGATAGGGTAGAAACAGGAAGGTGTAGGGAAAGGTATTTAGGTCCTGGGAGCCACAAGATCAGCCTCTTTGCTTACACCTTTACCCAGGCAGTGAGGGAGAGAAAAGTGAGCCGCCCACCCACTCTCTTGTCTTGGGGGTTGGCGTGTGGGGTCCAAGCTATGCCACAATAGGACAGAGATGTATTTGAAAGGGGGATAGGCAACAGTTGGGGAGATGGTGAGTCAGATGAGGGCGTATCCACCCCTGGGGGAGCGGGAGAGGGGGACCACAAGGGAGGGGAAGGGCTCTGGAGAAGGATAAGGAGGTCTCACTGGCTGGGTGGTGGGTAGAGTAAGAGAGAGACTTGGGGTTGGGAGCGGGACAGTGAATGGAAGTTGAAGAATGAAGTCGGTGTATAAAGAAATTGGTTTGGAAATGCTTGGTACATGTGGAGAATGGCGCATGATAAAAGATGCTTTGACAATGAGTTGATGCATTGCTAAAGTTGTTACGATGTTTAATGTTGTGTTTAAATTTAAAGTCAGGTAGTTGATACAAATCTGAACTAATAAAGGGCCCTTGTATGATTCAAGTTTAAGTATGGGTGTGATTATTTCACAAAGATGTGCGCAACTTGCGCAATGTGGAGCGTCCTAAAAGCTGCCTGAACTGGTAGAGAGAAGTCAGGAAGACGTGGGAGCAATCCTTTTGCGAGTGGCTTAGCAAGTTTGTTGACATCACAATTAGAGATGTAGATCTATACTAACCCAGTTTCTCAGGGATTTCCCTGGTTTAAGAAATGCAATAAGACAAGCTTCTCGCACGGCAGTGGGAAGAGATAATTTCGCCTACAATTCTTTAAACAGCTTCAGCACGTGGGATGCCAGAATTTCAGAAACACCCTTGCTAAAATTGTGTTGGTACTATATTGTTCCACATAATTTTGCTGGATGGGAGTTTTTTGACTACTGCAGTAATTTCCACCGTTGTGAATGGCTGACCTAGATGCTCACTTTGTGAGGAGTTTAACCAGACCAGCATACTGTCATTTAGGTAATCAGTTGGCTGTGTAGAGTTTGAGTTTAATTTGCTGTTGTACAGGTTGATATAATAGGAACAGGGACTCTGCAAAAGCCCCTCTGCTTCTAAACTAGTTAAGCTTCTTCATCTCGAACGTGAATGACATAATTGGCAACCCACGTCTTCTTGAGCAGGTTTGCTAGTGACCTTCCCGGTCATTCACCTTCACTTGCTCCATACCTATGTGCCTTTGCTTATTTGCCTAGGCGTTTCACTTGACTGGAAGCTAGATCATTATGGGCCAGATGTAGCAAAGGGTTTTACCCATTCTGTGTCTTTGGGAAAATGTGTTCGTACATATGGCCCTATATTCAGTGATCTTTCTTCGCACGTACATAAGTACGGTTGTATCTCAAGTACAGCTCCAGGCCTCCACAAGTGCGTTTATTTTATTTTTTAAAGTGTGCACTCGGTTCTTCGCAAGGGGATTAAGCTGTGTTTTGCTATGCAAAGCTCAGAGATTACTGTTCTAAAGGCTTCCCTCGCTGTACTCATCCTGGCAATGAGCTGCTCAGCCTCTACTCAGTATGCACCAGCCACCCATCTGCATACATCCACAGACACTAGTCACAGTGGACCAACTGTGCCGCAAAACATTCTTATCGTGCACTGTTGCTGTTTAAATACATGTACTTTCAGCACTGGTTGCTTATCAGGCATGCAGGTAGGCTGCCGCCCATGCCCATCCGCCATGCTGCAGCACACATGGCTGCCCCAATCGGTCTCGGTTTCCTCAAGCGCAGGCCATGTTCCTCGGCCATGCCCACATTCAAAACAGGCACTAGAAGCCAACCTCAAGCCCTTCGATCAGAGGTCTTCAATTTGTGGGGCTCGGTGCCTAATGGAGGTGTGGAGTCAAGGGAAGGGGTTCACACATTCCCCAAGCCTCACTTCTGCCAGAAATCCGAAGCATTTTCTTATTGTTTTGGGAAAAGACAACCATCCAGGACGATTAAATCCAATAGTTAAAATGCTTCCCCGAGAGTGTCATTCAGGGATCGGTCTGTGCTGTGAAACCAAAGCCCAGCCAGGGCCCCTACTTGCCTGGAGTTAATCTCCAAATGTAAAGGATGCTTGGGAGCGGGTACTGGCTTTAACTGATCAAATCAATGGAAGCTTTGTGACAACAACAATTTATTATTTTTGAGTGGTAGTGCAAAGACTTGAAAACAGAGCTGTGAAGTGCATGATTTTAATTAGTTACATAGCGTTTTTACGCCGGAGGATTTGCTAAAGGGACAATATAGTCTGGGTGTTACAAACATCTATATTTTGGAAGCACCAGGTGAAAAATGTTGCACATTTTGTAGCAGTCTCTCTTATACTTGTGTAATACAAGTATAAAATAGGCTGTGCTCTTTCAGGTTGGCCTCGTGCAGGACATGCAGCTTTGAACTCTGCCGATTCTGAACACACTTTTAAAGTATTTTTTATATTTTCTTGAACCCGAGTCATTACGGGCTCTGGCAAGCATATTTAACATTTAGCTTGTCCCACAGGCGGACTAGTGCCAAATGATAGTGCACTGGTCTGCAGAGCTGCATAAAGGTGCTGCCATCTTGTGGCCAGCACTCTAGCTCTTTCCCCGTGTACATGCATTTTGAATTAGATCACCCTACTTGGCGTATTTAACTTTCATGTGAGATCATAGTAAATAGCAAAGAAGGTGCATCCATGGCATGAAAGTTAAGTGTCATATGTGGGCTACAGTGTGTTCTTACACCACCCATATATATGAAACAAATATATTGCTGCCAGGAGCACCACTGTGCTCAGGTTGAGCTTCCATTTAAAGACAGTGCAGCAAGGGAAAGTCCCTTATCCATGCAATAACATTTGTTATTATAAATTAATAAGCCACTCTAAAGTGTACTTTCTAAGCTCACTGGGAGTGAGTAACCTAAACATATGGCACCCTACATGTTTGAAATAGGCCCCCTTACAGTCACTGAAGACCTAAAAACTATACTTACTATGTAAATTAAGTTAGGTTTTCTACTGACAGGAGTATGTGTGATAACATTATTTATATTACGTTTCCACAATGGAAGCTGCTAGAAAACATTTCAAAATCAGATTCAATGGTGAACTCCGATTTTGATAATCTGAGTGGAAAAGTAGCTCTGAAAAAATGTGCTTTATGCTCCGTGAGCCACACTGTCTTAAAGCTAGTCTGGCCCTCACCATGCCCTCAGACACCATACACATTCCAGCCTAGATTAACAACCACGTGCTCACGAGGACAATTGCTTGTCACTTGGGATGAGGAATGTGGGGGTGTTGTAAACATCTAGAACCCCCAGAGAATCCACCATATGAGAAAGGCACATGAGGGAATGCAGAAGACATCGTTTCACTTGCAGATCCCAAACAGGGCAGAAAGGATCTGCTCTCTTTCATTTACATAAGGCTTCTAAAATAACTGGTTCTAATCTAGGCAGGAGGGACAACCAGTTCCGACTCTGACAAAGGGTAGACATCACTTAAATAGGGAGAGGGTGTGTCTACAGCACTTCAAGAGGGAATAAGGGTTCAGCCATCTTGAAGTTAGGGCTTCTGGGAATTTGTATATGAAAGTCAAAAGGATGTGCTGCAAAAAGAGGTGGCATCGGATTGAAAGTGGACAGGACTGGATAGGGAGAATTCGCCAATCACTGCTTAGTGCACAGAATAACACTGGGACTTCACCGTCACCTCCTCAGAACATTCCCAGACTAGAATACTACACCTTAAGAAGACTCCGGACTCCTGGAAGAAGACAACTCAAACATACAAGGACTCCTGACTTCGGTCTGGACCCTAAAAAACAGAACTGCTCTCCAAAGGGCTTATGGTTGGCCTGTTATTTGCCTGCTTCATGGAGACATAAGCAGAAGGAGCCCCAAAAGGAGGAAGACTTCTAGTCCAACAGGGGTCAGCTGACTGCTGTAGCGAGAGATCTGTTATCTTTCAACCTGCCCTGAGGTAATGGTGGCTCCAGGAGCGACAAAAAGAGGTTTCCCAGTAGTTGGAGAAAGGTCTGACATACATTTTGGGACCTACTGAGGACCCGAACAAAGGCCCTGATTTATACTTTTTGGTGCAAAACTGCACCAACGCAGTTTTGCACCAAAAAGTTTAGCACTGGCTTGCACCATTTCTGAGCACCAGCCGGGCACCATATTTATGGAATGGTGCTAGCCGGTGCAAAGGGTAGGCTAACGTTTTAAAAAATGACGTTAGCCAGGTGGGGCTGGCGGTATGGAAGAAGAGGAGTTTGCACCCAAAAATGACGTTAGGCAGGCAAAAGTAAAAAAAAGAAAGAAAATGACTCTAACAAGCCTAGTGTCATTTTCTGATGCAAAACCATCCATACCACTTGACTCCTGTCTTATAAAAGACAGGAGTCATGCTCACCACCCCAATGGCCAGCACATGGGACCAGGGTCCCCTGGGCATGGCCACTGCACCCAGTGCCATGTAGGGGGGCCCACCTCAGGGCCCCAATGTCAGTAAAAAAAATAATACTTACCTGTACTGACCTATACTTACCTGGGATGGGGTCCCCCATCCTCCGCTGTGCCTCTGGTGTGGGTGGGGGTATCCCTAAGACCTGGGGAGCGCATCTGGGGGCTTATTCCATGGTGTTTCACCATGAAATAGGCCCACAGGTTCCTTAACGCCTGCCCTGACCCAGGCGTTAAATAATGGTGAAAAGCAAGCTTTGAACCATTATTTCACCCCTCCTCCCCCGTGCGTGATTTTAGCACGGGGATAAATATGACGCTAAGACCAGAGTCATTTTTTCCAAGTCCAAAAAATGACTATCTCCATAACTTTGGCACTTGACGGGTTTAGTTCCAAAGTATAAATATGGAGTTAGTTTTGCACCGAATTTGCGTGAAAAAAAATAATATGCAAATTTGGTGCAAAACAAGTATAAATATGCCCCAAACTGCTGAGGCTTGCCCAGGGAGTTTGCACCTAAGGCATGCAAGAAAACAAGACTTGTTCCACAATAAGCTTTTAAAAATGCTGAAAGCATGTGAGAACCAAAAAAGTGGCTAAGACCGAAGATTTAACCATGGACAGTGGCAAGGCAGCAAATCCATTCCAGCCACAGAAAACCTAGATGGCCACAAAATCTAGCTTTCTCCTGCATTGGGCTTTTGAAGTCAAACAGCATCCATTCAAGTAGGAGCTCAACAATGACATATTAAACACCAAGGGACCTTCTCCTTTGAAGCTCTTTGACTTTCATTTCAGAAACTAAGATCAATGGTGAAATCTTTGATTGGGAAGACTCAATTGTGTAGCAGAACTCTCCTCAATTGTGTTTGGCCTGAAATCATGCCTAGACCCCGGTAACTCTTGAACTGTTATTTTTCAATAGCACTTACTGCAGGCACTTTTTGCCTTAGTATGTAATAGGTACATATATGTGTTTCTCCATGCCAAGTTTTAGCGATTTTCATGTATTTTTTTGCTCATTTAAGTTTTCTCACTTTTCCTAAAGTGGCTTAGAAATTTTATTATGTTGTATTCTTTATTTTGAAACTGTTGCTACTCCTTAAAATTAACATATATACTTTGGGGATTGGCTGATGCTTGTTCTACAAATTCCAGGGCTCAGCTGAGCCAACTATCTAAGAACTTTCTTTTGGAGTAACTAGGTTGTGTTCATTAAGTTGCTACAAGTCACTCCCTTCAAAACCACATTTCTGACAATGTTATCAGTGTTGGGATAGGAACGTGTCGAGCAGTGAACACTCAGATTTAATGGTTAAGAATAAAAAAAATCCCATTGAAGATTTAGAAGCAAATGTTTGTTTTGATTTTTATTTAGTAAGAAGAAGAGGTGTTTCGAGTCATTTTTGAGGAAGATTTTTTAATAATTTTTAATCTAATTTTTGCACTTTATTTTTTTTGTGGGAACGCTGATGTGGATCTCATGCTTGTCGGTCTACCATTTCTGAAGACGTAAAGAAAGGAAGATGAGAGCGGCCAAAATGCCAGGCACAAGGAATATGAGAAAGCCCTCTGGGCTCTGTAAAAGGCCCACAAAATCAATATACCCTCAAAGGAAAATGAGGATACATTTGATGAGGCATCATTGCATCAGGAGGATTTTCTCCAAGGAGCAACTTCACCTGTGATTAACAGGGCTGGAAGCAGTGTGTCCTCTTGTAGCTTGGCCCATTTGAGTGGAAAGCTCGCAAACTGCAACTGGCAGCAGGAAGGCTTAGAGGAATTGAAAATAAAATTGCATTCCCTTGCACTGGAAAATAAAAAGGGATCCTTAGCTGCTGTGGAGAAAATGACATTCCAGCTCTTTATGGTGAAAAAGGCAGCAGCAGTCCTGGCCGCGTGGGAGAGAAAGTCGGCCTCTGCTCTTGAACATACAAGGCTAGCAGTTGAGGCAAAGGCAGCCGAGGCCTTTAATGCAGAGGAGAAGCATGCAGCACATGCCATTGTCATGGAGGAGAAAAAGGTGGTCCCGGAGAAGCGAAAGACAAGGCTTGTCCAGGAGAGCAGTTTGAGCAAAATGGACTTGAAGTCCAGGAGGCCCTCAGAACCCAGTGAGCATGGTGACCACATCACTGAGGTACCCAGGAGGAGTCATGCAAACCTTAATATAAAAAATAAATGAATCTAGCTATATAATTGCGAATGACAAACAGAAATGGTTTGCCACTTGCGAGAGTACCTTTTGAGTGATTAAAAAAGATAAGGAGGTATTAGGGTGGCTGTTTAGGCATATGCCCATTCAAGGAAAGGACACACTACTGAATCTGAAAGAACCAGAAAAGGTATATTATGTATCCATGCAGGAAGCCATCCTTTGCAATTTTGGTCTCAACCCTGATAACTACTGCCAGAAGTTAAGGGACATCACAATTTAGTCAAAGCAGTATTTGGGAGATGTTTGGCTGTGTCATTCAGGGCACTGGAAGGGTTGATGAAGGACAGCAAAGTAAATGACTATGATGAGCTCTATATTCTGTTTATGTGGGAACATAACTTCAGTCACTGTTCACAGTGTTGTGTCAGCACCCAATTAATACTGGGCAGACTGATCCCTGTTAGACTGGGAAAGAGTCGACCTTTCTGAGTCTCCTTTTCTTCTGCACTGCAGTACCTCCTGTATTTCATGTACACCTCTTGATGCATCCCACATTTCTGCCCTTCGTGTGCCTTCTTTGAGTTTCAGAGGAAGCATAATGTGTCATTGCCAAGGATGTTTAGTGTTGTGGGAAACAGTAGCGTATATTTAAGGCCCAATCTTTGGAATGTCATTTTAACCACTTCAAATTAGCAAAATTGTTGTTGCACAGATGCTGTATAATCCAGAAACAACAGTACTTTACTTCATTCATAGTGAAGTGTCCATATTGTCATGCAGCAGGCCGCGGAGTCTGTAATTCAACAGTTTTGCTACCTTTACCTGGGCACTTTCTCATGTGTCATCGGGACTGTCGGTCTGTCCCACTGTAAAAAAATAAATAATCAAATAACTTGCAAAGCCTCTAGTTGCTACAAGATTGATCAACCAGACTTCTACGGACAGCTCCGTGCTCTTATTTTTCTGGTAGGCCTATTATTCATACATTGTTATGCAACAATCTTCCTTCTGCATCCACTGCTTGGTATTTCAAGAATCTAATTCTTTCTTGAAGTACTGCCACCTGCCCCTGCAAATCCTTCTTTTCCGGTTTCACTGGCATTACGAGTTTTGTTTTGTTTTCAGAGAGCTTTCTGCCAGTTTGCTCTGATACACATGCAAAAGGTCCAAGACTAAGGCAATCGTGTCTGTCTTATACATTAATATCGCACACATCTCATTAATGGTGACAGTTTGTCTGGAGCGTGGTGCACCTTCTGTGAAGCTGACATTTTCATAGACGGAGATGGTAGTCTGTTTTGCTTTGGGGTGCCTCTGCTAATAAGGACCAGTAAATTTTAATTCAGTGATCAGTACTTGTGTGTCAGTTAAACTTTCAATTTCTCTGTTTTGCTTTGCTTTTCCCTTATCATAGGTCTGGTGGTGTTATTCGTGGACCTGGTGGGCCAGGAGCAGTCCATCACTATTGCTTTCAACTATTTTGTGCTGTGTCTCCTGCTAAAATGCTCAGCGTTTCACAGCTTCCTACTATGAGACTGCATCTAGGATCATTTACTATGTAATTTCCAGGCTACCACATGTACAACACAGTAGCACTAGGGGCACAATACCAGTGCGGAGGCTGGAACAAAAATCACCACTTCAACTGCAGAAAGCAAAATAGCTATGAGGGAAACAATTTTTCCCAGATGGAGTCCGCCTTAATATGTCTTCTAGCACCAAGGCCTTGTTCCTTGTGCTACTCTTGTCCATCACTCCATTAGCTCACCTCAGAGATTAGAGTTTCCACATCGCCATCCGCTACCTCTCCTCACTTCGCTTCTATACTTGCACGTTCTTCACCCTGTACCAGTAGGATTCTGATAATTTCTGTCCTCCCTAGCTCTGGTGCCTACAGCCAAGGGAACAGGAGCTGCTCATGTAACATACACAATCGTGTCCTCCTTAATGGCAGACCACTCCAGGATCTTGAAGCCTTCAAGTCTCTACGAGCAGGTTCACGGAGTGTCACCAAACATTTCTGCACAATGCACAGGCAGGTGAAAGAGCAGCCAGTGAAGGACACTAAAATGAACACTCCACTAACTCCATTTATTGCTGACTCCACCCCATAAAAATAGATAGCTCAGCGATTACAAATATTATCAAAGTGAATAACATGTAGACAACAAACACTACTCATCTCACATCCATAATCAATCAGTCAGAATTCCCAACATGCCTTAGAACATCATATGATTTTGCTATTTGTTGCTGTAGACCAAAGAGCCTTCAGTCAAGCATCCAGAGAAACAGCATGTCCCCCCAGATCTGTTTATGTCGAGCATACAAACATTTTTCTCTATATGGTTTCTATGGGATTGGCAGGTCCCTGTCAGTCAGAACCCCGTTAGTACATTAATTTCAAGCATTCAAAAGCATTAACACTGTTAGACCAGCCAGAGTTAGGGTATTTTTCCCTCAAATGTTTTGCCTACTCTCTCCTGTTTGCTGAAAATCACTTTTGTCGGCTTTAGGACTCTGTGCATGTTACTACTGCTGACCATTGCTGAAGAGCTTGTGCTCAATCCTTAAAACATGGTTTGGCCTACACTTGACTGGCACATTTAATGTACTTATAGGTCATCGGAAAAGTGGTACATCTACCCAAGCTCTGTAAATTAAATGCTCCTAGTGGGACTACAGCACTTGTGGTGCCTCCGACTTAAGTAACCTTTTAAGACATGTAGCAGGCCTATCATTGCAGCCAGTGTGCAGTCTTAAACTGCCAATCCAACCTGGCAAAATAAACTTTTTTGCCAGGCCTAAAATTCCCTTTTTAAAACATATACCACCCCTAAGGTAAACCCTAATCTGCCCATAGGACAGGGAGCAGTGTATTTAAAAAGTTGGACATGTACTCCTAACCAGTTCCATGCGTTGGAAGCTGTCCAAAGCCATGGTGCTCGTGTGCGATGAATGGCTCCTGGCCGTCCGCACACACAGCACTGGAAATCCCTCTGGAACAGGCACCAGAGGGATTGACTTTACAAAGAAACAGCCTCAGGAGCTGGGGAAGAACTTCCCCAGCTCCTGACACCCTTTTTTTTGTTTTCAGTACAATGATGATCAACGCGTGCGGCGCGCTGACATCACGGTGCTCGCGGGGCTATCTCAGCCCTCGAGCACCGAGGCAAACTACATAGGTATCATTGGAAAGGGGAGAATGTCCCCTTTCCAGTGGTAGCCCTCCCTTGTAGATTTCTGCTTGGGGATCAGCACAGGAGGGCGATCCCTAAGCAGGAATCCACAACTAGACAAAAAGGAGGGGGGCAATGGCTTTTGCTCCCCCCAGAAATTTGCTGCCCATATGCAGTTCTTCTTCCTCCCCAGGGCAGATGGTGGCAAAAGCCTTTTTGAGCTAGGGTGAAGGGGTGGGGGCTGCGAAAAATGGGCATGTCAATGTCTCCACTCCATTTTAATCAATGGGCACCCCCCCAAAGGGCAGATGGGTATTATTACCCCCGATCTGTCCACAGTGGGTCGGGGGGCGGGGCATTGCTAGACACCATTGTTTCTTTTTCTTTTTATAAAAGAGGGGTGGGGCTTCCAAAACAAATGGGGCTAAAGTCTTTCTGCCCCCCTGGGGGCACATGGGGCAATAACCCCCGATCTGACCCACCCGGTTGGAGGGGGGGCAAAAAAGTTCACTAGGGTTTAAAAAAAAAAAAATCTAGGGGTGGGGCTGCAATGTCCACACACACCAAAAATGGGCACAGTATTTCTGCCTCCCCTAGGGGCAGATGGGATAATTACCCCTGATCCACCCCCTGGGGGGGCTTAAAGCCCACTCAACACCAGGGAATATTTTGGAAAAAAGAGGGAAGAGGGGTGGGGGCTGCCCACCACCATGGGGATGAATATGCCCCCACCCCCAATTAGAGGGGGGGAATAGTCTCTCTGCTCCCCCCGGCCTAAAGCATTTCATCCCAATGGCAGGCAAGAGCACATTAGACTCCTTTAAATGTTGATTTTACATATGGGCCAGGTGAGCTTTGCTAACTACAAATATTGTCCCACTTGCAATGGTGAACAGCTGCACTTTTTGGGCTTGGGTAGGATGCCACCTGGAAAAACCTACCATTCCTAGACACTTCTGAAAAATACAGAATAATTAGGTACACTGTTCCAAGGGGAATTCACAAGTCAGATGGGCACTCCTATAAGTAGAAGTAAGAGCCCTCACACACCCAATGGGTGTGATGCTTCATCACTGGGCCTACTCCTCGTCGGGCTGGCGCTGCAATGCCCAACAGGCCCCTCTGCAGGGCTCTTTGCCAGAGATCTTTTGATAAGTGCCACAGTCAGCAGTAGTAGTAGACTCAAACCTACAAAGGGAAGTGAAGGGCTGGAGGTGGTGTGTTAAAAAAAAGACCCTACCGTCAATCAGTTTATTATCACTAGGGGGTCTAGGTCAAGGTTAAAAAACAAGGGAAGTGATCAAGAAAATAATGTTCCTCCACTCAACCTACAAAAGGAATAGGGAAAGGAAAATTAGTCCTTTAACCCTCATTAGTGGTCGACATGTTTCATGCCTATATTGTCACCTATGGATCAGTCAGCGTTTCTTCAGGACCAAGAGAGAAAAGAAACTCCTAGATTTCACTTGGGGAACCTTAAGTCAGTGTAAGGTGTACGAACAAATAGATAAAGAACTTACATAAAGCCCTAGTTAAAAGTTGGCCAGTTGGGAGAAAAAAGGAGAGAGAAATGCAGTGACATAGCTAAGTATATCACAAGTTTATACATTTTTGTGGTGCCAAAACACTCATGGTAACATGCACACATGCTGTGAGCAGATGTCTTATTTTGACCATTCACAGTACCCACATAAACAGTGTGCAAGCAGCAGTATCAACAAACCCATGGGAGTATATGTGTAAACAGAGGGACATATTTACACTTGTTTTGCGCCTAATTTGCGTCTTTTTTTTTTCACGCAAATTCAGTGCAAAACGACCTTCAGCGCCAAATTTATGGAGTTAAAGTCATTTTTTGGATGTGACAACCTAGCTTCCGTTAATGATATGCAAGGTAGGCATTCCCGTGCAAAAATAGACTCTATGGCTTTAGCGCCATATTTATTCCTCTGTGCTAAAATCACGTATGGGGGGGGAGATGAGTCAAATAATGGTGCAAAGCTTGCTTTGCACCATTTTTTAATGCCTGGGTCAGGACAGGCATTAGGAGACCTGTGGGCCTATTCCACCATGGAATAAGCCTTCAGGTGCCCTCCCCACACCCCAGGAACACCCCCACCCACACCAGAGGGACAGCGGAGGATGGGGGACCCCATCCCAGGTAAGTATAGGTTAGTATTTTTTATTTTTTTTAGTGCCACTGGCCATGCCCAGGGGACCATGGTCCTCTATGCTGGCCATTGGGGTGGTGGGCATGACTCCTGTCTTTTCTGAGACAGCAGTCATGTTGTATAAATGGTTTTGCATCAGAAAATGACGCTAGGCTAGTTAGTATTTTTTTTTTACTCTAACCTGCCTATTGTCATTTTTTGGTGCAAAACCCC
The DNA here is from genome assembly GCF_031143425.1 of Pleurodeles waltl. NCBI lineage: Eukaryota > Metazoa > Chordata > Amphibia > Caudata > Salamandridae > Pleurodeles > Pleurodeles waltl. The sequence goes on along the minus strand of NC_090437.1, from coordinate 417,944,535 downwards.
CTTCTCCCATACTGTCAGGCCCACCCGGCTAACATTGTTTTTTTTTTTTTTTCGCTAGCCTACCCTTTGCACCGGCTTGCACCATTCCATAAATATGGTACCCGGCTGGTGCTCAAAGATGGGGCAAGCCGGTGCTAAGCTTTTTGATGCAAAACCGCATTAGTGTAGTTTTGCACCAAAAAGTATAAATTTTCCCCCATAGTGAGCTCAATATCTTACCCTCCTGTATTAAGGAAATGGCCCCTTGGGAAAATGTGAGCCAAGAGACTACCACAAAGCTAAGATTAACAAAAGCTCAAAGATGAAAATGCATAAAAAGGCCAGACACCATATGGCATAAAAGGCTGGAATGAACACAGACTCAGAGATAAAAGTACATACAATGGACCGACATCATGTGGCATCAAAAATTAAATCAATGGGAGCATGGATTGGTTAATACACTAGTTGTTCTTTGGATAGTAAATTCTGCAGGGGATCGAGAGCAGAGGCCAAAAACCATACTGCAGGTGGTTTATATCGTGTCAGGTAAAGGTGGAGACTGAAAAACAGACATCTGGGAGAGTCCACAGTGGTGTGCTACTCATGCACCCCACACTATTTTCTTACCCACAATGCCCTGCAAACCTCCAACTTTGCCTAAAGTGACACATTTTCACTACATTTATGTGAAGAAAACTTTCTAGTTTGTAAAAATGTACTGGTATCCACATCAGAAAAAGAGAGTCAGTTTTCATTGGAAGAATGAGCTGCATCAATTTTGCATATTGTGCCGTTTCCTGCTGCGGGCACTAGGTCTATGCACACAAGTGAGGCACCATATTTATCAGGAGACTTGGGCAGTGCCGGGTTGAAGGAGGTTTGTGAGGGAAATGTGTTTTTTTGCAAAAGTTTGAGGTTTGCAAGGGATTCTGGGTAACAAAACGAGATGTGAGCTACACAAGTCTGTCCACCCTGGATACCCCTAGGTAGATGCCTGTAGGTTGTACAGGTTGGCTAGGTTTCCCTAGGTGCCAGCTGAGCTAGGGTCCAAAAAATAGAGCTACTCACATTGGAAAAAGAGGGTCAGTTCTGGGTGGAAAAATACCTGCATCCATATTGCGTTTTGAGCCATTTCCCATCGTGGGCACTAGGTCTACCCACACAAGTCAGGTACCATTTTATCTGGAGACTTGGGGGAATGACGAGTGGAAGGAAGTTTGTGGCTCCCCGCAGATTCCAGAACTTTCCATCACAGAAATATGAGAAAAATTTGTTTTTTAGTCAAAGTTTAAGGTTTTCATGAGATTCTGAGTAAAAAGAAAGTGTTGGAGCCACGCAAGTCAGCCCACCCAGGATACCCCTAGGTGTCTAGTTTAAAAAAATGCAAAGGTTGGCTAGGGTTCCAAAGGTGCCGGCTGAGCAATGGTCTAACACCTATAGGGTCAGCTTTGGGTGGAAAAATGTGCTGCGTCCATGTTGCATTCTGGGCTGTTTCCTGTTCCGGGCACTAGGCTTACCCTCACAAGTGAGGTATCATTTTTATTCGGAGACTTGTAGGAGCATAGAATAGTAGAACGTTTGTTATTACCAATTGGATTTTGCAGCATTTGTGCCTCTCAAATGTAAGCCATTGTATAAGAAAGATGACATTTTGAAAAATACCCTCCAAATCATACGCATGGGTACCTACAAATTCATAATGTAGAAATAACCACTGCTTCTAAACTCTACATCTTGTGCCCTTTTCAGAAATACATAAGTTTCCTTGATACCCATTTTTCACCCTGCCTATTTCGCTATAAGAATTGGTCTATACTTGGTACTCAATAAAAAGCCTTTGCGTGGTGCAGCTCAGTTGTTTGCTCTGGGTAGCTTGGGTTCTTGGAGAACCTACAAACCCTATATATCCCCACAACCAGAAAGGTCTATTGGTCATAATGATATATTGCTTTTGTCAATCATCCATCGCTACAAAAAGTTACAGATGAAAATGTTGTTCCAAATGCCCATTTTTTCCTAGTCATTTTCAATATTTATTTTTTTCAACAGTTATTTTCCTTGGGAAAATCTTAAGGAATCTACACATATGACCCCTTGCTGAATTCAGAATTCAGTCTACATCTCAGACGTCTATAGCTTTTCTGGGTCACTCATGGGTTTTATACTGGTTTCCACCACAAACTGGAAGTAGGTCACGAGCATAAAAAATAGGATAAATAGGTTACCTCTTAGGAAAATACCAAAACTGTGGTACAAAATTAGGTTTTTTGATTCAGCTCTGCATGTTCCTGAAAGCTGGAAAGATGGTGACTTTAGTACAGCAAACCATTCGTGGGTGCTACATTTAGGGAAATAAACAGACAGCTTTATCTGCTGCACTTTTCCCTATTTTTTTTTTCAGAAAACTCCAAATTTCGCTATATTTTGCCTATTTTCTCAGTCCACTCCAGGGGCATCCACAAACCCTGTGCACCTTTAGAATCCACAGGATGTTGGAAAAAAACAGCACACATTTGACATGGATAACTTATGTGTACGCAACATGATAGAGACCTAAGCACAAACTACCCCAAATGGCCAAAAAAATGGGCTCAGATGGGGGGGCGTGGGGGCCTGGCAGCGAAAGGGTTAAGTTTTACTTATCCTGGTGGTAAAAAAACTCCCAGATTTGTTTTTCACTACTGTGAGGCCTACCTCTCCCTTAGAAAACCATTGATTCACCTTATTACATCGGTAAAAAGAGGGACTATGTATTGGCAGAATGGGCAATCATGCTAGGATGGGAGGGGCAAAACTTTTCTCTGCCCCAATTACATTTCAAAAGAGCCACCTCAGCACATTTACAAAGAACTTCCCATCAGTCTTTTTTCACCGAGACCTCTTGGAGCCTGGACCTGCAGAGGATACTTAGAAAGCCTGCCTTGTACTTTAGCTGACTGCTCTGCTGCTTGAGGTCTGCTTTGTACTATAGAGGACTGCTCTGCTGCTACCACAGGACTGTCCTCCTATTTGAAGCGTGCCTTGAACCCTCAATTGACTGCTCTGCTGCTTGAGGACTGCCTTCTTGCTTGATCCCAGGGTGACCAGAGTGACTCCACAGGCTAGTCAGTTGGCCTCCTGCTCTAAGCTACCGTAACACAAAAATCCTCAGCAACTTGAACCCCGCACCTGGGCCTGCCTGGAGTGAGTCCTACCCCCCTCCAAGTGGGCCCACCCAGTCCAGGGCTCACGGAAGTGCTGCTAAAGGTGCCTAAACAGGCAAAACCCCAAAACTTGGTACTTTGAAAAATAACAGCCAAAAAGTGCTCTGAGAACTGACAGGTGACTTGGACTTACCTGCTTGCTGATCTGACCAAAGGGCATCATCAGTTGGCCTGACTTTGCAGTAGCTCTCCCTATGTACTTTTCTGCAGCAGCAAATCCTGTTCAGGGGTTCCTCGCACATCGGGTATCTGGCCTTGTGGATCCCATGTCGGCTATAGCGTGCAGCTTTGTCCCGCTGGAAATTTTTTACTTCCATAAAAGTGACTAAGTCCAAATGTAGAAATCTTAGACAGGTATTTTATTGAGATCTCTTGCGGAGATGTTTTACCTTGCGGCTGCAGCCACCATAACTGTCCACCATTAAAGATGGGAAAGTCTCCTTCAGCTTAAGCAGCGAGGAACAGAGGATGTGGCAATTTTGCACACACTAAATAAACTATTATATTGTCAGCTTGCACTAATAAAAGAGGAATCTCAAATAAGTCTAAGGTCTAGTTTTAAGGCTTAGAGGAAACTCATGCTAAGTTACCACAATGTGCGCACAGATGCAAGCAATGCACAAATACAGATCATGCTAACTCATACTATAGCATGATATATATGTAATCATCATCAGACAACACAAGGGAGGCTGATGTATGCCAGAATGGGGCCCCTGATATTTGTTATTGTAAGGGACCATTAACTGTCATTTTTGTCTATGGCCAGTAATGATCATTTATGGAGGAGACATTAAAGCTACTTACTGACTGAGGCTATTAGTGCCTAGGGCCATTAGGGTTCCATTCCAACCAAGGTCACTGACAGTCACTGTGAGCTATCATTATTGATCATTACTGCCAGAGGACATTAACGTCTCAATGTATTTAAAAGCATAACTGGACCTTAGAATAATGGCCTCTGGCAGTGACTATCAATAGGCCCAGATAATTGTTCTGTACTCGTTGTTGAGTTGAGACTTGCGTAGGAACTAGACTTTTCTGATGTACCGGTAACCTTGATGACAGCTGGTGAATCTGCACATATTTTTCAATTAAAAATCGTGCAAATTATTCAAGGGAGACAAATGTATTTGGGGTTGTCTAAAAAAAGACATCTCCTATTTAAAGTCACATGGGCATTTTTTCTCGGCATCACAGTAAAACTACTGAATGGAATTGCCTGTCAAAGCTTTAGAATAATGAGTTTACTCGATAAGACAATTCTCATGGAAAATATTTGGCATCGCTCCTTAAACTGCCGTAAATAGCTGTGGCCTGGTGCTTTTTGACAAGCTGATTTTACTTCCGTGCCAAAGTCAAATTGTTATGCACTGGTAGCACACTCACTGACGCCATTTAGGGGTCGCAGTTGCGACCCTTGGCTTGTCACTTGCGGCCCCTGGCCCCACAGGTGGCAAAAGTCACTTCCAGGAACACAGACGAAGCTCCTCCTAATGGGAGGCAGTTGGGGCTCCACTTTCCTGGTTTTCTGTCAACTTTTCATTATACAAATTATGAATAATACTATTCACTATTAGTGTAATAAAAAAACGGGGTACAGTTAGGTGGAATATGACCCTATCTGACAGCTAAGGTAAGTAAAAATGATTTGTGCATGAGTGCGGGTGAGAATGTGTTTATGTGAGACAGTGTGTGAATGTGTGTGTATGTGTAAGCATGATGTGTGAGCCAAAGTAAAGGTCTAATGACATGTGATATCACTTCTGCTACCCCTGTCACTTTGGTGAATTGACGCCCATGAGCACACTGTGCAGTTGCGGCGGTATATTGTATATTTTCCATTGGCACTCTTAACTAAATCCTGTTTCAAACTCATAATGTGTTCCCCATTAAGTATGAATGGAAAATTAAGTATTTTCGACAGTGGAACGTGCTACAGCCTCTGGCCCAGACCTTTAGTGGAAATATAGGAGTGCATGCGTAATCTAATCACAAACTCACAATCTGGTGTGCAGGAGAACCACCCAGAAAACAAACAGCAAAGAAAAAACAGAGCACGAAATCTTTAGTTCCCTCAAGGGCGTCAGTCACAAAAACATTTTCTGAGAGTGCTTGTGGTGTGCTCCAGTTGAAGGTGTGGCTTACTTGTGTAGTCCAAGAAATTAAACATGCTCGCTCACAGAAAACAAAACTTTTTGGGGAAATGAAGCACCTAACTCTGGAGTATGACACAACTACCAATAGGAAATCATTTGTAGTCATGGATTCACACCAGGTACAGACGCAAGCCTCAACTGCTGCTCGAAAAAGCTTTGTGAATTAGGAACAAAATATTAAGTGCACTGATTTCTGTTAGTAAGGTGTATAACAGAAAAAGCACATACCTCTGCATCTTAAATAAAGAGTAGATAATCCTGCCGATTCTACTGGAAAGGAAAGATTCTGCGCAAACCTGTGTAATCGTGAACAATTAACGTGATCACTCTAAAACAGGTGAAAAAAAATAACAAATCAAGTATTAATTGATGTGAGTACCTGGATCCCCACCCTCAATTACTATCCCACTCTACAATAGTTTTTATAGTTACTTTGCTTTGATATTGGTTATGAATGCTATTGGTTATGAATGATGTACTGCTAGATACCAAATGCGTTTTGGAGTGTGTTATTAAATTGTATATTTTTTAAATGTTTTTGTGGAACATATTCGTGAAATTTATTGAATGAATATTGAATCTTTTCTGAATATTGTTTAGATGGCAGTTGACTAATAATGTTTCAGTTTCTGTGAGCTCTGCCCCTCAAACGGGTTTTAACTAAATGTTCATAACAAGGTGCTTAAACTATTATACAATAAATATGAATTTGTTGTATTCCATATACAATGAAGTTTATTAGTGTATTCCTTCTGTATTTGCTCATGTGTCTTGCAGGAATCTGGAAGTTTAATGATTCTGGGCGCCCCATGGGATAGAAAGTGTATTTTGTGCACATATGGGCGAAGCCATAAAAAAACACCGGGAATGTTAACAAAAAGGCAGTTGGGCAAATATTTATTTTCTGCTACACGCCCCATTCGAAGTCCAGCGTATCATGAAGGCAAACCCAACGGTAATCTTTCCGGAATTTTCTAAATTGAATTTCTGCGTTTGTGCCAGGTTCACAGAAACTTTGCTGCGACTTGATACTGCAGTACTCCTGGTTTACTGCTGAATTGAGGGGTAAGCCATAGGTACTACATGAGTAAATCAAACATACTCTTAAGGTTTGGCCAGGTGTGCTATTTACTGGCCACAAAAAGCCGATCACAATTTGTAAAAAAATGTCACTATATTTCTTGCTTTCAGTTCAGTAAATATTAAGGCCCATATTTATACTTTTTTTTAGCGCCGCATTTTTTGAGGAAAAATCGGCGTAAATTTACAGAATACAATTGTATTTTGTAAATTTGCCCCGCTTTTGCTTCAAAAAGCGGCGCAAATGCGGTGGGCCACTTTAATTAGCCCTGCAATCTTCCTTGGCCTGATTTTCGATTTGTTAATAAAACCTTCTTCCTTGCAATTTATACACAATTGAGTCGTTAACTCTAGCATCATGTTAGCCTAATATATCGCTCCCAAAACGTTGCGGTTGAGAGCCCAGGCTTACCATTTCTACTCAGCTGGTCTGGCCACGCTTGGACGTTGTTCTGAATCAAGGTCTCTGCTGAGCTTTCTCTATTTGGTTCTATATTAATAGTTCCCCTATGTATCGGTTTTAATAGCCTCAGAAAGCCCCAATACACATACTGCACTGCCCATTTTCGTTAATTGATAGAATTTGCAATTAAATTATTCCTTATTATTCCACATCTTATAGGCTCGTTTTGGCAGGGATAAACACTGTTAAGATGAAATTGACAGATACTATGGCACATATTTATACTTTTTGATGCACAATTGCGCCAACGCAGTTGTGCGTCAAAATGTTTACCGCCGGGTAAAGCCTTTTCAACGCGCCATGCGGGCGCCTTATTAATGGAATGACGTTAGCCGGCGCTGCGGACTGGTGTGCGTCAAAAAAAATGACTCACACCAGGCAGCGCCGGCATATGGGAAAATGGGGGTTGTGCGTCAAAAAATGGTGCACATCAGGTCTGAGGCAAAATTCAGGCCTCAAACCGGATTTGCGCCATTTTTTTGACGCCCAACCTCCTTTGACATAACTCCTGTCTTAGCAAAGACAGGAGTCATGCCCCCTTGCCCAATGGCCATGCCCAGGGGACTTATGTCCCCTGGGCATGGTCATTGGGCATAGTGGCATGTAGGGGGGCCCAAATCAGGCCCCCCTATGCCACAAAAAAAATCGGAAAAAAATACTTACCCGAACTTACCTTTACTTCCCTGGGATGGGTCCCTCCATCCTTGGGTGTCCTCCTGGGGTGGGCAAGGGTGGCAGGGGGTGTCCCTGGGGGCAGGGGAGGGCACCTCTGGGCTCCTTCCAAGCCCACAGTTCCCTTAACGCCTGCCCTGACCCAGGCGTTAAAAAACAGCGCACATCAGGCTGTGCGCCGCTTTTTAAGGTCCACCCCCTCCTGTGCATCAAAATGACGTCAGAGTATAAATAAGGGGCACAGGCCTTAAAGTAATTTTTTGGAATGGAACGCCTACCTTGCATATAATTAACGCAAGGCTGGTTCCCCCTTCCAAAAAATGACGCACATGGTGGAATTTCGACGCCCGCGGGGTCGGACGTCAAAGTAAAAATATGGGGCAGGGTTTGCGCCGATTGTGCGTCAAAAATTTTGACGCACATTCGGCGCAAACAGTGTATAAATATGCCCCTAAATTCCCTCATACCTTATAATGATTTCAATATCAACAGCTGTTTTCCTCTGTCTAGAATGTCAACATTTGCCATGAGATATGAAACAAGGGGTAAAAATCTGTTTTCTCTCCATGTCCCCAGATCTCTCCAAACTCCCAGATTCCTGTTTTTTTCCCCTGCACTTCCTCTTGGCCTAATCGCAAAAGGGGGAGCCACAGGGTCATGTATAATCTGCCTACCACATGGCAGTTATGGAAGGACTTACGTCCACTTACACCACCCTGTGCTTCCGGACTCCCAGACTGGCACCCTTCTCAAATTCCCCTTCTCCATCACTCACTATAGGAGCTTCTGTTAGCTTCTGTCCTTGCAGATTGTCTACTGCCCCAGAGAATCTATTTGTGCTCAAGAAACCCACTGTGGCATCATATGTATTTTTAGAACTTAGGCCCATATTTATACTTTTTAGCGGCCCATTTGCGTCATTTTTAGACGCAAAAGCAACGTAAACTTACAAAATATAATGGTATTTTGTAAGTTCGCGCCGCTTTTGCGTCAAAAATTGACGCAAATGCGGCAAAAAAAAGTATAAATATGGGTCTTAGTTTTGTTTTTTTAATTGCTTCTGTGTTACTATATTCCTCTAAACAATTGTTTGTGCAGCTCACTCTTCTACAAGGTAATTCCAGAGTAAAGCAGTCCTGGCTCAGATATCTGTTCTTAAATGTAGACAGAAATATTCAGTACATCGATGTTATGTCAGTGTGACCATTGTCTGTTCTTAATGAAGGCCATAAAGAATATGACCTTCATTACGACCCTGGCGGTCAGCGGTAATTTGGGGAAAGGTACTGCCAACAGGCTGGTGGTACCTTTTCCCAAATTAAGACATTGGCGGTTTGGCCCAAGCCAAACCGCCAATGTACCACTCCGTCTGCCAGGGTGGTAACGGCCGCTGGGCTAGAGACTTCAGTGGCCATCACAATCCCACCCTCAGGAATATGACCCTGCCTACCGCCATGGCTTTCGTGACAAGCATACCACCACGAAAACCATGGTGGTAGGCACTATCATTGCTAGGGAATTCCTTCCCTGGCACTGATAGGGGTCTCCCCCCCTCCCTCTCCTGCCCCGCACATTTCCACACACACATGCATACCCACATTCACCCACGCATGCACACTTACATACTCACACATCGCAACACACACTAACATACATTGTCGCACACACCTATTCACAACACACAGGTACACTCACATAAAGGCATTCACACACTCATTCAACGCGACTCACACCTGCATGCTTGCACTCATAAACATTCACACACCCCTACACACAACACCCCCACACATGCACACAACACCCCCAACCCTCCTGTTCTGTCGGAGAACCCGACTTACCTGCTTGCAAGGGGTCCTCTGGCTGGAGAAGAGACGCGGCGCTGCTGGCAGCAGCAGCATCCATCATCAACACGCCGCCAGGCCATATCAGTGCTCATGATACGGTAGGCGGTGTTTTTCTGGTGTGGCGCTGCTGCTGACAGCAGTGCCACCTTACCGCTGTCCGATGCCATGACCATCAGTGGTATTCCGACAGCCTTCTCGCTGAATTCCGTCGAGGGTCATAATGCGGGTGGACGGCTGGTAGCCACGGCGATGGTATGTTGGCGGCCGTCGCTGTGGCGGTAGGCAGCAGTTACCGCTAATGTCTTAATGAGGGCATATATTTTTTAACATTCTAGGCAAAGGGTCCCCAAGGAATCCCTTTCCCTTTGTGATCGGGCTATCACCAGTTTCAAACTGGTGGTAAATTATTAGTGTTTGCAACCGGAATTCGGTCGCAAAACAGTAATACATACCATACTGATTTAGCATATGGAAGGGACGCCTTAATCCCCACACTTCAGCTACAAACCCCACCCCCACCACCCTTGAATCGCAAATGCAACATGCGAACTGGGAACAAGTTACCAAATTTTATTTTGCATATTGTACATTAGGTAAAGCATTCTACTGCTCGCAAACAGCCAATTCTGAGACCCAGGCAGTTTGCAACTGGAAAAAAACATCTGGCCCCAGATTCTATGCCTTGTGCAGTGAGCCTCTTATTATAAAAGGCCGGAGCTTCAATCTTATATACTGACACATTACTCCCCTACTTGATCTTTTAGATCAGTCTCTCCCTTTCTGCTCAATACACGAAGATACTTCAAGGAATCCTAAAGTTTGTAACGCCCTCATGTTGATCTTTGACAAACACCTGATTTTATGTTCCTGTGAAAAAAGCTCAATGACTATTTATTATGCTAAGTGCACTGGGTTTGCTACGTCCCCTCTCCACCTTTCTGTCTTATTTTTTTAGAGTTTTGGATTAGTGAGATTGTGATTCTTCATGCTTTACAAAACAATAAATAATCAGTCAAGTGTTGTCATAGAAGAATCATCCTATATGGTGGAAGTGTCCTGGACCTGTTCTGCATCAGAAAGTGTATTTAATATTAGTAACTTAAAACAGGCAGATTTTGAGTCCTCAGTTTAGCTGGATGAAGGTTTTTTTTCTAAATGTGTTGATGGCCACTTAACTTTCCAGTATGGTTAGATCCAACACTCTTACTTTGGATTTAGTGATATTTTGAATTTCAAATAGGCAAAATGTTAAAAATGTATTTTGTCTATTTTAATTTGCAACAACAAAACATGCAAACAAGATGAAGGGCTGTAAAACATTTGTCAACTGTGCCTTCCTTGGTTTATGAGTTTCAGAAAATATTTAAGCATGGAATTGATTTCCTATTGATCTATGCATTTCTTGCTGCCATGCTCAAATTCCATCTTAATGTGTTGCAATGGTAACTAATATTGCTGTGTTTTAATGTCAACCGATGAATAAAAATTTCCCTAAAACAGACTGACATCAATAATTCGTACATTTTGCTATATGAGAAAGATAACTTCTACTGCTAGTAAATCTAATTCTTAAACAGCTGAATGATCAACCTTCCTAAAAAAGACTAGACTGAGTAATACATTTGGATTAAACCCTGTAATTCAAGCCAACCACTGTGGACTTTGTTTTCCAGGCAATAATCTAGGTAAATGCTCTTATCAATTTGGGGAGCAACTTCTCTTTTCTGACTAATAGTATTGTGTAATTAACAAACAGACGGTTGGCTCACTTTTGTAATCTCACTTTTACATTTATCAGCTCAAAAATACAAAATGAAGTTAGATTAGACTGGGGCAAAATTCAAGTTCTCCTGAGATCTTCTCTATGGAAAAAGAGGCGCGTTTTTGAAGAGATGTCTAATAGCTACTTCAGCAAAGTTTCTGTGGTGAAGGTTCTCCTACAACTCTAGCAGGTCGAGAGGCAAGACAAGTTGCTTAGAGAAATTCTCAACATAGATGTCTGTCTACTGATCAAAATGAGATATCAGGTTGGCAATCACATGAGTGAGTGTCCCTTATTTTTTATATCAAATGCATTAAAATAAATGACAGCCTAAGACATGGTCTATGTATATATACATTTAGTTGTGTTTGCATAGCACATATAAAGTTGGGGTGCAACAATACATCTATGATTTCTATTCCACTGAAAAAGTTTGTTTGTGTGGGGCAACAAAAGCATTGTTCATGTAACCAAGCCTGGAAACAGTTAAAGGTGGCTTTGAAGTATGTTGGCTTTATAACAATTAACAACAGAGTCATTTAATTGTTAGTGTTGGTGAAAAATCCTTTTTTACAAGAGTAGGCAAAGACAATAGGGCTAAGCTTTAAAAGGCCAAGCTACTGCCTTTGCCAGTGCTCTTTTGGGTTGGCATGTGACATATGCATTGAGATGCATATACGCTCACATAATGCAATCTTGAAAAGGCTTTCATATTAAAGGGAACTCATTCCACGATGGACACCGATGCATATGTAAGCATCATGGCTCATGCCTTAATCTAGACCTATGCACACATATAAGTCACAATGAATGCACAAGTGCGCATCTTTAAGAATGTCAGCCATTTTTCGTTTACCATTTTTCGATGGTTGACCACTACGTTAAAACAGTGAATTAAATAGCTTAAAGTTTGTTTTTTTTAAATGCTCAAGGCATGAAAAAAAATATATAGTAAAACAAAATTGTTGAAACACTGGCTGGGAAGCATGGTGGAGACAGGAGATCTGAAACAAAGGAAATACATAAACACCTGAAACAGGCCAAGAGCATCTTGGAGGCATTGGGGCTTCCAAAATTGAAAGCACACAGAGGGGGATAAGCTGCCTTAGGCATGGCAACACATGCACTCCCATGGAGTATTCAAAGAAAAAGGAAAAAAGGAGTCCCATACAGTACTGGAAGGATGCAACTTATTCAGTACGTACACTGCAAAACCGAAATGCTCCTAGGTGGGGAAACACAATAATAGGGAGGAAAGCCATTGAATCAAGAGCAGAAAACTGAGCTAGGCAACAAAGCCATCCAAACATGAGCAAGAAGATCACCCAAAGCCCGCTTTAAGTATCTGCCATGTGTTGAAAACGTTAGGTTTTGTCAAAGACAGCTAAAGCTTTCTGTACCAGATGTAGGAGGCTGGCCCTCTAGTGTGCAAAGCTAGGCACTCGGTGCAGGGGGTCCACGTAACCACACGTTGGTTTACAGAGGTAAAATCTAGATCACCTAATGCTCTAATTTTTATGGTAGCTTTGTCGATCAGTTAGGCCAATCTTGGAGAAGTGCAAAGCATTTGTTGTATTCACATTATCAATGAAGATATGGATTTTTGAAGTTTAATAAAAATAGTCTTTTTGTGCATAATTACGCACCATAGGAATCAATAGAAGGTCCCCTTTAAAAATACATATAAAATCATACACTTGTTTTACCTAGTTCTTCTTTTGAAGGTTGGTCGAGTTCATCGGGGGTACATTGTGCCAGCTGGAGAAGTTCCGGCGGCTCCCAGTTCCAGCGGGGGCAGCAGGGAAAAGTCTCTGGAGCTGCTGCAGGGCTATTGTGGGGGACCACTTGGAAAAGGTCTGTGCAGGTAAGTTTAGAGGTGGTTCCTTGGGGTCCCCTTGGAGTGCCGAGGTCGCAAGTGGTGAGGGACCCTCAGGGCAAAGCAGATTGATGTTGCAGGGCACAGGGCATCCGGGTGCAGAGCAAATTAGTGAGGTAGAAGCTGTGCACAAAGATGCCCTTTGGATCTGGAGATAAATCACTTTAAGGGTCACTTACAGGACAACGGGGGGCACTCTGATGTGAGTGCTGGGGTGTTCCTGAAGTCCCTTGACTGGGGCTTCCTCCTGGTCCTTTTTTAGCCACAGGCAGGCTGGTTTTCCTGGTGTTTGACATCAGCTGACCAGTACCAAGGGTATTTGTACAGTTCAGCCACTGGAGGGCGCAGTGCCACCAAACTTGGCAGACTTGCAGGGTCTGTCCTCATGGTCGTTGTGTCATCGGGTCCTGCTGGGACATCTGGTTCGGGAGTTAGCAGCCAGTGAGCGAAGTGACCCTCACTGGGTAGCTGGTTTCTTCTTAGTTGCAGAGTGGTGCCACCACTCTGGAAGGAGTTCTTGGGTGATTGGCGAAGCCTGGAGGCAGGGTTTGGGGCCTTTTCTTTGTGCAGCAGGTCCACAGTTCTTGTGTCTTGGATCTTCTTTGTGCTGGTATTCTTTGTGTCCTTTGAATCTGCTTATCTGATCTAGGGGTGCCCACTAAATACTATATTTATTGGACATTTTAGGAAGAACCTGGTAGTGTCCTATGGAATACTTAGCTTTGGATGGCTACACCCACTATAGTGATCACTTCCTGTGGAAAGGGTCACTTCCCTATCCCTGATTGGCTATTTTCCTTCCATATAAGATGGAGGGTGGTGCGTGTCAGGTGGTGGCCACTCCTCCTACCCTTTGTGTGGTTTCCCGCCTTTACTCCCGCCACAAGTGGGAGTTAGCAAAGGGGCTGGCCATCTGCTTCTAGCAGCAGGCCTGGAGGTTGAGTTTCAAAGGTGGTAAGCCCTTTAAAGCTCACCCCCAGGGCACTGCACATTCCTGTGGGAGGGGGTGTTAGCATCTCCACCCAGGAAGGGCGTTGTTCCACAAACCAGGTAGGCAGGGCTCTCCCTCAACGTTTGTAGATTGAGTGTCTGGAGTTAGCAGGCTGGATAGAACCAGTCAGAAACCATGCTATGGTAGTTAACTTTTAGAGGGGGCACCTCTAAGGTGACCCCTGGGTACGTTTAGCGATAAATCCAATACCAGGTTAGATTTATCATTTTGAGTTGTTTAATACCAAAAAACCCGGGATTCAGAGTAGCCATCATGTAACTGGGAAACTCGTGTTGACCAGTGTCCAGCAAAATAAAAATGGCTACTCTGTTCACTCACTATGTCTCAGTTTGCCAAGGACACAGTGGGGGCATACTGCTCATGCAGCTATGCCCTCATATATAATATGGTGAACCCTGCCTTAGAGCTGTATGGCCTGCCAGAGGGGTGTCTTACCCATTGTAAATGCAGTGTATGGTGGTCAGGGCACACAGGCAGTGTGCCACATCGAGTCTGTGTTTTAGGTTTGCACCAGGACACTCAGCCTGCAATGGCAGTGTCCGGTGCATCTGGATGCATAGCCCTAGAGCAGAGGTCTTCAAACTGGGGGGCCTCAAGTGATCCCAGGGGGGAGGGGTGCCAGGCTCTGGCCAAAAGAAGCATTATACAGATAAAAGGGCTTTTGTTTTAAGCAGAAGCATGTTATTGCATTTAAAAAAAGGTAACATTACTTAACTGCAATGTTTAAATAGGTCTAGACATATTTAAACATTACCGCCTTTATAAAATAATTGTGAGAAATTCTGAGGGGGGCCCAATGATTTTTATTTTTCAACTGGGGGGCACGGCATTAAAAAGTTTGGAGACCACTGCCCTAGAGGGTGTCACAAAAAGTGCTGCTGACCTCAGGGGTCTACCCATAGCACCCCATGCCCTGGGTACCTAAGTACCCTTTTACTAGAGATTTATAGTGGTAGCTAAGGGTGTATCCAATTGTGCCACTGCATCACAACAGTTTTAGGGAAATAGCTCTGGCCCAGGGAACTTCGTTAGCAAGGGCTCTGGACACTACCATTTCTAGGCTACATCAAACATCAGGCAAGAAGTGGGGGCTAACCATGTCAAAAGAGGTCTTTTCTGACACCAGAAACCTAATAATCAGGAATATTTTGTACCTATTCTAGGAGGTGAAAAGGGCATTTTCTTGTGGTCAAAAAAGCATTAAACATTATCAGGAGAATCCCGGGCAAGCAGATATCATTTACATTTCTAGTTCCCAATAGCCTTGCTGTCAGTTTTTAATGCTAGTGCACAGTACTATAGTGCTCGGGCTATAGGAGTGACTATTTCTCAGAAGAATTGGCTCAGAAGTTGATTAGGAAATGGCTTAGTAATTCTGGCCCAATTCGATATGTATTTTGCACTTATGGAATAGCAGATTTAGGGGGTTATTCTAACTTTGGAGGAGTGTTAATCCGTCCCAAAAGTGACGGTAAAGTGACGGATATACCACCAGCCGTATTACGAGTTCCATAGGATATAATGGCCTCGTAATACTGCTGGTGGTAAATCCGTCACTTTTCCGTCACTTTTGGGACGGATTAACACCTCCTCCAAAGTTAGAATAACCCCCTTAATATCCTTTTCTGCTGTAGTCCTTTCAGCAGTCATAATCAAATATCGTACCCATTATGTTAATTTTTGGGCCCATTGAAATATTGAAAAGGCCTATAACACAGTCTTCAAAACAAAGACTACTGAGGCCTATTTAAAAGACTTCAAGTTAGAAATCATAAGTGCTGCTTTGTGAGCTTTTGTATCCTATATACCAGTGATACTCAAAGTACGGCCTGTGGTCTGCATGCAGCCCTCCAGGCCTTTACGTGCAGCTCCCTGTTCAACAGAAGCAATTGCTCTTTATTTGACTCAGCACTAATATTAAAAAGATGTTAAATAAACGAGTAAGCATTTTTTAAAGGTTAACTGACGCTAAAGTAAGGAAGTAACCGGGGTGTCCTACACCACTTAACTTTAGGAAGGCCTTAATTATTAAAGACTGCTTGCAGCAAACTATAAAATATGATAAAAGTCTCTTCAAAATTAAAAAAAGTGTATTTCATTAGCATGCAGCACTGTTTACTACATCAGATTATATAATTGAATAACAACGTTGAACCGCCAAACGGCCGCCTATGCGGCTGCAAACCCACCGACCGCATTTGAACATCCCCGCTGGGCCGGCAGGCGGAAACAGAGGCGGTCATTACAACATTGGGAGTAAAAGCCGCCTACCGCCGTGCAGAAGACCGCCAACACACCGCCGCCGCCGCAGATTTCCGCCACAGCCATTATGACCCACAGCACGGAATCCGCCAATATTCAGACACCCACACAAGTTCGCCACACCAAAGGTCAGAAAATAAAACCTCCACCGTCACGCCAACAGAAATACGCCCGCACCATCACGACCCACGAATTCATGCGGCAGTCTTTCAACCGCGGTATTCCATTGGAGGTACACACCGCTGCGCTCAAAATACACACACTCTTACAAAACACAACCACATTGGACAATTCGAAATACACACACCTGATACACATACACACACCACTCCAACACACCCAATACAATATAAAACACACACCTACACCACCCACAAACCCCTATGACCACAATTGAGAAAGAAGCACAGAGAGAGACACCACCATCAACAATACTAGCATCCACAGGCACACAACACCATCACCCACATAACGTCCACGCACCTCGCATAACACCCCACTATATATCAGCACACTTATCACCACACACACCACCCCACACATCACCCACACCACCCCATGGCACGGCAAAGACACCCCAGGTTCTCGGAGGAGGAGCTCAGGGTCATGGTGGAGGAAATCGTCCGGGTAGAGCCACAGCTATTCAGATCACAGGTGTAGCACACCTCCATTGCAAGAAAGATGGAGCTATGGTGAAGAATAGTGGACAGGGTCAACGCAGTGGGACAGCACCCAAGAAATCGGGATGACATCAGGAAGAGGTGGAATGACCTATGGGGGAAGGTGCGTTCCGTGGTCTCAAGACACCACCTTGCGGTTCAGCGGACTGGAGCGGACCCCCACCTCCTCCCCCACAACTAACAACATGGGAGGAGCAGGTCTTGGAGATTCTGCATCCTGGGGGCCTAGCAGAAGTAGCAGGAGGAATGGATTCTGGTAAGTCAAATCTTAACTATTGCATCCCCCACCCTACCTGCATGCCATCACATACCCCCACCTTCACCCTCACCCCCATCACTCTAACTCCTCACAAATGTCTCAACATCACAAACCACACATCCCAACACCAAGCCCTGCATGCAACAACAAAGCATGGACACCCATCACTAAAGCATGCCCACTGCACATACCCATACACCCCCCCTAAACCATCATCACACAAGGTCCCACACAGGAATGCAAGCACTGGGGTACACGGTCACCGTGAACACCATGGCACACACAGATGTAATAAACATCTTTTTATACCCCTGCAGGACCCCTACCCAACGTCACCGGACAGGAGGGTCCACACATGTCCACACCACCAACAGAAGAGGCCCAAAGTGATGACAGCACCTCTGTCCAACTGGATCTAGATGACCAGCCCGGCCCATCGGGGACCTCGGGACAGTCGGTTCCCATCACACAGTCACAGGCCACCAGCACAGCACCCACCCAGCGGGCCCATACCTCCGTCCCCAGGACACGTCAATCAGCAGGGAACCCAGGATAACCCACCACCCCAACAACAACATGGACCTGGGGGCAGTGACAGTGGGCACACGGTCCAGGGGACGGAGGCCCTTGAACACAGGGGAACTGGGAGGGCTGCTGTGCGACAGGGGGAGGACAGGCCAAGGGAACCCACTCTCCACGAGGCCCTCTCCTCCATCATGGGAGCCTACCACCACTCCCAGGAGACGATGGCAACGGTACTGGCCAAGTTTCAGGAGACCCAGCGCCTGCAGGAGTAACAGTATTTGGGCTTTAGGGAGGAACTCAGAGCCATCAATTCCACCCTGGGCACCATCGTAGGGGTGCTGAAGGAAGTACTCAACAAAAGGAGGGACACTGTGGCACTACAAGGGGCTCCTGACACTAGCTTGGACGATGAACTGCCCACCACCTCCACCGGCGCTAGTGAACAGGAGGCACCGCCACAGGACGACCACACCAGCACCCCACCCCCTGCAGAGGGAGAACCACCCCGCAAACGGTCCCTGAGATCCAGGACAAAGACAGAGAACGATGCCAAGACCCCTGCCAAGAAATGAGACCACCCTGAATGTCATCCTTCTGTCCCACATTGTCACCCTGTCCATCCTTAAACTGCTCCAGCCCCACTTCCTATGCCCATTTGGGCAATGCACCTGTGAGACTAATGGACTGGACTCTGCCATGGACATTCCTCCACCATCACCCCTCACCATTTTGCTACCCCCTCCAATAATGAGCACTAAAATAAACACCCTTAAAGCACAAAACAATCTGGAGTCAGTCTGTGATTTCAGAATAGTGTATTAGCAATTACAGTGTCAAAAAGCTCTTTCATTTGTAATGTCAACATACCTATGTCACACAGCTCTAGTCCATGAGGAATCAAAGCAGATGTCACACTGTGGGACCCACATCTGTGAAATAGTAAGGGAAAGTGACAACTCAGTGACCATACACTGGGTGAAAACAACAGACAGTAGAGAGGTAGCAGTGTGTAAGTACATGTAGTAGGCAGGTTTGTGTCCTTACCTGTGTCTCACTGGAAATATTGCTGGATCACTGAGACCCTGTTGTCCATGTCTTCTTCTTCTGCTTTCTCGTCTTCACTGTCCACAGGCTCCACAGCTGCAACAACACCACCATCTGGACCATCCTCCTGCAGAAAAGGCACCTGTTGTGGCAAAGCTAAGTTGTGACGCATACAGCAGGCCACGATGATCTGGCACACCTTCTTTGGTGAGTAGAAAAGGGATCCACCTGTCATATGGAGGCACCTGAAACTGGCCTTCAGGAGGCCGAAGGTCCGTTCAATTATCCGCCGTGTTCGCCCATGGGCCTCATTGTAGCATTCCTCTGCCCTTGTCCAGGGATTCCTCACTGGGGTCAGTAGCCATGACAGGTTGGGGTAACCAGAGTCACCTGCAAATGGCGAGGGACAACTGTTAGACACACACTAACTCATAGGGACATCCCCAGACCCAGACAACCATTCACACTGTCTTGCTTCCAGGTGCTGACCTACTAGCCACACACGGTGCCTCTGGAGTTGACCCATCACATAAGGGATGCTGCTATTCCGCAGGATGTAGGCATCATGCACTGAGCCAGGGAACTTGGCATTAACATGGGAAATGTACTGGTCTGCCAAACATACCATCTGTACATTCATGGAATGGTAACTCTTTTGGTTTCTGTACACCTGTTCACTCCTGCGGGGGGACCAAAGCCACATGGGTCCCATCAATGACACCTATGATGTTGGGGTTATGTCCCAGGGCATAGAAATCACCTTTCACTGTAGGCAAATCCTCCACCTGAGGGAAAACGGTGTAGCTCCGCATGTGTTTCAGCAGGGCAGACAACACTCTGGACAACACGTTGGAAAACAAAGGCTGGGACATCCCTGATGCAATGGCCACAGTTTGAAATGACCCACTTGCAAGGAAATGGAGCACTGACAGCACCTGCACTTGAGGGGGGATTCCTGTGGGATGGCGGATAGCTGACATCAGGTCTGGCTCCAGCTGGGTACACAGTTCCTGGATTGTGGCACGGTCAAGCCTGTATGTGATGATCACATATATTTCCTCCATTGTCGACAGGTCCACCAGCGGTCAGTACACCGGAGGATGCCGCCATCTCCTCACATGTCCCAGCGGACGGTACCTATGAAGGACAACAGCGAGCACAGAGTCAACCAACTCAGAGGTACGTACCCACAGCATACACAGAACACGAATCATAATCCAAAAAGTGGCCTGTATGTGTGTTGAGTCTAGGCCTACGTATGTGTGACGCAGTTAAAAATGAAGCCATGTGGGCCCCTGAAATGGCGGCTGCCTGACCTCTAAAATGGGACAATGGGATGTGAGGTAACTGCGCTGGCGTTGTACACCGTCGCGGTAGGCGGTCGAAGACCGCGGCACAATGCTGCATTGGTTAACATTGGACCCTATGGGTCCCATGAGCCAATGATGATGTACGCCGGCAGTGACGGTACGCACCGCCGCAGACGTGACCGCCATTTTCTATCTATTCAATCACTCTAAACCTGATCTTCGACAGGAGAGGACCTACACTGCTAGTGCTGCTGTGACCTCGGTCTGGAAGAGACAATGGCTCGAGTGTCTGGGGAAAGGTCCCTGCCTTCACATCGGAGGAGTTGGAGAAACTTGTGGACGGGGTCCTCCCCCAGTACACGCTACTCTATAGTCCTCCAGACAAACAGGTAAGTACACTGGGAGCATGCTGTATGGGCCTTGCCTGTGTGGAGTGGGGTGGATGTAAGAAGGAGGAGGAGGGAGATTGCGGCGTGCATGAAATGACGGTGAGTGCATGTGCCACATGGCAAGGGTAGGGATGGGGGACAATGACTGTGACGGTGCAGTTGGTAATAAGTTTCTCTTCCCCCTGTACAATTCATGTAGGTCAGCGCCCACCAGAAAAAAGATATTTGGCGTGCCATCGCCAAGGACGTCCGGACCCTGGAGGTCTACCACAGACGGAGCACCCACTGCCGGAAAAGATGGGAGGACATTCGCCGCTGGAGCAAGAAGACGGCGGAGGCTCAGCTGGGGATGGCCTCCCAATGTGGGAGGGATGCCCGTCGCACCATGACCCCCCTGATGTTCAGGATCCTGGTGGTGGCGTACCCGTAGTTAGATGGGCGCTTGAGGGCATCACAGCAGCCAAAAGGAGGTGAGTACACTCTCATCCTGCTGATTTTGCGTGCAGTGGAGGGGTCTGGGTGGGGGAGGTGGGCTGTGGGTTTCCTTGGGCCAGGGCGAGTTTCGTAGGCAAAGTCCCTCCGTAAGGCAGGCCATGTGGCACCCCACCCCACCTCTGTAGAGTGCCAAGTACACCTAGTCATGCCCCTTTGTAATCCATGTGTGCAGATGTTGTCCATAGCCTAGTAGGCCATTTCCCAGGGATTGAACAGTGGAGCCCAAGAGCGCGGCGTAGTGCAGGGAGCTTCTGAGTCTGTCGTGTCCGCCAACGGTAGCGGTAATGCATGCACTGAACATGTCTTTCTTCTGTCATCCCCCCTTTTTGTGGTCTCCCTGTTCTTGTGTGCATTAGCATCATCAGGCGGAGGAGCAGTGGCACCGGAGCACGAGGGGGCTGCATCCCACATGGCCCTGGAGGGCCACACTACGGACTCGGACTTCACCAGTGGGACGGAGGGCGAGGGGAGCTCCACGGCTGGGACAGGAGCTGAGACCAGCGACACAGACTCGTCCTCTGATGGGAGCTCCCTTGTGGTGGCGGCAACATCTGTGCCCCCCCATCTACAGGTACAGCCGCCAACCCCCCTACCAGCACCACCCTCCCAGCAGCCCCTCAGCCTTTGCCCTGTGCCCGCTCACCTGGGAGGGTGGGCATCACCTTCACCCCAGGCACCTCAGCCCCTGCCCCAGTCACCCCTGCTGCCCTCAGTGAGGAGGCCATTGACCTCCTCAGGTCCCTCACTGTTGGGCAGTCTACCATTTTGAATGCCATCCAGGTTGTAGAAAGGCAGTTGCAACAAACAAATGCATTCCTGGAGGGCATTCATTCTGGTCAGGCAGCCCTTCAGCAAGCTTTTCAGACTCTGACCTCAGCACTGATGGCAGCCATTGTCCCTGTCTCTAGCCTCCCCCCTCCAACTTCCTCCACCCAGACCCAATCCTCTGTACCCCAGCCTATCACAAGCACACCTACAGACCAGCATGCACACATGTCAACACACAAGGGAAGCTCTGGCAAACATAAGCACCACACATCCCACAGGCACTCACACAAGCATCAGACACATGCAGACACACCAACATCCACTGCCTCCACTGTGTCCCCCTCCTCCTCGTCTCCCTCCTCCCTCCCAGTCTCGTCTACACTCACACCTGCATGCAGTACATCTACAGCTACTACTGCCATCACCAGCACACCCACCACCACACCCGCTCACGTGCAGTCACGACCCCCACTACCATTCACACGTCCCCTGTGTCCTCTCCCAGTGTCTGTGATGCCACCTCCCAAGATACACAAACGCATGCACACACCCACCCAACAGCCATCCACCTCACGACAGCCTCCAGCCCATGCACCTTCACCCAAAGTCAGCAAACGAACACCACCTACAACCACAACCTCTTCCTCCACTCCCAAACCCCCTCCAGCTACCCGTCCCAGTGTCTCCCAAAAACTTTTCCTGTCCAACCTTGACCTCTTTCCCACACCTCCCCCACCCCATCCGTCTCCTAGGTCCCGAACTAGCACCTCAGCCACAACATCTCCGGGACCAGTGGTGCCTGTAGTCACCGGAATCTGGAGTGCACCGGCCATCAGGGCAGCCAGTGTGGCACGGAGGCACAGCAAGGACAGTCCTCCACCTGTGAAGCATCAAAAGTTGGCCAGTGCCCGGCGGGAGAGGGGGAAGACTCCAGCCACCAAATCCGCTCCCAGGGGTCCCGGTGGGAGTGTGGAGTCAGCTGCGACACCTTTCAAGGTGGGGAAGGGCCACAAGAAACCAGGAAAGTCTGGGAAGAGCAGCACGGCAGAGGAGACCGCCATCATCCCCGCTGCCCAGGAGGCCACCGCCATCATCCCCGCTGGCCAGGAGGCCACCGCCATCATGCCTGCTGGCCAGGAGGCCACAGCCATCAACCCCGCTGGGACAGAGAGGACTGCCAGCACAAGCCCCGCTGGGACAGAGAGGACCGCCAGCACAAGCCCTGCTGGGACAGAGAGGACCGCCAGCACAAGCCTCGCTGGGACAGAGAGGACCGCCAGCACAAGCCCCGCTGGGACAGAGAGAACCGCCATCTCAAGCCTCGCTGGGACATAGAGGACCGCCAGCTCAAGCCCCGCTGGGACATAGAGGACCGCCAGCACAAGCCCCACTGGGACAGAGAGGACCGCCAGCAGCTGAGTCACTGCAAAGGAGCCCGTCGCCTCAAGCACTGCTGAACAGGGCACCGCCGCCTCAAGCACCGCTGAACAGGGCACCGCCGCCTCAAGCACCGCTGAACAGGGCACCGCCGCTCCAAGCACCGCTGAACAGGGCACCGCCGCTCCAAGCACCACTGAACAGAGCACCGCCACCTCAAGCACCGCTGAACAGGGCACGCCGCTCCAAGCACTGCTGAACAAGGCACCGCCACTCCAAGCAGCGCTGAACAGGGCACCGCCGCCTCAAGCACCGCTGAACAGGGCACCGCCGCCTCAAGCACCGCTGAACAGGGCACCGCCGCCTCAAGCACCGCTGAACAGGGCACCGCCGATCCAAGCACTGATGAACAGGGCACCGCCGCCTCAAGCACCGCTGGCCCATGAGCGCCAAGGGCACTGATGCTACTGAGTCCGTCACGAGCAGGATGAAGCACTCTGGGCACCATGCCCCCTCCAGAACCAGTGGAGACTGTCATCCACTACCTCTGTCCTTAGCAGGATGAAGCACTCTAGGCACAAGGCCCCCTCCAGAACCAGTGGAGAGATACATCCACTACCTCTGTCCTTAGCAGGATGAAGCACTCTGGGCACCATGCCCCCTCAAGAACCAGTGGAGACTGTCATCCACTACCTCTGTCCTTAGCAGGATGAAGCACACTGGGCACCATGCCCCCTCCAGAACCAGTGGAGACTGTCATCCACTACCTCTGTCCTTAGCAGGATGAAGCACTCTGGGCACAAGGCCCCCTCCAGAGCCAGTGGAGAGATACATCCACTACCTCTGTCCTTAGCACAGAGCCCCCTCCAGAACCAGTGGAGACTGTCATCCACTTGAGAGACTGTGGCTTTGCACTTCCCAGGATGGAACAGTTGGCAACCCACCCACTGTATAGACTTGAGAGACTGTGGCTTTGCACTCCCCAGGATTGAACAGTGGGAAACCCACCCACTGTAGAGACTTTGAGAGACTGTGGCTTTGCACTCCCCAGGGTGGAACAGTGGGCAACCCACCCACTGTATAGACGTGAGAGACTGTGGCTTTGCACTCCCCAGGATGGAGCAGTGGGCAACCCACCCACTGTAGAGACGTGAGAGACTGTGGCTTTGCACTCCCCAGGATGGAGCAGTGGGCAACCCACCCACTGTAGAGACTTGAGAGACTGTGACTTTGCACTCCCCAGGATTGAACAGTGGGCAACCCACCCACTGTATAGACTTGAGAGACTGTGGCTTTGCACTCCCCATGATATGGCAGTGGGCAACCCACCCACTTTATAGACTTGAGAGACTGTGGCTTTGCACTCCACAGGATGGAACAGTGGGCAACCCACCCACTGTAGACTTGAGAGACTGTGGCTTTGCACTCCCCAGGATGGGGCAGTGGGCAAACCACCCACTGTGTAGACTTGAGAGACTGTGGCTTTGCACTCCCAGGATATGGCAGTGGGCAACCCACCCACTGTAGAGACTTGAGAGACTGTGGCTTAGCACTCCCCAGGATTGAACAGTGGGCATGTGGCCCTCTCGTGGATTTGGCATTGTGCACTCAACCAGCTGAGGAATCACCTTTCCCTCCCCCTGAGGTGCCTGTTTTCTTACTCTCTGATGCCCCCTGCAGTGTTCTCTCCATCATGGTTGGGGATATTGTGTGGGCCTCACCCATACCGTGTGGGCTCAGTGTTCCACGGACTTCATTGGAGCACTACCTGGACTACTAAGCTTGGTGTATATTTTGTTTATGGTGTATATATATATATTTTTGCGTAGTTGATTTTAATATATTACAATGGTTACACTCATTTCCTTTTGTCTTTGCATTCTTCCGGGGGGCTTGAGGGGTGTAACTATAATGTATAAATATCTATTAGTGTGTGTGTTGTAGTGGGTGAGGGTGGGGGTGGGGGCATTGCATGTGTGTGTCCCTGTTTTTTCCCTCCCCCCTCCCCTATGTTGTAGGTGCAGTACTCACCGTGGTCTTCGCCGCCGGCGTTCGTGCTCCTGGTAGAGGAGCAGGAAGACTATCGCAGGGAGAATTTGGAGTTCCGGCTCCATGGTGTCCTGGTTCCTCATGGGGTGTGTAGAGGTGAGCGTTTTCCCTTCGAAGTCCTGTTTCCGCCGTGTTTTTATCCGCAGTAAATCCGCCACGGAAAAGGTGGCGGATTGGTAGGTTGTGATACTGTGGCCTTTACTTTGTCTTCCGCCTGTCTGTTGGTGGTGACACCAAGCTTTTTACCGGCGACCTGTTGGCGGTCTTACCGCCGCTTTAACACCGACCGCCAGGGTTGTAATGACCACCAGAGTTTCCGCCCGCCGGCCCAGCGGGGATATGGGCCGTAACATTGCAGCCGGCTCCTAATGGTGTGGCAGCACCCGTCGCGCTTTTCACTGTCTGCCAAGCAGACAGTGGAAAACGCGATGGGGCTGTGCAGGGGCCCCCAGGGGCCCCGTGAGTCCCCTTACAGCCAGCCTTTCCATGGCAGTGTCTACCACCATGGACAGGCTGGCGGTAAGGGGAGTCAAAATCCCCAGGGCAGCGCTGCTGGCAACGCTGCCCTGGCGGATTGCGACCGCTGGGACCGCCATGGCGGTAAACCGCCGGTCCCATCGGTTTGACTGCGGCGGTACCGCCGCAGTCAAAATGTGGCATTTCGTACTGCCAGCATGTTTGCAGTACAAACGCCACTCTAACCCTGGTGGTCGTTGACCGCCAGGGTTAAAATGAGGCCCAATATCTTTAGTAATTTGCGGTTGGTCAAGATTCATCTTTTTTCAATTTCTCCGGTTATTATTATTCATAAGAGGTTGATGTCGCATCTTGTTTCTTGGAGTAACTCTCCTTTACAAGCTATCAATAATCCTAAAAATATAAAAAATGAAACAAGATCCTGATCCTACAAGTAGATTCCTAGCTGTGAAATTCAATGATTTAAGGCACTCATCTTTAGGTCAGGATTCTTATTAATTGCAAGATGAATTTGTAGCAGCAGTTGATATCTGCGGGATTCACTTTCCAGGTTTCACCTTACATCACATTAAGGTAGAACTATGTCCTGCTCCAGCTGAAATGAAGTACCTTAGAATGTTAATAACGGGCCTGCTATTAGGTTATGAGATACACTGATTGAGATGGCTGTGAAGTCTATCAGACATTTCACGAGATCGGCCCTTGAGCAACAAGTAACTTAAAGGAATTTTGGTGTGTGAGGCCCAATACTTCGCTGTATGTTGAAGGTTCCCTGCAGGCAGATGTACGGACAGCAGGGTTGTGACTTTCTACGTACGTGTGTGATTGGTGGTGTGTGTTTTCTGTCGGTCTTCAGTGTGTCACTTTCAGAGAATCTATTTGCCTTGTTTGTGTGCAACTGTATTACCTGTTCCATCTCTGCATCTTCCTGCCCCATGTATGTCTCTCCCTACCCAGAATCAAGAGTGTCTCCAGCCCCAGTATGAGTTCATCTTTGTATACGTATTGATTTATTCCTTGCCATAGTGTTGCTGTATTTACTATCCCAGCGTATACTTCTCTCTGTGTCGTGGAAAATTGTCAATGTGTTACTGTTACAGTATCATCATTCTTGCTGTTAGTATGCTCCCCATTCCCATGCCACTGTGTTCCCAGTAACAGTCATTTTTTTAATCTCCCACCCATGTCTTGATTAGCCCCTGTAGATGTGTTTACTGGCCCCAATACATGGGTTTCCCTGTGAAAACGTACCTTCCATCCTGTCCCAGTCTCTGAACCTTGAAAGTCCCAATGTCAGTGTCACTCACACCCTGTTTCATTTAGTCACTCAATGAGTGCCCATGAGTTCCTGGTGCCAGAGCCTGTCCATTTGCTAGACCAGTGCCAGCTTTTCTCCCTCCTAACAGCCTAACAGAAGAATACTTTTACTTAAATAAGATTTTTCCTGTCTCATGCCTCAATCTTCTTGTTCAATGTCATTGTGGCCAGTTCCAGTCCTAGTGTCTTGCTAGCTAGAGTCGGTTGTGTTCCAATCTTTCAACAAGTTATTGTTTCCAAACATTTTGCCTATCCTACCTAAGAGATCTAAATGACTTTCCTTCAGCTCCACAACATACTTACTTTGGTACTTGATGTGCTGATGTGACACCTGCATTCCTATTTATGGCCCACCTCTTGATTTCATCCACAGCCCCCACATTTTTCATATTTCTGGGAAAACGTCTGCTTCATAAACCTATTTATCAGCAACCATACAGCAGTCCAGGTTACTGCACCACTCCTTCAAGAATGGGTCTTACTAAACTACCCCACAGTCAAGGAATGTCTTGCCGTGCAACCATCAATCCTACATTGCGTAAGGACTTCCTATTTCCTGTCAGTTAAATGTCAGCACATGTCTAAAACAGTATCACTTTTGCCCATTTTGTTGGCTCACACTCCCTTTGAGCGCTCTGACAAAGTTCTAGCCTCTCCCTATGTCTGAACAACTTAAGGCAGAGCCAGAAAATCCTCTTCTTGGCCACATCTCTGAAGACAGACAACTGTGTCTCCAGTCGAAAAGGTCAATAACAGCAGTCAGGAGTGGTATGTCATATGCAACACTTCCTATCTTCCTATCACTCAGTGTGATCCACCTCCCAACTTATGTGCCCACCTCTTTTTCACCTTATGTAGTGTGTGCAATTTTGATCAGCATTTTGTAAATCAGAGATAGTTTTTACATTGGAGCAGCCTATGTTGCAAAGGGAATCTATCAGGGATCTGGGTACATTTAGGTATAAGTCGCTCCAAGATGTTTTAAGGTGCATGGATGGCACCAATTGTTTGATTGTGTATTCATGTCTAATTTGTCGAAAGGTCTTCAGGTGATCCCCACCCTCACACGTCTACCAGAGTGGAAATCCCAATAATATCTCAATAGTGTACTGGCGCTGCTGTTCTTCCAAACACTTCATAGACAATTTGGGGTTGAACACAGTGAGTTTACTATCCCATTCCAATCTCTTAGTGGCAATTTTCCATACCCTGACTACTGCTGCTGCATACATCGGGCCTCTCTTCAACTGCATGTCCCAAATGATGCTACTATTTAGAACAGACAATGCCTATCCATCCACAGTGATGGCACCAGCAGCTGTGGTAATGCCTATTTATTGTGATCAAGTGCCAAGTAATATTGCTGCATGTCAGGTTGCTCAAAAGCCCTCATACACTCCGTGGGTTAGCATAGTTAAGTAATTTCTGGGAAGGTCTCCGTCCCAAAGCAGGGTGCATATGATTGCACCCAAGCTCTGAAAAACCTAATAAGGTGTGTTTTGGAGCAGATCTAGACATTCTGGGAGAAAATAATTTAATACGAAAAGGCCATACTGAGAAGTTAAAGCAGTAGTGACCTCTAGTATCATACATTTCCTAAGAGGGCCCAAGATACATTACTTTGAATAAAGTTACTTTCATCCATAGTGACATAAATGTTAAGGTAAGACAAGCCCTTCAACTCCACCTTGAAGGCAAATGTATACTGGGCAGTTAGTTCCAGGAAGATAGTGGGTATAGGTCACATTTGTTCCAGTTGATTCAGAAACCAGTGTATTCCCCAAATGCCCTACATATAAACAAAATCATGTCTATAGTTTCTGTTGGTGTTGGGATGGAAAGGTCTCTTGCATGGTGATGGACATGCACTCCTGTCATGCTTGCCACACTGTAAGGATGCCTGGATTCCTGATGCTGATTTTTGTTGGCAAGTGAGAGCACGGATCATGCAAACTGAAGTAGGCCTGTCTCACAGATTGCAGTCTTTTTAGACTGGGAGGGGCACCAAAAGAGTAACTCATTGTGGTGGAAGACTAACACCTTTACCAGGGGTTAGGCAGCATAAGTGCGTTGTTGGCATCATATGGTATAGTGGTCAGCTGAAGTGAACAGGACATTTTATCTGTGTCACTGGGGTAAGTCCATGTATGCTATACGCATTTGCTGGGTGTATGTGAGTCTGTGAATGAAACAATACGTGGAAGATTCTGGGTTCCAGTTTGGGAGACCCAGGGCTAACTGGAGGAACATCAGGAGATAGAGGAATCCTTCTATACAGGTTTGTGAGTTAATGCATTCATGTGAGGTGGGTAGAACACACTGCAGGAAGGGAGAGCCATACTCTTCATCAAACTTCAAACTGTGCTCTTTGATTCAAAGAGAAGACACTAGGAAGGGGGAGTCCTGAGCACATCCCAAGAAGGAGATGGTGCTTATAAGATAATCATATGTAGGTGTGCTGAGGCATTTGGGTAACCTTCTGATACATATATCAATGTGGCTGGAATCCAGGTGTGAACCTCTAGTCATGCCCCTTGCCTTTGTTGTGGGGCTATGGGATTTCGAGACACTCCCGCTGTGACAAACCGCATTCTGGAGGGAGGGCAGGACAGAAGAGAAATCACTTCAAAAGGGAACGTAACACCCACAATAAACTTCAAAGAGTCAGACTCTTAATCACAATTGGTGTCTGGAAATGGACTACAAGAACGAAAGCTTTAGGCCCCCAAAATTGTCAACTGTCAAGCGAGAAGCCTGTCGGGCTGTGTGAGGAGGAGAAGCTCAGCAAGATTTCTGGCTGCGACAAGGATGGGAAGCCCAGGCCTACATGTCTCTCAGCTCAGTGAAGGGACATCACCCAGGGAATCCAAGGTCACCTGCCCTTAGAATATGGAGCACCAGTACCTGCCTGCTTGCAAAGGACAGTGTGCCCTGTGAAGAAGAGGACAGCACTGGAGGGAGCAGGGAGCGAAGACCAGTGGGGCTCCTGGTGACTGGATCCCTGAAGTGAGGTGTAAGGAGATGGCTGCTGCTCTGATCGGGTCGTTGCCCATGTGCAGTTTAAAGTCAGCGACCCCAATATGTCAGAAGAGGGCAGGTGTGAAGAGAGCAGAACAGCAACATAGCTAGTAAGATGTGGTGCTGTTTTGCTTTTTCTTTTGTTCTCCATTTTCGATCTTACTGTCTTCTTTACATGTTCTTCCTTATCTCTTGCTATACTATGCTATGCTATGCTATGGAATTTATAGATTGCACAGCGACTTTTAGGCATTCCACCTTTAGCTAAGGAAAACTGTTCCACTGAGGCCAAAAGTACCATCTGGAGGGTCAATTCTTAAACAGCCAGGTCTTGAGGAGTGTTCAAAAGCACAGCTCATTGTCTATGGTTCGGATGCCAGAGGGAGGGAATTCCAGAGTTTGGTAACATTAAGGCTAACTGACCAGTCTCCTCATCCAGCTCTTTTAATAGTGGGGGCGGTGTCCTGGTATGCTTTGGTAGAGCTTAGTAGCCTTTTGGTGATGTAGGAGATGACAAGCTGGCATAGGATGGGAGGCCCACATGCATGAAGGGCTCTATGTGCAATGCACAGGGCTTTGAATTCAATTCTTTGGGCAACTGGAAGATAATGAAGATCCACCAAACCTTGTTTGGTTGACTCATACCTACGGATCCCTAACAGCACGCGGGCAGAAGCATTCTGCACAACTTGTAATTTTCAAATGACTACCTTGGAGCACCGAGGTACAGAGAGTTACTGTAGTCCAGGCAGGTGAGGATCAATGCCTGACCTACCAGCCTTCTCAAGGACTAAGGGAGCAGAGGCAGAGTCTTGCTTAACTTAAGCTGGGTTCCGAAGTAGCCAGCTGATCATTTGGTGGCCTGGGTTTCCATAGAAAAGGTTTTATCCAGCCAAACCCCCAAACTTTTTATAACCATTTTGGGGGCAGGAGAGGAGCCAAGGCATACCAGCCATCCTAGGGCCCACTGAGGAGAAGGAGTACTCCTGAGGATCATGAGTTCAATTTTAGCTCAGTTCAGCTTGAGACATAATTTATTTATACAGATCGTTACTAGCGCCAGACAAGGATCCAGAGTGGATAAAGAGGGATCCAAGTCAGGAGTCACCTGGGTGTCATCCACGTAGGAGACTAAGGAAATCCTGATGGGAGTTATTATATCCACCAGGGGTTGCAGATATAAATTAAACAACATGGGACTAAAAGATGAACCCTGCTGAACTCCACAGGTAACAAGGAGAATATCAGAGGAGCAGGCCTTTTTGAACACCTGAAAGGATCTATACTTCAGTAAAGAGCTGAGCCAGTCCAGGGCTTTCCCTGTGACACTGACCTTGGGGATCTTATTGAGGAGTGTATGATGGTTAATGATTTCAAACGTAGCACTGAGATCAAGAAATATAATGGCAATTATACCTCCTTGATCTAATCACCTTTTAGCATCCTCGACTACAGCTAAGAAGGTGGTTTTGGTACTATGTTTGGGCCGATAATCTGTTTGGGTGTGGTGAAGGAAGATGCTGGCCTCAATAAATTCTAATAGATGCCTATTCACATGTTGTTCTGTCACTTTACTTACGCCTGGAATCAGGGAGATTGGTTGAAAATTCCACGGGCATGAGGATTCAAGAATGGGCGTTTTAAGGATGGCTTTGTCCATAGTTTGTTTCCATTGTTGTGGTACCAATATTGTCCTCAATTAGGGGTTGACCATTTAGAGAAGAGTAGGGAAACTTATTTCTGCTCCAAGGACAAGGATTCAGGGGGGTTGGGGGTCGAGTGGAGATCCAGAGTAAATTTTGCTGAAGAGTGCAACAAAGTTTTCCACATAAGTGGGGGAAATTCTGAGAGGGTGGAGGAGCTAATTTACTTACTGTTATTTAAGGGGATGGAATTGGTACGTACCTCTAACTCTTGAAAGGAGAGGTATATGTCAGATATGATGCTTTCAAAGTAGGTGGGCAGAACATTGCACCTATCACTACAGGGTTCTGAGGGTGGTCTGTTGGAAGTGGGCTCCAGCAGTGTTTTTGTGATTTTAAACATCTCTTACTTTCGTTCTTCTCTCCATTTCTGCATTCTTCCCTTTTTTAATTAACCTTTTTTCTTTTATCCATTTTTCTTTCTTTTTTTTCAAATTTCTTTCTTTTTTTCTCATGTATTCAATCTCCACCTAGGCATACTATTTAGCTCCTTTCATTTCTTACTTCGTTATTCCTTTTTATTCCCTGGCCATCCTCTCTCCTGTTTTCTTCCCTCCCTCTCCATCTTCTTCTTCTGTTCCTTTCTCCCTACCTTATTGCTTTTATTACTTTTTCTTTCTTCCATCCTGCAATCATTTTCCATCCCTTCCTTTCATCCTTTTCCCTCCTTCTCCTACCTTTCTCTTTCCCCGTTTGTCCCTGCTTCCTTCTTTCTTTCCTTTTTCATTGTGTTTATTGTTGCGATGTTGGTTTTAGAATAGGTATTCACCCGTTATAGTGTCCTCGTTGAGGCGCCATAGTTGTTTTGTAGTATATTGTTACTGCACCTTATGATGTAATATAGAATGTAAAGGTAGAATGCAATGGGGATTCTAGGAGAAGAATCAGAAGCTGGAAGGGTTTCTGTTTGCTCCCTGGTGTGCTGGGGCCTAAATTGGAAAATAAACCTGATCTTCAATTTACATGTTAATCCTGTTTACTACAAATTTGGCAATTTGAGGACATGAACCTACGCCGGCTGCACCGTCGGGAAGTTTACAATTTGATGATACATCTACGAGCAGCTGCCGCCTCGGCTAACTACTGTTTCACTATCTTTGTGGAGGGTGCTGTGGAAGCCACTTCGGAGTGGGTGAGCATTGAAGTTGCAGTATACAATCAAGCATTTTACTCGTTTGGCATTTCTTTGGCAGTGGCTATGACATAACCACCATTGCTTTATTTGACCCACCATAGGATTCGAGAGCTGGCTTTTTCGCGTGCATTGCTCAAGACGTTCTCAATGCAACATTTTGCGACCAGGCTTCTCTGCGCTCCTTGCCCCACGCAGAGTCAGAGAAATCTTCATTGTCACTACATATGGCATGTACGCATATGTGCAACAGGACTCCACCATATTGAATCAACCATTGGACACAGACCTGATCCATTCTTTCTACATGCCCTTGATGTTTACTATATTGAAAGCTATTTCACTCCCAAGCAATCTAAATCATCAAGGAATCCTCAAAGCTGCAATTGTTTTCAGTACACACCTCACTGGGTGCACAGCGCATGTGTACAGCGGTGAACTTTTCTTTATCCCTCACAGGATACTGATTAAACCGATGCAAGGGTGATTTTAGCATCATATTTACTGTAAGTGTTATCAATTGCCACTAATAGTGATACTAAAGAAGTGTAGGATATCATGTTTTCCTGTTTAGCGTTGTGTGTACAACGGTATATTTTGCCATGGCTTCAAGCAGCGTACTGAATTTAACTCCACCTCAACCTTTTATACCATTCTCAAGAGAAAACTCACTTAAATGGCAAGAGTGGAAAGAATGTTTTCTAAATTATTTTCTATTTTAGATGAGGATGATGAGTTTACCCCTGAAAAAAAGAAAAAAAATCTTCTACACTCTTTGGGTGCAATGTGGTTAAAAGTGTACAATCATATTGAGAGAAAAAAAAACGAGACAACGATGTTTTTTGTAAATGCCATGTAAGACTTCAATGCTTAATATGCCTCCACTGTATGAGGGGGAACTGACAGATGTAACTTTTGCCACAGGAAGCAGTTGAACGAGGAAACAGTTGAAGAATGTGTTTCAGCCATAAAACACCTAGCCTTGACTTGTCGTTTCAACTTTTTACATGACAAATTAATTTGAGACAAAATCATCATGCATGTGGTAAATTTCGCTATACAAGGCAGCCTTTGAACTAAAGGAGAAGCAAATCTCCAAAATGTCAATGAAATTGTTAAACGAGTTGAGCTATTGGGAAGGAGCGCAAAGGCGGATTAGCTGATAACAAAAAAAGAAATTTGGAAAATGACAATCGACATGAGGGTAAAGACATCATCAATAGGATAAAATCAAGAAAGAAGGCTAGTACCACACGAGAAAAGAAACCTTCTCAACTAAAATACACCTACAAGAAAAAAACAATCTGAATACATGAATGAGTTGAAAGCTACAGGTGTGGATTAGCGGGTAATTTTGCCAACGATATAAAATCCCTGGCCCGGAAGCAGAAGTGTTTGGGTTGCAGAATCGTCGGTCATTTTCAAAACATTAGCAGGTGGAAAAGTAGTAGGAAGGGGGCAAAAACACAAGATTCTGATGGTGATGACACTAATATGTGCATTGTAAGCACAGATTCAGACCCTGAAGTATTAGCAATGCATGGTGAAAGGAAAAAAACGAAATGTGAAATAAACATATGAGGTGTGACAATTACAGTGGATTCAGGATCACCATATATCATAATTAATGAGACAGTATGGAATGAGAAATTTAAGCCTCTGATAAGTAAAGTTTACAATCAACTTATATTTCTTGAAAACGTTTTACTGGAGAACCTATTGCCCTTTTAGGTTATAGGAGTTTACAGTTCAAATTCAAGAAACATGAGGCTGAGTGTAAGTTCTATGTATCCATCTGTTTTGGGGTGGTGAAATCAGGGTGATCTAGGTATTATCTTGAATCCTAATAGTAATGATCCGGTGTTGGTGATTCAAGGGGAGTTAAAAAAGAACAATAACATTTTGAGAGATGAGTTATTTAGACCACATTGGAGAAATCAGGGAATCACAACATAAAATCATCTTAATCGATGGTGTTGTACCTTGTATCTATAAGGCGAGAAACATTCCCATGGCTGTTAAGGATGAGGTGTCGAAAGAATTAGATAATTTACAGGAAGCAGGAATACCTGAGGCAACAGATGCTTTGGACTGGGTTGCACCATTGGTTGTAGCACAAAGTCCTCTTGGTAAAATTAGATTTTGTGTTGATTTGAGAGATTTGAACAAAAACATATTAGTTGACCAATTTCCCCTTCCCAGGATTAGTGAAATGCAATCTATTACCAAGGGTGCTAAATGCTTCACCACCTTTGATTTGGCTTCTGCTTACCACCAGGTAACCTTACATCCAGAAAGTAACTGCTTAACATCTTTCGTAACTCCGTTTGGATGCTTTCAGTTTGTGAGGGTACCATTCAGTAAAGCGTCAACAGCTGCAATGTTTTAGCGTTTAATGTTCAAGCTGTTTAAAGATATTAAGAAAGCAGTATTTTTTCAGGATGATATCATGGGAATAGATAAAACAAAAGCTGAACATAATTAAAAACTCAGGAACTTTGTAGAAATTTGAGAGAAAAGGGACTTACTGCACAGTATGCTAAATGCAGTTCGCAAAGAATATAGTGACATATCTGGGACATTAGTTAAGTGAAAGAAGTGGATGCCCAAGTGTAGGAAAGTACCATCTTTCTTGGCATGTTACCCCCATTTTTACCTGTATATCAGTATGTTTTTGCCTGTCTCACTGGGATCCTGCTGGTCAGGACCCCAGTGCTCATAGTTTATGGCCTAATGTGTGTGGTGTGTGTAGTGTTTGACTGTGTCACTGAGGCTCTGCTAATCAGAACCTCAGTGCTTATGCTCTTTCTGCTTTTTAATTTGTCACTGTAGGCTAGTGACTTCATTTACCAATTTCAATTGGCACACTGGAACCCCCTTATAAGTACCTAGGTACCCAGGGCATTGGGGTGCCAGGAAATCCTTATGGGCTGCAGCATTTCTTTTGCCACCCATAAGGAGCTCAGACAAACCCTTCCAGAGGCCTGCCATTGCAGCCTGCGTGAAATAGTGCACACACTTTTTCACAGTCATTTTCACTGCACTTAAGTAACGTATAAGCCACCTATATATCTGACCTTCACTTGCTGAAGGTTAGGTGCAAAGTTACTAAGTGTGAGGACACCCCTGCACTAGCAAAGGTGCCCCCACATAGTTCAGGGCCATTCCCGGGACTTTGCGAGTGCGGGGACGCCATTACACGTGTGCACTACATATAGGTCAATATCTATATGTAGCTTCGCAATGGTAATTCCAAATATGTCCATGTAACGTGTCTAAGATCATGGAATTGTCCCCCCATTCCAAATCTGGCATTGGGGAGCCAATTCCATGTATCCTGGGGGCTCCACTATGGACCCCCAGTACTGCCAAACCAGCTCTCTGGAGCTTGCCCTGCAGCTACAGCTGCTGCCCCCTCACAGACAGGGTTATGCCCTCCTGGGGTCTGAGCACCTCAGTCTCAGGAAGGCAGAATAAAGCATTTCCTTTGGTAGGAGGGGGTTACACCCTCTCCTTTTGGAAATAGGTGTTACATGCTGGAGAGGGGTAGCCTCCCCCAGCCTCTAGAAATGCTTTGAAGGGCACAGATGGTGCCCTCCCTGCATAAGCCAGTCTACACCGGTTCAGGGAACCCTTGTCCCCTGCTCTGGCGCAAAACTGGACAAAGGAAAGGGGAGTGACCACTCCCCTGTCCATCACCACCCTAGGGATGGTGCCAAGAGCTCCTCCAGTGTGTCCCAGACTTAAGCCATCTTGCTTTGCAAGGTGTGGAGGCACTCTGGAGGGCTCTGAGCGGACAGTGCCAGAAAGTGACATCAGAGACCCCTCCTGACAGGTCCATACCTGATAAGGTAGCCAATCCCCCTCTCAAGTCTATTTAGGGTCTCTCCTGTGGGTTCTCTTCAGATTCTACTTGCAAGTTTCCAACAAGAATCCTCTGCAACTATTACTTCATCCTCTGACCTCGGATCAACTGCAGCCTGCTCCAGGAGCAACTGCAACAGTTTCCACGGACTCCCTGTCTTCACCCTGCACCAGAAGGACCGAAGAAATCTACCATGGGGTGACGGAGTCACTCCCCAGTTCCGAAAAGGCACCTTCTAAGTCGACGACCGGTTCTCTTGGACTCCTCACCTGGCGACGAGCGTGCTCCTTGGAACACTGAGGGTTGACCCCATTGACACAGACTGTCCTGAGGTCCTGCTGTCGCAATTTGGAGGAGGTAAAAACTTGCCTTCCCCCAGAACGACAGTACACCTGTGCACCGCGTCTTCTTCACCTCCTGAGGCCTCTGTGCACTATTTGCAAAATTCCTTCATGCACACCCTGGCCCAGGTCCCCAGCACTCTTTCCTGCGTCGCTCAACTCACTGAGTTGTTCTCCAGCGGCGTGGGGCCTTCCTTTATAGTGCTGCACCAACCGCATTTTGCACCTCCTTTGTCCCTGTGTCCTGGGACTCCTGTGGGTCTATCTGGTGCTCTGAGGGCTCTCTGAAGTACTGAGAGCCCCCTCTTCCTCCTCACACAGAGTTGAGATCCCCAGGTCCCTCCTGGGTCCAGATAGCGCCTAGTTGACGCAAAACGCAACTTTGCCAGAACCAGGGCTTGTTGGAGGAATCCAGCGCCAAAACTCAACTGCATCCAACTTCACGACGTGGGACATCCTTTGCATCATGCAGGAACCCGCTGGCATCTTCCTAGGGCAAAAACAACAGTTGATGGACGGAATGTAGACCAAATCAAACATTCATCCCCAGTCACAGATCTGGGTTTAATCCATCAGTTTTTTTTGCTCACCATGCCGTTCCAGTTTGGACCCAGCCATATGCAAATCAATCTTGACCCTGTTCCCTATGGGAACAGTCCAGCCCGAACTGCCAGGCCAGGTCCTCCCTGGACCAGAAACAAGCATCCTGGGACCGGTTTCGGGGTATCACCCCTCTTCAGCCAGGCTAGCTTGAATCTGGTGGCATAGTGAGCACGGGACCCACGTCTGGGCATACCCTTCCCACTTAGGGTGACAAATGCAAAAACAACAGTTGATGGACGGAATGTAGACCAAATCAAACATTCATCCCCAGTCACAGATCTGGGTTTAATCCATCAGTTTTTTTGCTCACCATGCCGTTCCAGTTTGGACCTAGCCATATGCAAATCAGTCTTGACCCTGTTCCCTATGGGAACAGTCCAGCCCGAACTGCCAGGCCAGGTCCTCCCTGAACCAGAAACAAGCATCCTGGGACCGGTTTCGGGGTATCACCCCTCTTCAGCCAGGCTAGCTTGAATCTGGTGGCATAGTGAGCACGGGACCCACGTCTGGGCATACCCTTCCCACTTTGGGTGACAAATGCAAAAACAACAGTTGATGGACGGAATGTAGACCAAATCAAACATTCATCCCCAGTCACAGATCTGGGTTTAATCCATCATTTTATTTGCTCACCATGCCGTTCCAGTTTGGACCCAGCCATATGCAAATCAGTCTTGACCCTGTTCCCTATGGGAACAGTCCAGCCCGAACTGCCAGGCCAGGTCCTCCCTGGACCAGAAACAAGCATCCTGGGACCGGTTTCGGGGTATCACCCCTCTTCAGCCAGGCTAGCTTGAATCTGGTGGCATCTTCCTAGGGTGCATTTCTGCAGTCTTCGTCCAACTGGGGATTCTTCTTTTCCACCCTCTTCCAGGTTGGTCCTTCCTGGAACTTCTTTCGACTTCTGGACTTGGTCTCCTTCTTTTGCAGGTCTTCAGGTCCAGTAATCCACTGTTTGTTGTTTGCAGACTTGGTTGGTTCTTGCAATAATCCCAATCACGAGGTGTAGTGTGTCTTAAGGAAACTTGCAGTACTTTACTCCTGCTTTTCTGGGCTCTGGGGTGGGGTAATTTACTTACCTTTACTGTACTCTCCCAGCGATTCTGCACTCACTACACTTGTCTTGGGGGGAATTTGTGATTCCGATTCCGCTTTCTTAGGATATGGTTTGTGTTGCCCCTAGACCTATTTTCTCCCATCGCATTCTATAGCATTTCCTATTGTTTGCACTATCCTATGTCTAATTACTTGCCTTATTTTGATATCCAGAGTATAGATTGTGTATAATACTTACCTCCAGGAGGAGTATTGCCTCTAAGATATTTTTGGTACTGTGTCACCCAAATAAACTACCTTTATTTTTTGTATTGTCTTTACTTGTGTATAAGTACTGTGTAACTATAAGTGGTATTGCATGAGCTTTGCATGTCTCCTAGTTCAGCCTAAACTGCTCTACTATAGCTCCCTCTATCAGCCTAAGCCTCTAGAACACTACTACTTCACTAATAAGGGATAACTGGACCTGCTATAGGGTGTAAGTACCCAAGGTACCCACTACAAACCAGGCCAGCCTCCTACACCAAGGCATCCCTAGTGAAAGCGATTAAGAATGCCCCTTCGCCATCTAATAAGGATGAAATTTAAGTATTGTTAAAGATGGCAGAATTTTATTCTAAATATGTGATGATCTTCTCGAGCAAAACATTTTCCAACAGGCAACTATTGAGAAATAAAAGTGAATTCAAATGGTTAAAAGAGTGTCAGGAAGCTTTCCAAGTGATAAATAATTATATTTATTGTGCACCAGCATTACAGGGATTCAATACTGAATTAAGAAGTGTGGTAACCACAGCTGCAAGCTCTAAAGGTTTGGGTGAAGTACTTAACAAGTGGATGAAAAGGGTAGGGAGTTTATTATTGCATTCTCCTCATGTTCAATCACTCCTCTGGTAGAGAAATATTTCATCATCAAAAGAGAAGCCCTTGCATGTTAGAACATTTTAGGGCATACATCTAGGTTTCTCACATTACCCTATGGAGGGGGTGGCGAAGTAAGAGAGACGTAGAAGATACTTTTTGTGTGTTTTGGGCATTAAGAGAGGAACTCTCATTAGACAATAGCAGGGTACTACATTGTAGCTGAGCGATTCCTCCAAAACGTTTGAGGAAGAGGTTGCTTGAGTTATGTCATGAGGGACATTTGGAAAAAACTAAAAGCAGAGTCAAATAGCTGTACTAATAGCAAGGTCTGGATTTGGATTTTGAGGAAAAAGTTACAAACAGTGTATTGGGCAACAATTCGGAGAAGACTCTAGTTACAGTTAGGCCTCCATTGTGTTCTTTAAAAAGTCCAGAAATGATTTGGGAAAGGAAAGGTTCAGACATTATGGGTCCTGTTCTTGACTGAGAGGAGACCAAGTATACTATAGTGCTTATGGATCACTTTTCTAAATGGCGGGACATTTATGTAGTGCCCAAGGTAGATGCCCAGACAGTAGTATGTGTTTTGGACAAAGTGTTGTTAAAATAAGGATTACCTAAAGTAATATTAACAGAAAATGGACCTCAATTAAATTCAGATGTGTTCAAGTCCTACTTAAGAATAAATAGTATCTTGCATAAAACTAGTTCTATATGCCATCCCACCTGCAACAGTGTTTTTAGTGTTTTAACAGTGTGCTTAAAAATTCCATACCAAAATTCCATGACCAATGAGACAAAATTGTCTTGAATTAAAGAAGTGTGACAAACTGTGTAGGCTTACAGAGTCACACCTTGTGGGTCCACTGGATTGAATCCTTTATAAGTTATGAAGGGTAGAACTCCTTTCATGATAGACAATGTTGGGTGGATGTCCAGGTCTAGGAGAAGTGAGTGGACACTCTCAACAGTAAAGAATCAATTGACTAAAGCTCAGATAATTTGTAAAGATTACTATGATAGGAATAACAATTGTAAGCAGATAAGTATACAGGAAGGTGAATGGGTGAAAGTTAGGAGACCAGGAGTGTATAAGGAGCAAATGAAGATTTTTACAACACTTGAAAGTGGTGAAGGTACTTTAAAATACAAATCAACTACGTGATGGCAAAGTGTGGCATTTCAGTTGCATTTCTTTATAAAATACAAGGGTGATTCTAACTGGTTATTGGATGATGAGTTGGAAGGTGAACTGAGCAATAATGATGTAGAAGTAAGTGTTAAGTGAAGTGTACC
Organism: Pleurodeles waltl; assembly: GCF_031143425.1. NCBI lineage: Eukaryota > Metazoa > Chordata > Amphibia > Caudata > Salamandridae > Pleurodeles > Pleurodeles waltl. The sequence continues at coordinate 417,903,652 of NC_090437.1, read as the reverse complement.
AACAGATAAATGAACCACAATGTGATAATGTACCACCCTCTACATTATCAGAACAGAACGATGTCCAATTCGGAAGGCTAGGGAGAAGGATCATCAAACCCAAGAAACTACAAGACTATGTATGCAATTTAAATTGTTGTTGTTTAATAATTATATATTTTTATTATGTGTTGTAATATTATTGTTGTGCTGGAGTCCTTTACTTTTGCAAGAGGGGGATGTGTTGTGATGTAGGTTATAGAATAGGTATTCATTTGCAATTGTGTCCTAGCTGAGACTCCATAGTTGTTTGTATTCCGTTGTTATAGCGAATGTATTTCGGAACAACGCATGCTGGAACAACGCATGTCTGAACAATGAGGTCGAACAACGACCACGTTGTTACCACTAATGCCTTTACCACGAATGCCTTAACAACGATTTTTCATTCGTTAAGGCATTCCTGGTAAAGGAATTAGTGATAGGCATGCATGGTTTCAGCATGCGTCCCCCCTGACCCCCACCCCACCCCTAAAAATTACCTCAACCCCCTCCCCTAAAACCACGCCAACCCCCCACCCTTGCCCCTAAAACTACCCCAACCCCCACCTCATCCCTAAAATGACAGCGACCCCCACCCTGCCCCTAAAACAACCCCAACCCCCACCCCATCCCTGAAACCTAAGGTACCCCAACCCCCACCCCTTAAACCTAAAACTACCCCGAGCCCCCCACCCGCCCCTAAAACCAAAACCAAAACCCCCAGCCCCCAACCCGCCCCTAAAATTACCCGACCCCCCAACCCACCCCTAAAACCACCCCAACCCCCACCCCATCCCTAAAACCTAAACTACCCCAACACCCACCCATAAAACCTAAAACCACCCTAACACCCCGCCCCTAAAACTACCCCAAGCCCCCACCCCGCCCCTAAAACCTAAACACCCCCAACCCCGCCCCTAAAATTACCCGACCCTCAACCCACCCCTGAAACCTAAAACCACCCCCACCCCTAAAATTACCGCAAGCCCTCACCCCACCCCCTAAAACCTAAAACCACCCCAACCCCCACCCCTAAAACCTAAACCACCCCAACCCCCACCCCAAATACTAAAAATACGCAACCCACCACCCCGCCCCTAAAACAAAAAATACCCCTCCCCCAAACCTAAACCGCCTGACCCCCACCCCTAAAACTAAAAATACCCTGACCCCCCACCCTCGCCCCTAAAACTAAAAATACCCCTTCCCTCCCTCCCCACCCCTAAACCTAAACCGCCCCGACGCCCCCTCCCCTAATGCTAAAACCCCAACCCCCCACCCCGCCCCTAAAACTAAAAATACCCCGACCACCACCCCAAAACTAAAACCCAACCCCCGCCCCTAAAACTAAAACCCCCCGAGCCCCCACCCCTAAAACTAAAAATACCCCAGCTCCCCACCGCCATCCCTAAAACTAAAACCCCAACCCCCACCCCGCCCCTAAAACTAAAACTCCCTGACCCCCCTCCCCGCTCCTAAAACTAAAAATACCCCCATCGCCCACCCCGCCCCTAAAACTAAAACCCCAACCCCCGCCCACTTACCTGACTCATTGCGTCATCCTCCTCAGCGTTGTTCAGCACATGCGTGGTTAAGGCACAAAACAACAAAGTCGTGGGTAACAAAATCGTTGTTCCACTTTCGTTGTCCATGACTTCGTTGTTACAGAGTCAGCGTTCAGGGCGTTTCCCATTATAGCACCTCATGATGTAATTAAGAATGCAAAGGTAGAACGTAATGGGAATGAGTGAGAAGAAGCTAGAAGGGTTTCAGTTTGCTCCCTGGTGTGTTAGGGCCTTAATTTGATAATTTATTTATATAATATAAAGGCGATTCTAACTGGTTATTCGATGATGAGATGACTTGTGGGTTGGAAGGCGAAGTGAGCAATGATGATGTAGAAGTAAGTGGTAAGTGAAGTGTATTAACAGATAAATGAACCACATTGTGATAATGTACCACCCTCTACATTATCAGAACAGAACGATGCCCAGTTTGGAAGGCTAGGGATCATCAAGCCCAAGAAACTACAAGGCTATGGCCCGTATTTATACTTTTTGGTGCAAAACTGCTGGAACGCAGTTTTGCACCAAAAAGTATAGCGCCGGCTTGTGCCATTCCTGAGCACCAGCCAGGTGGCAAATTAATGGAATGGCACAAGCCGGCGCTCAGCTTACGCTGTCAACTGAAATGACGCTAGCTGGGTGGGGGTGGGGGGGGTGTTAGGGAAGGAGGAGGTTGTACCCCAAAAAATGACTCTATCCTTACTAGAGGCAATAAAATGGCTCTGATTAGACTAGTGCCACTTTCTGGACCCAACCACCAAAAACATGACTCCTCTCTTAGGACGGACAGGAGTCATGCCCACCACCCCAATGGCCAGCAGGGGGGACAAGTGTCCCCAGGGCATGGCCATTGCACCCTGTGCCATACAGGGCGCCCCACATTAGGACCCCCTATGCTAAAAAAAGAATAAAGAATACTTACCTGGACATACCTGGGATGGGGTCCCCCATCCCCTGGTGTCCCTATGGTGGGGGTGTTCCTGGGGCTTAAGGAGGGCACCTGTGGACCCAATTCAATGGTGTTTAACCATGGAAACGGGTCCACAGGTCCCCTAATGTCTGGTCTGACTCAGGCATTAAATAATGGTGCAAAGCAAGCTTATCACCATTATTTAGCCCCTCCTCCCATCTGTGTGTCATTTTAGAATGGGGGGATAAATATGTGGCTATAGGCATAGCATCATTTTTTAGATGGGAACGCCTACCTTGCATCTCATTGACACATGGTAGGTGCAAGCATCAAAAAATGGTGCAAACTTCTATATTTAGAGGTTAGACATGTCTAACATCAAAATATAAATATGGAGATAGGTTTGCGCCAATTTTACGTCAAACAAAATTACGCAAACTCAGCGCAACTGAAGTATAAATATGGGCTTATGTACGCAATTCAAACTGTTGTTGTTTAATAATTATATTTGTTTGTTATGTGTTGTAATATTATTATTATGCTGGTGTCCTTTATTTTCGCAAGAGGGGGATGTGTTGTGATGTAGGTTATAGAATAGGTATTCACCTGTAATAGTGTCCTAGTTGAGACTCCTTAAATATTTTGTATTCTATTGTTATAGCACCTCAAGATGTAATAATATACAATGCAAAGGCAGAATGCAATGGGAATTCTATAAGGGTTTCTGTTTGCTCCCTGGCATGTTGGGGCCTAAATTGGATAATCAACCTTGTCTTCAGCTTACGTGTGTATCCTGTTTACTACATTTATTTTCCCTGTTATTTTTCTAATTCTCAAAATGTATGTATCTATCCTTCCTTGCTTTTCTTACATTTCTTTCCTTGCACTCCATTCACACAATTCTTTAACTTATTTCTTCTCTTTTTCGTAATTTTCCCTTTTCTTTTCTGTAAATGGAAGGCCTTTAAGGTAGCAGTCACGCAATATGAGAACTATTTAACTAATTAAATTTGCAGTAAAAGACTAAGGGCCAGATGTAGCAAAGGTTTTAACCCATTCTGTGTCTATGGGAAAAAGTGTTCGTACATATGGCCCTAAATGGAGCTCCTGAACCCTACCGTAAAGACAGAAGGGCAATGTGTTTTTTGCGCTGCAGCTGACATTGATGACACTCGATGCGCAGCCTTAGGACTCACAATAAATAGTTTATTCAAAATGACCATTCCCTATGGTCAGAACATAGGTCAAGCAAAGAAAGATGGGTTTCTAGGTGACTATATAGCTGTTAGTAATTGCTTCCCGAATAGGCGGTGGACGTTCCATACCAGCACAGTCTGACTCAGCAGTTACGATGCAGGTTTGGCACAGGAAGGTAAGAAAGGGAAAAAAGGGAGACAGCATGACGTGACGTGAGAAATAAACAAGGTAAGGGCAACAGAAAATATGTCAGCAACGTACAAAACACAGTAACAGAGAAATCATTTGGCAGGTATCCAGCTCCCACACCATCTAAGAATGCCCCGTGGGAAAAGGCGGAGTATAAATTTAATTTATGTCTCCGAACTTCACCAATGTTGCCTCTGAATAAGATGAAGAGGAAAGAAACAATTCAATGACAGACCAGAAAATGGAAGTTCGAAAAATGAAACTGTCTTACTCTTTGCAAATATGTTCTCAATTGTATCTCCTTCCCAGATGAAAATAATAATAATATTGTCAATTTACATAATATGTACCATGGACCATAGTGTCTTTTAATAACATATTTATATGTGGTGCAATTATTACTGTGGGAGACTAGCCCTCTATGTAGTGTGCAAAGCTAAGCACACTGTGCAGGGGGGGCAGGCAACCACATGCTGGTTTACAGGATAAATACTAGATCACCTAATGCTCTATTGTTTATGGTAGCTTGGTCGAGCAGTTAGGCTTATCCTGGAGAAGTGCAAAGCATTTGTTGTACTCACAGTATCAAACATGCAACTCACACATTCAAAGGAATAACTTGAGATCAATTTATAAACATACTTCAGATTTTTATAGAAAGTTTAAGACCAAGATTATCAAAACTGGTTAAGTACTTTTGGAGATATGGATTTTTGAAGTTTGAAGAAAATTGTTTTTGTGTGCATAATTACGCACCATAGGAATCAATGGAAAGTCACCTTTAAAAATACATATAAAATTGTACATTTGATTTCCCAAGTTCTTCTATTGTAGGGTGGTCGAGGTCGTCAGTGGAGAAGTTCGGGCGGCTCCTGGTTCCAACGAGAGCAGCAATGGAAAGTCTCTGGAGCTGGTGTAGGGTCACTGCGGGGGACCAGTTGGAAAAGCACTGCACAGGTAAGATTAGAGGTGGTTCCTTTGGGTCCCCTTTGGAGTGTCAAGGTCGCAAGGGGTGAGGGACCCTTAGGGCATAGCAGGTTCTTCGTTGCTGGCCACAGGGCGGCCGGGTGCAGAGCGAACTGGTGAGCCAGGAGCTGTGCGCAAAGATGCCCTTGGGATCTGGAGGTAAGTCACTTTAAGGGTTGCTTGCAGGACAACGGGGCACTCTGGTGGGAGGTCTGGGTTGTTCCTGAAATCCCTGGACTGGGGCTTCCTCTTGGTCCTTTTTCAGCCCTGGGCTCTGCATGCATCCAGCCATGCACGGCCTTCAGCTCTGTGTGGCAGGGATTGGCAACAGGGCCTGCGGCCAACCCTCACAGGCACCTAACCCCATGCCACGTAAGGCTGTTGGTCATGCACGGCAGGGGTTGGCCGCAGGGCCTAGCCTGCAACCAGACCATGCAGCCAACCTCCTGCATGCATCCAGCCCCACGTGCTGAGAAAACACCTTTATTTTGCCTTGGATGAGTTGAAGAATCTGGGAGGATTAGTCCTTCACAGATGCGGAGCTTCAGCTGGCACATCTGTGATATTTATATGTGTAAGTGTTTTCCATTGATGTTTAATTTTGGCAAAATGATCATTGATGCAAGAATGGATCTTCACCTGCTTATTTATCCAAAAAGAATCCACAGTTTGACACAAAATGTCTACCCAACTGGAGTACTTTTTACTGGCTAACTACTAAGCGTTACCTCGCTGGCAAATTGTACAGTACACATTCCACACTACTGCTGCGTAAATTACCACAAGGTCATTTCTACAGTGACCATATGTGGTGTAGTTTTCACAATGTGATTGTGCCTTGAGCGTCTTCACACTGAAATCTGTGCCAACATGAATCCATGTATACAGAAGAGAGCGAAATTACAAAGAGTTGAATCTCCACAAAACAAGGGTACTTCCTCCTAATTATATGAAGTAAGTTGTTCTTTGTTTGGTGGATATCTGCTCATATTTCTCTGCTTCCTTTTGGTAAGCTGGCTATCAAGCTGGAAAAAGGAGGGAAGACCATTGGATACTATAACGTATACAGGTCAGGGCTAAACAGACGGACCTTCGAGGTAGTTTTGCGCATTTGCATATTTTTAGTAATGAAAAGGATGAATGACCGACTCTCCTCTCACCAGCAGAGGACTGGAGGAAAGATCCTACTCGTCACAGTCACTACAGAAGAGATTGTGCTTCAACAGAGCATGGATGGAATAACGCATCTGGGGCTAAGGGGGTGCCACAAGCCCCGCCCCGGGACCCTGCAGGCTCCCTGCTTCCAGTGAGAGCTGCTAAATATGCCGGTCTCTGTGTACAGGAGCAATCCTTTCATCTGTTTCCCTGGCTGCTTGACAGCAGGCAGGGAAAGAGATGAAAACTCTGTTCCCAGTGAGCGGGACCAGTTTTCCTGCTGCCTCCTACTGGGAGCGGGGTTAATGTTTGCTCTCACTTGGCGGGAGCTGTCAAAGCTCCCACCAAGCGAAAGCAAACTACTATCTACTGAGGGTGGGAACCTCGGGAGATAGCAGGAGCTGGCCCTGGGGGGATGGCGGTGCCAAGGACCATTAGTGGTCCACCTCCTTTCATATCACAGGGCCAGCCCCAGGGAGGCGGTGGTCCCCCTGGCGGTATATGGCCTGGGAGAGGGGCTGCAAGTCCCCCTCTCAGCTTTAATTTTATCACAGGCCTGGGGGAGGTGGTGGTCCCTGGGGTCTGGAGATCAACGCGGCCCACTGCATACATTTTATTATGTCCAGGGGAGGTGGTGGCCCCTGGGCTCAAAGAGCCACAGAAGGGGGTTCTCGCATGTGGTCTCTGGGGTTCATAAGAACCCAATGGAGGGAGGGTTTGCGCAGCCCCCCTCCAGTATGTACAAAAGGACCCGGGAAGTGGCGGTCCCTGGGGCTCAAAAGAGCCTTGGGGAGGGCTGTGTGCCCCCTTATTTTTTTGTGCTTCATGCCCGGGACATGGCCCACCCGGGGGCTATGCTGTAAACAACCACAGGAGACAAGGCTTGGTTTTTTGGGGGGGGATTCGTGGATCCACTGCAAACTTCAGTGATTTTTCTTATTTATAAAAGCTTTTTTGCCCTGGTGGGGTCCCTGTGGGACAGCAGCCCCAGAGCTAGGGAGTCAAGGTATTCCTCTCAGCCCTGTTTTCTTTTTTAACTTTTTTTGGGACTCGGCTGAGTCCCAAAATGGCTGCCAACACTTCCTGGTTAAAGTGTTAGCAGTCAATCAGATCTCAGCACAAGATCTCTGAGATCCGTGGAGCCTCCACAACCTTAGTTATACAAATTTGGTTTTCCTTTATTTACTCTAAAACTACCGAGCAAATTTACATCAAATAACAAAAAGGACGCTTTCTGGACCAACAGCTACACCTTTCTGCCAAATGTATGATTTGATCCAGCGGTTCGGGCTGCAGTCATGTTCAAAATCTCCATGGGAAAATCGCATGGGAAAAAAGCGTTTTGGGACCCCCCTTTTTCTCTTCCCCTGCTTGATGAATTACCTTGACATTTTCAAGACAGCACTGAATTGACAGTCGTACTATTTTCAAAAATGTTGTGAAGTTATGTCAAATGGCGCCAAAGATATTGTCAAAACAAAAAAAATGTGTTTCCTATGGAACCAAAATTCTAACTTTATAGTTAGGTTCTGAATTAACTTGTATAAAACCATAGAAATTCACCAGTCATAGTTATAGTTATCTCAAGTAACTATAAACCATGCCCTAAGGTAACAATAAATTGCACTCCCAGATATCTATAATTTTTAAACTCTAATATCTCCAAAATGACTGAACGGATTTACACCAAATCATGAAAAGTGTGCTTTTGGGACCAAGATCTAGCTTTCTGCCAAATTTGGTGTATTTTCGTTCAGCAATTCGGGCTGTATTTGTGTTCAAAAACTCGAGAAAGACCTTGCGGTCGAAACGCGTTGCTCTGTTCTTTTGTTTCAAGTTAATTAAATTAAGAATTATTCGCACCTTGATGGAGTGCACTGCTAATCTTTGGATGATATAGTTGTTTATGGGTTTGGTTCACCCAGAGCGGTTGCACCGGTATTTTTGAGCACGGCGCCATTAGCATTGAACCGCTTTGCTCTTCAAATATATATATATATTTGAAGAGCAAAGCTCCACGTACGTGTATTTTTAGGTTGTATGGTAGGTGATGGTATTTGGTGGTAAGGGTATTTTTAGGGTTTAGGGGTGGGTAAGGGTATCAGGTGGTAAGGGTGTTGTTAGGGTTTGGTGTTGGTAAGGTTATTAGGGAGGCAAAGGTATTTTTAGGGTTTAGGGGTGGGTAAGGTTTTTTTTTTGGTTTAGGGTAGGTAAGGGTATTTGGGTGGTAAGGGTATTTTTAGGGTTTAGGGTAGATAAACATATTTGGGTGGTGTGGGTATTTTTTGTGTTTAGGGTGGGTAAGGGTATTTGGGTGGTAAGGGTATTTTTAGAGCTTAGGATGGGTAAGGGTGTTTGAGTAGTAAGGTTATTTTTAGTATTTAGGGTGGTTAAGGATATTTGGGTGGTAAGGGTGTTATTAGGGTTTAGGTTGGGTAATGGGTTTGGGTTGGAAGGGTATTTTGAGGGTTGTGGAGTGGTTACGTGTATTGTGTGGTGAGTGTGTTTTTGAGGTTTAGGGTGGGTAAGGGTGTTTGGGTGGCAAAGGTATTTTTAGAGTTTAGAGTCGGTAAGGGTCTATGGATTTTAAAGGTATTTTTAGGGTTTGGGGTGGGGTCAATAAGAGAAATATATATATTACATATATTACTTACTGACAGTCATCAGCATGTAGTTATAGCTAGGACCTAGTTTTCTTGGGAAAAGCATTTTTTGGTTTTCTTATAACTTTGACATTTGATGAATTTTCATGAATTTTTCCCAAAAAAGTGCCCTCCTGTGTCTTGTTGTGCAAGGAAAGTTGTGGGGTGATTCGTCAAGCAAGGGCTGAGAAAAAAAGGGGATGAAATTAAGTGTGTTTCATATGTTAATACCAATAGAGATTTTAGACACAACTACAGCCTGAACTGATGAACGCAATTACACCAAATTTGGCAGAAACTAGATCTTGGTACAGAAAGATTTATTTTGTGATTTGGTGCAAATCCATTCAGTAGTTTTTGAAATATTAAAAGAAATGTATATATCTAGGGATGGGCGGGTCCTCCGCGGGTCTGATGGATCACATGTCGACATCTGATTGGCTGCCAACACTTCAACTAGGAAGTGTGGGGAGCCATTTTGGGACACTAACTCAGCCGAGTCCCAAAAAATGTTTAAAACAAGAGAAGAGGGGCAGGATAGGATTACCCTGACCCCCTAAGCCTAGTGGTGGGGTACCCTAGGAACTCCACCAGAGCCAAAAAGCATCTTTTTTCATTTTTCCCATATGAATCGTGGCGAATTCGCAAGCCTCAGCAAAAAAAAAAAAAAAATTAAAAAACAAGCTTGGTCCCCAGCACTTGTTTATAGCTAGGCCCAGGATGGGCCTGGTTCCGGGAGCTACTTCAAATATTACATTTGAGCAGGGGGAGCACGCAGCAGCAGGGGGAACACGCAGCCTCCTGCCCCATTAATGGCCTCGGGGACCGCCACTTTTCCATGGCCCAGGGCCAAACCAATGTAATATAATGGAGGAGGCCGATTATGGCCCCAGTGACAGCCACCTCCCCGGGCTAAGGCTCATAAACTAAATGCCAGCAGAGGGGCGCCGTTAGGCGCCCCTTCCAGGGCCCTTTATGGCCCCAGGGACCCCCACCTGCCCGGGGGCAGGCCCTGCAGAAACAAAGGAGAGGGGGCTGCACAGACCCCCTTCTGGAACCATTAATGGCCCTGGGGACTGCCACCCCCTTAAGCCGGCTCTCTATGTCCCGAGGTGCCTACCCTCAGGACACACTTGTTTAGTGCACTTGGAGGGAGCTTGGACAGCTCCCGCCAAGCTACAGCAAACAGTAAATCCGCTTCCAGTGTTCACGAGCAGGAAAACGGCTCACACCCGCTGGGAGTAGACTTTTCATCTGTTTTCCTGCCCACTGTGAAACAGCAGGCAATAGATGAACAAAACTGCTCCCACACGTAGGGGGCAGAATTTTTTGCTGCTCCTTGCGTGCAGGAGCAATGTCAGCTCCAGCTGGAGGCAGGTAGCCAGCATGGACCATAGGGACAATGAGGCTACCTAGGGTCTCCAACAGTGCACACTGGGTGCCCTGGTCCCATGGGATGGGGTCCCCAGGGCAAAGTCGGCCCAGGGTGAAGGGGGGTGCTTTACCCCTCTCTCCTTCTACTAATTAGCTAGGACTGGAGGGTGGGGTCCTAGGGCTAAATTTGGCCAGGGAAGTGGGGCCACATGATCCCCCCTCTTGTTTCAAAAATCGGCCAGGACACAGGGATGGGGCCACCAGGGCCAAAATCGACCCAGGAAGTGTGGGGGGAATAGAACCCCCCTTCCCTTTTAGTAATTGGGTGGCCCTGGGAGATGTGGTCCCTGGAATCATAAAAGGCCCGGGAGAGAGGCTGTGTGCCCCCCCTCCCAGGTTACCTACTTTTGGGGAGTGGGCCACAGGGCAACCAACCCACTTCCGCACATGGGCAAAGGTTGTGAATGGAGCGGGGTTGGATGCCTACTGGGGGATGGCTGCCTGGCCAACTCCTGCCATGCACAGCCAAAGTCTGTGTGTAGCACGGAGATGGGTGCCCACTGGGGGTTGGCTGCAGCACTTGGCTTGAGGACAAAGGCTGTGGGCAGGGGGTCTGGAATAAAGTATGGTAATTAAATGGTACTTAACGTTAAAAAACTTCTAGAAATTCTCTGAAAAAATTAAAGGTTAGAGGGACCTTATAGTTCGGAAATAGAATTTAAAACATCTTAGAAATTCACTGAAACAATTTAGAGGGACATTACAGTTAGATTTTACATGCACAAAACCTTGGAAGTTCAAAAGGTATAGTTATACTTATCTCAAGAAACCATAACTCGTGCACTACGGTAACTATAATTCGCACTCTCACCATGCACTGCTACTTACCCCACATATTACATTAGTAATGACATCTTGTATGACATAATTCACATTATAAATGCAACATTTGCAATCAAATTTGTGATGAGAAAATTATGCATGACGGGTGCGCGAGTTATAGTAACCTTAGGGCATGAGTTATAGTTTCTTGAGATAAGTATAACTATAACTATTGAATTTCTATGTTTTGATATATATATATATATATATTTGTAGAGAGAGAGGGAGAATGATACATACACACACACACATACACACACACACCTGCAATATTTTGTTCTAAAGGCATGCATGGTAAAGGCATTGAGTGTTAAGACTGTTGAAAAGATTGCTTCCAGTTCGAAGTTGAGTTACTCGGTACCAACAAGTACATTTTTGATGTAAAAACACCTTATCAACACTGTAATCCTTGCACACGTTTGTTGTCTCTTAAGAATTATTTGAAAATGCTTTTTCTTAAACTATGGGCTGTATTTATAGGCCCCTAGCACCACAGGAGCGTCACTTTTTGTGACGCTCCTGTGGCGCTAAGCACTGCGCCATATTTACAAGGTGACATTAAGCCACTTTTTGTGGCTTAACACCACCTTGCAAATATGGGCCCTTCCCACGCAACACTGTGCATGGATGGGGGATGCAATGGTGTTGCTGTAGGCATGCCACAGCAACACCCATTGCATTTTGATGCTGCCTCATATTTATGAAATTTCGTAAACCTGAAGCAGCTCCAAAATCTAACGCCACCCCCAGGGTTGGTGTTAGCAAGGCACAACAAGGAGGAATACTTTTATTACTCCTCGTTTTTTGCTTTTTCTATGCGTGCTGCCATCTGCAACATGCATAGAAAGAGCAAAATGCCAAAACCGATTGATTGCGTGCGGGATAATCATAAACAATCATTTGAAAATGAAGCTTTGGCACTTCAGTGTGTGCTGCATTGTGCAGCACACCCAGAAGTGCAAAAGCGCCATTAGTGATTGTTTATGTGTTGGAAAGGACACCTTCCCGCACATAAACAATCACACCCCTCAACGCAGACATCCTTGCATGATGCAAGGATACCTGCGTTGGTTCTGGGAGTTAAATTTAGCACCAGCACAGGGGGAAACGCAGGGGTGCGCCGTATTCACTTAAATACGGCGCATCCCTGCGTTTCTAAAGTGGCGCCGAGCAGCTGGCAATTTTGGCACAGCACCGTGCTGCGCCACTTTTCCTTAAATCTGGCCCTATGTTCTGCAAACAGACCAGTCACTCAAAGAATCACTAATGCTTGCTTAAGCAAATGACTCGCCTCGGACATAGCTTTCAGATGCATACAATGATTTCTGTTCATTTCGAAGATGTTAAAAATATCATTCTTAATTTTTTAGTTTTTGGTATCTCACTCGCTGAAAATTCTTGCGAGTAGGAGAGTCGGATGGTATACAGGTTTGTTGGTCAAAGAAGCAGAAGTCAAGGAAGCAGGGCCATGTCAAATCAGTACTTTTCTTGAATATAAAATAGCACAGTGTTAGAAACTAAAAACACAAACATCATCATTTTAAAAAAGTAGGAAAATTCACTGGATTACATAACATTTGTAGTTGCATTACCATGCACATAATTTGTAGTACTACTGCTAAATGATCTTCAAATTGGGACTAATATATAGAAAGTGCGAGCCGTAAGGGCAAAATACTTTGTAATCGTAAAGTCTGTGCACAGTAGTGCAAATGTACAAAGGAGTGTAAATTTCGATGTCGAGTCACAGTGCAATTTTAGATAATGTTTGCATTACACCTTCATTTGCAAAATGTTCTAAGTGAATAATAATTGAAAAACAACTTTGCGAATCGCTTTTGAAATGTACAAAAAATGCAAATAGGGCCTTTTTGGAATTTGTTTGTACTCAAAGAGGCAAGTCACAGTGTAAGGTTTTGCATCTCGCTGTGACCAACCTCCCCCATGACTCTGCAGGGGATGGTTACATTCCTTGCAAAGCCAAGAGTGTTCACAAAAAAATCAAAATCCATACAATTTATTGATATTAGTGAGGCAGGAATCAGCAAGCAAATGCTTGAAGGTACACCTGCATAGGAGGCCAGTCCTCCAGTAATGCATTCACATTTTTGATGGCATCGCAACCTTTGGGTCACAATGCCAACTCCCTGCATATACTGGGTTAAAGTTCAGATGTTCCGTGTAGGCTTCCATCCTAGTATAGACAACTTTTTGTACTGAGTCTTAAACAAATTCCTGCCCCATCAATTTTATTAAGATGAGGGGTGTTTGACTTTTTCTCACAAGTTCCTTCGAACTGCAAGGGATCACATCATCCCTCATGCCACAATTTGTGGGGATGGGGTTAGTGGAATCCCTCACATGACAAATGGGAAGGCTGACCTCAGCACAATAAAAAAACACTGCACTAGGATCAGGCTGTTTTGTACATCAGGCTCGAGTTGGTATAACACAGCTCAGTAATCCACATTGTGGAAAATAAAGCCAGAAGGATGCGTGAGTCATGCTGGGGTTCAACTCTGTTAAAGCATCACCTCAGAATATGCTCAACGTTTTGATCTATCTTACTGATTTTTAATGTGTTTCCCATGATTGAGTTTGCATGATTTGTGAGTAAAATTAAAAATAATTTGAAAAAGATATTTACAAAAATTCTTAGTAAGTCTATCCTTTGCAAAACTGAATGTATTAGGTGATACAAAGAACAAATAAGTACACAATTGGGGAAGATACTTCTGAACTGGTGACGATGTATGCTTCGTACAATGAATTGGGAAAAGGAACATCTGGAGATAAATCACGGTATTGAACACTGGAGATGTGAATGTTCGAAGTTGCCTGATCATGTGTGAGCAGAAGGTGGCATGTGTGTTTCAAGTCTCACGACTAGCAATAGCTTTTGGAGTGAGTTCCCTGAATATTGAAGATCAAATTATCAGGGTACATGAATATCGAGGACAAAATATTGAAACCAAAATATCCAAAGTTAACAAAGTACAGATTTTCCCTACCTAACTGCACATATATGTATCCTGACAATAATTCCTCTATATCTACTTACCTTTTGATATTTTGGTCTTCAGTATTTTGTCTACAATGTTCTTCTATCACGATATTCAGTAGTACAAGCATTTTGAGACATCACAATGTGACACGTGAGAAAGTGACTAGCTACGCAAATTGCGAACTGATAGACCAAATCCCATCAGAAGGTAAACTGCAGCAATCTAAGTCAAGCCTCATACCAACAGGACCTCGGTAAGATGCAGCTTTGCTCCCTAAGGCACTTCAAACTTGAACATAAAGTGTTAGTGTATCTAACTAAATTGAGATTGAGGGAACTGGATATTTATTGGATATACAAGTAACGGATTGTAGACTTGAGTCGGTCCTAGCCACTGGTAATTACATTCCATTTCTATTCTGTTTACTTGCCTGTGTGATTCCAAATAGGCACAACCCATTAGCAAATCAATGTTAGACAGCACCAAAAGGAATAATCCAGCCACAGTGGCACAGAAAGAAATGAAGAAGAAACTGCTTTGTGTGGTACTTTCTTTTCAACTTTTATCATCTCCAATATTGTTAACAAAGAAATGTTAACTTGATGAATACAAAGTGTCCCTTTTCATGTGCATGCTGCCCCAATGATTTCATCTCATTACATGTCATAAATAGATTTACTGGGATTCTATTTTGAATGTCCATTGTATTTTGTTTTTAGAAATTTCCAAAATAGACGGAATGACAGATCTGGGTTTAATCCAGCATTTTGTTGCTCAACATGCCACCCCAGTTTGGATCCACCCATATGCAAATCAGTCATTACCATGCTCCCCATGGGAACAGTCCAGCCCGAACTGCCAGGCCAGGTCCTCCCTGGACCGAAAACAAGCATCCTGGGACTGGTTATGAGGTATCACCCCTCATCAGCCAGGCTAGCTTGAATCCAGTGGAACAGTGAGTACAGGACCCACGTCTGGGCATGCAGTTCCCATGTAGGGCGACAAAAAGCAAAAAGAAAAGATGATGGATGGAATGCTTAGCAATGCAAACATTCACCCCAGTCACATATCTGGGTTTAATCCATCTGGTATTCCCACTGGTAGCATTTAATTTACAGGCCCTGGGTATACCACTGCACAAGGGACTTGTAAGTACATTAGATTAGGCAACCAAAAATAAGAGCAGCAATAATTGAGGAGGTGGGGCAAAACGTTTGGAGGAAAACCACCCTAAGGCTGATAGTTCTAGCATGCCCCCCATCTGAAAATGGTGAGAACTACTTAACCCCTTGGGAGTTCTTTTGACTATGGCAGAAAAGCCTGAACAGACCATCAGCATTGGAGTGGTCTGACCCATTAAAGTGTTCCACTATAAAGTCTAGTCCCTGTAGGGAGATATACCTCCTCAACAATTTTGGATTCTCAACCCTCATTGGCATTAGCCACCTGAAGGACCTGTGGTCTGTCTGAACTCAGAAGTGAGCTTCAAACATGTATGGTCTCATCTTCTTCAGTGCACAGGGCACAGCAAAGGCTTATCTCTCAATAGCATTTCATCCCTAATCCCTGGGAAGTAGCTCCTAGTGATGAATGCTACACAGAGTCCAAATGCTAACATAAATAAGTGCAGCAGAAATGGAAGGGGTGGGGCAAAATGTTTGGGGGAAGACCATCTAAGGCTGAAAGGTCTAACAATTACATATTGAGTATCGCCTTTAAAAGACCACAGGCATTCTACTGGAACATCGTATGTAAGAATATGCATGGAGGTGGGGCTGCCATGCCAGAGCTGGCTGCACTCTCACACTTGCAGACAGTACTGGGGCTTGCCATGCCTCTGCTAAAGGGCCACACCCAATGCGCAGTTTATAAAATCATAAATGCAGAGGCCCAACCTAGTGCTCAGAAGCTGCCGCCAGTGCTGCAGAATGTTGTGGTGCCTAATGCCAAGGCTGTATGTTCATGCATTTTTAATCCATCACTAGACACTAGCTGAACCTCAAACTCATCCTTGCAGGTTTTCTTCATATCTTATTTCTCCCTTTGTCATTCTTTTTTCTTCTTTCTCGTTCTCCTTTTTTTCTCCTTTTGTATTTTTGTCTCTCTTGCTCTGTGTCAAAGCATGATGAAGAAAATTATTTGCTGGTGGGTGCCCAAAAGTAAGTGCTGGTTGGCCCCACCTGCTACCACTGGCGCAAATTAAGCACTGGTTGCACAAGCACAATCCATCGGGCTATCACGCTCCCACTCTCTATGCAGTGACCGTGGTAATCAGTGGCATGCAGATACTAGAATCAGACTCATGAAGACACTAGCTTCAAAGTACATATTGCTATTCTGTTGCTTTTCTTTTTAAAAATACACAAACTAGTTCTAAAGAACCTGCATGGGACAAAATACCGGCAAGTCATTTTCACCAACACATGCAACTGTGTCCGCACTCAATGTGTTGTGGCATAAAACCTCACTGTTCATGGGTAGAATCCTGTGGTGGCTGGGGAGAGAGGAGGGCAGAAGCACCAGTTTCTTTGCTGAGATGTGAGCAGAACTGTAAAGAGCCTCCGGCAGCATCAGAAGTAGGTTACTTTTCTTCTTCTTGTGTTGGTATAGGGAGTCTTCCAGAAGGTAGCTGGGAGGAACCTGTGCGCACAAATACTGCACTAAGAGACTCTTGTGTAGTAGAAACTGAGATACAGTCCCCGGGGCAGTGCCTTGCCTGACCTTAGCTCAAGTACTCAGAATGATTGGGAAGAAACCCAGTGATCAGCAGTAAGAATGCTCTGATGTTTTAGTATACATGCTGCGACCTTGGACTTTGGCAACTTCTAGGGCGGGCTCCCGTCATTATTTTGTCATTATTTTTTATGGGAGCTAAAGACACATAAAGATTGAGGCGTGGTGGCGCATTTTTGGCATGGCATCAGCAAAATAACCTGGCAAACATTTAAGAGTTGTCCTGCAAAGCATAATGCCATGTCTATAATATGTTTTTTTTTTTTGTTTGCTTTTTAACAAACACAAATGGGTCTCTACACCTAGTGGTACTGAATAAAAAAGAAAAGCAGAATTGTAAATCATTTATCAAGCAGGAGTGATCATGTGCACATTGTCCTCCCGTAATGGCTAAACCACCATTAATAAAACAGATGCAAATACAAATCTTGTACTTCGACAGATCAGATTACATACCACATTACCCATACCACTTAGTATGTGTTGTTGTTTAATCACATGTTGCTTTTAGATGCTGCTATTTACTGTGAGTTCATAAGCATTGCATTTGGTTTGAGAGTTATGGTTTGCACAGCTGTTGTGCGTTTTATGGATCGTGGCCCTAACCATAACATGCCTGTAACAGTATTTGTTTCAATTTTACATAGCTACAATTCTACAATGATTTTTTAAAGTAAATTTCTAAGATTTGTTAACATCTATTAATGTGGTTTGTCATAAGATAATTGTAACCGCACTTTAACCTTTGTTTTTTCGATGGAATAATGTGTTTTTGATCATATACCACATGCACCTCTACACGACATCCACCTACCCATGAAGAGCCAGCAAACATTACGCGTGGCCTTTGGCAATGCTTAGTGAGTGTAGGGTAGGTCGCTCCCCCTGCCGCCAAGACCAACCTACAAGAGGGTATGAAGGACGTCGCAGATTGGATGAGGCTCAGCCGCCTAAAGCTGAACTCTGAAAAAACGGAAGTCCTCATCCTCGGCAACACCCCGTCCGCCTGGGACGACTCCTGGGGGCCCACGGCCCTCGGCACCGCACCGACCCCCACAGACCACTCCCGCAACCTCGGCTTCATCTTGGACCCTCTTCTCACCATGACCAAGCAAGTCAGCGCCGTGTCCTCCGCCTGCTTCCTCACCCTCCGCATGCTCCGCAAGATCTTCCGCTGGATCCCCGCCGACACCAGAAAAACCGTGACCCACGCCCTCGTCACGAGCCGCCTGGACTACGGCAACACCCTCTACGCCGGGACCACAGCCAAACTCCAAAATCGCCTGCAACGCATTCAAAACGCCTCGGCCCGCCTCATCCTCGACATACCCCGCAGCAGCCACATCTCCGCACACCTGAGACACCTGCATTGGCTCCCTGTCAGCAAAAGGATCACCTTCCGACTTCTCACCCATGCACACAAAGCCCTCTACGACAAGGGACCAGAATACCTCAACAGACGCCTCAGCTTCTACGTCCCCACCCGCCTCCTCCGCTCCTCTGGCCTCGCACTCGCTGCTGTCCCTCGCATCCGCCGCTCCACGGCGGGTGGGAGATCTTTCTCCTTCCTGGCGGCCAAGACCTGGAACTCCCTCCCCACCAGCCTCAGGACCACCCAGGACCACTCCGCTTTCCAGAGACTCCTAAAGGCCTGGCTGTTCGAACAGCGATAACCCCCCCTTTTTCCCCTAGCGCCTTGAGACCCGCACGGGTGAGTAGCGCGCTTTATAAATGTTAATGATTTGATTTGATTTGATTTGGCCACAGGGATTGATCGCAACGTGCTGCAGGTGGTCAATGCCCATGTGTGGTCATTGGCCAAGCTGACTCTAGACCAGTAGGTGAGAAATAAACAGGCCTGGCAATCTCAGCAATATAAACGCTGTCTACTTATAACACAGTGGTTTTCAGACTGCCACACGAGGCCTGCAAACTTTACACACAGACACACTGCAACTATAGATAATTCACATATATGCATTCAGAAAACTGGGCTGCCATGATATGCTCCTTAACTGTATTGTACCGGGGCTCCTCGCTTAGGCCCCGAGGGGTGAAGGGGAAGGGCAGGGAGAGACAGTGCACTGGCAGGCACATTTCTTCTGTGAATGAGGAATGTGCCTGTTTCTGTGACTCCCACAGAGCTGCCTCTCCCATCTTTCCGTGCGCAGCATCAGTTTCCCACATGGAGTGTAATTTGCACAAGCACAAATGACCCAATGCACAAGTGTATTTGACAACTGCAGATTGACAAGATTTCTACAAATCAGTCCAAAACACTTCGACTGTCGCATATGTTTTCTCTTAAAGCAACTATTTAAATAGCCGAATGTTAGTGTTGGTTTAAACTTGACAGTGTTTTGGACTGGATGTAGAATACACATTTCATGTTCTGAGCCATTCCTTGGAGGGATGCTATCCGGGATCTTTTCATATAACGTTTTTCTGTAATCTGCAAGTTCCTATGTCTTTTAAAGAATTGCGCATTCTTGGTACCTTATCTGTTTCAAAGAGATATGCGCCAAGTGCATTATTTCAAATCTGTAATTTGAACATTTATGAAAGTCTATTTTATGAAGGTTTGATATGAATATAGGAGCCAGCAGGACTTTCCTTTCTGGGCCAATATACTCAACTGAAAATTCATTTCTCAAATGCTAATTAATATGTCTATTGTAGGAGATGAAATCTTGAACTCTACTAGGCCAGCGCGGTGGGCACCTTTATTCTGCATCCAGTGCAAAACTGTGAAACCATTTTCATTTACATTTGTCCACATTTTTCAGATAAAAAATTAGTTCTGGACTCTAGCATCAGGAGATTGGCCCTCTTCAGCTGCATGTTCGGGGTGGGGGGGGGGCTACATGTTCATACTGATCTTGGATAAATCAGAATCAAGCACATACTAGCTTCAAAGTACATACTGAAGTACATATTGCTATTCTGTTGTTTTTCTTTTTAAAAATACACTCGCAAGTTCTAAAGAACCTGCACAGGGACAAAATACCGGCAAGTCATTTTCACCAACACATGCCACTGTGTCCGCACTCAATGTGTTGTGGCATAAAACCTCACTGTTCATGGGTAGAATCCTGTGGTGGCTGGGGAGAGAGGAGGGCAGAAGCACCACTTTCTCTGCTGAGATGTGAGCAGAACTGTAAAGAGCCTCTCCGGCAGCATCAGAAGTAGGTTACTTTTCTTCTTCTTGTGTTGGTATAAGGAGTCTTCCAGAAGGTAGGCGGGAGGAACCCGTGCGCACAAATAGTGCACTAAGAGACTCTTGTGTAGTAGAAAGTGAGATACAGTCCTCGGGGGCAGTGCCTCGCCTGACCTTAGCTCAGGTACCCAGAATGATTGGGAAGAAACCCAGAGATCAGCAGTAAGAATGCTCTGATGGTTTAGTATACATGCTGCGACCTTGGACTTTGGCAACTTCTAGTGCTTGCTCCCGTCATTATTTTGTCATTATTATTTATGGGAGCTAAAGACACATAAAAATTGAGACGTGGCGGCGCATTTTTGGCATGGCATCAGCAAAATAACCTGGCAAACGTTTAAGAGTTGTCCTGCAAAGCATAATGCCATGTCTATAATATGTTTATTTTTTTTTGTTTGCTTTTTAACAAACACAAATGGGTCTCTACACCTAGTGGTACTGAATAAAGAAGTAAAGCAGAAATGTAAATCATTTATCAAGCAGGAGTGATCATGTGCACATTGTCCTCCCGTAATGGCTAAACCACCACTAATAAAACAGATGCAGATACAAATGTTGTACTTCGACAGATCAGATTACATACCACATTACCCATACCACTTAGTATGTGTTGCTGTTTAATTACATGTTGCTTTTAGATGCTGCTATTTACTGTCATAAATACTGTGAGTTCATAAGCATTGCATTTGGTTTGAGAGTTATGGTTTGCACAGCTGTTGTGCGTTTTATGGATCGTGGCCCTAAACATAACATGCCTGTAACAGCGTTTGTTTCAATTTTACGTAGCTACAACTCTACGATGATTTTTAAAGTAAATTTAGAAGATTTTTTTAACAACTATTAATGTGGGTTATCATAAGATAATTGTAACCTCACTTTAACCTTTGTTTTTTTAATGGAATTATGGGTTTTTGATCAACTTTCGTTTTTTTCAAGAAAATGTGAATAAAAGGGCTGCAGAAGAAGGCTCCTGTTTTTTCTCCTGAAAAGGCCATCAACAAACGGTTTTCAGTGCTAAAATTGCCATCTTCCCAGGTTTCAGGAACAGGCAGACTTGAATCAGAAAACTAAATTTTTCAAAACAATTTTGGCATTTTACCTGGACATACCCCATTTTTACTATTTTTTGTGCTTTTAGCCTCGTTCCAGTTAGTGACAGAAATGGGTGTGAAACCAGTGCTAGATCTGGGAAAACTAAACATCTAAACAAAAGTAGACAGAATTCTGAATTCACCAAGGGGTCATTTGTGTAGATCCTACAAGGTTTTCCTACAGAAAATAACAGCTGAAATAAAAAAAAAAATTGAAATTGAGGTGAAAAAACAACAATTTTTCTCTATGTTTTACTCTGTAACTTTTTCCTGCGATGTTAGATTTTTGAAAGCAATATACTGTTATGTATGCTGGACTCTTCTGGTTGCAGGGATATAAAGGTCTTGTAGGTTCATCAAGAACCCTAGCTACCCAGAGCCAATAAATGAGCTGCATCTTGCAATGGGTTTTCATTCTATACCGGGTATACAGCAATTCATTTGCTGAAATATAAAGAGTGAAAAATAGATATCAAGAAAAACTTTGTATTTTCAAAATGAGCACAAGATAAGGTGTTGAGGAGCAGTGGTTATCTGCACATCTCTGAATTCTGGGGTCCCCATATTAGCATGTGAATTACAGGGCGTTTCTCAAATAGACGTCTTTTTTACACACTGTCTTACATTTGGAAGGAAAAATTGTTGAGAAAGACAACGGGCAATAACACTTGTTTTTCAATTCTGTTTTCCCCCGAACCTCCTGATAAAAATAGTACCTCACATGTGTGGGTAGGCCTAGTGCCTGCGACATGAAACGCAACATGGACATATCACATTTTTACATTAAACTCTGACGTGTTTTTTGCAAAGTGCCTAGCTGTGGATTCTGGCCTCTAGCTCAGCCGGCACCTAGGGAAACCTGTGCATTTTTTAAAACTAGACACCTAGGGGAATCCAAGATGGGGTGACTTGTGGGGCTCTCACTAGGTTCTGTTACTCAGAATCCTTTGCAAACCTCAAAACTTGGCCAAAAAAACACTTTTTCCTCACATTTTTGGCATTTAATGGCAAGTCGGTACGTGTCAGTAAACCCTTTTTAAGAGAAATGGATTCTTACAAAAAAATTATTTCACACACACAATGGTTCTGCCAATCACAAGATTTACAGATGCAAAATGGTTTCTGTTGGACCTGGCACTTTTTGCAGGGTTATCCTCAAATGTTTTGCCTTCGTCCTCCTATTTATTCTGACCTGTTTTTTGGCTTTAGGACTCTGGGCACTTCACCACAGCTAACCAATGCTAAAGTGCATATGCTCTCTGTCTAAAGTGTATTGGTAATTTTTTATCCATGATTGGCATATTTGATTTACTAGTAAGTCCCTTGTATAGCGCACCAGGGGTGACCAGGGCCTGTAAATCAAATGCTACTAGTGGGTCTGCAGCACTGATGGTGCCACCCACATGAGTATCCCTGCAAACATGTCTCAGGCCTCCCACTGCAATGTCTGCGAGTGTAGTTTTAAACTGCCATTTCGACTTGCCAGACCCAAACCGTACCTTTTACTACATGTAAGTCACCACTAAAGTAGGCCCAAGGCAGCCCCGTGGGCAGGGTGCAGTGTATTTAAAAGATAGGACATGCACTGGTGTGTTTCCTTAAAGGAAAACGAGGTACACTTAGAAAAAAAAACGAAACCTTTTGTTTCGGTATTTTTCAGAGCAGGCAGTGGTCCATAGGACCACTGCCTGCTCTGAAAAATTATTTTTGTTTCCATTCACAAAGGGGAAGGGGTCCCCGTTTGCAACTGGGTTACCATCCACTTCAAGTGGATGGTAACTGCGATTTCATTTGCGACCGCAAAATTGAATAGCATTGCGAGTCGCAAATAGGAAGGGAACACCACTTCCTATTTGCGAGTCGGAAATGCATTTTGCAGAGGCTTTTGCGCCTCGCAAACGGCGTTTTACGCTGTTTGCGAGGCGCAAACACTTTGCTACATCTGGCCCATGGCGTTTGGGGTCTCTGAACTCAAAATTTAAAAATCTGTTGGTGAAGTTTATTTTTGAATTGTAAATTTGAAAATGCCATTTTTAGAAAGTGGTAATTTTCTTGCTTAACCATTCTGTGCCCCTGCCTGTCTGCTAAATCGACATTTGAGTAAGGATGACAGTTGAGCTGTTTGTGTATTCACTCTTGACAGTCACATAAACGGAGATGAGGTGTGTCCTGCATATCCTGATGGCCCATCACCAAGGCTGATGGGTTTTGCTGGGCTAGAGTGGTGGGAGGAGCTGACATAGGGCTGTCTGTCCTCACACAAAGCAATCTCCAACCCCCTTGAGTGTATCTGTGGCCAGGGCAAGGAAAGACATGGTCCTGTGCACTACAAAGACTTCTTGTCTTTGCCTACGTCAAAGACAGAAATGGGTATAAGTACTGGACCACTTACCCCAAATAGATAGAACACTTCTGAACTGAGGGCATTCTGCCAAGAAGAAGAGCCGGATGCTGTAGGTACTACCACTCTGCCTGCTGCTTTGTTTTGCTAGCCTGCCGCTTGCTGCCTCTCTCCTGGGAGTGAAAGAACTGGATTTTGTGTTCTACATCCTGCTTTCCAAGGTTCACCAAGGGCTTGAACTGAGCTTGCCTCCTGTCAAGAAGTCTTAGGTCCATCAAAGTCTTCACCTACCAGTGCCTTGATTCTCTTGCTGAGAGCCCTGACTTGCCAAGTGGTGCCAAATCCAGTTCCTGGGCCCTTGGAAGTGAGCTCTGGTGCAACTAAGAAGAACTAAGCACAACGACTACACAGCAACTTCGGAATCAGTGTCGCTCTCCAACTCCGCGCCGCCACCTGCACCAGAGCCGTGGTCTCCTTTGAGTGCAACGACTGCAACCTGCAACACAGGTCTAATGCCACCATAGTGCCTCCAAAGTCCTGCCATAGTATGAGTCCCGGGAGCCATGTCACTGACGACTGTGATACCCAACTGAGTCTGCCGCAGCACCTGTAGCCCCGTGGTGTGATTGAAACAGTACAAGTCAATGACACACATTTTGACTTGCTAGATTTACCGGCCCCCCGGTTTGTAAGGAACGACACCTCGCCACTGATGCCGCATCACCTCCCTTGCAACCTTAAGGAATCAATGCCTCACCTCCCTGGTCTAGCAGTAAGTAACTGACTCCTCACCTCCCCGGTAGTAGTAAGGAACTGATGCCGCACCAGCTCCAGTGACGCCCCACCTCCCTGACTCCGTGCAACATCTTTGTTTCCTCATCATTTTCTAAGCGCTTTACTAAGATTTCATCTCTGAAAAGTCCTATCTTTACTTGTGTATGTTGGATATTTGCCATTTTGGTCTTGTTTTACTCAAATAAATATTGGCTATTTTTCTAACCTGGTGTAGATTACTTGTGTGGTATTTTTACTGTGATACTGTGTGTGTGTGTGTGACTGTGTGTACAAATACTTTACACATTGTCTCTGAGATAAGCTGGACTGCTTGTGCCAAGCTGCCAAGGGGATGAGCAGGGGTTATCTTAGGTGTTTGACTCCCTTACCGTGACTAGAGTGAGGACCCTACTTCGACAGTTTGCAAACCACTGCCAACTAGAGACCCCATTTTTAACAGTTTCATACATTTACCCTAATATTCTTAAACTAGGCCCTATACCATGCATTAAAATGAGAAACACTCCAACCCTCACCCTGTCAAAACGTCCCAAATATGCTGTGAAACAAGCAGCTGTGTGAGGCAAACTTGCAACATAAAAAAGTCTCCCTCATAAAGCCTCAACCCTCCATGAGTAAAATTTATCATTTCTTTTTCCCGAGTGACCCTGAAACATAGCCAGCAACCTTGCAGCAAAAGTTGCAATAAAAATCAGTGATAATGAGGCTAAACTAATTTGAAATACAAACCACATTAAAAATGGAACAAGCGCTTACAGTGCAAGTCTGAAAAAGCTGGGAGCATTAAAAACAGCACCTACGTCGCCACACAAACAGAACAAAGTGTGCTCTGCCATTGCCTGAGGTGCAGCTAACTCTCTGTAGGTGAACCAAGAACAGCTCAAATCTGGTCCTGGCCAAATGTCTGGCTCTGGGCTGTCACCTGTCCTTGGCATCTGCACATCCAAAACAGAGCCTGACACTCCATCTCTTGCCACCCTAGTTCAATTTTAAAGACAAAAAAGTGCCTAATAAAGGGCACCTGAGTGCTTACTACCCCATAGCAGGCATTGAAGAGCTTTTCAGCAAGTAGCATGCTACTATATAAGTGAGGTGCTCAGTTCTACCTGCAACGATTTTGTTTGTTTAATCAGGAAAAGCCATTGAGGTTATCACAAAAGTAGTGTATTGGTTACCCTTTATACTTTTATTCAATAAAGACTTATGTCAGATTGATTTAACTTGTGCTCAGTACATTTGTTAAACAGGTTGTAGTAATTTACACAATGTACTAATTTAACTCCTAAAATAATTAAGTACAATGCCTTGTTCTTTGGTTTTAAGTGGGGGAGTGAGGGAGCTACCATTCTGGCAGCCATATTGCACAGTGTGTAATCAGAAACCTCGGTTCAAACCCCATCTTTCATACCTCACTAAATTGTGATAGTTTTTGCCTCATTTTCCTTGATCAACAACTTTGAGAGTACCTTGAGAGTACCTTTAAGTTGTTAAATTCAGGGTGAGTACCATACAACAACCTCACTCATCACATAATATGATTATAACATTGCTCCATAAATAATAACAAAATTGGCCAGATGCCAAACTGAGTGGGTGGTTTGATTAATGTTTCAATGGCTACATTTAAAAGTAATAATTTTCCTAAATGTCACGTAATGCAGTGATAGAAATCTGCATATATTTTAATTTCGTTTTTGTTATGGTTTTCCATGCATTTTTGCGTGACTTATTAGGATGGAGGAGCATCGCCCCCCGCCAGCAGCAGGAGCTGAAACCTTTAAAAATAAAACTATAATAAACTACGCTTATTATAGTCTTATTTTTAAAGGGGGCCGGGCCAAGGGGTGACGAGCACTCCCCTCAGTGCGCATGTATGTTTGGCCGGCTGTCTCTAGCTAGTCAAACACACATGCGAACAAGGGCTCTCTCCAACCCGGCACTGTGTAGCCGAGTTTGAGAGAGCCGTCTCAGGCTCCCAGTCTGCATTGCATAATGCTGCTTTGAGCAGTGTCATCATTGGCCGCAGGGCAGGCTTGGAGCCTGCAGTGCAGTGGAGAGTGGCGGCGACAACCAGGTACGTTTTTTTAAATTTATATTTGATTTTTTTTTATCCGGCCCCCTACTTTTCCAAGTCGCCAGCCACGACTGCTTATAGGCCAGATATGACAATGGCTTGGCTCCTGCTCTGGTGTAGGAGACTGGCCCTCTGTGTTGTGAAGCAGCACCTTTCTGCACACAAAAAAATCTTGAGAGAAGTTTTCCTCTTTCTATGTGTGCTGCAGAATACAGCACACACGGAGAGAGGAAAAACAAAGAAAAATAAAGTTATTTTTCTTCATTACGCTTCACCTTGGGAGGCATAAGGTTTTGGCACATCCCCAGGATTGCATTGTTTTGTGAATCTAAGGAAATCCATCGGTGTTGCATGGAAACACCCACTGCAACGTCCATGGATCGCATCCTGAGCGCAGAGTGAGGTAACGCAGCAAATTGCGCTTCCTTGCCTTACTCCATATCTATGAGGCCATGCAAAGTCACACAAAGTGGCTTTGCATGGCCTCTCTGTTGTGAAGGAGCACCTTCCTGCACAAAAAAAATCTTGAGAGAAGTTTTCCTTTTTCTATGTGTGCTGCAGAATACAGCAAACACGGGAAGAGGAAAAAAACGAAGGAAAATAAAGTTATTTCTCTTCATTATGCTTGACCTCTGGAGGCGCAAGGTTTTGGCGCATCCCCAGGATTACATTGTTTTGTGAATCTACGGAAGCGTCAAAATCCATGGGTGTTGCGTGGAAACACCCACTGCAACGTCCATGGATCGCATCCTGAGCGCAGAGTAAGGCAACGCAGCAAATTGCCCTGCCTTGCCTTACTACGTATCTGAGGCCATGCAAAGTCACACAAAGAGGCTTTGCATGGCCTTATAGATATGTGGCTTTGCATAGCCTCATAGATATAATTTTGTAGTTCGTGCCGCAGGAGCATCACAAAAAGTGATGCTCCGGAGGCGCAAGGAGCTCATAAATATGCCCCATGGTATCTGATACAAGGCTAAGCAAAAAGATTAAGAGCTGTGCTCGCATCAACTGTTCATGTAAAATAATCTTTAATGCAGAAAACTGCTTGCCGTGATCAGGTGTGCTTTGTGTCGCACAAACACTGACTCCAAAGCTTGGTAAATCTGTACCAGTTTGTGAGGCATATTTACTAAACTTTCTTGCAATGCATGGCAGCAAGCAAAGACACAAAAACAATCTCTCAAGGCATGTTCCTCTTTCAATGTGTGCTGCAGATTGTAGCACTCATAGAAAGAGGAAATAACGAGGAGAAATAAGATTTTTCTCCTCATTACACCATTCTCTGGGAGGCGTAGTGAATTCACGCAATCCCAGGTTTGCAAACCTTTGTAAATATGGAATTACGTGAAATCCATGGGTGGATGCATCACTCTGCTTTTGACACAGGGCCAAAGGCTGGGCTGAACCACACCTCCCAGGAGACATGAGGGAGGAGGCCGCCCACAACGCTCTGCCACTCCCAGGGCACTTTAATTGAGACTCGCGCTTCCGCTGTGCACATCACTCTGCTTTTGACAAGGGGACAGAAGGCTGGGCTGAACCACACCTCCCAGGAGACCTGATGGAGCAGGCCGCCCACAACGCTCTGCCACGCCCAAGGCGCTTTAATTGAGACTCACTGCAATGTGCATCATTCTGCTTTTGACATGGGGAGGAAGGCTGGGCCGAACCACACCTCGCATGAGACCTGAGGGAAGATGACGCCCAGGATGCTCTGCCACGCCCAAAGTACTTTGATTGATACTTGCGCTTCTGTTGCGCGCATCACTCTGCTTTTGACAATGGGCGGAAGGCTGGGCCGAACTACACTTCCCAGGAGACCTGAGGGAGGAGGCTGCCCCCAACGCTCTTCTGCACCCAAGGCGCTTTAGTTAAGACTTGCAGTTCTGCTGCGTGAAACACACTTGGGACGCACCCGGGCGCATGCCCGGACTAAGACCAGGCCAAGAACGGGCCCGTCTGCACCCGTCAGCGGCCGACAGAGGCCAGGCTCGGCCTGCTCTCTTGGTTTTGTGTCCTATCCTCTTTTACGCATTTCATTCTCATATATTTATTGACTTTTTAGAGATATTTTCAGTCCCCTCTCCTGGATGTTTTTGATAACTTTTAACAAGTAGAGGTCTGAAATGTGGGGAGTTTCGGCCCCATTGGTCAAGGCTATTGGGAAATCCACCCCCCCTCCCCCAGATAGAAGTTGCCTATCTAAGGAGGTGGAACACAAACTCCTAACTATGGGCAAGCAGAAAGCAGGGGGTCAGAAGGCAGATATGGAATCCTGCCGTACCACGATTGATTCTTTTTTAGTTAGAGCAGTAGATGTCATCTCAAAGGAAATCGACCTCGCCGAAAGGCATTTATTCTTGAGGGTTGCAGGACTGGGAGAAGAATTAGAGGGTACCCTCATACCCCCTGTATCTGTACATGATATTCATCACACTACTGATGCAGCAGTCATGAGGAATGGGGCTGCCCAGATAGAGCCTAGGACCCCACCCTGCGTAAACCCTACACCAGCAAGCCAGTCACCTATTGTAAAAAGCAAAAAACGGTGCAGAAGACTGGTTGATAGTAACCTGGGCCCTATTATGTTTGAAAATACGGTATCTACAGATTGGAAGGATTTTACGTCCCTCCTTGATAACTTGCTAAAGCCAATCAATGATAAATTGGACAAATTGGAGGGGGGGGGGAAATACTGGAAATTTGTCAGAAGCTCTCTCTGCCAATGGTGTCCTCCAACCCCCAGATTTCTGTGGCACAGAATACTACCGATAACGAGATAGGTCCTACAAATATATCACAGGGCACAGACATAATAGATCTGACAGGAACTGTATTGAGCACTGGATATAGGGCCCCTATACAAGGGCAAGTAAGGGAGGCCCAAGAAATAGACCAACCTAGTGGGTGGCATACAGTCACTAAGAAGACTCGGTCTCATTTCAGATGGCCTACGACCTATACAAAATCCTGAAGCATATGAACAGTTCACCCAGAACCCCCCGAAGATTGGGTTTGCCCACCTACATATGAGAGAAGAACTGCCTACTGTTAATCTACCACCAGAGTGTTGCCCTTATGTAATTATTATGGCCAATGCTCCCCCTCTACGGCCTGATCGAAGTGAACATCAGGGGGCCTTGAAGAATAAGGTTATGCATTGCTAGTGCAGAACAATTTATTCTCAATGGACTATGTCCCCCTGATAATTCTAACTCAGAGATTAGGTTGGGTGGGTCCCCTAGTAAAAGACCGTGGGGGTAATTGCATAATTATCAATTTTAGAAGTCCTCAGCTGGTGAGGGATATCCTGTCCAGGACCTCTTCTCGTCCCCAAGATGCTAACACCCCAGAATTGCTCCCGATTGGTGTATTCTATAGATACTTGCAACCAGTACAGCCAGGACACAGACATTCACATCATATGCAGTCACGGATTTTCTCGGCACATCCAGGCTACGAAGGTATTGATAATTTACATTGTACCTCCCTGTTACTTATAAGTAATAAATATCAGGCATTAAGCTAACTGGCAGACAATGACAGACTGCCATACAAGGGACTTGTAGACCGTGAGACAACAAGGTCTAGTACTGTGGGAACTGTCAAACGTAAGATGGTCATGAGCCTCAACAAGACACTCTTAGTACAACAGAGCACAGATGGTATGGTCCCTGTGGATACTATCAACAACAGAGATGGGAAACCAATAGAAGTAGCTCAAAAAGCAGTCACCCTCAGAAAGAAAGGTTCGGGGACTCAGGTGTTTGTTGATAACATTAATGGGTGCCACTATTTTGCAACATGGAATGTACAGGGTTTACATATCAAAATTGAGACAGAAGTGTGGGGCTCACTAATTAGCAAGTTAGATGTGGTCTGCATCCAAGAAACATGGTGTGTCTCATCTGTATATGTGCATGGATTTACCTCACACCTACTGCCAGCTATACAATCACAATCTGGGAGGGCTAAGGGGGGCTCCTGGTGCTTATCTCTAATAAACTCCCTGTAGTGGTCAAAAAGACTTATCTGGAGTCCGCTTACTTCCAATTGTTGTGGCTTAAGTATAAGAATATGGCTGATGTGTCCTAATTAATTATTATAATAACGTTTTTGACTCTACCCGCTGTAGGGTTGTTCACGTCTTGGACCAAACTTTACACAAGTTTTTACGCCCTAACTGCTCTAATTCCATTATATTTTGGGTCAGCCATTTTAATATCTAGCCTCGCTTCCAGGCCCTATCTCGGTCCTGTAGGCTTACCACCCCTGGTGGGGCAGGGTTTGACCATTTTGGCCACATTGAGTATGGGGAGGCACTTAACCAGATGTTGTCCACATTTGACTTAACACTTATGAAACGTAAGCCAGGAGATAATGGCAAGTTAATTCCAACTCATAGAGGTGCCAACTCATCCTCTATTATAGACCATATTATTGTGTCATCCTTTGCACAAAACAGCTGTGATACACCCTATACGGGGTTGACCCTACTTAGTGATCATGATTCGGTAATTCTCCCAACTATTTTTTGGGGGTCAAGGGATCTGTTTTATACTATCCCTAATCAGGTTGAGGCACATAGAACCAATGGGGTGAGACCGAAATGGGAAGATATTGAGCCTGTTGACTTTCTGCAGAATGTCATACGTGGCTACTCCCAAGAAATTGGTTATTGCTTACAGGAGGATATCGAAGCACCACCACTAAGGTGTTTTAGTATAATTGCTGTATATATACAGTGGCTCCTGACCAATAACACTCAGAATAGGCGGCCTAAGTATAATAAGGGGTGGTTCAACCATGTCTGCATCAAAGCCAGGGGGAATCTCAAATTAGCCCTTCAGACAAACACCCAGAGACTCTGTGGTAATTAAGTCATTCCAAGGAGAATATAAGAAGGATCAGGAGCAAAGGAAGAAAGAACTAAGGGAAGAGGCATGGTCTAAACTAGCCCTGGCAACAGAAACTAACAACATTCAATTGTTTTGGGAAACAATTAATGCCCCCTCCCTCTCAGAATGGACGCCACCAGATCTGGGATCTAGTGTAGCTTGTGCAACATGGGTGGCCCACTATTCAGACGTCTTTAAGGAAGGGACTGGGACAGTAGATCTAATTGGGCAGTTTGATCTGGGGCCCCCCAACCATCCACAGATTACTATAGATGAGGTTTATTCTGCCATCCTAACCAGTGTTGAGGGTAAGACCCCAGGACCTAATGGGGTACCAGTGGATGTCTACAAACATAACACCAATTTTTGGGTACCAATTCTGACCAGACTTTTCAATTTGGCCTTATCTGGGGATATTCCGTTGTCTTGGTACACCTCTATTATCATACCAATATACAAGAAGGGAGATAAGGATGACCCTAAAAAATATTGCCCAATATCATTGTTAGATTCTTCCCTGAAAACATTCAGTAGAATCATTCTGGTAAGATTAAATGATTGGGTCCTGGAAAATAACATCCTGACCCCTGTACAGTTTGGTTTTAGGAAAGAATTAGATAACATAGAGCAATGTGTTAATTTATACTTAATAATAGGGAAGTACACCAAGGCCAAAGAAGGTGCTCTATATCTATGTTTTGCAGACCTCAGTAGCGCCTTTGAGCTAGTGGAACATGCCCTTCTATGGCCTACACTATTAGACATGGGTGCCCAAGGTATATCATCAATGTTTTGGCTCTCCTATATAGAGATATGAAATGCAAAGTGCACTTTGTTCAAATGGGAGAATGCACCACCTCCTTCAAGATAGGAAGAGGTATTCGACAAGGTTGCATCCTTGCCCCGTTATTGTTCTCCCTATTTATTAATGGGGTAGATAAACATATGCAGGGACTACAGGCCGATCCACTGTACGTGGCTGGACACCCTGTGCATGCACTACTTTATGCAGATGCTGTTGTCCTGATCTCCAGAACACCCATGGGGCTCCAGAAGTTAATGTGCGGCTTTGAACAGTTCATGTCATCAAGGGGTATGATAATTAATAAATCTAAAACATTTACTATGGCATGTGGCAAGAAAGTAAAGAAATGTAGGAGTTTTCACATTCAGAACATTGAAATTAGTACTGTCAATTGCTTTAATTACCTGGTTGTATTGTTCTCCAGTAATGGGCAGTGGGATCAGCTGGTCTGTTAAGGTAGGAACACTCTAAGAAGAAATTCAGGAGCTATATTTAGATTTGCCAGTAAACTAGGGAGTCTTCCCGAAGGCACTATGCTGAATATTTACAGGGCTAGAGTTGTTTCCACAGTAGCGCATGGTGCAGGTGTGTGAGGATATACAAAAAGTGCCACCCCCTACAACTAGAGGAGAACTGTTTTCTAAAACGTATGTTATGTTTACCCACCTCAGCCTCTAACTGGATTACAAATCAAGAGATGGGTTTACAATATATGGAAGATGTGCTACAGGTGAGAGCTTTGATTTTAGGGCACTGTTTAAGGCACTGTTTTTACTAAAGAACTCATTTTAGACTGCATGAAATTGGATAATGCCATGTGTAGTCTATGGCTAGCTTTTATTGATTCCTCTTTTAAATCTGTTTTTAATAGATCTATAAAACCTAATCCAGAGGACGTGCTGTCAGTATCTAAAAAAAACGTATTAAGGACACATTTATTCAATATAAGGCAGACAATCGAAAGTCAATCAAAACTACTAGAACCACTGTTGGTATTTACATGTCCTTCTCATTGGATGCAAGTAGGCATGGCTATGTCTCTATAGTCACCAACATGCAGCACCGGTTTGTTTTAACTAGACTAAGACTGGGTATTGTGCACCACCTCGTAGCATTTCCCCATTCTAGGTATTGGCCGCAAGAGACAGTTAGATGTCCCATTGATGGAGTTAGCAAACAAAGTTCATAACATTTTGTTTTATTTTGTAAATTATATGAACATCTTAGAATTGTCTACCTCAAACTGCTTTTTAATGAACTTAATATAAGAACACAACCAGGACACAATGGAATTCCTGTTAGTCTTGAACTCCCCGAATGTGTGTTATAGGGTGGCACAATATATTCTAAAAGCCATACAAGTTAGGAAAGCCTTATAACACTCTAGAAAACCTGATTAAAAGTAACTATTGAATTATTGCAATTGGTGCCAGAATGCAGAATGATGGTTTGTACATTTTTATGACTTTAAATAATTTATGAGATTTTTTGATTTACTGTTTTATGACTATTGTTGTTCTTCTATTGTTTATGTGATTTTATAGCTTACTCTTGGTATAGCTGAATAAAGACTACAAACTGAACTGAACTGCATGGGAACGCTCATGTTTCACCCACGGAGCACCTCTCAGAATAAAATGTAATGCTAAATTGTGTTACAATTTTATTTTAAAAAGGCACAAGGCGCTGAATATCGCCCCTCGATTGGCTCAGTAAATAGCTTCTAGAACTTTGCGTCATGGATGCTCCACACGAGTGGTGCAACCATGGAGCAACATTTTAGTAAATATGACCCTTGGTGCTGCAACTGTTTCAATTCCTGAAGATGCCTCAGTTTACATTTGTGAGGAAGTCTGTGCATAGCTTTACCACTCATTCGGTGAGTGAATAGCTGAAAAGAGGATATATTCCACATTAGGGGGCATATTTATACTCCGTTTGCGCCGGAATTGCGTCGTTTTTTTTTATGCAATTCCGACGCAAAACTAACTCCATATTTATACTTTGGCGTTAGACGCGTCTAGCGCCAAAGTCCATGGAGTTAGCGTCCTTTTTTAGCGTGGACACCTACATTGCGTTAATTATATGCAAGGTAGGCGTTCCCGTCTAAAAAATCGACTCCGAGGCACGTGCGTCGGATTTATACTCCCGGGCAAAATTCACGCCTAGACATTTACTGTGGGTACAAACTTCGGAGCATAATCAGCTGGAATTTAAGGACGTCTCTTTGAATTTCCTCCGTGCACTAAAGATGCCTAGCGCTGCGAATTAATTGAAGGACAGCTGTGGGCAGCATGTGCAGCGCCACTGTTTATAAATAACTGACAACTAATTGTCTTTTCACAAACAAGAACCGAGAACAAAGAAGTATACACACTCAACTCTCTCTAGGGCACTTCAATCTGTTAAGAGAAACATTTAAATTTAAAACTATCTTGAATGCGTCTTTCTTCCCGTTTCCTAGGGCCATTTAAAGTAAACTGTAGGCTAAGGCGCGGTTGAGTAATACTCCACATTGCCTTGCACTTTACCTGACGTCGAGGGATTGCACCAGAAGAGTTGCTGCGCTTGTGCTGAAGGCGCTCCGCTTCTCCGATCGAGGTCAGAACACAATCCTCTCTCTGCACTTCGGCCAGAGCCCTCATCTACTGAGTGCCTCGCCCCGGCTACTCCCCACACAGAGCGAAGTTGTACAAAATTCAACCGAGTGTAAAAAAAATCCGACTCTTTGTCATGTGTCCTGTGGCAGCTCACCGATTGGCGGAGGGACTCGTGTTTAGCTGGCGGGGGTTTTGCACGAAAAGCAAAAGTTGAAATGCTTGATTGGGGCCCCAATGTAGGAACGTGTTTATCTTTAAATATGTGAGTGGAAGCAAGGGTACAGCTACCGTTGGTGAAAACAAGTGCAGTGGCAAAAGGTCCCCGAGCACAAAAGTACCCTTTTAACCTTGATAATTGCTATTATCACCGAGTGAGCTGGCTGCCAGCGTGTGGGAATATCTCAAGATTCCCATCGAGTCCCATGCCACATTTCGTTTCGCTCTAAGAATTCTGAGAGCACTGAACGACCGAGGTCGTTGAGAACGAGTTCCGAAAGACTACTGGCTGCTGTGCGTATTGCTTTTTTAAAATATTAGTTTGCTCATTCCTTTTTACAATTAATCTGTAGCTATTTTGATCGATACCTAACCGATATAAAAACGTCAGCCATCATGTGTTTTACTTTCTTAGGTTAGTATATAGGCTTTTAAGACATGAGGTGCTGTATTCCTCGCGCAATCTCAGGAATGTTAATGGACTGCTTAAAACAGAAACTCTTTATAGTATTTCCATCAAGGTAGCAGAAGATATAGCCCATATAATGTTGTGTATATTCAAGCCGATTTCAAGTCTCTTATCTTAGTCCATGCAATCTGGTCCTTTTGTATCATTAATGCCCGCATTCCTGGACATTAATAATGCCAAGCAGAAGGCACCATGTCTATGAGTTTTGGCTTTTCTGTTGGAGTGTGCACATTGGTGCCTAAATCATTATTTCTGTGCGTGTTTGTGTACTTGCTGGTGAGTGTGTGGCTGAGTGTCTGTGTGAGCTGCTATGTCTGCATGTCTACATTTATCTCACTGTTACATGCCTGTGTCCCGTGCACTAAAGAAAAGCCAAAGTTATTGGTTTTGTCAGGCCTTATTTATTAATATCTAGAGTTTGCTGCTTTCAGTATTTTATGTTTTTTGGTCTAGCCAAAAGGCAACTTCACCTGCTTCCCCATCCTAGTAATTTTTTAAAATACAAAAAATACAAGCCAATAAACATCCATACAGGGGCTTTTGTCAGCCTTGTTCATTCATTAGTCTGCTCAAGTATCATTCATCTTTGCTTCTCCAACCATAGCCTACAGCATAAGACACGGGGTCACCGCACTTCATCAGCTGGCTCTTGCACTGGGAGTTAGTGTATATTGCATGATCACAGGAGCACAGCTGTCTGAACTGGAACGCACTTCACTACCAGGGCTACTCAGCCACCCCTTTGCCATTTTTTTGGTGTAATGGCATAGCTTTGCCAAGAAAAATAATTAACCCCGCACGTTTGTGAAGGCCAGGCCTGTTGGCATTGCTAATTCTTGATGTGCATTCCAGTGTACATGTTCCAGTGTTTCCCCTATTATGAATTTCATTTGTGATAAACGTTTATGCACTAACACATTTGATGAAGATGGAGCTTTGTAGCAGGATTATCTCTAACACTGGCTGACCCACAGAGGAGTTTCACCTGCCTTTTAATAGTAAATCTTCCATTTATCAGAAATGACCTTACTCCCTACACATCTTTCAACATGCAAACACAATATCAGCAAAGACATCCAACTCATGCACTACAAACTGACCTCATACAGATTGCAATGTCATCAACCAACACAAAACCCCACATACCACACCTATACACATATCTACCACAACTACAACAGTAAGGCACCTTCATCATCACACCAAACACTACTCTGTCCATTCCCATTAACACATCCTGCCATCGCCCACACATCACAAAACCACATTAAACATTACTTTCAGCCATCCAGATACACACTCCCTGTTCATACAAACCAACATCCTCTATTTGCTCCTGTCAGCCCCCCTTGCATCCCCTTTTATCATGACAATACCTAAATATAGCCTTCCAGCACACCATACAGAAACGCTCTCCCCCTCTCTTCACCAATTACATACAACCATACAATCCTTTCACTCCACTCTACCACACATATTACCTCTTCCAGTGATCAAAACTCACACAAACACCCCTAACCCTCATCCATCCACTCTTACACACCTCATACACTCTTCTCCAAAACACAACACCCCCTGTAATATTCCAATACCACTCACTAGCAGTAACTCACATACAAATCCTCCACAGAAAACCACTACATCAATATATCCTCTCACTATTCCACAAAACAAAACAGACCACACACATCAGCACATCAAAATAAGATAAACTTTTATAATACTTTCCGTCACACCCACTCCCACTCTCATGACTACACAAATAATACAAATCCTGCCCAATCTTTACTCCTAGATTCTCACTCTTCACAAACATTCACCACAAGCACCACAAGCACCCCAACACAGCAACATTCATTCACCCGCCTCTCATCCATTGCACAATTTAGAGCTTTACATTATGATCCACATGCCCCTCCACCACCCCTAGCCTATACTCCTTCCACACTAAACAGACGCAAACAAAATAAACAACATGCCACTCTTAACAACTTTGCATCCCCTTGTTTGTTACATAATAAGGCTATTGTACAAAAAAAAAACTGCACTCATCATGTCGCTCTCAGCCACCAAGTCCACCACCAACACACACAGACCCAACAAAATGCCTCCTAAGCCTTCTGAAAGAGGAACACTATATTGAAAAACAGGAATATTGTGACACTCACACAGTTACCACAACTAACAACACACCTGGTACAAGCTCAAAATATACTACTCACCCTTCTCCAAAACAAAACACCACCACCACAAACACACTTTTTCTAAACTGTCTGCTCATAAATGCTCGATCACTCTAAAAAACAAGCACCACATCTACGGCCTGCTAAGGGACATACAACCTGACTTACTATTCATAACAGAATCATGGTTTGGAGATGACATGGCCCGAGTGATGCATGAAGCTGTTCCTCCAGGCTATCAAACCATCACACAAAACCATATAGGCAAGAGAGGAGATGGACTAGCTATTATATTCAAACAAGCACTACATCTCAGTAAAACAGACAAGATTTCCAAACAAGGTTGTCAGGCCCTCCTCACCAGATGAAACCCTACACCAACTTTCTCCTGTAACTTTCTCCTCCTTTACAGACCTCCACCTAACAATTCAACATTCCCAGACACTTTTCTAGATACAGTCTCAAACCTTATAACATTATACTTAAACCTATTGTAAGGAAATGGCTCCCTGTTGCAATTACCCCCCACTTTTTGCCTGATACTGATGCTGACTTGATTGAGAAGTGTGCTGGGACCCTGCTAACCAGGCCCCAACACCAGTGTTCTTTCACCTAAAATGTACCATTGTCTCCACAATTGGCACAACCCTGACACCCAGGTAAGTCCCTCGTAACTGGTACCCCTGGTACCAAGGGCCCTGATGCCAGGGTAGGTCTCTAAGGGCTGCAGCATGTCTTATGCCACCCTAGGGACCCCTCACTCAGCAAAGACACACTGCTTGCCAGCTTGTGTGTGCTGGTGGGGAGAAAATGACTAAGTCGACATGGCACTCCCCTCAGGGTGCCATGCCAACCTCACACTGCCTGTGGCATAGGTTAGTCACCCCTCTAGCAGGCCTTACAGCCCTAAGGCAGGGTGCACTATACCACAGGTGAGGGCATAGGTGCATGAGCACTATGCCCCTACAGTGTCTAAGCAAAACCTTAGACATTGTAAGTGCAGGGTAGCCATAAGAGTATATGGTCTGGGAGTCTGTCAAAAACGAACTCCACAGCTCCATAATGGCTACACTGAATACTGGGAAGTTTGGTATCAAACTTCTCAGAATAATAAACTCACACTGATGCCAGTGTTGGATTTATTAAAAAATGCACAAAGAGGGCATCTTAGAGATGCCCCCTGTATTTTACCCAATTGTTCAGTGCAGGACTGACTGGTCTGTGCCAGCCTTCTGCTGAGGGACGAGTTTCTGACCCCATGTGGTGAGGGCCTTTGTGCTCTCTGAGGACAGAACCAAAAGCCTGCTCTGGGTGGAGGTGCTTCACACCTCCCCCCTGCAGGAACTGTAACACCTAGCAGTGAGCCTCAAAGGCTCAGGCTTTGTGTTACAATGCCCCAGGGCACTCCAGCTAGTGGAGATGCCCGCCCCCTGGACACAGCCCCCATTTTTGGCGGCAACTCCAGGATAGATAATGAGAAAAACAAGGAGGAGTCACTGGCCAGTCAGGACAGCCCCTAAGGTGTCCTGAACTGAGGTGACTCTGACTTTTAGAAATCCTCCATCTTGCATCCAATAGGGATTAGGGATAGGGTTTAGGGATGTGCCCCCTCCCCTCAGGGAGGAGGCACAAAGAAGGTGTAGCCACCCTCAGGGCTAGTAGCCATTGGCTACTAACCCCCCAGACCTAAACACACCCCTAAATTTAGTATTTAGGGGTTCCCAGAACACAGCAAGATAGATTCCTGCAACCTAAGACGAAGAAGGACTGCTGAGCTGAAAAACCTGCAGAGAAGACGGAGACACCAACTGCTTTGGCCCCAGCTCTACCGGCCTGTCTCCCCACTTCAAAAGAACTGCTACAGCGACGCGTTCCACAGGGTCCAGCGACCTCTGAAGCCTCAGAGGACTACCCTGCATCTAAAAGGACCAAGAACTCCTGAGGACAGCGGCTCTGCTCCAAGGAAGAAGCATCTTTGCAACAAAGAAGCAACTTTGAAAGAACACACGTTTCCCGCCAGAAGCGTGTGACTTTGTACTCTGCACCCGACGCCCCCAGCTCAACTTGTGGAGAACCAACACTACAGGGAGGACTCCCCAGTGACAGCGAGCCCTTGAGTAGCCAGAGTTGACCCCCCTGGGGCCCCACAGCGACGGCTGCAGAGGGAATCCAGAGGCTCCCCCTGACCGCGACTGCCTGCTTCTAAGAACCCGACGCCTGGTAAGGACACTGCACCCGCAGCCCCCAGGACCTGAAGGATCGGACCTCCAGTGCAGGAGCGACCCCCAGGTGGCCCTCTCCCTTGCCCAGGTGGTGGCTACCCCAAGGAGCCCCCCCCTTGCCAGCCTGCATCGCTGAAGAGACCCCTAGGTCTCCCATTGAACTACATTGCAAACCCAACGCCTGTTTGCACACTGCACCCGGCCGCCCCCATGCTGCTGAGGGTGTACTTTTTGTGCTGACTTGTGTCCCCCCCGGTGCCCTACAAACCCCCCCGGTCTGCCCTCTGAAGACGCGGGTACTTACCTGCTGGCAGACTGGAACCGGGGCACCCCCTTTTCCATTGAAGCCTATGCGTTTTGGGCACCGCTTTGACCTCTGCACCTGACCGGCCCTGAGCTGCTGGTGTGGTAACTTTGGGGTTGCTCTGAACCCCCAACGGTGAGCTACCTTGGACCCAACTATGAACCCTGTAGGTGGTTTACTTACCTGAAAAACTAACAAACACTTACCTCCCCCAGGAACTGTTTAAAATTGCACTGTGTCTAGTTTTAAAATAGCTTATTGCCATTTGTGTGAAAACTGTATATGCTATTTTGCTAACTCAAGGTTCCTAAAGTTCCTAAGTGAAATACCTTTCATTTAAAGTATTGTTTGTAAATCTTGAACCTGTGGTTCTTAAAATAAACTAAGAAAATATATTTTTCTATATAAAAACCTATTGGCCTTGGATTGTCTTTGAGTGTGTGTTCCCCATTTATTGCCTGTGTGTGTATAACAAATGCTTAACACTACCCTCTGATAAGCCTACTGCTCGACCACACTACCACAAAATAGAGCATTAGAATTATCTCTTTTTGCCACTATTTTACCTCCAAGGGGAACCCTTGGACGCTGTGCATGCTATTTCTTACTTGGAAATAGTACATACAGAGCCAGCTTCCTACACCTATGCATTCTTGGGGACCTAAACATTTGGTTTGGCAAACCCAATATGCACCATCCAAAAGCTATTACCACTGGCCTAGTCACATTGAACCTACATCAGATTGCACTCAATTCCACACACATCACTGGACACATCCTAGATGTGATTATTGCAAAGCCTGAACTATTTATCGTTCAAAGCGTTGCGCCAATCACATGGTCAGACTACCATTTGATAACTTTCCAACATAAAACACCACAAATCAACACACCCCATAGCACCTTATATGCATGCATCTATCGACCATCGAGCAAACTCAATTTTAAAGACTTAGAAACACAACTAACAGTCAACACAGATCTAAAAACAATTAATTCTGTTCCAAAACTTTATGAGTGGCTACAGGAAGCTTTCAATATCCTAATACCACTCAGAAAAACTAAACAGGACAAAAGAAAACTGTTAGAAATGGGGTTTCTGGTTAGCTAGGGTATGCACCTCAGCCAGGCAGAACATACCCACTCTAGTCAGGGCAAGGGAGTTACACGTCCAAGATAACCCCTGCTCACCCCCTTGGTAACTTGGCATGAGCAGTCAGGCTTAACCCGGAGGCAATGTGTAAAGCGTATGCACAACACACACAACACATGTGACGCAATATCCCCACCACAAAGGAAACACAACACCAGATTATATGAAAATATACTGTATTGTACACAACGCAATTATCAGACCAAACATCACATATCAGTACTATCCTGCTACCTTAGCAGTTGTCAGAACGTTACACATTAGTTACTCTGCAAACTAGCAGTAGTCACACATAACACACAGGTAACTCAGTATTTTGCAACATGAGCAGTAGTCAGGAAACACGCTATTACATCACAGCACTTGTCATAAGAATATCATAAAATGCCCATAGTAGGAACATTAGAAAACATATGGCAAGTTAGAAAAACATATTAGCAAGCATGTCCATAAAAGGAACATTTGCATACACATATGTAAAAACATCAAACGCAGGTAGGTAATATATGAATCAAACAAAAGTCTGTAGAAAGAACTTTGGATTGCAACTATATTGGTCCTTTAAACAGTACCTGGTTGGATGAAGGCACCTCCAGTGCCTAGGAGGCGAACAATGGGGCCCCCAGCGCTCCTATGAGCAAAACGGGGGCCTCCCTTATACTCTGGGGTCAGAGGAGGGCGACATGCACCTCCTCTCTTTTATAGACATGCCCCTCCGGGGACCGTGATTACTGGGGGCCCCCCAGGGCCTCAACCGGCCCTCACGAGGGGGGCTAAAGCCAGCAAAAACAACTTAGGGTCAGGAGGGGGGCACCACGCACCCCCTCTGGTTTAATGACAGGCCCCTCCCGGGACCCGTGATCTCTGGGGGGCCCCCCGGGCCTCCACTGGCCCTTCCACCAAGCTGGGGGGGGGGCACAATAATGCCCGTTTTACCTAACAGCAGAAAAGGAGCGTCCTGTTCCTAACGCAGAGGCCAGGGGGAAGGGGGCACTCCCCGCGCCTTCCCCTGGTCCTGCCGTGAAGCCACAAGAAGATCAGACCCCTCCTGGGGCCCGAGCAGACACTCGCCTGCACCCGATGCGGTGCACAAGTGTTCTTCCAGCTTCCCGGGCTGCTGCAGTGATCTTATTTAAAGGGGCACAATGCAGCAAGGAGCCTACGAGCTCCCAAGGCTCCATAAGCGCGCTGCAATTAGCGCTATGGCAACCGCAACCACGGAGAAGCACCCCTCGTGAAGAAATGGATGCAGGGGTCAGGGGCCACAGCACCCTGCCCCTGGGGAGCAGAATCTTAAGACAAGGTCCTCAGGTGGAGGGCCCAGCTACAGGCCAGCACAAGGGAAAGGCAGCAAGTGGCAAGTCCTTCACAGTGACCAGGCAGGTCACAGGTCAGCACAGCAGCAGCAGTCCATGGCGGTTCCTGGTGAGTCCTTTCAGCCTTTGGTGTCCAGTTCCAAGATGATTCCAAGAGTTTCCAAATTGTGGGGAAAATTCCCCTTTACTTATAGTCAGTTCTGACAGTGTTTTACAATGGTAGGGAGAGGAGGTTCCAGCCGGTTACAACTGGTTCTGGGAGTGCCCCCTCTCTCCTTCCAGCACAGGCTCCAAACATCAGTGGGGGGTTAACGACCCTATTGTGTGAGGCCAGGGCACAGTCTTTACAAATGCAGGTGTGCCCCGCCTCTCCCTTTTCTCAGCCCAGGAAGACTATTCAGTATGCAGATGCACCTCTGTGACACCTCCACCCTCCCTGTGTACAGGCTGTCTGAAAAGTATGCACAAAGCCCCAACTGTCACTCTGCCCAGATGTGGATTGGAGTCAAGCTGCAAAACACCAGAGTCATAAGCACAGATAAATGCGCACTTTCTAAAGTGGCATTTCTGTGATAGTAGTAAAAAATACACCCACACGAGTAAGCAGTATTTATTATCACCATCACAACCATACCAAACACGCCTACGATACCCCTCATACATCAGACAATACCCCTTACACATAAGGCAGGGCATTTCTAATGCAATCCTATGAGAAGGCAGCACTCACAGCAGTGAGACACCAAGTTAGGCTGTTTGTCACTACCAGGACAGGCCACGCAATATGGCACATGTCCTGCCTTTCT
Organism: Pleurodeles waltl; assembly: GCF_031143425.1. Classification (NCBI taxonomy): domain Eukaryota; kingdom Metazoa; phylum Chordata; class Amphibia; order Caudata; family Salamandridae; genus Pleurodeles; species Pleurodeles waltl. Next base: position 417,860,520 of record NC_090437.1, on the reverse strand, counting down.
ACATACATGGCACCCTGCCCATAGGGTTAGCTAGGGCGTACCTTAGGGGTGACTTACATGTAGTAAAAGTGGAGTTCTGGGCCTAGCAAGTAAGTTTAGATGCCAGGTCCCTGTGGCAGAAAACTGCGCACACAGGCCCTGCGCTAGCAGGCCTGAGACAGGTTTGAAAGTCTACTTCAGTGGGTGGCGCAAGTAGCGCTGCAGGCCCACTAGTAGTATTTAATTTACAGGCCCTGGGTATAGAGATACCACTGTACAAGGGACTTATAGGTAAATTAAATATGCCAATTAGGTATAAGCCAATCATACCAACTTTAGATGGGAGAGCACCTGCACTTTAGCACAGGTCAGCAGTAATGAAGTGCTCAGAGTCCTAGAGCCAACAGCGAGAGGTCAGAAAAACCAGGAGGAAGGAGGCAAAAAGACTGGGGATGACCCTGCGTAAGGCAAAAAGTCCAACAAAAACCAACTCCTTGGAGAAACACAGAACGTAAAAATATAAAGCAAAATATCTGAAGGTTGCAACGGACCTGGCTCAAAACAAACAACATTCAAGACAAACTTCAGCTACACAAACATAACAAAATGTACAAATCATCAATCAAAAAAGCTAAAAAAAAGGTACTACTCAGACAGAATTCTTAATGCAAAATCTGCAACAAAAGAATTTTATAAAATTCTCATTGAATTTTGAAAACCTAAATGCATGGAAGGAAGTCATCCCACCATTCAAGATTTCACAAACAAACTGGCAGCTCATTACACAACAAAGGCAGACACATTTGGACTCCTATTTAAAACAGAAGAAAACCATCAGCACCAACCCGTTTCCTAAAATCCCCCCAAGAGTAAAGCAACTGAGCCTCTGCATTCCTTCAAACAAATATCACAAGGTGAATATATGGATTTGGTCAAAACAAGCAGGCCTTCTTGGTGCCCTTCTGACCCTTGTCCACCACACATCTTCAAGAACATTCTTTTATCTACTTCTGCTGCCACACCTGTAAAAAGAATCATCAATAGCTCTTTAACTACGTGAACTTTTCCTGAAGACCTGAAAAGGCATACATACTTCTGTTATTAAAGAAAACATACCTAGACCCACAGGACCCCAACAACTACAGACCAATCACAAATGGACCTTTCCTGGGCAAACTGATAGAGCAGCATTTGCCCAGATTTCACAATTCATTGAAAACAATTCCATACTTTCAGACTACAAAACTGGATTCCACCCAGGAAGAGGCACTGAACTGGCACTCATAGCAATTTGGGATGATCTTAGCTGCCTTTCATACTGTTGACCATGACACCCTAATTTAAAGACTCCACAAAGCCAGCATAGAAGGGACTGCTTTCGACTGGATTACATCCTACCTTCAAAACAGAACTAATATTATCTATTCTACTCCCTTCTCGTCCAAACCCTACCTCACAAAAGCAGGGGTCCCCCAAGGATCAATCATCTCACCTATGCTTCTCAACATCTACATGATGTCATTACCAGAACTGATCAATGATATTCAACTCACATGCTACAACTATGCAGATAACACATATATAATACTTAAATGGGAATGCCCCAAAGACATTGAAAACTCACAAATATTCAGTTGCCTCAGTGCCGTTGATCAGTGGATGATTTGGAGCCATCTCAAACTGAGTGCTTCCAAAACAGAAATACTCACATGTGGCGACTGGAAAAATTATGACCCACTGTGCGCCTGGCCTGACGACCTGGGACCACCTCCTCAAGTATCCAAGGAAGTTAAAAACCTTGGAATTACCTTGGACTCCAAGTTAACAATGAATGCCCAAGTGGACAAATTAGCACAATCAAGCTTCATCACCTTGAAGAGACTGCAACGCATCTTCCCCCGCCTCAGATTTCCACACAAGGTGCAGGCTACTATCTCTCTTGCACTATCCAAACTGGATTATGCCAATGGCCTCTACCATGGATCATCTTTATCTGTTATGAAAAAACAACAATGTATTCAGAACTCAGCTGCCAGGCTACTATTACATGTAAAGCCACAAGCCCACATCGCCCCTGCCTTGAGAGCACTACACTGGTTGCCCATTGCCAGAAGATCCACCTTCAAGCTGCTTTGTATCACTCACAAATCTATACATGGAACAGAACCGCTTTTCGTCAGAAACAAAATAACCAAATACATTCAACAAAGAAACCTCCACTCAAGATTGGCACCCCGCCTCAAAACACCACCATACAAGAAAAAGACAATAGGTGGTACATCCTTCAGGCGGCTAAACTATGGAATTCATTACCCCCAAATATAAGATCCACGGATAACTATCCTGCCTTCAGAAGACTACTGAAGAGTTTGCTCTTTCCTTCTTAACCACCATATTCGAACAGCAATGGACTGCATATGCCTGTGATGATAAATATTTATAATCTGATTATGTGTATATTCTAGATATGTATAGGTCTCTATGTAATATGTAAAGCTACTATTTCATAATAAATTATATCCATACTCTTTAAGCCTGTTTAATAAATGTATATTTGCTCATGGTTAAATATATATATATATATACATATATATATATGTGTGTGTGCATGTGTTTATATTATTCTATGCTTAACATGTTCATAGGTTATTGCATAGCTCCTAGATAAATTGTTATATTAGATACTTATGAATCCCTGCTTTCTTTTGTATATCACAATGAGCACATTTTATATTAACTATTTAACAGCAAGCATTAAGCTATTGAACATTTGAAGAAAGATAAATGAATGTTAAAAAGTACACTTATTAATTATCATCAACTATTACAAATCTTGAAAGTCTGTGTTTAAACAATACTACCTTTCTTCTCATATTATTATACTCATTATTATAGTCCTTGCAAATATATTCCCTTACATATCTGTGTATTTATTGCTCTAGTCCTACTGTACTAGAGAAAAAAGAAATACAAATAAATAAAATTAAATCCATAAATAAAATTCAAAATATATATATATATATATATATATATTTTTTAAATATTTTTTTATTAACATTTTGTTGTTCAATAAACAGTATCTCGGTTACAGCAACATTTCGTTTGCATCATATTTATGCGTAACAGTGTTAAGATCACCATTGTCTACATTGTTTAGTTGTTCTACTTCATTGTTCGATAACCTTTATATTTTAAACTTATGTAGAAGCATAACATTAGTAGCACATCCTCTCTGCGGGATGTCCTATTGGCTGGGCGCTGTACCGCCATAGTACTCTAGGTATTATACAACACATTTATCTTGCATTAAACCATTATTAACTCAAACTTTGAACCTGATGGTATTGTGGGGGGTGGTAATTGTTTACGCAGGGGTATGCCATATCCTTGTCTTTGTCTTTTTTTTTTTCTTTTTTTATTTATATGGTGTCAGTGCTCCTAAACTTTGTCTGATTTCAGGTGGGTGGGGTTCTACCTTGTCCAATCTGTCTGTTACTCAATTTCCTGGGCTCTATTCATTAATGATCCGCCTCTTATTCAATCTCGCTCTCACCATTGTCCAACCTATCCACATCTTGGTGAATGTGGTAACGTCCCTTTCACCCCATTATTTACCCAGTTTCCCCCACTGCTGTTGCGTCTGTATCTGCGTCCATTACTCTCACTATGTTGCTCCAGCTTATCACTGCTATTTCCCATTCCTGTGCAATAGGGTCTCGGCGCAGGCCCTTCCCCTCCTCGTTCTTCAGAACCTGGAGTTCAGCCCTGGCCCATGTTGTAACGTCTTGTCTCCACATGACCCGGGGGGGATGAAACTGTGCTTTCCAGATCTTCGCGATTTGTCTCCTGTACAGAGCCAGGGCCAGGTTCAGGAAGTGGATCTCCACCCTTCCCTGCGGAAGATCATCCCCATAGCCCAGTAAACACACGTCGGGGGTCGGACTCAGGTTCATATTGAGGAGTCTTGACAGGTCAGACATCACCTCGCCCCACCCCTGCTGGATCTCAGGGCAGATCCATACCATGTGGTCAAAGTTTGCGTCTACGTTTTTACATCTAGGACACTTCCTAGGATCTCCCCAATAAATTACTGTTAATCGATGTGGGGTGAGGTACGTTCTGTGTAAGTAGTTGTATTGTACATAACGCAGCCGCGTGCTGCAAGCGACAATCCGGGGATAAGCTAGGGCCCTGTTCCACTCCGCATCGGACGGTTCCTTACCGACTGTCCTCCCCCACCTTTCTCTCAGTGGCCGCAGGGAGTCTAGTGCATCCTCAATTTGAGCGCGATATAGTTTAGTGATCAAATGGGTCTCCTCACCTGATGCCAATAAGAGATGCAACACCCTGTGGGTGGCCAGTTCTGCATTGACCGTGGTCCAGTGCGTTTTCAACGTGTGCATCAATTTATGGTATAGAAGGAATTGCCCCAGGGAGATTCCATCATTAACATGGTTAGCGAAGGATCTTAGTACTCCCTCGTGAAACAGGTCTCCCATAGTTTCTATTCCCACTCTCCTCCAGGGTCCGATACTCAAGTCCCCCAGGTTCCTCCCTCCTGCTTCAGTCGCGAGTGCCGCTAGGGGTAGGGCCGGGGAGTACTGGGGGCCCACTCCTACCCTTTTTGTGCATCTCTTCCAACACGCCAGTGGCACTCTTGTCATCAGGCTGTGCGTGTGGGGGGGGGAGCTTCCTATTCGTCAATCGCGCGATGAACCAGTTAATATCCTCAACCGCTGGAGCGGTGAATCTCTCCAGCTGGCCCTTACCTGTAAGCCATCTGGCTACCCACTGCAGGTGGGATGCCAAGTAGTAGGCTTCAAAATCTGGGGCTCCTAGACCCCCTTGGCAAGTTGGCCTGCATAGTATCGAGAGCGAGGTGCGTCTCCGACCATCATCCCATATAAGCTCCCTGAGTAGGGTATTAGGTTCCCGGAACCATGCTGCTGGTATCAGAAGGGGTAAATTAGCGAAGTAATATAGGAGACGAGGTAACATGACCATTTTAGATAATGCTATTCGGGCCATTATCGTTAATTTTAGCGACCGCCAGAACCCAACCGAGGACTTCAGGGATCGTAGCGCTCTACCCAGGTTACCCTCGCGCAGATCTGTCCTGTCGTGAAATATCTGTATACCCAAGTACTTGAAGGTTCGTGGAGCCCAGATCATATCCCCAGGGCATGTTGTCGGGCGTTCACCACACGATGACAGGGGGAACACACATGTTTTGCTACGGTTAAGGCGTAGTCCAGTGATATTCCCGTAGTTTTCCAACACTCCCAACGCCCATGGGAGGTCCCCCTCTCCATCCCTAAGATAGACAAGTATATCATCTGCGTACAGCGAGATGATATGTTCTTGGTGTCCCCACTCCACTCCTCTGCCTACGCCGTCTTGTCGCATCTGGGACGCCAGCGGCTCGATGGCCAGGGCAAACAACAGTGGGGATAATGGGCAGCCCTGTCTGGTTCCCCTGTAAATTGGATAGGTGTCGGATATCGTCTTGCCTGTCCTCACTCTTGCCAGCGGTGACGTGTATAGTAGGTCCACCCATCTGACCCAACCTTCACCCATTTCCATGCGGAGCATCACTGCTCTTAAGTAGCCCCACCTAATTGAGTCAAATGCCTTCTCAAAGTCCACCGCTAGTAACACCCCCACTGCGGGTCTCGCACCACTAGGCATATTCAGGACCGCAAAGAGGCGCCACAGGTTCAAGGAGGTGCTGCGATTCGGGACAAAACCATTCTGATCTTCATGTACAAGAATTGGTACATGGTTAAGCAGTCGGTTAGCCATGATCTTGCTTAGTATTTTAAAATCACTATTTAGCATTGACAAGGGGCGGAAGTCGGTCACCGACGGCTGCTTTGATTTTGTCTTAGGGAGTGGAATCACCAGTGCCTCTCTCATGGTGCCCGGCATTATCCCAATTCGTAGCGCTTCTAGATACATCTCTACCAGCTGGGGAGCCAGTTGTTTCTCAAATGTTTTGTAGAAGTCCATGGGGAGGCCGTCTGTCCCCGGGGTCTTCCCAGGGGCTAGTTGCGCTATAGCTTCACTGACCTCTGCCAACGTTACTGGGCCCCCCAAGCTATCCCTATCTTCAGCCGTCAAGCTCCGTGTGGGTATCTGTTGTAAATAATTATCAAAGACTTCTGTGCTGATTTCAGCCGGCTTCCCATAGAGATAGATATAATATTCTTTGAAGGCGTTATTTACAGTACCTGGTCCACTTCTGCATATCCCTTCCTTATCCAGCACATTTGTTATGGGCTCGGCCTCCACACCCGGTCTTACCAACCATGCTAGCATTTTCCCAGACTTACCCTCTTCAGACTGTAAGGAGGCAAAATATCTGAGTTGCTCTTCGACCTGTGAGTGGTCCCTTCTTGCCTGATTGTATTCCTCGTTTCCTAATGTATCCGCCCCTTGTCCCAGTTCCCTCTCATGTATTATCTTCTCTAGTCTGGTCAGTTCTCTTTCAAGTGTGCGACGAACTCTGGCTGATTGTCCCAGACAAAAACCCCTTTTCACCACCTTAAGGGCTTCCCATTCCATTGATCTAGTGGTGGTGGATCCATTGTTAGTTTGAATGTGATCAGTCAGATGCTGTCTCAGGGTGTCTCTATATGCTGGATCCTCAAGCGCTGCAGGGGTTAGTCTCCAGGCCGGTATGGGGGGCCTACCCTCTGTCGCCCTCCATGTTACCAGTAGGGGATTGTGGTCGGACAATGTACGGCCCAGATATTCTGAGTGAACCATCCCCTGTGTCAATTCTGATATGGAGCCGGTGAAGGCCCGAATAGAATGAGTAGTCCCTGTCGTGCAAGTGGTGTTCCCGCCAGATATCCATTAGCCCCCACGAGTCCAACCATTCACTAAGCTTTCCAGCTATCTTACTTGTCATTGCACCCTGTAGCGGAGGAGTTGACCTATCCAAGTCTACATCTAATATACTATTGAAGTCCCCTCCGACCAAGAGCTCCCCTCTCCTCTGGCGGGTGAGGTGGCTAGATAATCTCGTCAGAAAGGGGATCTGGTCCGGTTTAGGGGCGTACATGCAACATAGGACTATCGGTATAGCGGGCAACCTTCCCTCCAGAATCACAAACCTCCCCGCTCGGTCTATGTTGGAGGCCTCCATCTCCAGGGGAACCCCCGCACTGACCCAGATCATCACTCCCCTCGCGTATGCTGAGTACTCTGTTGCGTATACCCGCCCCCTCCATCTGCGTCTCAGCCTCTCAGGTTCACCAGCCGCCAGGTGGGTCTCCTGTGACATTGCCACCTGTATATTCCTCCTTTTTAAATAAGCCAGTATTTTGTGTTGTTTGTTCGGTGACCCCATCCCCCTAACGTTCCAAGTTAAGAAGTTGTATTCTGTCATGTTGATGTTTTACAGATTTATATCGGCTGCACTTTACCACCTTTACTTTCAGCTCTCCCCTGCTCGTTAATGGAATTCTGCTGTTTTCCGACCATTCTCCACCTCTTGCCATCCTAACTTGTAACTGCCTGTCTCAACTCCCCCTCCCCAGGGCGCCTCTCAAACAGTAGGCTGCCCAAAAAAAGAAAACCTGTGCCACAGTGCAACTTGTATCAACTTTTAGTTGTACGGGCGACATTCCAGTAGGGGGGTGGCCCTGCACGGAGAGGAATTTAGTACATCAGTTTCAGCCGCCCGGGGTTGTCCAAGAAGCCTTGGGCATCAAAGATCGTCTGCAGTCTGTGGGGTTACTATTGGGGCCTGCACAGAGCTGCCCGAGCCCCCGTCGACGACATCACGGTTTCGTCCGATTCTCCTCCAGAGCACTCCAGGGGGGACCCCTCTCCACTCATACGGGCCGCTGCTTCCAGTGCCGCTCTTCTGCCACTCTCTTTTTGGTTCTGGGATGGTGCCATACGGGGGCGGCTTCGGGCACGTCGCCCTCTGGGGGGTCGGCGCGGTCCGCCTCCAACCGGATCCCCCCCGAGCCGCTCCATCTGCACTCCACGGGCTTTCAGCAACTCCCATGCCTCCTCAGGGGATTGAAGAAATGTTGTTTTACCGTCTAGCATTACTTTCAGTCTAGCCGGCTATAGTAGCGAGTATTGAATACCTTCATTCCTTAGGGCACTTTTGACTACAATGTATGAGGCACGCTTGCTTTGTACCTCTACTGTGAAATCTGGAAAGAGAGTGACTTCGCCATTTGCTACTTTAAATGGGCCCTCTTCTCATGCCCTTTGCAGTAAGATGTCCCAGTCTCTGTAGTGTAGTAATCTTGCGATCACCACCCGAGGGGGCCTGCCCGGCGCCAGGGGTCTCGAGGGCACCCGATGTGCTCTTTCCAGGGTGTAGAAGGGGGTCAGCCGACCCGGCGCCACTACTGTGCTCAACCATTTTTCAAGGAATTCCACCATATTCGATCCCTCGGCCCCCTCCGGGAGACCCACCACTCGCACGTTATTCCGACGGCTTCTTCACTCTGCATCCTCTGCTCTTTGCTCTAGGCGTGTCACTCTGTCTCTGAGGTGCGTCATTTCAGCCTGCAGGTCTTATTGTTTTGGCGCGATGTCAGCCAGTGTGGTTTCTGTCTCTTTGACTCTGTCTGATAACTTGTGGTGGTCAGCCCTCAGGAGGCCCAGGTCAACACGACCTGATTGATGTTGTGTTGCAGTGTCAATTTAGTGTCTTCTATCGCACCTAGTATTTTGTTCAGGGTGTCCTGCACTTTGATCTGCGGTGGGTCCTGTGCGTCCCCCCCTCTGTGCCCGGGGGCCGCCGCGCTGTCCATGTCTCTAGCCCTGTGGCGGTTCTTAGGGGACATTGGGTGTGCAGGTGATCGCTCCCCCAGGGGGTGAATCAGAGTCCAGTGTGCCAGCTCAGGGGTTCCTCCACCCAGAGCCTCGGACTTCAGTGCAATTCAAGGCCGATAAGGTTCCCAGGCCCGATCCCAGTGGCACCGGGACCAGCGCTCCCTCGCTCTGGTTCACAAAAGGCTCAGGGCGCGCTTCGTTTAGTCGGTAGGAACATCACTGACCTGACCGTGGCAATCTCCGCCTCAGGGCTCGATCCGGTCTAGAGAGTCAAGGCGCCCGCTACAGACCACTGTCCTGGGGGGTCATCGCGCAAGGGATCGTGGACCGTCTCCTTCTTATCTCCACAGGCGAGTCCCGCCAGGCAGGCCATCCACCTCCAACGAGGCACCGCGAAACGCTGCGCCGCTGTACCTTCCTTCTGGGTCGGTGGCTGTCCGTCGATACACGGCTCCTCAAGGGGCACGCCCCTGCAAGGGCCACCCCAGGCTCCTCCACACCCCAGACGTTGCCGGGCGAACTCAGAAGTCTCTCCTCCCGGGGCCCCTCGGGCAGGACTCCAGCCTCAGGGCAACCTCATCGCTCCCACTGAGAGCCATCCCAGGCCCTGTCGCTCGCCAGAGGGTTTCTTGTGTCTGCCCCTCGCCTCACACTGTCAGGGCCCCCAATGTTCTCCTCCGCCAGGAGGGGCACCCCAGCTGCCAGGTCCGGCCCTCCAACCTGAGCCGCCACTCGAGGCGCGTGTCCGCCGCAACAGGGGCAGCACAGGTTTCTGTTCCAATCGCCTTTGGCCCGCCTCCTTCGATTCCGGAGGAAGGGGGGGGGGGCAGAGGGCCCGCCCGCAGCTCGGGCCGCTGTCAACTCGGCCCCCACGGCCGCGGGAGCACGAGGGCCTCCGATTCGGCAGCCTCGTCCACTTTTCCAGTGGTCCCCCCAGGGACCCCTCCGCTCGCCAGCTGATCCCGGGAGGGAGGGGGGGCCACCTCAATCACCCGCCCCGGTTCGGGCGGTGCCTCCACAAAGGCGCACGGCCGCAGGGCTGGCCGCGCACCGGCTCTCCCCTCTGCCTGGCTCCGGGCACCAATGCAGAGGCAGGCCCCAGGGACCCGCCGCACGCCACTGATGCGCCTAGGAGGGCTCGCTCCGGGCTCTGCCGACGCCCGGCTCACTCACAAGGGTCTCCGCTTCTTTCCTGGTTTAGTTTGCCCATGGGGCGGCGCAGGATAAAGGACGGAGTTCCGGCCCCTCTGGAGCAGAAGAATTAGGCGTGCGCCATCTTCAGCCGCTTAGCCACGCCCCCAAATTCAAAATATAAATAATTAAATTAAATTAAAAAACATTCAAAAATAATTTACTCTATCTATCTATCTATCTGTCTATCTATCTATCTATCTATCTATCTATCTATCTATCTATATATATATATATATATATAAAATAAATAAAAAATAATAAAAAATGTACTTTCTCGTAAGCTTTACTCCATCCCCACTCTGACTCATCCCAAACCCATTCTACTACTTTCATCTCCAAAATAACCCTCCCTAAGCTTTCCTCTCCTCTATCACATCTAGCTCACCCCAAACCTCAGTTTACTACCATGATCTTCCAAACAACCCTACTAAAGTCTCCCTCATTTATCTGACCTTGGACTCATCCAAAACCCGTCCTGCTACTATGATCACCCTAACCCCTTTCCACAGACTTTTACCTCCTCCATCTCTCCTTTACTCATCCGAAGCCTCATCCTATTACTATAAACTCCCAATTAAAATTTCTGGATTCTTCCCTCCTCTATCCTTCGATTACTCTAGTCAATCCAACTAACAAACTCATATATCCTCTGCTCAAATTAACTCGTAATAATACTAATACTGTACTCATATTTCCCCATACTAATCCACCACTAATTCCTCTTAGGTGCCGGAGTAGCATGCTACTCGCCGAAAAGCGCTTTGACACCTTGTCAGGGGTAGTAAGCGCTATGTAAACATAATTACAAGTACTTTACAACAGCTGTCAAAGGGGCAATTTTTATTGTCAATTGAGCGACAGTCATCGACAGTGAAAGACCAGATACTCAAAAGAGAACTTATTGCAGTGCTTAATTTTTACTTGTTGTTTCTGGTGCGCAATACCAGCACTTATTTTTGAGGGTGGCACTTATTTTTCTGCCTCAAGCATTTACTTTGAGTAAAAGACACATATGGGAAAGACGGAGAAAGAGAAAAACGAAAAAGCGCCACAATGGGAGAAAGCAGAAAGCTGCAAGAGTGAGCTAAAGGGGCAGGGAGTGGCTTAAAATAGATTGAAGTGGCCCGAGATGGCTTCAGGTTTACCCTGCCTCAGTATACCGTGTTCGCACATTTAATTGCAGCAGCCACTTGTTTAAGATGAGGGCTTTGGGCACAGGCACATTTTTATTTACAAATTAAGCACTGCCTTATAGGCTGCCTAGAGGAGTTCCTCAATTGCAGATGATCTGAAATACACTTCTCCCCGAGGCAAGCTGTTATCATACCTCAGGCTACGGACGGTCGGTGGGCATGGCATTGCTGCCCCTACTATTTGGGCAAGCAAACAAATTAAAAGGGAGCGCTGAACAAATTCTTGCTTGGCACTAAGATCCCATGCACGAGCCAAGCCAAGAACATATTTGGTATGTACATCGTGCATCAAACATATATTTCTTCAACATGTGGAAGCGTTTCACCTTAGTGCATCAGATTACGTCACTGCATTGAGAGCATTTATTAAAAGTGATAGTTTTGTTTTGTACACATGAACTTAGAAACATTTATGCCTCCTGCTCTGTCCCCAAGGCCATTTCAACAAGACTATTACCAAACTAATAAGAAGTCAGTTCTCATGTACACCCTACATGTACCACAGACACTTATAAAGAGAGCAACATTATAGTCTATTAAATCAGATTTCAGGTTTTGCATCAGAAACCCTGGGTGGTTGCACAGGAATGCCCATATACCAACTACTGGACTTCCTCTTGACACTGTTTGCGCTGGTTTGCATTACTTTTTCTTACAAACCAACGCAAATCAGGATTTTGTGTTGGATCTGCATGAAAAAAGTAACACAAACCTGATGCAAAACCTTTGTAAATCTGGGCCTCAGTCTCTCCTGAACCAGAGAAAAGAGCATAGCTCTGCAAAGTGTCAGATATCTCAAGCAAGACTGATTAATTTGCATACATTACCACATCACTGTAGGGTCTGGTGTTTGTCACACATATCACCTAAAATAAACTTAAACAAACAGTTTAGAGATTTCATTCCTTTGCGTGCCAATGACAGTGTGGACCTCATTTACAAAGATTTGGCATAGAGCAGGGCTGCAAGACTTTTTGCTGCGCTACCCTACGCCAAATCAAAAGGGCAGGAATGCACCATATTTACGGGATACAGTGCATTCCTGCCCTTTCAGCCGATGAACAATTGGTGGAAAAAATGAAGAGAATTGAAAACATTTCTCCTCGTTACACCTGCTCTGGAGAGTTGTAAGGTTTTGGTGCTGCCCCAGGTTCATGTGACTTTATAAATCTGGGACAGCATCAACTCCATGGGTGTTGCATGGAAACACTCACTGCAATGCCTATGGAACACCTGCTTGACGCAGGGTAAGGCAACGCAGAGCTATGTGCGGCCTTGCCTTACTCCATATCTATGAGGCCATGGCAAAACCACACAGGGTGACTGTGCGTCGCCTCATAGGTATGATTGAGAGGCCTGCGCCACCGGAGCATTTAAAAAAAGTGATGAGTCTGCGACACAGGCCTCTTGTAAATAACCACCTATGTGTTCATCCCTTGGCTGTAAGTACCAGTCATGGTAGACTAAAAATCGTAGCCTTAAGCTTAACCTGTTAAGTGTGGGCGTCGGCCACTGGCCGATGCCAGCACTACCTCCCTGGTGCGGGTCACGACCAGTGGCCGACACCAGGGAGGGGGTTAAAAAATCCTCTGGTGCAATGCAGTGTAGGAAAAACTTTAGTGTTTCTCCCCTACCCCCCTCCCGCCGTTTGTGACGTCAGCAAAAGCAAGGCACACTGACGTCACATTTTTCCCCACCGGAGCAGCAGAGGAGCAGGAAAGCGTCCTCTTCCGACTCCGGTGGGGAAAAATGGCCAAAACGGCCTCCCCAGATGCCAAGGAGACATAGATGAAAATGGGAGACTCTCCCCTTTGCATCAATGCCTCCCTAGCACTGTTTCCTGGCCATAGATCGCAGCGCGGCTGCGATCCATGGCCAGGAAACGCCCCTAGACACCAGGGATCTTCTTTGGGAGGGTCGTCCCCCTTGTAAATGGTATGTATGTTTGGGTTGCTTTGGGGGGCGATTGCGCCCCCCAGATAAAAACAAAACGTATAAAAAATGGCGGAGTCGGCCCTCCGAACACAGGCCGACCCCTGGGGGATCAAAAAAGAATCTAGTTTTCCCTGGGGAATATAAAAAAAAAAAAAAGAAAATGTTTTATGGGGCCATTTTGTTTTTTATACATGTGTGCTTTGCCAAGGGAAAGCACACATGTATGAAAAAAAAGTTATGTAGAGAGTTAGGGCCATATTTAAAATTTTTGACGCAAAACTGCGCTAATGCAGTTTTGCGCCAAAAAAATTAGCGCCGGCTAATGCCATTCTGAAGCGCCATGCGGGCGCCGTATTTATTCAATGACGTTAGCCGGCGTTAGCCGGCGTTAGCCGCCGGCGCTGTCTGGTGTGCGCTTTAAAAAATGACGTACACCAGGCAGCGCCGGCGTAGGGGGAAAATGGCGTATGGGCGTCCACAAATGGTGCAAGTCAGGCTGAGGCAAAAAAATCACCTCAACCCGATTTGCGCCATTTTTTTACGACGCCCAACCCCCATTGAAATGACTCCTGTCTTAGCAAAGACAGGAGTCATGCCCCCTTGGCCAATGGCCATGCCCAGGGGACTTCTGTCCCCTGGGCATGGTCATTGGGCATAGTGGCATGTAGGGGGGCACAAATCAGGCCCCCCTATGCCACAATTTTTTTTTAAAAAAAATAATTACCTGAACTTACCTTAATGTCCCTGGGGTGGGTCCCTCCATCCTTGGGTGTCCTCCTGGGGTGGGCAAGGGTGGCAGGGGGTGTCCCTGGGGGCAGGGGAGGGCACCTCTGGGCTCATTCTGAGCCCACAGGTCCCTTAACGCCTGCCCTGACCCAGGCGCTAAAATCCGGCGCTAATGCGGGTTTTTTAGACCCGCCCACTCCCGGGCGTCATTTTTGCCCGGGAGTATAAATACGACGCATATGCATCGGAGTGATTTTTTAAGACGGGAACGCCTACCTTGCATATCATTAACGCAAGGAAGGTGTTCACGCAAAAAAATGACGCTAACTCCATGAACTTTGGCGCTAGACGTGTCTAACGGCAAAGTATAAATATGGAGTTAGTTTTGCGTCGAATTTGCGTCGAAAAAAACAACCCTTAGTGTCTCTCTCTCTCTCTATATATATATATATATATATATATATATATATATAAATATATATATATATATATATATTATAAATATATATATATATATATATATATATATTATATATATATATATATATATATATATATCTGTGTGTATACATATATATACATATTATTATTTTTCTTTCTTTTATGTGTTGTTTTCCAGGAGCCACAATTGTCCCCCCAGGGAAACCACACATATATAAAAGTGATATCTAACCACACATATATAAAAGTGATATCTATATATATATATATATATATATATATATATATATATATATATATATACGTATGTATGTCTTTTGTCTAGTGGCAGTTGCCATAAAGTAGCGCAGATGGTTTATTTTCCTGTTGCAAAGGATATACATTTATATGTATTTAGCTGAGTGGATTAGTAAAGGCAGGTGTTACCTGCACTTTAAAACAAATGTTATGCAAGGGGGACTATGGAGATATGAGCAGCACTTTTGCTGGGTGGTACTGAGGGAATTAGAAGAGGAGGTAATGGGAGGCAGAGCACCAAAAATGACTGTAGCACTGGGTGCCACCAGTGCAAAAGGATGTGATGATTGGTATGTGGTAAGGTGAAGTAATACATTCTTTTTTGTTTTTTTTTCAGTGTTTTCAGAGAATCTGACGAATTGGAGAAGAAGTGAAGGTAAGGTGACGACATTTCCTATTGGACACATCAAACATACCCACGAGGAATTTTGTGACTATCTGCCTTCTACGTAGGCTAGTAATTTAGAGGGACAGTTTAGCCAGTAGCAGAGATGGCGTCTCGTTGGATGACTGCTGATCAAGCCCTAACTTGGGTTATGGAGGACAGTTCTGATGTAGGCTCAGAGACTGAGATAGCAGATACTGAGATGGCATCTGAGGGAGAGGACATGGGGCAGATTCTGGGAGTGATTTTTCAGTCGGGGGAGTCCCATCCGACGACACCTCTTCCAGTGAGTCTGAAGGAGACAATGACGACAGCTGTGCTGTCCCTTCGCAAGCACATTCTGTGCAGCGGGACAACATTGGGTTAGCCAAACCCAGAGAGCAGATGCATGCGGCCGCAAGCACGGGGAGAGTGCTCTTGTGACATCTCCCGTTTAGTTCAGCCCCAAATTCCACCTTTTATTGGAGACGCTGGATGTAAAGTCGATACAGCGAAGTTTTTGCCAGTCGACTACATCCATCTATTTTTGGATGTTGACTTCCTTCAGGAAATTGTGCAGCAAACAAATTTGCATGCAGACCAATTTCTGAGGGAGCGTGGAGGCACTCTAGGGCCCTGTTCTACGGCACGCCAGTGGACTCCCACTTCACTGGCGGAGTTGAAGATATTTTTGGGCCTTAGGCACAAAATGGGGTTAGTGCAGAAACCCACCTTGCAGTCCTACTGGACGATTCGCACGGTTTGGGTAACAACCATCTTCGCACCATACATGAGCAGAGATCATTTCTTGCTACTGCAGCGCATGCTGCATTTCAATGACAATTCTGCTGCATTGCACCGGGACCATCCAGACCATGACAGGTTGTTCAAAATTCGGCCTGTTGTGGAACATTTGTCTGCCAGGTTTCCAGAGATCTATACTCCTGGAAAGAATATATGAGTCGATGAGTCCTTGATCCTGTACAAAGGACGACTGCTTTTCGGACAGTACATTGCGAGAAAAAGAGCTTGCTATGGCATAAAGCTGTACATGCTGTGTGAGAGCTCTTCTTTCTATGTGTACAGCTTGAGAGTGTATAGAGAGAAGGATTCTACCCTAAACCCTGTAGGTTGCCTTCCCGCATTAGGGATCTCAGGTAAGATTGTATGGGAGCTTGTCCAGCCACTTCTTCACAAAGGTTATAACCTTTATGTAGACAATTTCTATACAGGAGTAGAGCTATTCAGCGAGCTCTACAAAGCTGGCACTGTGGCCTGCGGTACAGTTCGTTCTAACCGCAAAGGATTCCCACAGGAGCTTGTTTGCAAGAAGCTCCAGAAATCAGAGAGTACTGCAATGTGTTCTAACGAACTGCTCGCAGTCAAGTTCTTGGCTAGGCGTGATGTATTCCTGCTCACTACACTTCATGATGAGAGCACTTCCCCCATGATGGTTTGGGGTCAGATGGCCGAAGTGCAGAAGCCCATCTGTATACTTGGTTACAATGAGTACATGGGCGGAGTGGACAAGAACGACCAGGTTCTTCAACCATACAATGTGTGTCGTAAAACTCACACTTGGTACAAGAAACTGTTTACCCACCTGATTCAGACGGCAACATATAATGCTTATGTTGTTTACCGTCAGACAACCACAGGAAGACTCATGAGTTTCCTTGACTTCCAGTTGTCTGTAATTGAAAGCCTCACTTCTGTTACAGAAGCAGCAGCAGCCTCCACCTCATATGTTCTGGAGGATGTGGCAAGGCTGCAGGAGCGACACCTTGCTGATCGCATTCCTAAAACACCCAAAAAGGATCGTCTATGTCGTCGCTGTAAAGTGTGCTCGAAGCATGGAAAGCAGCAGGAGAGTCGGTATTACTGGTCCCAGTGTCCATCACATCCAGGCCTCTGTATCTCTACTTGCTTTACATTGTATCGTACTAAAGCAAAGTTCTGGGAAATCGACTGAGGTTGAGCTGCCGTTGGGTAATCCTGTCAGTGGCAGTGCATGGATACCGAATGTCCATGGGCCACTGCTTCGTTAGGCAAGGAGCCTCAGAATTTTACTTCATCATGGACTTCCTTTTCGACTGCTTGAGAGCTAAATCCACCGTCAGAACGTGGTAGGTGTTCTGTTCATTTAACATGCATTATATTCCCCCTACTGCATATACTAGTGGACAGAACATATGCCACATTGTCACGGAGTACCCTTTCTTCACCATCATGTCTACCTTACTTTCAACGGTAGATATGCTCTCTCAGTTCGAGGAATCACTTTGTACAGCATACTTGGAAACCCCCAACTTGCATCCACAAACTAGTATTGGTTCACTTGGCAATTATACAGGATTAGTCAGGACTCTGATGAGAATGGAGACATGAATGGGTGAGGAAAGCTTATGGTAGGTGTGCCTTCACAGGGATATTGCACAGGTAGAAGGCAGATAATAAAGGTAGTACGGATGTGCATCATCTATACCTATGAATTTAAACCCATTGGTGCCATCCCAGCACTGAAGGAGAATGACTTGTATAGGTCAGTGTTTGACCTGCTTTTCATGTTCATCCTCCATCAGAACTTAGTAGATGTTCAGTTTGCTGTATAAGTGCATTACCGTCACATCACTGCACATAATGTTGGCTGGGACATATGCTACGTTCTCATGGACTCCCCTGTGTATCAAACACTACTTTTTTCATAGCCTATGACCTTCTCTTTAGGGAACATCATGAGAAATCCTCAGCATGTTTCCCTTAGTTTCAAATGTAGATATGCTCACTCAGTTCGAGGAATCGCTTTGTACGGCATACTCGGACACCCCCAACTTGCATCCACAAACTGGAAGGAGTTGGATTTAGCACAATGAGTGCGTTAAAGGCGCGTGAAAAACATGTCTTCCCGAGCCTCATGTGGCTGTCACAGGAGTCATTAGTAAAGGTTCATTAGGCATGCATTTGGTATTGTTCAGGAAGAAGGAGGCAGTTACTTGACAGGTGGTAAAATGTAGTCAAACTGATTCCGTTCTGTGGCGTGTGAATGTGATGGGCCCTTTTCTGGCAGCGGTAAGTTAATGTGGGGATATTGCACAGGTAGAAGGCAGATAATAAAGGTAGTACGGATGTGCATCATCTATACCTATGAATTTAAACCCATTGGTGCCATCCCAGCACTGAAGGAGAATGACTTGTATAGGTCAGTGTTTGACCTGCTTTTCATGTTCATCCTCCATCAGAACTTAGTAGATGTTCAGTTTGCTGTATAAGTGCATTACCGTCACATCACTGCACATAATGTTGGCTGGGACATATGCTACGTTCTCATGGACTCCCCTGTGTATCAAACACTACTTTTTTCATAGCCTATGACCTTCTCTTTAGGGAACATCATGAGAAATCCTCAGCATGTTTCCCTTAGTTTCAAATGTAGATATGCTCACTCAGTTCGAGGAATCGCTTTGTACGGCATACTCGGACACCCCCAACTTGCATCCACAAACTGGAAGGAGTTGGATTTAGCACAATGAGTGCGTTAAAGGCGCGTGAAAAACATGTCTTCCCGAGCCTCATGTGGCTGTCACAGGAGTCATTAGTAAAGGTTCATTAGGCATGCATTTGGTATTGTTCAGGAAGAAGGAGGCAGTTACTTGACAGGTGGTAAAATGTAGTCAAACTGATTCCGTTCTGTGGCGTGTGAATGTGATGGGCCCTTTTCTGGCAGCGGTAAGTTAATGTGAGTGCAGTGATTGGTTGGATTGGGCCCGTGGCCGGCAGTATGAAGGGGTTGTTTGTTGTGAGTACATGGCGTGTGAATGGACCATAAACAGGTTGGTGCCTGGGCGCGGCTTTATGGCCGACCTTCAGAAGGCTTGGTTTCAATATTCAGATACTTTGATAAGTATTCATGCTTTGAAACCATAATTTCTGGAGGTGCTAAAACCAACCAGTGTGAGTGGTGGGTTAACTTTAACAAACTAGTACCAGGGGAGTCCAAGGGTGCAGGACTTGCGTGGCTCTCACCAGTTTTCCTTCACCCAGAATCCCCTTGAAATTACAAAATGTGCTTAAAAAACACATTTGCCTTGCATTCCAATGAGCAGAAGTCCAGGGATCTGCAGGGAGCCACAAATTTTCTACCACTAGCCATTCCACTAAGTCTCCAGTGAAAAACTGCTGCACTTTAGTGAGTGGGCAAGTGACCACAACAGGGAAGTACCCAAAACGGATTGTGGAGACATTAAAATTACCTACCACAAAACAGCCTCGTTTTTTAAGACAGTCACCTAAGTATTTGGTCCTGGGCTCGGCAGCCATATAGGGAAACCTACCAAATGCAGACATTTCTGAAAACTAGACACCCAAGGCAGCCCACGTAAGTGTGGCGTGTTTGGATTTCACAAAGATTTCTTACCCAGAATACCCTGCAAAAGTGAAACGTTGATTAAAACCACTATTTTTCCTTCCCTTTTTATCACAGAAACTACAGGAATGTGCAGGGATCCTCAAAATTCCTACCACCCAGTGTTTCTCCACTTGTCCTGATAAAAACATAACCCCGCTTGTGTGGCTGCGCCTAGTGCTTGTGTCAGGAATGGATCACTCCAGGGTTAACAGTAGCCCTCTTGCAAGAACTATCATTGACCCTTGTGTGATCCATTCCTGTTGCGGGCAGTAGGCCTACCCACACAAGTGAGGTACCATTTTTATCGGGAGACTTGGGGAAATGCTGGGTAGGAGGAAATTTGTGGCTCCTCTCAGATTCCAGAAGTTTCTGTCACCGAAATGTGAGAATTTTTTTTTTTTACCAACTTTTGAGGTTTGCAAAGGATTCTGGGTAACAGAACCTAGTGAGAGCCCCACAAGTCACCCCATCTTAGATTCCCCTAGGTGTCTAGTTTTCAAAAATGCACAGATATGTTAGGTTTCCCTAGGTGGCAGCTGAGCTAAAGGCCAAAATCCACAGCTAGGCACTTTGTAAAAAACAGCTCTGATTTCTTTTGGAAAATGTGATGTGTCCACGTTGTGTTTTGGGGCATTTCCTCTCGCGGGAACTGGGCATACCCACACAAGTGAGGTACCATTTTTATCAGGAGACTTGGGGGAACACAGAATAGCAAAACAAGTGTTATTGCCCCTTGTCTTTCTCTACCTTTTTTACTTCCAAATGTAAAACACTGTGTAAAAGAAGATGTCTATTTGAGAAATGCCCTGTAATTCACATGCCAGTATGGGGACCCCGGAATTCAGAGATGTGCAAATAACCACTGTTTCTCAACACCTTATCTTGTGCCCCTTTCGGAAATACAAAGGTTTTCTTGATACCTATTTTTCACTCTTTATATTCCAGCAAATTAATTGCTGTATACCCGGTATAGAATGAAAACCTATTGCAAGGTGCAGCTCATGTATTGGCTCTGGGTACCTAGGGTTCTTGATCAACCTACAAGCCCTATATATCCCCGCAACCAGAAGAGTCCAGCAGACATAACGGTATATTTCTTTACAAAATCTGACATTGCAGGAAAAAGTTACAGAGTAAAACATAAAGAAAAATGGCTGTTGTTTTCAGCTCAATTTCAAAATGTTTTTATTTCAGCTGTTATTTTCTGTAGGAAAACCTTGTAGGATCTACACAAATGACCCCTTGCTGAATTCAGAATTGTATCTACGTTTCAGAAAGGCTTAGCTTTCCAGGATCCTGTATTGGTTTCACACCCATTCCTGTCACTAACTGGAAGGAGGCTGAAAGCACCAAAAATAGTAAAAATGAAGTATGTCCCAGTAAAATGCCAAAATTCTGTTGAAAAATTTGGTTTTCTGATTCAACTCTGCCTGTTCCTGAAAGCTGGGAAGATGGTGATTTTAGCACCACAAACTCTTTGTTGGTGCCATTTTCAGGGAAAAAAACACTGGAAATGATTTGAACGAATGTAATCATGTGAAATCTCATTATCAAAATCAAAAATCCAGTATATACAATTATGTACACCAACTACACAAGTCCGGATAGTGCACCAATCATTGTCCGTGGACCACTGGGCCCAAAATGTATGGGCGAAGCCCACACATGATACCTGACTGGAAACGGAGAGAACACTGCAGGGGCATCAGATCGCAAATACACAGGCACCTCAGGGGGGTGGGAGGGGGGGCACCTCAGCCAGATGAACGCACAACGCCACTGCTGCACGAGGGGGCTCCATGCCCACTGCTGTATCCTGGGGAGTGCAAAGCCACAGTCTCTCAAGTCTCTTCAGTGGGTGGCTTACCCACTGCTTTATCCTGGGGAGTGCAAAGCCACAGTCTCTCAAGTCTCTCCAGTGGGTGGGTTGCCCACTCCTTTATCCTGGGGAGTGCAAAGGCACAGTCTCTCAAGTCTCCCCAGTGGGTGGGTTGCCCACTGCTTTATCCTGGGGAGTGCAAAGCCACAGTCTCTCAAGTCTCTCCAGTGGGTGGGTTGCCCACTGCTTTATCCTGGGGAGTGCAAAGCCACAGTCTCTCAGGTGGATGCCTTTCTCCACTGGTTCTGGAGGGGGCCTTGTGCCCAGAGTGCTTCATCCTGCCAAGGACTGAGGTAGTGGATGTATTTCTCCACTGGTTCTGGAGGGGGCCTTGTGCCCAGAGTGCTCCACGTGCAGTGTGGCCGGTACAATTCAGTCACCTGGGTGTGCGTGGCACGACATTGGCGAGGTACAGGTAGCATGATACGCCATGGAGGCAGCGACATACCCCACACTGCTGCGGCTTCGCCTTCCACCTGCAGGTGCCAACAGTGATGACAGTAATGCTTCATGGAAGCTGCCCAGGGTCCTGGAACTCTCCTCCAGCCTCGGACGACTGACCACTGGGGATGGTAGGCATATCAGCAGTACTGCCACTGTCCGAGGACGTCATGGAGCGCTGGCGGTGCTTGCGCCGGTGTCTGTGGCGGCGGGGCTTGCGGCCGTCTCTGTGGCAGCGGTGCTGGCGGCGGGGTCTGTGGCGGCGGTGCTGGCGGCAGGGTCTGTGGCGGCGGGGCTGGCGGCGGTGCATGGGTCAGCACCTGATGAGGGAGAAAGCAGGATGTCTCCTGCAGCCTCGGACGGCTGCCCACTGGGGAAGAGGGTGGGGACTGTTGCAGCGGCTGTAGACGTGCCGGAGGCGGTGCAGGTGGCGGTGCAGGTGACGGTGCGGGGGGCGGTGCAGCTAGCGGTGTTCGCCGCCGTACAGGTTGGTGTGGACATGGACAGAAGGTGTGACACTGGTCCCTCAGTCGGTGCCACCATGCCCTCTCCTGACCTGCCCTTCTGTTTTTGGCCCTTCCCCACCTTTGATGGTGGCGCAGTTGTCTTGCCACTATCCCCTTTAGTTTTCGCTGAGCCCTTGGTGGCTGGTAGTTTCGGCTTCTCCCTCTGGGATGTGGGCACCTTTTTCACCTTGGCAGGTGGCGGAATGTCCTTGCCCTCACTACATGGCACACTGGCAGCCCTGATGGGTGGCGCACTCAATGACCCCGCAGTTGCGGGCACCACTGTGTCTGGGGATGTGGTGGCTGAGGTGCTGGGCTGGGACCTGGAAAGCCTGGCCCTAGGGGAAGGACGGGGGGGAGGTGTAGGGAAGAGGTCAATGTTGGCCAGGAAAAGTTTTTTAGACACACTGGGAGGGGAAGATGGAGGGGGTTTGGGAGTGGAGGAAGAGGTAGTGGTTGTAGGAGGTGTACGTCTGCTGAATTTGGGTGAAGGTGCATGGGCTGGAGGCTGTTGTGAGGTGGATGGCTGTTGGGTGGGTGTGTGCCTGCGTTTGTGTACTTTGGGAGGAGGGCTCACAGACACACTGGGAGAGGACACTGAGGATGTGTGAATGGTACTGGCGGTGGTGATTGCACGTGAGCGGTGTGTGGTGATGGGCGTGCTGGTGATGGAGGTAGTGGCTGAGGATGTAGTGAATGCAGGTGTGAGTGGAGACGAGACTGGGAGGGAGGAGGGAGACGTTGAGGAGGGGGACACAGTGGAGGAAGTGGATGTTGGTATGTCTGCATGGTTATGGTGCTTGTGTGAGTGCCTGTGGGATGTGTGGTGCTTATGTTTGCCTGAGCCACTCTTGCGTGTTGATGTGTGTGCATGCTGGTCTGATGGTGTGCTTGGGATAGGCTGAGGTACAGGGGATTGGGTCTGGGTGGAGGAGGTTGGAGGGGGGAGGCTGGACACAGGGACAATGGCTGCCATCAGTGCTGAGGCCAGAGCCTGAAATGCTCTCTTTTGGGCTGCCTGGCCAGAATGAATGCCCTCCAGGTATGCATTTGTTTGTTGCAAATGCCTCTCAACACCCTGGATGGCATTCACAATAGTAGACTGCCCAACAGTGAGGGATCTCAGGAGGTCAATAGCCTCCTCACTGAGGGCAGCAGGGCTGACTGGGGCAGGGCCTGAGGTGCCTGGGGCGAAGGAGATGCCCACCCTCCTGGATGAGCGTGCACGGGACACGCACTGAGGGGCTGCTGGGAGAGCGGTGCTGGTAGGGGGGGTGGCGGCTGTACCTGTTGAATCGGTGGGCACATAGGTGCCCGCCACCGCAAAGGAGCTCCCATCAGAGGAGGAGTCGCTGTCGCTGGTCTCTGCTCCTGTCCCCGTTGTGGAGCTCCCCTCACCCTCTGTCCCACTGGTGGCTTCAGACTGTGTTGCTTCACCCTCCAGGGCCAAGTGGGATGCAGCTTCCTCCTGCTCCGGTGCCAATGCTCCTACGCCTGATGATGCTATTGCACACAAGAACAGGGAGACCACAAAAATTGGGGGGGAAGTCAGAAGAAAGACATGTTCAGTGCATGCAACACCACTACCGTTGGCGGACACAACACACAGGGAGCAGCCCTCTGCACTACGCCATGCACTTACAGTTCCTAGAAATTCCACATGACCATGGGGTACGAGGCCTAAGACCAAATGGTGCACACATGGAAGTCACAGGAGCCTGACTAGGTGTAGATGGCTCTTACCACTAGTGGGGTTGGGGTGCCACAAAGCCTGCCTCACAAGGGACCTTGCCTACCAAGTTCGCCCTGGCCTAGGGGAACCCACTGCCCACCTCCCCTGCCCAGACACCTCGTAATGCGCGCAGAGTCAGCTGAATGAGAGTGTACTCACCCCCTTGTGGCTGCTGTGATACCCTCAAGCGCCCATCCAACTCCGGATATGCCACCACCAGGATCGGAACTTCAGGGGGGTCATGGTGCGACGGGCACCCCTCCCACGTTGGGAGGCCAGCCCCAGCTGGGCTTCCACCGTCTTCTTGGTCCAGCGGTGCAGGTCCTCCCATCTTTTACAGCAGTGGGTGCTCTGTCTGTGGTAGACCCCAGGGTCCGGACTTCCTTGGCGATGGCACGCCAAATACCCTTCTTCTGGTGGGCGCTGACCTAGAGGAATGGTACAGGGGGAAAGGACATTACTCACCATGCCGGACCGTCATTCTCATTGCCCACCAGTTCCCACCCATGCCATGACGCACATACACTCAGCATCCGCACATGTAGGTCTCATCCCCCCCCATGTTTCCTCCAGCCATACCACTCAAAGCAGGCATTGCCCATCCATCATGCTCACAGTGTACTCACTGTTTGTCTGGAGGACCGTACAGTTGCGTGTACTGGGGGAGGACCCAATCCACTAGTTTCTCCAACTCCTCCGAAGTGAAGGCAGGGGCCCTTCCCCAGACACTCGAGCCATCGTCGCTTCCAGACACAGGTCACAGCAACACTTGCAGTGTAGGTCCTCTCCTGTTGAAGGTCAGGTATCAAGTGAGGGAATAGACAGAAAATGGCAGTCACGGCCGCAGTGGTGCGCTCCTGGGACCCATAGGGCCCAATGTTAACCAGTGCTGATTTGCGCCACGGTCTTTGACCGCCCACTGCAACGGTGTACAACGCCAGCGCAGTTAGCTCATATCCCCTTGTCCCACCTTACAGGTCAGGCAGCCGCCATTTCAGGGGGCCACATGGCATTAATAATAACTCCGTCACACCTATCTAGGCCTGGAATACACTCAGTTACAGGCACATTACGGATTAATACATTTTCAGCAAATAACAATTTGTGATACCTCAGTGTTGGCTGACTCCCTGCTCGCTGTTCTCCTCCATAGGGCACGTCTGCTGGGGCAGGTGATGAGATGGCGGCATCCTCCGGTGTACAGACCCCTGGTGGACCTGTCGACAATGGAAGAGAAACACATCATAGTCACATACAGACTTGATCGTGCAACAATCCATGAACTGTGTGCCCAGTTGGAACAAGACCTGATGTCAGCTATCCGCCATGCCACAGGGATACCCCCTCTAGTGCAGGTCCTGTCTGTACTCCATTTCCTGGCCAGTGGGTCTTTTCAAACAACAGTGGCCATGGCATCAGGGATGTCCCAGCCAATGTTCTGTAACGAGTTGTCCAGAGTGTTGTCTGCTCTGCTGAAACACATGCGCAGCTACATCGTGTTCCCTCAGGTGGAGGATTTGCCCACCGTGAAAGGTGACTTCTATGCCCTGGGACATATCCCCAACATCATTGGTGCCATTGATGGGACACATGTGGCATTAGTACCTCCCTGCAGGAGTGAACAGGTGTACAGAAACCGGAAGAGCTACCTTTCGATGAATGCGCAGATGGTGTGTTTGGCAGACCAGTACATCTCCCATGTGAATGCCAAGTTTCCTGGCTCAGTGCATGACGCTTACATTTTGAGGAATAGCAGCATCCCTTATGTGATGGGGCAACTCCAGAGGCACAGTGTGTGGCTAATAGGTGAGGCCAAGGACCCAATACAATGTGAATAGGTGTCTGGGTATGGGGTTGTCCCTAAGGGTTAGTGTGTGTCTAACAGTTGTCCCTCTATATTTGCAGGTGACTCTGGTTTCCGCAACCTGTCATGGCTACTGACCCCAGTGAGGAATCCCAGGACAAGGGCAGAGGAATGCTACAATGAGGCAAATGGGCGAACTAGGAGGGTGATCGAACGCACCTTCGGCCCCCTGAAGGCCAGATTCCTGTACCTCCATCTGACAGGTGGCTCCCTATACTACTCACCAAAGAAGGTGTGCCAGATCATCGTGGCATGTTGTATGCTGCACAACCTGGCTTTGCGACGGCAGGTGCCTTTTCTGCAGGAGGATGGGCCAGATGGTGGTCTTGTGGTAGCTGTGGGAGCCTGTGGACAGTGAAGAAGAGGAGGCAGAAGAAAAGGATATCGACAACAGAAACAACATAATCATGCAATACTTCCAGTGAGACACAGGTAAGAAGATGGAAATGTTTCCCACATTCCATACTATTGTTGGAGCTAGCATAAGTCTGTCATTTTCACTCAGTGTACCCTGACTTGTCACTTTGACTTTCCATTTCACAGATCTAGGTCCCACTTTGTGCCCTCTGCTCTGTTTCCTCCTGGCCTACAGCTGTGTTACATTGGTATGTGTACAAGTAAATTGACATTGCTATATTCCATGGTTTTTGCAATTACACATTTGTGAAAGCACAGACTGACTCCAGATTGTTTTGTGATTGAAGTGTGTTTATTTCTGTGCAAATAAGTGGAGGGGGTTGTAAAATGGGCTGGGGGGATGGTGGAGGAATGTCCATGGCAGAGTCCAGTCTATTTGTTTCACAGGTGCATTGTCCAAAGAGGCATAGGAAGTGGAGCAATGACAGTTTACTGATGAACAGGGTGACATAGTGGGACAGAAGGGTGACATTCAGGGGGTCTCATTTCCTGGCAGGGTTCTTGGCAATGTTCTCTGTCTTGTTCCTGGATCTCAGGGACCGTTTGTGGGGTGATTCTCCATCTGCAGGGGGTGGGGTGCTGGTGTCGTGTTCCTGTGGCGGTGCCTCCTGTCCACTAGCGCCGGCAGAGTTGGAGGGCTGTTCATCATCTAGGCTAGTGTCAGGGGGCCCTTGTTGTGCCACTGTGTCCCTCCTGGTATTGACAAGGTCTTGCAGCACCCCTGCAATGGTGACCAGGGTGTTGTTAATGGACTTCAGGTCCTCCCTGATCCCAAGGTAGTGTTCCTCCTGCAGCCGCTGGTTCTCCTGAAACTTGGCCAGTACAGTTGCCATTGTCTCCTGAGAATGATGGTAAGCTCCCATGATGTTGGAGAGGGCCTTGTGGAGAGTGGGTTCCCTGGGCCTGTCCTCCCCCTGTCGCACAGCAGTCATCCCAGTTTCCCTGTTGTCCTGTGCCTCTGTCCCCTGAACCGTGTGCCCGCTGCCACTGCCCCCAGATCCCTGATCGCCCTGTGTTAGTGGGGTTGCCTGGGTTCCCTGTAGTGGTGGACACACTGCTGATTGACGTGTCCTGGGGACAGAGGGATGGGCCCGCTGGGTGGGTGCTGTGCTGGTGTTTCCTGACGGGGGAGGCTCTGTGGTGGCTTGTGACTGTTTGAGGGGAACCAACTGTCCCAAGGTCCCTGATGGGCCGGGCTGGTCATCTTGATCCAGGCATGCAGAGCTGCTTTCATCACTGTGGGTCTCTTCTGTGGGGTGACTGGATATGTCTGGCACCTCCTGTCCTGTGACGTTGGTTAGGGGTCCTGTTGGGGTATAAATGCATAATTATTGTATCTGTGTGTGCCGTCGTGTGCAATGGGTGAGTGACCCTCTACTCCAGGGCTTGCATTCTTAGCTTGGTCCTTGTGTGATAGTTGGTTTGGGGTCTGTGTGGGTATCTGTACTGGACATGCTTTGGTGATGGGTGTCCATGCATTGGTGTTACATGCAGGGCTTGTTTTTGGGATGTGTGGGTTGTGTTGGTGTGGTATCTGTGAGTTGTTGGGGTGATGGGTGTGAGGGTAAAGGTGGGGTATGGGATGGCATGTAGGTGAGGTGGGGGGATAAGGTAGTAAAGAATTGCCTTACCAGAGTCCATTCCTCCTGCTACTCCTGCGAGGCCCTCAGGAGGCAGTATCGCCAAGACTTGCTCCTCCCATGTTGTTAGTTGTGGGGGAGGAGGTGGGGGTCCACCGCCAGTCCTCTGTACAGCAATCTGGTGTCTGGAGACCACGGAACGCACCTTCCCCCGTAGGTCAATCCACCTCTTCCTGATGTCATCCCGTGTTCTTGGATGCTGTCCCACTGCGTTGACCCTGTGGTTCTGCACCATAGCTCCATCTTCCTTGCAATGGATGTCTGCTGCACCTGTGCTCCGAATAGCTGTGGCTCTACCAGGATGATTTCCTCCACCATGACCCTGAGCTCCTCCTCAGAGAACCTGGGGTGTCGTTGAGGTGCCATGATGTGGTGTGAGTGATGTGTAAGGTGGTGTGTGTTGTGATGTGTGAGGGGATGCGTTTGTGTGTGTTGTTTGAGGTGCATTGATGTTGTGTAAGTGATGGTGTTGTGTGTCTTTGGATGCTGCTGTTGTTTAAGGTAGTGTATCTCTCTGGCCTGCATTATATTTCCGGTAGTAAGGGTTTGTGGGTAATGTGGGTGGGTGTTTTATAGTGTTGTGGGTGTGTGGTTGTGGTGTGTGTATGTGTATCAGGTGTGTGCATTTCGAATTGTCCAATGTTATGGTGTTTTGTAAATGTGTGTGTATTTTGAGCGCGGCGGTGTGTACCGCCAATGGTTTACTGCGGTTGAAAGTCTGCCGCATTGATTCGTGGGTCGTGATAGTGTGGGCGTATTCTTGTTGGCGTGATGGTGACGGTTTTGTTATCGCCAGTTTATCACTGACCTTTGGTGTGGCGTACTTGTGTGGGTGTCTGTATTGTGGCAGATTCCAAGCTGTGGGTCATAATACCTGTAGCGGAATTCTGCGGCCGCAGCGATATGTTGGCGGTCTTCTGCATGGCGGTAAGCGGGATTTACCGCCAGGGTTGTAATGAGGGCCTATGTGTTTTATTATGACTACTGTGGGTTTTCACAGAGTAAAAGTACTTGAGTAATGTTCTGACAACTGCTTGTGTAGCAGGGTACTACTGATATATGTCATGTTTGGTCTAAATATGTTTTATGTAATGCAGTTTATTTTTATATAACTTGCTGTCTCTCCTTTGTGGTGTATTTATTGTGTCACATGTGTTATGTGTGTTGTGCAATCTCTTTACACATTGCCTCTGGGTTAGGCCTGACTGCTCATGCCAAGCTATCAAGGGGGTGAGCAGGGTTTATCCTGGTTGTGTAACCCCCTCGCCCTGACTTGAGAGGGTGGGTTCAGCCTGGCTTAAGAGCATACCCTAGCAAACCAGAAACCTAATTTCTAACATACATTTTACAAATATAAGGTAGAGTACCTTGGAAGTTAAATAATGTTTGTTTTCTGAACCAAGCTTACAAGTTATACAGACATACAGTGCTAGAAAATGGTAAGTTTATAACACAGTAGTACAGTGATATCTAACTGTATGTCATAAACAGAACAAGTTTATACATTTTTGCTTTTTTTTTTATGTGTATCTCAGGCATAAGAAATATTTGTTACAGAACTATGCCATCATTTAAAACCTTTGTAGTTCAAGATGATCCTATTGTGATAGTCTTAATAAAACACGGGGGAAAAACAAATCAATTTGACTGTGACAAAAAATCAATAGATGCTGTTCATGTCCAACTGTTCACATATCGAGCTACGTATTGTGATACATGGGAAACCATACACACATAATGACATATCTTCTGCAATATGCCTTTAATATACCTTTACAGGTTTATTACAGTGTCAACATTGGGCCTGATTTTTTTTTGCAGGTGGGTTACTCTGCCACAAAGGTGATGGATATCCCATCCGCCGAAATATAAATTCCATTATATCCTATTTGGTTCATATTTCAGTGGACGGTATATCCGTCGCCGTTGTGATGAGTAACCGGTCCGCTGAAATGTAAATCAGGCCCTTTATGACTTAGAATACTGAATGTAAAATTAATAGGTAGCTGTCTTATACATTTTAAGGCAGTCTGTTTTTAAAAGAAAGAGTGTTATCATCCTCTTCTGTCTAACCTATGCTGTTTTTTAAGTAGATGGCTTAGTTGTCTGATGCCGCAGTATCAGTATCTATCTCCATGATGAAAAATAATAGCACTACAAGTAAAACTGTGACCTGAAATAGAAACTCAGGAAGCAGTGAAGTTAGAAATACACATATTGATTTTTCTCTTATTCAGAGTACATCTTTGAATCATTAAATCAGATATTTTGTTACCACTGTTAAATGAAGGGTTGAGAGAAGTTCTGACTTATAGTTTGGGCACACGTTTAATTGCACACCATTACATATTAAATTTTTATATGGAACTGATTTACAGTCAGGTATTGGTATATATGCAAAATGTTCTAACTCTGTAACAGTGAACTTGAATGTAGGCGATGGAAGTATTAATTTTTCCAAGAGGTCAGAGCTAGGGTAAGTCTCATTAGCTTTTTATTTGTAGAACAGCCAAACAGAATTACTGCGAATTTTGCAGTTCATTGGTTGAAAACATGAGAGCACTACTACACATACCTGCCTTGTTGTCTGACAGAATTTGTTGATGAGGATTTGTCAAAGTTGTGCAGAAAGGTTGGTCTACGTGTTGGTTTATTAATTCTTTAACTGAAGTATAACGTAGACTACCAATGACATTGCTCTAGCAATTAATTACATTTTGATTTTTAAACTGATGTCCTGTCATTTCTGCGTTTTTCGTTTTTTGTGTTTTCTTTTTAGGTTGTTCCAAATCTTGTTCATAAACGTAGTTTGATTTAATTTTACTTTTGAAAGACAGTTTATGTTTTATAAAAATTGAATACTCACCAAAAAGAGGAGCGTACATCATTCACAAACGATTGTATTCACTCCAACAGCCGCCTGCTTTAATTCTTGTGTCATCATAATTAATAATATACAATCCTGGTATTTTTTTAATGCGAGACAGAGCAACATATGCCATTTCCTCTTGAAAACTGCAGAGCCACTGTTATTTAGTGCATGATCTAAGCTTAGCCCTGGTGATTTGTGTATTGTTACCGAGTAAGCCAATTGAAGATGAAACTGTCCCCTTCAAATATATAAATCTTTGATAAGTAAGAATCTTGCTGCATACCAAAAGATAATTTTTCTCTCTTGAATGTGGTCAAATGTCACCACAATAAATTCAATCTCTTCATTCTTTGCAGACGTCAGAAAGTTCAGTACAAATCCCATGTAAATTCTGATGTAGAATAACACAACAACTTTTACACAGATGTAAATATTTCTGGAATCCTGCTGTAAGCGACACTGATTATTCCATTTTTAGTAATTTTGCAGCTAAACTTTTGCTTTTGGTTATGTTCATTCTTTGACTCCCTACTTAATCTTTACAAAGAAGAATCACAATTTGCTTTTTTTCTTCCAGATGTAGCATTTCAT
Source organism: Pleurodeles waltl (assembly GCF_031143425.1). Lineage (NCBI taxonomy): Eukaryota > Metazoa > Chordata > Amphibia > Caudata > Salamandridae > Pleurodeles > Pleurodeles waltl. The sequence goes on along the minus strand of NC_090437.1, from coordinate 417,829,239 downwards.
TATTTATTGGAGCACATTATTCAACTGATGACATTAAACATACCACGGGCTGTGATTGTGAAAGAGATAATGCATTACTTCAGCAGGTGAATAAAGGCTAGAACACAACCTATTTGTATTTTGTTCCCTTAGCATAATCTTTGCTTCTTTTGTCACAAATGTTTTTTTTTTTTTTATATCATGGCATAACTTTCTCATTAGTGTAAGGAAATAGGTTCTGCCTATCAGATTTGCCCGTTGTTTTTGCTTTTGGACCACCAGGTATATGACCTTTTTACTGTAGATGAGCCGCACAACCTGTGATATACCCACAGTAAGGTCCGGGTAAATTAATTGAACATGCTTAAGACAAGGCTGCTGTGATGCAGCAAGTGTAAGGGGCACTCGGCTAGTTATATGAAAACATCTGTGCACAAGTGTGTGCACACATGTAAGAGCTGCATGTGGAAGACTCCTGTCATGCACATCCCGGTTACTGTGCATAGGTGCCTGGCAGATAGGGGAACCAGCAGGATTGGATATTGACCTTGGATAGGTCTCATAATGTTAGTGTACACTCATAGGGAGTGGCAGTGTGGTTTACTGTCTTGTCTGCATAGACACTCCATTATACATCTATGGAGCGGGCTGCCTTAGGATGCCACTTCGCTCCCTCTTGGCCTACAGAGACATATTGAATAAGGGCTTAACCTGTATGGACAAATTGATTTTGTAAGTTCTAAAAATATAGTACAGTTTATGGATCATCCAGGCATGTCATATTTCTCAGGCTCAGCCCAGGATCAGAGCCTAAGGCTTTTGCCACCCCACTGTGCTACGTTAATTACATTTCTCTCTCCGGCAGGAACAAAGGCCTCCCCTCACAAAGGGAGCAATTATCAGTAATTGATTCAGATCCTGAGGGAGGAAAAGGGTGGGGATGAAAGATCTGCATCAATCAGCTGTCACACTGTGCCGGTGATGGGCCTGCTGAAGTCCACTGTACAAAGGAGGGAGCTCCCTTTGAAGATTTTCTGGGAAAGGCCCCAGCAGTGATGTTAGCGAGGGGAGGAGCTGAATCCTCCCGAGCAGATGTGGGAAGTGACTCATAGGTGATGCCATTTTCAAATGTCCTAGCAGGCTGTGCAGGAAGGTTAGTACAGGGGCGGAAAGGTGATGTGGCACCCCAGGATACGTCAGAGGTGCCTCACTTCTGGACCCTCCTGTCCGCACTATAAAGGTCTTGTGCAAAGGGGAGAGCTCTCTCTTAGTTGTGACTTTCTGCTGGACACTGGGACTGGAGGAGGCAGCTATCGACAGTCAGCGGGAGGAAACCAATGATGGCCATCTGGATTAACAACTCTAACTTCAGTTGACCTCAGGACCAGTGGGGCTCTTCTCAGGACCAGGAAAGCTGGTCCCCTTGCACACCCTGAGGGCTAGACTGGGCTTCTTTATCAAGAAGTAGAGAGGTCCAGAGGAATCAAAGGACAAAGGATGGTGCAGGGAGACAGTGGAACCAGCTCCCTGCACAGTTCTTCACCTTAGAGTCCTAAGGAAAGTGCTCCATGTGGCTAAGGCTCACCACCCAGAGAAAAATGAGCCCACAAGCATGCAAAATAGTCAAATGGGGCCTGAGATATAGGAGGAGGAAGGATTTTGACCTTGACCAACAGTGAGGCTCAGAGAGCGTGGAACTCTAACTAGCTGACTTGTGCTGGTTTATGCAACTGCGGGCCCTTGATGGTCAGCAATGGTGGGGAAGTGCTGTTGCGGTTGCATTTCCCCTGCTAGTACAGGAGGGGCCCAGGACCCCATCCCTAGCCCCTGGACAAAGAAGATGCAGGGTGAGTGCTGCCGCTCTCCCCCCATTAGTGGCTGGCCATCCCCATGCTCAGGTTCAGGGAAGCGGGAGGCAACCACGAGCACCAGCACCTTGCCTGCCAGGAGTGGGCAGGGCAGAAAAAACCTGCCAGCTCCCACAGCAGCACAAAGGAGTGTTGCAGGGTTAGGAAGTTGGCATGGGCCAACAAGCCAGCAAGACTGGGCTCTTCCCAGCTCAGTTCAGAGAGTTGTTAATTAACTATTCATGAGCTGTAGGAATGGGGCATTATTATGAAGTCTTACATAAAAATGTAGTAGGGAAAGAAATTCTGAAGCACAATTCTATATTTACTGGCAATTTACAGGAGGAAAAACCCGTATATGAATGTAATTGCACTTCTATTTGCAATATTCGAGCTACAGCCATTCTGAAGGCAAGGACATTTCTGCACTCTACGTATCACTTCTTTGTGATTTTCCTGCATCTGTAACACCAGTTCCTCATTGAAATGAATAATGGGCCCTGATTTGATGGCAGTGCTGTCTATGTTCTTAACTTCATCCACAGTTTCTTTGGGCAAGAGAGATACACCAAATTGCCTCCTGGCTAGGGCTATGTCCATGAAATTTCCAGTGACATCTGAATCAATTAATATTTGCAGGTGTTCCCCCCAAATCACTAAGGTACGGACAAAGAAATAATGATATGCATGTGCTTGAGACTGAAAGACTAGAATCACCCAAAACAATTGTCTCAGCATGTTTCAGGACAACTAGTTTCTAGATTCCCCTCTCTTTTTTGGCTTCAAGGTTCAGTTGTATAAGTAGTGGCCTTCCTTGCGACAATATAGACACGACTTCACATCCCGATTTCTCTGTTATTGAAAGTCAAATTAGTTTTATTAAATTTTTTCGGAATCATGAAAGCACAAGAAAAGACAGTAATAAAATATTTAAAAAACAACAGATCTCATACAACTATAAGTATAAAATCTAACTCTCAGTCGTTGATAAAATGTATTAATTTCCTATGTCTAAAGATAGCCCATAAAAATTTAGACATGATATTACAGATATATATGGTTGGCAGAGACTGTAAAAACACATAAACTGGGCAACACTGTACCAACTCCATAGATCGCAACAATGGCAGCAAAAATGTTTCTTGGCAAATTATACAGTGTACAGAATAAAACCATATGAAAAGTACTTTGCTCAGTAACCTTGTAGCACAGGCATTTAGCCATAGGCCTCGACCAATCATTCATGGTTGGAAAGCTCACCAAATGGTGAAAAAGGTCTAGCCTAAATCTGGTTAAAACAAATCCATGCTCTTCATTGCTCACCTCCTTTAGACACAGTTGCATGCCGAATGAGGTTAAGATCAACTGATTTTTAACAACACTTGGCTTAAGCAATTCAGCAGATACACTTAGCTCTTCTAAGTGTGACAGACACTCTTTTTTCAGGTGTTTTCTTGTAACAGCTCATAGAGTTTGTGGTTTGTAGTGCAACTTTGATGCCCCAGATCACTCATAGTTTTCTTTTACATATCCTAACCATTGTACTCCTCCTGCATGAGAGGACGTAAGACAATCCCCTATAATCTTTTGGTTCTACTTGGTATACTCAGAAGTCTATACCTTGTGCCATAGCAGGATCGGTTGTATTTTAACTAGATTTGAAATTAATGGGACCCCTAGTTCGGAGTGACATACATGTGATGGACTACTCTGTGGGAGAGAGAGAAGATACTTCAAGAAGGCATTCTCCATGAGCTGTAAGGAGTCATGTTTTACATGCCCCCAAAGACTTGCCCCAAACAGGGTCGTTGACATACATTTGACCTTGTACACTGTTAATATCCCCCTAGGGGGTTTCTTTCCAACCTTGTGAGCAAAGTTGCGCAAGACTGTAACAGTTTTCTGAAAGTGTAGCCCTCTGGTTCTAGTTGCCGTCCGCCATGTCCCTTTTGATCGAACGTGATCCCCAGGTAGGGAAATGATGTGACGTAGTCAATTCTAATGTCTTTTATCATGAGACTGGGGGGTTTCGGTATCACTTTCCCACACCTCATAGCAAATGTCTTGCTTTTATTAACTAATAGCTCCAGTTCCTCTACATAAGACTCAAAGCGCGTTAGTAACTCTTGCAGTGCAAGGGGGGTTTGTGCCATAAGAACAGCGTCATCAGCATACAGTAGGGCAGGAATGGGCTGGGACCCTATCTGGGGCAGGCTGTTACAATCAGCAGATAGTACATTACCCAAACTATTAATGTATAAGGAGAACAAGAAGGGTGCCAGAACACAACCCTGCCTTACCCCCTTCTCTATGCTGAATGACTGAGTACATTCGCCCATTAAACCATATCGCACTCTGGCCCTGCGCCCATAACATGTTTGCCTGAGAAATTATGCGATTGGTGGGTCCACCCCCAGGTTCCCCATAATAGCCCACAATTTACTATGGATTATGCCAAAAAATGAAGCTGTTAAGTCAACAAAGGCCGAATACAATCTCCCTTGTTTGATGGTGGAATATTTCTCAATCAACATGCTTAAGTTCAAACCCTGCTCCACGGTCCCTTCTCCCTCCTGTAACCTGTACTGTAAGTCTGATAAAACGTTCTTCTCCTGGGCCCATTCTTGCAATCTGTTCAAGACAACACAACCTGCCACTTTCAGCATTTAATCTAGGAGAGAGCTAGGACGATAACAGGTACAGGTGTCTGTCCCTTTTTAAAAATTGGCACAATAATTGAAACCCTCCAAGACCTCAATAGGCCAGCTTGACAGCATGCATTCAGGACTTGAGTAAGCATTGGCCCTCAGAAGGTCATGTTGGCTTTAAACAGATCTACAGGGATGTAATCTGGGCACAGCGACGTGCCGGCTTTAATTGCCTTTAGGGCAGTAATTACCTCTTTGAGGGTAAATGCAAGCTTGATTGGGAAGTTAACGGGGGCAGAAAAGTCATTGTCAAGCGCATCATCTTCTGTCAGGCTTAACCTATCAGTTGGATTAGAATAAATGGCTGAGAAGTGAGAGATACAATCTCCCTTGCTAATGGGCGTTTCAAGGCGTGGTCCAGTGTCTGACTGAAGATAAGGCAAATTAATTACCTGCCAGAAAACTGCAGAATCCTTAAGAATCCTGGCTTCTTGCAATTTTTCCCTTAATTCCTTTTTCAATACTACTTTCCTCCGCATTAAAACATACTTATAGTTTTACCTAGCAGCCCAGACTTCATTTACACAGCGTGGGCATTTGTGTAGGCCGAGTTTCAATGTGCTATGGGCCTTAGTACAAGATTCATCAAACCACCCCATCATCTTAATATTTCTGCTGCCCCTGCCTGTAATCACCAGTCCCTCCTTAATGTCCCCAGTAATCCTTTGAAGACTCTCGATGATATCCTCAGGATTAGTACCCAAGTCTAAACATTTCTCAAAAGCCTGCATACATCCACAGATCAACTTTTTTAGGAATTTTTGGGGATCAATCTTTGACCTACGCAAGGTATAACCGTTAAGCCTATTAATGTTCATATCACCCATCGTGCAATAGTTAGGAGATGGTGCTGGGGATAAAAAAAAAACCTGATGTCACATCCAAATCTATCCCCAGTGGGTAGTGGTTACTGTATGCAGTTGTATGGGTGATAAAGTTTGCAACCCTTGCTGCATGTCTATTTGTGACCAAAAAGTAGTCAATTACGGAGTTTTTTCCTTGACCATTGAATGTGGTTGCAAATGGGATTGGCGGGCAGCATATCTCATTGCAGAATCCAAGGTCTGTACTAAATATGAGCTCTTTCAATTTCTCCCCAAGGAAGGAGTGTATAAAGTGTGAGTGCCCAACATTCCCACTTTCACTTAGGCCACATGTCTTCTCTGAGCCCCTAGTACATACTTCAGTATTGAAGTCTCCCCCTCCCCATAGAACTACCAAATCCTGGTATTTCCCATTCCTGAGAGCTTTGACATCCCTTTTTAATAAAGTCAAGGCTGTATTTGCCTTAGCTTTCGGGATGTTATTGTAAAAGTTGATTAATGCCAGCACGCATGTGGCTGAGATTTCAACAACGACAATATGATGGTAGGATTGCGGTGCCAGCATAATTTTACTAGATGCCCTCAGGATGTTTGATACATAGGTACAGATTCCCCCCTTTGCCCTCCTTGAGTTAGATGGTACCCCCAGTTTCTAAAACCATTTAGGTGAATTGGGTTTACCGTCCATGTTTCTTGAACACAGACCTATTGACAAAATCACAGTAGTCTGCTATTGCCACTTTAGACAGTAGGCCTGGCATGTTCTAGAATGCTATCCTTATCTTCTTCACATCAGGAACAATATTTTCGCAATTGACCAATTGGTCCTGAGTGGGCTGATGGAGTCTATCCAAAAGTGGGGAGAGGGTATTTTTAGAGTCGGCAGCAAAAGGAACAACCAAACAAGCAGATAGTTATATCGTGTGGGTGGAATGGCAGATCAACAGGAGTTTCAGATGGTACTCTGGGTCAGTCGTTCTAGTTTAAAGCAGAAGGGTTGCTTACTGAATAGTTGGTAGACTGGGCCCCATGACACAGGAAAAGCCTGGGATACTTAAACTGAATACAGGACTACCCATGGCGCATGTCCTTGCGTCTAAGGCCACCAAAATATCAACCATGCTCCTGTCCCTGAGTGTCAGCTAGATCGTATCATAGCATGTGTCTGGATCTGGCCTACTAACTGCCTCAATTATGTCCTGGCGTATTACGGAATAACAACCCCTCACATGGTGGATCCAGTGGATCGCCTTGTTTCTAACAGATTATCCCCCTTCCCTTTGGGCCAATAGATGTAATTATGGGACATTAACCATTAAGACAGTGTTGTTAGAACTGAACTGGTCGGCAACAGGCTATCCAGCACCATTTGGGACACTATCTTTCGTAAGTCTAGAAAGTTGGCAGCGAAGTCTTGGTTTCTTGCCCAGGTTTAGACTATTGTGTGTGGGAACCAAACAAGAGTTCTTAGTCCTACCACCTACTGGAAGATAGCCAGCACAGGGCACCAAACTGGCAGCAGGGCAGGGAGCACAGTTATGGTTCTTATTACAGGTGTTCAAGGGCAATTTGGGCAGCAGCGTCGGGGAACCTGAGGGATTAAGTGTGGAACTACAGTTGCGACCATAATGGTTGTCACATCTAAAGGTGTTAACTGTTTGACCATTGTGATTAAAGAATTAACCATGAATTTAGGCTCAGACACCTCATTCTTTAATTTTTGTATACATGAGATGTACTGAGCATTAGGCAGGTCTGGATTTGCGTTTACATATACTGTGTCTACAATAGCCCCCCATCAGGGCACTGAGGTCAGGATCCCTGTGTAGGTCTGATATAATATTTAGGGGGCTGAAGCGATTGCTGAATTGAAGAGCATCACTATCATCAGGTGATAGCTCATTCAGGGGTGCTGAGGGAATATGGATGATAGCATTTCTTGCTTCTCTCTGCCCTGTAGGAGCTAGAGCCTCTGTCCCACATTTTTTTAACATGTCTGGGATTTTCTTATCACTCTCCCTTGGCCAAACTGGGGAGCGCTCACTCCAGTTACCTTTAAAGTCTCTATCTGGGGAAGACGTTAAAATGTCCAAAGGATTGTCAATCCTATCCATTACACAGTTGTTTGCTGCATGCTTCTGCCTTTTGTGTTTTTTCCTGTGTGCCACCCTAGCCCCACCCTCATTCACTTTCCTTTTACCCATCAAAAAGGCTTTAACGAAAAGATGGGCCCATAAAGGTAGGATAGATCAATGGAGCAACCCACAGAGGCTGCAACAATACAGAAACACCAACAAAGCCTACTTGATGATAGGTGTTAGGGGGTGGCCCAGCCCAGTCTCCTTCAGGCTCCGATGGGCATGGACTGGCCCGCCCTTGGATAGGGCTTCGCCAGGGTGCGGCCCAGGCATGCCCAGTGCTGCGGTGTGCTCCCAAGTGCTTTATAGAGCTCCTTGGTGTGGCAAGTGGGAGCAGGTGTTGCAGAAAATGTCCGCCTCCTGGGGCCAGAAAGCAGTCTGAGATATGTAGCCCATCTTGGAAGAGTTAGCGCGTCCCATGCAGCGGTGTGCTCCCTAGCGCTTTCGTTGGTGTGGCAAGTGGGAGTAGGTGTTGCAGAAAATGGCTGCCTCCTGAGGCCACAAAGCAGTCTGGGATATGTAGTCCCTCTTGGAAAAGTTAGCACATCTCTGTTATTCTTTCTCACTCAAGTGATCACCAAAACTGCATATTTGCATAGGTTCTGGCTCTTCAGTGTTTCTTTCTGGTTCTGGTTTCTTTTTCCTAAAAACAGCTGATTATCAGTACCTCCCCGATCCTTATGTCTTTCTGCAAGGTGATGGCCTAGCTTTATCACTGGGCCAATCAACTCACTACACAATTCGTAAGGGTCAACTACTTGGGATAGGAGATCCTGTAGATCATCCCCTACGCCGCCCTAAAACAAAGAACTACGTTTACTTTCAGGCCAACCTGCTTCCGCAACCAACCTAATAAAATTAGAAACATAAGTTATGAGATCTTTATTGAATTCAGTAGGAGGTGAGTGTCTACTGACTTCATAAAGGAATGTTTGTCAAAAATCCTTTTCAGTTCAGTTTTGAAGGCATCATAATCGTATAACAAAGAATCATTCCGTTCCACTTACGGAATGGACGATGTGGCTACTGATCCTCCTAAGTACAATAACACAAAAGCAACTTTTGACTGTACATAAAGAAGCAAACTTCACAGGACAGCTAGTGAACCATTCAGGAGGAGCTAACGGAATAGTGGGAGGGGTGGTCCATGTATACTTGGTGCCCCTAAACCCTGATCTGACCTATAGCAGTGGTTGATGTGGGAAATGCACCCCTCCATAACCCTATAGCACCTTGTCCCAATGGCTATCCACTAATTCCAGCAGCCCCTAACCCTTGTAATGTGTCTACTCTTTGGGCCAATGCATTTGTTTCCTTTTTTAGAGATCGGGGCAGGTCTGCTAGTGTGATGTCACATGCCTCCATTTCGTTTTGGGCGAAAACTCTGCATGGGCTTGTCTCACCTGGATTTTCTGCAGGAATGAAATGCGGCCAGGGTGATAGAACACAACTTCCCTATCAATCAATACGACCTTGAACGAAGGGGACGAGAAACAGAAAACATCCACTGATGACTGTTCTGCTGGAGGTTTGTCTATCAGGGCCTGTCTAGATTCTTCCTGTACAAATAAACCAAAAAGGGTATAAGTGAAAATGCCTAACAGTGTATCTCCTTCAATGTTGTGCATATCAAATAATAATATCCTAATACCTCTATGACTCCCCTCTTCCATTTAGTGTGGAGGCAACAAGGTTAACAGAAAATACCATAACTCTAGAGTCAAGAAAGAAAAGTGAAAGTCTAGTTCTTACAGAAGAGCCATGAACTTCCTTCCACCCAGCATTCCCCCAAGTCTCCCAATAAAAATGGTACCTCACTTTTGTGGGTAGGTCTAGTGCCTGGGACAGGAAACGGCCCAAAATGCACCATGGGCACATCACATTTTTCCACCCAAAACTGGCCCCTTTTTCAGTGTCACCCTAGCTGTGGATTTTGAGCCATAGCTCAGCTGGCACCTGGGAATACCTAGCAAACCTGTACATTTTTGAAAACTAGAAGACACCCAGGGGAATCCAGGATGAGGTGACTTGTATGGCTCCCACCAGGTTCTGTTACCTACAATCCCCTGCAAACCTGACAGTTTGTCTGAAAAACACATTTGCCTCACATTTCTGTGATGGAAAGTTCTGGAATCTGAGCTGAGTTCCAAATTTTCCACCACCCAGCATTCCCCCTGGCCTCCTGATAAAAATGCTACCTCACTTGTGCGGGTGGTCCAAGTACCCACAACATGGAAGGGTCCAAAACGTATTGTGGAAGCATCAAAAGTATCTATCACAAACAACCTGTTTTTGAAAGGCGGCACCTGCATTTTTGGTCCTGGACTCAGCAGCCATCTAGGGAAACCTACCAAACCCAGACATTTCTGAAAACTAGACTTCCAGGGGAGTCAAGGAAGATGCGGCTTGTGGGGCTCCTCCAACGTTTTCGTATCCAGAATCCCCTGCAAACCTCAAATTAGCTAAAAATAATCAAATTTTCCACACATTTCTGTGTGGGATCACCATGCCGGAACAACTTTCCTAACACCCAGCACTCGCCTTGGTCCCCTGGTAAAAATGATATCTCACTTGTGTAGGTGGACCAACTGCCTGCGACAGCGAAGGACCAAAAACGTATTGAAATTGAGGCTGACTCTGCTACACAAGTGAGGCAGAGTTTTAATCAGTGAAGATGAGGCAATGCTGGGTGGTAGGAATTTTGTGGATTCTTGCAGATTTCAGAAGTTTCCATCATAGAAATGTAGGGAAAATGTGTGACTTCAGTCAAAGTTGGAGGTTTGCAGGGCATTGTGGGTTAGAAAATGCTGTGGGGTGCATTTGAAGCACACCACCCTGGACTTCTCCAGATGTCTATTTTTCAGAAGTGATTGGGTCTGGTAGGTTTTTCAGGTAGCAGCCTACCCAAGCCCAAAAGTGCAGACGTTCACCTTTGCAAGTGGTACGATATCGAGAGTTAGCCAAGTTCTGCTGGCCTATATGTGAAATCAACACCGAAAAGAGTAAAATCTCTTTTTGCTTACCATTGCTTACCATTGGGATGAGATGCTTTAGTCAGTGGGGGGCGGTGGCAGAAAGATGGTGCCCATTGTGGGGGGAAGGGGGCATTTTCCATGCCCATTCTGGGCAGCCCCAACCCTAAAAATCCCTAGTGCCTAATAGGCTTTCTCCCCCCCAGGGCAAATTCAGGGCTATTGCCCCCATCTGCCTCCCAAGGGGGGCAGAAAGACTGTGCGCATTTTTTTAAGTTGCGGGCATTGCCATGCCAATACTGGGCAGCCCCCACTTGTACACTAATAAAATACAATAATCCCTGTGCCTAGTGGGCTTTCTGCCCTCATCCCCACAGACGGACAGATGGGGGGCTATTGCCCTCATCTGCTCCCTGGGGGGGGGGGGGGGAGAAAGACTGTGTTCATTGTTTAGGAGGGTGGGAGCATTGTCATACCAATTCTGTGCAGCCCCTACCCCTACACTAAAATTCCCTGGTGCCTAGTGGGCTTTCTGCCCGCCGGGGTGCAGATGCTGAGCTATTGCCCCGATCTACTCACCAAGGGGGGAAGAAAAACTGTGCTCATTTGTTTTTGGGGTGGCGCTTTGATAGGCCAATCTTTGGCAGCTCCCACCTCGACAGGAATTGTAAAAGATATTCCCTGGTGTGCTAGTGGGCTTTCTGCCCCCCCCCCCCGGGGGCAGAAAGACTGAAGGGTACCCAAAAAAAGAGGGAGCCAAAGCCCTTGCCAAAAGGGCTGCTGCCCCTTCTTGGTGTCTAGTGGAGTGAATCCCTGCTTGAGGATCACCCTCCTTGGGCGATCCCCAAAAGGTACCATTGGAAAGAGGAGAGTTTTGCCTTTCCCCCTGTGCCTGTTTTCAATGGATTCCTGCTCCACGATAGTGGGCGAGGCCTGCGATCGTGGAGCAGGAATCCACCACTAGGCACCAGGGATGTTCTCTTTGTTTCTTTTGGGGAGCGACCCCTTGGGAAAGAGCCGCTCCCCTGGGGGCAATATAGTATCTGTGTTTGCCCCCCCGGGGGCTAGATCAGCTGTTTTTTCAGCAGGGGTCAAAACCCACTAGGAACCAGTAATAATAGTTCTTAGAATGTTTTAGGGCGGCGCCCCCGTAGGCAAGGGTCACTGCCCTGGGGGCATTATAGTATCTGTTTGTCGGCCCCCATGGGGGCTAGATCGGCCGTTTTTTCACCTTTTAGCCTCCTTCCAGTTAGTGACAGAAATGGGTGCAAAACCAATGCTGGATCCCAGAAAGCTGAACATTTCTGAAAAGTAGACAAAAGTCTAAATTCAGCAAGGGGTCATTTGTGTACATCCTACAAGGTTTTCTTGTTGAAAAATGTGGTTTTCGGATTCAAGTCTGCATGTTCCTGAAAGCTGGGAAGATGGTGATTTTAGCACTGCAAACCCTTTGTTGATGCCATTTTCAAGGAAAAAAACACAAGCTTTTTTCTGCAGCCCTTTTTTCCCACTTCTTTTAGAAACACAACATTTACACTGTATTTTCACTAATTTCTTAGTCTTCTTGAGGGATACCCACCTCTAGAATCCCTGGGATATTGGGAAAAAAAAGGACACACATTTGTCGTGGGTAGCTGTACTGCCATTTGATACATTTTATTTGACCAATGACTTTATGTTTTATTCAGTTTAGCCGCCTATGGGCTTTGACATTGCATTAGTCATTACATTCTGTATTCTGCCTATTGGCTTTGACATGTTGTATCCAGTTTAGCCGCCTATTGGCTTTGACATTGCATTAGCCATTACATTCTGTATTCTGCCTATTGGCTTTGACATGATGTATTCAGTGTAGCTGCCTATTGGCTTTGACATGATATTATACATTGCATTTTATATTCAGCTCAGCTGCCTTTTGGCTTTGACATGATATTATACATTGCATTTTGTATTCAGCTCAGCTGCCTATTGGCTTTGACATGACACTAGACATTGCATTTGATATTTAGGTTAGCTGCCTATTGCCTTTAACGTGGAGTTAGATATTGCAGTTGAGAATCCAAGCTGTATTTTTCCAAGCTGTGTTTTTGCACAAGATGAACCAAGATGTTTTTCTCACAGTAGACTAGACATGATAAGAGAGGGTACACTGGTTGTTTTTCTCCGCTTGAGCTTGGGAAGAGGAGTAGTCTCGGAGACCTGGCCAGTCTCCAAAGGCTAGCTCAGTTTTCCCGAGTCTGAGAGGAGGGGGCACACCTTTGTAACGAATGTCACAGGCTGCAGAGATTCAGATTCGAATCTGCCTGACTTCGTGCTGGAGCTTGGCGCCAGTTGCCAGCATCCCGTGTGGGTAAATGAATCTCTTTCTCGCAGCTGACAGGGAGTCATCAGCTTGCAGATCCTAGAAAGATGAAGCTGTAAATAGTTTCCCACACAGTGAAGTATTTGTTTTGCTTTGCATTCAATATCTTATAAATATAACCTGCTGTGTATATTGCAAACTGTGCATTAACATGTGCTTGAAAGCTAATAATTCGTCATTCATAAAAATTGTGGTTGGGGAAGAATTAACAACAATAAAAGTCTTCTTTGAACTCAGAAGTGCATTTCTGGTGTGTTATGTAAGTGCTTAAAAACTAGATAAAAGCAGAAGCACTACATTTGGTACCAGGAGTGGGGTCGAGGGGTCGTTAAGAAGCGGTTAAGAGGTCGTTAAGAGGTGATTAAGGGGTTTGACGAATTGATAGATTTCTACGTGCACACTTTAAAAGTGTAATTGTTTTTGTTGTTTTGAGAATTACAGAAATAGTTTTTTGTTGTTTGGAGAATCACAGAAGCGCGGCAGACCATGTTTGAGAATGCATGTGTTGTTAAACTGCCCGATGGTGCTATGAAAAACTGTGAATTGTTTTCTGTTTGGAGAATTACAGAAGCACGGCAGATCATGTTTGAAAATGCATGTGTAGCTAAACTGCCTGATAGTGCTTTGAGAAATAATTTCTGTTGTACATATTTAGAAAATGTGTCTTTTGGAAGTAATGATGACAGAAAGGTCTGGATACCTTTATCTGCTTACAGAGAAATGCAGGAGAAATGTAGGCAGTTGGAACATGAAAATAGGAATTTACGTGATAAAAATGCTGTTTTAGAAGAATCTTTCTTTTCCCATTCCAGTAATGAGGGGGTTAAGACAGCTTCCAGCTGCTTTGAGTTTTCGTGTGAGCCAGGGTTTTTGGCAGCCAAAATGCATTCCTTAACTGATAACACGGACAAGAGAGACCAGAATGTGATTTACGAGTTACCGTTGCAAAATGCACAAGTAAAACGAAAGATTTTAGAGCAAGAGACACCGACTTTCATTAGCTTGTTTGATTTTTGGAAACAGAATAGCCCTCATTTGAGTGAAATCCTAACACTTTTGTATATGGTCACTGTGAAAAATAATATGCAGCTGCGCGCTTGTGATTTGGCAAATGAAATAATTCAGACTTTAGGTTTTTGCGCAGTGCAAGAAGGAAATACTTATGTACATGTAATTCAGGAACAGGGAAAAATAATGCCCCTAGCTAGGATCATACAATGGATCTGGTACTTGCAAGACAGGGCTAGAGTACCACAGGTAAAAGAGTTACCAGTGAAATTGTGTGCACCATTTGAACTCGTGTCCACTGAGGGTAAAAAGCATGTTTGTTTGACTAATGATTCATTGACTGAAATGTTGTTTGATGGCACAGGAGAAGGAACAGTGTTGTACAATGTGTGCCAGATTTTAAAGCAAGAGCTACGTGAGATGTGTCATTTTTACGCAGATTTTTGGTTCATTGCTAATGTTTTAGCTGTTTGTTTTTCCACATGGCTTGCACCTAACTGGTTCAATTACCTTGCAGATGTTAATGAGAAAAATTCAGAGAGAAAAGTGTACACCCAGAATTCTGCCTTAGTGGGGATGGCTATGTGGGTGCCCCAGAAATGTGAACAGCTGAGAGAAAAAGCCACTTACAGGTGGGCAGAGATGAGAGAGATGCACATTCCCCTAGATTTGATCAAAACTGTGCAGCACGCACAAAAGCAATCTGTCATGCAAGCAGTCACAGAGCAGTTGGGGAGAGGAAAGTTACCAGGACAGAAATGGCAAATTGATCAGGTTTTAGGGAGAGTGATTGCTGCAAATTACCAAGGAGAAATCGAAATTATGCTGATACCTAGAAAAGAATCTGATTCATTCATACAAATTGTCGACAGAATGGCCCAACTTGACAAAAATGCAGTGAATGGAGGTTTGGTAAAGAAGGAGTCTGCCCCAGCCCTTCTGACAGTGCAAGAAAAGGGAAGCTGTGGTGCAGCAGATAAAAACCTCAGTGCTGGTGTGTGGGCTGAAGCCCCAAGTGACCCTCCAGAACCTGCAGAAATTCTAACAAAGGGCCCCAAAAACGTCCTGCTGATTATAAAACAGGGAAAGAAAGAGGAAGGCTGCAGTTTAAATGAAAAATTTTATTTGCAAGAAAAGTCATACTTGTTTCTTTTGCAGATCCTACCACGTTTCGCCACTGTCCCTGAGTGTGCTGTGTGGTCCCCCTTCCGGTGTGTGCGTGTGGGGTCGGGGAAGGGACCGAACCCCCAACCTGAACCTGGCTGAGTAAAGTGCCAGCACCATGGATCCATTTTGCGCCAACTGCGCCTTCAGTTCAAGTTAAACTTGTTTGATTGCATTCTTCCACTGGAACTAAGCTGTGTTTTTTTTTTTTTCCCTTCTCGTATGGAACTCTGACTTTTGCTTACCTTCCAGAAAACCTTTCGGGTGGACCGTGCATTTTTACATGAGTAGAACTCATGCCACATCAAATTGCTAACACTGTTGAATTAGAGACTGATTCAGAGTACAAATTGCTCAGTCTTTTCTATGTAGATGTATCTGATGTGAAAGGTTATGAGATCAATGTGTTAATTCACTTTCATTGCTTTACAGGGATTGCTTTGATCATTCAAATCTGACTTGCTGATAATGTTTTTTTTGTGCTGATGTTTTTTTGTTTTTGTTTGAAACAAGAGATATGTGAAACAAAAATTAATTGGTCAAAGGGCGGAATGTACTGCCATTTGATAAATTTTGTTTGACCAATGACTTTGTGTTTACCACTGCGCATATTAGTTGCTCAATGTTCACCAGTAGCATATTGTATGTTTTATTCAGTTTAGCCGCCTATGGGCTTTGACATTGCATTAGTCATTACATTCTGTATTCTGCCTATTGGCTTTGACATGTTGTATCCAGTCTAGCCGCCTATTGGCTTTGACATTACATTAGCCATTACATTCTGTATTCTGCCTATTGGCTTTGACATGATGTATTCAGTTTAGCTGCCTATTGGCTTTGACATGATATTATACATTGCATTTTATATTCAGCTCAGCTGCCTATTGGCTTTGACATGATATTATACATTGCATTTTGTATTCAGCTCAGCTGCCTATTGGCTTTGACATGACACTAGACATTGCATTTGATATTTAGGTTAGCTGCCTATTGCCTTTAACGTGGAGTTAGACATTGCAGTTGAGAATCCAAGCTGTATTTTTCCAAGCTGTGTTTTTGCACAAGATGAACCAAGATGTTTTTCTCACAGTAGACTAGACATGATAAGAGAGGGTACACTGGTTGTTTTTCTCCGCTTGAGCTTGGGAAGAGGAGTAGTCTCGGAGACCTGGCCAGTCTCCAAAGGCTAGCTCAGTTTTCCCGAGTCTGAGAGGAGGGGGCACACCTTTGTAACGAATGTCACAGGCTGCAGAGATTCAGATTCGAATCTGCCTGACTTCGTGCTGGAGCTTGGCGCCAGTTGCCAGCATCCCGTGTGGGTAGATGAATCTCTTTCTCGCAGCTGACAGGGAGTCATCAGCTTGGAGACCCTAGAAAGATGAAGTTGTAAATAGTTTCCCACACGGTGAAGTATTTGTTTTGCTTTGCATTCAATATCTTATAAATATAACCTGCTGTGTATATTGCAAACTGTGCATTAACGTGTGCTTGAAAGCTAATAATTCGTCATTCATAAAAATTGTGGTTGGGGAAGAATTAACAACAATAAAAGTCTTCTTTGAACTCAGAAGTGCATTTCTGGTGTGTTATGTAAGTGCTTAAAAACTAGATAAAAGCAGAAGCACTACAGTAGCTTATGTGGACAAAAAGTTATCAGGGGCTAAGCGTGAACTGCCCCAAATAGCCAAAAAAAGGCCTGGCACCTGAGGGGGAAAAGGCCTGGTCAGTGAAGGGGTAGAGGAAACAATAGCTGGTTTATATTAAAGGTTCACTTTCTTTCATTACCGTTCTGATTTTGTTTTTATGCAAAATGAAGGTATGATATAAAGGTGTCCTCCATTTGTTTTCTGTAATGTAGAAAGAGATGAAGGACTATAACGAAGGGGCCCATGCTACCTGACCCTCATTTCAGATAGAAACTGTTGGAACTTTTTCCTTTTGCAGGGTCATCCCCAAACATTTTTCCTCCTTCCTCCTATTTTTCAGACCTGTTTTTGTTGTCTTTAGGACTCTAAGCACTTTACCACGGCTAAACAGTGCTAAGGTGCATATGCTTTCTGTATAAATTGTATTGTTGTTTGGCTTTCCCTGATTGCCATATTTTATTCACTGGGAAGTCCCTAGTACAGTGCACTAGAGGTGCCCAGGGCCTGTAAATCAAATGCTACTAGTGGGCCTGCAGCACTGGTTGTGCCACCCACATTAGTAGCCCTGTAAACATGGCTCAGACCCGCCACTGCAGTGTCTGTGAGTGCAGTGTTAACTGCCAATTCAACTTGGCAAGTGTACCCACTTGCCAGGCCTAAAACTTCCTTTTTCTTACATGTGAGGCACCCCTAAGGTAGGCCATAGGTAGCCCGATGGGCAGGGTGCAGTGTATGCTTAAGGTAGGACAAATACTAATGTGTTTTATATGTCCTGACAGAGAAATAATGTCAAATTCGTTTTTCACTGTTGCAAGGCCTATCCCTCTCATAGGTTAAGATGGGGACTGCCTTTTAATGTGATTAAAGTGTAGATTTCCTTTGGGAGCAGATAGACATGTGGAGTCTGGGATCTCTGAACTCACAATCAAAAGATACATCTTTTAGTAAAGTTTGTTTTGAGATTGTGTGTTTGAAAATGGCACTTTTAGGAAGTAGGCATTTTCTTGCTCTGTGACTCTTCCTGTTTGTGGATTCCCTGTCTGGGTTAGTTTGACAGTTGGGCTTTTTGCAGTTCTCTCTAGAGAGTGACACAAAGGGAGCTGTGGTGTAGCCTCCATATCCTGATGAGCCATCTATGCCAGGAGGGAGGGAAGGAGTGGTCACTCATACCTGAAAGGGCTGTGCCTACCCTCACACAATGCAGTCTCCAACCCCTTGGTGTGAGTCTGGGGCCTGGCCTGGGCAAGGCAGGATCTCACAAACAAGAGAGACTTTCCTTTGAAGTAGGCCTACTTCAAAGCAGAAAGGGTATAAGAAGAGCACCCAAACCCCTGAAAATCAGATCACTCCTGGAATCGAAAGGAACCTCTGCCAAGGAGAAGAGCTGAGGAGAGGTGCTGCCCTGCCTGTGACTGTGCTCTGTGGAGTAATCCTGCAGTTGCTGCTTCTGCCTGTGAAAGGGGACAAAGACTGGACTTTGTTGTGCATTCCTGCTTGTGAAGAATCTCCAAGGGCTTGAACTGAGCTTGCCTCCTGTTGTTGAAGTCTCAGGGCCATCAAACGCTTCCCCTGCCAGCACCTGGACTCTCTGCTGGGACTCCTGCTCTGCTAAGTGGTACCCTATCCTGTTCCTGGGCCCTTGAAAGGTGAAGCTAGCAGACAAAGACTGAACATCCAGGCACAGACCGCCGTGCTGGGGAATTTTCGACACACCTTCTGTGATGTGGCTGAGAAACGACGCTCCGGCAGCTTTGCGGCTGAAATCAACGCTCCACCTGCATTGCGGCTGGAAGATCGCTATAATGTGGCTGGAGAAACGACGCGGAACACCCACTAACGGAGGCTGATAACGATGCAAACCCCAGGCAGCGCAGTTTTGTAATACCGCATGACTGGATTTTCAACGCACTATCGCTGGGTGCGGAAAAACAACGCAAAGCCTGCCCAGACCCGAGGTGCCTGTCCGGATCGAAGCATCGCTCTCTTGCCAGAGAGGAAAAACAATGCACACCGACCTGACCAGAGGAAGAACCACGCACGGTCTCGCTTTCGAGTGAGAAATTGACACATTGCTTGCCTTTTCTGATGCACACTCGCCCGTGCAGTGTTATTTTGACACTACCCTGGTACTTTTGCATGCTAACAGCGTTCTCACTGTTTTCTAAAGGATTTAAGACACTTTTGCTTTTTAAATTCATGACGTGTGTGTTGGATTTTTGTCGTTTTGCTCTTTTGTTTAGATAAATATTATCTACTTTTCTAAACCTGTGTTGTGTCATTTTGTAGAGTTTTCACTGACTTACTGCGTGTGTTGGTACAACTACTTTACACCTTGCTTCTGAAGTTAAGCCTGCCTGTTAGTGCCAAGCTTCCAAGGGGGTGAGTGGGGGTTAACTGAGGGTAATTCTCCTTTACCCTGACTAAAGTGAGGGTCCTTGCTTGGACAGAGGGTAATCTGACTGACAATCAAAGACCCCATTTCTAACACAGACAAACACAGAACTGCAGCTAAGACGACTTCAGTATTGCCTGACTTTCATTTATTTGGAAAACCAAGGGCCTGATTTATAGTTTTTGACACAAACCTGCATATAGCGCCGGCTAGCGCCATTCCAGGACACCAGTCGGGTGCCATATTTAAAGAATGGCGCAAGCCGATGCTAAGGCCCGGTTAGCGTCAAAATACATGATGCTAACCGGGTAGGGGAGGCGTAGGGAAAACTGGAGGTTGTGTGTGAAGAAATGGCGTTAGTCTGGTTAGAGTCAAAATAATGACTCTAACCTGACTAGCACCATTGTTAGACACACAACCCCCATGGACATGACTCCTGTCTAAGTAAAGACAGGAGTCATGCCCCCCAGTCCCCTGGGCATGGCCATTGGGCACAGTGCCATGTAGGGGGGCCCAAGTTAGGCTTACTTACCTCTACTTACCCATACTTACATGGGATGGGGTCTCCTATCCTCCGCTGTCCCTTTGGTGAGGGTGTCCCTGGGGCCTGGGGAGGGCACCGCAGGTCCCCTAACGCCTGCCCTGATCCAGGCGTTAAATAATAGCACTAAGCAAGATTAGCGCCATTATTTAGGCCCACCTCCCTCTCGTGCGTGATTTTTGCATGGGAGGATAAATAAGGCGCCTGGCCTTAGAGTAATTTTTTGCCCGGGAACGCCTACCTTGCATCTCATTGACGCAATGTAGTTTTCCACAGGCCAAAAATGACCTTAACTCCAAAATATAAATATGGAGTTAAGTTTGCACCGGATTTGCATTTAAAAAATGACGTAAATCCGGCAAAACAGGGTATAAACATGCCCCCAAGATAGGATAGTGAGGGAGTCTTCTTTCTTAGAAAGAAACGCTTGCACAAAATAAAGGCCCAGATTTAAGAGGGTCTAGCTCCTCTATGAGCCACATTAGCGTCATTTTTTTACGCTAATGTGGCCCAACAAGGCCAAAATTGCTGCACCAAATTTACAAAGTGGTGCAATGCATGCATTGCGCCACTCTGTAACCCTTTGCACCACATTATTCCTGCTCCAGGCATAATGTATGTAAGGGGGGCTTTCCCCCGTGAGGGGGACTGCAAAATGGTGCAGTGAAATCTCTCATTTTTTGCAGCTACTTTTAACGCCTGCACAGAGCAGGCATTAAAAGTGGGCATACCATTGCTTTTAATGGGCCCCTATGTACTGTGAAGAATTAGCACCAAACGTTTGGCGCTAATCCTACACAGTACATCAATAATGTCAAAAAGTTTGATGCTATTGCCCCTACCCTGCCCCATTGTGCACTGTATATTAAATTAGGTGCACAAATGGTGGCAGTAGGGGGGGCGTTAAAGGGGGTAAGAAAAGTGGTGCTTCGTTGGATGCAGCACCACTTTTCTTAAATCAGGCCCAAAGTCTCCTTTGCCATCAACTTTTCAAAAAAGCAGTGAATAAAGCGAGTAAATTACAGAACTTGCTAGAAGATAAGATCTCATTGACCAAAAGGGAGCATAGTTGGTTGATCCTTAACTCCTACAAAACGTTTAAAGAATCATCACTTATGGCTGGCTCCTACTCACGGAAAATCAAGCAATCCTTTCTTAGACTTAGGCTGGGTGAAGTCCCTACTTTAGACCTCATGCCAAAATGGAAGAAGGAGCAGCAAGTAGGCTCCCAGGAGTGCTGTCTCTGTCATCTATCAGATGAAAACTTGATGCATGTGGTCTGCATTTGTCCAGCATTGGCGGCCGAAAGGAGACTCTTACTGAAAAAATAATTTAACGGTTTAAGAATTAGATCCTGCAGACAAGCACTAATTGCAGCTTTTAACCCTCGAAATACAATATTGAACATTAGGCTGGTTCAATTTTTGGAAATGTTCACTCTTAAAACCACAGCCTCTCAAAATAACCAAGACAGAGGGAGGGCGGAAACGATAGCGAAATCCCTATAACCCGCTTTGAACATCTTAAAGAAGGGAAGGCTCCTAGGTAGTCCACTGGGTTGTTTAGCTTGTGTCATAATAAAGTCCGGTATCAACAATCAGACTTAAGTAGGGGTAAATAAAATTGATAGAAGGTCTCTTCCCACTTTGTCCTATTTTTACCAATGCCTCATTGGTCTGTTACTGTTCTATTTAAATTCCTTTGTGGAAGGAAATTTCATATAGCATTTCATTTTAAACACAGGATTTAATTTGGCGCTGTATTTATCTTACCCACAATAAGATTGTTCTGTTGCCCCATTATTAATGCCTTACAGCACTGGTACGTTCTTTTCTTAAAATCTTTTATTTGGAAGGAAATTTCACTAACCATTTCACCATAAGCTAAATAACTGTAATTGCCTTCTTGCACTAAAATTGTTCAGTTAAATGTTTATGTGGAAGGAAAGTTTTATGGTTTTAATTAACTAATAAACTTGTATTTTACTTTGCCATCAACTTAAAAACAATCTCAGCACTGATGAGAAGGTGCACTGAGCGTCAATGAACATACCAGGTAATTGAGGGAGAGTGAGAGTGAAAAGCGATAGGATTCCCCCTTTCTCTTAGGCCACATGTCTTCTCTGAGCCCCTAGTAAATACTTCAGTATTGAAGTCTCCCCCTCCCCATAGAACTACCAAATCATGGTATTTCCCATTCCTGAGAGCTTTGACATCCCTTTTTAATAAAGTCAAGGCTGTATTTGCCTTAGCTTTCGGGATGTTATTGTAAAAGTTGATTAATGCCAGCACGCATATGGCTGAGATTTCAACAACGACAATATGATGGTAGGATTGCGGTGCCAGCATAATTTTACTAGATGCCCTCAGGATGTTTGATACATAGGTACAGATTCCCCTCTTTGCCCGCCTTGAGTTAGATGGTACCCCCAGGTTCTAAAACCATTTAGGTGGATTGGGTTTACCGTCCATGTTTCTTGAACACAGACCTATTGACAAAATCACAGTAGTCTGCTATTGCCACTTTAGACAGTAGGCCTGGCATGTTCCAGAATGCTATCCTTATCTTCTTCACATCAGGAACAATATTTTCGCAATTGACCAATTGGTCCTGAGTGGGCTGATGGAGTCTATCCAAAAGTGGGGAGAGGGTATTTTTAGAGTCGGCAGCAAAAGGAACAACCAAACAAGCGGATAGTTATATCGTGTGGGTGGAATGGCAGATCAACAGGAGTTTCAGATGGTACTCTGGGTCAGTCGTTCTTGTTTAAAGCAGAAGGGTTGCTTACTGAATAGTTGGTAGACTGGGCCCCATGACACAGGAAAAGCCTGGGATACTTAAACTGAATACAGGACTACCCATGGCGCATGTCCTTGCGTCTAAGGCCACCAAAATATCAACCATGCTCCTGTCCCTGAGTGTCAGCTAGATCGTATCATAGCATGTGTCTGGATCTGGCCTACTAACTGCCTCAATTATGTCCTGGCGTATTACGGAATAACAACCCCTCACATGGTGGATCCAGTGGATCGCCTTGTTTCTAACAGATTATCCCCCTTCCCTTTGGGCCAATAGATGTAATTATGGGACATTAACCATTAAGACAGTGTTGTTAGAACTGAACCGGTCGGCAACAGGCTGTCCAGCACCATTTGGGACATTATCTTTCGTAAGTCTAGAAAGTTGGCAGCGAAGTCTTGGTTTCGTGCCCAGGTTTAGACTATTGTGTGTGGGAACCTGACAAGAATTCTTAGTCCTACCACCTACTGGAAGATAGCCAGCACGGGGCACCAAACTGGCAGCAGGGCAGGGAACACAGTTATGGTTCTTATTACAGGTTTTCAAGGGTAATTT
Source organism: Pleurodeles waltl (assembly GCF_031143425.1). Classification (NCBI taxonomy): domain Eukaryota; kingdom Metazoa; phylum Chordata; class Amphibia; order Caudata; family Salamandridae; genus Pleurodeles; species Pleurodeles waltl. The sequence goes on along the minus strand of NC_090437.1, from coordinate 417,806,304 downwards.
GGGCAGCAGCGTCGGGGAACCTGAGGGATTAAGTGTGGAACTACAGTTGCGACCATAATGGTTGTCACATCTAAAGGTGTTAACTGTTTGACCATTGCGATTAAAGAATTAACCATGAATTTAGGCTCAGACACCTCATTCTTTAAGTTTTGGATACATGAGATGTACTGAGCATTAGGCAGGTCTGGATTTGCGTTTACATATACTGTGTCTACTATACCCCCCCATCAGGGCACTGAGGTCAGGATCCCTGTGTAGGTCTGATATATTATTTAGGGGGCTGAAGCGATTGCTGAATTGAAGAGCATCACTATCATCAGGTGATAGCTCATTCAGGGGTGCTGAGGGAATAAGGATGATAGCATTTCTTGCTTCTCTCTGCCTTGTAGGAGCTAGAGCCTCTGTCCCACATTTTTTTAACATGTCTGGGATTTTCTTATGACTCTCCCTTGGCCAAACTGGGGAGCGCTCACTCCAGTTACCTTTAGAGTCTCTATCTGGGGAAGACGTTAAAATGTCCAAAAGATTGTCAATCCTATCCATTACACAGTTGTTTGCTGCATGCTTCTGCCTTTTGTGTTTTTTCCTGTGTGCCACCCTAGCCCCACCCTCAGTCACTTTCCTTTTACCTATCAAAAATGCTTTAACGAAAAGATGGGCCCATAAAGGTAGGATAGATCAATGGAGCAACCCACAGAGGCTGCAACAATACAGAAGCACCAACAAAGCCTACTTGATGATAGGTGTTAGGGGGTGGCCCAGCCCAGTCTCCTTCAGGCTCCGACGGGCATGGACGGGCCCGCCGTTGGATAGGGCTTCGCCCGGGTGCGGCCCAGGCATGCCCAGCGCTGCGGTGTGCTCCCAAGTGCTTTATAGAGCTCCTTGGTGTGGCAAGTGGGAGCAGGTGTTGCAGAAAATGTCCGCCTCCTGGGGCCACAAAGCAGTCTGAGATATGTAGCCCATCTTGGAAGAGTTAGCGCGTCCCGTGCTGCGTTGTGCTCCCTAGCGCTTTCATTGGTGTGGCAAGTGGGAGTAGGTGTTGCAGAAAATGGCTGCCTCCTGAGGCCACAAAGCAGTCTGGGATATGTAGTCCCTCTTGGAAAAGTTAGCGCATCTCTGTTATTCTTTCTCACTCAAGTGATCACAAAAACTGCATATTTGCATAGGTTCTGGCTCTTCAGTGTTTCTTTCTGGTTCTGGTTTCTTTTTCCTTAAAACAGCTGATTATCAGTACCTCCCCCATCCCTATGTCTTTCTGCAAGGTGATGGCCTAGCTTTATCACTGGGCCAATCAAATCACTACACAATTCGTAAGGGTCCACTACTTGGGATAGGAGATCCTTTAGATCATCCCCTACGCCGCCCTAAAACAAAGAACTACGTTTACTTTCAGGCCAACCTGCTTCCGCAACCAACCTAATAAAATTAGAAACATAAGTTATGAGATCTTTATTGCCGTGCCATGAATTCAGTAGGAGGTGAGTGTCTACCGACTTCATAAAGTAATGTTTGTCAAAAATCCTTTTCAGTTCAGTTTTGAAGGCATCATAATCGTAGAACAAAGAATCATTCCGTTCCACTTACGGAATGGACGATGTGGCCACTGATCCTCCTAAGTACGATAACACAAAAGCAACTTTTGACTGTACATTAGGAAAGCAAAACGCCTTGCACATAAAAAGCAATTGACATTGGTTCATAAAAGAAGCAAACTTCACAGGATAGCTAGTGAACCATTCAGGAGGAGCTAACGGAATAGTGGGAGGGGTGGTCCATGTATACTTTGCGCCCCTAAACCCTGATCTGAGCTATAGCAGTGGTTGATGTGGGAAATGCACCCCCCCATAACCCTACAGCACCTTGTCCCAATGGCTATCCACTAATTCCAGCAGCCCCTAACCCTTGTAATGTGTCTACTCTTTGGGTCAATGCCTTTGTTTCCTTTTTGCTAGGTCTGCTAGTGTGATGTCACATGCCTCCATTTCGTTTTGGGCGAAAACTCTGCATGGGCTTGTCTCACCTGGATTTTCTGCAGGAATGAAATGTGGCCAGGGTGATAGAACACAACTTCCCTATCAATCAAGACGACCTTGAACGAAGGGGAAGAGAAACAGAAGACATCCTCTGATGACTGTTCTGCTGGAGGTGTGTCTATCAGGGCCTGTCTAGATTCTTCCTGTACAAATAAACCAAAAAGTGTATAAGTGAAAATGCCTAACAGTGTATCTCCTTCAATGTTGTGCATATCAAATAATAATATCCTAATACCTCTATGACTCCCCTCTTCCATTTAGTGTGGAGGCAACAAGGTTAACAGAAAATACCATAACTCTAGAGTCAAAAAAGAAAAGTGAAAGTCTAGTTCTTACAGAAGAGCCATGAACTTCCTTCCACCCAGCATTCCCCCAAGTCTCCCAATAAAAATGGTACCTCACATGTGTGGGCAGGTCTAGTGCCTGGGACAGGAAACGGCCCAAAATGCACCATGGGCACATCACATTTTTCTACCCAAAACTGGCCCCTTTTTTCAGTGTCTCCCTAGCTGTGGATTTTGAGCCCTAGCTCAGCCGGCACCTGGGAATACCTAGCAAACCTGTACATTTTTGAAAACTAGAAGACACCCAGGGGAATCCAGGATGAGGTGACTTGTATGGCTCCCACCAGGTTCTGTTACCTACAATCCCCTGCAAACCTGACAGTTTGTCTGAAAAACACATTTGCCTCACATTTCTGTGATGGAAAGTTCTGGAATCTGAGCTGAGTTCCAAATTTTCCACCACCCAGCATTCCCCCTGGCCTTCTGATAAAAATGCTACCTCACTTGTGCGGGTGGTTCAAGTACCCACAACATGGAAGGGTCCAAAACGTATTGTGGAAGCATCAAAAGTATCTATCACAAACAACCTGTTTTGCAGGGCGGCACCTGCATTTTTGGTCCTGGACTCGGCAGCCATCTAGGGAAACCTACCAAACCCAGACATTTCTGAAAACTAGACATCCAGGGGAGTCAAGGAAGGTGCGGCTTGTGGGGCTCCTCCAACGTTTTCGTATCCAGAATCCCCTGCAAACCTCAAATTAGCTAAAAATAATCACATTTTCCACACATTTCTGTGTGGGATCACCATGCCGGAACAACTTTCCTAACACCCAGCACTCGCCTTGGTCCCCTGGTAAAAATGATATCTCACTTGTGTAGGTGGACCAACTGCCTGCGACAGGAAAGGACCAAAAACGTATTGAAATTGAGGCTGACTCTGCTACACAAGTGAGGCAGAGTTTTAATCAGTGAAGATGGGGCAATGCTGGGTGGTAGGAATTTTGTGGATTCTTGCAGATTTCAGAAGTTTCCATCATAGAAATGTAGGGAAAATGTGTGACTTCAGGCAAAGTTGGAGGTTTGCAGGGCATTGTGGGTTAGAAAATGCTGTGGGGTGCATTTGAAGCACACCACCCTGGACTTCTCCAGATGTCTACTTTTCAGAAGTGATTGCGTCTGGTAGGTTTTTCAGGTAGCAGCCTACCCAAGCCCAAAAGTGCAGCCGTTCACCTTTGCAAGTGGTACGATATCGAGAGTTAGCCAAGTTCTGCTGGCCTATATGTGAAATCAACACCGAAAAGAGTAAAATCTCCTTTTGCTTACCATTGCTTACCATTGGGATGAGATGCTTTAGTCAGTGGGGGCGGTGGCAGAAAGATGGTGCCCATTGTGGGGGAGTGGGGCATTTTCCATGCCCATTCTGGGCAGCCCCAACCCTAAAAATCCCTAGTGCCTAATAGGCTTCCCCCCCCCCCAGGGCAAATTCAGGGCTATTGCCCCCATCTGCCTCCCAAGGGGGGCAGAAAGACTGTGCACATTTTTTTAAGTTGCGGGCATTGCCATGCCAATACTGGGCAGCCCCCACTTGTACACTAATAAAATACAATAATCCCTGTGCCTAGTGGGCTTTCTGCCCTCATCCCCACGGGCGGACAGATGGGGGCTATTGCCCTCATCTGCTCCCTAGGGGGGGGGAGAAAGACTGTGTTCATTGTTTAGGAGGGTGGGAGCATTGTCATACCAGTTCTGTGCAGCCCCTACCCCTACACTAAAATTCCCTGGTGCCTAGTGGGCTTTCTGCCCCCCGGGGTGCAGATGCTGAGCTATTGCCTCGATCTACTCCCCAAGGGGGGAAGAAAAACTGTGCTCATTTGTTTTTGGGGTGGCACTTTGATAGGCCAATCATTGGCAGCTCCCACCTCTACAGTAATTGTAAAAGATATTCCCTGGTGTGCTAGTGGGCTTTCTGTCCCCCCCCCCGGGTAGAAAGACTAAAGGGTACCCAAAAAAAGAGGGAGCCAAAGCCCTTGCCAAAAGGGCTGCTGCCCCTCCTTGATGTCTAGTGGAGTGGATCCCTGCTTGAGGATCACCCTCCTTGGGCAAAAGGTACCATTGGAAAGAGGAGAGTTTTACCTTTCCCCCTGTGCCTGTTTTCAATGGATTCCTGCTCCACGATAGTGGGCGAGGCCTGCGATCGTGGAGCAGGAATCCACCACTAGGCACCAGGGATGTTCTCTTTGTTTCTTTTGGGGAGCGACCCCTTGGGAAAGAGCCGCTCCCCTGGGGGCAATATAGTATCTGTGTTTGCCCCCCCCGGGGGCTAGATCAGCTGTTTTTTCAGCAGGGGTCAAAACCCACTAGGAACCAGTAATAATAGTTCTTAGAATGTTTTAGGGCGGCGCCCCCGTAGGCAAGGGTCACTGCCCTGGGGGCATTATAGTATCTGTTTGTCGGCCCCCATGGGGGCTAGATCGGCCGTTTTTTCACCTTTTAGCCTCCTTCCAGTTAGTGACAGAAATGGGTGCAAAACCAATGCTGGATCCCAGAAAGCTGAACATTTCTGAAAAGTAGACAAAAGTCTAAATTCAGCAAGGGGTCATTTGTGTACATCCTACAAGGTTTTCTTTTTGAAAAATGTGGTTTTCTGATTCAAGTCTGCATGTTCCTGAAAGCTGGGAAGATGGTGATTTTAGCACCGCAAACCCTTTGTTGATGCCATTTTCAAGGAAAAAAACACAAGCTTTTTCTGCAGCCCTTTTTCCCCACTTCTTTTAGAATCACGACATTTACACTGTATTTTCACTAATTTCTTAGTCTTCTTGAGGGGAACCCACAAACTCTGGATACCTCTAGAATCCCTGGGGTATTGGAAAAAAAGGACACAAATTTGTTGTGGGTAGCTTATGTGGACAAAAAGTTATGAGGGGCTAAGCGTGAACTGCCCCAAATAGCCAAAAAAAGGCCTGCCACCTGAGGGGGAAAAGGCCTGGTCAGTGAAGGGGTTGAGGAAACAATAGCTGGTTTATATTAAAGGTTCCCTTGCTTTCATTACCGTTCTGGTTTTGTTTTTATGCAAAATGAAGGTATGATATAAAGGTGTCCTTCATTTGTTTTCTGTAATGTAGAAAGAGATGAAGGACTATAACGAAGGGGCCCATGCTATCTGACCCTCATTTCAGATAGAAACTGTTGGACCTTTTTTCTTTTGCAGGGTCATCCCCAAACTTTTTGCCTCCTTCCTCCTATTTTTCAGACCTGTTTTTGTTGTCTTTAGGACTCTAAGCACTTTACCACGGCTAAACAGTGCTAAGGTGCATATGCTTTCTGTATAAATTGTATTGTTGTTTGGCTTTCCCTGATTGCCATATTTTATTCACTGGGAAGTCCCTAGTACAGTGCACTAGAGGTGCCCAGGGCCTGTAAATCAAATGCTACTAGTGGGCCTGCAGCACTGGTTGTGCCACCCACATTAGTAGCCCTGTAAACATGGCTCAGACCCGCCACTGCAGTGTCTGTGAGTGCAGTGTTAACTGCCAATTCGACTTGGCAAGTGTACCCACTTGCCAGGCCTAAAACGTCCTTTTTCTTACATGTGAGGCACCCCTAAGGTAGGCCATAGCTAGCCCTTTGGCAGGGTGCAGTGTATGCTTAAGGTAGGACATATACTAATGTGTTTTATATGTCCTGACAGAGAAATACTGCCAAATTTGTTTTTCACTGTTGCAAGGCATATCCCTCTCATAGGTTAACATGGGGACTGCCTTTAAATGTGATTAAAGTTTAGATTCCCTTTGAGAGCAGATAGACATGTGGAGTCTGGGACCTCTGAACTCACAATCAAAAGATACATCTTTTAGTAAAGTTTGTTTTGAGATTGTCTGTTTGAAAATGACACTTTTAGGAAGTAGGCATTTTCTTGCTCTGTGACTCTTCCTGTTTGTGGATTCCCTGTCTGGGTTAGTTTGACAGTTGGGCTGTTTGCACCTCTCCTTAGAGAGTGACACAAAGGGAGCTGTGGTGTAGCCTCCATATCCTGATGAGCCATCTATGTCAGGAGGGAGGGGAGGAGTGGTCACTCATACCTGAAAGGGCTGTGCCTGCCCTCACACAATGCAGTCTCCAACCCCTTGGTGTGAGTCTGGGGCCTGGCCTGGGCAAGGGAGGATCTCACAAACAAGAGAGACTTTCCTTTGAAGTAGGCCTACTTCAAAGCAGAAAGGGTATAAGAAGAGCACCCAAACCCCTGAAAATCAGATCACTTCTGGAATCAAAAGGAACCTCTGCCAAGGAGAAGTGCTGAGGAGAGGTGCTGCCCTGCCTGTGACTGTGCTCTGTGGAGTAATCCTGCAGTTGCTGCTTCTGCCTGTGAAAGGGGACAAAGACTGGACTTTGTTGTGCGTTCCTGCCTGTGAAGAATCTCCAAGGGCTTGAACTGAGCTTGCCTCCTGTTGTTGAAGTCTCAGGGCCATCAAAGGCTTCCCCTGCCACCACCTGGACTCTCTGCTGAGACTCCTGCCCTGCCAAGTGGTACCCTATCCTGTTCCTGGGCCCTTGAAAGGTGAAGCTGGCAGACAAAGACTGAAAATCCAGTCACAGACCGCCGTGCTGGGGAATTTTCGACACACCTTCCGTGATGTGGCTGAGAAACGATGCTCCGCCAGCTTTGCGGCTGAAATCAACGCTCCACCTGCATTGCGGCTGGAAGATCGCTACAATGCGGCTCGAGAAACGACGGGGAACACCCACTAACGGAGGCTGATAATGACGCAAACCCCAGGCAGCGCAGTTTTGTGATACCGCGTGACCGGATTTTCAACGCACTATCGCTGGGTGCGGAAAAACAACGCAAAGCCTGCCCAGACCCGAGGTGCCTGTCCGGATCGAAGCTTCGCTCTCTTGCCAGAGAGGAAAAACAATGCACACCGACCCGACCGGAGGAAGAACCACGCACGGTCTTGTTTGCGAGTGAGAAATTGACGCATTGCTTGCCTTTTCTGATGCACACTCGCCCGTGCAGTGTTATTTTGACACTACCCAGGTACCTTTGCATGCTAACAGCGTTCTCACTGTTTTCTAAAGGATTTAAGACACTTTCGCTCTTTAAATTCATGACGTGTGTGTTGGATTTTTGTCATTTTGCTCTTTTGTTTAGATAAATATTATCTACTTTTCTAAACCTGTGTTGTGTCATTTTGTAGTGTTTTCACTGATTTACTGTGTGTGTTGGTACAACTACTTTACACCTTGCTTCTGAATTTAAGCCTGCCTGTTAGTGCCAAGCTTCCAAGGGGGTGAGTGGGGGTTAACTGAGGGTAATTCCCCTTTACCCTGACTAAAGTGAGGGACCTTGCTTGGACAGAGGGTAATCTGACTGACAATCAAAGACCCCATTTCTAACACAGGCAAACACAGAACTGCAGCTAAGACGACTTCAGTATAGCCTGACTTTCATTTATTTGGAAAACCAAGGGCCTGATTTATAGTTTTTGACGCAAACCTGCATATAGAGCCGGCTAGCGCCATTCCAAGACACCAGTCGGGTGCCATATTTAAAGAATGGCGCAAGCCGATGCTAAGGCCCGGTTAGCGTCAAAATACATGATGCTAACCGGGTAGGGGAGGCGTAGGGAAAACCGGAGGTTGTGTGTGAAGAAATGGCGGTAGTCTGGTTAGAGTCAAAATAATGACTCTAACCTGACTAGCACCATTGTTAGACACACAACCCCCATGGACATGACTCCTGTCTAAGTAAAGACAGGAGTCATGCCCCCCAGGCCCCTGGGCATGGCCATTGGGCACAGTGCCATGTAGGGGGGCCCAAGTTAGGCCCCCCTATGGCACTTTAAAAAAATAAATACTTACCTCTATTTACCCATACTTACATGGGATGGGGTCTCCTATCCTCTGCTGTCCCTTTGATGAGGCTGGGGGTGTCCCTGGGGCCTGGGGAGGGCACCACAGGTCCCCTAACGCCTGCCCTGATCCAGGCGTTAAATAATAGCGCTAAGCAAGATTAGCGCCATTATTTAGGCCCACCTGCCTCTCGTGCGTGATTTTTGCATGGGAGGATATATAAGGCGCCTGGCCTTAGAGTCATTTTTTGCCCGGAACACCTACCTTGCATCTCATTGACGCAATGTAGTTTTCCGCAGGCCAAAAATGACCTTAACTCCAAAATATAAATATGGAGTTAAGTTTGCACTGGATTTGCATTTAAAAAATGACGCAAATCCGGCAAAACAGGGTATAAACATGCCCCCAAGATAGGATAGAGAGGGAGTCTTCTTTCTTAGAAAGAAACGCTTGGACAAAATAAAGGCCCAGATTTAAGAGGGTCTACCTCCTCTATGAGCCACATTAGCGTCATTTCTTTACGCTAATGTGGCCCAACAAGGCCAAAATTGCTGCACCAAAGTTACAAAGTGGTGCAATGCATGCATTGCGCCACTATTTAACCTGTTGCACCACATTATTCCTGCTCCAGGCATAATGTATGTAAGGGGGGCTTTCCCCCGTGAGGGGGACTGCAAAATGGTGCAGTGAAATCTCTCATTTTTTGCAGCTACTTTTAACGCCTGCACAGAGCAGGCATTAAAAGTGGGCATACCATTGCTTTTTATGGGCCCCTATGTACTGTGCAGAATTAGCACCAAACGTTTGGCGCTAATCCTACACAGTACATCAATAATGTCAAAAAGTTAGATGCTATTGCCCCTACCCTGCCCCATTGTGCACCGTATATTAAATTCGGTGCACAAATGGTGGCAGTAGGGGGGGCGTTAAAGGGGGTAAGAAAAGTGGTGCTTCGTTGGATGCAGCACCACTTTTCTTAAATCAGGCCCAAAGTCTCCTTTGCCATCAACTTTTCAATAAAGCAGTGAATAAAGTGAGTAAATTACAGAGCTTGCTAGAAGATAATATCTCATTGACCAAAAGGGAGCATAGTTGGTTGATCCTTAACTCCTATAAAACGTTTAAAGAATCATCACTTATGGCTGGCTCCTACTCACGGCAAATCAAGCAATCCTTTCTCAGACTTAGGCTGGGTGAAGTCCCTACTTTAGACCTCATGCCAAAATGGAAGAAGGAGCGGCAAGTAGGCTCCCAGGAGTGCCGTCTCTGTCATCTATCAGATGAAAACTTGATGCATGTGGTCTGCATTTGTCCAGCCTTGGCGGCCGAAAGGAGACTCTTACTGAAAAAAGAATTTAACGGTTTAAGAATTAGATCCTGCAGACAAGCACTAATTGAAGCTTTTAACCCTCGAAATACAATATTGAACATTAGGCTGGTTCAATTTTTGGAAATGTTCACTCTTAAAACCACAGCCTCTCAAAATATCCAAGACAGAGGGAGGGCGGAAACGATAGCGAAATCCCTATAACACGCTTTGAACATCTTAAAGAAGGGAAGGCTCCTAGGTAGTCCACTGGGTTGTTTAGCTTGTGTCGTAATAAAGTCTGGTATCAACAATCAGACTTAAGTAGGGGTAAATAAAATTGATAGAAGGTCTCTTCCCACTTTGTCCTATTTTTACCAATGCCTCATTGGTCTGTTACTGTTCTCTTTAAATTCCTTTGTGGAAGGAAATTTCATATAGCATTTCATTTTAAACACAGGATTTTATTTGGCGCTGTATTTATCTTACCCACAATAAGATTGTTCTGTTGCCCCATTATTAATGCCTTACAGCGCTAGTACGTTCTTTTCTTAAAATCTGTTATGTGGAAGGAAATTTCACTAACCATTTCACCCTAAGCTAAATAACTGTAATTGCCTTCTTGCACTAAAATTGTTCTGTTAAATGTTTATGTGGAAGGAAAGTTTTATGGTTTTAATTAACTAATAAACTTGTGTTTTACTTTGCCATCAACTTAAAAACAATCCTAGCACTGATGAGAAGGCGCACTGAGCGTCAATGAACATACCAGGTAATTGAGGGAGAGTGAGAGTGAAAAGAGATAGGAACAAGGAGTAACACTCAGGGGAAAGAGGGAGCGGTGAGGGGAATGCTTTTTTAAAATACTCCATCCCTGCAGTGCTCTTGAATGGGAATCCTCCAGGAGCTTCAATGACCACACTGGGGGAATAAGGGTATAGACAGAAGGGAGCAATAAAAGGGGCTGGTTACCATGAGGAACAAGGAGCAGAAACACAGTAGAAGTGGTGTGGTGGGAAAGAGCAAGGAGGTTGTGTGGCAAACTGGAGAAATGAGGATCCGACACAAAGGAGAAAGAGGGGGGTTGAAAAGGAGGAATGAGTAGCAGACACGAGTGGAGAGTGGAAATGATGGAAAAGAGTAATGAGATGTTGACAGAAATTAAGACCAGTAGCTCTAAAATAGTCCTTCATGCTTTGCATTGCAAGCATTGAGTTGAAAGGATACACCCATGCACCAATAACTTGAGGTGTGAAGGGAATACTTGAGTCGTGAAGGGAATACTCCTTTGGGCTGAGCTAATATGTGATTGATAATGTCTCAAGCCAATGGCTGAAAGAGGCTTTTGTACACATTCAAATGGTTGAAGGGGCGGTTCCAAAGCCTGTGTATACTGTAAAAGAAGTAGGTCTAGATTAGACCGGCACTGTCAAACCCAGACCTAAGAGGAGGCTTAGAGAACGTGAGAATTTTTCCAGTGCCAGATTTATTATTAGGGAAAGCCATTAAAACTTCACCTGTACTGACTGTGGAAATCTTTTAGTAATCAACGTCTGAAGTCATGCTCAGCGTTATGCAGCCTTTTTCCTTGGAGGATGAGACCACAGCTACACATGAAAGATTTGCCACCTCACGGGACACCATTGGCGTGTTAATTATAGGATGCACAACCCTAGTCTGCGCCAATACAGACTTTTAAGTGTGTGCAGTCAGGGATAGTGCACCCTATTACAACAAATGTGCTGTTCCCGGTGTAGACACAGATCACCTCTGCCTGTTTGAAGGTGCCAGTCTGGCTTACACTGCAAGCGGTATACCGGACCTTCCTTTTAAGGAGAGGGCAGAAAAGCCCTTTTTGGTGTTTTTGATGTATTAGTGTGCAGGGGTTGGCACACTGCCAGCTTGCGCACTATTCAGGTAGTGAAAGACATGAATGGTTCCACTGTGTACTATTTCTGTCTTGTAGGTTAACGGAATGTGTCTTTATTGTGTGAGCGTCTTGGCTGTACCACCAAATGCCCACTTTTGGCATTTCTATTGACAGTGAAGCCACAATCCCAAACCACCTAGGACCCACTGGTGGGGACCTATCCTCCATTGGAAAGGCTGAGTACCACCATCCCTAATCAGGAAAAAAAGGTTTATCTTCCAGTACACGTTTTTGCTCTTATTCAAACTCAGAATCACTTGGGTCCATATTTAAGAAAACTTAACACTGCATACCCACTTCCTTAGCGCCACGCATGCACCAAGTTTATAAAACGGCACACCAGGGCTCTAAGAAAAGGTTAGCGTAAAAAAAAAGACGCTAACCTTTGTGACATGTCATAAGGAAAAATGCAGCTAATTCTGCAAAAGTTGCGCTAGCATGTTTAGCAGCACGTTTTTTGATGCTAGCGCCATTTTAGCGTCAAAAGCATTAAAAAGTTTGCTAAATTGCAAAACAAGCCAGGAGTACCCGGGATGGAGAATGCAGGACAGGAGAGACCCAAAGGAGACCCTAATGAGCACTGCACAAGGCAGGATAGACAGACAAACTCACAGGAGAAGAGGGAAAAGGAGGAGGAAGTGTCGCTTCAGTGAGGAGAACAGCATCTTGATCACAGAGGTGATGGAGCACCACACCAGCTCTTCATTACCTCTAAATTGCCAATAAGTAGGAAGAAGTCCATAACACAGTCAATAGTAGATAAAATCAACAGTGTGGCTGAGGTCAAGAGGTCTGTGACCGATTGTAAAAAGTGCTGGCATGATTGCAAGCGCAGCACTAAAGAGAAACTGGCCAGCAACCGGAGGTGAAAGTCCAACACCTCAGGAGAAGCTGAATGAGCTTGAGGAGATGGTGGCAGAGGTCATCCTGGAGGAGGTGGTGGTAGGAGTCCCAGGACAGGATAGTATTGTATCAAGAACTACCACAAAGTCAAGGTAAGTTGTAGCAGGGGGCAATCTAGTAACTAACAAATGGCAGGGGGAGGCACATAGGACCCACTCTATGCATGCAAAAGGGTTGCATGGGGGCACAATCATAGCTAACACATGTAATGGGCACAGACCTCCCCTCGTACATGCACAGACAAGTTCACAATGCTCACATCACTCCCTTCACTGTGGCAACTTTACTATGATTCCATGTGCAACAATCTTTGGGCATCATGTCCAAGGCCTGTTGCACAGAGTGAGGCAGCAAGAACTGGGATATATCTCCCTGCACCATTTGAAATGGGAACAAATATAATTAATACACAACATATGGGGTATTTCTGTGATTACCATTTGCGCTGCTGTACAAGTTGTTGTCATGTGCCCATGCTGCAAGGGTGCCTATATACTGGGGATGGTTGGTGTTGTGCACAAAGGGACACCTTCCTGCATATCATCAGCCACAAGTGGTCTATTTGTCTCACTAGGGGCCATATTTACAAGGCCTTAGCACCACATTAGCATCATTGGCATTGATGCTAATGTGGCCTTGAAGTGTTCATTCCCCTTTCGCCAAATGAACAAAGTGGCGCAATGCATGCATTGCTCCACTTTGTAATCCTTTGGCCACAATATGCCTGTGCCAGATATGATGTTTGCAAGGGCTACATTTCCACGCAGTGAGGGCTGAAAAAGTGGTGCAATAAACTCAACAAAATTTCACTGTGCCATCTGTTGATGTAATTTGTAATGCCTGCCAAAGGCGGAAGTTCAAGTGATGCACCCATTGTAATCAATGGACCTCCCTGTGCTCTGCTGCACTAGTGCCAAAATCTATGGTGCTGATGCAGTAAAGCACTACAACAGTGCCATAAATCATTAACTTTCTGTGGAAATGTCCGCCATGGTGTGCCGTATTGTAAATATGTCGCTACCATGGTATCCTTAGGTGAGGCAAGAGGGGTGCAAGAAGAGTGGTGCATCGGGAGCGATGCAGCATTGTCTAGTAAATGGTGCCCCATGCATGATGCACAATGCAACACACAATGATCATCTAAATTTCCAGGATATACAAAGGTCTCACACACCCTCTTGTCACTGCTAGCCCACCCCTGAGTTGTAGGATAAAACGTAAGCAAGCCCATATGTGAAAAAACTGGAATGCATCAGAAGCAGGGTGGGTTACACATGTGCTGCATGAGAATACCCCCAGCAATACACATGGAATGCCAAGTGCATGCAGTGCCAGGTTTGATAGGGGCACATAATCACCAGGCCATGATGAGGCATGCAAATTGCCTTACCTTGGCATGGTAAATATGAGCTAGTACATTGCACCACTGAAGTGTAACGTGAAAATTATGCACTGGTGGGGCACTATGGTGTCAGTGTATGGGAAATGTGGGACATATATATCCATGTATGATGCAATGATCAGTGCAGTGCAGCAGCCCAGCTTGCTGTCCTGTGCTGCATCATTCCTAATGTACAGGGATGTGTAGTTGTCACTGACATGCAAAGCATGCCTTTACTAAATCTGAAGATGTAGTGAGTGCAGGCATGTCCTGTGACAATGCTGCATTGACATCCCTCATGTCATACTCACATGTCAAGAACTATGAGGATGACATGCCTTGCCAATGTTGCCACATCCAACATGGACTATGGTGTATAAACAACACAGGTGTGCAAATCGAATGCAGTCTTCACATGTGGTATATACATCTATGTCCTGCCTATCTGAGGCACTATATTACGAGCCACTTGTGCTGCCAGTGTGTCCCTTTTCATAGGGCAAAGTGTGAAGCACTGATGGTGCAAGGGGCTTCATCGTAAGCCCCTTAGTGACTTATTCACATGGTCCCCAATCCTAACATGCCCTGAGTAACTGTGTGCTACGTGTAGCACACAGATCAGATCAGTAATGTACTATGGCCAACATATTGCCACCTTGCAAACATGTTTTGAAACCAGTACTACTGGTACATGTCTTGACTGTCATCACTGTGTTTGTCCATGTATTTACTGTGTCCAGCAATCACAAGGCCCTTGCAGCACACGTTGCCACCAGTGCATCACTTAGTACTCCACATCCTGGTCTTAACATCTAACATACCGTCCATAGCCAAGGGTGGATAATGGAGTCCAAATTGCTATACATGCAATTTTTAAATGACATTGAAGACATCATACAACTTCACACACAACCCTTGCACTACACATTACACAAACAGGATGACACTCACTAGTAGCATCAGGGTCTGAAAAGCTTGCCACCTCTCCAATGCTGTAGGGGGCGGGTCCACCTGCAAGACATGACATGAGACATAATACTGTGAATTTTGTACAATTAACACCATGGACAAATGTTACACATTGCATATGCCATGCAGATAGACGTAGAAGTGTTAGTTTAGGAAATATTCTAGTGAGCCCTCAGCATGTCTCTATGAGAGCCGTAGGTAGGCCAGGCTAACATATGCAGATATGTGCTGTTACCATACATACATGTTTCAGCTTCATTGTCACATTTTGCAGAGGACATTCTGCTGATAATTTTTTGCAAACATAGCATATTGTCGTGTCACTCTGCACATACATGACTCAGGGAACACACTCATCCATGGCTCCCTATATCCTGCATCTTTTTTGTCATCTCATCTACATGACCATGCAACATATTGCAGTGGTCAGGCCATTGATGGGCACGGGTATTTTTCACTAGTTACCATGTACCCTTGCACCATGACACGTTTGTTGGCTTTGGTGCACTTCAGGAATGTGCCATTTGTCTTCCTGACAGTGCATTGCTGCCATTGTCATGGATGCAGGTTGGCACAGACACACTACTCGCAGTCCTGGCTTTTGTCTTGACATAGTAAAGTAAAGCCTATGGCCAACAGACATGCAAAAGCAAAGTTGGAATCAGCCACATATATGTGCCTAACCACAGTACCGCCAACCTCGAATCCCAGGTAATTCAGGAGGTCCTGTTCCCGGGCAGTTAGGTCTGCACACCGGTGCTTTGGCTGGTGGTCTTTGCGCTCAACATCCAATATGCTGGTGAGTTGGTGGTGTACTTTACCCCATCTCAGCTTCCGTGCCTCTGTCTTAAAGCCAAGGATGACATGGCCACCATATTGGGGAGGTATTGCCAGACAAGCCATATGAAATCTCCCTGCTCATTTCCAGTCATACACCGAGCCCTTCCCTTCCCCAACATGCCCTACCCAAACTACACTACAACCCAAAAACCTGTATCAATATCCCAAACTTCCTCCAACTACCCTAACAAACGAATCTACCCCAGAGACAGACACCCCACAATTTACGGTTAATAACAGCACAAAAAGACAAAAAACATGACAAAGAAGACTTTTGGGATACAACGCAGGCAGCACAACAGTCTCACTAAATACCACTCCTCACACCAGCACCACACAATCTCACACAGGCACAGAACTGTAAAGGGAGAGTGAAAGTAACTTCACTTTGTTTGCAGAAAGGAAGTTCAATTGCATCACTTCTGGGGCGTCTGCGTCATGTTTTAATGTAATGCGTCATTTTTTGTACGCATGATGGCCATGCATGATTTTTTTTGGATGGTTGACAGGGCACACTGTCTTAATTTTGACTCGTAGGTGTGATGCGTAATTTTTTCCATACTTGATAGCCGAAAATTACTGCATGCGTTTATTTTTTATGGAAACATTGAAATGTGTTTGTTTATGAATGTTGGTCTTTGGGATGGATGGGAGGAGTAATATGGAGTGCTGTGCATGTATATGACACTATTTTCAACATTATGGTCTTCACAAGTGTACAATGTGTGTTCTGTGAGTGTACATATGAGTGGAAACTTGCATTGTTGGTCTAATACTATGCATTATTCACATTTCCTCTGTTTGTTTGGCCACACAACTTGGGTTAGCTGGCCTATGTGCAAAATATGTTCATTCACATGATATCTTTTTTGATGCAGTCTTATTGTCACGAACCGCAAACGGGCTACAGCAACTAATGGAGGGTTTTACGGAATTTATGGAGGAAAGGGATATGACGTTGAATATGAGTAAAACAGTGGTCATGACATGTGGAAAGGGAAAGGCTAAGAAGAAACCTTACTTTATTAGGAGCCATGAATGTGAAGAGGTGAATGGATTTACATATTTGGGTATACAATTTTCTAATACAGGATACTGGAAACAACACTTACAAATTACCAAAATTAAGTATATTAGGACTACGGAGGCAATCTTTAGATTCTCCAATAAAATTGGTAACAAACCCCTAAGGGAAATGCTGCAGATTTACAAAAGCAAATCAATCAGCAGCATTACATACGGCTCTGCCCTTTGGGGCTTGACACCCGAGATCCATTCATTACAAGTGCTAGAGAATAAATTCTTCAACAGACTACTTGCAGTCCCAAACTCCACTTCCACATACATGGTACACAAGGAATTGGGTAGTCCCTACGTGGAGGATTTAATACATATAAATGCGTTGATGGCCTGGCATGGTATCTGGTCAAAGGAAGGGACGCATCTTACCCGAAAGATTATTAAAGACTGCCTTACATTAGAACACCGGGACAGAATTCCATGGTTCATGCACATAAAAGATCTACTGAGAGGTATAAATCTAACACCCAACTTAGATAACCCAGGCATAGTTCTCCAATTTAGTAAGAAAGAACTGAAAAATCTTTTAATGACTTGGAGGGCTAGCGAAAGAGGAAATAGAGAATGCAAGAAATCAACTGTAGCTCCTTACATGATCGAAAACAACGAGGTTATACCAAATTACTTACTGACAGTTGTGAACACTCAGCATAGGTTTTATTTGACCCGATTACGTTTTAGAAAGTTACATTTTTTAGTAGCTTTCCCAAAAATGAGAATTTGGAGTAAAAGCCTACCGAAGTGCCCCTGTGTGGGACGATTTGCACAATCTACAATGCACTTTATTTTATCTTGTAAATTTTATCATGATATTAGGAAACTTTTTCTAAAACCACTATTTATTACTAATAAGTTATTTTTTTGCAGAGAAGCTTTTAACTATTTATTTAAACTGGATACGAATGAGAAATGCGAAGCAGTGATAAAATTCATCTTATATGCAATTGAGCAGAGGAAAAAGCTGTCTTATTTAGAAAAACTCCGATATGAGAATGAGTAATCGCATTGTCACAACAAAGACTTTTACTCTTTTATCAGTATGTATTTGAAAAAAACTTTTATTGTATATTTCTTTATTTTAAAGAGACTGTTCTTTTTCTCCTTCTTTTATGGAGTAAAATCCGAATAAAGATTGTTTTGAATTGAATTGATATCCTTGTCAACTGCATACCTAGGGATGCTGGTGACATTGCCTGTTATGTGGTCTGCTAACCCAGACCTATGCAAGTGCATGTGTGTGACAAACTATGGTGTGGCCTGAGGGCCAGACATCATGATGTAATGCAACATGTGTAAATTACAGTTCCCCACACATGCAAGTTATTGGATATGGTGGACTGACATCTGCCATGGTTGGTCCATATGTGACATGCAAGTGGGTGGTATATGTACTTCATGTGTGATATTTGATGCCTACTACAGTGGTGTGTTTAGGGATGTACCGTCTACAAACTTTGGTGTCCTTTATGAGTAATTGCGTACCGTCAGAACAAAATCTTTGCTCATATCAGTGTCAAACATGTTACCCTATGTGGAGGTTGTTTTTCACACACACCATGCCATATGGTGCAGGTTTTCATCTGTCCATGTGCAGAGTTACAGCCCACACCAAGGCTGGTGCACACAGGGGGTACATGTAGGATGAGTTTAGTGTCAATTTTGTTTGCACATACTCTTTGACTGCAGTTCCTCACTATGTCAATTTGCAGGGACTTCCCTATTAGCACACAATCTGCATGGCAGGGCTGCTGTCAGACAGGGATGGCAGGCAATGCGTCAGTGCACCAGTGGCATTTTAATCACCCCCACAACCCCCTTGGTGCAGCCATGGCCCAAGCTCACAGTGTCCCCTTTAGCACAGTTCACTGTGCACATGCAGCAGACTCCTGACTGTGTACAGAGTGGATGTAGCCCCCTCATGGGATTTTATGGGGGAGGTCTGGGCATCCTCCAATTGTGTTATGCCACTGCAGTGCACAGTCTACTGCAGAAATCCAATTGCACAACTGAAGTCCCCTGCCATATTATGTACTTGGGACTTACAGGTTGTTGATGTCAGCCTTGCACTATTAAGTACGAGGGGCTTTCATGTTGTTGATGTCAGCCTTGCACTATTACATACTAGGAACTTTCAGGTTGTTGTTGTCAGCCTTGCCCTATTATGTACTAGAGACTTATCGGTTGGTTGTGTTGGACTTGACTTATCATAACTAGGGATTGACATGACTATGTTATCTTAATTGGTGTTTGTTCCAATAATGCATTGTTAGGTCATTGGTAGATGATTGAACAAGGTCATGTGTGCAGAACTAGGGTACAGATGGTGTCATGGTGCATTTGCATCACTCATACTTGTTTGTGCTGGCCAAGCACACAGGTGGAGTGCAATGTGAGTGGGACATTTGCTGACCTACACACTGTTTGTGATTATGTGTATGGACTTACATGGCTACAATTTTGTTTTGTGAAGTAAGAATTTGGCATTATGTGTTCACTCCCATACTTTGAAGCCAGGTTGTGTACTGCAGGGGTCTAGGTCAATGTGGCTGGCAAAGTTTATGCGGAATTTCCTTGTTACACATCTTACTCATCCTCACTATGCAGTCGTTCATGCATGTCATGGCAATTCTTACATGTAGACTTTACCAACAGACATTACGTATTCTACAGGTTGAGCAAAATTTGCCATACCATTTACATTGTTTGCAAAATGAGATGACTGACCCCCACACATCTCTCAACACCATCCACAGCACTTGTGTCTGTAAGAGTAATCTCCGCATATTGTCTGGCAAGGTTAGTTTGAGAAGTGACTCAGATGGACTTCCACATTTGTGTGTTAGACATGAGCATTCACACACAGCTCCATTTGTAATCCTTGGTCACATGCACTATAAGTGTGTTTGGATTGTGTGAATACTGCTGACAGCTGTGAGTAGGACATGCATATTCTAAATGTCTCTGTCCTTATTCTCATGTACAGTTTGCCAAGGTTTAGTGACTTGCTATGACATTGCTTGAAATGCATACAAGTTACCAACTGATTTGAGTTTGACAGATCTAGACATTCAGACGCTTTGTCCTCTGTGGTTGACTCTATATTAGTCATACATGTGAGTGCCACTGAGTATGTTGGAAATGGTGTCACCTGTGATTGTGGCATTCACACATTGAGGGACAAATTTATAGGTCCCTAGCGCCACAGGAGCATCAGTTTTAGTGACGCTCTTGTGGTGCTAAGCACAGCGCCGTATTTACAAGGTGGCGTTAAGCCACTTTTTGTGGCTTAACGCCACCTTGTAAATACGGCCCCTTCAAACACAGCACTGTGGGTGAAAGGGGCGTGCAATGGATGTTGCTGTGGGCATGCCACAGCAATACCCATTGCATTTTGACGCTACCTCAGATTTATGAAATCTCGTAAACATGAGGCAGCGCCAAAACCTAACGTCACCCCAAGGGGTGGCGTTAGCAGGGCACAACGACGAGAAACACTTTTATTCCTCCTCATTTTTGGCTTTTCCTATGAGTGCTGCATTCTGCTGCATGCATAGAAAAGGCAAAATGGCAGAAACAATTGTTTATTTGCGGGAAGGTCTCCCTTCCTGCACATAAACAATCATTTGAAAATGACGCTTTGGCACTTCTGTGTGTGCTGCATTGTGCCAAAGTGCCATTAGTGATTGTTTATGTGCAGGAAGGGACACCTTCCAGCACATAAACAATCACACCCCTCAACACAGATATCCTTGAATGATGGTGCAAGGATGCCTGCGTTGGCACTGGCAGGTGAATTTAGCACCAGCGTGGGGGGAAATGCAGGGGTGCGCCGTATTCCCTTAAATACGGCACATCACTGTGTTTCATAAGTGACGCAGCACTGCCAATTTTAGTGCAGCACCGTGCTGCACCACTTTTCTTTAAATCTGACCCTGAGTTGTTACACAGCAGGCACTGACCCGCTGCTGTAGGTACTGATTACTCTTGTCCTACCTAGGCCAAACATCTGAACAGCAGTCATCGCATGTTTTTTTCTACGGGCTGCTGTCAAATGTCAACCAGACACACTTATGTAATATGTGTGTTGCTATGTAATATTGATCCACAAACTATGCATACATTTCACCCACACATTAATTTATTAGTGCATTGTGTGTAGTTGTTTGGAGTTCCCAAGTGTGTTCTTAAATGATTTTCCAAATGTTGTTGCCTAGACAATCTTTCCAAGATGTGGGTGAGTTGATGAGCCATGTGAAGGTTAAAGAAGTACTTTGAGACAATTCTGTGTTCAAGTGATTTATTTATAAATTGTGTGCATCATTGTAAGCCTTCTCGGCATTTGTATGTGGGTTTTCATATGTGGTCATGACCCATGGTTGGATGCCGTAACCTTGGTCCACTGCAATTGATGGTGAGAAACAGTGTCAGACTTGCATTTGTGTTTTCTTCTAACTGGCCTGGCACTGTATTTGTAATTGGAGCAGAGAATCTGACTATCATCTGGCATTGTGTGGGTTCCTGTTTGCATGCATGATTGTATTGTTGTGTGGTGGTGCATCTTCCAGTCAAGGGTTGAACCTCAGGAGTATGGTGATTGTAGGATTTGTCTGGCATGACAGTTCACCCATGCGTTATATGTGTGATCTTACAAATCATTGTACATTTTTCCTATTACTTTTGACTTTCAACAGAGCCATGTTGCGTGAGTTTGTACCTGTTTTATGTGTTCTGTGCCATGAGACAGGTTTTTTGCCCTGTGTGTTGCATGTGAAAAGCCCCCCCCGGACATGGTACACCTCCCTTGCACACAGAGTTTTAATCAAATTTTCATAGCTAGCATGCATGTGTGTCTGTAGAGATCATGCAAAGTGTGACATCGGAAGAGTGAGATGTATTGCCATGTATGTGGCAAGCTTACAAACACCTGTGGCACAGGACAAAGGAAGAGGTTTTTGTCTGCAACGCGCTGTATCACGGATAAAGGTCAGCAATGTGCCATATCTCCTAGATATGGTGCAATTCTGACCTCTAACAGTGCGCTGGCAGTAATTCAGCTGCCAAGCTTCAATGTAGGCACCCTTATAGTGTTAGAAAGATGGGGCCTTTGCAGGTTTGATTGTTTCTGTGCAGTAAGGTGTCCCTTCCTGCACATGACCAATCAGTTATGGCAATTTCCTCTTTCAGTGTGTGCTGCAGTATGCACCACACATGTGAGAAGTATACCCAATGAGAGTGTCAGGTATTTGTGTCCATAGGACAATGGTGATGCTATCCATGGGGAGGCATTATTTGATGGTGTTGCCTTAGGTTTCCAGATTGTCGTAAATGTGGGGCAGTAGTAGTATGCAAGTTGTTTGATAGTGGCATGCCTACTGTGAGACCTGTTGCTGACCACTTCCACACTAGGTGGTCATTATGATGTTGGAGGTTCTAGGTCTGCCATGTTGGCGGTTGCTGTTGTACCGCCAACAGGCTGGCGAAGAAGACCGCCAAATCATGACCATGGCGGTCTTCCCAACAGAATAGAGCCCAACCACCGCCTGCACCGCCAGTGGGGTTAGACCGCCACAGACGGCGGCAGGCCCCTTCACGCCGGTGGAGACCATGTTTCTGCCGGACAGATTACGAAGCTGCACACCGCCATAGTTTCCGCCGCGGTCACACCACCACAGAAACCCTGGTGGAAACCAACAGTATAAATGGAGACGCCAACCTTCAGGAAGCCACACCCATATGGAGCCACCATGGAACCTGAATTACATGTCTTTCCGCTGCTCCTGCTCGCCCAACGACTCCAGAACCAACTGTTGCAAAATGGCAAGGTCACGATCCACACACAACATACACATCTGGAACAGGTGGCGGGGCTGACACATACACGTACTCTGACAATGACGCATATTCACACACAGCCATATACGCAAATACACAGACCTAAGACACACACCACAGCCAACACACACTACCAAAACACATACCGAGCCACAGACACACAGCATTGGCACTGTCAAACATAAGAACACAGAACACCACCAAACTACACAACCACCCCAACACCTCAAGCGCACCGTCAATACGCCACGATTCACACCCCACCTGAGTATACATATATACAACACAATGTTACAACACCATTGTACCAAGACATACAATCACACAGCCATACAATGAGGCATACGTCACACCACAGTAACACTCACCACACACACGCACACACACACACACAGCACAACCACACAAGGGCACACAACACTCCAATTCACAACAGCCAACACAATCAATCCACATAAAGCAACCTAATTGTATGTCCCACACACATACATGCTCAACACACTATACCCAGCCATCAATGTGGGAGAAATGCAAAGCACATACCCACACAAGCAGCTCAGCACTACCACCACACACACATAAAACACTCACACACAATATGAAGCACGCAAGACCATAACAGCAAGGAAAGGCAGGACAAATATGATAATGTTGGAACCAACAACTGGCTGGCCCAGATGTATGTATGGAAATAAGGATAATAACAATTTAGCTAGCATTACTTACAAGTATAATAGGCCTTAGGCCAGTCCAAAGTGCAACATACGCAGCTGGAATGTCAGGCTGCCCCAACCTGACTCCTGACTGCTAAATCATCTCCACGGTTAGAGGCATGAAGTGGGCAGGCAGGCACCTCAGGATTGGGGTGGGGGTTTGAGCCTAGGTTTAGGAGGGGGGTCTTTGGGCTTGAGCTTGGGAGATGGGGGCATCATACATGGCTTAAGGCTTAAGGGAGGGCTGAGAACACTTAGGAGAGGTCAACTTCTTGGTGGGTGGAGGGGCATGGGTCCTTGCGGGGCAGGAGGGAACTTGGAGCTGGTAGGGCTGCACTTGGGGAGAGAAAATGATCTTTTGGAAGTCAAAAAGGGTGGGAGAGGAGTAGGGAAAAGGTTTAACTCTGAGAGGAAAAACTTCTTAGACACACAGGGGCGGTCATGGCAAAAGGATTTGGGAGTGGAGGGAGAGGGAATGCGTGTAGAAGGTGTTTGGGTGGGTGTTGTGGGTGCAGGTGTGTGCGAGGAATGCTTGAGTGTGCTGGGTGTCTGCTGGGTGGGTGAGTATGGGTGTTTATGTGTCTTGGGAGGAGGGGGTGGAGGAGCTGGGAGATGCCATGCTGGATGGGTGGCTGTCTGTTGGGGGGGTGACTGCTGGTATGGTGGATGTGCTGCATATGGATGTGTTTGTTGGTGGTTGTGGTGGCTTCGGATGTGGTGACTGGGCAGGTTGTCTGCAGGTATGCTATTGTGCTGACTGTGGATAGCATTGGAATTGTGGCTGGATCTGTGGATGTTGTTGTGGTGTCTGCTGGTGTGTCAGGTGTAATGTCTGTGAAGGTGGAGGTAGTGGGGGAGTCTGTGCAGGTAGTGGGTGTTGGTGTGTCTGCAGGTTGGTGCTGTCTGTGTGCATGCCGATGGTGGGTCTTGTGGTGCTTATGTTTGACTGCGGTATCCTTGTCTGTTGAGGTGGATGCATGCTTGTCTGTCTGTGTGATCTGTCTGGGATGGGGAAGAGGGGTGTGGGATTGGGTAGAGGAAGATGGGAGGGGGACGGAAGACAAAGGGTGACTGGCTGCTGTCAGTGCGGAGACCAGAGCCTGAAAGGATCTCTGTAGGCCAGCCAGTGCACCGTGAGTGCCCTTCAGGAATGCATTGCTCTGTTGGACTTGGGCTACAAGTCCCTCGATGGCATTCATGATGGTCGACTGACCCACAGAGATCTACCTCAGGAAGTCAATAGCCTCCTCACTGAGGGCAGCAGGGCTGACTGGGGCAGGGGCAGAGGTGCCTACAGCAAAGGAGACTCCCACCCTCCTGGGTGAGCGGGCACGGACAACTGGGTGGGGTGCTACAGGAAGGGTGGTGGTAGTAAGGGGGGTGGCGGACAAAGATGGTGCTTGGGTGATCCCAGATGGGTCAACCACCGCCAGGGAGTGTCCACTGGAGGAGGATTCCGATGATGATGATGCTCCGGTCTTCCCCGTGGCACTCCCACCACCCTCCGGGCCACTGGGTCCCTTGCTGTCGCTGGTCGCAGCACTCCAGGTCCCGGGGCCAGCAGCATCCCCACTTGCCTGTGCCCCGTCTCCTTGGCCTGCCGATGCTGATGCTCACAAATAGACATAGAGGGAGAGAAGGGGTTATCACATTCCTTACATACACACATGGAAACATGCAGTACTGTAGGCAAACAGGTCCAAGCCTGGCTGTCTCCATTGGGGTACCTGAACTGATCAAGCCACAACAACTGGCACTCCCATACAGATGACAACTTATGTGTATAAAACATGTCTGGAGACCAGCCATGGCATGACATTCACACAATCACAGAGGAATATCAGCACACACCAAACACAGATGCACCACATCACTTCATTATTGCATGTCCAGCTACAGTGGCGTACATATCACACATTACACATTCATAGCCAATCACAGTGTGTAGTGTCACAGCAACTACACAACAGGCAGTCACTATAGCCATCACAGGCCACCTACCATTCCACCTGACATGCAGTCAAAGGTCCAGGACTTGGCAACATGAGCACACCTACATCACTCACACCATACCTGACATGTACCTAACTCAACACTACACAAATGTCACATGGAAATGACATATACACATGACTTACACATGGCTGAACATGACTGCCAGTGCATTTAATACATCTTCCATTACAACACATACCTGTTGTCTTCATAGTGGTACAACCAGACCTTCATGTCATGATCACATAAGACCAGGATGTCGCCACTCATGAGGGGAGACAGAGGGGGCCCTCAGCAACGTAGAGAGCCCACTGGATGGAGGGAAGCACCCGCAGGAGTCCTTGAACACAGTTTCAAGAAAACTGAACACAGCGGTCGTCTCAACACTGCAAAGAAAGGCCCCACAACACCGGAGGTCAACTCAGGGAGCTGAGCATCGCAGGATGGAGTGCTGGGGACCTAGGCTCGGCTGTGCATGCAGGATTTCTTAGAAATGTGCACAGAAGCCCTTGTAGCTGCAGATCACACGGTGCACAGGATTACTGTCTGGGGAGGGGAGGCAAAGACTTACCTCCTCCAAATTCAGACAGTTGGACCTCTGGACAGTCTGGGTCACTTGGGTCCACCACCTGTGTTCCAGGGGCCAAGCTCGTCAGGATGAGAGGGGACCCAGAGTACCGGTGAGGCTGTAGTTTGGTGCCTGCTGAAGCAGGGGGAAGTCTCTGTCAACCCACGGGAGATTTCTTTGTGGCTTCCAGTGCAGGGTGAAGGCGGGCAGCCCCCAGAGCATGCACCACCAGGAAACAGTTGAGCATGCCGGCAGGATTAGGTGCTACAATGTCACTGGTAGTCTTCTGGCTACTTTGTTGCAGTTTTGCAGGCATCCTGGAGCAGTCAGTGGTCGATCCTTGGCAGCAGTCGAAGAGAGAAGTGCAGAGGAGTCCTGGTGGATCCTTGCAGGTCCTAATCTGGAGAGAAGCCCACAGGAGAGACCCTAAATAGCCCTGAGAGGAGGATTGGCTACCTACCAAGGTATGCACCTATCAGGAGGAGTCTCTGATGTCACCTGTTGGCACTGGCCACTCAGATGCCTCCAGAATGTCCTCACACCTCTGAAAACAAGATGGCAGAGTTCTGAGACACACTGGAGGAGCTCTGGGCACCACCCCTGGGGTGGTGATGGACAGGGGAGTGGTCACTCCCCTTTCCTTTGTCCAGTTTTGCCCCAGAGCAGGGACTGGGGGTCCCTAAACCGATGTGGACTGGCTTATGCAAGGAGGGCACCATCTGTGCCCTTCAAAGCATTTCCAGAGGCTGGGGAAGGATACCCCTCCCCAGCCTGTAACATCTATTTCCAAATGGAGAGGGTGTAACACCTTGCTCTCAGAGGCAATGCTTTGTTGTGCCTTCCTGGGACTGGGCTGCCCAGACCCCAGGATGGGAGAACCCTGTTTGTGAGGTGGCAGCAGCTGTAGCTGCAGTGCAAGCCTCAGAGAGCTGGTTTGGCAGTATTGGGGGTCCATAGTGGAGCGCCCAGGATGCATGGATTTGGCTCCCCAATACCAGATTTGGAATGGGGGTACAATTCCATGATCTTAGACATGTTACATGGCCATATCCGGAGTTACCATTGTGAAGCTACATATAGGTATTGACCTATATGTAGTGCACGCATGTAATTGTGTCCCAGCACTCACAAAGTCCGGGGAAATGACCCTGAACTATGTGGGGGCACCTTTGCTAGTGCAAGGGTGCCCTTACACTTAGTAACTTTGCACCTAACCTTCAGCAAGTGAAGGTTTGACATATAGGTGACTTGTAAGTTACTTAAGTGCAGTGAAAATGGCTGTGAAATAACGTGTGCGTTATTTCACGCAGGCTGCAATGGCATTCCAGTGTAAGGGTTTGTCTGAGCTCCCTATGGGTGGCAAAAGAAATGCTGCAGCCCATATAGATCACCTTGAACCCCAATGCCCTGGGTACCTAGGTACCATATACTAGGGACTTATAAGGGGGGGTCCAGTATGACAATTAGAATTGGTAAATGTAGTCACTAGCCTATTGTGACAAATTTAAAGGCAGAGAGAGCATGAGAACTGAGGTTCTGATTAGCAGTGCCTCAGTGACACAGTTAGGCACTACACAGGCATATGCCATTTAGGCCACAAACTATGAGCACTGGGGTTCTGGCTAGCAAGATCCCAGCGAGACAGGCAAAAACATATTGACATACATGTAAAATTGGGGATAACATGCCAAGAAAGAAGGTACTTTCCTACATCCTTCCTCAATCCAACGCTGTTCAACGTCTACATGGCCCCAATAGCCACCCACGTCAGAAGCTACGGAATAAACATCATCTCCTACGCCAACGGCACCCAACTCATCCTCTCCCTTTCCAACGAACCCGACAAGGCCAGACACAACTTCCACGAAGGCATGAAAGCAGTCGCCGACTGGATGAGAGACAGCTGCCTTCAGCTCAACACAAACAAGACAGAAGAACTCATCATGGGCCCTCAACCCAATACATGGAGCGACTCTTGGTGGCCTTCCACACTCGGAAACTTGCCCACGCCCACCAGCCAAGCCTGCAACCTCGGAATCATCCTGGACCCTGACCTCAGCATGAACCATCAAACCAATTCAGTCACCTCCACCTGCTTCCATACCCTCCGCCTCCTACGCAAGACCTTCAAATGGATCCCCCTCGAACATAGAAAGACCATCACACACGCCCTCATCACCAGCAGACTGGACTACGGCAACGCACTCTACACCGAAATCAACAAAAAACTCACCCGTAAATTGCAAATCATCCAGAATGCCGCCGCCAGACTGATCCTCGACCTACCCCGACACCTCCACATCTCGCAACACCTACGTACACTGCACTGGCTCCCCATAGAGAAAAGAATCACTTTCAAGATCCTCACCCACTCACACAAAGCCCTCCACAACACCGGACCAGCCTGAACCAGTGACTCAACTTCCACGTACCCCGCAGTACCCTGTCCTCAGCTCTCTCTCGCAGAAACACCCCTCATCAGGAAATCCAGAACAGGAGGACGCTCATTCTCCTACCACGCAGTCACTGCCTGGAATGCCCTACCCATCCACATCAGACAAACCACCTCCCTCCCCAGCTTCATGAAGGAACTGAAGACATGGTTCTTTCAATCCACCTCACCGGTACACGCTACACTCACCCGCCCTAGCGCCTTGAGACCCTAACAGGTGAGTAGCTGTGCTTTACAAACAATGATTGATTGATTGATTGATTGATTGAGAAAGCATGCAGGACACAACAATTGTGCTACATTGATGTTGTGGGTACTTACCAGACTCCAGTCCCCCAATTTTTCCAATCAGGCCCTCCAGATGCAGTATCACCAAGGCCTTCTCCTCCCAAGATGTGAAATGTGGGGGAGGTGGTAGGGAGCCTCCACCAGTCTTGTGCATGGCTATTTGGTGTCTTGATGCCATGGAATGCATCTTCCCCCATAGTTCGTTCCACCTCTTCCTGATGTCCTTCCTTGTGCGTGGATGGCTGACCACTGAGTTGACCCTGTTGACTATTCTTTGCCATAATGCCATTTTCCTGGCAATTGATGTTAGCTGGACATGTGCTCCAAACATTTGTGGCTCTACCCTGACAATTTCATCCACCATGACCCTCAACTCATCTTGGTTCTTTTGTGGGGACATGTTTGAGATTGTGTTTCCTGTGTGTGGGGGGTATTGTTTATGAAAGGGTTCAGTGTTGGGTGGGAGGCGCGTTATGAGGGATGGACGGTTGTGGCCGTATGTGTGTGGTGTTTATGTGTGTGTTGTGTTTGGTTATTAGATGTGTGATGCATGTGATGTGTGTGTGCCTATAGTATCGGGTTGCTCTCCCTGTGTATGTGCCAGCTCTCAGTCTCTATATATGGTGTTTTAGTTGCAAAGGATGGTGGGTTGTGTGGGTGGGTGTTATGTAGTGCAGTGTGTAGGTGTGTCGGGTGTGTGGATGTCTGGCAGGTGTGTGGTATTCAAACTGTCCAAGGTGGTGGTGTGTTCTATCAGTGGGGGTTTCTGATCGTGGCGGCTCGCATCGCCAATGTTTTACTGCCATGGAAGTACCGCTGTGATGATTTGTGGATTGTAATGTGGTGGGCGGACTTGTGTCGGGCTGGTGGTGGGCCTGCCTCTTTTCTGCCCGCTAGTGTCCTTGCGGTTTTGGAAATTTGGCTGTTTCTTAGTGGTCTTCACGGTGTCAGACGACTGCCAACATGGTGGTCTTTTGGTGCCCGCTACCACAGTAGTCTTTCAAAAAGACCACCAACATCGTAATGAGGCCCCAAGTAACTGTGTGAAGGGGCTGTATTTTCAAGACAGTGTTAGGATACATGTAGTGGCTTGACACCACCTTTTAAATGCAAAGAGGGCATTGCTCCACTGGAGCATCATTTAACATGGCAGACCGGTGGTGCAAGGGGCTCGTACATGTGGCCCTATGTGAGGGTGATGTGCATTGGATGTGTGGAGTATTGCATGTTGCATATGTGTTGCTCAGCAGTCACCTATGCTTCCCTGTACTTGTGTGTGGAGTGTGTTGTGTGTATTGTTTGGCCAACATGTTTATTATGTTGTATGTGTCATGTTGTGTCTGCTTGCTTACCTATGAGTAAGCCATTGCCATATTGTCCACCCTGAAACTATTGGCTTATTATTGAGTGCCAGAAGATGGAGGGATCATGCACACTGCCAGGATATTCAGCAAGGATGTTGTTGAATATCCCGCGATGGTCCACAATGGCCTGCACATTTATGGAGTGTGTGTGTTTCCTGTTCCTAAAAAGGTATGCTGTTGCAGCAGGAGGGACAAGTTGGACATGTGTGCAGCCAATTGCACCCAGCACATGCAAGAAGCCATCAATCTGGTAGAATCCTTGTTTTGTCTTCTGCTGCAGTTGCTAGGTGTTGGGGAACTGGTTGTGGTGTGGAGTGAGGCGGATGATGGTGTCCAGTACTGTGCGGAGGAAGGCAGAAAAGGATGGTTGTGAGATTCCATCAACTCGTGCTGCAGTGATCTGAAATGAGCCAGAGGCCACCAGGTGGAACACAGCCAGGAGCTTGGTCATGGGTGATATGGTTGTTGGACTTTCCAGTCTGGCTGTGATGTGGGGAGCAATGTGGTGGAGCAGGTGTACTATGGACTACCACTTGAGATGGTAGTGTCTGATTACCTCTTGTTCCCTTAGGCCAAGGATGGATATCCGTTGGTGAAATATTCTTTCTCTCCTTCTGCGCTGCCTTTGTGGCTGCTGTTGTGGTAGTTGAGGAGGCTGCAGTGGTGCTGGTGACACTTGGCGGCAGCGCAATCGGTGTCTCCAGATGACAAGCTGTAGCAGTAACATGTCCATGATTTCCTGTTGTTTGTCAGAGTTCCTTCTATGTGTTTTCATCACATAATTGGTTGTGCGTCATTTTAACGCCTGCGTCATTTTTTAGGAGGGAATGCCTACCTTGCATATCACTGTTGTTAAACCACACAAGAAAAAGCAGCTGTGAGAAAACAGGGCTGATTGCAGAGGCCCCCTAACTTTTTGCCCCCATTTTCCACTTTTTGCTGGTGTTTTCCTGACTCTGATGGTGCCCTGGGTACTGCTAACCAGTCCCAGGGCCTGTGCTCTGGGTAAAATGGATATGCAAATTAGGCTCATTATAATTGGCTAATTTAACCTACCTATAAGTCCCTAGTATATGGTAGGGCATGTAGGTTTAGGGACCACAGCATAGGTAGTGCACCCATAGGTGCACTGCCTGCTGAGGTGCGCAGTGTCATTTTAAAGGCAGGCCTGCCTTGCTGGCTGCTTTTAAATTAAAGTTATATGCAAATTCGACTTTGGAATTAAAAGTAGTTCCAAAGTCTTAAACTACCTTATTTTTACATATAAGTCACCCCTAAAGTGTGCCCTATGTGCCCCTAGGGCTGGGTGCCATGTAACTATAAGCAGGGACCTTATAAAAATAGTTTTATAAGCCCTGGTGAGGTAAAAACAGCCAAATTCGTTTTTCCCTCATTGTAGTAAATGGCCTTCATAGGCTAGAATGGGGAGATTTTATTTTAATTTTTAAAGTCTCCTTAAATGATGCATACCCAGAGTTTGGTATCAAATTAATTGTTGTAATAAATCACACAACTTCCAGTTGTGGGATTTAATATAACTTGTTCAGGTAAAGAGTTTTCAACTTTACCTGAAAAGTTGCCAATTTCAGCCCTGCATTGTTTTTGCTTCTGTGCTCTGATTGGCCAGCCTCTAGCAGCCTGGTCAGGCTACCTTGATGAGGCGTGAAGTGGCCTGGCTTCACACAAAGGAATGTGCCTGTGGGAGGGGATCTCCCCTCAGCAGATGGTGAGGCAGGAAGGGGAGGGCTGCCAAACTGGTCTTCAAAGGCAGAGAAGGACATTTGGAGCAACCAGCAACACCCCCACATTCTGCAACCCCAGACAACTAGGTGCCCCCTTGATTAGATTAGGAGAGGGTAGGAGAGGGGCGTGTTTATGATTTTTAGCCACACCAGTGGGTGGGCTCAGCCAGATGTAACCTCCAAAAATCAGATTCAGCCATGATGGATTTTTGGAGGATGTTGTCTCCTGGGATTGATTTTTGCCACACTTTCCAGGAAGTGGTCATCACAGGGGGAAGGACCCTGCACCTGATTGGAGAACCAGGACCCCCCTGCTTTTCACCCAGGAGCAAGGATAAAACTAGCAGACATGCACCCACACCTCAGTTCCCTACCACATCCAAAAAGGAAGAACTACAGGAGAAGAAGAACTACCCTGCTGGACCCCTGGCCTGCACCTGGAACCTGCACTCAGAAGGACTGCACCAGGTGCACACTTGGGCTTCACCACAAGAAGGACTTTGCCTGGCTTCAACTGGTTCAAGGAGGGACTCCCTGTTTGCTACAGGTGAAAAATTGCTATCCAGAGTCCCCTGCACCAACTCCTGAAGAAAGCGACCAGCTGACCACTGTCCAGTGGCCAAAAAGGAGTTTGCGCCAGGTGCATTCTGGGAGTTGTAGTCTGCACCCCCCAAGGACCATTTCAGAACTTCTGGACCCTTGGGGTGAGATGTGGACCCCAAAAGAACCTTAAAAGGACATCTGGGAGAAGTTCGGAGAAGTTTGGACAACTTTAAAAAAAAGCTCCATAGAGGGACCGACCCGCCGCGGCAACTCTAGCCGGCTTGCCTCAACCGCGACCCGGCCTGATTTGCTGGTTCGTCCCGGTAAAGAAAATCTCAGAAAAAGAGACTAAGTCCGAAGGTGAAAAATAGAGGGACCTCCCAGCCAGCGTATCCGAAGAGGGCTCCAGGGACGTCGGATCAAGATCCAGGTTTACCCCGGTCGAAGGATTTTCACCTCGAAAAAACGACTAAGTCCGAAGGTAAAAATCTCCACCGAGGATTCCCGCATCGCGTATCCGGAGAAGGGCTCCAGGAGGTCGGATTGAACTGGCAGGTTCGTCCCGCTGAAGAAAATCTTCGAAAAAGAGACTAAGGCCCATATTTATACTTTTTGACGCTAAACTGCGCTAACGCAGTTTAGCGTCAAAAAATTAACCGCCGTCTAACGCCATTCTGAAGCGCCATGCGGGCGCCGTATTTATGGAATGGCGTTAGCCGGCGCTAGCAGACCGGCGCTGCCTGGTGTGCGTGGAAAAAAAACACGTAGACCAGGCAGCGCCGGCGTAGGGGGAAAATGGCGTTAGGGCGTCTTAAAATGGGGCAAGTCAGGTTGAGGCAAAAAAATCGCCTCAACCCGATTTGCGCCATTATTTTCGACGCCCAGACGCCATTTAAATGACTCCTGTCTTAGTAAAGACAGGAGTCATGCCCCCTTGCCCAATGGCCATGCCCAGGGGACTTATGTCCCCTGGGCATGGTCATTGGGCATAGTGGCATGTAGGGGGGCACAAATAAGGCCCCCCTATGCCACCCAAAAAAAATTAAAAAATATAAAAAATTATACTTACCTGAACTTACCTGAATGTCCCTGGGGTGGGTCCCTCCATCCTTGGGTGTCCTCCTGGGGTGGGCAGGGGTGGCAGGGGGGGTCCCTGGGGGCAGGGGAGGGCACCTGTGGGCTCATTTTGAGCCCACAGGCCCCTTAACGCCTACCCTGACCCAGGCGTTAAATAGTGGCGCAAATGCGGGGTTTTTTGACCCGCCACCTCCCGGGAGTGATTTTTGCCCGGGAGTATAAATACGACGCATTTGCGTCGCCGTCATTTTTTTAGACGGGAACGCCTTCCTTGCATCTCATTAACGCAAGGAAGGCGTTCACGCAAAACAATGACGCTATTTGCCCATACTTTGGCGCTAGACGCGTCTAACGCCAAAGTATAAATATGGCGTTAGTTTTGCGCCGAATTTGCGTCGAAAAAAACGACGCTAATTCGGCGCAAACGGAGTATAAATACGGGCCTAAGTGTGAAGGTAAACTTTTAACCGAGGCCTCCCGCGGCCTGTAGCCGAGCAGGGCTCCATCGCGGTCAGCCTGAAACTTTTACTTTGTCCCGGTCGAGGTGCAACCAGATGACCCGATTGGCGCTTTTTGTTTCTAGGCGCTAAAAAAAAAAAAAATATTTAACAATTCATATCTCTGGTTCCCCTTATCTGATATTATTCGTTTTTGTGTCATTTTAAAGATAATAATATAATCTATTTTTATAAATTGGTTTTGGATTTTTAAACTGTTTCCTGTGTTTTATTTATTTACTGTTTTGTGATATTTGAATGCTTTACACTCTGTCTCCTAAATTAAGCCTTGACACTCGTTGCCAAGCTACCAAAGGGTTGAGTTGGGTTTAATTTACTGAGACCTAACTGGACCTTAGTGGAGGTTAGTGGTCTATTGCTAAGTGTAGGTACCTACCAGCCCTTACCAATAACCCATTTTCCAAAAGCAGCGCTCCTCAAAAATGATGCAAGCCAAGAAAAAGTGTCGCCAGACTGCACTTTATAAATGTGGCGCTGAGTTGCGCCACTTTTGCATAAAAGAATGGCGCAATGGTGTTGCAAACTTTTCTTAAATATAGGCCTTGGTATTTCATTCCCAGATTACTGTTTTACTGTTTTACCACTGCCATTGTGTTTTCTTTGTTGTAATCTGGTTTCTGTGTTCGTAATCACTAGGAGTAAAATAGGCAAACACTTCCAGCTTGTTACAAAGTAAAAACATTTTGGTGGGAGGATTGTGATTCTACATTTTAGATCGTACAGTACAGGGTTCACAAATGTAATGTTTTTTTATCATTAGCGGACTATAAAGTGTTAAATTTTTACAAATTTATGGCCTCATTTATGAGGTTCTGTTGAAGGACAGTGCAGCAAGGATTCTTGCTGCACTGCCCTACGGCAAAAGAAAAGTGCAGCAATGCGCCGTATGTCTCAGATATGGCACATTGCTTTCTTTTTCCCCTGTGCTGGTGCACAATACGCTGCTATGCAACTAACGCAGACACCCTTGCGTTTGTGTTGAAGGGATGATTGTTTTTGTGCAGGAAGGGACACTTTCCTGTGCAAAACCAATCACAAGAGGCGTTTTCCTCTTTTTATGTGTGCTGTAGAATGGTGGTAACATCCACCATAATGCCCATGGTATGCCTCCCTTTTGCAGGGTGAGAGAACTCAGTGACTTGTGCTGTGTTGCCTCAGTCCTTATATCTTCCAGGCCATGAGAAGCCACTCAGGGTGACTTTACGTGGCCTTGTAGATATGGCCCTGCAGTGTATGCTGCCAGACCGTCACAGAGGGCTTGTAAATAAGCCTCTTTATATGAACTGTTCAATTGTTTAATTGGAAGTGCATTGCGTTGATATTGTGTTATGGTTTTCAGGAGTGTAAACGTCTTCACCACCAACTAGGAACCGTGCACAGTATATCATAATTATTTCTAGGGTCCTATTGTGAACACTGTATTACATTGTAATGCCATTTAAATGTGCGTTTGAGTGTGCAATTTTATATTTTTTTCACTGTACATATGTTCAACAATGAGATATTAATGTGTTATGTCAACACAGTAGACTAAATACAACATCCAGGATCACTCATGACTCCACTCAGAGTTCCACTCACTGACAGTTCTACTTATAACTTTAAAGCCCCACCTTTGCTTCACTCCATGGTCCTCCAAGCAGCTTAAAAGAAGAAACCCACTCTCTACAAGGATAAGAGCCTTTATTTTACAGTGGACTGGGACACAGTTTCTGTGGTGATTCAAACACCACTTTATAAATTCATTGTTAGCATTGATTCTAAATTGGACACGTTTGCTGTCATACACTCCATAACCATTATTGGAAAATGGTGCTATGTAGCAATCATGTCCTGATGAAGACCTTAACTGTTCGACCTGTCCCTTTTTGCAGGGCCATCCCCAAATATTTTGCCTCCTTCCTCCTATTCCTGTTTTTTCTGACCTGTTTTTGTTGGCTTGAGGACTCTGGGCACTTTACCACTGCTAACCAGTGCTAAAGTGCATATGCTCTCTGTCTAAATTGTATTGGTTTATCCATGATTGGCATATTTAATTTACTAGTAAGTCCCTAGTAAAGTGCACCAGAGGTGCCCAGGGCCTGTAAATCAAATGCTACTACTGGGCCCACATCACTGATTGTGCCACCCATATGAGTAGCCCTGTAAACATGCCTCACACCTGCCACCGCAGTGTCTGTGTGTGCAGTTTGAAACTGCCAGTTCGACCTGGCAAGTGTATCCACTTGCCAGGCCCAAACCTTCCCATTTACTACATGTAGATCAACCCTAAGGTAGGCCCAAGGTAGCCCTTTGAGCAGGGAGCAGTGTATTTAAAAGGTAGAACATGTACTGGTGTGTTTCACATGTCATGATAGTGAAATACTGCTAAATTCAATTTTCACTATTGTAAGGCCTATTTCTCCCATAGGGTAACATGGGGATCGCATTGAAATATCTTTTAAGTGCAGTTGTCTATTGGGAGCAGATTGAGATTTGGAGTTTGGGGTCTCTGAACTCACAATTTAAAAATACATTTTTTGGTGAAGTTGGTTTTTAGATTGTAAGTTTATAAATTATACTTTTAGAAAGTGGACATTTTCTTGCTTAACCATTATGTGCCTCTAATTGGCTGCTGAACCCATGTCTGGATCAGACTGACAGTTGGGCTGTTTGTGAATTCACTCTAGACAGTTACACAAAGGGAGCTGAGATGTGTCCTGCATATCCTGATGGGTCTTCCTGGGCTAGAGTGGGAGGGAGGAGCTGACATGTACTTCATAGGGCTGTGTCTGTTCTTACACAATACAGTCTCCAACCCCCTAGAGTGTGTAGGTGGCCAGGGCAGGGGAAGGCAGGGTCTTGTGCACTACAAAGACTTTCCTTTGAAATGTGCCTACTTCAAAGGCAGAAATTAATATAATTAATGGACTGCTGACCCCACAACTTCAGGACACTTCTGGACTGAGGACATCCCGACACAAAGAATAGCTGGAATCTGTTGGAGGAACCCTCAGTCTGCCTGGTGCTTTGCTGTGCTGGCCTGCTGCTTGCTGCTTCTGTTGTGGGAGTGAAAGGACTGGACTTTGCTTTCTACATCCTGCTTTCCAAGGTCGTCCAAGAGCTTGAACTGAGCTTACCTTCTGTTGTGAAGTCTGAGGGAAATCAAAGACTTCATCTGCCAGTGCTTGGGCTCCTCTGCTGAAACCCTGACTTGCCAAGTGGTGCCAAATCCAGTCCCTGGGCCCTTGGAATAAGAAACTGGTGACCTGAAGGAAAAATTTACACACATAGCCGTTCCTGGTGAAAAATTAATGCAGCGGCTGTACCGCAGCTGAAAAATCGATGCAGAGCCTGTCTCGTGGCTGTGAGATTCAAAACATCCCTTTGCTCAGTGCAAATTCCTCTTCGCCGTGCATCTAAATTTTACATGCACCACCTCTGTGTGTCATTTTGCTACATCAACACTGCTCCTGGACCAGGAATCTACGCATCACTTGTCCAGCAAGAAAAGAATCCACGCATCGCCACGCATTGCTTTTCCAACTCATCACCTCCTTTGCGACCTGCATCATCTTTGTTTTGAAGCATCTAATGTCCTGTGTGTTATAAGGCTACAACCACTGATTTTTCAGCATTAAGACTCTTTTAAATCTTGGCTGTTTTTCTAAACTTATGTTGAGTACTTTTGTAGTGTTTTCCCTGTGTTACTGTGTATGTGTGTGTGTGCGTGTGTGTGTGTGTGTGTGTGTGTGTATACAAATACTTTACACATTGCCTCTGAGATAAGCCTGACTGCTTGTGCCAAGCTACCAAGGGGGTGAGCAGGGCTTATCTTAGGTGTGTGACTCCTATATCTTGACTAGAGTGAGGGTCCCTACTTGGACGGGGTGTAAACTGACTGCCAACTAGAGACCCCATTTGTAACAATAGCAAAATAAGGCCCAGAATCATGGTTGCATAACTTTATATTAATAATATTGTTTTATCACACCACTTATGTGCTTGATGTGTTTCTTGATTTGTATGGATTACATCTAATATAGACAAAGCTATGAAATTTTATACACAGAAAGTTAAATGTGAATGATATATTTTCTATTAAGTTATTCTGGTGGGAACACTGTGTTGTTATTTTGTATATCTACCCAGGTTCATTAGGACTATTGGGCTGTCCTTTGTTTGTTATAAATTGAGTCAAAAGTGTGCCCACAAGTACATTCAGAGCTCCGACAACATCAACGCGCACAGACTAAACACCACTCACTTTATTTTTTGATTTGCACGTCTATTTACTTTTCATATTGCAAATACTGAAATACCTAAAAACATGGCTGTTGGCTGAGTTCTGAATTAAAAATTAGACGTGCTAATAATACTGCAAATTGCTTAAAAAGTATTTGAAAAGTGATACTCTTTCCATTCATGGGGAATCATGGGGAAATAAGGAGGCTATTCACAGTTTACTGCTAGGCATAATGTTGGTTTGTATTTGACCTTGTTTCTCGTTTGAACGAACATATTCCATGCACTAATAACCACTGTTAAATACTGTACAAGTGACACTATTTTTATTTATTTAATGAAATTGATCTTAGTAAAATATCACCACAACATACTATCTAAGCATGCATTGGAGGGCATCTGTGCTTAGGGTGACCACCTGGCATTGAGACAAATTCTGGACAGGACTGTAAAAAATTCGGGACAAAGGGTCAAAATTAAGGACAAAAATTCAAGAACAAATGTCAGTTTTACAGGCACACACAAGAGAAGCAATGCTTCACTATGTTGTCAGTGCATTCATTTACTCTTTTTTAGCATGGCACTATTTATTCACTGTGGTCTTTTTGTGATTGCCTCCTGGTATGCTACATTCAGGTGTCACATTACGTCCTTGTTCAGTAGTAAATTAATGCCCTTCAGTACTGCGGCAAGGCCATCACCCCTACCCAAATCTACCCAATCTTTCTTGAAGAGAAAGTAACATTTTGATTATGTTTCTGAACATTTTAAAACCCCTGGCAAACAGTTTGGGAAACATTAAGGTAATTAAAATGATGCTAGCGTAAACAAATTGAACAAAAACATCTTGCTTACCCCAACCGCCCATGGACTTTCAACCGAAAAAAAACGTAAAGAGGCAGGGTAGATGGTGTGGGCGACAGTCTCACACCTAATGCCAGGATGTGAGGTACCCACAACTTGTCTGTAGTCTCACAGCACTAGAGTGTTTGTCTGGGACTCTACACTTATCTCAGAAATGGGAGCCTGGACTACCAATCAAAGATAATAAAAGAGGAGGATGAAATCGAGATCAAATGGGAGCTCCACGGCAAGTGATTCAAAGGGCTGTTGCTAAGAACTGGATAAATAAGGAAGAGAAGAACAAGGTGGGACAATTCCTAACATCAGACAAGATGGGTTCACCAAGACTATCAGAAGGTATTGGGTACCTGGGGAGTTGTCTCTGCACACAGGAGAGAAACAGAAGAAGCACTGTCAAGTGGTTGAACAAGCAACACCCATCTACCTTGGCAAACTCTTCTGGTGCAATGGTCCGCTGTTCGTGTTTGTGAAGGGTGAGCAGGGGCCAGAACCCTTGCAAGGTTGTGCAAGGCACTTGCACTCTTTGTCCATGTCTTTAACTGCTTTTGAAATTGAGCAAAATCCAAAGTAGTAATCTGGGTTATCCTTAAGTGTCAAGTACACATAGGCCCTCATTCTGACCTTGGCGGTCTTTTCGCAAGACCGCCGAGTTACCGCCGCGGTGAAGACCGCCGACCGCGGCGGTATGCCGCTGTGCGCATTCTGACCGCTGGGAGCGTTCCGCCGGAAAACCGCCAGCAACCACACTGGCGGTCGGCGGGAAAGTGGAGACTGGTCAACCTCCACCGCCACGCCAGCAGAACACCGCCCACAGAATTACGACCCACATTTCTGTGTGGCGGTCTTCTGTTGGCGGTCTTCTGTTGGCGGTCACCTCCCCATGGCTCCCGTCGCCTCCCGGAGGACCAACGCACAAGGTAAGTTGACCGTCCGTGAGGGGAGGGGGTGGAGGGGTGTTGTGTGATGTGGGCGTGCATGGGGGTGTGCGTGTGAGTGTGTAGAGGGGGTGTGTGAGTGCGTGTATGCGGGCGGGGGGTGCTGCTGTGTCTATGGGTAATGTGTGCTGTTCGGCAGGTGCGCATGTCTGCATGTATGTGTGCGGGTATGTGTCCCCGTTGTGTATGTGTGTGTAGGGGGGGTGTATATGTGCATGTTGGGGGTGTGTGCATGTCGGGGTGCATGTATGTGCATGTCGGGGTGGGGGTGGGGAGGGGGTTCGTACCACCTCTAGGGGGTGGCAGGGGGGTGGAGGGTGTGGGGGGAGGACTCGGGTGGGTAGTGGGGGGTGGGGGAGACCCCTATCAGTGCCAGGGAAGGAATTCCCTGGCCCCGATAGTGCTTACCGCCATGGTTCACACGGCGGTTCCCGCCCGCAAGAAACCGCGGCGGTAGGCAGGGTCATAATACCCTTGGCGGTCTTGGGACGACCTCCGGGCCGGAGTGCGCAAACTCCAGCCCCGCGGTCATGACCGCCGTGGCGGTCGGAGTGGAGAAGTGGCGGTCGGTCGCGGCGGGGACCGCCGCGGTCAGAATGCCATTTTTAATACCGCCGGTCTGTTCGCGGTCCGACCGCCGTCTCTCCGCCGACCGCCAGGGTCAGAATGAGGGCCATAGACTCTTCAAAATATTTGGGATGTAAATTGCTCAAACAAAATGTATTTTTTTTTAAATGTAGTGTTTCTTTAACATATGGCACTGTTTTCCCCTTTATATAGAATTAGATCTCAGATTGAACTGGGAACCAGTTACCTTTTGATACCTAGTGGTTAATATCTACCATTCTCCCACAGATTTGCAGGATGGAAATCTCGGCAGAGCGTCACAGTCCCACCAAGCCCAGTTTGCCTTTTGGTCTTCTCTTCTGCTTTCTGTAGTGGGCCAGGTGGCACTAGCGAAGATGGTGTGCTACCCCAATGATAGTGTTATTTTGCAAACCTTCACCCGCTTGTCCTTCATTCCTTCTTCAGACATGCCACACATCTGATTTGGTCGCTGTGGCGCCGTCGGGTAGCACTTTCCACTCTAAAGCTACCCGTGACTGCCGGTGGATTAGGTCTTCTGGACTTAGAATGCCATTATTCAGCTGCACGGGTCCAATGGGTGGTTCGCTGGCTTTCTGCCCACCTCCCTGCATGAGATGGGGTTTACCAGTGAAGACTTTTAAGGAAGGCTTACTGCACTGCTTGTTGTTTCCTACTGACCATTCTACGGATCACCATCTGGGGTTATCAAGCACAGCTTTGTCTTGCCTTGCTAGAACCTGTAAACTCACAGACATGAAGAAACCCTATGCTCCTGCACTACCTTTTGCTAAGCCTTCCCACTCACACAGGACGGCTGTGCTTAGAGCAACTCCATCAGTGGCATGGCAGGTATCTTAAAATTGAGGGATTTGTTTCTGGACAGCGACCTACTAAATTTTACCCCGGTCAACTCCTTACTTAAAACCACCTTAAATAATCATTAAATGCCGTATTTCATGTCTGCCACCTAGCCTGAACCATACAAGAGGTGCTCCACAAGCTCTACACCATAGGAACTGGTGGCAAACTGATAGAATGGGTTTACAGACCTTTCCTGCAACATGGAAAACAATTCTTGTCATACCACCTGGGTGATTGATGTGGCCATACCTCTGCAAGATAAGGACTGGACTAAAATACTAGCCTTTCTCCACAAAGTATCCCATGGCTGTCACTTGAAGTACATTCATAGTGCTTCCTTGTGAATGCATTCCACCCTTTGCTTGCTATTGGCCTGGTGGTTTGTAACTCACATTTTGTTTCTTTCAATTTGCTGGCTTTATATGTTTTAGGCTATGCAGCTTGAGTTCGTCTCTTCCCTTGCCAAAATGTTATTTATAGTATCCTTCTGAGTGCTCCCTTTTTGTAAACAGGCCTGTAAATCTTGTTCTTATCACATTTGCTGTGCATTCAAAGAACAAAGTCAAATGTCAGGCTCTGTCTTCGGTGGGAACATAGTTTTCTTTCTCTGACTTCAAAGTGCGAGGATTTATGCGACGATTTTGCTGGATATTGTGGCTAGGAAAGAGTTTTTTCTATCATATGACAACATTTAAATAAAATTCACAATATATCGGCATTAGGAGTATAAATGAAGCATATTTTTGTTAAATCTGAGCTGTGCTGAAAACAATTACCTTTATATGATGAAACAAATCATTGCATTAGGTGATGCAATTTCCACACATCATTGTATGTGCACAGTATAATTTGATTTGTAAAACTGTATATCTGTGCAAATGTTATGGTCATTTCAATGAAAAATGTGTTGTCTGTAATGGCAGTGTGTTACCATACCATGCATACTCCACTCCACTTTGCTCTGCAACACTCCACGCCACTGCACCCTACTCTGTATCACTCCACTTTACGCCACTCCATGCCACTGCACTGCACTCTTCTCCTTTCTGAACCACTCCACATTATGCCACTGCACTCTATGCTACTTCGCACTATGCCTCTCTACTCTACTCTGTACCACTGTACTCTATGCCACTGCATTTTACGCCTCTCTACACCACTGTGCTCTGCTCCTCTGCACGCTATACTACTCCAGTCTAGGCAACACCAATCTAGTCCACACAACTCCACCCTATGCCACTCTGCAACACTGCACTGTATGCAAACTGCACTCTAAGCTAAGACACTCTATGCTAGCGCACTTTACTCTGTAACAGTCAACTCTATGCCCCTGCACTCTACATCAATACACTGTACGTCACTCTAATCTACTCTTCACATCTGCACTCTATGCCACTTTACTCTGCACCACTTTACTCTATGCCATTACACTCTATGCCACTCTATGCAACTCCACTCAATTCCACTCTTCCCTGCACCTCTCCACTGTAAGCCACTTCACTCTACTGTGAAACAATCCACTTTATGTCACTCCTCTCTGTGCCACTGCATTCTATGCCACTGCACTCTACCTGCACCTCTCCACTCTATGCAACAGCACTCTTCTCTGAAACAATCTATTCTACTCCACTGTACTCTATGCCACTCTGACCACTGCACTCTAGTTCAATGCACTATACACCACTGCACACTGACACTCTACTCTGCAACACTGCCCTGGCCGCCACTATACTCTACAACACTCTACTCTATACTATTACATCCTGCACTAATACACTCTATTCCACTGCACTCTCTGCCACTCTACTCTGGCCCATGCCACTCTATGCCACTACACTCTACACCAGTGCACTCTAAAGAACTGCACTGTATGCCACTGTTCTCTATACCACTCTATACCACTTACTGACACTCTACTCTGCAACACTGCACTCTACACCACTCTACTCTGTACTACTGCATTCTGTGCCACTTCACTGTGCATCACTGCACTCTATGCCACTGAACTCTAGGCACTATACTCTACTCTGCACTGCACCACTCTACAATACTCCACTCTGCACCACTCTTTGCCAATGCACCCTATGCCACATGAGTCTACTCTGCACTCTAGGAAACTGCACCACTCTGCATTGCTGCATTCTCTGCCACTCTATTGTATACCACTCTACTCCATTGGCATGCTGTACACCAATCTACTCTGTACTCCTGCATTCTAAGCCACTGCACTCTATGCCACTCTACTCTGGATCACTCCACTATATGCGACTGCATTCTACAGCACTATGCTCTACTCTGCACTGCACCACTCTACACTATGTCACTGCACTCTCTGCCACGTGAGTCTACTCTGCACTCTAGGCCACTGCACCACTCTACAC
Organism: Pleurodeles waltl; assembly: GCF_031143425.1. Classification (NCBI taxonomy): domain Eukaryota; kingdom Metazoa; phylum Chordata; class Amphibia; order Caudata; family Salamandridae; genus Pleurodeles; species Pleurodeles waltl. The sequence continues at coordinate 417,762,780 of NC_090437.1, read as the reverse complement.
TACTGCACTCTCTGCCACTCCATTGTATGCGGCCACTCTACTCCACTGCACTCTATGCCACTCTACTCTGTCCCACGCCACTTCATGTCACTGCACTCTACACCAATGCACTCCAAACAACTGCACTGTACCCCACTCCACTGTACTCTGCACCACTGGGCTCTACGCCACTGCTCCCCTGCCACTCTACTCCACTCCACACCACTATGCCACTAACTTTTAGCCATGCTGAACAGCAGACACTCTGGTGTACAACATGGCTAATGGCTAAAACACATTAGCAAAGCCAATAACTCTTGCGTAGAGGAGACTATTGGCTTGGCCAATGTTTGTTAGTACTATGAGGTACCGATGTCCCTGAAAGAACTATGAATGTGTAATTCCTTATTCTAAACATGCATTAGACACCTCTTCAGGGGTAGTAAGCGATATATATACGTACAATTACATCATAAAATAGGCTGGTACAAAATGCGCAAATACATTTCAGTTAAATTTAAAAAAGTGCTTCTCAAATACAGATTTGAATTATATACACAGTTTATACCTAGTAATAATATTTTTTATAACACTCTTTAAAACCGCACACTCCACAGCTCACCTTGGAACACCATTTCAGTTCCTCTCTAAAAGAAAACATCTTTCCCATCAGAAAGCTTCAACTGACTCCTTTGGTTAAAGTCAATGCAGGTTTTCAAGCCCCTTTGCATTTGCAGATTCATCAGTTGCCCACATTTGCATTTCTTTAGGGAAGGAGACACCCTGGTAAGAAGGTCTGTTTCTTATCTGTCTGCCCCTCCCTCCCTCAGAGCACAGGAGACTCCCTGCTGTTCAATCCAGCTGGGGAAACTAATCTGCCTTTAATTTTGCCCTACCATCCTTTGTCCTTTCGGTGAAAGGCTAAAATTAGGGACAAATCAAATGCCGTCTGTTAAGACTTTCATCACGGACAACTGATGGCAGGGCGAAATTACAGGCAGTCCGTGAAATTTACGGACGGGTGGTCATCCTATCTGTGCTTGGCGCCACTGAGCCCGGCTTCCTTGTAACATCTCCTGGCATCATGTGCCTCTACGCAATGGACCTTGGAGGCCTACCACACTTTACTGCTTTCAGAGACTCTGGGCCTGAGTCACAAAGGTAAACTTATACTTTTGTGTAAGTTTACCTTTATTTGGACATCACAAAACAGCATTTCAATAGTGAGTATACAAGCGAGGGCAGTCAGGGCAGAGAACTCAAAGTTCTCTGTCACCAAGCAGTCTCTATCTACACTTGTAGATTTACTATCAAATGCTGTTTTGCGAATTCCAAAATAAACATAAACTTACGCAAAAGTGTAGGTTTACTTTTGTGAATATAACCCTACTAGCTGACAACTTTGCGTTGTCTGCTTTTAAAAAAAAAAAAAATCTAGATTAATGTGAAACTGTGTTGCACATCCACTTCTGCTCTGCTCCCGTCTGCATGGGTACTACAGGAGTGTGGATCTGCTGAGCTAGCCCCAGCTCCAAGCGCTCTAAATGGAAGACACTACCATTCTAGTGATACTGATCGCTCAGAGTAGGTACAGGTGAATTACGCACTTCCCCACTCCACAACCAGAGTGGTATGCTAGACGTTTCCATTCATTCACAATGTCCAGGATGTAACAATTAGGGCCCAATAGCAGGTCGGCACTAATGGACAAAAAACAATGTTCAAAGCAAGTTAATCCCAAAGTAGACATGCATAAAGGCAGCTCACATAAAATGTCAAAGGTTTAAGGGGCCTAGCCAGTGGCGCAACAGAGGCCCCTGCAGCCCCCATGGTGCGAGGGGGGCCCGAGCTCCTAGGGGCCCCCTCAGCAAGGTACACGGGCTTAAGAGAGCCCGTGAATAAGTCTGGAGGAGGGGGGGCATCCATGTACTTTGGAGGGAGGCTTCCTCAAGTTTCATTACGGCATTGGGCCTGACCCAAGGCCCACTATGTATACTGAATATTGTATGTGCAGTGTTGTGGTGACATCAGATCATATAGACACATAGGCCCAGATTCAAGAGGGCCTAGTGCCATTCCAACGCCACATTAGCGTTATTTTCTTTAAACTAATGTGGCTTTGGAAGGCCAAAAACGCCACCCCATATTTACAAAGTAGCGTAATGCTTGCATTACACCACTTTGTAACCCCTTGCGCCAAATTATTTCGCAGCCAGGCATAATGTATGCAGAGGGGGTGTTCCGGCACTAGGGGGGGCAAAAAAATGGCGCAAAGAAACGTATGAGATTTATTTGCTTCATTTTTATCTGCATTTTTAATGCCTGCTAAGAGCAGGCGTTAAAGGGAGGCTCCCATTGTTTTCAATGGGCCTCTGGGTGCTTTGCAGGATTAGCATCAACATTTTTTACGCTAATTCTGCAAAGTGCCGTACTAGCGTAAAAAATTATGAAGCTTGTACCCCTGACTGGTGCACTGTATTTTAAATACAGCACACAAATGGTGGTGTTAGGGGGGCTCCAAAGGGGGCGCAAGAAAAGTGGGGCTGCACTAGATGCAGCTCCACGTTTCATAAATCTGCCCCTTAGGTTTTTTTTGCCAGGCAAAGAATGGCTGGATGCATTGATCAGGAGCAGTGAAATAATCATCAGATTCAGATAGGTAGCTGATCTGGCTTATTCGGTGGTGGTCGACTTAGCAGTACCTAAGATCAAGTTTGGTAATTATGGTTACTTTAGCGTGCACACTGATGTGTGTTGAGCATGTAGCGTGTAAATCTTGTCCTGTGATCACATTATAGCAATATTTTTACACTTTAAAAATGTGTCTGAAGGCTCCTTTACCATATTACCCAAAGTGAAATTTCTACACCACATGGGAATATTTACCAACGTATCACAAAGCAGCACAGTGCAGGAACCAATGCTGCTGCCCTACATTGCGTGAGAGGGAGAGAGCAGGAAAGCATCACATATACAGACAAATGGTACTGTCTTGTTCTGTGCACACACCTTTGCACTTTGGTGCAAGGGTGTGTGGGTGATGTCTTTCAAGGTTTTGCACTGGAAGGGCTCCTTTCCAGTTCAAAATACTATGCTTAGACTAACTTTTCAACTTTTCTTACTTTGTATGTGTGCTGTACGGTGCAGCACACATGCAAAGTTAGAAAAGATAGGAGAAATAAAAGAAATATCAAAATGGTGTTATTTTTTTTATGCAATACCTTAATTACTTTTTTTTAGTAGATAAGCTTTTGCTTTAAAAAGCATGGGTGTTTGTATGAGAATGCTTATTTACTATCCATAGTGCGCCCCCTGGCGCTAACTAATGCATAGCAGCGCCGGGGCACTGTATTGCGTTACTTTCAGGCGACTTTCTAGTGCAACACATGTTTTTTTTTAAATAAACATTTTGCGACAATTAAGCCAGTGCAAAATGTTAGTTAATATAGCCTTTAGAATTGTTTATGCTGCCAAGAAAGACATGCTACAGAAAGTGACGATAATGGTTTACAGCTAAGCATTGCAATAAAAAATACTTCCTGTTTCACATTCATGAAGTAACATAAAAAATGTGGTAAAATAGTGACCTATTTCTGGCCCATCTCAAAACTCTGCATTGACTGACACAAATAAAAGAAGTTTTCTCTATCAGAGACTATTGAGAAATTATATAATTACACCAAGGTCTAATAAGCGTAATTCTTGTTAATTCAATCATGTTTCTTGCGCTTTTATATAGCGTCATCTCCTCCCAAGGCCATTAGATTACATTACAAAGATTTACGCAACCAGAGATTCAGGTCCAAATTTACAAAGATTTTCATCGGGTTTGCTTTTTGATCCCTGCATAATTAGTTAACATATTTTACTTAAATCCAAGATCTGCTGTATATCGTTCAGTCCAGGGGCAATTGATTGGTGTGTACATTTCAACATTTCTCACACATCCAAGTTCCAGCCAGCTAGCCACTGACACCATGGTTGATCTTGGATGAACTACTGGAGACTCTAGTGTATTAATATATTGTTATCCACTCTTCTTCTTGACATTCCATACAAGAGCCATGGATTGCTTTGGATGAAGGTCAGGATCACGCAGTGATGCTCTCTGTATCCTACATCCCAACTGATTGCTCTCCTTCTTTTTACGTTCAATATAAGAATGATCAGATTTGGTATTCTTTCAATTATCAGCTGTAGCTGTTTCACTCTTTTCTGATGTGAACAAGCAATACTTTTTAACCGAGACAAGCTGCATTTCCTAAATGTGTGTTCACCATTTTAGCTCCCAAGGGCAGAAATTCCTGTGAGGTTACTTGTTGCATCAAAAACCAGCATATTGACTTCAACCAAGCGAAACTGTCCACATTTCCAGTCCATCAATGCGTTTGATGACGTTTATGCGGCATGGTTAAACATATTAACTGTGGTTGGTAATTACTCTCCACCTGTGAAGAGATTTAACATTTTGAAATAAATGTAAAACAATGCATATTGGCAAAAGTGTATTGCTGAATTGAACTTTGCCCCAAAGAATGGTGCGTGAATGAAATTGGGATGTCATTGTCACCAACAGTGGCCGCTAATATACCAAAGTGATGGAGCAAGTGAAGTGCCCCACCACATAAAAAAAGTGAAAACAGTAAACAAGCATGCACAATAAAAACACAAGCATGCATCAATCTCTTACAGGTATCAGTGGGAGCAGAAACTTCCCTAATCAATCCTAGCACTGCTCTCAACCAGCGCTGCTCTCATGCTGCATGCATGAGAGCAGTGCCAGGATTGGATGGAGAATCCTGGCTGGGCGCTCTTTCAGGCCTTTAGGCCTATGCTTGGTCTCCACCCAGCTGTCCAAAGCAGCCGGCTGGAGAGCTTCAAAGTGCGCATGTGAGTTTGGTCAGTGCAAGTCTGTCAGCCAAACTCAAATGTGCACTTTGGAGTGTCTGGTCAGCACTGCTGTAGTCCTCAGTAAAAAGAGGAAAATGACCCTTACTGCTTCGGAGCAGGCTGTGGCACGCTGTGTGAAAAATAAAATGGCAATTAAATCATTTCATTGCCATTTTATTCTTCACGTTTAACATGGCTCGCAGCAGGCGGGGGGGGGGGGGGGGGCGATGCTCCCCCGTCTTCACGGAGAAAATGCTGTGGTCATCACTTAGGGCCAGATGTAGCAACTTCCCAAATTGCAACTCGCAAATTGCAAGTCGCAATTTGGAATGCAGACACCTTCTGCGAGTCGCTTTGGGGTCGCAAAGACCCACCTCATTAATATTAATGAGGTGGGTCGCAATTTGTGACCCCATAGCGAGTCAGGGCACTCACGGGGATGGAGGCCTGCTGTAGTCAGCAGACCTCCATGTCCGTGACTGCTTTTAAATAAAGCAGTTTTTTTTTTTAAAGTGCAACCCGTTTTCCTTAAAGGAAAACGAGCTGCACTTTGAAAAATAACCGAAACCTTTTGTTTCGATATTTTTCAGGTCAGGTCGTGGTCCATTCGACCACTGCCTGCTCTGAAAAATTATTTTTTGGTCCAGTCACAAAGGGGAAGGGGTCCCATGGGGACCCCTTCCCGTTTGCGACTGGGTTACCATCCACTTCAAGTGGATGGTAACTGCGAGTCCATTTGCGACCGCGAGTGCGACTCGCAAATAGGAAGGGAACACCCCTTCCTATTTGCGACTCTGAAATGCATTTTGCGAGTCGGTTCCGGCTCTCAAAATGCATTTCTACATACCAGATGGGCTTTAGCAACTCGCAAACAGCGTTTTTCGCCGTTTGCGAGTCGCTAAAGCTTTCCTACATCTGGCCCTTAATCGCCTATTTAGTCATCTCAAGATTAAATGCTGCATCTACATTGACTCCTGTTAGGTAGTGCTATGAAATGGTTAATTTCGCTATTATCATCTTTTTGGGGGATTTTCTTTTGATCACAGGTCTTTTATTTTTGCTGTTGGAAAAAAACACTTTAAGTCATATTTATCTGCAACTCCTGGACGTTTTTCACTTCTAGAAATTGCATATACACTGGTGCGTCTCATAAAAAGACACTCCCTGAACAGAAATTGATTGGTTGTAGATGTTGTTGCTTCTAGAAGGGATTGGTTGTTGAATCAATCTGTAGCTGGTAGTGTAGCGGAGCCGCTCACTGTATAGTTAACTAACTATTGCCTCCTAGGACTGGAGAAGTAAACACTTGTTCACTTGTTCTAACTTCAGTGAAGAGTGATTACAGCTCAGAATACTACCCTGGCTATTTAAATTTGGGGTGTGACAAGTTGTGAGAAATGTTCCTTTTTAAAAGAAAAATAATAATATATTAGAAAAGTCCAACAAAAATGATTTGCTGAGAAAAACCCCAGGAACTGGCTTTGTGCAAGACACTTTTACAGCAAAAAAGGGTAAAGTTTGAAGGACACATACCTGAAAAACAAAAATCAAACTTTCATGAAATTGAAAACTGATAAATTTCTCTGAGTTGCACCAAAAGAATTACAATTGCATGCCCCCTATTTACAAAGCTTTTTAAACCACATGTAAAAGCACCAACGGGCTCTGAGGTGTTATCTTTTCAGCACAAGAGTATTGAACCTTATCCAAATATTCTGGTTAGCTACATACTGAAGAGATATATGTTCCCATTCCAAAAACAGTTTATTCACTGAAGTCTCACCTATGGCCAAAAAAGTTGTACCCAAACATCCCTCATTATTATTCACTAAGTCAGGTTTCACAGAAATTTCTGACCATAAATTGCACTCATGATTAGGTAACAAGTAGGAGTACATTTGTTTTTTGGTGGGAAAGGGTATGGAACAAACAAAGACATATCTCATGAAGGAAAATTGGTATTCACCACTTGGAAATATATTTCCCAGGTGGAGAAAAAAAAGGAAACAAACATTACTGTGCCGTTGGGCATGTCTGCAATCCTTAATCCTGAGGATTGGCAAGAGCTAATCATAAGGCAGTAGAACTCTGCTTTGAAATACTCCTTCTACATATATTTAAATAAATGTAGGTAACCCAGAGTTTTTGTGTAGTTCTAAAAGGTTAGAAATGTATGCATTTCGTAGAAGTATACCTGGAGCCCTGCCATTGCTGTAGGTATTCAGGCATAACCTGTAAATATGTGTGAATTCCAAATAGTGATGGATCTGCACACGTGAGGCCAGAAACATAGGGCTGCATGTTCACTGCTTTTAATGAAAATCAGACTGTGAGTGAGGTTTTTAAAAAAAGGCAAAGCCGAACTGGTATTGATAGAGATCATATTTTACTAATACATTCTTGGCATAGAAGATACCATATGGTGACTTATGAACCTTTATTTAAAAGCCTAACAGAGAAATAAACATGAAATGTAAAAATGTACACATTTGAAATATGGAGGACATTGTGACCTCCATTCCTTTTTGACATTGTGTTTTGCCACAAAAGATGTTGTGGATTTATATTTGAGTGAACTAGTGATACAAATCAATGTTAAATGTATTATGTGCAGGAGAATAGTAGAAATAAAGAGTATGTTATGAGTATTAAACAAACATGAATTAATCATACCTATATTGATTTCAATGATTCCTAATGAAGAGTTGCATGTGTGCAGAGAAATAAATGCACGTTTAAACTACTTTTAATGTCATAAATAATTATTGCAATTAAATGATTTGCTTTGCATATTTGATTCAAATTGTAAGGTGCACAATAGGATTTATATGTAATAATTGCATTATAATTATTATAATATTAGGCTTTCGTAGCTAGACTAGGCCTGAAGATTTATTTTTGCAGCAGTGGCGAAAAAGTACTAATTCATTCGCTTTCCTTTGACCTGAATTAATTCCTAGGTTGCTGATGTGTTGGTGAACGTCCTATTGCATTAAAGACAGAGAACATGTTTTAACTAATAACAAATGTAACAGTATTTGTTCTAGCTGTCGAACAAGACAGGAAGGATTGTTAAATTCACATGAGAACTGTTAGAATCACCCTGTGCATTGTGGGAAAGAATCCCAAAGTTACAAATGATGAACAAGTGTTATATTTTGGCAGAACTGATGGGATTAATTGAGATGACTTCACACCGTAATAGTTGCAAACTTGATGGGTGTCTAAAATTCTCATTGGATATTGATCAAATTGCTCAAGATGGGCCCACCCAGGCAACCAATCAGAACTTCATGGACATTTCTAGTTAGGGAGAGACTTTTGAAACTTTTCGTTAGTTGAGTCTTGCTGACAACTCCTTGATGTGGTGCTACTCTTTCTTCTCCTGAATCCCTCTGAGCCTTAGATGTCTTCTGAAGAGTAAAAGTGATCCTTCCTATTACTTAATTTGCTTATGCTATTCAGTATTAATATGCCCAATACATTCTGAACTACTGACCTGCCCTATGTGTAGCCCATGTTCTACACTGTCCCTGATGCTACTGTCTACTAATGCTGAGAAGCTGTGAGTGCTCTGGATCTACAAATCGTTCCAGTTTGCCGTCCCATGTGGAGAGGTATGTAAATTGTAATGTGTGTTCTTGTTTCCTTTTCCGCTTAGATGATTACACCAGTGTATCCCTCATGGTGAGTAACCCTAGTTAGATGATTTTCCAAATTATTTTTGCCTCTTCTTTTATTTTGTCCCATCCCCACACATGCAAGTCCAAATTCGCTTTAGAATTAAGGATGGCCCAGACCAATTATTGACTGTTATCCATTGAATTTTGATGATTTAATGATGTCACCATAATCTGTGTTGAAATCTGGTTCTGAAGTGCGTATTATAGTTCTGTTAATTTGTGTTATCCTTTTGGAATGTTTAATAGTATTGATGTTTATGTTACATTGACTTTGTGGTTGCAATAAAGGTTTGAAACTTTATTCAGTTTGGGGTTTGATTTTGTGGTTAAATTGGTAATGGTGTTTAAAATTGTTTGAGTTTCTCATGTTAATGATATATTTTGAATACATCTGATTACCACACTCCTCACTGAGTCCAAAGGTCTGGTCGACCTCTAGTGTAGGTGGGACAAGTTGTGACATTTCGTCAAAGCGCCTGCAGTTTCTGAACCTGAGGCAGGAAGAAAACCTTTGTGTGCACTCAAGCAGTTTTTTTGTATCATTTCTAATAATCACATTTTTGATTGGTGGGCAAACCTTGAATCAGAGCCATTGGGGGTAGGGTTGCTTGCTTGAAGTATCATTCACAGTTTGGGTCAGCCCACAGGCCATCACACATAGGTCCTCTTTAGGTTGCATTGGTGTGATGTGTTCATTTTGCCCCTGCTTCACCTTAGGTAATTACATCTGCCCTCAGATTAACTCCATTGGTGTCTAGAATTAACAGGGATTAGAGATTGAACCCTGAGAATTCCATGAGGAATGAGGAACTGCTGTGTGAAACAGTAATTCCAGGGCCATTCCTCCCTGAAATGTTCATTCACCCCTGTAGTGCCCATCGGAGATTTTGGATGCTTCAGGGAAGTTTATTCACATTTTGGATCAGGTCGGGACAGCCATTTGGTGGCCAGAGTGAAAGTCATCATAAGTGAGGCAATTGTTCCTTTTTAAGCCTGACTCTACATAGCAGAGGAGGTGGTGCTCAGAGGTAAAATAGTCCACCTTTAATATATAATTGACAAGGGTATAATCAGTGAAGTTGTGATCAGAGGACATGTCCTACCTAAATGTTTAACCCACTCTCTCCACAACTTTCTCACAATTCTCTGACTGTCAATGATGATTGGAGAGAAATCAGTTTCCTTGGTTAATACATGCAGTACAGTCACCCACAATTGATTTCCTCTTGAAATAAGCTTGATGCAGGAAACACACTGCTGGTATCTACAATTAACAGTTCAAACCTCTGGAACACTCAGAACATTAGGGCAAGTTTCCAGTCTTCAATCTGTGTATAGGAATGCAACAGGCTTCCCTCACACACAGAGGAGGTACAGCATTTGTGGTTCAAGATTTCATCTCACACACAGAACATGCATTGCAAGGACAGCAGTGCAAGCTTCTATTACACAGACTGACTTGGTACATCACTGGCAACAGAAGAGCAAGCTTCACTCATAGATCAGGCACAGGACAGGTATGTAAGCTTTCCTAACACAGACGGTACAATAGCAAGTATCTAAATACACACAATAGTCACAGTACAGTAGTAATCGGTACAAAACAATGATGGTCGTCCCATTGATAGCATCCATACAGCAAAGTTTCCTGATATACAAAGCAGGAATTGTAGGTCAAGAATATGTGCATATCACTGGTTACAGCATTGTTAGCTTCCCCACGCACTGAGCAGGTAGAGAAGCAGCATTTGTTGGGAGAGATTGCCTTGGCTCACGCATACAGAATAGGCACAGCAGAAGCAGAGGGGGTAAGTTTCTATTAGACAGACAGACTTAATATTTCACTGACAATAGAAGGACAACACTTAGGGCCTGTTTACGATCTTGGCAGATATCCCTCCTGCTGTATTATGATTCCATTATATCCTATGGAGATCGTAATAGGGCGGATGGAATATTCGTCATGTTTGTGACCCAGTGATCGTAATCAGGGCCTTAGTTACACAGAATAAGTATATTACAGGAATTGTAGTGCAAACTGCTCTTACACACAGACAATCTATAGTACAGTAATCTGCAGTGCAAGCTTCCCTAACACACAACAATTAAGCTAGCAAGCTTTTCACACACAGCAGATTTACTACAAACATCAGCATTGCCTGTTTTAAACCCATGGAACAGTTATAAGACACAGATACGTGTCCTGAGGAAAAGCATCTGCAGCACCAACTTCCCTCACACACAGAGCAGACACCATAAGACAAGCCTTTAGATCTCAGACTGTAGAGCATTGGCAACAGCAGTGAAAGCGTTACTCACAAGTGCATTAGGTACACTTCAAGATTTTGCAGTGCAAGATTCCCCTGGCTCATACACAGCAAAGTCAGCATTACATGATGTTTATTTCTTTTTAATTTTAATTTTAAAGAATTTAATTTAATTCAGGATTATTTCCTATGAGGTGTTATTTTACATCCCCACCTCCTTTATTTTCTGTGGAAAGATGCAGCAGTATCAGGGGTTGGCCATGTGTAGTTCTGCACTTACTGAACTGGAGTAATTTATTACTGTTGGTCCCTTTTGGCTGCAGTTTGTAAATAGGAATGGGGTTACTCTTTTGTGGGTGGATACTCATCCCTCCCTAAACCCATACCTAACCCTCACTTAACCTCTCCTTACTCCTCCTTAAACCCCACTTATTTTCTAGCAAGTGTGCCTCGTTTTCCAGTCACTCCCCTTTGTCCCTGCTACATTTACTGCTAACTAGTAAAACTTACATATGTGAGGATCTTCCCATGGATAACATAGGAGAGGTGGAAGTGGACATTTACAATTGTATTTTTGGGAATAGGATTTAGTAGAACTATTTTAGTACTACTAAATGCACTATAAAATGCAGTTTGAGAATAGGCCCCATTGAGTTCAAGTAATTAGTATTGTGTTCTCAAAACAACAGAGAAAGTCGTTAAGGGGTTGTCAACATTTTGTTCTCCTTTTAAAATTGTGAAAGTTTCAAAGGAGTATCCTCTTCTTGAAAGGAACGGCTGGTGGAGTAAACACAGTGTTGTACTTTTGCAGGCAAGTCAGGCCAGTCTTTTGAGAAACATAGGGAATTCAGAAAACAAAGAATTTGATTGGTCAAGTGTATTACAGGGCTTTGGTTAGTGTGGAAACGAAGATCAGATTTATTCGATTCCTGAAAATGTTGAATTTGATGATACTAGGCCTAGTTCACACGGTCTAATTGAAAAGTCTGTAGTTTCTAAAAATAATTAAATGTCTGGAACTTTAGAGGTAGTGATTTCGATTACAACTACAGAGACACAAGTTGAAATACGAGAGAAGTTAAATTGTCCAGCAGAGTTCGAGAGCTGAATATGTTTGTTTTCCATGTATATATTAATGATCATACTCAAATACATTTTTTGTGTTGTATCTGTATTCTCTAATTTGTTCAGTTTACTAGCACGTTATTGTCCAATGGTGATGTGCATGAGCCGGTTCATGCAGGCTCCAAGGCCCATATTTATACTTTTTGACGCAAACCAGCGGCAGTGCTGGTTTGCGTCAAAAAATGAACCTCCGGCTAGCGCCATTCCAATGCACCATGCGGGCGCCTTATTTATGGATTGACGTTAGCCGGTGCTGCGGCCTGGTTAGAGTTGTGGGTTGTGCATCACAAAATGGTGCAAGTCAGGTTAGAGTAAAAAATCATGGCTCTAACCGGACTTGCGCCATTTTGTGACGCACAACCTCCATTGAAATGACTCCTGTCTTCAGAAAGACAGGAGTCGTGCCCCCATGCCAAGAGGACTTCTGTCCCCTGAGCATGGTCAGTGGGCACAGTGGCATGTAGGGGGGCCCAAGTTAGGCCCCCCATGCCACTTAAAAAAAATAAAAAAAAATACTTACCTCTACTTACCTGTATTTACCTGGGATGGGTCCCCCCATCCATGGGTGTCCTCCAGGGGTGGGCGAGGGTGGCAGGGGGTGTCCCTGGGGGCAGGGAAGGGCACCTATGGACTACTGCCATGGTCAGAGACCATGGAAATGAGCCCACAGGTCCCTTAACGCCTGCCCTCACCAAGGCATTAAAAATGGCACAAATCAGGCTGGGCGCCATTTTTTAAGGCCCGCCCCCTCCTCTGCGTCAAAATGCCGCGGGAGTATAAATAATGCGCACATGCCCTAAAGTCATTTTTTGGACGGGAACGCCTACCTTACATGTCATTAACGCAAGGCGGTTTCAAACATCCAGAAAATGACACACACTGCTGAATTTTGACGTTCTCAATGGTTCTTTTGAAGATGGCTGCCCCTTTAGGGTTAATATACACCCCCTTGCTATGCTTGGTTGTTATGGACGTTATTTTTTTGTTTTGTATTTTTGTGGGAAACTAATTAGGTGGGATCGTTAAAATTAGGTTTAATCGGTAAGTTGGTTTGTTTTCTCACTAATTCTGGGTTATGAATAGAGCGCCGATCAGCTGCCAAGTTGTGGTCGGCATGTGATGAGTGAAGAGGATAAGAGATTGCTAATAAAGATAAATAGCTGTATTATGATCCGTCATATTGAGAGTAATTATCTTCCCTTTGGAACGGTTGTGCCTGAGACACTTTTACTTTTTAGTATTGATGTAATGAACTATCCAATTGGTCCATTTACAGATGGCTGCCACTTTTCAGGGTTATGAGATACCTCTCACATGCCTGTGTGATGGGCGTTACCTTCCCTTCCTGCGCATTGTGGGTAATTGGCGAAGCGGGACCTTTAAATTCAGATCCAATCGGCAATTCGGGTTTTCTTTACTGTTTACGATCACAGCGTGTACCGACTGCTAGGTTGCAGTCGACGTGAGATGAGGTAAGAAGAGAGGAAATTGCCTATAAGCTTATAAAGTCCTACTCAGGTTTCACCATATCGGGAGTTACTGTTTTTTCATTGGAATGGATGGGTTTGAGAAAACCGTACTATTTAGTATTGGCGTAATGAAGTAGCCAACTGAAACACTCACTTACAAGATGGCCGCCACAGATATTTTGGTCTCTTAGGTTTTTTATCATTTTCGGTCTTAGATCATAGCATCTATTGGCGGTGAAGTGATGGCCAGTATGAGTTAATATAATTCTATAAACGATTGTTGATAAGTATTAACCACTTCGCTGCCAGGCCTTTCCCCCTCAGGTGCCAGGCCTTTTTTTAGCTATTTGGAGCAGTTCGCGCTTAGGCCCTCAAAACGTTTTGCCCACATAAGCTACCAACAACAAATTTGCGTCCTTTTTTTCCAACATCCTAGGGATTCTAGAGGTACCAGAGTTTGTGTGATGCCCTGAAGGAGAACAAGAAATTAGCCAAAATACAGAAAAAGGTCTGCAGAAGAAGGCTTGTGTTTTTTTTCCCTGAACATGGAATCAACAAAGGGTTTGCAGTGCTAAAATCCCAAACTTCCCAGCTTTCAGGAACAGGCAGACTTGAATCAGAAAACCACATTTTCAACACATTTGGCATTTTACTGGGACATATCCCATTTTTACTATTTTTTGTGCTTTTAGGGACCTTCCAGTTAGTGACAGAAAAGGGTGTGAAATCAATGCTGGATCACAGAAAGCTAAATAGTTCTGAAAGGTAGACAAAATTCTAAATTCAGCAAGGGGTAATTTGTGTAGATTCTACAAGGTTTTCCCACAGAAAATAACAGCTGAAATAAACAAATATTGAAATTGAGGTAAACAAACAGCAATTTTTCTCTATGTTTTACTCTGTAACTTCTTCCTGCGATGTCAGATTTTTTAAAGCAATATACTGTTACATCTGCTGGACTCTTCTGGTTGCGGGGATATATATGGCTTGTATGTCCATCAAAAGCCCTATGTACCCAGAGCCAATAAATGAGCTGCACCTTCCAATGGGTTTTCATTCCATACTGGTTATACAGCAATTCATCTGGTGAAATATAAAGACTGAAAAATAGGTATCAAGGAAACCTTTGTATTTCTAGAATGGGCACAAGATAAGGTGTTGAGAAGCAGTGGTTATTTGCACATCTCTGAATTCCGGGGTCCCCATACTAGCATGTGAATTACAGGGCATTTCTCAAAAAGACATCTTTTTTACACACTGTCTTACATTTGAAAGGACAAAATGCAGAGAACGACAAGGGGCAATAACACTTGTTCTGCTATTTTGTGTTCCCCCAAGTCCCCTGATAAAAATGGTACCTCACTTGCGTGGTTAGGCCTAATGCTTGCAACAGGAAACGCAACATGGACACATAACATTTTTACAATGAAATATGACGTAATTGTTTGGAAAGTGCCTATCTGTGGATTATGGCCTCTAGCTCAGCTGGCACCTAGGGAAACCTACCAAACCTGTGCATTTTTGAAAAGTAGACACCTAGAGGAATCCGTGATGGGGTGACTTGTGGGGCTCTCACCAGGTTCTGTTACCCAGAATCCTTTGCAAACCTCACAATTTGGCCAAAAAAATCACTTTTTCCTTACATTTCGGTGACAGAAAGTTCTGGAATCTGAGAGGAGCCACAAATTGCCTTCTACCCAGTGCTCCCCCAAGTCTCCTGATAAAAATGGTACCTCACTTGTGTGGGTAGGCCTCATGCCCGCGGCAGGAAATGCCCCAAAACACAACAGGGACACATGACATTTTCCCAAAGAAAACAGAGCTGGTATTTGCAAAGTGCATTGCTTTGGATTTTGTCATGTAGCTCAGCCAGCACCAAGGGAAACCTACCAAACCTGTACATTTTTTAAGACTAGACACCTAGGGAAATCCAAGATGGGGTGACTTGTGTGGCTCTCACCAGGTTCTGTTACCCAGAATCCTTTGCGAACCTCAGAATTTGGCTAAAAAACACTTTTTCCTCACATTTTGGTGACAGAAAGTTCTGGAATCTGAGAGGAGCCACAAATTTCCCTCCACCCAGCATTCCCCCAAGTCTCCCAATAAAAATGGTACCTCACTAGTGTGGGTAGGCGTAGTGCCCTTGACAGGAAATGCCCCAAAACACCACGTGGACACAATTACATTTCCCCAAAGAAAACAGAGCTGTTTTTTGCAAAGTGCCTAGCTGTGGATTTTGGCCTCTAGCTCAGCCAGCACCTAGGGAAACCTACCAAACCCGTGCATTTTTTAAAACTAGACAACTAGGGAAATCCAAGATGGGGTGACTTGTGGGGCTTTCACCAGGTTCTGTTACCCAGAATCCTTTGCAAAAATCGAAATTTGGCCAAAAAAACACTTTTTCCTCACACTTCGGTGACAGAAAGTTCTGGAATCTGAGAGGAGCCACAAATTTCCTTCTATCCAGCGTTCCCCCGTCTCCCGATAAAAATGACACCTCACTTGTGTGGGTAGGCCTAGTGCCCCCGACAGGAAATGCCCCAAAACACAATGTGGACACATCACATTTTCCCAACAAAAACAGCTGTTTTTTGCAAAGTGCCTAGCTGTGCATTTTGGCCTCTAGCTCAGCCGGCACCTAGGGAAACCTACCAAACCTGTGCATTTTTTTAAACTAGACACCTAGGGGAGTCCAAGATGGGGTGACTTGAGGGGCTCTTAACAGGTTCTGTAACCCAGAACCCTTTGCACACCTCAAAGTTTGGCTAAAAAAACACTTTTTCCTCACATTTCGTGACAGAATGTCCTGGAATCTGAGAGGAGCCACAAATTTCCTTCCACCCAGCGTTCCCCCAAGTCTCCCGATGAAAATGGTTCCTCACTTGTGTGGGTAGGCCTAATGCCCGCAAGAAGGAAATGCCTGAAAACACAACATGGACACATCACATTTTCCCAAACAAAACAGCTGTTTTTTGCAAAGTGCCTAGCTGTGGATTTTGGCGTCTACCTCAGCCAGCACCTAGGTAAACTTACCAAACCTGTGTATTTTTTAAGACTAGATGCCTAGGGGAATCCAAGGTAGGGTGACTTGTGGGGCTCTCACCAGGTTTTGTTACCCAGAATCATTTGCAAACCTCAAAATTTGGCCCAAAAAAACACTTTTTCCTCACATTTCGGTGACAGAAAGTTCTGGAATCTGAGAGGAGCCACAAATTTCCTTACACTCAGCGTTCCCCTAAGTCTCCCGATAAAAATGGTACCTCAGTTATGTGGGTAGGCCTAGTGGCTGCGACAGGAAATGCCCCAAAACACAACCTGGACACATCACATTTTCCCAAAGAAAACAGAGCTATTTTATGCAAAGTACCTAGCTGTGGCTTTTGGCCTCTAGCTCAGCCGGCACCTAGGGAAGCCTACCAAACCTGTGCATTTTTGAAAAATAGACACCTAGGGGAATCCAAGATGGGGTGACTGTTGGGCCCTCACCAGGTTCTGGTAAACAGAATCCTTTGCAAACCTCAACATTTGCCAAAAAAAACACTTTTTCCTCACATTTCGGTGACAGAAAGTTCTGGAATCTGAGAGGTGCCACAAATTTCCTTCCACCGAGTGTTCCCCCAAGTTTCCCGATAAAAATTATACCCACTTGTGTGGGTGGCCCAGGTGCCTGCAACAGAAAAGGGCCAAAAACCTGTAAAGATTGAGGGGATAGCACAGCGAGTTGACATGCACATATTTTTCTTTTATACACCTTTAGGCTGACTCTGCTTTGGGGACCTACACAAGTGAGGTATCAGTTTACTTAGGAGACTGAGGGGAACGTTGGGGGGTAAGAAATTTGTGCTGGAGCGGTGATCCTCCAAAGAAAAGTGAGGAAAATATGTTTTTTTAAACACATTTTGAGGTTTGCAGACGATTCTGGGTAAGAAAATGTTGGGGGATCCACGCAAGCCACACCTCCTTGGACTCCTTGGGGTGTCTAGTTTTAAAAATGGCTGGGTTTGGTAGGTTTCCCTAGATGAAGGCCACACACGAGAGTAAAAACATAGTTGACCCCTCCTCCACCGGTAGTTTTGTCATAGATCATTTTGATGTGTTCATGTACTTCTGTGATGTTCCAAACACTAAAATTGTGAAAAGAAATGTACTTAGGTTATGTTAAAAAGACTCCTCACCCACCAACCAAGTTGGTGGCATGCTTCATCATCGGGGTCCCACCTGAGACACCTAGCGGGTCACTGGTGTGCTGCGATGCCTGATTACAGCGGAGCAGGTTTTAACATTTTTACCACATATACTGGTTGGAGTTGGCACAAGGGTGAGTGATGGTTCAGTAGATCAAATTTTATTAACAAGAGATTTCACAAAAATTAAATGTACTGTTAATAACTGACAGGTCAAAAAACGGAACCATTCACTCACAACTCGTGAGCTGTAAAGCCACGACAAGGCACCAATCACTTTACAGTCCATTCACACACCTTTCATACATGACATGCACAAGACCATTCACGCTGCCAGCCACTGGCCCAGCACATTACAACACTCACGTCAACAGACAGCCCCATTCAAGGGCCCATCACTTTCATACGCCCACATGCCTGATACAGCAATCACACCAGCTGATGGGAGTCTGTGGACTGATGTTTGTCTGGCACTGCCAGCCAAGCACCACTCCACGCACACCGCCAGCCAAGCGCCACCCCATGCAAACAGCCACCCAAGCGCCACTCTACGCACACCGCCAGCCAAGCGCCACTCCACGCACATCGCCATCCAAGCGCCACCGCACGCACATCGCCAGCCAAGCACCACTCCACGCACACCGCCATCACTTTTTTTGTTTTTAAACAACAAAGAAAGCGTTAACTAATTATAAATACGTACAAAACTACAAACACAAAAACTCTAACTGAAAACATGACAGAAATGTTAAACTGAACATATGAAAATACAAAACAGGCAGTTTACGCTCACGGTATTTCCCCCACTTATTTTTTGGTGTGATAACTCCTGTAATTGCCGGCCACACACAGCCCAGGCTTTGAAGGGCAAACGCGGCAGTACATCCGGCTCGCCCTCCGGATACCTTTTTGGGCACAGACTCTACATTTCTTAGTGGGCAAGTCTTTTTTGGGAGTGGGAGGAATGTGATCAGGAAAGTGGAGATCTTTCAATCTAGCCACATCCTCCACCACTGCTACTCTAGGAGCTCTTGCCTGTTCCACCACAATAAGGCTCTCTATCACTGACTCCTGAAATTTAACAAATTTCATCCTTGACTCAGGTGAACAATCCTTGAACACAATAAAAGCATTAAAAGTTGCCAAATGAAATAAATGTATGGCCAAGTTTTTATACCACACGCAAGACTTACAAAGAACAGTGTAAGGTTCCAACCACCGATCTACTCTATCAACACCAACCATGTGCTTATTGTAGTCCAAAATGCACGCAGGTTTGTGCACTTCGGCAACATGACCTCAAACAGTCACAGGGGAAGTACTCTCATCATGGATGGTAGTTAGCATGTACACATCCCTCCTGTCTGAAAATTTCATAGCTAGCAGCTCATCATTCCGCAAGGCACTGCACTGTCCCCTCTCAAATTTTTTACAGACAAGCTCCCTTGGATAGCCTTTTCGGTTAGAACGGATTGTGCCACAAGCAACAGTGTCCACTCTGAACAACTCCTTGAATAACTGCACTCTAGTGTAGAAATTGTCTACGTACAAATGGTGACCTTTGCTAAACAGTCATCTACCAAGTTCCCACACAATTTTCTCGCTAACTCCAAAAGTGGATTGACAACCAGGGGGGTCAATACTGGAATCTCTACCAGTGTAGACCAGGAAATCATACACATATCCTGTACTACTTTCTGACAGCATATACAATTTAATTCCATGCCCTGCCCTCTTGCTAGGAATGTACTGCTTAAAATCCAAGGGCCCCTTGAACAGGACCAAAGAATTGTCCACACTTATTTCTTTGACTGGAACATACACCTCTGAAAACCGATCTACAAATTTATCAAGGATAGGCCTAGATGGCCTAGAGGATAGACGGTCACAATCAGGGTGATCTCATGGCAAGGCTAAAGCATTGTCAACAAAATGCAGCATCCAAAGAAGAAGAAGCAAATAGCAATTACGAGTCATGGTTGCAGGAACTATAGCCGTTGCCATCAAGCGACTAGTAGACCAATAAGAAGCCAGTGACGCCTTCCTTATCAACCCCTTCAAAAAAATCAAACCTAAGACATTTTTCATCTCTTTCAGATTTGTGGGAACCCACTGGGTAGCTCTAGACTGAGGCCTAAGTCTGGCAGCGTTATCCCTCAAATACTGCTCTGCATACAAATTAGTCTGCTCAACAATCTCTTCCAAAAATACATTGTCCATAAACAACTCAAAGAAATTGACAGGCAAAATATTTTCTGCATTTACTCTACACCCTTGGAGACCAGTAAAGGCATGCAACTGTGGCTGCTTCATGTTTGGGGCAACCTAGGTGTCAGGTCTTCCAATGGGAAACCTTTCAGCCCCACCAGTATCCTCCTCTAAAACAGGCCCTTCATCTGCACTCAGAGTGGCCAACTCATCAGAAGATTCCTCTTGGACAGAAAACTCCCTGTCAGAATCTCTCACTTCCTCCTCTGCCTCAGATGCAGAGGCAGTCTCTAATCATGGTCAGAAGATGACTCAAAAAGCAGGCCAACAACCTGCTGAGTGGTCACTCTTCGGCTATTCATCATCCTTTCTTTCAACAAATGGATTGACAACAACAACCAGCACTTTCTAAAACAAGTAATAAACAACGTGTGGCTTTATCACAAAGAATTATGTACTAAAAAACTATACCAGTCACTTGCCTGAAAAAGCTAGACTCACCAGCAACTACTCTGCACAGACACAGCAATCACCAATGATATCCCTCTAAAAAGAAAAAAAGAAAAGCAAATTAGACATAAGACAACACAAATATCATTGTGCACAAATCTAAGGACAATTTCACACACAATCCTGCATTTAGTATACCACCTACAAACATGTCATTCATGTATGTCAACAATACTCCTTTGGAGCAAATTGCTTTTCCTTACCTCAAACATGCAACTACGCAAACCGCTGGTCAACTACTGCCAAAACTGCAAGGATACATAGCAAAGGAAGCAAAAGCTTTGAACTAGAACAAAAAGAAGAAATAAACTGTTATAATCTCAAATACAAATACTTCGCCAGTTGATAAACACCCCGCCACCAAGAATTTACAAATTTATAAATTTACCCTGGTGCCTAAGTGGCACTGCCCCCCTCGGGGGCAGATAGGCCTAAAAAAATAGGCTGATCTACCCATCAGTAATGTGCCCCCTTTGGGGGGGCGACACTTGCCAAAGGGGCCTTCCCTACACACAAAACACACACGCACACAAGATCCCTGGTGCCTAAGTGGATTCTGGCCCCCTTGGGGGCAGATAGACCTAAAAGAAATAGGCCGATCTGTCCCCAAGGGGGGCAGAAATGGCCAACAGTTCTGTGCCCCCTTTGGGAGGGGCGACCGTTGCCAAAGGGGGCGCCCCCCAGCACACAAAAAACAAAGGAGAACAAAAAAGAAAAATCCCTGCCGTCTTCGTGGCTTCTGCTTCCCTCTGGGGCAGATGGGCCTAAATAAAATAGGCTGATCTGCCACCAAGGGGGGCAGAAACGGCCATCAGTAATGTGCCCCCTTTGGGGGGCGACCCTTGCCAAAGGGGCTGCCCCCCACACAAAACACACACACAAGATCCCTGGTGCCTAAGTAGATTCTGCCCCCCTTGGGGCAAATAGGTAAAAACAAATAGGCCGATATGCCCCCAAAGAGGGCAGAAATTGCCAACAGTTCTGTGCCCCCTTTGAGGGGTGACCCTCCAGCACAAAAAAACACAAAAGGAAACAAAAAAAACTCTGGCGTCTTGGTAGGCCGATCTGCCCACAAGGGGGGCAGAAATGGCTACCACTAATGTCCCCCCTTTGGGGGGTGATTCTTGCCCCAAAGGGATGCCCCCAAGACACAACAAACACACACAACACAATCCCTGGGGCCTAGTGGGTTTCGACCCCCCAGAAGCGAGATCGGCCAAAAACATGGGCAATCTAGCCCCAGGGGGGGCCGAAACATATAAAAAAATATTGCCCCAAGGGCAGCGACCCCTTAGGCCCAAATACATTGTTGAAATCTGAATCCCTGGTGTCTAGTGGGTTTCGAGTCCCCCTACCCCCGGGGGCAGATCGACCGAAAAACGTCTGATCTGCCCCCAGGAGGGGCCGAAACACGGATATACATGTGCCACCAGGGGAGTTACCCTTGCCCAAGGGGTCGCCCCCCAAAACAAACTGGTAAGTACATCCCTGGTGCAAAGTGGTGGTTTCCTGCTCCACGATCGCTGGCCTCGCCCGTGATCATGGAGCAGGAATCCATTGAAAACAGGAACAGCAGGAAAGGAAAAACTCTTTCCTTTCCCCCTGTGTCTGTTTTCCACTGCCCCCCAGGAGAAGGACTCCCCTGCAAAGGCTCCTCTCTCCTAACACGCTGGAAGCAAATGGCTTCCAGCGCGTCCTCAGCAGCATTTGATGACGTTGGCGCGCTGTGAGTATGCTGACATCATCAGATTGATGAGGGGGGGATCGGGGGTTGGAAGGGGAAGCGATTCCCCTTCCATCCCTGACTGGGGGGTGTGGGAGGGAGGCCCACGGGGGAGCGCTGCAAGGATGAGACCAGATCATACCGGGCACCCGAGGGGTTAATGGTGATATTTACATTTTGTTACTTTAGGAGTTATTGTTTATTTCTTTTTCAGAATAGTTTTGTTTGAGACAATTTCATTATCTAATATTGGTGTAGGGAGTATTCAATCGAAAGACTCTCTGTTAAGAAGGCCATTATAAACATTTAGGATTCATGAATTATTTTTAGACCAAATAAAATGGTTGTTGTGGCACCATGTATAACAATCACTTGTTTTCTTAACCCCTTCTGTGCCGCGGACGTAGTGGTTACGTCCTGCGGCACAGTGCTGCTGTGCCGAGGACGTAACCACTACGTCCTCGGCACACAGCCCAGAGGGAGCGCTCTCGCTCCCTCTGTGTGCTTCCCCCCACCCCCTCAAAGTCAGGGATGGAAGGGGAAGCCCTTCCCCTCCCACCCCGACCCCCTCAACCCCCCCTGTGACGTCAGCGCGCGAGGGGGGGGTTGAGGGGGTTGAGCAGAGCTTCCAGCGCGATTGAAAGAGAAATGCTTTTGCATTTCTCTTTCAATCCCATGGGGGAGGCCCCGAGAGGCTTCAAAGGGAAGGAAATGTATTTCCTTCCCTTTGAAGTCTCTCACAGGGTTTCAAAAGCCGGATTGCTTGCAATCCGGCTTTTGAAACCCCACTAGACACCAGGGATTTTTTTTTTTTTGAATGAAACTGTCAAAAGGGAGCGACCCCTTGGCCAAGGGTCGCTCCCAGGGGGGGCATTTTTTTAGGAAGGCCTTTTCTGCCCCGCCTGGGGGCAGATTGGCCTATTATTAGGCCGATCTGCCCCCAGGGGGGCAGAAACCTCTAGGCACCAGGGAGCTTTTTTTTTTTTCTTTTTTTTTTGTGATGTTTTCTTTTTTTTTAGGTGGGGAGCGACCCCTTAGGCAAGGGTCGCTCCCCTAGGGGGCAATATATATTTAGGCCATTTCTGCCCCCCTTGGGGGGCAGAAACCATTAGACACCAGGGAGTTTTTTTTTCGCAAATTTTACGCAACGGGAGCGACCCCTTGGGCAAGGGTCGCTCCCAGGGGGGGCATTTTTTTGGGAAGGCCTTTTCTGCCCCCGGGGGGGGCAGAAACCTCTAGGCACCAGGGATCATTTCTTTTTTTTTTCTTTTTTTTATGCTTTCTTTTTTTTTTAGGTGGGGAGCGACCCCTTAGGCAAGGGTCGCTCCCCTAGGGGGCAAATTATATTTAGGCCTAGTTTGATGAGGCCAATCTGCCCCACATTAGACGCCAGGGAGTTTTTTTTGCGTGAATTTCACGCAAGGGGAGCGACCCCTTAGGCAAGGGTCGCTCACTGGGGGGGGGGAGATTATTTTAGGCCATTTCTGCCCCCCTGGGGGGGTAGATCAGCCTATTTTGATTCGACTGATCTGCCCCCAAGGGGGGCAGAAACCACTAGGCACCAGGGATTTTTTTGTTTTTTTGTTTTACAGATGGGGAGCGACCCCTTGGACAAGGGATCTTTTTTTTGCGCCGTCACGCAAGGGGAGCGACCTTGTAGGCAAGGGTCGCTCCGTGGGGGGGGGGGGAGGTAGGGGGGGCAAAATTATTTTAGGCCATCTCTGCCCCCCCTGGGGGCAGATCGGCCTATTGGTATTAGGCCGATCTACCCCCAGGGGGGGCAGAAACCTCTAGGCGCCAGGGCAATTTTTTTTTTGTGTTTTTGTTTTTGTTTGTTTGTTTTTTTAGAGATGGGGAGCGACCCATCAGACAAGGGTCGCTCCCCTGGGGGGCAAACTGTGTTTAGACCATTTCTGCCCCCCTTGGGGGCAGATTGGTCGATTTTAGGTCAATCTGCCCCCAAGGGGGCAGAAACCACTAGGCACCGGGGATTTGTTTTTTGGCATCAATGTCACACAGGGGGAGCGACCCCGTAGGCAAGGGTCGCTCCCGGGGGGGGGGAGGGTTGGGGGGGCAAATTTATTTTATGCTATTTCTGCCCCCCCTGGGGCAGATCGGCCTATTATTAGGCCGATCTGCCCCCAGGGGGGGCAGAAACCTCTTGTTGCCAGGGCAATTTTTTTTTTCATGTTTTTTTTTTTTTTTTGTTTTGTTTTTTTAGAGATGGGGAGCGACCCATCAGACAAGGGTCGCTCCCCTGGGGGGCAAAATGTATTTAGACCATTTCTGCCCCCCTTGGGGGCAGATTGGTCGATTTTAGGTCAATCTGCCCCAAGGGGGCAGAAACCACTAGGCACCGGGGATTTGTTTTTTGGCACCAATGTCACGCAGGGGGAGCGACCCAGTAGGCAAGGGTCGCTCCCGGGGGTGTGGGGGTTCGGGGGGCAAATTTATTTTAGGCCATTTCTGCCCCCCCTGGGGGCAGAACGGCCTATTATTAGGCCGATCTGCCACCAGGGGGGGCAGAAACCTGTAGGCGCCAGGGCAAATTTTTTTTGTGTGTTTTTTTTTTTTTTTTTTTAGAGATGGGGAGCGACCCATCAGACAAGGGTCGCTCCCCTGGGGGCAAACTGTATTTAGAGCATTTCTGCCCCCCTTGGGGGCAGATTGGTCGATTTTAGGTCAATCTGCCCCTAAGGGGGCAGAAACCACTAGGCACCGGGGATTTGTTTTTTGGCGCCAATGTCACGCAGGGGGAGTGAACCCGTAGGCAAGGGTCGCTCCTGGTGGGGGGGGTGGGGGTTGGGGATGCAAATTTATTTTAGGCCATTTCTGCCCCTCCTGGGGGCAGATCGGCCTATTATTAGGCCGATCTGCCACCAGGGGGGGGCAGAAACCTCTAAGCGCCAGGGCAAATTTTTTTTGTGTGTTTTTTTTTTTGTATGTTTGTTTTTTTAGAGATGGGGAGCGACCGCAAGGGTCGCTCCCCTGGGGGGCAAACTGTATTTAGACCATTTCTGCCCCCCTTGGGGGCAGATTGGTCGATTTTAGGTCAATCTGCCCCCAAGGGGGCAGAAACCACTAGGCACCGGAGATTTGTTTTTTGGCACCAATGTCACGCAGGGGGAGCGATCCCGTAGGCAAGGGTCTCTCCTGGGTCAAAGGGGGGTTTGGGGGGTCAAATTTATTTTAGGGCATTTCCCCCCCCTGCGGGCCGGCTGAGCTAGAGGCCAAAATCCACAGGTAGGCACTTTGCAAAAAACATCTCTGTTTTCTGTGAAAAAATATGTTGTGTCCACGTTGTGTTTTGGGCCATTTCCTTTCGTGGGCGATAGGCCTACCCACACAAGTGAGGTACCATTTTTATGTAGAGACTTAGGGGAACGCTGGGTGGAAGGAAATTTGTGGCTCCTCTCAGATTCCAGAACTTTCTGTCACCGAAATGAGAGGAAAAAGTGTTTTTTGGCCAAATTTTGATGTTTGCAAAGGATTCTGGGTAACAGAACCTGGTCAGAGGCCCGCAAATCACCCCATCTTGGATTCCCCTAGGTCTCTAGTTTTCAAAAATGCGCTGGTTTGCTAGGTTTCCCCAGGTGCCGGCTGAGCTAGAGGCCAAAATCCACAGGTAGGCACTGTTTTCTATGAAAAAATGTGATGTGTCCACGTTGTGTTTTGGGCCATTTCCTGTCGCGAGCGCTAGGCCTACCCACACAAGTGAGGTATCAGTTTTATCGGGAGACGTGGGGGAACGCTGGGTGGAAGGAAATTTGTGGCTCCTCTCAGATTCCAGAACTTTCTGCCACAGAAATGTGAGGAACATGTGTTTTTTTAGCCAAATTTTGAGGTTTGCAAAGGATTCTGGGTAACAGAACCTGGTCCGAGCCACACAAGTCACCCCATCTTGGATTCCCCTACGTCTCTAGTTTTCAGAAATGCACAGGTTTGGTAGGTTTCCCTAGGTGGCAGCTGAGCTACAGGCCAAAATCTACAGGTAGGCACTTTGCAAAAAACACCTCTGTTTTCCTTCAAAAATTTGGCTGTGTCCACGTTGCGCTTTGGGGCGTTTCCTGTCGCAGGCGCCAGGCCTACCCACACAAGTGAGGTATCATTTTTATCGGGAGACATGGGGGAACGCTGGGTGGAAGGAAATTTGTGGCTCCTCTCAGATTCCAGAACTTTCTGCCACAGAAATGTGAGGAACATG
The DNA here is from genome assembly GCF_031143425.1 of Pleurodeles waltl. Classification (NCBI taxonomy): domain Eukaryota; kingdom Metazoa; phylum Chordata; class Amphibia; order Caudata; family Salamandridae; genus Pleurodeles; species Pleurodeles waltl. The sequence goes on along the minus strand of NC_090437.1, from coordinate 417,736,538 downwards.
TGTTTTTTTAGCCAAATTTTGAGGTTTGCAAAGGATTCTGGGTAACAGAACCTGGTCCGAGCCACACAAGTCACCCCATCTTGGATTCCCCTAGGTCTCTAGTTTTCAGAAATGCACAGGTTTGGTAGGTTTCCCTAGGTGGCGGCTGAGCTACAGGCCAAAATCTACAGGTAGGCACTTTGCAAAAAACACCTCTGTTTTCCTTCAAAAATTTGGCTGTGTCCACGTTGCGCTTTGGGGCGTTTCCTGTCGCGGGCGCTAGGCCTACCCACACAAGTGAGGTATCATTTTTATCGGGAGACGTGGGGGAACGCTGGGTGGAAGGAAATTTGTGGCTCCTCTCAGATTCCAGAACTTTCTGCCACAGAAATGTGAGGAACATGTGTTTTTTTAGCCAAATTTTGAGGTTTGCAAAGGATTATGGGTAACAGAACCTGGTCCGAGCCACACAAGTCACCCCATCTTGGATTCCCCTAGGTCTCTAGTTTTCAGAAATGCACAGGTTTGGTAGGTTTCCCTAGGTGGCGGCTGAGCTACAGGCCAAAATCTACAGGTAGGCACTTTGCAAAAAACACCTCTGTTTTCCTTCAAAAATGTGGATGTGTCCACGTTGCACTTTGGGGCGTTTCCTGTCGCGGGTGCTAGGCCTACCCACACAAGTGAGGTATCATTTTTATCGGGAGACATGGGGGAACGCTGGGTGGAAGGAAATTTGTGGCTCCTCTCAGAATCCAGAACTTTATGCCACAGAAATGTGAGGAACATGTGTTTTTTTAGCCAAATTTTGAGGTTTGCAAAGGATTCTGGGTAACAGAACCTGGTCCGAGCCACACAAGTCACCCCAACTTGGATTCCCCTAAGTCTCTAGTTTTCAGAAATGCACAGGTTTGGTAGGTTTCCCTAGGTGGCGGCTGAGCTACAGGCCAAAATCTACAGGTAGGCACTTTGCAAAAAACACCTCTGTTTTCCTTCAAAAATTTGGATGTGTCCACGTTGCGCTTTGGGGCGTTTCCTGTCGCGGGCGCTAGGCCTACCCACACAAGTGAGGTATCATTTTTATCGGGAGACATGGGGGAACGCTGGGTGGAAGGAAATTTGTGGCTCCTCTCAGATTCCAGAACTTTCTGCCACAGAAATGTGAGGAACATGTGTTTTTTTAGCCAAATTTTGAGGTTTGCAAAGGATTCTGGGTAACAGAACCTGGTCCGAGCCACACAAGTCACCCCATCTTGGATTCCCCTAGGTCTCTAGTTTTCAGAAATGCACAGGATTGGTAGGTTTCCCTAGGTGGCGGCTGAGCTAGAGGCCAAAATCCACAGGTAGGCACGTTTTCTGTGATGTGTCCACGTTGTGTTTTGGGGCATATCCTGTCGCGGGTGCTAGGCCTACCCACACAAGTGAGGTATCATTTTTATCGGGAGACTTGGGGGAACATAGAGTAGCAAAACAAGTGTTATTGCCCCTTGTTTTTCTTTACATTTTTCCCTTCCAAATGTAAGACAGTGTGTAAAAAAGACGTCTATTTGAGAAATGCCCTGTAATTCACATGCTAGTATGGGCACCCCGGAATTCAGAGATGTGCAAATAACCACTGCTTCTCAACACCTTATCTTGTGCCCATTTTGGAAATACAAAGGTTTTCTTGATAGCTATTTTTTACTCTTTATATTTCAGCAAATGAATTGCTGTATACCCGGCATAGAATGAAAACCCACTACAGGGTGCAGGTCATTTATTGGCTCTGGGTACCTAGAGTTCTTGATGAACCTACAAGCCCTATATATCCCCGCAACCAGAAGAGTCCAGCAGACGTAACAGTATATTGCTTTCGAAAATCTGACATTGCAGGAAAAAGTTACAGAGTAAAACGTAGAGAAAAATTGATGTTTTTTTCACCTCAATTTCAATATTTTTCTTTTTCAGTTGTTATTTTCTGTAGGAAACCCTTGTAAGATCTACACAAATCACCCCTTGCTGAATTCAGAATTTTGTCTACTTTTCAGAAATGTTGTGGTTTCTGGGATCCAGCGTTGGTTTCATGCCCATTTCTGTCACTGACTGGAAGGAGGCTGAAAGCACAAAAAATCGTAAAAATGGGGTATGTCCCGGTAAAATGCCAAAATTATGTTGAAAAATTGGGTTTTCTGATTCAAGTCTGCCTGTTCCTGAAAGCTGGGAAGCTGGTGATTTTAGCACCGCAAACCCTTTGTTGATGCCCTTTTCAGGGGAAAAACCACAAGCCTTCTTCTGCAGCCCATTTTTCCAATTTGTTTGACTAATTTCTTGGCCTCCTTCTGGGGAACCCACAAAGTCTGGGTACCTCTAGAATCCCTAGGATGTTGGAAAAAAAGGACGCAAATTTGGCGTGGGTAGCTTATGTGAACAAAAAGTTATGAGGGCCTAAGCGCGAACTGCTCCAAAGAGCCAAAAAAAGTCTCGGCACAGGAGGGGGAAAAGGCCTGGCAGCGAAGGGGTTAATGGATGTTACTATTAATGTAAATAGTGGGTGTTTTGGGATATGCAGTCATTTTTTATTTTTAATCAGGTTTTGATATCAAGTAGATTGGCTGCTTTGCTCACAATACGAATAATTTCTGGATATGGCTGACCAATACGAATTGAATTGATGGGTATGTTTTATTCTTTTTTGTGTATTGTTGCATTATGACTGTATGTATAGTTTGTAGCTATTTTCCTTATTATTAATTTTTCTGAGTTGTTTATATTTGTTAAAATTATGTTATATTATGTTTAATGTTATTCATTTATAACTTGATTATCACATTTTGTTATTTATTCTTTTGGATAATTGAAACAATTTTTGCAGATATATTTAACATCAACACTTTCGCCCATTTTAAGATTGTCCTCATGTATATTATTTATATTTTCCATGTTTGTTCTTCTCCTGTTGTCTACTCCTGTGTTTTTATTGTATTTTTAATAGTTATTGTGTAAAATTGATGTGTGTTGTTTTTAGTGTTATGTACATGTATTTATGTTTGTGTATATATTTGTTTATGTCTGTACTATAAGAACATTTTTGTATATATTATATTACAGCCCTGAAGAAGTCCTGTTGTATGGACGAAACGCGTTGGCTATTTCTGCATTGAATGTTTCTCTATTTATAAAGAAAAGAAGAATAAAGAGAAGATTTGAAATGGATTGAGACTTAATTGGGACTTTCTAATACGTTTTAGGGTGGCACACCATTATTAATTGTTTATACAATGTTTTATGTTAGCACTGGCTGGTCTTCTTCACACCACAGGAGGTTAATTTACATATATACAGATGAGACTCAGCAGATATTAATCTTCTCCTGCAAGCTCCTCCTGATTCCTACTTTTTACTAATGTTCTAACAATTGTGCACCACTGGATAGCCACACCTTTCCTAAAATTCAATTCAGCTCCTCATGCCAGAAATATCTATCAATTATATATGAAGTCCATCCAGCAGGTCAAAATTCATGGGACCCTCCACTGCATCTTTCAAAAGTAGTTGGCAACCTAGGTATCTACATCAACTCTGAACTTTTCACAGAGCCTCAACTCTCCGGAGTAGCCAGCACCTGTCTGTGGCAAATTCAAGTCTAGAAGAAAATCCTGGCCTATATTGCCAGTGAATACCAAGAGCCCTTAGCTGAGGTCTTAGTGGAGCCTCAGTATGAATGCAGTATCTACCTGAGCCTCCCAGATACGCTCTTAAGGAGGCCTGACTGGTGCACAACACTGCAGTGCATCCCCTCATCTGCACTAGTCGCCATGATCACATGACCCCCATTCTGATATGCCTCCACTTGTTGGCCATGAGGAAAAGAGTTCCACTCAAGGACTTGGCAATTGTTTGCCGTTTAATCCACTGGTCCATGCCCCTCTTCTTGGCCTCTCAATTCAGCTACATCTTCCTCAGCACACTGAGTCCGCCCCTGCTATAAATGCCTACAAGCCTCTGATGCCCAACTGCCTACATTTTTGCACTTACAGAAAGGCTAAACAATTAGATAAAGGTTGCACAATTATGTCATCTTCCGACTATACTGTGCTATTATGTTATTGAACTACCACTGAATAGCTAATGAATCAACATAATTTTTTTTATGTAGTGCCTCATACCATGCCATAATTCTGATATTCAAATGCCATAATTATCAGGAGATACTCTTACCTGGTCCACTATGCGATTTTGTGGCTGCTGCATTTTCCTCATGGATTTGCGGCATTTGCACATAATCTATAATCTGCAGGTTTTAACAAAAACATGTTTGATTCTATCTCAAAAGGAATAAATGTCTTTGTTTTCCACTCATCATTTGTATTCTGTTCTTTTTCCCCTCACTCTTCTTAATTCCCCCCACCCACTCCCTTTAATTCTTAGTTTAGCATATTTGTCCACAGTTTCTTTCATCCTGCTTCAGTGTACCTTCCTCACAGCCTTCAAACTCTACCTCTTTCCTGCTTTCCTTGTCGTCCGATTGTTTTCTCCCCTTTCATTCCTGTCGATGTCTTACCATCTTCCTCTGCTACCCCCTTCAAGCTTTGTTTCCCATCACTCTTTTCTGCTTTCTTCCTTTACTTTCCACTATCTCCTTCCGCATACCCCGACACATACCCCATCTTTCCCACTGCCCTTTCTTGCCATATCTCCCTTTGTCTCCCCTTTTTGCATCCTGTATCCTTATCCATTCTCTTTCTTCCCCTTTAATCCTCGTTACCCCTCTCGCTCCATGTTTCCCGCCCTCATCCTCTGCCAGTATCCCGTTCCGACTCCACAACCCACTTCTCCTGTTACCCCACTCTTTATTTCCTACTGTGACCCATACGTTCACATTCTTGCTTTTCATACTAATTCATCCTTTCATCTCTCTCTCACTCTCCTTCACACTCTCATTCGCTTCACTCTTTTAGGCCCATATTTTATACTTTTTTAGCGCCGCATTTGCACTCTTTTTTTACGCAAAAGCAGCGCAAACTTACAAAATACAGGCCCATATTTATACTTTTTCGTGCCGCATTTGTGCCGCTTTTTGACGTAAAAGCGCCACAAACTTACAAAATACAACTGTATTTTGTAAGTTTGCACCGCTTATGCGTCAAAAAGTGGCGCAAAACCAGAGCTAAAAAAGTATAAATATGGGCCTTAGTCCCTCAGACACATACCCAAGGCAAGCTGGTGTGCACATGATCCTTGCTAATACTGATTTCTGGAGGAAACATTGATTTAAAAGCAAAACTCAAACGTTACTGCACTGTGGCTCTCCACCAAAATTATAAAATTGTGACGCATACAATACTTTGTGGAAAGTTCAACCACAAAAACTATGGCCCGCATTATGAACACGGCGGTAAACACCACACCGCCAGCGGTGGCGGTAACAACCGCAAACAGACGTGCAGTCCGAACTGCCAAATAATGAACCAACTGAAACACAGGCTTCTTGAAAACCACTCACCGCCAGCAGAGGAGTGCTGACAACGATGGCAGAGCCCGCCCACAGGCTGACGGAAAGGCCCTACTCGCCCCTCAAATAATGAAGCACTAGACCGCCGTCAGTTCCGGGGCGGGAACTACCACCACGCAAAGCCACGCGGAAACAAACCAAAAATAAGGAAACACTCAACAGAGGCTCACACAACACGCCGAAGCAGACATGGAGAGAGAGTTGCAGATGATGCCAGCCTTGCTCCTTGCCATACACCTCCACGACCGAGACTGCCGACGAAGACGATGACGGTAAGTCCCGCAACCTACTAAACAAGGGAAGAAAGGGCACAGTTACAAACACACCCACTCCACCCACCCTGCAATGCTCCCACAACCCTTCACAGCAGCAAAAGCCTTACACCCACCAGCTAGAGGTACTTACCCGACACAAGCCAAATCCAACCTGCCCAAAGTACATAGATGTGCCCAACACTATCAAACAATGAAACGAGAGACCACGGATCCAGAGTGTGAATTAAACAACACAGGCAAGGAGGTGAGCACGTTTAGGGACGAGACGGGGTGGGCCAGTGTGTTCAAATAGGTCAACACAGGATAGGAAAAGTTTCTTAGGGGCGATTGGGGTGGACCTGGAGTTAGAGGGATTGGACGTGACAGGTGTAGATGAGCGTGACGTGGGTGCAGGTGACTGGACAGTATGCAGAGGTGTGGTGGATGCGTGTTGGGTGGGTGTTTTGGAGCGTTTGAGTATCTTGGAAGGAGGCGGGGTAGACACAGTGGGACAAGACAGGCTGCCAGTGTAAATGGATGTTGTCTGGGTGTCTGCAAGTCTGGTGAGTGTGCTGCATTCGTCAACTAAAGTCGTTATGGTGAGTGCAGGTGTGGTGTCTGGGGTGCATGAATGGATGTGTGCTATTGTGGTGACTGCAGGAATAGGATCAGCAACATTGAATGAGGGTGCAGTGCCTGTGGGTGTGCAGGTACAGGGGACAGACAGTGAGACGGATGAGGTGAACACACTGGGGGAAGTGGATGTTGATGTGTGTGCATGTGTATGCTTGTGGTGGGAGGTGTGGTGCTTGTGTTTTTAAGTGTGCTTCTTGTGTGTTAAGGTGTGTGCCTGCGTGTCAGAATGTGTGCTTTGGACGGGTGAAGGGAGTGGGGTGCTGGAAGGGGTAGAGGTGATTGGAGGGGGGATGGAATGACCAGGGACACTGGCTGCCATCCAAGAGGAGGCCAGAGCCTGAAAAGATCTCTGTAGGCCAGACACAGCACCGTGAATGGCATCCAGATAGGCACTGGTCTGCTGCACCTCTGATGTTAGCCCCTGGATGGCATTGACGATGGTTGTCTGCCCTAGAGAGATGGTTCTCAGGAGGTCAACAGCCTCTTCCGTGCGGGCAGCAGGGCTGACTGGGGCAGGGGAGGAGGTGCCTGGGGCAAATGAGACGCCTACCCTTCTGGGTGAACGGGCACGGGCAACTCGGTGGGGAGCAACTGGGAGGGCGGTGATGGTATGGGGGGTGGCGGAAGATGACACAGTAGGGGTGGGCCCACTAGGGTCCGCCACCGCCAGGGAGCTCCCATCGGAGGAGGTATTGGAGTCACTACCTCCAGTGGTAATTGCCTCCCCGCGGTTCTCTCCTCGCCCTCCAACTCACTGGTCCCCTTGGCATCGGATGACACTGCCTCCGAGGATCTGTGGGCTGCTGCCTCCCCACTCGCCGGTGCCTCAGCTCCCTCGCAAGATGATGCTGATGTACAGGGATGGGGAGACAAAACAGGAGAGACACTTGTAAATAGCTGACTGGAGGTACATAAGTGGTTCACACATACACCCACCCAGAACATATTCAACCAGGGAGCATCTACTGCTATACACATGGCTATGCCCCTGACTAGTGGCCACAACTCTGCTTTACAGCCATTCCCCACAGAACTTAAGGACCTGACGTTCTGCAGAATTGACCCTTACACCCCTACTCCCCACTGGGGCCATTATGTAGATGGACATAAGTCAGAGTCCCTGCCACTAGACAGCATAAATATGAACGCACACACATCCATCGAGGAGCAAAAATATGGTATATGTACTCACCCCCTTGTGACTGCTGTGCAGCCTTCAAGCGCCCATCCAGGTCCGGGTACACCACCGCCAGGATGCGTTGCATAAGGTGGGTCAGTGCCCGACGGGAACCCCTTCCTCACAGATCTTCCTCGCCCAGAGCCGCAGGTCCTCCCACCTCTTCCTGCAGGGGGTGCTCTGCCGGTTGTAGACCCCCAGGGTCCGCATCTACTTGGCGATGGCATGCCAAAGTCCCCTCTTCTGGTAGGCGCTTACCTATAAGGAACACACAGAAAAAGGAACACACAGAAAAAGTAACACTGAGGTCAGACAATAGCCAATAATATACAGCTGGCTATACGTCCACTATGGGACGGACATTTCAAACAGCCTAACAGCACACACACATGCTGCATGTCAGGAACCCTGGACCATATAGTGTCACACGTGCTCACATATATGGAGCCATGAACCACCATTACACACATTCATGCCCCCCAATCCTCCTACTCACCTGTACTTCTGCCGTCCCGTAGAGCTTGGCGTACAGGGGCAGGACCCAATCCACGATCTTCTTCAATTCCTCGTTGGTGAAGGCCGAGGCCCTTTCCCCTGCAACACGTGCCATTTCCATGACCAGAGGCAGGACACAGCAGTACACTCAGTGGAGTACCTGCATGCACGAGATCAGGGAGTCAAGTGAAGTTGCAGTGACGAGTTCGCGTACGCACCGGCGGTGATCATGATACACTAAGAATGCCCATTGACAACCATGTTAACCAATGAATTTGTGCACAGCGGTAAACACTGCCTTACACTATTACGTCAACCGCTAGCGGTATGAGGTCACTTCCACCACGATACTTCTGGATTACAGGGGCTCTAACTACGCAGTTGTAAAACCCTCATCAGCACAATGCAGGCCCTATTGTCCCCTAAACACCCATAGGCATGGAACAATATACATTACCTCACCTGACCTGTCCTGATATATAATTGTGGTCATTTTGCTGTGATGTCACACACACTAAGCATTTGTGTCGACGACAATAATGCCAGCAGTGCTGAATGATAAACAATGTGTGCAGATGTATGTGTGTTCTTCACATGTGTTTTCAACTCCTCCTAGGTACAGACCCTTGTGGCGAGGGAGGGCCCCATCGGTGTACATGCCACTTGTTGATTTGCAGACCATGGAGGAGCATCACATCATTATCAATTACAGACTCACTCGTGCTACTATTGATGAACTTTGCGCATTACTTGATCCAGCACTGAGACCAGCTAATCGTAATCAGCATGCTATCCCTACTAAAGTGCAAATGCTCTCTGCACTCCATTTCCTGGCCACGGGCTCACTTCAAGGGACAGTGGGCATGGGTGCAGGTTTTCACAGCCAATATTTAGCATTATACTGTCCAGATTCCTGAATGCATTTGTACGACACCTGGGGGCATATTTATACTCCGTTCGCGCCGGAATTGCGTCGTTTTTTTTTATGCAATTCCGACGCAAAACTAACTCCATATTTATACTTTGGCGTTAGACGCGTCTAGCGCCAAAGTCCATGGAGTTTGCGTCATTTTTTAGCGTGGACACCTACTTTGCGTTAATTATATGCAAGGTAGGCGTTCCCGTCTAAAAAATTGACTCCGAGGCATGTGCGCCGTATTTACACTCCCGGGCAAAATTCACGCCCGGGAGTGCGCCGTTTTTTAGCACCTGGAAGAGGCAGGCGTTAAGGGACCTGTGGGCTCGGAAGGAGCCCAGAGGTGCCCTCCCATGCCCCCAGGGACACCCCATGTCACCCTTGCCCACCCCAGGAGGACACCCAAGGCTGGAGGGACCCATCCCAGGGACAGTAAGGTAAGTTAAGGTAAGTATTCTTTTTTTTTTTTTGTGGCATAGGGGGGCCTGATTTGTGCCCCCCTACATGCCACTATGCCCAATGACCATGCCCAGGGGACAGACGTCCCCTGGGCATGGCCATTGGGCAAGGGGGCATGACTCCTGTCTTTGCTAAGACAGGAGTCATGTCAATGGGGGTTGGGAGTAAAAAAAAATGGCGCAATTCGGGTTGCGGCGCAAATTTAGCCTCAGCCTGACTTGCCCCATTTTTTGGCGCCCAAGCTCCATTTTCCCCTACGCCGGCGCTGCCTGGTGTACGTCATTTTTTTTAACGCACACCAGACAGCGCCGGCGGCTAACGCCGGCTAACGTCATTCAATAAATACGGCGCCTGCATGGCGCTTCAGAATGGCGTTAGCCGGCGCTAATTTTTTTGACGCTAAACTGCGTTAGCAGAACATAGACAGCACAAGTGCCACACATATGAGCAGCATTGCACACATGACATTCCATGTACATGTCAGCCCATTTCCTAACTCCTGAAACACCCATGCACCTGTTCACAACCCACCTGTCGGAAGAGGTCCCTGGAATACTAAGATGTGTACCCTGATATTCCCTTCTCTACACACACACACCAACATTAGCAAACCAGTGTGCTGCACCCTTTCCTATGGTATGCCATTGTCATAGAATATCAGACTGCAAGGACGTCAGGTTAATTTATACACTGTCTTCTAGTTTCAAAGCCCTGTTAGCACATGTAGATTGTTTCCCCTGTGAAAATGTCTGTTGGCCCTTAGAATGAAAGTCTCACCTACAGGACTGGTGAGAAACAGATGCAGCCCACCCCTGTGATCACCTCCATGCACACCACCCATTAAAAAAAACACTGCCCCTGCTGATGCCTGGAACAGCATAGGAGTTGCCATTATGTCAAATACACCGTTAAGCATTCATACTAATTAAGCCATGTAACACAGCCACTGGGTGCATTTGTCACCTTCAAAAACACAGGACATACACAGTTTGACATGTCAGCTCTCTAGTTTGTCCTCCAAACAGTCTTAGTCAGACCACTGATTATGTAACTTGTCAAGTAGCTGGATCCTGAATCACCTTGCATTCTGTCAGCCTGACTGGCAACTGTCTGTGCGTCACACTAAAGTATCCCTGTGTCTACATATGTACCACACTTGCATTAGCAAACCTCTCATTCATCAGGGGGTATTGGGCATGGGATTCTTCAATGCATACACAAATACATTGTATAGCATCATCTGCCTTTTAACTCTACCATTTGAGTTACATCCTCTTGGAAAAGCAAAATTCATGGCCCATCCCTTGACAAAGTGTGACAGTGTCCCAGGGCCGTAGGAAGGGATTGGGTACGGGGCTTTCAGCACAACCAGCAACCTCTGATAATGTCCATGAATAATACACAAATGTCAGGACCATGACAGTTCACACACAGAATCACAGTGCTCACAACATAGTGATGGGCCGTGTGTGGTGAATAGCTGCGAGAATAATCAGCACAGAGGCTATGATGTTCCCAGATGCAGTGGGAAGTGCAGAGGCCAACCTGTGTACAAATGTTGAAATGACACCTGCCGGAACATGACACCTGAGACATTATCTCACTCAGCACACCAAAGTTGCCCTGTTGACTGTCTCATTACACGTCTTTAGTGACAGGGTGGGACCATCCACATGTTGGTTCACATGTCCACATCCACTTTACTCACATTGATCAACCAAGGATACTCTGTAGATACAGGAATAGCTGCCACTGACTCATGATGAGTCCTGGACCGAACTGTGACAAATTACACCCCAAACAATATACAGGATCATCATTGGACTACACACATGAACAAGACACCTATGTGCAATTGATCACTGGAAATATGTGGACACGTGCTGTCTTGTTTGCTGGTCCACCACAGCCACTTGATAGTTGGGGCTCACTTCTATGGCCTCAACTGTGGTGTCATCATACATTTGAGATTTACCCTTGTCTGTCTGTGCAAACAACATGGTACCCACTTCCTCAATACATGTGTATGACTCACTGTGGGATTCACCAACTAGTGCCTAGGAAGCTCTTACCAATACTCTAGGACATAGGATGTAGAAAATGTGGACCATTGACATGAACAAGAGTCTGCCATCCATCTGGTGCATGCTATGTCACATGTGGTGTCTACGTGACCCTAAAACTTGGAAGTCCACTTTACGGGTGTTGTTACATGTATGACTTACACATGCCCTCGCTCATTTCCACAATGACTTGCATCTAAGGACTGGACACATGGACGTCACATTCATACAAGCATATGTACAAATATGCTTCATGTGATACACACACACTTGGTCAACAAATACATTAGTTGCCAAAGCACACACTTTGAGCCCAAGGCATTTAGGTATTGTACATATGTGTGTCACATTGCTATCCTCTCCTCATGCCAAACATGCACAATTTCTGCAACACATATATGTATGCCACACTTATGACCGACTATTGCGTCAGCCAACCGTAAACATACTGTGAAGGGAGTAGCGGACCATGGTCCGCTGTAGTATGATGTCACACATGTGAACATACACCATCAACACCATACTGTCTTCAACCAGCCTATCTCTGATGTGTCCCAAATGTAACATAACCAAAAAACAAGTACAATTGCCCAAAAACAGTTAATGCACTGTAATTTTGACGTCTCTAGTGTCATGCGTCATTTTTTGTCTACCAAAACTGTATTTGCGTCATTTTTTTGGGACGCACAGGAGTGAAATTTAGCCCACATCCAGATATTTGTACAGGCCATGGACTATTATGTGGATCCGGGCTAATTTTCACTTCTGTGCGTCCAAAAAAATGACGCAAATACAGTTTTAATAAACAAAAAATGACGCATAACGCAAAAAAGGCGGGACTTTTCATACAGGAAGTGATGTAATAGGATATCCTGTTTACAGATCATGTACAGTGGGTGTACTTTCACTTTCACTTTGCAGTCTATGATCCTTCTAGACTGTGTGGCTGTGTAGAGAGTGTTGTCCTGAGATTTTGTGCTTTTTTGTCCTGTGTGCTATCTGTAAAGTCCATTTGTGAAACAAATATTGTTGCTGTATACTGCACTACTGTGTTTTGTCTACATTTGTCCATTTATCTTGTGTTTTTGTTGTTTGTGGGAGTCTGTTGTGGGTAGTGTTAGTTTGGGGATAGTTGGGCTCTTTTAGTGGTTAGGTTTACTTTTCATCTGTCTTTGTACCCCTAATTTCCCCTTTTCCCCTTTCTATTTCTTTTACCCCTATTCCCTTTCACTTCCAAGTGTGTCTGGTAGGCCACATCTTGGCAGGATGGGGGAAGAGGAGTTGGGGGGGGTTCATCTGGCTTGTGACGGATTTCTTGCCGCTCATGATCCAGACAGGGTGATACAGGGGAATCCAACAGAGGCGCGCAGAATCCAGTGGGGAAAGGTGCTGCATCACCTGGAGCGTGTGTATGCCAGCCAGAGGAGTGACCACCAGCTGAAGCACCGGTGGGCTGACCTCATCACCAGGGAGCAGGATCTCTTGGACCACCTGGGAATCATGATTGGTGGCACTGTTGGTGAGTACGAATCATGTTAATGTGCACAATTAACGGCTCTGTAGTGACATAAGGGGATTAGTACAATGTCTGCCAGCTAACTTGCTGACTGTGTGTAATGCTTGGGAAATATAAAGGGATCATTGATGCAGTATGGCAAGCATCACAATTGCTAGCTGTCAGGTAGCACGTGCTCAGCAAACTTACAGGTTACTTTTCCATGAAGGAAATTGATGAGGCCTTTTTGTCAGAAAAGCAATCAAAATAGGAGCCAATCATGTCCATATAGGGTACTATTGACAGAGAAGTACAGATGTACCAACATTTAGGCCAACTTTGTTGACGCAATTGCTAGACTGACTTTAGAATCACTACATGATGCAGAAAATGAGTGCTGCCTTCAGGTCAATTGATAATAGCAAAGTGGCTCAGACACGTGTCTCATGTGAGTCTGGTGAGTGTAGAAGGAAAACGTTCACAGAAGTACTGTGAACGTGTGGGATTATTGTGTTCCTTGATCTTTTTGGATACATGTCAGTTCTGGATTAGAAAACATTGTGAAAAGGTGAAAGGTGCCCTCAGCTAACATCTTAGAATGTTTGTTTGAGTTAGTTGTGCCACATTCCAAATATGGATGGCAGTCCAAGTGTATGCACATGGCTTCACATCTCCATGGTTGGTGCAAATCACCATAGCTGGGCCACATCAAATGAATAAACTGTAACAACAGGATGGCTTACAAAAGTCCCTGCCCCTCCCTCTGTACATTGGACCTATGTGTAATAAATGTGTCATGGCCACAAGGCATGTTTGACTGGTAATGCAGTCCTCAAGTAACCAGGGTTTGGATGTCTCTCTTGGATGCACATGATGAGACGATTACACTCCATATTTTTTTCTGGTCACCAATTACGGGGCATGTTTGCAACCACATGATAGTTAGGGCCAATGTATGTGTGCAGATATGTGTGTATCTGTTACAGGAGACCCATGCTATGTACAAGTTGGCCGTGATATATCAGATGCAGTACCATCATGTCTGAATGGCTGCCAGTTCCTTATTCAGCCTACACATTGTATATGTTTATGAAATTGTTGCGCTGTGCACAGATTTTGAGTAAATTTTTTCCTTCCATACCTTACAGGTGGACCGGCACCCTACACTGTGGGAGAGGTGGCGACATTTGAGGACCCCGACCACTTCAGTAAGTGTTGATATGTCTGTTATGTGTTGTGTTTGCTGGTTATGGACTCGTGTGAGTTGGACGCATAGCAAGGTGTGATGCGTTGGGCAAGCTTTTCTCTTGTTCCATGAGTGGGTATTCAGTTTCTCACATGTTTTGAGTTGGTCAATGCGTATCCAATGGTATCATGTAGGGATTGTACAGGGGTTAGTCATGTGGATGACACTTGTATCGCCAAGAGTCGCACTGGAAGTCACCTCCGACTTAGTCAGCCTGTCAGACCCACATTCTCTAAGATTGGTACAGCAAATTGTTTTCCAATAAACATCTTCTTCCCTATTTACCTACGTAATTTTGAAACAGTAGGTAGAACCTCCTAGCAGCATGTACTACCACATGTAGTGCTACAAGTATGTGGAACTTGAGTGCAATGGCCTAGGTGTGCATGCAAATCATGATCATGGGTGTTCTAGCAACTCTGGGGGTGATTCTGACCTTGGCGGTCTTTTCGCAAGACCGCCGAGTTACCGCCGCGGTAAAGACCGCCGACCGCGGCGCGTATTCCGACCGCTGGGAGCGTTCCGCCGGAAAACCGCCAGCAGCCACACTGGCGGTCGGCGGGAAAGTGGAGACTGGTCAACCTCCACCGCCACGCCAGCAGAACACCGCCCACAGAATTACGACCCACATTTCTGTGTGGCGGTCTTCTGTTGGCGGTCTTCTGTTGGCGGTCACGTCCCTATGGCTCCCGTCGCCTCCCGGAGGACCAACGCAAGGTAAGTTGATCGTCCGTGAGGGGAGGGGGTGGGGGGGGTGTTGTGTGATGTGTGCGTGCATGGGGGTGTGTAGAGGGGGTGTGTGAGTGCGTGCATGCGGGCGGGGGGTGCTGCTGTGCCTATGGGCAATGTGTGTAGTTCGGCGGGTGCGCATGTTGGCATGTATGTGTGCGGGTATGTGCCCCCGTTGTGTATGTGTGTGTGTAGGGGGTGTGCATATGTGCATGTTGGGGGTGCGTGCATGTCGGGGTGCGTGTATGTGCATGTCGGGGTGGGGGGGGCAGGGGGTTTGTAACATCTCTGGGGGGTGGCAGGGGGTGGAGGGTGTGGGGGGGGACTCGTGGGGGGTGGGGGAGACCCCTATCAGTGCCAGGGATGGAATTCCCTGGCCCCGATAGTGCCTACCGCCATGGTTCGCATGGCGGTTCCCGACCGCCAAAAACCGCGGCGGTAAGCAGGGTCATGATGCGGTTGGCGGTCTTGGGTCGACCGCCGGGCCGGAGTGCGCAAACTCCAGCCCGTCGGTCATGACCGCCGTGGCGGTCGGAGTGGGAAAGTGGCGGTCGATCGCGGCGGTGACCGCCGCGGTCAGAATGGCATTTTTTGGACCGCCGGTCTGTTCGCGGTCCGACCGCCGCCTCTCCGCCGACCGCCGGGGTTAGAATGAGGGCCTCTGTGTCTGATGTAAGTCAGGCCTCACTGGAAGTATATGTTGTGTACTAAGTTCTGCATTTCCTGTCATGTTTGACCCGATGAGTGCTCTAGGGTTTGCTGACTCCTAATTGTTGATACACCTTACCTGTGGTGTGTCTGTAGAGACAAACATGTGTGGAGTTTTCTATACACTCCTCAGTGTACATGTTGTTGGCAAATTATAGTTGTTTATCCACTCCCCCTCAAACACGGGCATGGGCTTGTGAATGGGGTACCTAGTACTGATGCTACCAGTATGTTACACATACATGTGAATAAGTGACGGTTTGGTTGCAAACTAGTATACACACTCAGGTTTGGCACTTGGTACTATACTGGCAAGTCCAGTTACAACTTGCAGACCATGTGGCTTTCGTTTTGCTTTCCGTACACTGACATTTGTAGCACAGGTCTTGGCGGAGGATATGCAGCATGATTCTTAGCTCATAACTGCCAGAACTCAGATTGCAAGTCAAAGCTAGTTGTTACCCATCTTGTAGGTTATGGATGTGCTATGTGTGATGTGACCTTTGTAGTCTGGCCTGCCATGTACTTCCTCAGGGACATTCAATGATCTGTATTGGGATATGAGCTGTTACAAGTACAGTAGATGTATTGTCTGATTAACTTCCTGTGCCATTTCACACAATGCAGTTACTAATGTAGAATATCTGCATTTGTCTTCACAGCTGCCAACATGACTCCAGACCAGGTCCGTGAATTTCAGCGCCGGGCCATGCGATACCAGCACATCCTTCTGGTAGAGTCGGGGTTCCGGAGGATGGTCCAGCGATATCGCCATGAACGGGTCTCCGGGGCATGGAGAGCCTTCACACAGGGTGGGCCTACTTTGCCCACCACAGCCACCACCAGCACAACCACCAATCCGAGCCAGGTGGCCCCACCTACAGCTGCCACTGTTGGTCCGGCATCTGCTGGACTTCCAGGCCCCAGCATTGCCACCGGTGCAGGACAGCTCACTAGGCCTGGCACCACACCCACATAGACCTCCTCCACCGGTACCCAGACTGCCACTGCTCCATCTGTTGACCCTGCAGCCTTCAACCAAATGGACCGTAAGATGGACAAAGTGCTGCGCAAGTTGAGCCACCTGAGCCGGGATGTGCGCCACATTAACTGGTGTGTTAAGTCCATTAAGAGGACCCTCCGGAGGGCCAACCTCTAGACTTTTTGTTATGGACATGATTCCCTCCCCTCCCTCCTCTTTCCTTGTTCTTATAGTTAGTGGGCTTAGGGGGCTTAGTGTTAGGTTAGTATAGGCTGTTAGTTTAGTTAGTGTTAGTGGTTTGGGGGTCCTAATTGTTTCTATTTTTACTTATTACATGTGTGGGTGGGTGGGTGGGGGACTATGTTGGGGTTCTTGTGTGTTTAAAAAAAAAAAAGAAACCCAAAAAACTAAAACAAAATATATATATATTTGTATAGGATAGTATAGTATGTGTTTAGGTTAGTATGTGTTGTCCTCCATGTGTCCCGTCTCATAAGGGGGCTGGGGGTAGATGTTTAGAACGTTTTGTTACATGTGATAAGTAAGTGTAGCTTAGGTTAGTTAGGGACAGTTGTGGGTAATGAGTAGTCAGGGTAGATTAGGGTAGGAAAGATTTTTCCCTCAGTTTCCTCATCTGTGATTAGCATTTAATAAATATTTGGTTAACCCTTAATAGTATGTGTTGAATGGTACTTGATTGTGGGTTTGGATTCAGTGTACATCAATTTTGTACTATAACATCTGTGTCCTATGCTACAAACAAATCCCAACTGAGCTGTACGATTGGCAGCCAGCCCAGAGCTACCTTGCAAAGTGTTGACCCTTCGTTGCAACCACCAATCACAGTTAATATGGATGACAATGTGTTTCTGTTGATAAGTGTGTTTTCAAAGTCACGAACAGTGCTTCCAGACTTGGTATTGGGGAAACAGTTTTAGGTCTGACTGCAGTGTGATGATCATGCACACCCTTATAAGATGAGTTCTCATTGGCAATCTTGTATGCTTGTCTTCATGACCCTCATACATCATTTGTGACACAGTTCGGCATGATTACCTATTTGTATGTTAACTCAGACACCTTCATTTATGCAGTTTTTGTAGTGTTTACTTAGATTAGTGTGGCATGTTTATTGTGTTATTTTTGCATGTTTACAACATTTTGCGGCCACTATTTGATGACTTAGTTATCCCCTGAGGAAGCATTCTTCTGTCCAACACAGCATGGTGGTGTATGGTTTCTCACTTCATCAGATTTGTCCCTCATGATGGGCAGAGTATGATGCAATCATGGGCACTGTGCAGAATTCTCTGACTACATATTATCAGGACGGTATTATTGACAAGCTACGTAATTTGACAGTAGGCACATTTCAGTTATCTACTGCACAGTTGATATGTCACATTACCCAGAGACAGATTTGTTGTGTAAGTGCTATTTATTGAAAAGTGCTGTAGTGCTATATGTACATTGTCCATGATTGTGAGTCCATTTTAGTGACATCTTACATTGTGATCCTACACAAGGGGTTACGGAAATGCTTTTGACATGCTGGGGCTGATGTTTCAGACAGTGCAGAGGGACAGGATTTGCCAATGAGTAGGAGAGAGACAATCACTGGGCTGGGTGGCAAGATATACAGTGGTTTGCAGAACAGTGCTTGAGTAAAGTTGTTGCAAGACTGGCAAGTTACAAAGCGCAGGACCTTGGTAAATGTGGGCCATATGGCAGGGACTAGTGCTTCCCGGTCATTTTCCTTGTGAATGTTATCTGTTCCAAGTCTTCTTCTTCTGATGTGTCTGTTGCCTCCTCTGTCCTTGTTGTTGTTGGTTGTGAAGGGGCAACACACACCTCAGTGTTTGAAGACGTGGAGTCAGACATCCCGGTCGCTGCTCCCTGTGAAGGTCTTAAGGGCAGTACTGCAGCAAGAAGGGTCTGCTGGTTCTTGAGAATAGCAGCCACATCACGATGGTAGGCAGCCAGGTCGGTCCTGAGGGGGTCATGATTGCATTTGTGCATGCAGTGGAAGGTTTGGGGTGCGAGGTGTTGTGGCAACTCCCTTACTGCAGTGGTGAATTCCTTGACAGTTTCTTGTAGACCTTGCAGGATGGATGTTAGGGCTTGCATAGCTGCTGCCTGATCTGCAGATGACATCGTGCACAAACACATCCCCTCAAGGCTGGCTGCAATAGTTTGCATCCCCACCCGCACCTCCTTGGCCAGCTCCCGCTGTACTCCAACTACAGTTCTCTCAAAGCTGGTGCCAGTGTCGTCTAAGTCCTCAGCTGTATTGGAGCTGGCAGGTCTTACAATTGGGGTGGTGGGTGGATCCTCTGCGATGGCTGCTTGTTCTGTGCTCCTCCTTGTGACTGAAGGTGGGGTCTGGAGGGTGTCAAGGACCTTTTGGATAGTCTCCTGGGGAATGTTTATCGGCTCGTCATCCATGTCATCAGGGAAATCTGGGACAGGCATATCCGCAGGAGATCCATCTTCCTCTGCAATGAAACAGGGTACAATTAGTGTGTCTGTGTTGTGGCAATTTTGATGTGATGTGCCTGCCTTTTGATGAATTCACTTTGTGATCTTGTTTTGTGTTAATTTCTCCAGTCCTTCAGATGGGCATTCTTCCAGGCCTATGGCCCACCTGTGTGTCACATGTATGTTATTGAGTTATCAGACTTGTCAGCATCTTTGCCTGTAGGTGTTGGTTTATGCCAAATAGAAAATTGCCACCTTCTTTTCCTACTCAACCCTCCGTCTACATCCATTCTCATGGTGAGACCTTTCACTGGCTGTGGGTGTACTGATGGCCCTGGCAGCACACTTAACAATCAGGACCTGCCCCAGTCTCTGATCTTTCACATCCACTTAAATGTATTTGACATGTAGCATATCGTATGCATTGCAATGTTATGGCACAATATGGATGTTGGCATTGGTAATGTGTACAGCTGATGTTGGGAATGTGTGGTACATTGGATTGCCCTGATAATCGTATCAGTGTCCTATTTCCTCCTCTGACTGTACAGATGTATTTCAGTGACCAGTTACATGGTTCCCCCCCTCAATGCTGTTGTCTGAGCAGTATGACATTTGGGATGTTGCATTGTTACCCAGGCACAGGATGGACCCAGACATATGCAGCATGGGTGTGACAACTATGGGCATTGACATTTGAGAGTACTGGGGCCTTTGTCTTGTTTCTGGGGATTGTTGAAGTTGTCATCCTCACCCCCTAATTTAGGTGTGTATGATCCATGGGGAGGTTACTGCCATTGGCTACTTGAGCTGCACACAGAGCAGAGGTGGTAGTGGCAACTGTTGTCGCAGTTACATTCCAGTTGTCTGTATGGCTAGAGGTTGTTAATAGGGCCCTAGTTAATGTAGGGGGTATGGTGGCTGACATGTGCCGGGATGTCCGTTTGACGTTGTGGCCTTCCCTCCTGGCGTGGCTTTCCCTTTGCTCCATCGTTGGCATGACAGCATGCCCCCATGGGACTGTTGTTGGTGTTGTGTAATGGTGTGCCCCAGGTCTTCTCAGAACGGGCCATACCCCCATGCCGTGCCCCTTTACCCATGCCACTCCATATATTAGATGACTTCCATGCATTTAGTGGTCGGTATCCCCCCTGCTCACAGTTGACATTAGTGCATTTTAGTTTCCCATGCGACTTACCCTGCATGTGCGTTGTCTCCTGGTAGTCTGCGCTGTCCTGACCTTGAATCCCTGTGACGATCTCCTCAGGGATGACGGCTGCAACCATCTCCTCCATGTGGTCCAGGGCCTCCTGGTGTGCTGGACTCCCACCTCCAGTCTGCAGTGCTGCCTTCCTGTTCCTGGCCATCTTTTCCTTGGTCCTACGCTTGCAGTCATGCCAGCGTTTCTTGCACTCGATGACTGTTCTGCGTACTTCAGCCACACTGTTAATCTTGTCGACAATTTGTTGCCATATTGCCTCTCTCCTACTGATTGGCAACTTTGATGTGACAAACAGTTGGTGCTGGTGTTCCGTCACCTCTTTAACCAGAATTTCCTGCTCCTCTGCACTAAAGCGACACTTTCTTTTCTTCTTAAAAGTGTCCTGGTTCTTTTGTGGGTCCTCCTGGCTGGTTCCTGGTCTGCTCTCATCTTCCTGGGGTCTGTAGTGACATCTGGGATCCAGTTTGGCTCTCCTCTGGTGTAATGGCGGTGTTCGTGTTTTTTTTTTTCCGCTATTGCGTCAAAAAACGGTGCATATCCGGTTTGCGGGGTCGTAAATCGACCCACAGTAATTTCCGCCGTTTTGCTTTATGACTTGACGCTGCAGTGTGCGTCAAAAATAATGACTCCCACCTGTGGTTTGCATCGCCGCGCGCCAAAGTATAAATATGACTCCCGCACGGCGCACCAAAATGGCGTTAGCCAGCGGTAAGATTTTTGACGCAAAACTGCACCGGCGCAGTTTTGCATCAAATAGTATAAATATGGGCCTAAGGGTGTCCAAGATACCCCACCCCAAGACCCTGAAAAGTAGGAGTAAAGTTATCCCACTACCCCAGAAAAACAGTAAAGTCGAGATAGGGGATTCTGCAAGGACAACAACTGACTGCAAAGCACTGAAGATGGATTCCTGGACCTGAGGACCTGTAAAGGAAGGGGACCAAGTCCAAGAGTCACACAAGTGTCCAGGCAGGGCAGGAGCCCACTAAACCCCTGTTGAAGGTGCAAAAGGGCTGCCTCCGGGTGGAAGAAGCCGAAGATTCTGCAACAACAGAAGGTGCCAGGAACTTCTCCTCTGGTCAGAAGATGTCCCATGGCGTGCTAGAGGATGCAGAGTTGTTTCCACGCAGAAAGACCACAAACAAGCCTTGCTAGCTGCAAGAGTTGCTGTTGAGGATTTTGGGTGCTGCTAGGGCCCAAGGAGGACCAAGAGGTTGCCCCTTGGAGGAGGAGACAGAGGGAGCGCTCAGCAACACAGAGAGCCCATGCAGAAGCAGGCAGCACCTGCAGAAGCACCTGAACAGGCACTTAGAAGATCTGAGGACGACGGTCAACTCAGAGCAACAAAAGAGGGTCCCACGACGTCGGAGTCCAACCCAGCGAGTTGGGCAATGCAGAATGGAGTGCTGCAAAACTGGGCTAGGCTATGCATGAAGGAAGTCTTGCAAAAGTGCACAGAAGCCCGAGCAGCTGCAGTTTACGCAGTACACAGGATTACTGTCTGGCGTGCGGAGGCAAGGACTCACCTCCTCCAAATTTGGGCAGAAGGGCCACTGGACTGTCAAAGACACTTGGACCCAGCTCCTGGGTTCCAGGGACCACGCTTGTCAGGATGAGAGGGGACCCAGAGGATCGGTGATGCAGAAGTTTGGTGCCTGCGTTAGCAGGGGGAAGATTCCGTCGACCCACAGGAGATTTCTTCTTGGCTTCCAGTGCAGGGTGAAGGCAGACAACCCTCAGAGCATGCACCACCAGGAAACAGTCGAGAAAGCCGGCAGGATGAGGCGCTACAATGTTGCTGGTAGTCTTCTTGCTACTTTGTTGCGGTTATGCAGGCGTCCTGGAGCAGTCAGCGGTCAAACATTGGCAGAAGTTGAAGAGGGAAGTGCAGAGGAACTCTGGTGAGCTCTTGCATTCGTTATCTGGTGAGATACCCACAGGAGAGACCCTAAATAGCCCTCAGAGGAGGATTGGCTACAGAGAAAGGTAAGCACCTATCAGGAGGGGTCTCTAACATCACCTGCTGGCACTGGCCACTCAGAGCGGTCCATTGTGCCCTCACACCTCTGCATCCAAGATGGCAGAGGTCTGGGACACACTGGAGGAGCTCTGGGCACCTCCCCTGGGAGGTGCTGGTCAGGGGACTGGTCACTCCCCTTTTCTTTGTCCAGTTTCGCCCCAGAGCAGGGCTGGGGGGATCCCTGAACTGGTGTAGACTGGCTTATGCAAGGAGGGCACCATCTGTGCCCCTCAAAGCATTTCCAGAAGCCAGGAGAGGCTACTCCTTCCAGGCCCTTCACACCTATTTCCAAAGGGAAAGGGTGTAACACCCTCTCTCAGAGGAAATCCTTTGTTCTGCCTTCCTGGGACCAGGCTGCCCAGGCCCCAAGGGGGCAGAAACCTGTCTGAGGGGTTGGCAGCAGCGGTAGCTGCAGAGGAGACCTCGGAAAGTTAGTTTGGTAGTACCCGGACTCTATGCTGGAGACCCGGGGATGCTTCCCAGACATGTTACATGGCCATGTTCGGAGTTACCATTATGACGCTACATATAGGTATTGACCTATATGTAGTGCACATGTGTAATGGTGTCCCCGCACTCACAAAGTCAGGGGAATTTGCCCTGAACAATGTGGGGGCACCTTGGCTGGTGCCAGGGTGCCCACACACTAAGTAACTTTGCACCTAACCTTCACCAAGTGAGGGTTAGACATATAGGTGACTTATAAGTCACTTATGTGCAGTGTAAAATGGCTGTGAAATAACGTGGACGTTATTTCACACAGGCTGCAGTGGCAGTCCTGTGTATGATTTGTCTGAGCTCCCTATGGGTGGCAAAAGAAATGCTGCAGCCCATAGAGATCTCCTGGAACCCCAATACCCTGGGTACCTAGGTACCATATACTAGGGAATTATAAGGGTGTTCCAGTGTGCCAATCAGAATTGGTCAAATTAGTCACTAGCCTGCAGTGACAATTTTAAAAGCAGAGAGAGCATAAACACTGAGGTTCTGGTTAGCAGAGCCTCAGTGATACAGTTAGGCACCACACTGGGAACACATATAGGCCACAAACTTATGAGCACTGGGGTCCTGGCAAGCAGTATCCCAGTGACACATATCAAACACACTGACAACATAGGGTTTTCACTATGAGCACTGGGCCCTGGCTAGCAGGATCCCAGTGAGACAGTAAAAACACCCTGACATATACTCACAAACAGGCCAAAAGTGGGGGTAGCAAGGCTAGAAAGAGGCTACCTTCCTACATGTTACACTTGCATGAACAGATGGGGTGCACAGGACTGGGCAGTTTTGTGCAGGTTTTCACACTTTGTGAGGTTAGCATTGCATTTTGCTTTGGATGTGGAGGTGCATTGTGGGTGCTGTAGGCCATTGTGATTCCTTGCAAGTGTGGGTGGCTGTGCAAAGGGGGAGGGATGTGGGCCTGTTAGTAGGTTTGTGGGCATGCAGGGTGACTAGATGCAGTGATTGTGGCCTGGGTGGGATAGTGGTCCTAGTGGGTGTTGGAGGGGTAGGGTGGTGCATGCATTGCAGGTGTGATGGATATGGGGTAAATGTAGACGACTTACCTGAGTCCATTCCTCCAGTGCATCCAGTGAGTCCCTCAGGGTGCAGGATGGCCAGTACCTTTTCCTCCCAGTCAGTGTAGTCGGTGGTGTTGGTGGAGGTCCTCCCCCCATCTTCTGGACTGCAATGTGGTGCCTGGATGCCATGGACCTGACCTTCCCACGCAGGTCGTTCCATCTCTTGCGGATGTCGTCCCTGGTGTGTGGATGGTGTCCCACTGCATTGACCTTGTTGACTATTGTCTGCCATAGCTCCATCTTCCTGGCCATGGGTGTGTGCTGGACCTGTGCCCCGAATAATTGTGGCTCGACCTTCAATATCTCGTCCACCATGGTCCTTAGCTCCCTTTCTGTGAAGCGTGGGTGTTTGAGGGGTGCCATGGTGTGTTTTGTGAATGGTGTCTTGTGTGGATCTAGGTGAGGGTACTCTCGTGTGGTTGGGTGTGTGAGTCGTGTGATGTGGCATTCAGTGTCTGCCTGTAGTGTTGTCCGTCTGCCTTCTCCTATTGCCGATGCGAAGGATTGTGGGGTGTGTCTGTGAGTGTTTTATAGTGTGGTGGATGTGTGTCAGGTGTGTGGGTTTCAGACTTGCCAATGTATGCATTTCTTACTGTTGGGTCCACCTGCCTCCCGTGGCGGTCTGTACCGCCAATGGTCGTTCGGCTTCCACTGACCACCGCAGTGATTTGTGCTTTATTATTTGGAGGGTGGGGAGTTTGTGTGATCGGAGGTGGCGGGGTGAGAGGTCCAGCATTTCCGTCAACAAGGACCTGGCAGTGACTGGTGGCAGGGAGATTTTTGTCGGTTTCTGATTTTTTCATCATTATATGTCGGTTTCTGTTCACCGCCAATGGCGGGCTTCTGTTCGCCATCATCACGGCGGTCGACGGTGTTTACCGCTGTGTTCATAATGAGGGCCTATGTTAAGGCAGCACCTGTCGGGTTGCAGTTAACATGTATTTCAAACTTCCTCAGCTTTGAACACCAGCAATCAGGTTTCTGCTGGAAACCATCGCTCATTAAAACTTACTGTCCCGTTGTACTCCCATTGCACCCCTAGAAGCAATGTGGCAGACTGCCAAGATGGGTCCCTGCTGCCCTGAGCATCCCTGACAGGGCTGGCGCGCTTGCTGTGGGAATCTCATCTCCTATCTAACCCTACCCCCTCGAGGAACCAGTGACCGGGGTGTAAAAGCTCAAAGGACAGTAAATCAGAGTAGCCTTTTATACTCCTTTAAACAAACAAAAAAGTCTGAGATAAAAAAGAGTAAAGGAATACGCCCTGCCTAGCAAGAAACATTTTAAGGCACACTGATTGGGAATAGGTAACAATATGTAATATTTTCCATATGTAACATGAGAAATTCTCATAGGATGTAGGACTTTTAAAGGTACCATGTGAGGAGTGTTATCTGCAGGAACATCATACACAAACTGCGTACTCATTTACAAAAATCACAGCTTAATGTACTGTCCATTAGGGGTGGGTGAAGAATTCCACTCTGTTGGCAGAGTTCTCAGAGTTTTCCCCACTCTGCGCTCTACGCAGAGCGCAGAGTTGCAAAATTTTCTGCAAAGGGACACAGAGTGGAGTTTTTTCTCTGGGGCCGCTCGCCAACGTTAAGTTGGTGAGCAAGAGAAATTGCTAGCGTGGCAAGCAAGATTTCTGACCTTGGGCAGTCGCGGCAGGTCGCTACCACTCGCGCTGAGAAATCTGCTGCATACATTGAGGAAGCTGCTGCTCAAGTAGAAAATCTAGTCGAGCAGCAGAAAGAAGTTAGCAGCCCCTGGCGTGGTGCAGTTCGCACTGATTTTACAGAACAGAACAAACTCTGGTGCTGAAAATAACCGCGAACAGCATGACTTACCCAAACTGTGCTGCTCACGGAACTCCACGTAGTGTGCAGAATTTTTTCACTACTTTGTGGAGTTCCGCATAGGGGAACGCCGCCGAAGCCTATTGTCCATGCAATGTCTTAAGTCATGCAGTGAAAGTTTCTAGAGCAGCACATGCAGTAGCAGCTCACATCCAATTTCAAAGAAATGTTTTGCACAAATCAAGCATCGAGAAAGAAAACATTACAAGATTAGTGTATGTATAAGGGAAGGAGCAACAAAGTACAAAGGGGCATATTTAAGAGCCCCTAGTGCCTCCTTGGGCCACATTAGCGTCATTGCTTTTACGCTAATGTGGCCCAATGAGGCCAAAATCCTTGCATCATATTTACAAAGTGGCGCAATGCATGCATTGTGTCACTTTGTATTCCTTTGCACTACATTATGCCTGCGCCAGGCATAATGTATGCTAAGGGAGCATTCCCCCATTAGGGAGGCTAACAGATTTCTTTGCTTCATTTTTTTTGCCACTTTTAAAGCCTGCTCAGAGCAGGCGTCAAAAGGAGACACACCGTTTATTACAATGTGCCTCAAAGAGCTTTGCAGGATTAGCGTCAAATTTTTGACACTAATCCTGCAAAGCTCTGGACTAGCATCAAAAATTCTCACGCTAGTCCCCTAACTACCACCATGGTTTGCCATATTTTAAATACGGTACACACATGGTGGCGTTAGGGGGACACTACGGGACTCAAGAATATGCTCCATAGTTCGGCTACATGGAAGATTATGCTTGCATAACCACAATTAGGCACAAACTTAGCGACGAGCAACATATTCCTCTCAAACTACATGATTGGCACTGCTGACTTGGAAAAATCACTTCTTCTGGGTGATGAAGTATTTAAGTTTTCATGTCTTTTCAAACTCTGCCCTCTTTGGAATGGCCTGCTGTCTGCAACAATGCAGGGGTCTCTGCATGTCCACTCAATCCATGGCTTCTTTTGTAGTCACAGTACTATGGTTAAGTACCTTATTTTCTTTAATCTTAATATGTCACAAGCTTTGGTTTGCCAGATTGCTCAATCTACACCTGGCACTGTGTGTGCAATCCTGGACTCTCCTGTTACAAACCGTTGGCTGATTAAATCAGATGAAGACTAGAAGATCCCGAATCTACAAATATGACAAACAAAAGTCCAGGAACCAAAACTTAGTGCACAGGACACATGGAGCAACCAGCTAAATATTTACTTTTGTTACATAAGAATTGCCTCAATGCCATAATTCACTGGAACGTTTTGTAACACCCTTAAATCTCATGACAAATGCTTCCTAGAAGGTACTCTTTGTAAAAAAAAAAGTCATTTTCTCGCTAGTATCTCCAGTGGATGGCCAATGAAAATATCAATAATTTCATTAGGAGTTAGAAAAGGGAGTCATAATGCCTGCACAGTTCCCTCTCTCACCTGGCCGCAACACAAATAAATGAGTAAAAA